>NC_133795.1:1712396-3082787 GCF_043250625.1 Sebastes fasciatus
GGATGAATTTTGAGCGTAATTTTTTCCTGTGAGTGTTGCATCAGAGATGAGTTTTCCTGTTATTTTTAGAAACTTTTAATAGTATATTGCACTTTTTTTAACAGTCATACATATTTAATAGGCCTCTTTTTTTTGGTAAATTCAGTGTTTTCTTCTCGTCTGTTCAGTTGTTTTTATTGCATACTTCTCTATTTTTTAGTTTATATCTTAAATAACAATCCAAACTTTAAAAATAACAAAATGAACGAAATGCTGACATATAGACAGACTGCATATTATTATTATTATTATTTATTATTATATATATATATATATATATAGCGTTTTATATATATATATATATATATATATAAAGATATATATATATCGTTTTATAAAAATATAGCGTTTTATAAAAAAAAATATTTTTTATAAAACGCTATATTTTTAGAAAACGCTATATCGTGACAGTAGTTCATGAAACAGGTAATCTGAAAAGAATCATGTTCCTCTGTGTCCTCCGGTGCTCCTAGTGGCATCTGCAAGATTTCACAGACCGGAGGAAAACAAGCAGTCAGAGCTGATCTGAGGTCTGCTGTCCAGCTGCCGTCTATGAGAGCCGGCTGTCAATCACTCTGAACTCTGACTAACGGTCAAACTAGGCAGCGCTGATCAAATATGAATCAATATTCTGTTACGTTAATGCCTATTTCTCTCCTCACATGTTCTCAGAATCATCTTGTAGTGCACGGTTTAGCTGTAAAATGAGAAAGTTTGTGACCCAGCAGCCATGTTGAGATCTGCTGAGGAAATACCAAGCACCGCCCACCAGCCGGAGCACACTTTTTTTCATTTTACAGCTAAACGGTACACTACAAGATGTTGAAAGGCTATTATGGATTTTTTTCAAAAATGTTCTGCCTACTGCAGGTTTATCAACAAGGCCTTGCGACCCCTAATAGGGGTCAGGACCCCCAGGTTGGGAACCAGTAATTCAAATCTCTGGATGTTTTTCCACTTTTTATCAGCTAGTCGGAGATGTAAACTGGTTAGGTAAAGATGTAAACTGGTTAGGTAAAGATGTAAACTGGTTAGGTAAAGATGTAAACTGGTTAGGTAAAGATGTAAACTGGTCAGGTAAAGATCTGCAGGTGCTTAATCAAATAAAGGTGATCCTCACATGAGTGGGTAACTGATGCATGTTCCTGTTCCAACCCTCCTAATGTAATTTACATGTCTTTGTATGACCATGTTCTGTGTCATCCCAGCGTTCTATTTGTCTTCCTGGGTGTGTGTCACCACATCCATTATGAGTCACTGCTATAGGCCTCAATATGCAGCATGTGGTAGTTAGGCTAATAGGAGAAGCTTCTCTGCAAACTAATTAGGTAGAATAGTGACCTGCTCTCACCCTGCATGAAGGTAATAGCCGTCCGCACCGGTGAGACGTGCAGGCAGCCAGCTGAACATCTCAAACACTCTCCCCGCTAGTCCAAGGACTCTCTTATTGATTAAGTATCCCCGGATCGTCTTTTTCTCTCTCAACACTGTTAGAATTATCTGAAATAGATCAAGCGGTATCTATTTATTTAAACAAAGTCGAGCCATGTGGGGAGGCATTTATAGCCCTTTCCAAAAATTCTTCAGTGGGATGCTGAATAGCAACTGTCAGAGAGCTTGTTTTCATCCTCTAAAGAGTTATAATTGGCGTCTTCTATAACGCCGTCAGTGACGAAGGCTTTATGATAGAAAACATCTGCAGTTTAAACTTCACCTATCTGCGTGTTTCCGGGGTCCCGTCTTTGCCAGCTGCACCTCCCCGAGTGTCAAGAGCATCACATTTCTTTTTCTCAGCTCCTTTGTAGGTGAAGAGGTCTTGAATGCGTTCTCGGGATAATGAATGCCGTGTTATCGGCGCAGTTTTCTGTGACAGATGGAACGCTATTGGCTGCCAGATCGCTGTGACTCATCTCCTCTTTGCTGTTTCGCTCCCAATTAAATCTGAGCGATGAAAAGCCGTGTTAATACCTGTAACTATAATAGGCGCACTCTACTTTCCAATGATCCGTACTTACATGGGGATGATGAGACATATACACGATGACAGGGCTGTGCTAAGTGATTACCGTAACATATAAATATCACACTGTAAATTCCATATTTTATTCTGTCGTTGAAGTTACTTTTCTGTATCGACAGTAAGGTAATGCAGGGGTTCTCAAACTTTTTGGGGCCAGAGAGAAGAGAACATTTGTGTGAAGTATTTTTGGTGGTACTACACTGTATAATACTGAAGTTATTGACTATTTGTCTCTTTTCGGCGTTGCACTTTGCAGACGGTCCCTGACCACTCGTCCCACATAGAGAGCAATGTTATGTGTCCAGCTCGGAGGACGGCTCGTTGTGATTAAAATTAGGTTGTAGCTCGTTGTCTCCCTCACTACGGTTAGAAAGAGATGTCGTTTGTGTTTTAACAACGTTTTGGTTATGAGTTATTGATCCGGGAAGTTTGAATCTGTCAATATCTTTTTAATTTTACCGAAATACATCATCTAGGGGGCTCCGTACATCAGCAATGCGTGGACTGTCAGGAATGATTGGAAGATGTGCTCTAGGAAGTAACTCCGCCAAATTGATATTTTAAACTTTGGTATCGGCCCAGAATTTTGCAATCGATGCATCCCTCGTACTCGGTACTGGCAGGTATCCTGAGTTGGATCAGTGCACAGCTCATTTAGTCTGCGTAAGATTCCAATGAAAGTTGCTTATCACCTAGTGCAGGGGTCAGCAACCTTTACTATCAGAAGAGACATTTTAGGCAAAAAAAAATCTGTTTGGAGCCGCAAAACATGTGATCATTGTGATGAAGGTAACACAGTTTATAGTCTAAGTATACTGTATAGTATATAAGTCTAATGCAGTGAGGGCCAAAGAGACAATGTGCGACGGAGTATTAGGGCCACATCGAGGGAAAAAACATCTGAGATTTACAGAATAAAGTCAGAATATTACAAGAATAAAGTCATAACTTTACGTGAAAAAAAGAAAATGACACGTAAAATTACTACTTTATAATATTATGACTTTATTCTCTAAATCTCAGATTTATTTTTTTCCCTCAATGTGGCCCTAATACTCCGTCATACCGTCGTACCATAGACCTACAACAATGATAAATAAAAATGAAAAATGTAAACAAAAAAACAGTTATTCATTTCCACTAATTTCCTTAAGACTCCACAGGGAGCCAGTGGAGGGGAGCTGAAGATCTGCAGGTTGCTGACCCCTGACCTGTATATGTGTCACATTAAGTGTTCTCCATCATTATAAAGCAGCATCTAATGTGATTTGTTTAACCAGGTGAGGACTGAATACACCAACCTGAATATAAAACACCACAGAAAACCTAAACTGTCCTCACACCAATCCTCAGTCTGTAGTTATTAATGATTATAGCATAAGAGCATAAACAAAGAGTAGATACCTGCAGGTACAAGGACTGAACTCCTCTTAGTTTCCACTCGTCTCTGGTTGTTTTCAGCCAGCAGGGATGAGCTGCTCCGGCAGCGGGCGACTCTTTAAGCCACAGGTCAAGGAGCCATGCGATCAAAGCTTGTCCCTGGACGCCGTCCAACCGCGGGTCTGAGCCCAGGACTAGTGGAATCCAGTTAAAAGCTAGCCTCCCAACATGCTGGACGTTTCACACACTGCTCTTTGATGCCAATGTGTAATTAGCCTTTGATTAATGAGTATCATTTGGTTTTAACAGGTCAGACTGGTGGAGCTCTCCATGGGGAGGGAGGTCTGACGGGCTGACGGTCTGATGGTCTGGGATAGTTTCAGGATTATCAACCTCATGATGCTCGTTCAATCCATTTGTTGCAAAAAAAAAAAAAAAGTTCTGTTCAATCCCGTGGTGATGACACGGAAACCTAATTTCAGTTTGATCAATAATTTGAAGTTGAGTCAGGTCAGTTCTCTGGGTACTGTGTAGCCTCAGGCTAGCTCGCTAGTTAGCATTACAGACTGGAATGTTAGTTAGCGAGCAGTTTACAGCATATTACACTGATGCATTGATTATGTAACATTATGCTTCATTACAAAATGGTCATTTACTAATGCTACGCCAAATAAAACCAGCACATTAAAGGCCCTGGTATGCTATTATAGACATGTTGTCGAGTGGAAAGCTTCAGAGGGTTGGACACTCTCTGCACCACAGGATCAAGTTCTGAATTTGACCGGGACAGATATCCGAAGTCTCCCTCTATCTTTTAATCTCAAAACAGAAATGTGTAAAGAAAAGAATACAGAAATAAATAAGTTTGGTGAAATAAATAAGGGGTGAAGTGCAATTGGAAAATCGTGCATAAATAAATAAATAAATAAATAAATAGATAGATGGAAAAATAGATAATTAAATATAAAAAAATATATATAAAAATTGCGGATCCTTAAAAGGCGTTTAATGCATTAATCTAAACATAAGGCCTTAATTTTTTATTAAAATGTCTTAAATCAATCTTTCAAAAGACTTAAAAATGCTAAGACATGGGAAGTAGAGTTTTATGATTTTTTTTGTATTTATTTTTTTCATCTATTTTTCTTTTTAGATAATTTACCGAATGCTTCTCACAGTAGCATCGTGCAGATCAGGATAGCGGAACCAACAACACTCATATTTTGTTTGCAGCCAGGATGCTCAGAGCAGAGGCACTGTCTGCTAGCTAGCTAACGACGACACTGGGACGTGTTTTATGTTACAAGATATACATTTGGGCAAAAATGTTTTTTTTTCAAAAATGTTTTTCTCAGAAATGTGTAAAGAAAAGAATACAGAAATAAATAATTTGGGGGAAATAAATAAGGGGTGAAGTGCAATTGGAAAACCGTGCATAAATAAATAAATAAATACATTTAAAAATAAATAGAAATAAATGCATAAATAAATAAATAATAAAAAATATATAAATAAATACATAAATAAATACATTTAAAAATAAATTGAAATAAATGTATAAATAAATAACTAAATAAAAAATGTAATATTAATAAATGTAAAAATAAATACATAAATAAGTAAGAGGGAAAATTAAACTGAAGAGTAAATAAATAAGTATTAATACAAAGATAAATAAACACATTTTAATTAATTAATGGCTACATTTATTTTGAATATGGTTTGCTACATTTAATGACATATTTATTTATTCGTTTATTTTTTTATTTTGGCAGGTTGAAAGAAGTAAACACAACATGACATATTACATATATTATATTATAATATTGAACTTACAAAATCATTATGGCAGATGTGTTTAAAGACCAGTTACTTATTTACACATCTTGCAGACATGGAGCAACTTCACCATTTATTTGGAGTCTTGTTTCTGGCCTCTCAACATTTTGTCCCATAAGTCTCATATTCACGCCGGTCTCCTGCACCGACTCCTGAGGAAAACATCTGTCTGTCAGCTGCTAAATGTGACTCTGTTCACCAGCTAGTCGCCAACTTGATGTGTGGTTTTAGTTGTGGGACAGACAGCGTGGAGCGAGGCAGGAAACGGTAAAGCTGCAGGCCATAAAACCAAAACAACGACCCCTGATAACATTGATTAGTGCAGCATTAAACTTCCACCGTCTGTAATAACATACACCAAGAGATGTGCCTGCATGTGTGCTCATCCGTCATCCTGTCTAATTTATAATCCCAGCAGTTTCTGGGATTATAAATGATCTTGTGAAATTGTAATCAAACTGTGAGGATATGAGTATTTACATTTTATTTTATAACTCTGCTAAATCACTGCTTATGTCACCGTGCAGAGCCGCACATCTTTTATATTAGAGCCATGGCCAGACGGCCAAAGGATATCCTTGACACAGCAGAGGAAATGAAAGAACACTGAGGCATTTCCTGATCTCTTGTCCCCGTCCTGACGTCAGGACGAAGAGGCGTATTATTCAATCCCCAGCCTTTCTGTTGACCTTCGCTCACAGATGTGCAGCCTGGCCATTGTGGTGGCTGTGGTGTGATCTCCGATGTGGCGTTAACCCCCACAGGTTCCCACGCCGCACCACATGGCGGGCAGCTTGGGCTGGTCTGAACTGTGGTGAACTTGTAAATCCAGGCCGCTGCTCTAGAGGGAGGGGATTATGGCAGCAGCACCTACGGCTACAGTTGCATAATACTGTATCGTTGTTGTTGAGATGCCAAGGCCAGCTCACAGATTACAAATTGCTTTTCATGACTCTTACATTTGTAGACTTGATTACAGAGTTTATCTCTGAACAGAACGGGCCGTGTTTATTGAAATAGATCTACAGCAAATGAGTCAAAACTGACACTGCAAAAAGTAAAGCGTTTCAGCATCGCTAATCCGTATTTCTATATTAAAGGGTGGGTCCATTATTATTATTTTTTTAAGTTTTTATATTACTGGTGTTCCTGATGTATTCAAATCCGAACATTCAAATTTTGGTGGAAGTACATACTGTATGTTTTAGCATCAAAATGCTACTCCCCCTTCAAGTCCTTAATACTTTGACCCATGTGACCTGACATTCTACATCTATCTATATATATCCTTATCAATAGTCAGTGTATTACCTACAGTAACTTAGATGGGGTATGAGTACCGGCACAGAAGCTAAGCGATGTACTGCTGTGGACGCTATGTTAGTTTGGATCTGAAAGTCACACAATAACACAAACTAACCGATGGATGCAGCGGTAGACCAGCAACCCCCGTGTTCTGAGAGGTAAAATTACTGTTTTTGTGAATGGAGTCTGGTGGCTTTGAAGACAGCGATATAACGGCTTCAGTTCCCCGTCTGATGGGGAAGTAAAAATATTCTAAGTATAGCGTACACTTAAACTGATATTGATTTTTTTAGGTGGCTGAAATATGTTTTTCTGCTGCTCCCGTCCACAGCTGCTTTACCTCGCCGTCAGGCAGCCCTTTCTGACGGGGACCTAAAGCTGTTATATCACTCTCTTCAAAGCCACCAGACTACATTCACAAAAACAGTAATTTTACCTCTCTACATCTACAACCCCACTTCAAAATATTACATAGAGTCCCTTTAATACTGCTTTAAGACATTTGAAAAGCACACTGTAGAAAAAGAAAGGCACATCAACCAAAGTGTAACAGTGAGGTGTACCACAGAGGAGCAGACGTAACTCAGTACGACAGCTCTCCGGCATCCTGACTTTTGATTGACAGGTGTGGCAGCCGGGACATATAGATAACTTTGGTAGAGGAAAATCTTCAGCACAACTGTTCAAATATTGAAACAATACGGACAGTCAGGCTGTCTTATGTAGACACGAAGATAAGAGCAAGACCATGACTTCTGTCTGGAGACTGGTTTGGACTTGTATAACCTCTTGAAGTGCTGCTGTAGGAAGAGATTGACTCCATCACAAAGAACAACATCCCTGCTGCTCCTCCTGTGTCTGCTCCACTCTCCGTGCTGAAGGAACCGCTGACAGACAGCTCACATTATGAGGTCTGTCGGACGTCCACACTTGTAACTTTGATATAAAGAAAATTGCAGAGGAACTTGGAGGCATGTTTTGGTACAGATTTTATTCTGAAAAAGACAATATTCCTACTGAGCTGTTAACATGGCTAATAAAAACAAATGTTCCACTAATATTCCTGTTTACATGCAGCCGTTCATACTCTGATTAACGTAACCGCTGGCGAACACAGCCTCCCTCTTTCATTCCTTCAACCACCTTCTTGAAAAGGTTGGCACTGCGATATTTGCGTATATATATATATATATATATATATATGCGTATCGCACCGCCTCGTATGCGGGACTCCCCAGCCTGCCGTGTGTCGCTCACACCCTCCAGCTGGCTGTTAACGAGGGTCTTTTGGCACAGAGAAGTACTCGTATCGGTACTCGGTATCGGAGAGTACCCAAATGTAAGTACTTGTACTCAGTCTGAAAAAAAGTGGTATCGGTGCATCCCTAAATATCGACACATCCCACATGTCTTATTTAGAAAATGCTCCATTCAGAATAAGGCCTAACTCAGAATATCCAAACAGATTATTCTGTTTACATCATCCGTATCATATTTGGAATATCGTCACATTAGGAATAACAGTGGGAAATGAATGTGCATGTGAACGTAGTCAGCGTCCTGCTCATCTTTGGCTCCGGGAATTTATCACTTCTAAATAAATGTGTATTTATAAACGACTCCATATTGAAAAAGTGCAACCACACAAACCTTAACCTTCTTAATTGTGATGATGGCACACCTGTGTTTATTCCTTTGACATTGACCTTTTTTATTTAATCCCGGGTGAACACACAGTGTGGTTTCAATACTCCAATCTGCCGGCGCAGCCATGAGCTGAATAAAAGCGCTGCTCTGGTAATGATCTCTGGGCTCCGCTCTGAGGCTACCCAGCCTTTCTTCTGCTCGGCTCTCGTCGCCGCAAGCTGTGTGAGTGTGTGTGTGTGTGTGTGTGTGTTTGTGTGTGTGAGTGTGCGTGTGTGTGTGTGTGTGTGTGTCAGAGATAGAGAGGGAGAGAGTGTGTGTGTGTGTGTCACACATATACAGTGAACCAGCTGCCCCCTGCCTGTGATTGATAATGTGCCTCATTATTTGTGCCATTTCATCTGAGGCTTCCAGGGAAAGCTTCAAGCTGGCACTGTCTGTCTGCTTGGAATACCTGCTAATGACGGTGCACACTCACCCCACCGACTCCCCCCCGACGCTGGGCAGACACACAGCAGAGTGCCAGCGAGCGCAACCTTGGCTTTGGAGGCGGCACATTAACACACAGACACACACACACACACACACATTCATCGGGACACATCACTCCTAACATAAAAGCAAGCACATTCACCGGGGTCCCTTTAAAAAGCACTCTCAGAATTATTCCAGTCGGAGAAGTGTGAGCATTAGGGCGGTCAATCGATTCAAATATTTAATTAATTGTTAATTTATTATCTGTTCTAAATGAACCTTAAAGGGAGATTAGTCAAGTATTTAATCCTTTTATCAACATGGGAGTGGACAAATACACTGCTTTATGCATTAATGTATGTATATATTTATTATTGTAAATCAACTAACAACACAAATCAATGACATATATTGATCCAGAAACCCTCACAGGTACTGCATTTAGCATAAAACAATATGCTCCAATCATAACATGGCAAACTGCAGCCCAACAGGCAACAACAGCTGTCAGTGTGTCAGTGTGCTGACTTGACTATGACTTGCCCCAAACTGCATGTGATTATCATAAAGTGGGCATGTCTGTAAAGGGGAGACTCGTGGGTACCCATAGAACCCATTTACATTCATTGATCTGGAGGTCAGAGGTCAAGGGACCTCTTTGAAAATGGACATGCCAGTTTTTCCTCGCCAACATTTAGCGCAAGTTTGGAGCGTTATTTAACCTCCTTCATGTGTGGATTCTTTAGGTTTTGATCTGATCTACTGTGCACACGTATTCCTTCTCCGTCAGTTTATCTCCAGTGACGTTATAAAGGTCACTATTTTTGTGGACTTTATTTAGCATGTTCTGTACGTTCTCTTCAGCCCAGATGTCAAACAAACATCAGACTTTTTGGTTCGCTTGGAAACGGTCCGAGACGTCCTCTCACAAGCCGTCTCAGACCGGTTGTTTTTGTCCGCACCAGATTACTGCGTTCACAACCGCCCAAACAAACCGCACCAGAGTTAAATTGAAACGCACTAAATATTGTTAAAGTGTCCCTTAGACAGAGACAAACAGCTCATATGTAGAGACTATCCATAGTCCGTAGTTGTCCATCCATCATGACACAAGGATCAGGTTTTTTAATCCCCTATCGCAGGACATTATTTATGCAAAATTGTTACAAGTCACTGTTGAAAAATAAATAAGTTTTATGATTCACAGTGTTATTGTATGGTTAGCTTTAGGCACAACAACAGCTTGGTTAAGGTTGGGGAAAAATTTGGGTTACACGTTACACGAGACCTTCGTCGTCATAAGTACAATAATGAACACGTGGTTTAGGTTGGAGACCGGTCATGGTTCTGATTAAAAGAAAGCCACGTTGACTTATAGTAGGAAACAAACAGCAGTCTTCCATGTTAAAGGGGAAACATCATCCTCATTCTCAGGTCCATTCTTGTATTTTGTATTTCTACTTTAACATGTTTACATGCTGTAATGTTTCCTCTTCCTGTCTGCCTGGATATTCTTATATTTACACTGTCTGAAACACCGATGTTGTGTTGACCTCCTCCCTCTGCGGACCTCGTGGCTCTATAACAACGTTACCTGACTTCCTCCTCTGCTCCTGTTGTAATTACGATGTCTTCCAGAGGCTCTGTTACTTCGATGTAAACAAAATGTTGTTTCTGGGAACTTTCTGAAATGATTTATTTTGCTGTTTTCTTTCTTGGGAGGACAGTCTCAGTCTACTCCCGCCGCGTAAAGGCTCATTTGTCACTTGTGTTTACGAGTATAACCTCAACCTGAAGTGTGTTTTTAGTCTATTTTCAGACCTAAAGCCAGTGTTTCCCATTCATTACGGCCACAGTTTCATAATGAACTGAAATATTTCAACACATCTCAACGGGTAAGGTCCAAGCAGTCTGCCAGGGGGATTCAACCCGGTGGGGAAGGATCCCCTCATGGAACGTCTCCCCGGCGCTATAGGTCCTCGCTGGCCGCTGTGACCGGCTCTAGATAGGCTCGGAAAAGCCCGGGTTAAAGGTGAATCGCGATAGATTGATTGACAGATAGTTTGTCCAATCATGTAATGACAGGGTGAGGTTAGCATGTCCCCGGACCTCCCTACAGTCTCACAGTATCCTATGTTAAACACTGAATTGGACTGCTGGCAAAGCGCAGCTGAAATAGCTAATTGATTGCTAACCAGTTAACAACTCTTTAAGATGATAATATGTCAGAGGTGAGTGTTATTGAGCTTCTCCAGTTTGTGTGATGTCAAATGGCCAAAAGAAATGGAATGAATCCATCTTTAATGTTGTTGTTTACGATGATCTACTCAACGCGATAATGTGGAATTGTAAATAACCACATTAAAGAAGCTTTTGAAAGAGATTAATTGAGTTCGGAGGCTTTTAACCTCACAGAACGAGCAGTTTACAGATAATATCTTGTTTATATTCACACAGACTCTGAGTGTGGATGTAATCAGCCATCATCATCTATTCAGCAGCACAATATTTGCTGGTTTACTCCCACGTAATGTGTATAGAGTTATAGTTCTCCATTTACCAACAGAAGTCCCCCACAAAGAGTTTACTGAGACAAAATCCCATTAAATGGAGGTCTCTGACCTGTTTCCTGTTTCTCTGTTTGTGAGTCTGGGACACAAAAAATATTTGAGAACTTCAATATAACATCAAGCTCATGAGATGTCTCACAGACGGACGGAGACGGGGAACATATTGGTCTGTGACTAGAAGCAGTTTTATTATCTCTGGTGCGTTCTGGTCTTGCTGACGTTGTAACTCAGCCACACATGAACCTGACTAGTAACACTTTATAATAACCCTCATTTATAAACGGTGAATGTAGTTAATTAAAACACTGTTAATAGTTATTTTACTGATGATAATTAATAATGTTTACTTAATTATGTTTAATGATTTATAACCCTTTTAGAAATGTTTTTTAAAACCTATATAAACATTACTTAGAAAGATGGAGCAGTTATTTGTAACACTTTAACGGTTAATAACGTTAATAAAGCGTCTATAAACATTATTTAAATGGTTATTATAAAGTTACAACTGATTATAATACCTTTTAAATGGGTAATAGATACATTGTAAAGCGTCTATAAACATTATTTAGACCAGCGGTCAGCAGCCTGCGTCTCTTCAGCTCCTCTCCAGTGGCTCCCTGTGGATTTATAAAAACGGAAATGAATAACTGTTTTTTTGTTTACATTTTCATTTGTATTTATCATTGTTGTAGGTCTATGGTACGACGGTACGACGGAGTATTAGGACCACAGTGAGGGAAAAAAAATAATCTGAGATTTAGAGAATAAAGTCATAATATTATAAAGTAGTAATTTAACGTGTTATTTTCTCTTTTTCTCGTAAAGTTATGACTTTATTCTCGTAATATTACGACTTTTTTCTCGTAAAGTTATGACTTTATTCGGATAATATTACGACCTTTTTCTCGTAAAGTTATGACTTTATTCTCGTAATATTACGACTTTTTTTCTTGTAAAGTTATGACTTTATTCTCGTAATATTACGACTTTTTCTCGTAAAGTTCTGACTTTATTCTATAAATCTCAGATGTGTTTTCCCTCAATGTGGCCCTAATACTCCGTAGTACATTGTCTCTTTGGCCCTCACTGCATTAGACTTATATACTATATACTTAGACTATAAACTGTGTTACCTTCATCACAATGAAGTATTAGGACCACACAATAGATATTTTATTGTTTTTCAACAATAAAATAACTATTAACTGAGTTTAATTAACTATTAATTTACCATTTATAAATAATGTTTATTATAATGTTATAATGTTACCTTCCGCACGACTTCAATAAAGAAAGAAAAAAAAAAAGCATTGACCGAGCTGAGTCTTTTTGCACAATGATGTAGTACAAGTCCGTCACCGTGCCGGCGTAGAGTCAGCGGGGTTCAAGCTGAAGGCAGGAAATGGGCGAGGAAGTGAGGTCAGAGCTGCAGCGTGGCTCTGGAAGGGGTCTGAATGACAGGAAGAGAGAGGAGATGGAGATAAGGCAACAGGAAGAGACGGCTTTGAAAATCCTGCCTCAACTCTGACTTGTATCACCCGCATGGCGAGGCCGGCCGGGGGGTGGGGGGAGAGAGAGGGACGAGGGTCTCTGAATGACATTCTCCAAAGGAATCAGACCTTTCATCCATTATTAAACAGTCCTCTGGTTTCTAATAACAAGACTAGATTTGCTGGAGGTCTCCCACAGCACCGGGCTGCAGGACACAAACACACTCCCAGTATACTGACGAGATGTAGCTGCAAAATACTAATCTGCAACGGAGAAATGTTTTGGATCTTGTGTGTTTGTTATGCAACTGTTACAGTATTCACAATGCCCTCATATCTTCCACCTTGACTTCTATTCTTCGTGCTCTTGTATTGTGACAGAAACATGATCAGAAATTCCCTCAGGTAAAAGTGTTGCATGAGCTCAGCTTGAAACCAGAACTCCCAGAGTACACGGTGATTACTGAAGTGTACTGAAACATAGCTCTCTTTTTCCAACTAATCTCCCTATAAGGTACATTTTGAACAGATAAGAAAATGTGCGATTAATCACGATTAACTGTTAGCGTCTTTGCGTGTCATTTGTACACCACGCAAACGTCAAGTAAGTAATCTTACGGAAACAACTACGAAAAACACGTCACAAACGTCAACAAAGTGCTCCTTCAGAGCGATGCGATGCGGAGGGGTCTTACATCGCCCTGAAGGAGTTTACAAAAATGACCTGCTCGCTGTACACTATCCCGCTTATTACACGGCTACTTACTGAAGAATCGATCATTTGATATCCACCTCCTCACCTGAACACCCTAATTGGTCTTTCTCTCTTTTTAACTCTTACTGTTGCATTTATACGCGGATGCGTTTACATTGCAGTCAGTACAGGACACATGGCGTACAAAAGACACGCGGAAATCAAGAAAGGTGTACTTATTGTATGCAGCTTGTGCATTATCGTGGCATTTATACTCTTTTTCGTGTGAATAGGCTGCTTATTCATCTGTTATGAAATGTCCGGCCTCATATTCAGAACAGCAATCCTCTGACTTTTAATAAATATGTTTATTTGGACAGAGAAGCGCAGAGCTGGATTGAAATACAGACAAAGCCCTAGCTGATGAGTGCACTTGAAGGGATGGAGGCCTCTTTGGATCAGTTCAGGCTTCACAGTCCTACTTTCCTCGTCTCTCATGTCCATAATTACCTTCCTCTGAACACCGATAAACAGGACGTTGCAGATCATTCCTGTTTCATCCATCGCTGTCACATATCAAAGTTTCTTTGTTGTTATATTAGCTCCCAAACGGCCCAAAGAAATGAGCTCAGAGCCCAGGATCAGTTGAGCGTTGCTTTTGACGGGCAGCGGCAGAGGAAATGGAAAGCGAGACCTCCGAGATGGTGGAGGCTGCCAAAGGCTTCTCACCGGGGTTTTCAGTGCTCTGCTGTTGCCAAGTGTTGTGTTTGTAGACCTGTGATTGACAATGGAAGTAATTAAGAAGTGTTAACTCTACACATCTTAGTCCATGAACATGTCACAGTTATTCCAGGGTGTATAAACAGGATACATATGCCTGCAGTTTGTCTTGTGTTTGCCTCCGTGCTGCTGTAACATTATCCCAATATCGCCAAATTAAAAGTTCACTAGCAATAAAACAAACAAAACATTCTTAATTCAATACAATACTATACTAAATATAAAGACTTTTGCTACCACAGTCTTACTTGGTCTGGTCCGGCTAAGGCTAGGTATCAGTAGGCCACTTGAGGTATTGACTGAAATAACCCAGTACCTAGTAGTATCAAGACTTTTCCAGTCAAACCTGCATTCCATCCTTTTTGTACGCAGATCTAGAAAAAAAATGACTGTTTGTAAGGTTGTGTTCGCAGCCAATCACCGCAATCGTTCTTCGATTTAATACGACGTGTGATTGGCCCATTACCGCCGCAGCTACAACCCATACAGTCTGTGATGCGGTGAAGCCGAGATGCCACCAAATACTTTTGAAAGTATGTAACCGCTTTGTGTGTCCTGCCATCTAATGGCGCCGCCATTCCTGCGGTGGCAAGTCGTAGTGACTAACCGTGTTAACTGGTGACTTTCAGGACATGTTGTTTTTGTGATGCCGACCGAAGTGCGCCACTGCCCACTGTCTTAAAAACTGAAATCCGCAACGGTCTTCAAATGACAGTAATGTTAATGCACCACAGTGGGAACATTTGCAGTGTACAGCAGCAAAGGGGATAATGCAAAAAACAAGAAGCATCGGTAAAAACAAAAAGCAAGATACAACACGGTGCAAAAAGAAAAACAAAAGTGAAACAAAATATGAACCATTTAACAATATATACAGTATTGACTTTTAGCAGACTATTTACACAATTGTACAAGTGGAAAAATGATATTGCACATAGAGAATGAATATTGCACAATATGAATTACACCTGAGTAGTATTGATATTTCACAGTCAGTGTACAGTACAGTGCAGTTGTTGTCAGTTGTTGGTGTATGTGGTCTACTGGGAGCAGCGCTGGTTGTGGTCTACTGGGAGCAGCGCTGGTTGGGAGTCTGACAGCTGCAGGAAGGAAAGACCTGCGATAGCGCTCCTTCACACACTCTGGGTGGAGCAGCCTGTCGCTGAAGGCTACAAGTGTCTGACAACATTATGGAAAGGACCTAAAATGTTTTTCTTTACCTTTCTGGTTTATTTGTGTGAGAAGTCTTATTCTAAAATCTTGCGTCGCATCTACATTGTTGAAATCAGCTAAATATTCAGTAGAACTGACCCAAATGATTCGCAGCTTCGACCGTTGCTACAGTAATTGACCTCCAGATCAGTATTCAGTATGTAATAATAATAATGTCTAAATCTCAAAATAGTCCATGAAATAAGGAATAATCCCACACCATTATTCATTATTCATATTCAACATTAATTATTATTAGTTATTTTCAGATGGATATCACTGTTTGTTGTGTAGAGAGGTGTGTGTGTGTGTGTGTGTGTGTGTGTGTGTGTGTGTGTGTGTACAGTCGTGTGGCCGCGTTGCAAAGCTTCGAATACCTGCGAATATTTCTCACCGGAGCTTCGAAGCCCAAAAAATGGTATTCCTGACAGCCCTAATATTCAGCCATGACATTGAAAATCTTTTAGGTAACACTAAGCTACGCTTTCTGTACGCCAACACAACAAACTCTGACAACACCGGCACTCCTCTCTCCAAACTCACTCATGTTTCTACCTTTCTTCCGGCAACAAGTCACATGACACAATAACAAAAAGAAAGCGAAAGGTAAGAAGACCGTTTTATTTCTCTGTAGGGTTCTTTTCATAATCTTATCAGACACTTCTAATAACAGTCTGAGCCTGTCAGTGGCAAGAACAAACACTTTTAGTGGATCTAAACTAAAGAGTATACAAGCACTCTGGTGTTTTTTTGACAACAGCCGCTGCCGCCATTTTGGACTGAAAACACTTATATTTATAATATTTTATTGTTTAACACAGGCCATTCCGGTAGGTATTTTTAGGTTGTCATTTTACTGGCCTCCGGTAGTCGCTTTTAGTCCAAAATGGCTGAAGCGTAGCTTTGCTGCTGGGCGATGATGTTGCAATAGAACGAATACGTAACTTTCACTTTTTAGCAGTATTTGCCTAAAGTGACGGTACCAGGTTGACCCAGATGATGACATTACAGCCTGTTTAGCGGCTGCAGGCTGCAGCGTTCTCCCTCAATACTGGACCAATTTCAAAAAGTGCTGTCCCCATTTGTCACTTAGACACAAAGACATGGGAAAATATGGTCCAGGTTGAAAAATATGGGAGTTACCCTTCAAGTGTTGGGGTTCAGTAAAGGTAAGAAGATGATACAATTCTTAGGACAGCTTCAAACGTTTCCGTATTGTAGGGAAACTTTCCTCAATTCATTATAATGTGGTTATCTAACTGATAATGTTTTGAGAAGAAATAAGTAAACATTTTGCTGTTATGGTTGTTTCTTATAGTTCATTTAGTCCTTGTACGTTCAATATGTTGCTATGATGAAGGTTAAACCCTGTTGCTCCTAGTCGCACCGGGGATGCTACCTCTTCAGTCAAAGGTTTTTCTCTCTGGCTTCGCAGAAGAGGACGTTTGCCTTTCACTCCTTCCACCATCTGCCACTGGCAGCTTTAGCTCCATCTGCACTGGCACAAACAGCAGCGTCCTGTTTCTGTGCTGTAAAGCAATCCAACAGATTTCCAGCCAAATTACACGTGGTGGAACACAAAAGTAAAAATGCAGAGGCTGCCAGGCCGTCTCTCAGCGGTGGTGTCATTTGTTTCTGCTAATTATACTAATTTCTCCAAATGATTTATTGATGTGAAAATGCTTCCTCTTCAGATAGTTTAAACTATTGTTCTTTTTTTAAAAAGATTGAGTTGATTTGTATTGAACATTTCACTGATGTATTGAGTTGTATTTGTCTATGTGGCACAAAGGCATGCGATATCCAGGCATTAGACAAATGTAGTACCCCACTATTGGCTGGTCCAATTAGTTAATGGAATATTCCCAGCTATATGGGATGTGTGTATTGACTTGACTCTCCATTTTCGCTGGAAAGAATGCTGATTGCACAGATATGATAAACTCTAAACTCATTTGAAGTACCCTGCAGTGTGTTAGGGCTGTCTCTGGCTTCAGTAAAGTGAACCTAGGAATGTAGTCTGGCATGTGTATAATGGCCACTAAGTATTCTCTCAGATGCACATTTCTGTTGTGAATAATTGCCGCTGACACATGCGGTGGGAGAGAGCGAGGGGAAGGCATGTGCAACGTGACGCACGGCAAAAAATGTCAACAACAAACATCACGGCTCTCCGGCAACGTCACTGGCCTCTTTTTCTTTTTTTCTTTTTTACAAAGAGCCTTAAAATAGACCTGTAAGATAATTGATGTCTCGTGCGCATTCCTCTCTGTGAAGCTGCTGCCGTTACGCTGGCAGACTGATGTTGATATGTTTGATGCTGTCATCTGTGGGCTGCAGCGCTGGTAGATTGAGATCAGCCGTCCTCTTTCATAATCCCTGTTCTTTAATGTAGCAGCCGTTAGCGGCGCACGTCTTTTTTTCTTTCTTTCATGTGGTTATGACTTCCCCCTGGTCACAGATGTAATGAGGAATAATATCTGTGTAGTATGCTGGCACATATTAAATACTCTGCTAAGGGCTTGAAGGCATTAGTGTTCACACCTCAAATCACGGGCACAATATGCTGTAGAAATTCTGCCACAGGCTTTTATTATACAGCAGAAAATGAAAAGGCTATAGCCACTGATATGCTATTAGAGTGACTTATTACCTCTCATTGTGTTCATAGTACATTATAGCTTGGCCTTGATCACACTGACGAACGGATCTACAGCATATATAATCAGGTGACTGACGTGTGTGTAGTGATACAGACAATGGCCATCTACTAGGTGAGGACATCTTCCCACCGTTTAATAAACGGTGTTATCGATTACACCGGATATTTTACACGAAATATCTATAGAGCGCTTACTTTGATCTTTAATGGTGGATGGCTGTGTGTTTGGCCTCTCCGGTAGAGCTTTCGCTGCGGGGCTGCAAGTTTCCACTCGGGCTGAGGCAATACGCCTATCTCGCGATTCGATACTATCACGATACTTGGGTGCTGATTCCATATATATTGCGATTCGATAATACGATTTATTGCAATTTTTGTAAACTTTTTTAACACTAAACCACTCGAAAAAAGTTGAATAATACAATTCCAGGAACAGAAAGTATGAAGTCAAATATATTAGCTATTGTCAGGAATTATTTAATTTTTTCCAGAAACCCAAAACTCAAAGAATAAAAACATTTTCCTCACACATTAGTGGTATTTTCTTTTTAATTTACAAGGGACAATTAACATGTTTTATACTTTCCATAGATGTATTTTGTATATACAGTTCCCTTTGTTAACACCTTATTTTGAAAACCAGACGTAGTCATACATGTACACTTCCTCTAACTTCTCCAAGGTGGTCTCTAGCTCTCCCGTCAGCTCCGTTCTCTTTATCCATCCATGGTCAGCTCCATCGGGGCCGTTTCAATGCAGAGAACACAAATGTCAGTATCTGGGTGCTCTACAGTCGTAGCGTCGGCCCATTTGACCACGCAGATAAGAGCGACAGCCGGCTCGACCGCACATTACCGCGATACGATAACGTTTCCTGTCCGTGACGGAGTTAGCATGCAGCTTTAGCTCTGCTCTGTCTAGCTCTGCTTTTCCTGTCAATGTGTGAAACCCAAAGTGTTTCCATCCTTTACTGGATGTGTAGTGTTTACCACGCTGGATTTAACATGTGAGGGTGCAGGTCGTATCCTCGAGGAACCTTCCACCGTTCGCTTCGGCTCACAGAGGCTTTGCTTTGGTTATTGAAGCAGATATGACATCACGTCAGGCTATAAAAGCGGTAACGTCCTTCTACCTCCACATAGACTCACATGAAGCAAATATATCGATTCTGGCTTTAAAAATTAATTTCAAAACCGTAAAAAAATTGCAATACATGGGTGAATCAATTTTATTCCCTTTCCTATTTTCCACCTCGCACCGTGCACACCGGCTGTGACCCCTCCATTTTCCGAGTGATGATTGCCTCATCAGCGTTATGGTTCCCTTATAGTATTGGGTTTGAATGCAAAGTATTGCCAAATAGGCGCTTTTGCTTTTCACCAAATTTTCCGCCATCGTTTATTCTGTCTACTCTCCCTAGTCCTGATACTAGTGTGTGAAATCTGACTCCTGCTACTCTGTGCTGAGACTCCATATGTTTATAGCGTCCGTTGTCTGACTAGGCATTGATAACACGGCGCTGATACGTTAAATTGAACTAAATGGGTTTTATTTCTATAAAAAAAAGCAAAAACAACAGTGTAGGTGGGCAAGTAATGTAATGATGTAGGCCCGAACACCCTGTAACACCGGTAACACCGACTACCGTGGCAAATACCAGCTACCTCCAACATGTACAGTATGTTCCACTCCTGAGTGAATGGAAATAACAATCTGTATTCTGTATCTCTAACCAAAAGAAAACACAATCCTACCCCTTTCATATTACTGTGAATCTGATCTAATAACCTTGTTATATGCTTGTTGATGTGTTTAATGAAACCTGCAACTGGCTCTGTAAGGTTTGGGTCTGCACCGACATTGTCAGCATTAGATTTGATTATGGGAGAAGAGAAGAATGCAATGTGAAGGTGAAGAAATGAAGAAAAGCTGCACTGAAAGGTTGAAATCAGTGATTTGCCTGGCTGAAGATTGCCTCCAATGGTGATTCACAGTCAACATGCTGGTTTGGTTGAATGACTGCTGGTAAGAGTTTATTGCCAAATGGTGCCAGACGCCACACAAAACCTAGAGACGATGGTCAGTCACAGACAATCTAAGCAATCCTAACGGTGGCCAACAGTCAGCTCGGTTTGTTAGAGCTCTGACTGCAGGATCATTAATACGTGTGGTTTCATTTGATTTACCTCAATAAGAAAAACAAATTGAGTGCTCATTCACTCCTGCTCCACGATTCACATGACTGAACGTTGATGATTTCATTATCGCAGCATTTATTTAAAGACTCTGCCTGGCAGTTTGTGACGTTTTTCTCTTTGTTTCATAGTTTTTCTTGAGGTTATTGTGCTGCAGGCGCTCGTGACTACACATGGTTTGCATGTTGTTGTTCTTTGTGTCCTGATATAGACCTACCGTTTACTCACTCTGCTCTGCTGCTGATGAATCAAACTTAAGTTGTTTTTAGATTGAACATTTTGTGGTCTCAATTATTCAAAATGTCGTTGTGAAGGGTGGACTAGTTGCAGATAATACACTTATGCCAGACCGGCTGCATTTTCCATCAGGCGTATGAATAATAGATGATGCATTATGAGTTGTCTGTGAGAGGCTTGTGATGTGATGTCATATTGTTTTTACTGCATTAACATTTTACTGAGCACACCAGAAAGTGGGTCATTGAAATTAGGGCTGGGCAATATATCGATATAATATCCATATTGTGATATGAGACTAGATATAATGTCCTATATTTTGGATATCGAAATATCGTGATATGGCATTAATGTTGTCTTTTTTAAAGGCTGTTTTAGCTTTTCTATTATTTGTCTTTACCCCCTTAGTCATTATTATACCCCCGTGACAATGTAGTCGGGGTATAAGCGCTTCGCTTGTCCTTCCGTCAGTCCTTTCTTCCGTCCTTCCGTCCGTCCTTCCGTCCGTCCTTCCGTCCGTCCTTCTGTCCGTTCACGTCTCACACTTTCGTTTCCGGAGTAGAACTCGGACACTATTTAACTTAGGAACTTCATATTTGGTAAGATGGTTGATAGTGTGGTCTAGTTTTCTTTTCTGGGGGTTAGAAGTCCAGGGTGCCCAAAATTTCTGAAATTTTTCCAAAAGGGAAAAACCTTTAGCCTTACTTTACTGTTGTTCTGTTTTGTTCACCATTGTCCACCATTTCGTTTAATAAAAAGTTGTTGAAAAGGGAAAATAAAGCTTTCTGACCTAACGAGCTTGCGAGGTTGTTAAAGCTTGTTTGTTAACCGCACAATAAGTTCAAACGGCCTTTAAGCTGCTTTTTCCATTCCAAGCCATTCTCTTTTGACTGTCCATTCCGGTTTTAAAATGCTGTTAAGTTCAGCGCATGATCCTGTACCAATGTATTCCCAGCTGTGTGACTTGAAGGTGCACCTCAAGCAACAGTGAGAGCAGTTATCCTCCCAGCACTCCGCCGTAAGGGAGGATAACTGACCCCATTGAAGTGCTGTGCAGCTGAGGACTGCTGCTAGTCCAGACATCCAGCAATGCCAAGCCTAGATGATAAACTAATATTCCTCCAGAGAAAACAGTACAGTGTGTAGTGATAATGTAGTGATAATGCAGTTGTGTTAGCATTGCATTGTAGTGTTAGCGTGACTGTGATGACAGTTTCCATTGTACTACAGACTAGATAGGGCTCCTTACACTCATTGTAACTGATGACTTACTCTACTGTACATTTAAAAGAACAATATCCAAATGGGATGAAAGCTTAAAGCCCCAACCAGACAGTTTTACTTACTGTTTTTTGGTTACCATTCTTTCTCAAACAGATAATGGTGGTGTGGTTAATAGTCAGATGTAATTCATTACCATGGCAACCAGATTGCATCGTTTTCAAACCAGTTAAGATGAAACCAGCCTCGATGATTTACTGTTTATCAGACCACAAATGAGACAAGAATTAGTGCAACACACTGACTCTCTCTCACTCGCTCTCTTCTTTACCGTCTCCTCCTGGCGAGGCGGCCGTCTAGCTGCTGCTGGGCTGAACCAAGGAGCCACACTGTCGCACGCCGGTCGCAGCGCACCGGAGGACGGATAGATATGTTGCAGAGGTCCACCGTTTGAAATACTGTTTCGGGACGTTTTGAAAGTTCACCGTCCACCAGCACCGGCCGTTCTCTCCTCAGCTCCAGTACCGACACCGACACCGCACCGGGCTGAAAGCTGTACACCACAGACGGTTTGCTAAGTACTTACAGTCTTGTGGTTGAAATCTCTGGAAAAAGCGCCAAAAAGTGGATCTTAAAATCTGTTCATACGTTGATAATGTTAAAGGTAAATTAATAGTGAAGGAAAAGTATAGAAGAAGAATGTAAAGTAAAATTATGGAACTTTTGCAAAAAATAAAAAAAAAATCCCTTTTCTGACCTTTACTTTGTGTAGTATTTAAATGCAGATTGAATTTCTTCCCTCAGCCGTTTGTCACATGCTGAGGTCATATGCCGAGGAATCAATAGAAATCCACTAGATGACATTAGATGGAGGCTGCTGTGTCCTGGTGTCTCCCTCTGTGGCAGCTGCCATCAAATCATGGACCCACTCACGGTGGGATCCATTGTTGCATTGCCTCGTTGGAAGTTAACCAAATAACATTATGCTAATCTGATGCTAATATTTCCTGATTTGTCTTTAAACACTGGTGGTCTGCCTCTGCCTGCACCTTGATGAGCAACTTAGCTACTGTCAGAACCATTTGAGCTCCAGCTATACGTACACAGAGAGATGGGACTACGAGGACGGATCAGGCCTGCAGGAGCGATCCGTTCTCATTCCCAACCCGTCACATAGGGACGCTTGGTCAGGACCGCTTGGCATCACTTCAGCATAGGTTAGGATGTGTTTATGATGGGTTCATTTACTTTCTGAGAAATCCCTTATTGATTTGTTTGGGAAGAGGGTTTACTCGTGGGGGAAAAAAACTGAACGGAATAAAGTGGATTTCTATCTTTTGTTGTTCATTGGTGAAAAGTACATTAATGCCTATTTCTCTCCTCAGATGTTCTCAGAATCATCTTGTAGTGCACGGTTTAGCTGTAACATGACAAAGTTTGTGACGCCGCCGCCATTGTGAAATCTGGTGAAGGAACGCCAAGTTCTGGACACATGACCGGAGCACAGCCAATAGGAACGCTCTCTCTCTCTGAAATGACTTGTCACAGGCTAGATGTTCTAGAGCCTGAAAACAGAGCCATGAGGAGGAGCAGAAGTCTAGTTTTCTCTCAGAACACTTGAATTACAATATGCTGAAAGGTTATTATGGGATTTTTGCCCAATGACGACAAAAATATACTGACTACTGCAGCTTTAACTTAAATTACTGGTCGCATGCAGCGGTAGTGCAACGCTAAGCCGATGCACAATCAGGTTAAATTCATCATTTATCACCAGCTGCAGTGTACGAGCAAAACAGACAACTTGAGTCCTCAGTTCACCGTCCGGGAGAGTTACTGTAGCAGCCACGATGCTGCTTGTAGTGTCGTGGACACATGCAGCCACTTTCCCAGTAAAAGTCTCCACCGCATCATTTAGTTTAGTTGCGAGGCTGTCAGCTGTTCGTCAGCCCTGGCGTAACGATAGCGAGTGTCTGACAGACCGTGTGTGACGACAGTGAGTATGAAGTCAGCAGTAACGTTACAGCTGTGTACGTAGTTGTAGCAGTGTGTGTACGGTTTATTTGTCGGTGAATAAATGCTACAACTCCTCAAGACCGGAGCCAACTTCCTGTATCTTGCAACTCCGACTCAGGTTCACTTAAGGTGGGCTGTTAAGGTGGATTAATGAATCGGTCTGAATTCTTAAAGGTGGTTAATGGTTAAACGGTTCATTATTAAAGTCCCTACTCTGGTCTCTTCTCTAAGTTTGTATTCAACATAATACCTTATTATCTCAATGAAATGTACTGAAACAAATATATATGTGACACAGAAAGGCAATTTATTATTTTGGCCGGTAAAAATATGCTTGGCTGGTGGATTTTATTCATCTACCAGTCCCCTTGGCCAGTGAGTCAAAAAGTTAATTTTGGACAGCGCTTGTGCGTCGGTATCAGACGCCGCAGGCTGTGACAAAGCGTATTTGATGCTCTGGGAATGAGACTGGGCTGGCAGGAGTGCACCTCAAGTGGTCTACTTAAAACAGGAGTGTGTAAGCCACAGACCTCATCTCTGGCTTGCACTCCCCCACCTTCTCTGACACACACACACACACACACACACATAGACACACACACATAGACACACCTACACTACCTGCTGGCAGACTGCCCATATTGCTGTTTGGTACTCTGCTCACAGGGGAAATGATCGTATCTTCCAATAAGACTGAGGGCTCATTTCCATTCCATCATGCATACAGCAAACTGAGGCCAGTGTGGGGCTAATATTGTACATTACCTGCCATTAAATATGCTATTTACTTCTGCTCTATATCAATCTTCCTCCCCCAGCAGTCATTGTCTTTCACAAGTAATTTAATTTAAGCTTAAGTTCATGAGTCATTTTGGAAATACACAAAAGAACTAATGAGTTTTTGTGGCTAAGAATCTGCCGTGTGTCTTCTCTCTAGAATAGATATTGACTGTTAGACAGTGAAGGACTCATATTACTATAGAAGGCCTGTTGTTTGTATTTATATATTATGAAAAAAAAATTGTTGTGTGTGGTTCCTTGTGTTTGTGTATGTACAGTACTCTATGTACTCTATAATCACCTTGGAGATCTCCTCTGTGCTGTAACAAGCAGGGAAAGTTTGTCATTTTTTATGCCTGAAAACTATGAAAACAAATGTTTCTTCTTCTTTGCTTTCATGTTCTGCATTCACAATATAAAAATGCCATGAAGGTTACATTCACAATACATGGCCCCCTTAAAAAATACATGTAATGTTTGAGGACGGGTTCGGCGCTCATATGAGCATGCATGCATTTTTCAAGACGAGCTCTCAGTGAACGCTCTCATGGTGCATGACTCATTTTAATGGCTAGACATACTTGTAAAAGCATCATACACAGACTATATGAATAGGATAAGTAAATCCCCCTCAGGGTATGAGCATAAAGTGGCTACTGATGGCACCACTCAAACTTTATTTGCAGGCTCCTCCAGCTTGGTCAAGTGCTTCATCAAGAACAATTAGCAGTTGTTTGTGAGCGTGTAGCTGCGCAACAACCAACCAACTAATGGCTGATTGCTGGGTTGTACAACAAGGTACCTTTCCCCTTATTGGCAGTTGAAAAGCAGCGACTAGGGAAAACATACAGTATATCAAACTAGTCTGATGACGACAAGTCCAAAGCCTCAAATCAAATACTCTGCGGCGTACTTACCGGAAATGACGATCGCAACATTTCAGCGCGGCTCGCTACCCGCCAAAAAAAATTCTTCGTCTTCGGTGTTTTACGGCAGCTGGCATCCTTTGTGTTGCGTTGCTGCCTCCTTCAGGTTTTACCCGTCCACTACCCGCCAAAATATCTGCCTGCTTTGTTGATCAAGAATACACAGAAAACAAAAGCAAATGAGTAAACGTGAAACGTTATAACTTACATCTATAAGGTACGTTGTTCAGCACCGCGACAGCTCCTGCATCATCTGCTGCCATTTTCACGTGTTTGAATAGTGGTCGTGGTCCCGCCCCTTCCGCTACGTAGCCAAGATGGCGACAATTGAGTGTGGAAAGTGTCCAGCGTTCCACACTCAACAATTTGACCGTTTTGAGTACAACATCTGGGTACTTCAAGAGCACTGCATTTTGCCGTACTTCACAGTGTGAACGCACTTATGCACTCATCAAGTGTAAGTAAGGAAGTACGCAGATTGGAACACACTGATAGACAGGCGGGACCGTCCTCTCTCCATACGTGCTTCAGGCTTCCCTTCATCCAGAGCAAATACTCTACTTTGTGCTGAAATGTTTTACTTCTGCAGATATTCCGTATCATAGCAACCCGACGCAACCAAAGCATCTCAGCTAAAACACGCTGCGCCTCATCGCCCTTCTCTGTTCTCTTTATTTAGTTTTAAAACTTTCACCTTCGTCTTTTGAAAATAAACAATTTATGTAATAATAGCCTAACAATAAAGCTTATGTCTATAGCACTTAAATCTGGATAAATGAAGTAATTTGCAAAAAATGGCAATAATATCACATATCGCACCGTTGAGCCAGTTCTTATCACCGCAGGGGAAATTCCTTATCCACGTCAGCCTTACGCCGTTGTGTCCAGCGTTGCATACCGTGATATTTCACCGAAAGTAGTAATATTAGTAGTGCAATTTGCGTACTGTTGGTTTCATACTAAGGTTTTGGGACATACTAAAAAATCTCACATACTGTTTTAGCGTACTAAATAGCATGTTAGTACGGAATTTCAGACGCAACCTTTCTAAAGTCGGCTCTACAAGTTTGTATTTATTTAAAACTAGAAAGAAGAAGGAATTCAATATTCATACACATTATATTAGACATTATTAGACATATTCCACATGGTCTAATAGTTCTGGAAATGCAGTTTGTGTCTGTATCCTTGCTCCAGTTTTGTCCTACCCTATGGGTGTCCACGGCTGCTGCAGAGTGCTGACCCTCCCTATTGTGCTTGTCTCATTTGGCTGTGATGTATTGCCCAGCGTGTGAAAAGGTTAATTTCATTACCCCATTTAGTTAAACAAGTACAGATGTAATTGACACATGAACAGAGAAGAAAATGAAAACTTGGCTCAAAACCACCTGCTATATATACAGCAGCCAGTGGAGGCTTCCTCTCTCCTCCATAAGGGACGTGCACAGAAGAGGGAAACAGCACAGAAGAGGGAAACAGCACAGAAGAGGGAAACAGCACAGAAGAGGGAAACTTTAACGGCAATACAATATGAAAGAAATCGCATTTATTGGCTTTTCACGTTTCGAAGCTAAACTGCTTTTCTCCTGCTCCCAGCTTTACTCACACAAGTAACTGAGACGGCTATTGAAACTTAGAAAGGCACTTCAGTTCTTTGCACCTTAGCCCTTTGAAATTGCAAGTTGAAACTTGTAATGGGAATTGTAATCTTTTTTCTTCTTAAAGTGTCAAGGCATGAAGGTTTCTTATAACCAGTGCATTGTCAGATGATTAAATTTGGTTGCGGTGGGTTTCTGGAGGTCATGTAATGAAAACCACTTATTGTCAGGCTCATATCATTTAATTGGCTTGGCTGCAGCCCCCTGCCAGTTCATTACAGCATGCCTGGCTTGCGTTTGCCCACATTGCTAGTATCCAAGATTCCTGTCATTCCCTTTTGCAGCTTCTGGGAAATCTCCACATTTGCTCCAAGTGTGTTTGGCCCAGAATCGAACCGAGGCAATACCGCTTTCATGTTTTTTTTTGGTTTTGAATTCTACTTAGTTGTAGCCTGAAATCAACAGAGAATTGACTGTAGGTAATTTTTCACCCAGAGATGAAGTGTGTTTCCAGATGGAAGGTTAAGGCGCCGTGGAGAAGTGCCTGAACAACTGCGACGCATAATTCCCTGCAGCCCCATTCATCTGTGATTATTAAAACTTTACACTTGATTGAAAAACTCTGGGGGTCTAGAAAATGTTAATTATACTAATCCTTGCTATGATTGGACTGACAGCTGCTGGAGCCCAGTTGATTGTCAGGGAGGCACATTTGCTGTAATATACTGGTATTGCAGCTTTTCTACAAGCAGACAATTTCATTCCTCATCAGGCTCCTTCTGTGATTGGCTCATTAGGACCAGATGTATTGATTTGTGAGTTGAAGTAGAAATTAATTCAACACAGAGCAGTTATTTCTGTCATTGTGGGAGAATCTCCTCAGTGATTTATCCTTCATCTGCTAATACTCATTACTATACACTCCAGTTCTTAGTTTCCATGCCAGGGACAATAAAACATATTTAATAATCACTGGAGATTAAACAGAAATGTCAGGTTTATCACAGCTTATTGTTGTAGTTTTGATCAGCGTTCCTAGTGGTAATAATTCTACTTTTCTCACCAAGCTACTCACTGAGATCTGGGAAGACATTAACATCACTTAAAAAGAAGTGTGGCGGGGCGAGAAACACAAGCAGACAATCAGACAGGTGTTTTTAATCAAACCCCCCAGGTTAGCCACACTTATTAGGAAGATCAAATGAAGACGAATGGTACAATTATCACCCATGTCCATGGTGAACATCCATTGCAGTTACTCTTTGACTATGCAGTATGTGAGGGATTATTATTATTACCAAAACTTCAGATATGCTCTGGCTAAACTCTTGTTAAATTGTTTGACCATTTGTGTTTCTTGCCTCATCACCAGTGGCGTGTGGTCCATTAAAGGCGCTGGGGCGTCGCCTTTCCTGCATTTCCAATTGTGAAATACCTATTTTAATGAAAAATCCTTTATCATACCCCCGCGTGTCCTTCCGTCCGTTCTTTCGTTTTAACTTATGAACTTAACATTTGGTCTGATGGTTGACAGTGTGGTCTAGTTGTGCCTTTGGGGGGTTGGAAGTCCAGGGTGCCCATTAGTTAATTAGTTAATGCACATTAATTCTATTGGTTCCAAAAGGGCAAAACCTTTGGCCTTGCTTAAGTAGGGGTCAAGCATTGAGCGGGGGTTTGTGAGCCATGCTTACTTTTGCCTTGTATGCCTCCGCTCCGACGACAGCCGTGGCCAGAGACATTATGTTTTTGGGTTGTCCGTCCGTCCGTATTGTCCTTCTATCACATTCTCATGAACGCGATATCTCAGGGAAGACTTGGAGGGAATTTCTTCAAATTTGGCACAAATTTGGTGGTCGAAGTTCAAGGTCACTGTGACCTCAGAATACACGTTTTTGGCCATAACTCAGGAATTCAAATACTAATTATGATAATTTCACACAAATGTCTAACAGGATAAAATGATGGAGTGATGACGTTTTGGACAGACATGGATGTAAACTCACATGATTGTCCATAGTTAATCGTGATTAATCGCAAATTAATCACACATTTCTTTCTGTTCAAAATGTACCTTAAAGGGAGATTAGTCAAGTATTTATTCCTCTTATCAACATGGGAGTGGACAAATATGCTCCTTTATGCAAATGTATGTATATATTTATTATTGTAAATCAATTAACAACACAAAACAATGACAGATATTGATCCAGAAACCCTCACAGGTACTGCATTTAGCATAAAACAATATGCTCCAATCATAACATGGCAAGCTGCAGCCCAACAGGCAACAACAGCTGTCAGTGTGTCAGTGTGCTGACTTGACTATGACTTGCCCCAAACTGCATGTGATTATCATAAAGTGGGCATGTCTGTAAAGGGGAGACTCGTGGGTACCCATAGAACCCACTTACATTCACACATCTGGAGGTCAGAGGTCAAGGGACCCCTTTGAAAATGGCCTTTTTCCTCGCCAAAATTTAGCCTAAGTTTGGAGCGTTATTCAGCCTCCTTAACGACTAGCTACGACATGGTTTGGTTCACTGGAAAGATAAGAAGACACTCTTCACTTTGTGTTTTGAGAAACAAAATTCCATCCACCCTAAATGTTATTGGTGTTGAGGTTGAAATCTCAGAGATATGTATATCTTAAAACCTCAACAGATAACATCCAATCTGTCTGTATGACTGGATAGCTCCGGGGTAGATGAGAAAATGTGTGTTTTTCTCATTTGAGTAATTCAACCTTTATCACTCTCAAAGTACAGGAGAACTGAAATGCTGTCCGCTTTGCAAGATGAGTAATACCTTCAGGTTTTTGTGCCCATTATTAATAAAGTGAACCTTGGTCTTTATATATTATTATCATTATGTGTATTATGTTCTATAGTAGAAGGACAATCATTTTAATATCCCCACTACTGGAGAGGAGAATGTGAACCAGTCCCTACTTATATTGATAAATTCATAATTATACAGTATCTCTCTGGAGACAACAGCCTTCAGTCAGTAAGTTATGCACCGTGGTCTCCACCCACTCGCAGCATAATGCATCTGGAGCCGCTGCCATCGCTGCCCAGCACTGATAACTCCGGGCTCAGCGTTTCCGTCCTAACGTGGCCTTCTTTTTTGTAACTGGAGCCAAATTGTGGGGAAAGCTCGGCTATCTGGCGTCCACAGATGATATCATTAACCGGCTTTTATCAGGCCGCCGATCCTAATCTCTGCAACTGTGCCTGCGACTATCTCGTCTTTGCCGGTTGTCAGTTAGTTTACAGGGGAGTCTGATGCTCGCCTTCCCTCCCTCCCTCCCGTTGCTGCTGACGGGACCAGAGACTTCCAGTCAGAGCCCCCCCCTCCCCCCTGCAGTCTCGTTGTTTATGATCCACCATTGATTTTGCTTTTTGACAAAGGACAGGTTAATCTTTCTGTTGGTCTCACACTGACAGCTTATGATTTCCTTCGGGCATGTCGCCTTGTTTTCAATCAGTTTTTGCTTACCTTGCTCCTTCTGATGCCCCCCCCCCCCCCCCCCCTCACTGTGCTCGCTCTGTGTGTCATCTGAAAACAGTAGTGACAAAGCAGAACATCCGAAGTTCAGAAGTGTCTCATCAAAGCAGCTTTGTACAGGCGGGGTACCATTATGCCATTAGTGAAGGATTTGTCATGCTTTGGTAGCTTTGTCTGGACAAACACGGCACGGATGAAGGTGTCAGAGCGCTACCTCTGCCAGCGTTTCACCCACCTCTATGGAGGGGGAATTCAATACAGCTGATAGATCGCTCTAATTTACTGAGTCTTTAACACCGGGAGCCAAAAAGCTGACACTTTTCTGCAGAAGGGAGAGTAGGAAAGACAAGAGCCCTATTAACAGGATATCCTGGGCTATGAAAGACCTGCGCATAATGAAGGAGTCTGTCAAACCTATAGAGGCTGGCTGGTTTAATCTGGTGTTGGACCAGAGAGAGAGTGTGGAGTCCCTCTCGTTCTCCTCAGTGAATTTGACGGACGTCTCCGACAGTTTGCCTTCAGTGCGCCCTGCCCTTTCAAAGACCGAATTTTCCACCTCCAATTTTTCCGGTGAATTGAAAGGATCCGTCCGGTTATGTGACCGCTGGGCTCTGACATGACATTCTTTTAGAAACCGCGTTGACCCACAGTCACGCTGACATCTGTCATTACACACACACGCCCGGCCGCACATCTGCCCAAGGTTAAAACTAACCAAATAGGTCATTTTGCTTCATTCAGCGTGCAATTTCCTGTGTGGTTTAAGCTGAAGTTTATACGCCAGGTTCCCACAAAATCACATGCACTGAGACAAAAAAGGGCATCTGCCAACTTCTGAAAAAAATCCTCTCGGATAGATTAGGATTAGCAGAAAATGTGGAGCTGATGCGGAAACAGGTTCCACCATAATGTTGTGGTTTGAGGTCATCATTTTATACAGTGAGGTCACATTTTAAAAAATGGTTTATGAATCCAGTTGGCTCATTGGATCCACCAGAGGCTCAGCTTTACAGTGAAACACAATTTATGTAATTTCAAGACTGTTTATGGACCCCAGTATGAAAATAACACATTTATACTGCATGTGATTATCATAAAGTGGACATGTCTGTAAAGGGGAGACTCATGGGTACCCATAGAACCCATTTACATTCACTGATCTGGAGGTCAGAGGTCAAAGGACCCCTTTGAAAATGACCTTGCCAGTTTTTCCCCACCAAAATTTAGCGTAACTTCGTAGTGTTATTTAGCGATATTTCCGACAAGCTAGCATGACATGATTGGTTCTAATTGTGCAGTTCTTTAGGTTTTTTTCGTTTCATATGATACCTGTATCTTCACTCAGCCGGCTACAACCTCTGAAAGACAGAATAGCGGCCGGGTTTAAGGGGTTAAAAAAGCTCTGAGGAATCACGAGCATATTTTGACAGTGCCATGGTACAGTTAAAGAAACCTGGTGCATCATTTAGACTGTAAATGAGCGTTATGCAGACTTATAAAGTAAATGTGTGAATGCAGGAGCTTGACTGATGGTCGGCTTCTCTGCCCGCCAGCCGCTGGGATTGAACTGTCCTAGACCTGCTGGTCTGGAAAAGCAAAGAAGGCAGTTTCACTAGTTTAATTGTCGGGTTAAAACTAATCAAATAGGTATTTTTTGCTTCATTCAGCGTGCAATGTCCTGTGTGGTTTAAGCTAAGGTTTATACGCTAGTTTCCCACAGATGCACTGAGACAATAATGCAGAAAAAAGGCATCTGCCAACTCTTGTTGAATTGGTATTTAAACAATCCTCTCTGATAGGTTCGGATTAGTGGAAAACGTGGAGCCGAGGGAAACCGGTTCCATCGTAATGTTTTGGTTTGTGGTTAAAAACAGCTCTGAGGTATCACAAGCATATTTTGACAGTGCCAAGGTACAGCTAAAGTAAACCTCGTGCATAATTTAGACTGTTTGTAAATGAGCGTTAATAAATGTGTGAACGCAGGAAGTGGAGTGATGGTCTGCCTCCGATGGTCCGCTGCTCCGCTGCTCCGCCTGCCAGCTGCTGGGATTTAACTGTCCTGGACCTGCTGGTCTGGAAAAGCAAAGAAGGCAGTTTCACTGGTTTAATTGTCAGCTTAGCTTTGCACTGAACTGCCTTCACTTATGTATGAGACAGTTATTTAAGCCAAATGTAATTTGGTGCTGTCGATGCAGTTTCATGTCTCATTTTGACCTGCTCAGAAGTGCAGCTCCATGATTTTCACTTTTTGGGATGTAACTGGACTTCCCATCATCGGGGCAGAAATATTCAGATGAAAACCTTTTTTGAAGTAGGTCACTATTCCATTATTAGTCCCCTCTCTACCCCTCCTGATGGACGTCTTTGTCATTTACAGATCTGAAAGCGAAAGTTCAAGAGGTGTCAGGTATGTGCTGCTCAAATCTCTCCACACACATTCTCATTATTCTGCCTGTCAACATGTTGTTCTTTTCCTTCCACACTACTCTCAGTCACATGTCATCTAACAAAAAACCTCATCAGCTTCCTCTGAACCCCTTCTGGACTTGTCTCTGCTGTGTGCACCCTCACCCTCACAGTTCCACCCTGTCCAGATAACATTATTGTTTTCCCTCCAGGAAGCAGCGTAGATCTTACAGCGCTTCCCTTCAGCGTCTCACTCTGTGATTCTCATCTTTGCTCGATAGATTCTCTCTCCGGGGCTTTCAACCAGGGAGTCGTGTCTTGTTTCGAGGTCACAATAAACTGACTTTGCACAGTGATGGGTGCATATCTCCTCCTCCCACTCTATATGACTTAAATGATGAGAGGCAGCTATAAGATGAGTCATTAAAGCTTAAAATGTGTTTCACACCGTCATCGGACATTTTATTCTTTCTCAAGTTCTTATCTTTAAACTATTGGCTTCAAATTTGAACCAAAACTGAGAGCAACATTAATATGCACAGTTGTCTGTTGTATCTATCCATCCATCTATCCATACTCAACACTATATACACACTATATGGCTAGAAGTATGCACGCAGCCCAACATCCATATGTGATTGAACATATAATGTGCCACTGGAGTATGCTGGGACGGCTTTCCTGGCTGCAGGGATCTGCTCCCATTCAGCCACCAGAGCATTAGTGGAGTTGGCCACTGATGTTGGGGGATGAGGTCTGGATCCCAGTCTGTGTTCCAGTTCATCCCAAAGGTGTTGGATGAGGTTGAGGTGCGGGTTCTGTGGGATCATTGTCATGTTGAAACAGGAAAGGGCCAAACACAAACTGGTTTGGAAGTACATTACATGGCTTTCCACAAGCATATGGAATCTGTCACAACAATACAGTAACTCCATCCCAAAATAAATGAGTTTGAATGAACAACCTTTATAAATGTGCTTCAGTTACACTCTCTGAAGATAGGGCTGTCACGGAGAGGGAATTCCCCCTGTGGTGATAATGATTGGCTCAACAGCGCGATACGCGGTAATATTGCAATTTTTTTTATTGCAAATTACTTAATTCATCCTGAACTTAGAGCTATATAAATAAGATTTATTGATAGGCTATTATTACCTCCGCCAAGGCCGGATTCAGGAACTTTTTTAATGATTCTGATCAGCCTGAGCATTAAGACCACAGGGTATAACACATGCGCTTTATAACTGATGACGCGTGACCCCGCCTCCTTCCTCCTTCTGAGAACAGAGAGATACGTGTGTGGATGTGACGGTTGGACGTTGTGGTATTTGTCCCGCCCCTCCTCCGTTGTGATCGGACGGCTGGGTAAAAAGTGACAGTGACAGTGACGAGCGCAGCGCAGCGTTTAACCCAAAGTTTATCAACTCAAGGCGATCAGAAAAAAAAAACAAACGTACAGCGCTCAGCGCAGAATACCTCGTCACGCTGCAGAATACCTCGTCACGCTGCAGAATACCTCGTCACGCTGCAGAATACCTCGTCACGCTGCAGAATACCTCGTCACGCTGCAGAATACCTCGTCACGCTGCAGAATACCTCGTCACGCTGCTGCTGCAAAGTGTAAAAATGTGGCGCTCCCATTGCAAAGAATTCCAAAAAGAACAAAGGTGAACATAGCGGTTGTGGTGGTTGCTTGCCACCCCCTGCGGTTGGCTTGTCAATATATTGCAATATTGAAGATGCTAATAATTTCACTGTAACAGCGTGACTGTCAGCGCTGATCTTTGCGAGGCTCATTTGTATGGAAAGAGGTACATTTTGTCTTCATATTACCTCATTTAAATACGTGTAAATAGCACAGGAGCACCAAGATGCTATTTTCTTGGTGGCTCAGTTATGGGTGCATTTCACCCTTTGTGGGTGAGAATTACAGGGTTTCTTTTTGTCTCATTTGCACAGGTTTAGTGGCCGCAGAAGCAGTGAATTCACCCTGTAGAATATCAGCCTCGCTTTAGCAGATTGTGTAGGAGTATCATAACTATAATAACAGAATAATGTCTCTGTCCAGGCTGCAGGAACCCGCCCTCTGAATTTCCTGTACCCTATGGTTGGATCCGCATGACTTGTATTTCTGGTTATTTAGTTTTTATATGTGGAGGAGAAATGCATCAGAGTTTGTTGTGATTGTGGGCAAATGCATCTTTGACCATCTCTGGAGGTAGATTACATAATTGACTCCTTAATGCATCTAGGGTTCATTTACACCTGGAGTTGATGTGTTTTTGCTTTGTGTGATTACAATCCATCCAATCATCCAGGTGTTAATGCCAGGTGGAGAAATAAATCTTCATAATGAATATTAACTCTGGGATCTGGATCTGCAAATCCATTTCAGTCCACAAAAGCTGGTGCGGCGTTGGCTCTGAGTGCTTCTGACCACCTCATGTGGCCGGGACACTGCACAGTGACCTGAGACGAAGTGAGATGTCAGAGTAGAGATGAATTGAAGGCCCGTCCCTGGGAGACACTGGAGTTAGACACTGTGGACACCTTTTTCTTTCCAAGTCAATCACAGAGCAGCACAACACTTTCATCACAGTGACTGATGCTTCAGCTGGACAGGGCTGCGGCGGTGTGTGGCTGCCGGTCTGATAGCAGATAAAAGTGGACTTATCAGTGAAGAATGAAAAAGTGGAGATACACCAGTGTGCCGACATATCAGCCAGATAGCAGGCGGCTCATAGGGCCTTTGTGTATTGAATTTATGTGAATGTTTATGTAGAAAGGTAGTTTTAAGCAACCAATAAGATGGAAAACTAGCCCCTAAAGTGATTTTTAAAAGACACTGTTTTGATCTATATGTGATATTGACTTCATAAGGTATATATATGATGTTTCATTCACACCAAGAGCAAAGTAAAGTTTCACCTCGCTTTACTCGGGGCGGTATAATTTGTGTTCATTCTGGCTAGACGCGCCGGAGATAGATAGATACCAACAACTTTTCTTTCTGTCATTTCCTCCATCAGCCATGGAAGAAATAATCACTGTCGCTGCTTTGTACATGTTGGTGAAGTCCTAGATATGTCAGAAAACCAAACGCCGTCGTGTCTGGGTTCATAACATCACCTGGCGGCGAGCTGTATTCACATACAGTAACATCACACTGACTGTATCTAGCAGCCACACGTCGCTACTGTGGTATGAACCCAAAATAAACAGATTGTGCTGTGATTTAACTGCAATAAACAGATCAAAATGATGCAGATATAACTACAGAATGATGCCGATTTGTAAAAAGTTTGAATTCATACTTTGTCAGGTCTGTTACCAAGACGACAAACTTTTAAAATGCTTGTTTTCTGAATGGAGTTTGGATCGATCATGCCAGGCTCAACATAAAGTCATCTACGCATAAATACGGCAACGATGTTGTTGTTTCTACCATAGACAGTCTGTGGTTTATATGTATGTCTATTACGGCTATGTCTATTTGCCTCTTTGCATTGACTTTGTAAGTAATCTCGCCAAAGTAAAAGTTGGCTTTGCGCTTGGTGTGAATGTACCTTGAGACTGTTTATGTTGAGGTGTATTAAATAAGGTTTTAGTGAAGATGCATGTGTTTGAGAAGTAGTGAGCGTCCGACTGGATAACTGAGACTTGGATTAGACTGCACCAGTTGTGTGAGAGTTTGTCAACAGATGTTTTGATGTGGTTTTGCTGTTGTTAAACGCGGCCCTCATTTACTTCAACTCATCAAGACTGTCCTCCGCTTTTTGATTTTCCGTTCACCATAGAGGCATGAGAGAAAAACAACGTTTTCTTGAAGAATTCAAGGTAGCAGGTGGTGAGTAATTGAAATACAAATGGTCATTTTGTAGGTGAAGTATTCCTTTACGGCCTTGTGTAGAGAGCATAATTGTGTGAAGACGCAGGCACTGTGAAACCACGAGAGAAAGACGATTTCATCAGCCTCTGAAATGGGAAAGAATTACAGGATTGAATTGTTGACAGAGTAAAGCCTCTCTCTCTTTATCGGGGTCAAGGATAAACTCATGAGCTTATGCTTTGGAAGCATATTAAGCTACGTAACAGCTTTCAGCGCAATAACGGACAGAACTTCATACTGCTGGAGAAATGGAATTACCTCAGCTCTAAACAGTAGCCCCGCTCCAGCAGGGAGGAGGGTGGAGGCTCTGCGTGTGGTAGCTGCTAGTAATCAGCCTTACCTCTAGAGAGATGACGGTTAGCTGGACTGTTCCACCTCACATGTCTTCCCACCCCTATGGGAGACACCCACACTCAATTGTGTCAGCAATGTCTTCCTGAGAGCTCCTGGACCATTTGTGTTGTTGTAGTTGTGCTTTGATGAAACTGTAGGACAGCATACTGATCACTCCAGAGTGAAGATAGCAAAAGTACTCTTTTTTGTCCGTTGCCCACTTCTTCACCAAATATATGAAAATGTGCATTTCATGGTTTGAAAATGGCTCGACCAGTAGGCACGTCTGAGAAGTTAAGCCGATGCTGAAGTGCCTTAAACCTGCGTTCTTTCCGCTTCAGGGCAGGCCTACCTGGTGATTGACAGGTTGCTACCACGGCGTTGTCCGGTCTGGGAGTTGTCTGTGTTTTTGTCTTACTACTTTAACCCTTTCACAGTGTGCTTTCACTTCATTAAAGTTAATAATAACCTTTTGGGGATTCCAAACCAATGGGTGACGTCACGGTGACTACATCCACTTCTTATGCTCAACACGCCAGCTATTGTTTTAAATCAGCCCTGAATCTTGCGAGGCATTCATAAAACCCATCGACCTCCAGACGAGGGAACCGGAAGTGTTAAAATGCTAACTCATTTCAGGGGTTTTAGGACTCATTCCCTAGTCCAGGTTACATAAAAGTAACCTGGACTAGGGATGTTCATTTTGAAAGATGTTCTTAACTGTTAACCGACCCTCATTAACCGATTATTAACCTTTAACCAACAAGATTAGTGCGTCTCATGCAGCGGTGTACCAGCTGTAGGAGCACAACAGACAACTGAGTCTCCAGTTCCCCGTCCGGGAGCGTTAACTTAGCAGCCACGATGCTGCGTGTAGTGTCGCGGACAGGCAGCCACTTTCCCAGTAAAAGTCTCCACCGCACATTTAGTTTAGTTTAGCAGGTTGTCAGCTGTGTGTCTGCCGGATTAACGATAGCGATTCTCCATCAAAACAGTGTGTGTGTTTGTGCAATGTTAGCATCTGTAGCTCTGCTGGTAGCTTCGTGCTCACCATTGTCACACTCATACGCTCCGTCAGCGCGGCGTAATTTCGGTGGCGTTCTATCTGTGAACGTAGGTGTAGCAGACAGTGTGTTGGTGGTGGTGGTGTAGGTGTAGCAGACAGTGTGTTGGTGGTGGTGGTGTAGGTGTAGCAGACAGTGTGTTGGTGGTGGTGGTGTAGGTGTAGCAGACAGTGTGTTGGTGGTGGTGGTGTAGCTGTAGCAGACAGTGTGTTGGTGGTGGTGGTGTAGGTGTAGCAGACAGTGTGTTGGTGGTGGTGGTGTAGGTGTAGCAGACAGTGTGTTGGTGGTGGTGGTGTAGCTGTAGCAGACAGTGTGTTGGTGGTGGTGGTGTAGGTGTAGCAGACAGTGTGTTGGTGGTGGTGGTGGTGTAGGTGTAGCAGACAGTGTGTTGGTGGTGGTGGTGTAGGTGTAGCAGACAGTGTGTTGGTGGTGGTGGTGTAGCTGTAGCAGACAGTGTGTTGGTGGTGGTGGTGTAGGTGTAGCAGACAGTGTGTTGGTGGTGGTGGTGTAGCTGTAGCAGACAGTGTGTTGGTGGTGTAGGTGTAGCAGACAGTGTGTTGGTGGTGGTGGTGTAGGTGTAGCAGACAGTGTGTGGTGGTGTAGGTGTAGCAGACAGTGTGTGGTGGTGTAGGTGTAGCAGACAGTGTGTTGGTGGTGGTGGTGTAGGTGTAGCAGACAGTGTGTTGGTGGTGGTGGTGTAGGTGTAGCAGACAGTGTGTTGGTGGTGGTGGTGGTGTAGGTGTAGCAGACAGTGTGTTGGTGGTGGTGGTGTAGCTGTAGCAGACAGTGTGTTGGTGGTGGTGGTGTAGGTGTAGCAGACAGTGTGTTGGTGGTGGTGGTGTAGGTGTAGCAGACAGTGTGTTGGTGGTGGTGGTGTAGCTGTAGCAGACAGTGTGTTGGTGGTGGTGGTGTAGGTGTAGCAGACAGTGTGTTGGTGGTGGTGGTGTAGGTGTAGCAGACAGTGTGTTGGTGGTGGTGGTGTAGGTGTAGCAGACAGTGTGTTGGTGGTGGTGGTGTAGCTGTAGCAGACAGTGTGTTGGTGGTGGTGGTGTAGGTGTAGCAGACAGTGTGTTGGTGGTGGTGGTGTAGCTGTAGCAGACAGTGTGTTGGTGGTGGTGGTGTAGGTGTAGCAGACAGTGTGTGTACAGTTTATTTGACGGTGAATAAATGCTACGAGGCTACAACTCCTCCGCTCAAAGTGAGCTATAGACGTGAGACAACTTCCTGTATCTGTAACGCCGGCTCAGACTCTCTTAAGGTGGACTCTTAAGGTGGACCAGCTTTTCTCCTTAAAGTGACGAGTTCTTCTCAACTTTTTAATTCATTATTAACATTTCTTTTAACTGTTTAAACCGTTAAAATGCTTAGTGTCGGTTAGCGGTTAAATGGTTAATTATTAACATCACGTTGACCTTGACCTTGACCTTGAAAACTAATGGATCGTTTACTTCCTGTAGGATACTCTTGGATTTTGGTGCCTGTGGCAACACAACCATATTTGATCCCTGGCTTCACTAGCAGAGTTTCAGGACGCTTGCCAGCTCTGCTCGTCGTGTTTTCACTACACTGCTAGAATTTGCTTTCCATGCAAAGTCTCCGGTCTGTAGGCCACGATATATCAGGTTTTTGTTTTGACATTACTCAACAAGACTAATAACTCCTGTAACGCACTATATGGAAATTAGGCTGCTCCTTATTCCTTCATTTTGATGCTGACGTTTTGCTGTTGTTCCTTTTTCTCATTGCTTTCACACGAGGCTCTCCAAAAACTCCCGCTACCTCTTCATGGCAATTTAATGAGAGCCCCAAGTAACAAACTCTAATTTTGTTTGTTGCCTTTGTTGGGAAGGTAAAATTGCAACGCTCACTAATAATGCATGTGAATATGACCCGCAGTCAACTGGTTTAGTATTCCAGAAATCTTCAATGCTTTCACATGCTGAGGTTCAGGAACAGATTTATATTCAAAGCTATGTTGGGGTTTTCTGTCACAACAATAATATAGTGTGCAGCAGCTTCTCGGTCTCAGCGTGCTGCTCTTTGCTTGTTTCAGCACAGTGTCAGAGAAGCATTGTTGCCTTTTGTTTGCAACAGATATAAACACCAGTGAAATTGCAGCCACCCAGTGTGATGCCACTCAGCTCTACGGAGCCTTTTACCCTCTTTGAGCTCATTGTTTTAGTTTAACAGCCCACAAATTCTGCTCTTATCATTTTGTTTCCAGCCACAGCAAGATTTATTTTTCAGCAAACAAGGTCTGAAAGTTAAAAACTAGCTGGTGAACAAAGTCAAACATTTAGCAGTTAAAGAGCCAGATATTTCCCTCAGGAGAAAGCATGTTGGGCTGCCTGAGGTGGTAAACACATCTATTAATGCACCTTTAAGGCCAGCTCACCATCGTTTTAACACTCTAGATGCTATTATTCTGTTAATATCATCAAATTTTCAACCATTTTCCTGCCCAAACACTTCAAATATTCAAAGTTTCTCTGCGGAATTTCTATCTTTTTAAGGTGGAAACACCTGAATTCACTCCTCATCGAACCCCTACACTGAAACCCAGAATAATAAAATGTCATTAAACAAATTAGATCTGCAAAGATTAATCGACTAGTTGTCAACTATTAAAATTATCACCAACTATTTTGATGATTGATTAATCGGTTTGAGTCACTTTTAAAAAACTAGAATTACCACCTCGCAGCTGTACGTCTCCGCCAACCAGTCAAGTTGCAGTTTACATCCATGTCTGTCCAAAATGTCATCACTTCATCATTTTATCCTGTTAAGACATTTGTGTGAAATTGTCATAATTAGTATATAAATTGTTGAGTTATGACCAAAAATGGGTTTGTGAGGTCACAGTGACCTTCGACCACCAAAATCAAATCATTTCATCCTTGATTCCAAATTTGAATTAATTCCCTCCTGAGATATCGCTTTCAAAAGACTGGGACGTAGGTAAATAAAAGTCTAAATTCTCTGATTCCAGCTTCTTAAATGTGAATATTTTCTGGTTTCTTTCCTCCGCTGTGACAGTAAACTGAATATCTTTGACTTGTGGACAAAACAAGACATGTGAGGACGTCATCTTGGGCTTTGGGAAACACTGATCCACATTTTTCACCATTTTCTGACAATTTATACCAAACTACTTATCGATTAATCAAAAACATAATTGACAGATTAATTATCAATACAAATAAATATTAGTTGCAGCCCTAAAGTGAATAAATATACGACAGATATGTTAAGACGATCCAGTTTAAAGAGTTTATGTTAAGGCTGGCCCACACATAACCACATGTTGTGTTCAATTTAACAGTTTTGTTCCTATCGTGTGGAGAGAAACAGCAACACCACACTAACAGATTTATTCATGAACAACAAGAATCCCCATTAAAAAAAAGAAAATCTCACAAAATATCTTGTAATCAAATGTGAATTTAGTGTAAACAAACATGGCGGACGACGGGGAGGAAGAATTAATGTTTAATATTTACGAGGCCAGGATGGACTTCTGAGCCGATCGGGTGGATGTAAAAAACACTCTTGACATACCTCACACCACTGGAACATCTGGAAAGATGGTCTTTAGAGGAGAGGAAAACATGCACTTTCTCAAACTAGTTTGTGGTGCTGGGAGTAGATCCCAGTACATATGTACTTTTTCAAATAAAAAATGACTTGCTCCCACACACACTGTTCTCTGCTTTATATTAGTCAACGTTTCGGTCAACAAGGACCTTAATGTCCTGATGAAGGTCCTTCATGTCCTGATGAAGGTCCTTCATGTCCTGATGAAGGACCTTCATGTCCTGATGAAGGTCCTTGTGCAAGTCATTTTTTATTTGAAAAAGCGAGTCTTCAGAACCATTAAAACATCTGGGCTTTGCTGACGAATCAGGTCCAAAAATCTGCTTGATTCTCGTGTAGTGTGTACCCGACATAAGACACACTGATTGGCCAATATGATATTTGATAAAAGACCGCTAGTGGTCTAACATACCCGAAAACCAGTGTATTGTTTTAACCTTAGACAGGAGACACATCCTGTGTGTGTGTGTGTGTGTGTGTGTGTGTGTGTGTGTGTGTGTGTGTAGAAGTTTTGTACACAGTATCAGTGGTGTGTGTGAACATCATCTCCACCTCTGGATTCAGTCCCACAGGACCCTCTGGTGTTCCAGCTGTGTCATTTAGCAGGTGAGCGGTCCCGTCAGCAGCTTTACCCTCCACCTCCCCGTCCTCCTCTGGCCTCCTGCTGTCTCCTCGTCCCCATGAGTGAGAGATGAACCGGGCGTCCAGTTTTTAAAACCATTCCAGCTGTAATGCTGCCCCGCTGGGAGAGGTGCAGTGTTTTGTATGCTGACCTGACATTGTGTGAGAAGGAGCTTGCCAAGGTTAACTGGGTTGTAGCGCCCAGTGGCTATGTGCCTTCACACGGTATGCACCAACACACCTGCGTAAGAATATCTCCCAGGGCTAACGGAGAATAAGGTGCATTTAACTCTGCTCTGTTTCAGTACTAATCGGGGTGAAGCAGTCAAGAACAATGCATGATGGAAACATCTTACTTACTACATTCCTGAGCTGCATACATTAGCATAGCAATAAGGAAACAGACTTTTGTGAAGCTTCTCCTGAAAGCTTTTAGATGGAGCTAATTTTAACATTCATGCAATACATGAGGACAAATATGTCAACAGAAATGTTTGTTGTCTAGTTTGTTAATTGGCATAACGAAGGACGTTGTCAGTATTGTGTCTATGCTAATCATAATGATTATGGATGAATATTTGGCAGCTTTTTTTTTTCATAAAAATTAACATAAAAAATGAATTCAGATAATTAACAGGAAGGAAACATATTCACTGTCAATGGATTCCATTAGATCTCCTACATTATCTGCTCATGGCATCTAAAGCATGATCTACATGTTTATGGTTATGGTATGTTACGGTTATGTAGGCAACTCAGAGCACATAGTTAAGGTCAGGGAGATGATGTTTGGGAGACTGTGTCCTTGGTTCATTATTGAGGCAGGACGTGTTGACTTGGGACACAAAACCCGGTGTCCCCGGTTTGTACTCCCATCCATCCATCCTCATAGCAGATTATTTCAATAGTTTTAAATTGTTTACATCATTGAATGCTAGCAGTCGTCTTCTTCCTTTCCTTTATCGGCACATTGCTGCATTTCTTTGTGTATTACCACCGACTGCGTCCTGGTGCCTCTGCATGATGCAAACCAAATGGGGATCCTCTCATTGCTCCATACTAGCGTTCAAAATCTCCAGGGTACCTTATTTTCACCCTCCACTCCTGTCTTATGACTGACTGCAAACCATGTTTGGGTCTTTTTTTTGTGGAGCAGTTTATACTCCAACAGAGCTGGGTTTTATAACGGTGGATGCTGTTATACAGGTAACATGATAGGGTATGGGCGATTGGACGAATATATCGGCTATCAGTGTTTTGGAGTATATCGACGTTTATTTTTTTTTGGGCGATGTTTTTCATTTTATTTTGCTAATTTAAAGGTCCCATATCGTGCTCATTTTCAGGTTCATACTTGTATTTTGTGTTTCTACTAGAACATGTTTACATGCTGTAATGTTAAGAAAAAAACGTTATTATCCTCGTACTGTCTGCCTGAATATACCCGTGTTTACCCTCTGTCTGAAACACTCCGTTTTAGTGCATTTCAACGGAATAGCAATGGATTGCGTTGCTAAGCAACAGTTTGGGTCCATGTTCACTTCCTGTCAGCGCACGCCGGCTGAGGTGGGATCCCGGCCCCGCCGGGTCAGGCGCACCACCGGCCCGTTTCGCCCGCACCGTCAGGGAGGTGGAGCGTGAGCAAGTGCGATAGGATCTGAAAGATGATGACGAGAGGTTAACGTCACGGAGCCGTTTTGCGAGTACGAGTACATGAGCACAGTATCGGTATCGGTGCATCCCTATAGTCGACTAAGAACTTCTTTGTCTGAGGACAGCCCTGGTTGTTACTAAGCCCAAAAGGATGTCACACTTCCTAGACTAGAAAACAATCTGGCCAGTGATTGTAATCCATCCAGCCTTTACATTTTCCTTCAGAAACAAATTAGCAGTTTATAGACAAAAGAAGAATCAGCGGTTGACACTTTGCCACATACTGTTTTGTTGAGCGTTCCAGTATGTTAGCCTATCCTTCAGGAATTGTGGAGCCAGACGGGCCCACGTTCCTGATTATGCTCATGTGTTCCAAGGCCTGTGTTTGTTTCTACATTCCTTGATCTGCTCCTGAGGGATAAGGAGATATAGGCCACTGAGAAGTGGTTCGTTGAGCCTGTGGTGGTGGTGGTGGTGGTGGTGGTGGTGATGATGGCAATGCACAGCGCAACGAAGTGGCCCAATTGAACACAAAGCCTTCCTTATAAAGCACATCCCAGCACTCAAAGGTGTGATAAACTGCAATAATTCTCCGTTAGGTAGCCTTCATGTTTTTAGGTAAGCCTCGTCATGAGCTGAGCAGTGGGCACCATCAATAATGAAATCTTTGTATTTACTACTGGAGCTTATAAATAACTCTCCCTCTAGACTTCACTGATGTGATGCTGATGAGAGAAATGAGATGGAGAGAATGATAGAGGGCGGGGCGCTACAGGAAAGCTGATTTCCTAAGGCCTCACACTGGAGCAGCAAAGGTTAATTGGATTCTGTCAACATGATATTGTCGGGAAATGTTTAATTCTCTCAGATCACCACTTGCACGTCATTTTCTTCTTTGGAGAAAATAACGGTTTGATCTCGTCATCATCGGTGCACGGCAACTTTCAGGACTCAATAATGCCCTCTGATAATGTTTCAGCTGGTTGTTTCTTGATTTTTCCTGGAATATTTGAAGAAAACAGACAAATGTGGAACAGAATAGCTTCTGATCTCCAACACTGGACCAATATGTCCCTCTCTTTGTTAAGTAACACCATGAGCAGGCGTGCTTACAGAGTCTAGGACACGATGCAGCCTATCTAGCGAAAAGAGGAAGATTTGGATTTCCACATTATATAAAGCAAAACCGCTTAAACCCGCTTTTTGAGAAGTACAGTACACGGCAGACTCCGTGTTACGTAACTGACGGCAGTACACGCTACTCATCCATCGTGAGGAAGTAAAGAGGTGGGGGTGTTTTTGTCCCTGGGATTTGTGTCAATAGAAAAAAAAAAGAAGTTCTCACGCTCACTAGCTTAGTGCTGTGTGTTGCAGCGAGGCTCAGACACTCCCTGTGTTTGTGTTTATCTCTCCCTCGTCTGGAAGCTGCTTCTGGTTCGCTCTGAGCCCTGATGGATGGTGCTGGAGCGTCCGCGGTGCAGAGACACACGACTGTGTTTCAGATGAGCTGACCTTGTTGTCCTGTGCTGATTAAGAGAGAGAGAGAGAGAGTACAGTATTGACTCATCACCAACACCATCGCTTCCGAAACCTGACCCGCCTTCCTCAAGGAATATAGAAAAGAAGGAAGGGTCATGACCTCATCGTGACACTATTCTAATTTCACAACTGCAAGTATAAAGGTCCAGATTTATAGAGGCATACCAAATTTGCCGATTAGCGCCACCACCTGACCACCTCCTATTAGGAAACAATATGGAGAGAGCTGGCTCACGTTAAAAATGAACAGTCGCTCCTTAGAGTGTTTTTTAGTACAACGAGCTAACAAACCAGGTACGGTGAGCGCAGACACCGATACCTGCTAATTAGTGCTAACATAGAAATAAAATAATACTAGAATTTCACTAACTGAAAAAACTGGACAGACTTCTTGGACGGTCTGCTTGTAAATTAATTAACCACACAATATATGCACGAAAATTCCTCCAAAAGACGCCAATACCACAAACACGGCCAAACTAGCGGCTAGACGTAACAGCACCCAGCTGTCACTCAAAGTGGCCACTCCCTTAATTATGCATAACTTTAAAGGTCTTATTGGTAACATTTTATGTAGACGAATATTATTTTATTATTTTTATTATTATTTCAGAAAAGTGCTGAATAAAAGTATAGCTTTTACTGATATATATATATATATATATATATATATATATTTATTGTGAATTAATCATTTAAAACATTTTGACAGGTTCAAAATGAATGTTTTGTTCATCTCTGTGGAAGATATCTGATGTTTGGTTCGCACGTCTAACAAGGCTTGTGAGTCAATAGTATAACAACGTTGGAATCACATGGTATCTCTGTGTCGTCAGCGAAGAAAGTTGCCAAGTAGTCGCGTTATTATGGCTATACTTTGACAGCCCTAAATACTTTACATCATTTACTTAAAGGATATTTTCAGGTTCATACTTGTATTTTGGGTTTCTACTTGAACTGAATATACCTGTATTCACCCTCTGTCTGAAACGCTCCGTTTTAGCGTCCGTCTCTTTAAGACCGCCTCCTGAAAAGGCCCAGTCTGCTCTGATTGGCTTGTGAGAAAAATATGGCGCACCTTTGCAAAGGTAGTTCTGAAGCTGAGGGTGATATATTCTAATGAGCCTGCTCGTGACATAGGAAGTTGAATGGAAGTTGAATCACATGTTTTCTGATCTAAGCAGCCCACAAAAAACTGACTGGGTCTTCTTATTTCACAGTTTGTGGGTTGGTAGGAACTCCAGATACCCAGATGTTGTGTCCCCTTTAATAGTTACAGTAGATCTGCTTTACTTAACAACACTAAACTTGAGCTCATCGTTATTTTGAGAACTTGTAATAACAGCAGACACAGTGCGTCTGTACTGACTCTCTCTGTGTGTGTGTGTGTGTGTGTGTGTGTGTGTGTGTGTGTGTGTGTGTGTGTGTGTTTTCCAGCATAAGCACCATTATTAAGCTCAATTAGTCCTTGAAACCACTTTGCCAGCCCTCCGACAGTTTAGAAGTTTTGGGAGCCGGAGTGTTTAGAGATTGGCTTTATGTAAGCAGAGAACCTGCACTCCAGTGATAACACCAAGCTTATATGGCAGGCAGTGGGAAATCTCCATCCAGGACTTAACCTCCATGGATGAGAGATTATTACTGGCAGCTCTGGGTCGCAAAAGAGCACAACCCGTTTGTCCTTGGGGCACGTTTATCCGTATGGCATGCTGCTGTTAGAGTTCCAGTTGATGCAGGGTCTTCCCATCACAAGCTGCATCACATCGCAATGAGTTCAAGGGTTTAACATTTACATTTTAGAGGGCAACTATTTGTGACATCAAGTTATTTCAAACATACTTATCATCAACCAGCAAACATTTGGATGTTTAGCACTGCTTATATATATATATATCTAGTGTGAATATTTTAAAGTGACGCCGTGACAGCACATACTGTGTGCCCTTTCTGTCTCGCTCTGTTCCTGTTGGTGCGCCGCTCCCTGATTACTGCAGTGATGTAAAAGTGGCTGTAATTTGAATGTGCTGTAATTTGGATGAGCAGTTAATTAAAGTTTAGCTGTTGTGGTTAACACCGCCGCAAGTTCATTTCAGGAGATTCGTGATGTTTCATTTCATGCCACCCTGAAACAGCCTCATTCCTTTAAACTATATGCATGGAATCATAATTGTCAAAAGTAAAAGTGAAGAAAAACGGTTACTGTCTTGCAAAATGTATTCCTAGATTTCTTAAAACTATACTTAAAACTAAAATAGTACATGAGATACAAATGAAGCAACATGAAATACACATCAAATATGGCAGCTCGGTCAATGGCCCTACGCTTTAAACTTTGATGCTCTGCTTTAGTTACCCCTCTAGTGTCAGTTTTGCATTCGTTACCTGCATACACATTCTTTCCAAAATAAACTTCCATTTCCACAGGAAACAACTTGTTTAGGTTTAGGAAAAGATCGTGGTTTGGGTTAAAATAATTATGTTTGTCACGTAGTTAAGTAGGATGCGTAATGTAAGTGTTGTAGTACCTCTACCTAACTTAAAATGAGTCAACGTTGACTTTTGGTTTCACATGGGACACAAACGTCCGTCTCCTGGTTTCTGGACACAAACATCCACCCCGACCTCGACTATAACGCTCTTTATAATACTTCCTCCTTTACTCCCACCATGACTACGGCTAGAGCGTCATAGTTTAATGCTTAAGGCATAGACTGTATATAAGAAGTGGACGTAGTCACGGTGACGTCACCCATTGGTTTATGGACTGCCGTTTTGAAGCCTTGAGTTCGGCATTTTGGCCGTCGCATCTTGTTTTTTTCAACCAGAAGTTAAACAAGAAGGTGGAGCTAAGTGCAACTGAACGCTGAATAAGACGTTATTAGGCGACCAAAAATGTTAGTTAACTTTCATGAACTGTAAACACACTGTGAAAGGGTTAAAGTTGTAAGATGAAAACAGAGACAGCTCCCAGACCGGACAACTCCGTGGTAGCAACCTGTCAATCAGCAGGTAGCCCCGCCCTAAAGCATCCTCTGCTTTATGGTCTATTTGACTCTAAATGGGACCATCATTTACTAAATGAACATCATGCTGTATTGAAGAAGACTTGAAACTAGAGATTGAGACCATAAACTCATGTTTACAATGTTTACTGAGGTCATAAATCAAGAGAGAAGTAGACTCATGTTCTCAGAGACTTCTATACAACCAGAGGAGTCGCCCCCTGTTGGCTGCTAGACAGGATGAAGGTTTAAGGCACTTCAGCATCGGCTTCACTTCTCAGACCCCACTCAGCAAGCTGCCGTATTTGACGGGTTGGGAATGAGAACGGGCTGAAACCAACAATGAATTGATTCTACTAACAAGTATTGTGTGTACAATCCCACATCCACCGTCCTTCTGCTGTAAATACTCACCAGAGCAACACATCTGTATTAATGAAATGAAAATAGTCCCCAACAAATGCACCATTTACTCCTGTTTGATAGCATTTGTTAAAAACTTCATTCCCCAAATGTAATAGGAAATTGCTGAGGATTTTTAAATGAAACTACATATTAGTGACCTGTAGTTAAGGATTCTCTGTTTATCTGTAGTGGACGGACTAACTAATTGTTGTTTTTGGTCTTTTCAACTCTAGAAAAAAGCTAGCCTTATCCATTAACCATCTGCATGGTGTGGGTGATGTCAATTAATGTACAAAAAGGTGGTTATTGATAATTTCTACATTTAATAAACGTGTTAAATTGAGGACTGATACTTTTATTTTTAGATGTTGATATTTATTTTAAAAAGGAGCTGGTAAAAATGATACACATAAATAATACAGTTATATAAAGAAATATAATCAAAACTAACATTAATATTTAATATATTAATCTGCAAGTGCTACGTTTGCTTTTAAGTTACATTCATATTGCAGCTATATATGGTTGTAACCACTTATTGGAGTGTTTGTAAGTTCATGCAGTGTTTGATTGTGAAAGTAGTCGAGCAAAACTACAATTTATTAATGTGAAAATGCTGCAGATTATTACTTTAAAGTATTTCACTAGGGAGCAATTCTTTCATGGAACATTCAAAAAGGGAAAAATTTACAAAATATACTCAAAAATATGATGTGGTAGTTAAAAAAAAGCAAACATTGCCTGTACTATCCTCATAAATCAGAAAGATAAAACTAACTGGGGCCTCTTGGAGGGGTCGGCCAAAGTGCCAGTAACTGTTGGCGAGAGTGTCTGATCACACTAAACCGAGCGTTCCTCTCCAAAACTCCTCATCCGTCGTTGTTATTCCTCATCCAGTCCTGTCCTGTTCTTCTTATCTCAGGCTAATCAGAGCCATCTCTTTAATGCTCCTTTTTATATCAGCCTTTACCAACCCTCCTGAAGTTAGTGCTCCCTCGGCTGTCCACCGTGAAGGTTTATGAGTTCATCAAGACCAACTTAAAAGGCTCCTTAATTCCCAGAAGACGGGCGGTAAAGTCCCACACAGATGTGAGCATCTGGGTTTCTGTTTTGCACCAGCGCTGCTGCTGCCTGCATCACACCGTCACATACGGGGACTTTGCAAAAAGTCAAGGCCGCGCCCCCTTTTGGGGGATAGAAAACGTTTGTATGCATTCATCTCTTGTTATACAAACGTTTGTTTTATACACGTCTAATAATTATTTGCGACCTTGCCTGAACCTGAGCGTTAGAGATGCCGAAATGTCTTCCCCTGTCCAACACAGTGGAGGATATTACTGATCCAGACATCTCTACATGTCTGATTGAATCCCGTTAGGCTGAGTGTCGTCTGTTAATAACCGACGTGTTAATAATCAACTGTTTGATCTCCAGGCTGAGATTTAGTTTGGAGACGTTATGACTATTAAGCCTCAGAGATGACGCCACTCGGGCGCACCACCGTAAAGTGGTATCGTTGCCGTTGCATCGGAGCCGTTTTGCGAGTACGAGTACATGAGCACAGTATCGGAACCAATACCCGATACTGGTATCGGTATCGGTGCATCCCTAATAAAGACCATGCTGGTCTGGTCTACAGCTTGGAGCCATAAAGACCCTCTATTATATCTTTTTTTCGGACACGGCAGGGGAACAGATCAGAGATCATTTTAGGATTTATTGTTGGTGCAACCAACTACACAGCAACTCTTCAGCACAGCATTAATTTAGCGGTTTGTTTAAAGTAGAAGTTTGGAGACATGTTTCAACTTCTTCTGTTGACTCTGTTACCGTCTATGAGGGACACAGGATTGGTTTTCCCCTAAAAGGGGCGTGGCCATGAGAGCCTGTTCTGGATGACGTATGGCCGGTCGGACGTACAGCACAACATGCTTCGTATCTGTGTGGGATTGTTTTGATGCTCGTGTGCCGATCAGACACAAACGCTGGTATTGCTGCTGTTAGACGAGAACGGAAAGAAGAAATCAATGTGAGGAGAATGACTTTGCAAAGTCTTTTTTTTTTCCCAGGAAAGAACACAGAACAGGAATGTTGGGAAAGACACTTTGCGAGGAGGTCAAAGTCGTCCAGAGGCAGCACATTACGTCGCGTAGCAGTCGGCACCAGTGCTCGCTGAGGGGATGGTTCAATAACAAGGGGCTGCGTCTTCCATTACTCAGCCAGCTGCAGCAATTAGGCACCAAGAGGAGAGATATATAGCTGGTTTATTTATGGCCAGTCCTCCGTTCACCCTGACGGCCACTCCCTCCCCTCTGCTCCCTGCTCATGGAAGCATTTCAACTTATTTGTGTAACATCTGTCCCAAACAAAGTTGAGAAAAAGTCCCTAACTAAAATATCTGCCCTTTATACAGCTTTACCTGTCTGTGTTGTAATTTACCTGTTAAATTATGATCACACGTGTTGTGGGTAATTCCTGTACTGGAACTTCAAAGATTTGACCCAGGAAGGTCGTTATGCTAACAAGTTAGATAACAGAGTAATTCTCCTCTGCTTCCTCTTGTCTTGTGCTTCCTTCCTGTTCATATCTGTTCTCCACAGCCTCTGTTGTCGTCTCACATTACACTCTGATCATGTCTCATCTCCTGCATCTCCTCCTCCTCCTCCTCCTCCCTCTCCTCCCTACCTGACACCGAGCTCTGTGTGCTGATTCAGCCCATTGTGATAATGCATATATGAGAGTTCCCGGCCCTGATTTGAAGGCATTAAAAAGCTGCGGGCAGTGGACAAACGTAATCTCTCTTTCTGCCAAAATGCGTTGAGCTCAGTGGGAGTCAGCGTGCTGACGGACCTCCTCTCTGGAGTACCGTACATTCATACTGCAGCTGAAACATGCCGTCGTCTGTGCATCACTTGCTGTCTGATTTTGGAATGAAAACAAACTGCTGTATTTTCTTGATGAAATGTGCAACTGCTTCAACGTGCCTCTTTTCTTTTTATGTTGCAGGCGACACGCCTCATTGCCCGTAGAAGTCTCAGAGATCCCTCTAACCCTTATTGCCCCTCCATGTAGAAGAAGTTACCCCTGTCGCAAATGGAAGTCTGCATCTTCTGGGTAAATCAAAGAGTTTTTTTATTGAACCTTTCACCTTTTCTCCATCATAGAGGTGTCACGATTCTCCAAATCCACAGTTCGATTTTTGATTTAAACAAACCATTACTGGACTATGGAGTCTTGATTCATAGAGCTCAACAGGTCATTGGTTTTATACCCTGACAACTGTCATTTACACTTTAAAATTCTTCTTTAAAAAGAGATCTGAACTCCCTTTTTATTACAGGTGTGCTGTAGTCTACAAAAATACGGGCCCTTATTGGGGCATTGGGATTAAATCTGACATCTGACTCCTGTTGCTCTGAGCTGAGACTCCGTACACAGCAGACACTTTCACTTTCAGTTTGTAGCATCCGTCGTCCGACTATGAATTGATAACACGCCGCTGATACGCCAAAATAAACTGAATGAGTTTTATTTCTGTAAAAAAAGCAAAACGATAATTCATGCAGGAAGTGGCCTGAGTATCGTAGCGACAGGGACGGCCCACATTTCCCATCATGCCTGCCTAGTCACGAGTGCTGGACTGAATATTTCAAAGGTAGGGTCGACGATGTTTGAAAGTAACATCGCCTCAGGAGCTCCATCTAAACCCCTGCCACCCCCCCTCCCCTCAGGGCTCCTTCCAAGGCAGCGCCCCCCAGCACACACACACATGAACGAGCACCGCCGCATCGTAACTACTTCACAGACGACCTCAACTCAACAACGCTACCCCTTCCGACGCAGTTCGGTTTCATGCTGGTGCACGCCAAGGGTAGAGTATGAGCAGGGAGGCAGGGAGGCATCTAATTGGTTCTTTCCAATCGGACCGTGAGGCAGTGATTGGTAGACGTTTTTACAGGATTACAGCAGCTACAGATGACGGCTCTTTTCCAGTCCTTTTTCAGAGCTCATCAGTAATGGATCGCTGTCAGGGGGTCAATGGAATATAATAACCGCCGATCATGCTTGTGTTTTTGATGATCGAGATCGAAAGCTTATTTCGATCGATTTGCGATTTAGGATTGAAATCGTGACACCCCTACTCCATCAAGACTTTCTATTTCCATTTCCATTTTCAGTCTATCTCATCACCCCAGTTTCTGTCCTGACGCTAGTCTACAGCTTCACTCTGTTTATCAGCCCGATGAAACATCACGTCTCTGACCCCGCCGTTCCCCACGCTGCTGTTGACTGCTTCTTTGTTTGTCAGTCTTTTCCTTTTTTCCTTGTGAAGCCTTCCACCACCTCCTGCGCACGAGCTGGTAGGTGGCCTCCTCAGCCTCCAAATCCGCTCACATAGAAAATGAACAACACTCATCACAACCGCAGACAGGAAGTAGAAGCGCAGTAGGGGAACGGACTACTTTCTGGGATTGAGCTGGCAGAACAGACCCCTGTGGATGATATCTCATATCTCTTCTCTCCATCTTTCATGTTTACTTGCTGAAATATTTGAAGGATATCTTAGAAAAATGAGTGACGAGCTTTCGCCGCGGCCGCTACAGCTGTGCAGATTATTGCGAGCAGGGGTGTTTGCATAAAGCATCTTGCGGGCACATACAGTACAGTACAGCCCCGCCTGGCTCTCCGTGTCCTTTTTTTCCTCGGAGTTCATTACAGCTGCTCAGCGAGGCCCTGAGAGCTCCTCGGCAAATGAGGAGAGATGGGGAGAGATGAAAACCCTGAGAGCGTCGAGCAGTGGGACGTAGGCTTCAAAAGCTTCATGGCAATTTCAAAGGGGTTTTATTCTTGACGCCGTGCTCGCTGTATCTATCGAGTATCCAGCTCGGAGCTTGAGAGCAGGTTTGTGGGGGGGAAAGAGATACTCGCTCTGTCGGCTTTTGCCAGGGGAGGAAGGAGATAGTGAATGCCCTAATGAGTCGTGTTTGTTCACCATGTTTATTGATTGTAATTAGCCGTGGAGATGAAGAGAGTACAAAGAAGGAGCGCTAAACAGTTGTGATTACAGTGAGGTCTTGAGCTGTCCCGCTCTATTAGGACGTATTTGACAGAGAACATGAAGAACAAGTGCACATCAATTACAATCGGCCGGGGAGTTGTGTTCTGAATGACGTTTGGGTCAAGCTGAAACTTACAATAGGAGGTAGGTGTGTAGATTGGATAATGAATGCAATTATGTTAAACCCCCCGAGAGGCACGGAGGAAGTGACACAGCGCCGCAGGTAAAGAATCCCACTGTGAAGCGATGTGTCGCTGTACAGTGGAGCAGCTTTAGAGACAGATTACTGAGTTTTTATATGTGGCAGATGTGAGATTAAATGTGTCAGCAGCAGGAAAGAAGGGGTAACATTAAGAGATAAGAACACTCTCCTCTTCTGGACTTCTCCTGCTCTTGGACGTGTGGATTCATGGTGATCCTGCTCTTTACTGAACATTATTACACTTCACTTTTATTAAAGAATTTTTATTAAAGGATTTATGTTGAATCAAACTGTGAGATCACAGAAAGCATTGGTTTCATTTCGCTGTGGCACTTCAGTAGAATGGACTTATATTGAAGGTTAGTTCACCCCCAAAATCAAAAATGCATATTTCCCCTCTTACCTGTAGTGCTGTTTATCAGTCTAGATTGTTTTGGTGTGAGTTACCGAGTGTTGGAGATATCGGCTGGATATCTGTCGGTGCTCAAAGCGGAAAAAATACATTTATAAAACTCAACGGCGATGTCTCTTTCCATAAATCATAATCAACTCACGATAATCTACAGACATTGTTGTGAGCTGTTTCATGTAGGAACTATTTTTTTTCTACCAAACTACACTCACCAACCGTATCACTGAAGGAAACGTGCATCTACTCATGGACGAGAGTCTTGTGACAGCGCGCCAGATGTCAACATTAATGGCATCCTCCTCGGCTGAGCTGTAACGTTAGCTAGCTCAGTGGTGCTAGGTGAGCTAACGGTGTCGATTATACAGGATGCAAGCTTCACTTTGCTCGGTGATACGGTTGGTGAGTGTAGTTATGTGAAAAGAAAATACACTCCTATATTTATCTTGAGTAACCGGGTTATGATTTGTGTTTTTCAAATGTATTTTGAGCACCACAAGCCGAGTGACATCTAGTTCCATCATGTTCAAGAAAAGGCAGACATCTCTGCGGCCGACATCTCCAACACTCAGCAAACTCCCAAGAAAACAATCTAGATTTATGTATAGCACTAGAGAACAAATCTATATTTTTGAATTTGGGGAGGACTATTCCTTTAAAGCTGCATTAATTGATTTTGTTGGCCATTTGGTCCAGTATAGCTAGTGTGCTAGTAAACAGTTGCCCGTTTACTCGCCCAGTAAACACCAAGCAACATTAGCTTTCATTTAGAGTCGTGTTTCTGGACACCCGACAAACCAACATTCACCCTCCGTTTTGCTCAGTTTTGATCTGCAACATCTCCTGAAAATATCTGGCTCTTTATTTGCTAAATTCTCCACTAGCTCACCAGCTAGTTGCAAACGTTGTCCGATGTTTGGTGCTGGACCGGTAGCGTTCTGTGGGGTTCATCAGAGTTTTTGCTGCAGCTGGAAACATGGTTGATGAGAGCCGTGAAGCTGTGAGCCGTAAAACCAAAACAGTGAGCTCAAAGATGCTTCATAGAGAGAAACTTAATTCTGTGTAGAAACAGTTCAGTCTTCCATCCAGTCATTGGACACCCGTAACATTTCTAACCAAGTTGTAAAACAATCAACTGGACTAGTTACTGGATTGAAATGAGCCATGTTTCTGACAGAGCAGCGTTCATAAGATTACAATGCAAAGGATGAAAATATCGTAGAAATATACTTTGAATGTTAGCTTTAAGCCTGTAGTTGTAAAAAAAAGGGGAAATTTAAACATCTACAATTATGACAACTGGACAAACTCCATCTGCTGATGAAGATCATGACCGAGTAGCGGCACTACGAGGGCTCTCAGCTTTTCACCATCCTCCCAGAACTGTCCCGAAATTAATATCTTTGTTTTTCTGAATTATCATTAATCAATCATTTAAAGTGACCTTTAATGTAAATAAAACATCAAATGTGATTTTATTTTATTCATATATGTATAATCTATCTAATAAAGTCATTTTTAATTTTTTAAAATGTATTTATAATTTGCATTTATAATTTGATGTTAACAATGTAGCTAAGTTAATTTTTCTTTTCTTTTTTTTTTACACATAAAAATATGTATTTTTATATTTTTAAAAATATTTTTTTTATGTGTCAAAAGTAGCATTTGGTCAAATAACAAGATTTTACATAGGGCTCCTAAAAAGCTAGAACCAGCCCTGCTAGCTAGTGCATCTTAGTTGGAGCTGCAGGACAAGATGCTGCTGTCATGGGGAGAGGAGCCGTCTGTTGCCACGGACACAATGTGATGGAGAGATGTCATCGCAGCCTTATTACCCATGTAGGGGATGAGGAGGAGTAAGTAGGTAATTAAGTGGTTAACATTAGTAACATGATTTGAGCCGCTGCGGAGTTTTGACTCCTTGTTAACGTAACGTTATCGACAGCATATGTCTCAGGAAGCCAGGCTAGAAAAACACAGTCATTTTGAGTTTGGAAAAAGAAACCCTCCTCAGAAATTCCAGTCACGTATTGGAAGACAATATGTTCGTTTTTCATTGTGGTCTGCTTCTCCTTTTGATCTGGTGTTCTCTGTTAGATCTTTTTTTTGCCTTTTTAATGAAAGCTCAGCGAGGGTAACTGCAGGCTTTCAAAGCCTTCCAACATCTGATGTCAGGCTGGTTGTTTTTGGCTGCTGTGTTTGTCGATATGGTCTCTCCCCAGTGGATAGATGTCCAGTTTGTGCTCCATTAGATGGTGTGAATCAGAAACAAGGCAGTGATCTGTGCAGAAGACTTTTCTGTAAACCTCAATATCAAGTTCATCTCGCTCTCTTTTCTTAGTCAGTTTGTTGTTGAGACTGATGTCACTGTCTCCCTCTCTTGGGTTTCATCCACTCTCTGTCTACAATAGCAGACGCCACAATGAACCTGTGGTGCTGCTGACGACACGTTCCACCTAATACTTGAAATATCTGGCCTTCAAGCACAGAGCCAACAAAGAGCACACCTGGTCTGGGTTAAGTTTCAGTCTGTTCGGTCCCGATGAGATCTCTTACTGTCTGCACTGCTGATGTCACCGACACACATGCTGTCATCAGCCTCCGTTTTCATTCATTCAAACTTGCAGACAGAGTCCCTCAATTGTATGTACAGTATTAAAACACAGCGTTGCAATGATAGCGGTCAAATATCTGTACGTAGATGTTGTTCAGTTGGTGGTCAAACTGTTTGTGTATTTGGCGTAACCTGTGTATACTGTAGATGGTTGTCGGTTACCTCTTTGTCTCCTTGTCATTCTGTGGTGATTCTCAAAGGTTTTATAGGCTTAAAGGGTGGGGAGTCCCGCATACGAGGCGGTGCGCCGCGACCGGCTCTAGGTCGGCTTGGAACGGCTCGGGGGGGAAGGTGCTTCCCGGGGCCGTGGACAAAGTGTCACCGGGGCGGACTGTCCTTAGTGCGCCCCAACCGCGTCGTGCCCCCAGGGCGGGGCTTGGCCCACGTAAAAGGTGTCAGGGGTCTGCGGAGCCGTTCTGCGAGTACGAATACATGAGCACAGTATCGGAGCCGGTACCGGTGCATCCCTAGTTGGTGGCCAGCGGGTCTGACGGTCCCTCCGCCTCACTCCCCTCCTCTCCGGAGAAGGACAAGCTACCGGCGAGCCGCGATCACACTTTACGGCCCCACTGACGTGCGTTGTCACCATAACGACTAAACAACCATTTAGTCATGTGATCTTGTTCACCATGTGTCTCTGACCTCCGCCCTCCCACCAACATCTCCATCTGTGGCTCTCTGTTGTTAGTTTAGGAAAACAAATATGCTAATGTGCCCCTTTGTTTCTCCTTGCTCTCGACTTGAGGCCTAAGCTGTGCATGTTTAATGAAGTCTGAACCACCTCTGTGGTGTCGCCTCAGGTAGTCACAACACCAACCTCTAATGCACTTATTTGTCTTCTACAATGAGGACATTGGTGGCGAGATTAAATCGTCTCATCTGTTCATTCTGCTGTTGTTCTTTGGTCCTCTGCAGAGAGTGCAGAAAGGAGGATTGACTGCTTATCATTGGGTTATTGATGCCTTATTGTGCATATTAATAATGCATATTGCTCTGTTCAGCATTTGTAACCAGGTCTCAGATATCTATTTTAAGATTGTAAAATATGCACAGTGTTATGATTATTATTCTTTAGATTTAGTTTTGTATGACTTTGCATCTGTTCAACAGGGATTCAATCATTTGAATAAGTCTTAAAAGTCAAGGTGAAAATAACAGCTGTCAGTTTCTGACTGTATCTGGATAAACTCAGAAATAATCAGCAGTTTTAACCTTGCCTTTCAGGGCTTTTTCTGTGTGTCTGTTTGGAGACAGAAATCCTGCCGTCAGTCCGAAGTTGCTTAATTCCGTCCACGGACCGCCTGATGCAACGAAATATTAATTTGCCCCTGGCTCACGTTGGTATTATTTTGTGCTGAGATGCATAGTGAGTGGCTGGTTTACTCAATCCACGATACCCTTGACAAATGGCTGCGCTGCTTTGCCTCTGAAGTGGAATGGGAGTGGCAGTGTGTGTGTGTGTGTGTGTGTGCTCAGCATGCAGGCTGTGTCGGGGCAAAGTTAGCCTCACACCACTCAGTTGACTGTGCCTTCATTTCATCTCGGCACACTTTGATGTCGACCGGCTCACTGATGTATCCGTCCCCTCCCAAATCGTAGCCCTACATCATTAAACCTGTCAGCGGCTTATGTTTCCATTCTGTACTTTCTCTCTATCTCCGATGCACCAACAGTGTCATCCCTGCATTTAAAGAAACTCGTCATTACTGGCCCGCCCTGAGATCGTATTGAAGTCAGTGTGACTTGGGATTTAGTCGTCTCTGCTCCGCCCACAGCGCCGCCGTCTCCTTTTCCGTCTTGGAAGCAGCTATTGTTTTGTTTGTAATTAAAAATCATGTTTAATTTTTCTGCATGGTGCCGGAGCTGAAAAAGAAAAAAAAAGTTGCTGATGGTTTCCTTGCATCTGTGTGATTGTTTGGGATTGTGACGCAGCATTCGGCACATTCAGCTGGATGGGATTTATAAATAACCACAATGGCTGTCATTGGAGCTGGGGGAATATTTATAGATTTCCGTGAATACTCTGCCCCAGTTGCATTCATTTGAACACAAGCAGGCATCGGCGGGAGTACATCCTCCTTCACCAGAGTAGGTGGGTTTACTGAGAACATATCACTGTTAAGTTACCTCACGTGTGTTTTCTTTCCCGCTCTTATTTTCCTTTGGTTTAGAGTTATAACACTGTTTTCTAATCTGAGCAATGAGAAAATGACAATTAAACAACTTTAAAGGGGCAGTCACATGATTGTACACGTCAACGTCAGAGTAGAAGTCATGAAGAGTTCTACTCAACCCATAAATCCTGCATGTGGAGTAGGCTTGGGCGATATAATGAGTTTATCGTTAGACAAGATATTGATTGGTCACGATAATGGTCCTCACACGTCCACCATGACAGAATGATATTCAATTATGTTGAATACAGGACTAAGATGTGTTATACAAGTAGTGAACTGCTTTAAGGAATAACTCAGTGCGTAGGTTGTGTATTTAACATTAGAGAGTGTCTGTGTTCGCGGTCAAGAGAGAGAGAGAGAGAGAGACAGAGAGAGAGAGTGAGGGAGTGTGTGTGACGGAGTGACGGTGAGAGGAAGTCAGCTGTAACTAGCTGTGAGTGTAGCAGTGTGTACAGGTTAGGCTGTCTGTGAATAAATGCTACAACTCCTCAAGACACAAGCCAAGTTCTTGTGTCTACATGCATGACTCGGCGCATCAGCCCAGCACGGCTGTCTCCATTACAGTTACCCGTTAATCAAAGAAGTGGCTGTAAAACGGTGATAAACACATTTCATTTCCTATAGTATTCACAATAAAAGTCCCCCGTTATTTTGTTATTTAAAAGCTTTTATTATGAAGCAGCAAAATCAGGAAATGTTGGGTTTTCATCAGCAGCAACTAAACACAACTTCTATGCAGCTGAAAGGCGAAACGGTAAAATAAAGCAGAGATCTGAAAGTACAAACAGTGAAATCGGAAATTCAGTTAGAAGCTACAAAAGCACTGAACGCTGAACACACAACGTCTTTCTCTCTGGTCTCTAGTTCTGACCTGTTAGAGGCCCACAAACCTCCGGTATCGGCTGCTTTCCGTTAATTTATCTCCACCAGGAGACGGTAAAGAAGAGAGAGAGACAGTCAGTGTGTTGTGTTGGTTCCAATCAACTTAGTCAGCAAATGACTGAAATAAATATTGAATATCATAGAAATGCCAAAATACACTGGAGGGGGGCTTTAATGACACTATTGAGATGCATTATGGGAATTGTGGAATCCAGGTTTTTAGATTTGGAGCTATTTTAAAGACTTCAGTTTTGACCTTTCTTTTATTAAATCTCTTTTGCAAGTCCCCAAACTTTATGGCAGTGTAATACTAAATCATAAGAGGTGCCCCTGTGTTGTTTGGTAATTATGAACCACATGGTCAGCCTCAAATACCGCAGCTTAGTACGACTCTAATACCCCGGCAGCACAGCTTTGCCACACACGAGGAGCACCTCGTTCACTAAAAACCTGCTTCTCCCCAAAAGCATGAAAATTTGATTTTCTGTAACAAACAAGTTTCACGCCTTTCAATTTAAATAGTTTTCCATGTCCACTAACGGAAGGATTCCTCTCTCTATAATGTGTCCTAGCAGTCAGGTCTTTATCAGACTTTACGGTGAGGTGAGCCAGCTGTCCAGGCCTCGATCGAGACCACCCACTGAGCTCAAGCAGCGTCTCACGTTTCACCCTTCACATCACGTTGGGTTACTGTACTGGCACAACAATACATCTCTATGTTGTCCTGCATTTATTCAATTTCACTTTATTATTTTATTATTTCACGTGGGGTATATAGCGCTCCGTGTGTCCGTCCTTCCGTCCGTTCGTGTGTCACACTTTTGTTTCCGGAGCAGAACTCTGAAAGTATTTAACTTAGGAACTTCCCATTTGGTCTGATGGTTTCACATTTGACAGTTTGGTCTAGTTGTGCCTTTTGGGGGTTAGAAGTCCAGAGTAGTGATGTGCATTCCAAGCAAAAATACTATTCGAAAATCACTGGGAATTAATCGATTATTATTCGGGCGCACCACCGGCCCGTCTCGCCCACACCGTCGGGGAGGTGGAGCGCGAGGACATGAAAGATGGTGACGAGAGGTTAATGTTGCGCTGCCGTAAAGTGGTATTGGTGCCTTTGTATCGGAGCCGATTTGCGAGTACGAGTACGAGTACATGAGCACAGCATCGGACCCGATACTGGTATCGGTGCATCCCCAGTATTTTTCAACCATATTGTTGGAACAGTGGGGGAGGCTGGTGGAAAGACACTACTAGGAGCGCGGCGCCACTTGCACACGGACATGACGTCGGGGTGCGCTTGCGCACTACCAGGCAGCTCCTGCAACGGTTAATACAAGGGAAATATATATATGTTTTAAGATGGAACGAATAGTCGAATAAACTATAAAATTTTATATAATTTAACGGCTATTCAAAACATTTTAAATCATGACCCATCCCTCGTTCAGGGTGCCCAACATTTGGGAATTTTTTCCAAAAGGGCACAACCTTTGTCCCTACTTTAGTAGGGGTCAAGCAGTGAGTGGGGGGATGTGAGCCATGCTCACTTTAGCCTTGTTTTCATAGCCAGAAGTTCTGTTTTTTTTCCCATCACAATACAATATAAAGGACGTAGTTGGATAAAAGATAATTGCTCTGTTGCAGCTGCATCATTATTTTCTCTCCACATCCTCACTACAACAGAAAAAAAGGCTGCTTTGTTTTGGGCTCTTAAAGTAAGAGAAACTAACGAGCACCCTTGATTTCCACTAATGGGTTTGTTTGTGTTATCTCAATTATTGGCTCCTTGTCTATTAATTTCCTTCCCGTCTCCCAAAACTGTAGTCTCCTGCCAGTACTGGAGCTAGTTGATGTACGACATACCAGGGACCAAGCAGACTATAGCGCTCCTTCCCCTGGGCTATAAAGTCGCCGACGGTAGGAGGGAGGCGGCCGGGAAGGAGCGCTAATTCATCACTATCACGGGCCAGCCGCCTTCCAAAAGGCAGTTAATTAACTTTCCATAGGCCGTGAGAGGACGCATGAGTATGTGCGAGCTCGGGCCGACAGCCCCGTGATGCCGCCTGCAGCGGAGCGTGGATATGTGAGGTCCAATCCTGAGCCCTGCTGGGAGGCTGAGCTCGCCGGCAGGAACCACACTGGGAATTTCTGGAGAACAAATTCCTGCTCCGTCAGTTCAGAACTGGATCCAGATTATTTACATAATGGTTCCTTCAGCTTCCCTCTGTGCCTACTTTTGGGGCTCTAAAATATTTAGTTTTGCAGAGAATGAAAGCTCTGTTTTGTCTTTGTTTCACAACCACACTCCACAAGACTTTACACTCAGCTCCACCATTCAGCCTGTTTCTTATTGCACTGTTCATCTGTGAACACCAACGGACAGATTGGCTGTGTAATGTTTGTCCTTGTATAGGAGGATGTGAAGCTTGAGGCCATGTGACCCCTTGATTCCTCATAGTTGATTATTTGATTCTTCTGTCAAGTCAGTGTTCTATAGCCTTGTTTTTTTCTGATCAGAAAAGAATAATTTATACCATGAAATCTCAAATAGAGGCCAGGGCTCTGTACTTTTACTCAACGGGAGAGAGAACTAGGCCTTTTATTGAAACAAAGTTACATTATAGAGACTTTATCCTAATGTTCCCTGTTTTTTCCCAGACCAGTCGGCAGGAAAACATGTTGGCATTGTGCTTTTCTGCAAACCACGAATACGTTGATTGTCGACGTTTGTGGCGTAGTACAACGAGCGACGCGCAGAGCAAGTGGCGTAGTGTACCGAGCGACCGTTATTGAAAGAGGCGTAGTATACTAAAGAGCAAAAACTGGTGGGAGGCGAGGTGGATTGGTCAAACAAACACAGGACTTTCACCCAAGAGACCGTTGTTCATGTCCCGTGTGAAACTAAAAGTAAATGTTGAGTTTATGCTTTACGTAATGTTGTTATGCTTGTTACGTAGCGCTACAAAAGAAAGTTCGCTTAGGACAGTTTTTATTTATTTATGATAGCTGCTTTGTCGCGCTGCGTTGTCGCGCTGCTTTGTCACGCTACTTTGTCACGCTACTTTGTCACGCTACTTTGTCACGCTACTTTGTCACGCTACTATGTCACGCTACTTTGTCACGCTACTTTGTCACGCTACTTTGTCACGCTACTTTGTTACGCTGTCACTGTTACTTTGTGACGTTGCATTGTGACTTGCGTTGTGACGTGGTGTTGAGCTGTTACGTTGTCACGCTGTCGCATTACGCTGTCGTGTTACGCTGTTACGTTATTATTTTAACATTACCCATAATCTTTTTTCTAACCTTAGCCAAGTCATTTTCTTGCCTAAACCTAACCAATCGGTTCACAACGTTAACCATGTGTCTAATTCCATCACCACCACTCTAATGTTTACAATCATTCATACATTAAAATTGGCGGACAAGGCTGAGTTGAAACCATTCATAATATATTTTTGTGGTCCTGCAACCTTTTTAAAGCAGAGTCTGAACTAAAAACCAAACCTGTGAGGCCAGTTAGAGTCCCTGTTGCTCGCTGTGCAGATGCTGTGCGGATGCTGTGCGGTGGCAGACGCTGTGCGGTGGCAGATGCTGCTGTAATAACCTTTTACTGCATTTTTTTTCGTTTGCTAAGTCCTGTTCTTTTTTTACACTCACCCCAACAGAGTCCAATTTCCTGTACAGTATAGTATCATTACAGATCCCACTGAAGCATTGTCCCATAGTTCAAAGATGGCCATGCTCCAGTGAATAGCTCATTTGTTGATAGCCATCACTCTAACTTCACAAGCACACTCACAGGAGATGAAAGTGAGATGAGAGGTTAGGTTGGAGTCTGTTTTCCCCTGAAATGACCCTCCTGTCTGTACACATTTGTGCTGGATGCAATCAGCTCTTTTCATGTCATCAATGACTCTGTTTACATGCACCGAATATTCTCTTTTTTTGCGAGTCCTTGTCCCCACAGCCTCCCACTGCAGACCCCAATTCCCCTCCCCCCCCCCCACCCCGAGGATCAATGAAGTATTCCTGATTCTGATTCTGGTTTCCGAGATTCAGACCATGCCAAAGTAATAACTGAAGCTATAAGAATGTGTATCGCTGCGTATGCGACCACAGTCGATCGTAAACAATACCGAATTAAAGCATATGGTGTTTTGTTATTTATTTATCTTTTATTGACAATATGTCAGTATTTGAGTGTCTTAACTGTTAATGTAAGCATTATGGCCAATGAGCAACTGTAGAATGTTATAATTTTCTAAATAAATGAAAAAATATATATATATTTTCTATATTTTTCTTTGTTTTCCCAATTGTACTGAAAACGTACTGAAATTGTACCCGAACCGTGACCTCAAAATCGAGGTACATGTCTCTCAATCAGAAAATGTTCCATTCGGAGTGAGGCGAAATATGTTGTTTACATGACCCGTATTAAATTCATGACATTGTTACATTTGGAATAGAAGTGGAATATTAGTTTGCATGTAAATGTAGTCAGTGTGATCATCTGTTTTTTCAGTTAAGTCCACCAAGCAGCTCGTGGCTCGTCTGGCCTCCTCTTCCTCCCTCTGTCTCTCTGTGATGGGCAGAAGCCAATCGATGGTGAATTTGGCTCCGTCGGATAGTTTTTCTGCGCTCCTCTTGGGAGTTCTCAGCATTGAAATAGAGTCTTTGGGCCAGGGCTTGGCACTGCTGAGAAATGTGCGGGTGTTGGCAGAGTGAGCCGCACTGCTGGCCAGCAGCAGAAGCAGCAGCAGCATGCAGCAGTAGAGCAGCAGCAGCAGAGCAGCATGCAATAGCAGCCTGCAGCATGCAATAGCAGCTTGCAGCATGCAGCAGCAGCAGTAGAGCAGCATGCAGCAGTAGAGCAGCAGCAGTAAAGCAGCATGCAGCAGCAGTAGAGCAGCAGCGTCATTGATCCCCCTGCATTCTCTCCATTAGCCCCGACCAGATGACATAGAAACCGCTCCACATCAAAAGAGCACGATGAAATCAAATGCTGCAATGTGTTCCTCACTAGACTTTTAACAAATGCATAGCTGGTGTTACTGACACAATATGTTCGCCACCCACGCTGAATTAGCTGCTGCCCAGATAACTCATTTTTGATCACATTAAAGTGAATAAACCACCTAAAAAAGATTTATTTTTTTTCCTTTTCAACGCTGCACTTTGCACCATTTTTTTGTACGGTTATTATCTAAAAGCTGACAATGAAGGCAAGGTAACAGAAGAGATTAAGTGGAGGTGTTCACTTTGTTGTGAACTTTTGTTCTGTTTTGTGCTCTCAGTCTTTTACATGGGTGCAATAGAAAAAGCAATTTTCTCTTTGCTGTCTGAAACATCAATTCATTTTTGTAACTGTGAGGAGCCTCTTTTACTACTGTTATTTGTGCAGTCGTTTACTGATATGGTTTAAATGACTGTAAAAGAAGGTTTTTAAAATGACAGTAATAGGGACGAAGCACCATCCAATCTGGCTTGTGTCCATGTTGTAATTGATCTCCTTTTATTTATGCATTAATAACTTTTTCTTGGCAGTGGTTATTCTTGAAGATGGGTTTAGAGAACTACCCCTCGGCATCACTCCGAGGTCCGTGACTTTTCGTTCCTTCCGGCTGTCTGGAAGCAGTTTGTAATTTGAGATTAGGGTCCATCTGGGAGGGTATGGGGGTGAAATGTAATCCTGGAGTATTCACTTACTCCGTTTCAGCACAGCTTTTTGGAACAGAACAACATATTGGATTTTTCTGCAGGCACGTCGTGTTATTTTTCTACGATGCTGGGGGACGGCCAGAGATTGTCCAAATGCACCGTGGCATTTGCTGTTGTTGAATGTGGTTAGCATCAACAACAGAGCCGCAGTCCCTTCTCTAAACACACAACGGCGTGTAAAATTTATAACGTCCAGCAGCACTCGATGAGCTGACGGTCAGCTCGATATACAGAAGCAAGGCTCCTCTAATGACTCCTTTCTACACTCTGGCTGTACCTACATTCAACCTGATTAGAAGCTTTGTTTTCCTTTATGGCGGTCATTAGCTGCATCCCTACCAGCTCATCCCATGAGAGGGACCGGCTCCCAAACTATCTAGAGTTGCAACTTTTGAAGTTGATGCATCTGAATGAATGAATGAGTGTGTGTGTGTGTGTGTGTGTGTGTGTGTGTGTGTGTGTGTGCGTGTGTGTGTGTGTGTGTGTGTGTGTGTGTGTGATACAGCCAGTTGCTATATTTGGAATAAAACTTGTCATGCACAGAAATATACCTGCTCTAAAAACACAGAAGTCATTAAGTTGTTTCCACGGTGGCACCTGCTTGTAACTGACAACATCAGCGGTGGCTGCTTCAATTTAAGACACTCATTAAGGTACGACGTGTCGCATTTCAGCGTCAACAAATTAACATGTTAATTTGTCCTCATTAGTTTTAATTATTGTAAACAAACAAGACTATTGCTAAGAAGACAGCGTTTGTGACACCGGGGGGGTGGTGGGGGTATTTACTCTGCAGTCAATCAACAACTTCTTTGAACCATTTCTTTAACTACGTTGTTTCCGCTTCACATTACCTGATATGATCTGGTATTAGTTGTGATTAGATTAGATTGGATAACTTAATGAATGGCCAGAGGGAATAGCTTCGGTCGCCCCCACACACATTGAAACAAATGACAAAAGAGACAGCAGACAACATATGAGAGACATACAGCCACAACAACACTAGCTAACACACAAACAGATCCCCAGTGCAGCTCAAGAGCCATAAAACTATGTAAATATAATATATAAATGAATCAATAAAAGAAGATCATCAGTGATTCATCTGAAAACGATCAATAAAACAGGCAACAAACATTAGAGATATTCCCGCTGTCATCACTGACGTTGTTGCTGCCGTATTTATTGTTAATGGAGCAGCTACAATGTTAGCATAGCCTGGCACTGATCGATCCAAACTCCATTCAGAAAACAAGCACTTCAAAAGTTGTTTGCTTGTTGTGTTGCAGACAGACCCGACAAACCATGAGTTTGGTCTTTTTTACAAATCGACATCATATTGTCGATACTTCGGCATCATTTTGATCCGTTTATTGCAATTAAATCAGCACAGTTTGTTTATTTTGGGTTCATACCGCAGTAGTGACGTGTGGCTTGCTAGATACAGTCAGTGCAATGGCACTGTATGTGAACACAGCTCAACGCCAGGCGACGTTATGAACCCAGACACAACGGCGTTTGGTTTTCTGACATATCTGGGACTTCACCAACATGTACAAAGCAGCTACAGTGGTTATTTCTTCCATGGTTGATGGAGGAAAGCGAGGCGAAAATTTGCTTCGCGTTTGGTGTGAATGCACGGTAAAACAATACGAGGCACAACATAATGTAAGTTAAATGAACATAAACAATAGCACATGCACAACAACAGCTCTATGTAATGATACAATGAACTGTTGACACGCTCCCCAGAAAACGTGAACACAGAACTGTTCTCCGCCTTTTCATTTTAAAAGAACAACGACCAATGAGGAGACTTCAACAGACGGCCGGCCAATCCTGTATCTTCATCACTCACTCTCTCATTGACAGACTTTTGCGTTTGTAGGACTGGCCCTCTGCGGTCCAGCCATCAAGACTGAGGCTGTATCCAAAACTGACTACTACATACTACTGACAAATGCAGTGTACATACCGTATAGGCTACTGCATACTGTATACTGCATACTGCGTTTGTTGTTTTGACCAGTATAGTATGAGGTTTAGAATACAGCCTAAGAGTCTACTGCCACGCTAGCGGCTCTGTGAGGCTGAACTTTACAGTGTTAGTGCTTTGAGCTAAATGCTAACATGAAGACTAGAATGACGACGCTGACATGCTAGGGATGTCATGATGCCAGAAATTTAGAAGTTGATGCCAATACCAGTGAAATTCCACGATTCTCGATACCACCTGGTTGTATCGGTACTACTGGTAAAACGTATGTGGCGCATTCAGCTCGGCTCTTTTCCGTCAGTGCAGGCGTGTCAGCTGGTAGATCAATTATTTGAGCGGCGGAATTCATTGAAACCCGACAGAAACAACATACATTGAATAGTATTTTTGCTTGAAAGGCAAATCATCCCTACTGAAAACACCTGTTATAGGCCGAGCCACAACCTTGTTGATCACGCTCATTGGCAGTAATACTTACTCCAACATACTGTTCTGAAGTTTAAAGTTTTGTACCGACCTCTATCGACTTGACCTTCCTGAGGAAAAATAACCTGGACTGTGCCATGTTAACACATTATTTATATCGTCTGACTAGTTCAAGGAAACAATTTCAACCTGCTGATTTTTGATCTGAATTGGTGAACCTGCATCTTTCCTTTTTGAAGGTCAATAAAGAGCTTCTTTTTTGTCTTACCATAATATATTAAGGTTCAGGTAATTAACCTGAATCTGTCAGACTCATCTGTGTAGGTCTGGCCCTCTAAACTATTTAGTATGAGATCTACATGGACAGAATTATAAGAAGAGTCTGAAGATAATATGATGCCTGGTTATAGTGTGAATAATAAGCGCGGCAACACTGTTCCCCGGGGAGCTCCTGTTTTAGAAAAGTAGCTGTCCATTATCCAAATAACGGTGTTCTGTGAAGGTTAAAATGCATCACCAGAGTCGTGTATTAAATGCATTTAAATGCATATAGTATAGGAAAAGCCATGGCCATTGAATCAGACATAAAACACTTTATAAGGAATATAATGACTTATTCTTTGTGACCGAACCCATTAGGGTGTTTTAGATGTGTGCTTTTTGAAACATAATGTTCTACATGTATTCCTTTTAGGAAGTGAAATGGTGGCCGTATTGAGGTTGTTTATATCTGACTCTCAGTGATGAACACAGGAGGGGATCGAATATTTAATGGTATCTGAAAGTATAAGAGTGCTCCACCGTTCCAACATGTTCTCTGCTTTGAGGACTCTGTTTGTCACAGAAGATAGAGCCCAAAAGCACAGGGACTAGCTATTGATTGCCTTAATGGTGTTTTCAAGTGATTTCTGGCTGAGTGTGTGTGTGTGTGTGTGTGTGTGTGTGTGTGTGTGTGTGTGTGTGTGTGTGTGTGTGTGTGTGTGTGTGTGTGTGTGTGTGTGGCACCGCACAAGGGAATAATATTTGTTTCAAGATACTCAATCTGATCACAAAGACCACAGGGCATTTCAGTCTGCAGCAAACATACACATTATTTGATTGAGAAAGTTGCCGGGTATTTGTCTTCTGTGTAATCAGGAGCCGTGCCGCCGTGAGAGCACTGAGCTGTGAAGAAACTACATCTGAGTCTTATAGCTTTTCTGTTTTTTCACTGCTAGTCCTCACCAGAATAAAGCACTTATTATTCTATTTAACCTGTAATAACCTTGATATCAGTATTATGGCCTTTACTTTGTCATTAAGATAGCTACAGTATCAGGTAGAAATGCTTCAGGACATTGTTGAGGATGTTGGAATTGGCTTTTCCCGGGTTTGAAAGACTGTCTGAGTACCTGAGTTAGAGATTGAACATTCATCATGGTTTCAGCCCGAGGCCGGCTGTGTTTATTACACTGAACGTTAAACTGCAGCTTTCCTCCTCAGCAGCAGGAACAGCAGTTTGTTTTCTACATCATATGTACAGTCATTTAGTATTATATATGACCAAAATGAATAGAACACAGCTGTACCGGTGTGATATCTGACTGAATGGAAAATGTCACTTTGCATTATTCAACCAAATTTGACCACTGGAGCATTTTAGAGGTCCGTGTTTATTTGCCAAAAACAGACGTTAGCTGTAAGCTAACTATCGACACTGTACCAACAGTACAGATGTTAGCTGTAAGATATCAACACTGTACCAACAGTACAGATGTTAGCTGTAAGATATCAACACTGTACCGACAGTACAGATGTTAGCTGTAAGATATCAACACTGTACCAACAATACAGATGTTAGCTGTAAGATATCAACACTGTACCGACAGTGCAGATGTTAGCTGTACGATATCAACACTGTACCAACAGTGCAGATGTTAGCTGTAAGATATCAACAATGTACCAACAGTACAGATGTTAGCTGTAAGATATCAACACTGTACCAACAGTACAGATGTTAGCTGTAAGATATCAACACTGTACCGACAGTGCAGATGTTAGCTGTAAGATATCAACACTGTACCAACAGTACAGATGTTAGCTGTAAGATATCAACACTGTACCAACAGTGCAGATGTTAGCTGTAAGATATCAACACTGTACCGACAGTACAGATGTTAGCTGTAAGATATCAACAATGTACCAACAGTGCAGATGTTAGCTGTACGATATCAACACTGTACCGACAATACAGATGTTAGCTGTAAGATATCAACACTGTACCAACAATACAGATGTTAGCTGTACGATATCAACACTGTACCAACAGTACAGATGTTAGCTGTAAGATATCAACACTGTACCAACAGTGCAGATGTTAGCTGTAAGATATCAACACTGTACCGACAGTACAGATGTTAGCTGTAAGATATCAACAATGTACCAACAGTGCAGATGTTAGCTGTACGATATCAACACTGTACCGACAATACAGATGTTAGCTGTAAGATATCAACAATGTACCAACAATACAGATGTTAGCTGTAAGATATCAACACTGTACCAACAGTACAGATGTTAGCTGTAAGATATCAACACTGTACCGACAGTACAGATGTTAGCTGTAAGATATCAACACTGTACCAACAATACAGATGTTAGCTGTAAGATATCAACACTGTACCGACAGTGCAGATGTTAGCTGTACGATATCAACACTGTACCAACAGTGCAGATGTTAGCTGTAAGATATCAACAATGTACCAACAGTACAGATGTTAGCTGTAAGATATCAACACTGTACCAACAGTACAGATGTTAGCTGTAAGATATCAACACTGTACCGACAGTGCAGATGTTAGCTGTAAGATATCAACACTGTACCAACAGTACAGATGTTAGCTGTAAGATATCAACACTGTACCAACAGTGCAGATGTTAGCTGTAAGATATCAACACTGTACCGACAGTACAGATGTTAGCTGTAAGATATCAACAATGTACCAACAGTGCAGATGTTAGCTGTACGATATCAACACTGTACCGACAATACAGATGTTAGCTGTAAGATATCAACACTGTACCAACAATACAGATGTTAGCTGTACGATATCAACACTGTACCAACAGTACAGATGTTAGCTGTAAGATATCAACACTGTACCAACAGTGCAGATGTTAGCTGTAAGATATCAACACTGTACCGACAGTACAGATGTTAGCTGTAAGATATCAACAATGTACCAACAGTGCAGATGTTAGCTGTACGATATCAACACTGTACCGACAATACAGATGTTAGCTGTAAGATATCAACAATGTACCAACAATACAGATGTTAGCTGTAAGATATCAACACTGTACCAACAGTACAGATGTTAGCTGTAAGATATCAACAATGTACCAACAGTACAGATGTTAGCTGTAAGATATCAACACTGTACCAACAGTACAGATGTTAGCTGTAAGATATCAACAATGTACCAACAATACAGATGTTAGCTGTACGATATCAACACTGTACCAACAATACAGATGTTAGCTGTAAGATATCAACACTGTACCAACAATACAGATGTTAGCTGTAAGATATCAACACTGTACCAACAATACAGATGTTAGCTGTACGATATCAACACTGTACCAACAGTACAGATGTTAGCTGTAAGATATCAACAATATACCAACAGTACAGATGTTAGCTGTAAGATATCAACAATGTACCAACAATACAGATGTTAGCTGTAAGATATCAACACTGTACCAACAATACAGATGTTAGCTGTACGATATCAACACTGTACCAACAGTACAGATGTTAGCTGTAAGATATCAACAATGTACCAACAGTACAGATGTTAGCTGTACGATATCAACACTGTACCAACAGTACAGATGTTAGCTGTAAGATATCAACACTGTACCAACAATACAGATGTTAGCTGTAAGATATCAACACTGTACCAACAATACAGATGTTAGCTGTACGATATCAACAATGTACCAACAGTACAGATGTTAGCTGTAAGATATCAACACTGTACCAACAATACAGATGTTAGCTGTACGATATCAACACTGTAGATTCTTAAAATCAGGTAAACATTTTACATTTCTACTATATTCTCAAAGTTCTGTAATGATGTGGCTCTGGATAGGAAGTGCACAGGCTACTCAGTGCTGTGAAGGAAAAGAAAGCGTCCCATTGTTACCGTCCAGACTCGGCAGACTGTCTGCTCATCTGACAGCAGATGCCGGAGGTGCAGCAGGTGTTGTTGAGGACTAGTATATGTGAAAATAAAAGCGTTGATCGGTGCGTCCTCGGAGCAGCCGAAGGAAACAGCCGTCACGAAGGTAAATCAATTTGGATATGTTCATTAGTTAATGCAGGGTTAATGGTATTACTGACGCAGCTCCGCTGTCTGCCCTTTGTGACAAAAGGTCACCTATTAAAACACTTAACATTACGCTGGGCTGGCTGCAGCGGTATGAAGGTGCTGCACCGAACAGGAATCTCAGTTGTATTTTGGCGTCATAGAGCTCGATCGTATCCGCGTTGTTGAAGTCGTCTGCTTTGTGTCGAAAGTAATTAGTGATGGATTGTTTATCCGAGGGAGGGAAGGGTGTGATAGTTCCTGACACAGCTTTACTCCCATCCCCACCCCCTCACACACACAGATGTAGGTCTACATACACCCACTCAGTGCCTGGGTTCAGTACGAGCCTCCTCCTAATGACAAAGGCGTGTGTTGCAGTGTGAAGGGCTGTTATTTTCTGACATGGGAGCAATTTAACAGATCGCAGCACATTGTGAATTAAAGTAAAGCGACCAATTCTATTTCTCCCTCCGAACAAGATTCTAAATATGAAATCTGACATTAGACCCAACCGCTGCCAAAATGACCTTTTCCACAAGGCTGAACAACTTTATCCACCTCAGTCTTTGGATATCATTTTTGTCTCCTGGCTGCTGAAACAGTTGCATTTTTTTTTTTTTTTCAACAAAGCCTCAGACCTTCTGTTTTCTGTCTTTTTGGCTGTCACTGATGTGAGACCACTTGCATTTCAGCCCCCCGGATCCTGCAGTCTCTTTATGGAGGACAGAACAAGCCAAAATAATAAATAAAAAAATAAATCATTTAATTAATAAATAAATAAATAAAAGTGAATGAATGTCATTAAATGTAGCAAAAATATTAAAAATAATAATAATACATTTATTAAATTATGACATAAATTGCTATTTCTGTTTTAATTTGCATCTTTATTTATTTATCTCTGTATTAATTCCCTTATTTATTTACTCTTTTTTTTTAATTTTCCCTTTTATTCATATACATATTCATTTTTATTGTTTTTTAATATTTTTTATTTATTTTTGCATTTATTCTTTATTTAAAAAAATATTTTTGCATTTATCTTTATTAATCTATTTATTTTAGCATTTATTTATTTCCAAATGTGTTTATCTATTTATGTATTCATGCATTTATTTATTCATTTCTGCACAATTTTCCCTTTGCAATTTACCCCTTATTTATTTCCCCAAACATTTCTTTATGCATTTCTGCTCATTATGCAAATGGGGGGGGGGGGGGCTGTCACTCAACGTGCATCATGGGGTCACAATGCATTGATCCTCTATATGCTAGCCGGCTAGCTGCACTCCAGTCTTCAGTACAGCAGGCCCCCCCCCCGCCGCCGCCGCCGCCGCCGCCGCCGCCGCCTCGTACCATCACAGATGTGCAGATAAACCATCTGAAGCATAAAGAAACAGGCGGAGGTGGAACAGAAATATTTGACATTTGCTCAACGATACTAATTACCACTTTATGGTAACTTGTGTGTCTCTGCTGTACGAGGTACATCCTCACATCAGATGATGAAAGAAGTAATTCCTTTAGCAAATATGGACCCCGAGTCCTTTCTGCTTCATTAAAATGAAAGAGATTACCGTGAGTAGGGATTTACCCGGGATGTTGCACAATAGTAAATCTATTCCTCTGAATGTTACGTAATGTTCTGGTCCTGGAAGAATGCCACTTCTCCCGTCTCTCTGTTGCTTACTCACCACGTGTGGCTGCAGCCTCTCGACTTCACGAGACTCTCACAAAGGACGGTCGTCTGCTCCTTCACCCTCAGGAAAGCCAGCGGGTGAAGGAACAGTGTGTCTTCCTTTTGGCCATGTGTGTTAGTGGATGACAGAGGGGGGATGAGAGACAGCTGGCGAGTGACTGGGAGGCAGCCAGCGCATCCCTCAGCATCAGTCACCGGGAGCCCCGTGCCTTACTGGCTCTCAGGAGAGAGGACGCCACCGCCTGGCGCCCACGAGTAATGTTCCTACAAAGTGAAAAAAAAACAAAGCATTTTATGCCTTCCATACAGGAGACTTAGAAAAGAGTTTTAAAAGACTGAAGTCTGACTCCTTCTCACATCTGAAGACAACGTGTCTTAAGTCACAGTTTTTGGCACAGACTACACAAAGACTGGGGATCCTGCAGGGTCACTATGTACAAGACTACAACGAGATTCCTTTAGAGATGATGGCACATCCTGCTCCTGGTGGAAATTTACAAGAAGAGAAACTGTTGAGAAAGAAGTGGACAGAAATTGCTGCAGCCCTCAAAATCCCTCGAGTATGCTATAGCTAGGGAGCTAGCTAGGTCGGCGGTCCGATCCCCGGCTCCTCCGATCACATTCTCCTGAAGGCCAAGCCATCGGTGTGTGAATGAGTATTTAGATCAGATCCTGAAGGGCAGGTTGGCTCCTTGCATCAGTGTATGAATGTGTGTGAATGGCTGAATGCTGACATGTAGTGTGAAGAGCTTTGAGTGGTCGGAAGACTAGAAAGGAGCTTTATAAATGCAAGTCCATTAACCATACAGCATTCTCACTGCAGCTTCTTTCCTTCTCCACTCCATCGTGCTACAGATGGAAGGACGCTTCAAGGAGGCGCTCTTGTTCACTCCACAACTCCACCAGTTCCTCCATGTTTACTTTCTACCGTTTGCTGCTTCCTGTTTGCTGCTGGAGAGAGCGCTCCTATTGGTTGTTGATGGTGTTTGCGTCATTGAATTTACGGTAATATTAAAGTTGTATGATTTTATCAGACTGTCAAGACGAGAAAAAGACGGACTTAAGACATCTTGGACTGAGTTTTATGACCACTTTACACTAAACGATCGAGATCACGGGAGCGCGCCACAACTCTCGCAAAACACTCCTGATTTTATTCCGACATTGGACATATGTCTGCGACAGTGTCCCTGTTCAGACCTGGTGTTAACATGCGTCCTAGGGATCCGATCACAAGTGGACAGCTTTAAGTACAGATGTGAACGCACTCAAGACGCATTGAGGACGGATCTTTCAGACCACATTCAGAGGTGGTCTGGGCCTCATATGACCTGATTCTGTTAGCAGTGTGTAGTGAATGTGTCCTGAGCCACATTAAGGACCGCTACTCATCTGATGTCCAGCTGGGATCCGCGGGATCACCGCGCCCCTCAGGTGAATAAACAGCCTCTGTGCTCTACTGTATCCTGTCGGTACATCTGTATTTTATTAAACTATGTCTTGTTTATAGGCTACATATCTACACACTATCAGACCGGGGACAGGAAGTGCATTATATCATACTGTCGGAGATGTGTCGCTGTTTTTGTTCCGCTGCTTTTCGCGGAGCTGACACCCGACCGTCTGTTCTCTGTCCTCCCGGCTCTCTGGAGCGCTGTACTCCGCTGTTGTCTGGAAAAAGCAGCGGTGCCGGCGGCGCGAAGGTCCCCGGGGACCGTCGGTATAATAACCTTTTATTTTGATGTTAATACAATGTACCAGAATTCACCAATATGTAGGATATTACTACTGACATTCATGTAGTATTACGTCACAGCGGCTGCTGTATCAGCCGTGTGTTTACTACATGTTTATCTGCATATAGAGCGGGGAAGTGAGATCAAATCACAAGTGACCACTGAAGACACATGTGGAGACGCTTTCTAATGCCGGGTGTGAACAGACGTATTTAAAGCTGTCTGCTTGTGATCGGATCACTGAGGACGCATCTTAATACCAGGTCTGAACAGGGCCTGCGAAATCGCTTAAAAAGTGGTTTGGTGTAATTTGGCATCAGCTAAGAATTCCCATTCAGATGCTTCTGATGGCCTCCACACAGTGTTTTTGGGTAAAATATGAATGAGGTTCTATCTGCATGGTTTCATGTTATTAAACCAACACTTTGTTCCCCAACAGAAAGACGTGTGGGTATTTCAGAGGGAGGAGAGAAGGAACAAGTGTGCTTTATGTTTTTGGCTACATGGCTAATATCTTTGTAATTGGTGTTAAGCAGCTGTTCGGGCTTTTCCATATTGATGTGGCGTAGCTGCAGCAGGAGGCGCTCCACCCGCCTCCCATCCACAGGAGGCATCTTAAAGCAGGAACCCTGCACGCCGTCTCCACCTCAGATCTCTGGGAGAGAGGGGCGTTGATCTCACTAAAGTGTGCCTCGCCGCGCCCTCGGGGACGAGAGAAGGGGCTGCATCAGGCTGTAATTGATAGATTGATGGGTTCGCCCCTCTGGTGCCTCAGGGAAAACAACATACACCCCCCCCTCATACACACACAGTGAGCATTCACAGCCATGCTACACACACACAGCAAGATGCTGACATTGGTGGATCTGGATCGACTTCAGTGATGTGCGTTACTCAACATTATATCATTTCTTTTATAGTTTCCTTATAATCAGTGTGATTGTGTTTGCAAGATCCAATCAATCCGTGCCACAACTCTGGAGGTTAGTTCATGCCAAAGGGGGCAGTGGCCCGGCATGGCATCACATTATCTGGTGCAGTTGTAATCAGCTAATGACTGACCGCCACCATGCAGCATCACATGTTTGCTGCACTCGCAGTCCACAGGCCGCCCACTAGTCACGCTTTCCTTTCAGGAATGTGCATGTCATTGTTACTACAGCAGCTTACAGTCGGTCGGATGGGCTCTTAAAGTCCTGTTTAAATGAAAAAATGTCTTTTTAACCCTTTTAGATCACATCCCCGTCACGTTGTGCTCCTATTTAACAATATATGCAAAGAAAGGTTTTTTTGTATTTTTTATATCAAAATTCACTCATCTTTTCTTCCTGTAAAACAAAATATGACGTGTGCTTAAGCTACGCAGGCTAGTACCAACCAATTTCAACCAATAATATCATGACATCCATCAATCTTCAAAAAGACCCGAAAGATGATGACGAGACGTTAACATCACGCTGCAATAAAGTGGTATCGGAGCCGTTTTGCGAGTACGAGTACATGAGCACAGTATCGGACCCGATACCCGATACTGGTATCGGTATCATTGCATCCCTAATTTCAACTTGTGGTGTGAGCGTGTCTTTATCGTGGCTGGTTGAAACCCTTCCTTGCATGTTGCTATGGCGATTGAATTCACATCTGTGCATCAGTATCTCTCTGACAACTTTTAAAAAATGCATGTTCATTAGTGGGGACATTTCAGCAGTTTTTCTGTGTTGGTGAAAAGCAGATAATTTGAAGATCCGTGGCTACCATCAGATATTAGCAGCACTCATCCATCCTGTTAACATGCTGCTGAAGGGCCCAGTCAAAGGTTAACATAATATATTCTCTCTAATCAAACCCTCTCTCTCTTTCTCTGGACGTCGGTGTATAAACACGCTCTCTTTCCTTCCAGCCAAAGGCAAACTGTGGCGATTGTGCTGCTGGAGCAGGGCAAACACAACTGCAGTATACAATATGCAATAGACAGCTCTTCTTCTCCTCTTTGTCAACACATAGGGTTGGCTTGTGTGAGAAGGCCAGCATGGTAATGAGGCTGCAGGCCACAACAAGGCCACAGTGAATAGTGTGGGTAATGGATGTTTCTTCTGCTGTCTGCAATCTGTCTGTCAAACTTTTCACCCTTTCCCTCCGCCTGTCTGAAACATATTCATTTATCTCCAGCCTCCATTTAACGGATATTCTGTCTCTGTTTGCTGATATAATAAAAAGCGTCCTTTTGACTCAAATGAAAAAAATGGTGCCAATTCATATCTCGCTGATATGGCCCAGCAAAGCACTGAATTAGATTTCGGAGATGTACGGTTATTATTTGATAATTGCCTCCATTTGGGGGACGTATTTTTGCATAAGCTGGTACAGTTTCTTTCTTTTCTTTATGCTGTAAGCAGAATCCACAGACGTCTGACTTTAATTTATTCAGAGTATTTAAGCTCATCTCCGCTTTTCAATCCCCATCTGGGATGATACATGTTCTGTGACAACTAACTGGAAAAATGCATTGTTCCTCACAGAAGAATCATTGTTTGTCAGTGTCTTCCAAAGCCGTTACATGACTGATCTGAGGAAGACTTGAAACTAGCGATTGAGACCATAAAGTCATGTTTACAATGTTTACTGAGGTAATAAATCAAGAGAGAAGGAGGCTCATTTCCTCAGAGACTTCTATACAGCCAGAGGAGTTGCCCCCTGCTGGCTGTTACAGAGAATGCAGGTTTAACTTCAGCATAGTGTCGGCTGCTGTTGCACGCTCTTGCCTTGGTTTGCAATACCTGTGTGGGACTCCATCTTCTTCATCCTCATCTGTTATTATTCTGAATAGTGCCCATACTGTTATGTAGTGTTCCTATAGTTGTACAAGTTTAAATCATTCATGGATTGACCCTATGGACTCCATCACTGGAGGCTGAAGTACTGCATCACCACAGTGAATTGCAATGTGGGCTATTTTAAGCTGAATAATAAAAATGCAGCTTTATTCTTGTACTTTGTTTTGCTGTGAATCCCTGTTTGTTTTATTGCTGTAAAGATAAAGCACATTTCAGTGATGAAGTCTGAGTGTGATCAACTGATGAAGCGATACCTTTAGAAGCAACATCAACGCTGTTTGACTGGTCTTTATGTTTTTCGTGTGTCTGTTTGAAATGTCATCTCGGTTCCTCTGTGGGCGGTATTTGTGCGTCACATAAGCTCCGTGGGTGTGTAAACGCACCACGTCCAGGCTGGGTAAAACAAACCCGTTTGACTTTTACGGAGAGAAAAGAGTTTAAATGTAAATGAAGTCTTAGTTTGCTCTAACATGAAATGGGAACATCTTCCCCGTCTTCCACATTCATGCAAAGACTGCATGAGCGCCTGAAGCGCTATAGTGCTGAGGGTGATTTAAAACCCCCCCATCACCGCCATTTTGGGATATTTGATCAGTTGTAGCCATGGTTACAGAAGAGAAGAGTTTAAGGCAGTTTGAGAGCTCAAGCACGGAGACAGGAAATAAAGTGGAGTGGAAACCGTGAGATAATGATGAAAGTCCTTCAGTAAAGCAGCAGAAAATGAAAAGAAGAAAAACATGGTTACGGTAGAGCGTGAGTGAAGAGTGTGAGTGAGACTGTACTTATCAAGTAAAGGAGTTCTTAATCGGCTAAAGAATAGCGTTTTATTGGTGTGGATGGTTCTGACATGCAGCCAGAGGTCGGCTCAGACCGGCTTGGCAGCGCCGGAGGAGCAGAGGCTGCTCTTTAATTCTCACTCTGCCATCCACACTGAAGAAAGAGATGTTCATCTCTAGTTCACATTAAATCTTCAGTCTAAGTCATGCAGCTTTAATTCTTTTGGGCTTGTTTCTTGTTCTACGCACATGCTTTACTTCCCCTTTTATTTAAGGCCCAGACACACCGAGCCGACGTCAAAGAACTAGCAGCGATGAAGGTTTACGGTTGTGTCGCCTCACGTCGTCTTCGTCTTTGTCTTTGTCTTTGTCTTTGTCTTTGTCTTTGTCTTTGTCTTGGCTGACAACTTGCATTTGAAATAGGGATGTCACGTGAACCGATACTTTGGTAACAAGTCGATGCCAAAATTCAAAAAACGTGACGGTACTCTTTTTCTACGGTACCGAAGGCCATCTCTCGGCCTGTCAGGCTACATGCTACATGCTACAAGGCTACATGCCTCTGTTGTTTTGTGATGTTCAAATGTTTTTAATAAAAGAGTGCGTGTTGAATTACAGAACAGGGGATTTATTTATTTTATTTATTTTTTAACCGTGGTATCCAATTGGGTATCGAGAATCGTGGAAATTCACTGGTATTGGTATCGACTACTAGATTTCTGGTATCGTGACATCCCTAATTTGAATACACCACAAAAACCACAGGTGACGGCCAGTTACCACAGAGACATGCCACCTGCTTGATAGGGGTGGGAAAAAATCGATTCACGTATGCCAGATATCCGTTTCATATCTGTCCAAACCAAAACAGACCACAGCCGGCTGCAGCCAGCCGAAACTAGAAAACGTTGGAGGGTCGTCGTGGATACGACCTGCACCCTCCCATGTTAAATCTATCGTGGTAAACACTACACATCCAGTAAAGGATGGAAACACTTTGGGTTTCACACATTGACAGGAAAAGCAGAGCTAGACAGAGCAGAGCTAAAGCTGCATGCTAACTCTGTCACGGACAGGAAACGTTACAGTATGGCGGTAACGTGGCGGTCGAGTCGGACGTCGCTCTTATCTGCGTGGTCAAATGGGCCGACGCTACGACTGTAGAGCACCCAGATACTGACATGTCTGTTCTCTGCATTGAAACGGCCCCGATGGAGCTGACCATGGATGGATGAAGAGAACGGAGCTGACGGGAGAGCTAGAGACCACCTTGGAGAAGTTAGAGGAAGTAGACACGTGGGACTACGTCCGCTTTTCAAAATAAGGTGTTAACAAAGGGAACTGTAGATACTAAATACATCTATGGAAATAAGATTGATGGATTATATTCACCAGAAGTATAAAACATTACGTGACCCTTATAAATAAATAAGAAAATACCACTTATCTGTGAGGGAAATGTCTTTATTCTTTGATTTTTTGGGGGGTTTCTGGAAAGAAATGTAATAAATAATGAGTGATATATTTGACTTCAGGACATCTCTGACTACATACATGCTGAAAATCAAACATTTTTACTGGATTCATTTAGAGATTTTCCAAATTAAAAGTCCCTAGAAGTGTATGATTCAACTTTTTCCCCATGGTCTAGTGTTAAAAAAGTTGTATGTGCTACGTAATATGAACAATCATGCTGATCTGACAGCCCCATTTCTGAATGGATCATTGACCATTTTATCAGGACAAACCTGGAAGCAGACAGGTGGAGCTGCAGGCTCTCAGGGTGAGCTCTGAGGTCATCGTGAAACGTCTGGCTGTACTGTGAGGTCATGAGTTGATGGAGAAATAAATACAAGTGGAAGTATTATATGAGATTATTTGAATCTCAACAAAAGTGTGTACGCACGTGTGTGTAGGAAAAGACATAAAGAGCAAGTGGTTTTACTATCTCTCTGGTATTTAAGATGTTTTATAGGTATATGTATTTGTCTTTAACAGCTTAAGTGCAACATTTGAATACGACCTGATGTATAAAGTGGAGGTGTCGCTGCTTCGTGTCGAGTTCAGACAGAAAAAAAAGAGTCTCGCTGGCAGTCTGACAGCTGGTTTCCATGTTCACGACAAATTAAAACTGAGATGTGATCAGTTCTGCTCTGCTGCTGCTGCTGCTGCTGCTGAAACACTCTCTTTATCTGCCTCCTTCCTCTTCTTTCCCCCAACATCTAGGCTCTCATTTGCTCTACTTTTATCTCCTGAATGCAGGGGATGTAGCGATAGATTTGTATAGCGCACTGAGTCATTTGCACAGCGAGGAGCATAAAGCAGATCCATTCATCACTACAACCAAAAATTGGATTGCCATGTCACTCTAATTCAATAACCACATGTGTAATCCTGTCTTGGATTTTCCGAATGAAAGAGGGGAAAAAAATGTGGGCATTAAGATGTTGTCAGGCACCGCGATAGTAAATAATAAGGCAGGCTGGGATCATCTTCTTCTTAAAAAAGAACAACGCATGTTAAGTTCCTTTCTGCTGACGGGCTGACGGGGTTCAGCAGCTTTAAGTGTGAAGCGTCCAGCAGGCGGTGGGGCTGAGGAGCTCCGTACTGCATATGTGTGTGTGTGTGTGTGTGTGTGTGTGTGTGTGTGTGTGTGTGTGTGTACATCTCTGGCTTCTGGACAAACTGTAACTACACACAGTCAGCAGGTCTCTCAACCACAAGCTGCTCTTTGGACTCTCGAGACTCGTAAGAAGTGTGAGCTTGTTCCAGAACAATTTGCAAAATCCATTGTCATTTTGTCATTAAAGGGAGTGTTCTGAAGTGGGGTTGTATGAGGTACTTGTCCATAGTCAGTGTATTACCTACAGTAGATGAGGGTTGTATGAGGTACTTGTCCAGAGTCAGTGTATTACCTACAGTAGATGAGGGTTGTATGAGGTACTTGTCCATAGTCAGTGTATTACCTACAGTAGATGAGGGTTGTATGAGGTACTTGTCCAGAGTCAGTGTATTACCTACAGTAGATGAGGGTTGTATGAGGTACTTGTCCAGAGTCAGTGTATTACCTACAGTAGATGAGGGTTGTATGAGGTACTTGTCCATAGTCAGTGTATTACCTACAGTAGATGACGGCCAACACGCCCCCAGTTTGGAGAAACAGACGGGAGTTACCACACGGGAGCAACGTAATGTTGCTTTGAAGAGAGCGTAGATAAGTTTCACTTTCAGTTCAGTTCCCCGTCGGAAAGCGCCGGCTGATGGCGAGATGTTCGTCTTTCGGCAGCTCCCGTTAGGGGTCGCCACAGTGGATCATCTGAGATCTGATTTGAGGATCTGCATATTTGATTTGGCGTAGGTTTTACACCGGATGAACCCCCTCTATGCATACTAGGGATGCACCGATACCACGTTTTGGATGTGAATGTCCTTGATCTTTCTCTGACCTTTGACCTCTTGTCAGTCGTGCTGTGAGCTGGTTTTGGTGGTTAACTTACCTGATAGGGATCTACATGTTGTGAATGGTGAGTCAGACAAGAGAAGCAATCTGGTTTTACTTTGCAAAGTGTCCGTCCTTCTCATTAAAAGTCTTATAGTTAGAAGTCCGTCTTTTCATGACTGCATTGTCTCTTCACCGTGCGTTTAACGGGAGCTACTTTGCATGATTACTTCAACGGAAGAATGCAGAAGTTACCCCAAAGATTTATAATAGTGTTTATTGTCTTGTTTAGCAGTGCATAAAATTAATAATGAGTCAGAGCAGATAAATCAATGGGTGTGTTTCTGTCTGAGCAGAGAGGAAGAAACCAAAATGATTTTGCGTTTGGTCCACTCCGAGCACAGCGCTGACATCTGTATAGTATAGTGATGCTCCGAGAGGAGAAGAGGAAACTGTTTCTAATGTTCTGCATTCATTAGCCTACTTCTAAATCACTTGTTTTGATCCGCAGCAGCTGAAATGGGATGCATACAGTGTGACCTCTTTTTGTTTGACGTGGAAGGAAGCTCAGGGTTACTACTGAATCTTTCTTTGGAGGACGCATCTTAAGAAATATCTTCCAAGTTTTATTCCGTATCCTTTTAATTTATATATTACGTGATGGTTCCAAGGGCACAGAAATGATGTTAATATGCTTATTGTGACCCACAAATGGGTTCTAGCACAGCACCAAGCAGTTTACAGTGATAACGGTGATTCCAAGTTCACTGTAATCTCTGAAACAGTGAGTTCACATAGAAGGAAACGAAAGGAGGCTTCTCATTTCTCACAAACAACTGGGGATTTTGTTAGCATCCTTCCCAACAGGCTAGCATAACATGTTACCAATGGATTCCTTAGATTTTCTAGTTTCATCTGATACCAGAACATTCTCTCTAAATCTAAAACTGAGTCTGCTGCAACCTCTGAAAGACGGTAAAGTCGGCTGAGGGCTCTGCCGCCACTTTCCAGGTGTGGAAGAGGTTAAATAGGTCCATGATGGCTACACACATGTACATGATAGGATGCTAACAGAGAGAGACTAAAGCTACATAACATGTCCCAGTACAAGCTGATGATCCATTTGGAAGACGTGGAAATAAAGGAGCGGTATTGTATATTTATTCAAGCTGCAGGGTAAAGCTAATAATAATGATCCACTATTCAAATAAAAATGTAATTAAACTGTTCTTTGTTCTAACATAACTCTCGGATGATTTGACAGCTTACACACAGTGCTTAGATTTATGCTTTACTGTTGGGATCAAACAGCATCTGAGTGGATTTGAGGATGTGGAATAACTGATGAGTTGGCAAGTTTAACACCAGTTCTCCAAACCAAATAAAGAGCCGGACAGAGCCGCTAACGTTAGCCTAAACTCTGATATAGTAGCACCGTTACTATCACAGGGTGGATGTTCCAGTCCTGAATGGGGAGTTTTCTATCAGAGCCTCTCACCTCACATAATAATGTAGTTAGCCGATGACATGCACCTTTCCGTTGGAAGAAACGTTGGGTTACTACTGTAGGTAGTAAGCTTGTTAGCTGGCATGCCAACATTTGTGACTTGCGTTAGCAGAAAAATACACAGTTTAATCCCTCGCTCGCACTTCTGATCTCGTGCTTTGGACCCTGTATACATCTGCCATTAATATACACTCACCGGCCACTTTATTAGGCACACCTGTTCAATTGCTTGTTAACACAAATAGCTAATCAGCCAATCACATGGCAGCAGCTCAATGCATTACGTCATCTAGACGTGGTGAAGACGACTTGCTGAAGTCCAAACCGAGCATCAGAATGGGGAAGAAAGGGGATTTAAGTGACTTTGAACGTGGCATGGTTGTTGGTGCCAGACGGGCTGGTCTGAGTATTAAACTGCTGATCTACTGGGATTTTCACGCACAACCATCTCTAGGGTTTACAGAGAATGGTCCCAACAAGAGAACATATCCAGTGAGCGGGGGTTGTGTGGACGGAAATGCCTTGTTGATGTCAGAGGTCAGAGGAGAATGGGCAGAGTGGTTGGAGATGATAGAAAGGCAACAGGAACTCAAATAACCACTCGTTACAACCAAGGTATGCAGAATACCATCTGAACGCACAACACGTCCAACCTTGAAGCAGATGGGCTACAGCAGCAGAAGACCACCCGGTACTAGCACCGGCCACTTTATTAGGTACACCGTGTACCTAATAAAGTGGCCGGTGAGTGTATATATATATATATTAGTTCACACTAACTGGTATTAGAATGCATCTCCTCATGTGATATTTAATGACTGTTATTAACTGTATTCAAATGTCCTTTATTAAATTTAAAGCACTTTGAATTGCCTTGTTGCTGAAATGTACTATATAAATAAACTTGCCTTGCCCTCTGTTTAGTTTAACAGACATTGGCATCCATAAATGTGTCCTTACCGCCACCGACTGGAGAGCGCTGCTTCTTCCCTACACTTTTGAATTTTTGTCCGACACACAGTGACGCAGTAAAACAGTCTCAAAAGGATCCACAGGAGTCGGTTGAGATTCACAAATCTATTTTCAGTTTTTTGCTGAGTTGGTGATTCCCAAATGAATATAAGAATTGTGAATGTTATTAAGCCATGCAAATGAGGCTGTTTTAGTAAAAATATGACAATTTATTTGCATAACTTAGGGATGGACCGATACCACTTTATTTCAGACTGAGTACAAGTACTTACATTTGGGTACTCTCTGATACCGAGTACCGATACGAGTACTTCTCTGTGCCAAAAGACCCTCGTTAACAGCCAGCTGGAGGGTGTGAGCGACACACGGCAGGCTGGGGAGTCCCGCATACGAGGCGGTGCGCCTCGGTGCGGTTTATTTGTAAATGATGACAAACAAGTTCTAAATCAGAGGCACAGATAGAGATAGAGATTTACAGGTACAAATTACTCTACATTTATTTGTAGAGTCACATGCTCCCTGCATTTGTGGATTTTGTGTGTAACAGCAAGGTGAAAGAGTCTCAAAAGAATCCACACAAGTAGGTGGAGATTCACAAATATATATTTCCTTTGAAAAATACAAAGTTGATGTACAAATGATGATATACGTGTTGTAAATCAGAGGCACTGATACAGATAGAGATTTATAGATACGAAAATAGATTTACAGGTACAAATCACTCTGCATTTATTTGTGCATTGTGTGTTACAAGTTACATAACTTGGTATTTGTTTGTGACACCATAGTAATACTGGTATTTTAATAGCATATTGTAGTGTGTTATCTTGTTTTCCTGGGCTCATCTGGCTGTAGAGGGCTGAATTCAGATTCACCAGCAACCAAAGAGATGACCACTTTTTGCACCCTCGGTCTGTCACAGAATGACATGGCGGGAGGCCGTCGCGGGTCCGAGACCAGATTGATAGTTTGACAGGGTTACTGGGGGAGCAGTGATGCTTCCCATCCCTCACCGAGACGCCGTGTGTGCCAGAGGGCGGGAGTCGAGGCCAAATTGGATTAGATCCTCTCAACATGAAGCTGTTCTTGCTGTTGACCTTGGGAATTGTTCAATTGTTATTCAATTTGGAGCCCATACAATCTGTTGACGGATCACTGTGAACATGGCTGTAACACATGCCTTGTCTTCTCTTGTCACACCAGTAATGGATCCCTCCTCCTCCCTGCAACGCCGGCTTCCTTTTTTCCATTAAAACCTTAACAAAGTTGTTTTCATATTACAAAATCTTAAATAACTAAATGTCACCGGGCTGGAAGCATTTCACATTCCCAAACACTAATGGAGCCCTGAGATGTTGAGTCACATCAACGGTGTATCACTGTAAACCCCCCCGCTGTGAGAATCAGAAGGAAATATTCAGATATGCCTCCCGCGGAGTCGCAGCCTCCGTTCTATTTGACCCAGGTTATTGCTCCGCTCTTTGTTCGCTTGGCTGCGACGGCTCCCTGTCACACTTTGTGTGGAGTGGAATGGGAGATAATTAACTGTAACGATAATGGCCACCATTCGCTGCTTCGATTAGTATGATTTTAATCATCATTGCATTGTTGTCTGGCTGTGACATGACATTAATAGGATGTGCTGATAGTGTGTGCATAGCGACGGCGACGGCGACGGCGACGGCGACGGCGACGGCGACGGCGATGGCTCGACAGGCCCGAGAGGAGCAGCAGCTCCTGGAGGAGATGAAATTTAACTGAAGTTACAAAAGACCTTGGTCTACTTTTGTAGAAGTGCAGGAGGTTGAGTACAAAATCATTCACCAGACAGAGCAGAATCAATCACATGGGACTCAATCTGTTTATATATTTAATATTTGATTTTATATATTTTCGGCACCCTTGCTTGGATCACACCAATCTTCAAAACTCTGCCTTCATTGTGATCTAAACTACAAACCTGTAAAGTTCACCTGATGAATCCATCGGTACCAACCGTGTCATACTAGCTGGTTGTGAAGGAGGTTAAATAACGCTCCAAACTGACACCAAATGTTGGCGAGGACAATCTGTCATGTCCATGTTCAAAGGGGTCCCTTGACCTCTGACCTCCAGATCAGTGAATGTAAATGGGTTCTATGGGTACCCACGAGTCTCCCCTTTACAGACATGCCCACTTTATGATCATCACATGCAGTTTGGGGCAAGTCATAGTCAAGTCAGCACACTGACACACTGACAGCTGTTGTTGTCTGTTGGGCTGCAGTTTGCCATGTTATGATCTGAGCATATTGTTTTATGCTAAATGCAGTACCTGTGAGGGTTTCTGGATCAATATCTGTCATTGTTTTGTGTTGTTCATTGATTTACAATAATAAATATAATACATGCATTTACATAAAGCAGCATATTTGTCCACTCCCATGTTGATAAGAGTATTAAATACTTGACTAATCTCCCTTTAAGGTACATTTTGAACAGATAAGAAAATGTGTGATTAATTTGCATTTAATCGCAATTAAACATTTAAATTGATTGACATCCCTAATATATTTTATTCAAATGATTGTTCTCATCTTACACACTTAAAGTCTTTGGAACAAATGTGGAGCTTTAATATATATAATAGCAGCTGCACATGAGAGTGTCGATATCTGTCTCCAAGAGTGAAATGAAGCCTCAATAAAAAGTGTGCTGACATGTCCGTCCTGTGGGTTTTCATTCCAGGCATAACATCTTTTTTTTTTTTTAAATGTTATCAGCGAGTGCACGTCTAGTGGCGTCTCGTGGCGTCTCACCACGGCGAACATTACCATTCATGTTCATAAGATCTTTCACTCTTCACTGAAGGTTTACCGGCAGTGTGGTAATTTGATAAACTAGCGAGGGCGTTTCTCCCCGAGCGTACAGCATCTGAAGCAGTAATTTACATTACGGCGTCTCATTAACGGCTCGGTAATTAACAGCCTATAAAGTTTTGACTTCACCATCTTGATGTGACCAAACACACACCACACCCTCACAAACAGAGAACTCACCTCGTGTGGAAACAAGCAACTTCCTCGTTGTTTTGTTCCTCAATCAAACTGTTGCACTCATTTCATGTTGCTCTTCCACACCCCTAGAGTGGGGCGTAACATATGTTGTATTATATAATGATGATAAACTATAGAATATATACGTAGATCTCAAATATGACTGTTTCTCTACGTATATATTTTGTTATTTGACAGATTAGATTATGCCTTAACTGATATTCCCACCCAATAACCCTCTGAGACCCACAATAGACCCGTTTTTATATTTTGTTAGGGAGGTCCAGGGGGTCTTTAGGGGGAGATAGCAGGTCAACAGTAGATGTCACATAGAAGTGGGGTACATCAGCTGAAAGCTAAAAGTCTGGAGATTAAATTGAGATCATGCTCAGCACTGTGTGTCAAGTTGTTGGACATTCCCATGCTTAATTATGTGTCATAAGTTGTTGCAGCAATAATTGGGACGATACGATTTGTTACACAGATTTGGTGCTAAATTTGACCATTTGTTAGCACTCCAGAATTGATAAAAATGATCAATAATCCCTCTAAAGTACCACATTAGGACACCAAGACCTTGAGGAACACCATAGAAGAAAGCCATGCTGTGATTTGGGATCAAAAACTTTTGACATTTTGAGATTTCTGCAAGAATTGAGAGTTTGATGAGGCTGTGATTATCCTAGAGGTCACCATAGGTCATTTTATACAGTGAGGTCACGTTTTAAATGTCTCCTATGGGGACTAACATCATCACACATGAATACAGTTGGACTCATTGGATCCAGCAGAGTCTCAGCTTTACGGTGAGACCCAATTTATGTCATTCAAAGACTGTTTAGGGACCCGACGATGCAGAAATATTCAGACACACCATTTTAGAATAGGAGAAAATAATTATACTGCATTCAGATAACTGCATGTGATGATCATAAAGTGGGCATGTCTGTAAAGGGGAGACTCGTGGGTACCCATAGAACCCATTTACATTCACTGATCTGGAGGTCAGAGGTCAAGGGACCCCTTTGAAAATGGACATGCCGATTTTTCCTCGCTAAAATGTAGCATAAGTTTGGAGCGTTATTTAACCTCCTTCCCAACAAGCTAGCATGACATGGTTGGTACCGATGGATTCATCAGGTTTTCTAGTTTCAGATGACATCTGTACCTTCACTCAAGCTCTCTGAACCTGCTACAGTTTCTGAAAGACAGTAAAGTCGGTCAGGATCCCGAACAGTGTCGCTGCCTAAGATGAGGTATTTCTGAGCTTTGAGAGTGGGTCAAATCCACCACCGGTCAGTCCCACGCTCAGCCTCACACATCACACACAGTCACAGGCTCCCAATCAAACAACTGGCCTGTAGGTCAGCCAGTAAGTCTGTGAGAACACAAGCGCTGCATGAAACACAGAACATTCAATAAAATATCAACCGAGTTTTAGATCCGTGGCGTGAGAGGTGAGTGCGGCGGTGAGGTTTTTGGAAGCACCACGCTGTAGACGGAGTCGTCTCCGTGCACGGACGCTGACAGTGAATTATTCAGCCGTGCCTTTGGCCTAATGTGAACCGTGATGAAGGTAGATTTTAGATTAACAATATGTCGACACTGTCCTTTTGCTATGAAGCACAGGTCCAGTGGGACATGTGGGGACCTGGTTGGGTGAAAACACACTGCCCTCTGTTGGTCCAAACACATCTACTGCCTCCACAGTGTGAACACACACACACACACACACACACACACACACACACACACACACACACACACAAGCCGTACAATCTTACAGTCTTCTTCACCATTATTAAAAGTCATGTAGCCATTCAGTCAGATGATAGCGGTGACGGTGCCGGGTCACCCCGCTCTAATGAATCATGAGACATTTGCTGGCCCCGTCTCTTGCTTTGTGGACAACATGCTCAGTGTTGAAATGTCCCCACTGGCCTTTCTGATGGAGTTAATGAAACATGTTACCGTGTGACCTCTCACAGCCCCCAACGGCAGCGAGAGGAAGACTTCATTAGCCAGAAATCCTGTAAATTGAAGCCAGGATTAAATGTTTGTCGGGTAGGGGATGTTAGAATTTAGGATTATTGATAAATATGTAATGACTTTATTGGTTGAACCAACAACATCCATTTAATAGGAGCATTGAAGCAACAAGAATTGGATGTTTTTGGCCACTCGGGAAGAGCGGGAACGAGCTGTAAACACAACACTGACATGCTGTTACCTCATAAAGATGGAAAAGGTTTTGTGCACCAACTACTGAGGGAAATATGTGTCTCCTTTATCTGCTAAATGCTCCACTATGTTCCACATAGCAGCTAATTTTGTCTGTCTGTGTGCTGTTTGGTATTGGGCAGGAAGCATACAGTGAGTTTATTAGCTGAAAACAGCTGCCTGCTGCTGCTGGAGGTTGATGAGAGCAGTGAGATGGAACCAAAACGGTAAAACAAAAAGCTAAACGACGCCAAAGCGCTCCATAGGGTCGACGGGAAGAATTGCAGAATTCTGTGATGATTCTCTGAGGGTCTGTCACACTGTTCACATTACACATACTGGTTTGACCCATGCTTAATAAGCTACTGTAAAGGAGCAGTGTGTAGGATCTGAAGGTGTCTAGCGGTGAGGTGAGGAGATTGCAACCAACTGAAGCCTCTCCCGTGTGCCGAGCGTGTTGGAGAGCTACGGTGGCCGACGCTAAAACGTAAATGTCCCTCTCTGGAGACATCTGGAGCAGAGTCAGTGTGTAGAGTCTGTGTCCCTGTTCAGACCTGGTATTAACATGTGTCCTCAGTGATCCGATCACAAGTGGACAGCTTTAAGTACAGATCTTTGGATGAAGTTGCTGTTATTCACTGAAGGCTGATGAGGTGCTCAGGTCTAAAACTGAGACTCTTTAAGACCCAACTTAGCTGAACCCAAACTGTCAAGTTTGAGACCAGACCCCAATCTAAGACCTAAGGCTATATTTACCAGCTTCAACAGCGACGCTGTTGTTGTTCTCACCTTGTGAGTGTGTGTCATCATGGTGAAGTGTGGTCCTGGGGACACCGACTGTATCTGGAACCACCACAGAGGAGGTTTGGACTTCTTTGCCAGGTGTTTATATTTTTGTCTGTCGGTCTGTGGACAGATGTTGTCACCACGATAGCGTCAAAACCAGAGCTAGATGCAGACACGAAACTTTACAGATGTGTAGTTGAGATCAAAAGTAAGGTTCAGTTTGAAGAAGGGTGTGGTAGTACGGGGGGGTAAGAAGTGGGGAAAGGATATTAACCCCACTTTACGCCCCTGGCTTGATTTGGCGTTGCAGCTGGTGTGATGTCATCGCAAGATGTTCTCTAGTCTGGCTTTAGTTTCTGATTTATTTATTGACTTATTGACTTATTTATTATTGACCGTTGGGCTGCAGTTTGCCGTGTTATGATCTGAGCATATTGTTTTATGCTAAATGCATTACCTGTAAGGGTTTCTGTCTATCTGTCATTGTTTTGTGTTGTTAATCGATTTACAATAATTAATATAGACATACATTTGCATAAAGCAGCATATCTGCCCACTCCCATGTTGATAAGAGTATTAAATACTTCATAAATCTCCCTTTAAGGTTCATTTAGAACAGATAAAAAAATGTGTGAATTGAATCGATTGACAGCCCTAAAATGAATTAATAATATTTGTTAATTAAATGACATATGGAAACAGATGTAAAAATGGTGTTAAATCTTATACTCTGTCCATCAGGTTTAGGGGGGGTAGCAGACCTGTAATGAGGTGGGCTTTAACATTAAGATGTCATCAGAGGCCGGCCGGAGGGGTTCTGTTGAGGCTCTGTTACAGATGTGAGGCAGGACAGCCGGAGGAGGGAGACAGTGACCACAGAGAGGGGAGTGGCTCTTCAACAACTTTCCCTCCGATCATTCACACTCAGTCCATTACTGATGCTCACTCACTCACTCACTCCTGTCCTCACTCCTGTCCTCACTCCTGTCCTCACTGCTGCTGCTGCTGCTGCGTAGAGGTGATCAGCAAACCGATGAGACAATCTGCAAAAAAATGGCTTTGGTCACGCAGAACTCACGCTCAATAAGCTGCCATATCATGTACCACGCTGAACAGTCTTGTGATTGAATTGCCTCTTCACAGCCTCTTTCCAATCCTGCTTCTTGTGTTTTCCCGTTAGTGCCGTTACTGGAGTGATGTGTTTGTGTGTTGTTGTTGTTGTGAGCCTCAGGCTTTCAATCTGTGATCAGAAGGAGCCTCCACTGCTGGGCCCTAATGCCTGCCTTTCATTCAATGCCGTGGCAGTATGAGTCCACAGAACCGACCTAATACACCAGCTATACCTCTCTGGCTGAGAAGATAGAAGACTCAGTGTCCCACAGCTCTAAAGTACCATATGCTGTGAGGTAAACTTAGTTTCTGTTGCTAAGAAAAGTGCAGGGAAATATGAGATCATACTCTCATTTCAAGTGTTTTTGTTCATCTCTGATTTATTGTTTTTAATGTGGAATTGATAGCACAACCTTTCCGTTGCACACAGTAGATGTTTCCTCTGCCAACCAGTGCTCAAAGAGATTCAAGATTCAAGATGTTTAGTGTCACACTAGTTATACAAGTACAATCGTGTCAAATACTTTTAGCTGGGAAGCTCCATTAAAAAGAATAAGTTATATTACAATAATAAAAGGAAATAGTTTGTACAAAGGCGTCAGTGAGTGGGTGCTGTAATTTATACAGGGTTATTAAATAAATTATCATAAATAATTAGTGAACTGTTCCTCATAACTTCTTTTTATTTGTGAACAAATATTCAAAGTTTTCTGAATCTGCTCTTTTGATTTACAGAATATGATTTTTACAGAGCAAACATTTCCAGAAGAATTAAATGTTCAGACGAAGGCTGTGATAAATAATAAAAATAACCATTTATTTAGTAATAATAATGATCCAAAATTATGTAAAATTGCATATTTTTAAATCAAAAACCTTCAAATTCTCTTGTGGGAGGATCCTCAAACTCAATATCTCCTGGTATCTTTTATTCACTGTAGAAATTCAGAATGTTTCTGTATAATATGTCGGAGCATCCTGACTAGGACACTGCTCCTAAAACCTGAATGAAGCTCACAGATACCTGCCTGCATGGCTGGCTGCTGTTGATTCCAGGCTATAGGCATCCTATAATATATTATAGAGCGCTACTGTAGGCTACAAATAACACAGGAAAGCACTTTAAGTATTAACCTTAACCCTCTGATGTTCCAGTGTGAGTATTATTGGAGTGTTATAGACCGACTACAGAAGATGCATAGCCCAAGTATTATGATAAAATAGCAATAAAACCACAGCTGATTATGACACAGTATAACATGCTTAAAGAAATAATGAATGAATAGGAATAAGATACCGGCTGATACACACGCCAACATGTGAATAAGGGGAGTACCGACACTTGTTTTTTTCCTCTGCTGCCGACGGACCGGAAGCAGACCTGACTGACGTTTTCCCAGCAGACATGCCCAGCCGTCCTCATCATAAACCTGTCTCCTCCCTGTAAGCCTGTTACATAATGGACCATTAGGCTCATTCTGCCCAGAGGATTAGAGGCAGTGGGGAAATCTCTCAGCAAGAGACAGAAGGACGGAGACGTCTCATCGGCCTGACGATGTTGTGTCTCGTGTGAATCAAAGTTCGGGATATCTCGCAACCAGAATGTTTGCTGAAGATCACAGCAGTGTCTCCGTGGGTTTGTTGGAACAAACCGGTTTCCATATTTACGGTCTTTCTTTCTTTCTGTCCAGTGTTAGCAGTTGTTGCTGAGGCTTCGTGTCTCTAACAGCTTCTGCTGGAGTCCACAAGGGCTGAGACGATATGCTTATCTCCTGATTCGATATGTATTGTGATTTTTAAGTATTGTGATCCGATATCACGATTTATTGCAGTTTTTGTTAACTTTTTTACCTCTAGACCATGAAGGGAAAAAGTTGAATCATACACTTCTAGGGACTTTTACTTTAGAAAATCTCTAAATGAATCCAGTAAAAATGTTTGATTTTCAGCATGTATGTAGTCAGAGATGTCCTGAAGTCAAATATATCAGGATCATTGTCAGGAATTATTTATTAAATCTTTTCCAGCAACCATAAAATTAAAGAATAAAGACGTTTCACTCACAGATTAGTGGTGTTTTATTTTTAATTTATAAGGGACATATAATGTTTTATACTTCTGGTGAATATAATCCATCAATCTTATTTCCATAGATGTATTTAGTATCTACAGTTCCCTTTGTTAACACCTTATTTTGAAAAGCGGACGTAGTCCCACGTGTCTACTTCCTCTAACTTCTCCAAGGTGGTCTCTAGCTCTCCCGTCAGCTCCGTTCTCTTTATCCATCCATGGTCAGCTCCATCGGGGCCGTTTGAATGCAGAGAACATAAATGTCAGTATCTGGGTGCTCTACAGTCGTGGCGTCGGCCCATTTGACCACGGAGACGAGAGCGACGGCCGGCTCGACCGCAACGTTATACCATAACGTTTCCTGTCCGTGACAGAGTTAGCATGCAGCTTTAGCTCTGCTCTGTCTAGCTCTGCTTTTCCTGTCAATGTGTGAAACCCAAAGTGTTTCCATGCTTTACTGAATGTGTAGTGTTTACCACGCTGTATTTAACATGGGAGGGTGCAGGTCGTATCCACGCTGACCCTCCAACGTTTTTTGACTTTCTCATTTTGTCTCGCTGCGGTTTGTTTTGGTTGATACGGAACAGATATGACGTCACGTTACTCAGACTACAACAATAAAAGTGGTAACTTCCTTCTACCTCCACATAGACTCAAATCAATCAAATATATTGATTCTGGCATTGATTCTGAATACATTTTTTTCCCACCCCTAGTATTTACGGCCTTTCTTTCTGTCCAATCTTAGCAGTTGTGGCGGAGGCTTCGTGTCTCTAACGACTGGAAGGCTTCTGCTGGAGTCCAGACTCGATGACGTCCTCCTTTACACCGTCCCAAGGCTCCTTTTAGTCGTAGCAGACAGCCGCCGGCGCTTAACACACACTAAAGTCGCCAAATGTAGTCCTGTTCCCCCGAGATGAATTCCTAATGATGAATCAGACCAGAGATGTGACTTTCAGTGTCACTCCGCTCTGTACGTCTGTAAAGATGCATGATGTGTGTACTGTAGAAGCTAGACGACGGCCCCCTGAGGGGTTTTACTCATCCCCTGCTGTCGAGGGAGGGGTTTAGCAAATCAAATGTACACCATGCAGTGAGTACACGCAGCAACCCATCCAGCACCATTCATCAAACTGACAAACTCGCCCCCCTGTACATTTTCTCCCTGACTGTGAGCAGACATTAAACATCTCCCATCTGGATCATTCACTGACGTTGGGTACACACACGACACGAGAATCAAGCTGATGTTGGGCCTGATCGCTCTCGACAAAAAGATGATCAATCCAGATACTCCTGTGGTGTGAGGTATGGTAAGAGTGTTTTTTACATCCCCGATCGGCTCGGAGGTCCATCCTGGCCTCATAAATATTAAACATGTTCAATATTTATCGGATATTCTGTTGCGTGTGAGGAACAGCTGATGACACAGTCACGTGGGAAAAACGATAACCAATAGAGAACCAAGCTGACTGAAGAAGGAAGGACGACCACCGCCGTCATGGCGGCCGCGGCTAACTAGGTGTAGCAGTGTGTGTACAGTTTATTTGTCGGTGAATAAATGCTACGAAACTACAACTCCTCCGCTCCGCTCAAGCGAGCTGAAGAGACCGGAGCCTCTTAAGGTGGGCTGTTAAGGTGGACCAGCTTTTCTCCCTAAAGAGACGAGCCGCTCCTCTGAGCCGCTCAGCTTTTTAAATACTTATTAACATTTCTTTTAACCGTTTTAACCGATAGCGTTAATCGGTTAAAATGCTTAATGTCGGTTAACGGTTAAACGGTTAATTATGGACATCCCTAGTACAAAGTAAAAATGAACATTGCTAACTCTTTCTGCCCATCGTCTGCCTTGTTTGCTCACGTTTGATCGATTGATTTTGCAAGATGTGTGTGGTGAGCTGTTTTGACCAAATTGTTGCTCACCACACACTTAACGGGTCTGTCTCACATTTTCAACATGTGTTAAGATTTGATGAATCTTTTAGTGTGGGCCGGCCGTAAGACTAGAGAGGCCAACGAGGAGGGAGGGACTCGCGGACCTGCAGCCGTGGCGCCGACCTCTCCGGTTGGTGTTTAAGCAGAGTGGGACTGAATGTCATTAAGTCTCCAGAGAGAGGGGAGAATGAGCTATTGTCATGACAGTGGCTGTAAAGGCCTCGTCTGTGATGGATGTTTCAGCGCCTCCGCCCGCCTCGCCTCTTGTCATACCAACGAGGTTCAGCCGTTTCTGCACAGCGTGTATCCCTGTGAGGAATGTGTGATACGTGTAAAGCAGATTCAGCAGTCATGTTATCTGCTGTGAGTGATTGGTGCAGCTTTTCATTTTGCTGTTAAGCAATTTGCCCGCCCCCAGCCTACTTCCAGCCTTCTTTTGTATCACACAATAGCATGATTATTGGCTCCACCCTCCCTTCCCTCGTCCTGTGTTGGGCTTACATCTTCCAGGGAGGCTCTTGTGCTGCAGGCTAAAGGTATGGCTGAAATGCTGCCAGTGCATCCTCTCACTAAAACCAGCATCTGCTCATCTGCTGGCGTGACACATTTTAACTGAAGAGAGAGAAAAGGTCATCTCACTGCAAACTAAGAGAATGGCCTCTTTTCCTGACGGGCTCTGTAGTGTCATTCAGCTGAATTGCTCTTCTTTGATAGTGCCACAAAGTAACACGGGTTTCTTTCTCCTGAGACAGGTCCATTAACAGATGCTGAGGTACTTCACCACTTAATACGGGTCTGTTGTTGGCCTGGCTGTTGGCCTGTTTAAGTTGATGTTACCCAACTTTACAGGCAGCTGATGGACTTTTTGGTACCTGAACAACTCCGGTTAAATAAAACAACTGTCTGTCACCGAAGAGCTACTGAGCTGAATCTGAGCAGAGAAACATCAGTGTAATTGTAAACTTCAGTCAGTAGCTATTGAACAAAGTATTGCTCCTGTGTGCAGCTGGACTGTTTTACTTCAGGACACATCATTAATAAAATATAAAATTAAGGGTGGATGGATTGCAAAGGAGTAACGCTTTCGCCCACCTCTGCACCCAGAGTTCATTGACATGGTTGCAATTCCAATAAACAACATTTGCAGTGTTTATGGGTGGGAAGCTGGTGAGGGATCATGTCGTTATCGCTGCACTGGAGATACCAATGGTTGGCTACGGCACCTGCAAGCAGAAAAAGGGTACGGTTCACACTAATCAAACAAACTGGACTTTGGGGACAAGTCTACTCGGATCCGAGTCCCTGATGTGAAAGCACCCTAAAAGTTGGTGTAAACCCAGCTTAAGTGACACTAAAGGGTCCCGACCAAGTGTCCTGTATTTGATGAGAATGAGAATGAGAGTACAGAGCAGCTTTGGCAGCATTTGCTTAATGTAGTCTCTGCTCAGTGGAGCTCTATTACCATGTTTGCCGGTATTAACTATGATTAGGTCTGAACCTACACAGTCATTTGTACAGCGGTCCATTAGCTGCAGAGGACTCATCAGCTCTGGATGAGAAGCGCGGAAAAAGGATGTGATTCCCTCCGCGGACCTGCCCTCAACGCAGCCAGTGGTTTCCATAGAGACCATCGGACCAATCCCCTCTCTCCCCTCCTCGGTACAGTGAGCTGGTAGCACAGTATGTTACGTAGGTCCCCTTTACACCCAGATAATCCTTGTTTGGTCAACACCCTCACATGTGAGAGCAGGCGAGACACAACTAAGATACAGAAGAGATTCTTTTAAAATGTTATTTATAGACTGTGATTAAAAAACTGTACTTACAGTGTAGATTGTGTCTGTAAAACTGAGTTTCTTTGATTTGATTCATGAAAAATGTATGCAATAAAACCAGCGTCAACACGAGTTAAAGCTCCACACAACAGAAACATAACTCCCTTTTGTTTTGCAACACAGCCGTGCCTCCGAGCTCTAATAGATATTGACCATATGATGAAGCAGACCTAATGGATATACAGCACTAGTTTATGTACATGAATGAATATAGATGAAGTAGGTTAAATGCAGGAGAGAGTTTGAGCTTTGGCTTCCGCTAATGAGATGTGTGGCTGGCGCCGGTTACATCATGAGACGGGGCTGTATACGTGAGCCTTCCTCCCCTCGCTGTGACCGAGCTTCAATGAGCAGCACGCCACGTCAGGGTGTGTGTGTGTGTGTGTGAGTAGGTGGGTGACCGAGGCAGCTTTAACTGCATGCTAGTCAGTCAGTGTGTGCCTCAGCTCTCTGCTCTCCTGCTCCCCCCCAGACCAGACACAGAGGATCCCAGCTCGGCCATGACTCACAGACGCCACCATCACTTGTGAGTACATGTGTAAATGTTGCATGCTGGGGGATTTTTTGAGGAATGAGGTTGCGGTTGAGGAAAATCTGAGAGTTTGGATTTGTCAGCAAAAACTTGAACTCACTTGATAGAGAAAAAAAAAAGAGTACTTTTTATTTTATTTCTTATTTATTTCATTTCATTCTGCTCTGTGCATGTGCATGTAATTTGTGTGTGTGTGTGCACGCTGCTATCGATGCTACCGTAGGCTAAAACAGACTCCACTCAGACTTTTTTTCTGCTGCACCAACAGAAGTAAAGGTGGACGGTGTTTGCGTAGCTCTGATGACGTCACGCCAGCTGAGCTATTTTTAGAAAGGGGTCTGAAGAAGGCAGCTTTTTTTTTTTTCTCCTCCTTCCTGGAGTGTTATTATTATTCAAAGCCTTTCACCGGCGCGCCCTCTCCTCTCCTCTCAGCCTGTTTAATCTCACTGTTTTGGTCAATTTCCATCCTTCCAATTGCAGCCTGTCACAGTCGTCGGGCCGCTGCATGCATACACATAACCACTTCACGGCTAAACACATTTTTGGAGGCTGTAATTACAGAATCCAGGGAGAAAAGCAGACAATGAAATAAGTCAAATATATGCACTTATATATTACAGAATATTCTACAATCTGTTTTACAGCAAAAAATACAGAGTTCCTGCAGTATAACAACCCTCAAACATTTTGCCCAGATTAATGACTATTGCTTCTAGCTATGCTAATATTTATAAAGGTGATCAATATTAATGAGGAATCTGGAATTATTCATGTATTCTAGACAGACTGTACTGTACACTAACTATACGAGAGGATTTATGTAGAGTTTCATACGCAGCCCCGTCGCCAGAAACAAATGTTGGCATTGTACATTTCTGCAAACGCTGAATGTCAACATTTCTGAACCAAATATAGGTTTCATGTCAGCCTCGTATCACGCTTGCAGAAATGCACAATGACACGTGGTTACATAACTTCACATAACAAGTCCTTACACGCTTATCGTCACGTATCTGCCAATAACGGTCGCTCGATATACCCAGGGTATATCTCATAGGAATGAATGGGAGCCCGCCTCCAACGCTGGATCCAGTTCTCTTAAAGGTCCCATATCGTGCTCATCTTCAGGTTCATTCTTGTATTTAGTGTTTCTACTAGAACATGATTACATGCTTTAATGCTCAAACAACACATTATTTTCCTCATCCTGTCTGTCTGAATATACCTGTATTCACCCTCTGTCAGAAACGCTCCGTTTTAGCGCATTTCAACGGAATGGCAACGGAATTGTGTTGCTAGGAAACAGCTTGGGTCCATGTTTACTTCCTGTCAGCTGATGTCACTCACATCCACTGCAACAGGAAATAAACTGGGACACATTTAGAATGTTTATGTTTAAAACTGTGTAATGGTCTAAATATTGTAGATTTGTGACATCACAAATGGACAGAAATCCTGACGGCTTGATTCAAACGCACAGTTTCTGAATACGGGCTGTGTGTATTTATCTGTGGATTGAGCGTTTTGACATGAAAATCTCCCTTTTTACAATATGGAACCTTTAAAACATCCATGACGTAAGCTAGTATGAACCAATTTCCATCCACCAATCAAGCGACAAGGGAGCTGTGTGTGCTGTAGCTCCGTATCGTGCTACATTATTAGCCCTTCCATGTTTTTCGCAATTAAATGTGAAGGATTTGATTTAAATCCCTCTTGTAAATATTCCGTTTCACTGAGGAATACGTCCCAGTAGAGACGCTAAAGACGCTCTACCTTCCGTTTGACTGGGACTTTAATGTGATTGGGTGTTGAAGCTATCAGCCTCAGCAGTACCAGCAGGCTGGAGTGGTGGGAGGGTGTCTGCGTTGACCTCTTGTTAATCCCACCGCCCGCCTGTCTACACAGCTCATCTATTAGTCCCAGGATGTTCATTGGGCCCTTTATTTCATCTGACATCCGACTCCCATAAAAGTCATATTTTCTGCCTGGCTGGTGCTGAGTTGCATAAAGAAAGAAGGAAGCCTCCATCTGTCCCACCCAGGGCTAGCCTTCGCTAAGCAGGGTGTTCATCACATTACCCAGCAGCCCCCTCCCCTCCCACGGTCAGGGCACAAAGCCGGGGCGTGTTCAGAGCCGGGGGATCGACCGCCGTGGCTCATGGTCATGTGACCCATCACAGCTCAAGGTCGCTGCTGGGTCAGTCTTGTCTAAATAAAGGGGGGCCAAGGCCATGTGCATCTGGGTAATACTCCGCTGCTCCAAATCATGACGTGTTTGTTTCTCATGATGACACATTAGTTGTGGTTTTACAGAGCTAACACAACTAGCTACCAACCGCTAATAAGATACTCTGGACTGAAACTGACTTCAGAGTTCACCACAGGAGCCAACGATGGATCCAGCTTCTTGTTTATGAGACACTTGCTGCCCCGGTCTTTGAATGGCTGCAATCAGCTTCTCATCCATTTTGCACTGACCGGGCGGAGTAGGTCCAGAACTAATCCAATCTGTAGAGACACGAGGGAGCGTGGAAATCAGATTCTCTTCCCTCCTGTCGAGCTTGTTGAGTGTCCACACACTGGACCTGTAATGACTTGTTGTGTTTCAGACCCTTCATAGCAGTACCACAGTGTAATCTACTGTTAACGCGTTAACACAAATTCAGTTTTAAAGCTAGAGTGAAGATACTGGCCTCATATGAAACATGTCATACTAGATCCGTGTAGTTTGTGTTGGAGTCTCGTCTGAACAGCGTAGCCACACGCGAGCGTGCATGAGACACCAACCTGCAATGATTTATACGTGTAAGAAGTTACAAACAGTCCCTTTAAGTAACGTAACAAACGTACTTATTTTAAAAACAAAGATTTGTTTTACTCAACATAACCTAGTAGTCTTGTTTTGTTAACGTTAACCACGTGTTTAAACCTGCGACTGTAATGTGGGAGAAAATACCTTTCCCTCAAAACGTAATTAAGAATACTTGTTAGTTGTATGGGACTGTAATATTGTTGGAGGGTTGCAAAAGGTAGATGAGAGCAGAGTTTTTCATCTGGAAAGCCAAAACAATCAGCTATAACGAGCTTAAAGTTGACCTCTGGGTCTGCAGAGAGCTTAAAGTCAGTTGATGATTCTCTGCTGGTTTATGGTCAACCTCTTTCAAACCGCATATAGTCATTCAATCTATTGTTAATATTAAAGTATAGAGTAGTGCAGCTTTAACTCGACTCCTTGATTAAACAGACTTTCTGCTCTTAACGCTGTTAATACGTATTAATATAGTAGTATCTACTGGGTGTATTTAGTGGCGCTGTGGTGAGGTCACATGGTTATTTCAGACTGCAGGACGCCATCAGAGCAAAGCAGCAACAATACGGCAACACGTTTCCAAACAAAGCAATGAGGTAATTAATGTGTGAGGGCTCTTCAAGGAAAGTGCTTAACAATTAGACTCTAATGGCTGTTAATTATTGAGAAACTGGGCTGTCAGATAATGAATGGTGTGGACGTGTCTGATGTGGGCGCTGTCATTTATCTCTCTGTGTCTTAACTCTGCGTGTGTGTGTGTGTGTGTGTGTGTGTGTGTGTGTGTACAGTAGCTTAATAAGGCCACATATATCACTCTTCATGACAGCAATATGAAATAAAGCAGCTGGAGCTGCCTCAGCGCTGAGCTCTAGATTGATTGATTTGACTTTACTGGAATATTCTTTGTGTTTCCTCAGAGCTTATTACGGGACCGTTAGCTATCAACATGGTTCCCAATCTACCGTTATCACAAAGGTAAATCTATCCAGAGACTTCGGCTCGCTTTTCAATAATGAATGGGTCGCTGAAATATTTAGGGAGACCTCCTGGTTAAAGTTTAATGCCTGACTCACTGTGCACCTGTACGTGTTGAAAGATGACTGCGGCGGTGTCAAACAGTCTTTGTGCATTGCTTTAAACTGTCGAGGAAAAATGACTAAATTATGAACTAAAGTGTCATCGTAATCTTAAACGCCGCCTTTCTCCAGGTCCCCTCGCTGTTGGTTTTAACGCTGCACAAACAAAAGGCAAAGACTTAGCCTCTGCGTTTTAGCCTCAGCGTGTAGAGATCTGTGTGTGTTTAGTATGCAGCGCTGGTTGTTGTTCACAGTGATATAAGAGCCGTGCAGCAGCACATCGGGGGCTGTTTCCAGAAGGCAGTAGTACAGTAATTACAGCTGGAAACCGTCAGATGTTACATACAAGTAGAGACATTCCAGCTAATTAAGAGTAACCTCATATAAGCGTTGTCATCGTGTGAAGAAGCCATAAATAGATTCTATTCACTCTCCTGCCTGGTGCCACTGTTTGTGTTGAATTGATCTAATTGTAAGTCTCTTTCATGGCAGCGCCGCGGAGCGCAGCTGAGACTATCGGAGATCAAAGCGGCCTCGCTTTCCCATAAATCTGCACGGAGGCAGATTCAGGCGGCTAGCACCAGCGCCATGCTAAATGCACGAGCTGTACCCGTACGACACACATCTGATGAGTACAGTGATCCGGTCTCTGTTGGCCCTGCAGGCTGGTAGCTGGCGGTTACTGGCTGCACTTGCATGCTAGAGGATAACGTGGCTGTTTGTTACAGTTCGCTGTCACGGAGCAGGCTGCATGGTTCAGTTAGCATCATGAGGTATCATATCAGGTCATCATGTAATTTGCCATATTTTCCTCCTTCTCAGCCTCTTTGTCTTTTATCTCTAAAAACAGATGTTGGGTGAAATGTGACAGAAAGATAAACCTCTGCTTGATTAGATTTTGCTGGTTTTCTATAATCTGATGATTATCACTGCTGGCTGTGATGCTGCTCTCAGGTGCTGCTGGTGCGTAAAGCCCTGACATTTGGGGATTTCCAAGTTGGCTGCTCGCTTAGTATCTGCAAGTTTGCAATTTCAAAAAGGCCAAATTTATATTAATATGAAAAAGGTTGCTGCGAGCATACGCCGCTTTGCATCATTGTCCGATGCCATGGTAACCTCAAACTGCTACTCAAAACAATGACAGATGTTGTCCAGAAACCCTCCCAGGTTCTGCTTTTAGCATAAAACAAGTGAGAAAGACTGCTGATGTTTGGTGTGAGCAGAGGTGGATGGGTCCAACAAACACAGGACTTTCAACCAGGAGTGTGTTCGAGATCGATATTTTGTTTTGTAGGTTACATTAGTGATGGTTGAGACATGTCTTTTAGTGACATTTGTGACGTGTTTTCCGTACTTATGTTACGTTTAAGGCTGTCAATCGATTCAAATATTTAATCACGATAAATCGCAAATAATTCACACATTTTTATCTGTTCAAAATGAACCTTAAAGGGAGATTTGTCAAGAGTTTAATACTCTTATCGACATGGGAGTGGGCAAATATGCTGCTTTATGCAAATGTATGTATATATTTATGTTTGGATAAAATAGCAGCGAGCAGGTATCTGGTGCCAGGTAGTGGTAAGAACAGAAGAAACAAATCACCGGCACTCACAGATAAAGGGTCTTTTAGGTTTATTCTGGGCAATCAAACGAACGCGTTTCAGCTATAAGCCGTCATCAGCGGGATATCTGTAAACGTTATGCCAGTTTAAATATATCAGGTGAGACACAGATACCAATCAGGAAAAGGGACTACATGATTACATAATGAGAACCATCCGTGGCTGCACTGCCAGGACACGTCCTCTCACGGCAACAGAGGCGTGGCCAAAACAGTCACAGAAAACTAGCAATGAAATTAAAGAAATATATATATATATCTTAAAAAGCCCACATGGCAAAAGCCCCTCAATAAAAATACAATGGAGACACAATCATCAATAACACAGAAAATACCTAGAACTAACAAAGAGCTCTTTGTTTGCGTTAAAACGAGGCGTTATTATCATGTTAACTTTGACAGCTCTATAGTCATTCTGCAAATCATAGGAGGGTACAAATGTTTGTAGCCTACTTGAACAAGAGACCACCTCTGAATGAAGGCTGGCTCTTCCATCCAGTCATATCTCAAAAATATATTGTGTGAAACAGAACATGAGGCAAAAAGAAAAAAGGTGAAAATAGAAAAGTAGGTACCTGCAGTTATCTCAGCTGCTTTATGGAGCCATTCGGACACTTCCAAGAACTTTTACTGCAGTATGTTTTAGTCTTTTACTTCGCTCTGTTAGCCGTTTATACCTTCGTTACAACTAGTCTATTATCTACTATACATTTTGACTGCATTGACTAAAATGAGCGGTCTTGTGTGTGCTTGGTTTATGTAACTCAAATCCAGTACTGCATCATGCTTTCATGACATACTTTCACATCCATTAAAGCCGTATTAAAAGCATGGTTAGTCTATGAAGAACAAATGTAGGCTCCCCCTGCTGATTTTGAATGATTTGTGTGATAACCTTAGCCTTATGTTGTTATTATTTAGTCTTTCTGATGCGTCTTCATCCTGTTTCCGGGGCCTGTATTTGTCAGGACTGTGCGCCGTGTGAGTGCTATCTTGGATGCCGTCCAGCACCTTGGAGAGCGCCGCGGCTCCCAGTCCTGACAGAACAGTGTTGCTGTCAGGATGCACTGAGGATAAATGGATAAAGCCTCTTCTCTGTATTATCTATATGGAGTGATATTATTTTGTTTCATAGTGATGGAAATTTACTGAAATGGGTTTTATTTTCCATCTTATGTCACATTAATGATGTCATTCTGTCCTGTCGATACGCAGCGAGGCTCAGCTTCCAACGTCTCCGCACACTGAAGAAATGCTGTCAAAGTTAACACAATAATAACGTATTATCACAAATTCATTTTAATGCCACTAATTTCTTTAACGCATTAATGCAATCGATCTTTCTGAGGTTGAGAGTGAAGATACTGGCGGTTCCAATCATGTCATACTAGCTTGTCATGAAGGAGGTTAAATAACGCTCCAAACTTACACTCAATTTTGATGAGGAAAAACTGTCATGTCCATTTTCAAAGGGGTCCCTTGACCTCTGACCTCCAGATATGTGAATGAAAATGGGTTCTATGGTTACCTGAGATTCTGTGGGTAAATGCAGTACCTGTGAGGGTTTCTGGACAATATGTGTCATTGTTTTGTGTTGTTAATTGATTTACAATTAAAAAATATATACATACATTTACATAAAGCAGCATATTTGTCCACTCCCATGTTGATAAGAGGATTAAATACTTGACAAATCTCCCTTTAAGGTACATTTTGAACAGATAAAAATGTGTGAATCATTTGCGATTAATTATCGGCAATCATGCAATTAAGGCAGCAGGGGGTGAGATCGGAGCAAATATGATTAAAAAAAGTTATTTTGATAAAACGGTTGCTATATCTTGACAGTAGCACAGGTAACCTGAAAAAACATCATGTTCCTCTGTGTCCTCCGGTGCTCTTAACGGCATCTGCAAGATTTCACAGACCGGAGGAAAACAAGCAGTAAGAGCTGATCTGAGGTCTGCTGTCCAGCTGCCGTCTATGAGAGCCGGCTGTCAATCACTCTGAACTCCGACCAAACGGTCAAACTAGGCAGCGCTGATCAAATATGAATCAATGTTCTGTTACGTTAATGTCTATTTCTCTCCTCAGATGTTCTCAGAATCATCTTGTAGTGCACGGTTTAGCTGGAAAATGAGAATGTTTGTGACGCCGCTGCCATTGTGAAATCTGGTGAAGGAAAGCCAAGTTCTGGTCACATGACCGGAGCACAGCCAATAGGAACGCTCTCTCTCTCTGAAATGACCTGTGATTGGTCAAAGTCTCCCGTCACGGGCTGGATGTTCTAAAGTCTGAAAACAGAGCCATGAGGAGGAGCAGAAGTCTAGTTTTCTCTCAGAACACTTGAATTACAATATACTGAAAGGTTATTATGGAATTTTTGCCCAATGACGCCAAATATATACTGACTACTGCAGCTTTAATTGAATTTAAATATTTGAATCGACTGACAGCCCTTCTTCAAATGTGTCATAAATACACCGTTGCCACCTGATTTCTCATCGACTCACTCACCTGATACCTGATGGTTGGTTCTTTTCTGTTTGTAGCCCAGAATGTGTGAAGTGTGTCACATCAGTGAGTCCTCTGTGTGTTAGCTGTGATTAGTTTGTTCTGTGTGGTCGGACTTTACTGTTACAGAGCGTTGTGTTGCCTAAAGGACACGGCCAGGCTGAGTCAGGACACACTAGGGAACCTCCTGGGTTCAGGTCAGCAGGTTGAACAGCGTGACTCCGCTGACATTCTGCTTCACCTTTCATGGTGTTTGTGGTGTTGCTGTGCTTCAAAGACCGGATGAGACCAGTGAGGCTCCGGTTCCACCCGCCCGAGGCAACGGAAACTGTGAGATATGCTAAAGGCTACTGGACCATAACTAAGAACATTTACTCAAATATTGTCCTTAAATACACTAACGTTGTAATGCTGCCATATACCATTACTTCACTATACTTCAGAGGAGTATATTGCACTACTTTACTCCGCTACAGTTAGCTAACAGCTATAGTTACTGTATGTCGGGGCGTCGTCTCCACTTGCTTAGCCACATTTCAGCAGTCTGTATGCATCAGTATTAATTCAGTGGTCAGATATGTAATAAAACACGTGGAAACCGCCAGCCGTGTCGCTCTTATCCTTTTATCCAAGGCAAAGAGTATAGAAGCAAAGAGACGAAACTCCATTGCTGCCATTTTGGACTGAAAACGCTTATTATTTTTATAGTATTTTATTGTTCAACACAGGCTTTCTGGTAGAATATGACAATAGAATCAACCTTTGTATGGCACTTTATAGGAGGACGTTTAACTGACGTCCGGTAGTCACTTTCAGTCCAAAATGGCGGAAGTGTAGCTCTGCTGCTGGGTGTGATGTTGCAATGGAACGAACAATTTACTTTCACTTCTTGGCAATATACATTCTGCCGTTACGAAGCAACCAAAACCTGCGTGCTGCGATGACGATGACGATGACGATGATGAAGCCTCACTGACTAAACTAATCTCAGTGAAAACAAAGATAAATGGATTTCCAGTTGCTCTACACTCGATGTGTCTGTGTCAGTCTGGCTGACCTTTCAACCGGATGTTGTGACGTCCTCGGACTGAAAGGGTGAAGCCAGTAAAATAGTCCGTGAGCCAGATCATAAAGCTCTGGGTAGCCCTGCACTAAGATAATGAACTTCTCTTACATATTTACCGTAGACTGATATTTACGGAAGAAAGAAAAGATTTCTGCCGGCTGTGATTGGATGTTCCCCGTCACATGACAGTGTCGGCGTGCGCTACTGCGTTTCAAAAGTTCTCTCTTTTGAGCACGCCTTCCGTACCTCTACATTGACAACAATGGATTTGAGGGCGCAAAAAAATGCGGCATGTGAACGTCCCCCTAATGAATCTGAGTACTTCTTCCACCACTGAGTCTAACAGTTCGCTCTGTGTTCAGTTACATCATTTACAAATTGGATTTCTTTTGAGGAGCTACTCCCAGTAAATGTTTCCAAAACACAAAGCTGTTTTTCTAAGAAGCTAAGAAGATAACAGAATCAAACTGTTAATGTTATCGGAAGTTACGTTATTAAAAAATAATTATTATAAGAAAAAATACAAATTAAACAAAAGATATATTGAACTTAAAAAAGGTCAAAAACGTATGTAACGTATGTAAATACACGAAGATGCAGCTTATAAAACTGCTGCATTGCTGCACGGCAACTTCTTTGTTCATATCTGCCAACATCTGCCCCGGTCACAGCACATCTGTAATGACTTGATATTATCTGATCAGACTATCGACCTGCGGATACATCAGTTGCCCTTAGTTACAGCATTAATTACAGTTGATTAATGCCATCATTAGTTTGAAGAGCATTTTAATTCTCTATATTAATAACTGTCACTGATATTTAGCAGCTCGTCTCAGAGAGGTGAAGCACGCTGATAAGTGACCACAGTGTTTCCTCCCCAGGGTTGGTCTTTAGGGCCGGAGGCCACTAGAGGGAGCACAGCTCTAAGGCTTTACTAATGTTCTCCTCGGAGCACATTAATCCTCCTTCAGATGACTGGGAGGCTGCAGTGGTTGATGGAGATAAGCAACGTAACACTGACTGGCTGACTGGAGACCTCCTCAGACATTAACTGTGTTATCTGGGTTCAACAATAATACGTTGACTCTGGTCCAGTCGCTGATTACATAAAATGGAATAACATCATAACAACATGCTGTTAGTTCACGGCAAAGCTGACACAAGCGGAAGTTAAGAGTTGCAATAATAAGGAAAATAAATATTTGGGCAATACAAATCTTCTAAACTTTGATATTCTCTAAACTTATCATCTTCATGGAAAATCCTTATGGCTTCATTGCCATTATGGCATGACGTAATAAGTAAGTACATTTTTTATTTCAATTCTGTCGCAGTAAATATGTTGAAGTTGATTAGATGAAAAAAAATCCATATTTTTCATTAAGTGCTTCTTGCTGTCATTTTGATCCTGACAGAAGCTCAGACTTGTTTCCAAAGTTCTTAAAGGTGCTAAATTTGATATCCAGAGCATATGGATGTTAATAATTAACCGTTTAACCGTTAACCCACATTAAGCATTTTAACGGATTAACGCTATCGGTTAAAACGGTTAAAAGAAATGTTAATAATGAATTAAAAAGCTGAGAAAAACTCGTCACTTTAAGGAGAAAATCTGGTCCACCTTAAGAGAGTCTGAGCCGGCGTTACAGATACAGGAAGTTGGCTCCCGTCTATAGCTCGCTTGAGCGGAGGAGTTGTAGCCTCGTAGCATTTATTCACCGACTAATAAACTGTACACACACTGTCTGCTACACCTACGTTCACAGCTAGAACGCCACCGACAAATCCACACTCCCCGCCGCCAGACACGCACACACGGTCTGTCGGAAACTCGCTGAAGTTACGCCACGCTGACAGAGCGTATGTGTGGCTACAGCGGGCACGGAGTAGCCTTCACTCAGCTCCACCTCTCACGTGCATGCTGCTCACTCCACACTGCAGAAGAGTTAGTTTAGCTCTGAGAATATCTAGTGAATGTTCAGTGGACGTTTGTGCAGAAATAACTGCTGCAGCTCCTCCAGACCAACAGAGGTTTCCCGTGTCTTGTGAAGTGACGGGGCTCCGCAGAGAGAAACGTTATCGTCTCCGACCAAAACTCCGGCGTCTCCCCCGTTCCCTCCGGCCGCGGTCGGGAGGCTGAGGCGGGAAAAGCCAACACTAGGATCAGCATTGATTCATGGAGAGACCTTGGTCTGGTCAGCTAACATTACTGCCAAGCAGCTGAAATATAGAGTGATATTGTGCTTTTAGCTGACGTGTGTCTCCTCACTGTGTTGAGCGATGCTCCTTCATGTCTATTTAGACCGAGCACAAGCGTGCGCCTGACGCTGACTGTTGTTGACTTGACGGCCACAGGTGAAGCTGTTAACGAGACATTCTGATTCTTACAAACAGTCCCTTTAAGTGACTAACAGTAAATGAATCTGCATCTATTTTAATAACTGATTATCTATCAAGGAAAATGCCAAACTCTTTTTGGTTCCTTTTTCTCTGTTTTATATCTCTGTAAATCTACCAGCATGTGACAGCTCTTCCTTGACAGGACGGGCTAAAAGGAGCAGTCAGTGAGTCTCACCTCGAGCTTTAAGCTTCTGTCTCCAGTGGGAGAGGCCTGCAGCTGAGGGAGATAGCCATCGATCAGTGTCTAATGTGAGCCACGTGAGGACATAATGTACAGGAACCTCCTCCTCTTTCCTCTCATCACTCCCGCTCAGACCTCAGCTGGCTCCTCGCCGCCTCACAATAGCTGCAATTACACGGACGGTAGTCCCCCCAGGTGGCGGCGGCGGGCTCACGGGGGCTGTTAAGACCGTGCGGGAGACGCCGCGGGCCATCTTTATTGGTTTCCTGAGCTCCAAGTGTAGAGGTGACGATAAGACCGGCGCTGGCCGTTTATCACTGGCTGCCATCTCTGCGGGGAGAAGGCCTTATTCTTAGTGGAGAATTAACACAGCAGGTGAGGAGGGAACACACCCCCCCCCCCCCCCCCTTCTGACAGGAAACACGCTATGATGCAGGAGAGCGAGGCCTTTTAATGAACTCTAAAGGTCTGCGGGTCACGGCGAGGTGCCACCCTCACATAACGGCAGCGATGCGTCTTCCTCACTCTCTCGTCTCGCCTATAAAGCTCTTCTCTCGGATCCAGGAGGAGGAAAAGGCATCAAACTCTTATCTTGATCATATCATGCAAATTTCCGACTCCCTCTCTCAACTTCCCAACACGCTGTTCTCCTCCTCCTCAGCAGCGCCTGCATGAGACCTGAATCTGTTGAGAGAATGTAGGTCACATGGTAAACTGTTAAATTTCCATGAGGATAAACAAGATAATGGGATCTGTTCTGCCGACTGAATCAGCAGAACCGATCGGCTGCTGGCGGAGTTTGGAGCCTTTTTTTTTTCAAGGAAATACAAACCGCTGTATTTCTTTTTCCAATAATCAGTTCCTGCTGGTGTTGAGAAGGAAACACATTCTACAGACGGGACTAGCATGTACGTGCATGAATTATGGAGAAGAATAACATTACAGAAGCTGTATTCTCCTGGATGAGATCAGGAGAGGCTGAAAGTTACAAGATCAAAAGTTTTTCTTGAAGTAAACATCGACCTCTCTTCAGATGTGCTTTGTGTCCTCTAAGTAGTAAATGTTACTGTGTGATTTAGTGTCTTGACCTCGTGTATGTGTGTGTTGTTTCGATGCTGGAATGTTTCCCTCACACATACGTACATACAACAGGAACTAGGGATGATCATTTTGCAAACATTTTCTTAACTGATAACCGACCCTCGTTAACCGATTATTAACCGACAAGATTTGTGCCTCGCATGCAGCTGCAGTGTATGAGCACAACATACAGTCCCCAGTTCACTGTCGGGAGAGCTACTGTAGCAGCTACGATGCTGCGTTCACTGTCTCCAGTTCACCGTACGGGAGCGTTAACTTAGCAGCCACGATGCTGCGTGTAGTGTCGCGGACATGTAGCCACTTTCCCAGTGAAAGTCTCCACCGCACATTTAGTTTAGTTTAGCAGGTTGTCAGCTGTGTGTCTGCCCGGATTAACGATAACGATTACCCGACAAACAGTGTGTGTGTTTGTGCTACGTTAGCATCTGTAGCTCTGCTGGTAGCTTCGTGCTCCCTGTAGTCACACACGAGCACTTTGTCCACGAAGCAGCTTCACCCCGAGCCTTTCCAAGCCGACCTAGATCCGGTCGCGGCGCACCGCCTCGTATGTGAGACTCCCCAGCCTGCCGTGTGTCCTCACACCCTCCAGCTGGCTGTTACCGACGAGGGTCTTTTGGCACAGAGAAGTACTTGTATCGGTACTCGGTATCGGCGAGTACCCAAATGTAAGTACTTGTACTTGGTCTGAACAAAAGTGTTATCGGTGCATCCCTATCGTCCATCTTTATATACAGTCTGTTAAATGAATGTTTTTTTGGAACACTATTAGATGCTCACACCTGGAAATCTCATATTAAACAAAATTTAGAGAACAAGACCGAAGTTAACAAATAGCAGATTTCCCTTCATCTTAACATAGATTTCACACCCAGCAGTACCCGCTGAACTACCACATCAACACTGTTGGTTTTCCTACTTTCATAGTGCATCTTGGGAGTCTTTATCTTTATTACAGAATGAATAGAACAGTCCTCGTGCTGGTTGTTAGTCCCCGGCCTGCTGGAGCTACTGATTCCTAAACCTAAGACAGCCAAAGCCTGTGAATTAAAGCCGAGCTCAGCTGGAGTGAAAGGCTCGTCCTTCCCCAGGTGCCAAATGGATTCTGCAGTTATTACCATAATGCTTTCCTCCATCTCATTTAGCTCCAGGAGCCCACAGCTGGTTACAGGAAGAGCTGCACCTGGTTACAGCCGAAGAAACAAGCTCCTACTTTACATCCTTGACTTCTGTAGCTCAGACGTTGTTGTAGGAATGAAGCAGCAGTAATTAATGATCATTCCTGACGTGGGATTTCCTTTGTCTGCCCCGGTAAAGAGGTGATCAGGCATGGACGACGTCTCACTCTGCCAGCGAGCAGACCTCGGGCTCTAGAGGACCGAATGATAGATGGGCTACCATTTGGCTCCACCGTCTGCTCAATAATGTGCTGCCGGCCCCCCCGAGTGCCCTGATGCCCCCCGTCAGACTGTCAGTGAGACAAAGGAAAGTGTTTACACTGGTCCTTAATAAGGAGAGAGGAGCATGTGTGGCCCGGCCCGTAAACCCGTCCTCTAGTGACGCTAAATGAATGAAGAGGAAATTACTTTTACTGCTCCGTCTTTAACTGCTGCGTCAGTTTGGACATTTACAACATTATGTTACAGCAATCTGTTTCCAATCCAACGTCTCCTCATACAACGGTTCGTATGATTTTGTACAAAAAGTTATTCCTAATTTTTAATGTGTTTTCCTACAAATGTCCAACAACATTCACAATTTCCGCTCGTTACATGTATACAGTACATCCATCCATTATCCGTCACCGCTTATCCCATTCAGGGTCGCGGGGGGGCTGGAGCCGATCCCAGCTGACATCAAGGCGGGGTACACCGTGGACAGGTCTCCAAGACTATCACATAGAGACAGACAACGCACCTACGGGACATTTAGAGTCAACAATTAACCTAACCTGCATGTCTTTGGACTGTGGGAGGAAACCGGAGAACCCGGAGAAACCCCACGCTAACACGGCGAGAACATGCAAACTCCACACAGAAGGGCCCCAAGCCGGATTCAAACCTACGACCTTCTAGCTGTGAGGCGACAGTGCTAACCTACATGTATACAGTCTTTTCAAAATAAACTTCCGTCTTCACAGGAAACAACTTGGTAAGGTTTAGGAAAAGGCTGTGGTTGCTTTGGGTTAAAATAACTCCAGAAACGATGTTACTTAAGTGCGGAAATTACATGATAAATAAATCAACGTTGACTTCTGGTTTCACACGGGACTCTAACCCGGTCTCCTGGGCGAAAGTCCGGTGTTTTTTGACCCACCCATCTACCCCGACCTCCTCCCTACACGTCACTCTTTATACTTCCTGGTTCACAATTACGTGGATTACATACAAATTAATTTCGTGGGATATATACGAACTACAGTGCATTACATTTTCGTAGATATAGCTAAGAGCGGTGTAAGAGAACAGCCTGGCCAGGAAGGTTTTCTTTTAGTGAGGATAATTATTCAGTCTGTGGAAATAGTTGTATAAGCTTTCTCACTGGTAACTTTGAAACGTTTCAGAAAGTAACCCTGATGATGTTTCCAAGCTTGGGCTTGTCTGGGTTATAAATTGGGGGCATGAGGGCGTTAACAAAAGACTCTATTACGTTGCATTATGGGAAATGTAGGATCCAGTGTTTTTTGGTCTTGGGGAATTCGGTGGCTGAGTGGTACTGAACATATTGAAAGCAGAGATCGAGAGCAGCAGAGTGGCAGCTCACCATCGGCCCCATGTGACCAGATTGCTTTGCAGTTACTGATCGGAGTATTTCATAAAAATGGAGATTTAGTAAAATAAAAATCTATTTCAGGAAGCAGAGGTTTATGGTTTTTACTTTCTGTGTTCTTTTCCAGAGTCGTAGTTTGTTGTTGGATTCGCAGCAGATATCTCAACGGAATATATTCACGTTTTGTAGATTATAACCTTTATTCTAATGGCATTGACTATATTTTCAATGTGTCTCCAGTTGTACAGGATCTCTACGACAGATCTCCAGGCTCTTAAAATTAAATCCATTACATTCATTATAGTGAGAGCAGCTTTCGCCTACAACCCGGATTTGTCTTTTTAAATCTGTCTCTTGTAAATCCCTCAACTTTATGGAAGTGAAGTACTAACCGAGCCATGTGGCCCGTGTTCATTAACAGGATCCCATTCTAGTATCGCGTTGACTGATTACTGGAACATTTCATTAGATTCAGCCTTCAATCAGCTGGTTCAGCCTGATAACATGATGGGATTCAGTGTGCTGGTCTGCAGCACCGTCCCACTGTGTGAACTGTTCAGTTCTCTAAACTTTCCTCTGCTGTTTTCATGACTCGCAGCCTTTTTACAAAATGCTGTCTGTTCTCACTTCAAAGCCGCGTGCCAGGCTGAATAATTGCCGTATCGCTTCACGCAGCTCCCCACCCGGCCCGCTCCTCCGTGGCTCTGAGAGCTGAAAGCTGCTGCTGCAGCGAGCGCCGCTATCGCGTCCAGCCTGCGTTTCAACATCTCTGCCAGAACGTCACCGACAGCTGAATCATCACGGTAGAGAGTAGACGACCGACCGTCCAACAGTGGTATCTGTATTAAGCAGAGAGTGACCGTGGCAGCTCTCTGTGGTGATAGGGTTTGTTTAGCATTTCAGCATCGCTGAAGTTAAAATTGATTGACACATTTCAGCTGAATGGACTTTTTTTTCTTTTGATATTTCCCACTCTGTATAAGCTTTCTATCCTTTCACTGCACTGACAACAATCCAAGAACCCGGAGGTATACTTTCTTTTCTTTGTTTCTATATAAAAACTACATGATATTTGAAGACCATGATTTGTTGTACTTTGGGGAACATATGTAATCATCAACTATTGATGACCTGCGTCTCTACATCCATCATTAATTCATTCATGCAGCTATACTCGGGTATTCCACTTTATGCAGAATCATTTTTTACATGTTTCACAGTGAGTTTCTGTTGATGGAGAATGTTTTTTCATTGAACCCAGGCCGTCACCTGGACGGCGTATTAAGGCCATTGTAGTTAAAAAAACAAATAATTACGGAGCGCCAGGGGAGGGGGGTAATATTCAGAGAGCAAACTCAAAATATCTGAGATTAAAAGGGATAGTTCTGGTGTTTCTCAGTGGGGTTGTATGAGGTACTTATACATAGTCAGTGTATTACTACAGTAGAAAAACATCTATATCATTTTAAGTGTACGCTGTATTTAGAATATCTTCACGTTGCCGTCAGACAGCCCTTTCTGACGGGGATCTGAAGCCGTTATCTATGCTCTCGACAAAGCCACCAGACTCCATTTACAAAAACAGTCATTTTACCTCGCAGAACACGGGAGTCGCTGGTCTACCGCTGCCTAAATCGGTTAGTTTGTTTGTGTTATTGTGTGACTTTGGTGAATCCGATTGAACGTAATAATACAAACCAACTAATGCCCGGTTCAGACTCAGGATATCAGCCCCATTATAGCCCGACACGGCCGTCGTAGGGGATCGGGAACGATAAATGAGTGTCATGTACGAAAATCAATTGTTTTATCTTGTGTAGTGTGTCATAGTACACGACAACGGACGCCACATCTGTGACGCCTCACGACGTCCCGACAGAAAGTCTAGCATGTTAGATTATTTTTTTTTGCCTTCCACGACATGTTCCGTCACGGCCGTGAATTTGACCGGCTGAGCTCAGACGCACACAGCCGTAAACAGAAGCACATGGCTACTTATTATGCAGAATGATGTCATCGGACCTTCCTCGCAGTAGGATATTCAGTCCAGGTTGTGTCGGAGTAAAAAACACCACCGCGCATGGAGCATCCCGTTGCGCGCCCGCTTTCTTTCTCTTGTCTTCTCCCTGTGAATTATATTTTATATTGTTTTCCCCTGGAGCCTCGTGGGCCCCTTAACATGCCCGGGGTGACTTGAGCCCCAGTAAGCCCGTATATTAAGACGGCGGTGCTGGGAGAGTGTGTGTGTCGGAACAGGGGACCGACGTGTAGTCCGCCATGTGTCGCGGCCGAGTCACGACAAGAATTTATGACTCTCAATTGTCTAATCTGACATAGTGACCATCAGAACCGTCACAAATATTTTTTTTCAATGGAGTTTGGTGGCTTTGTCGAGAGCAGAGATAACGGCTTCAGTTCCCCGTCAGAAACATAAACTGTTTAGCTGTCTCACGGCAAGATATAGCTGTGAAAATATTCTTAATATAGCGTACACTTAAACTCATATTGATTTTTTTAGGTGAGCCTTTCTTTTAGGCGTCTAAAATGTGTTTTGCTCCTGCCCCGTCCACAGCAGCACATTGCTTTGCTTCCATGCGTTAACTCCTATCTGTTTCTCCAAACTGGGGGCGTACCAACTGTCATCTACTACTACAGTAGGTACCAATTCAAAGCACCCGAACTATCCCTTTAAAGTTGTGAATAATCTTGCAAATTTACGACTTTAATCTCTGAAATTATTTTCTCTGACTATAACCCCCCCTCCCCCGGCTCCGTAATTATTATTTCTTTACCTACAATGGCTCTAAAAGTGTGAATTATGTAAGTATAAAGATGATTTCTGAGTAGAAATTATTTGTGATTGCTCTGAAACAAAATTCAGATCTCAGTGCCGATTGGTTCCCCTCACTCTGACCCTGATCTCTCTTCTTCAACCAATCAGCTAGAGACATATCAAGGGTCCATCAGTGTCTTTTATTGCTGTGTTTAAGGTTGTCCTGGCAACCAGCCCAGGCTTTATTTGTACGTGTGTGTGTGTGTGTGTGTGTGTGTGTGTGTGTGTGTGTGTGTGTGTGTGTGTGTGTGTGTGTGTGAGGTCGGGCCCTCCTGGGTGCCGGCTTCGCCCCTCTCCTCCGCACCATGTGCTGCTGCTGATTAGCTCGTCTCTGAGCAGGCCCGGCCTGGCAGAGGCAGCGCAGCATCTGATAAAGCCTAATTGATACGGCCACCGAGGGGGAGGCCTTTGTGTGCTTTGTGTGGCCCCGGCGAGGCGCAGCAGCAGAGTCAGACCTCGTCACTGTGGCTGCTCAGACAATAGGAGCAGCTGTAACTCAACTCTGAGGAGCAGTGATGATGGAGACGGGGACGTCCTCTGCTATTGACTGACTGACTGGGACGGAGCGAGCGTGGAGAGGAGGAGGAGGAGGACAAGGAGGAGGTTTTGTAAGAGAGAGAGAGGTTGTGTTGGGACAAACCTTTTTTTGCCCAAATACTCCAGAAGAAGTCCAGTGGCTTGACATCTTTATCAAGGACATACAGGGAGGACAGGACAGGACAGGACAGCTCTGCATTGACAAAGGGAGCAGAGGGATGCAGGTCCATGTGGCCCAGATATACAGATGCTGAGATGGGACTGTACCATGTGGGGCTGTCAGTGTTGTTGCCTAAACTGTGCAGGATTTGCTTTGTTCTTCTTAATATAAAACTGTCTTTTCAAACAAGCTTTTTTTCTCTCTCTGGAGTCGGCACACAATGACATTTTTAATCTAAGTCTTTGTTACTAGCTGACAAAATGTTGAAGTTCAAATCTTTTTGTTTGGATTACTGGCAGTTCCTCTGTCTCCAGCCGGGTTTCTATAAAAGGTAAGCTGCTGTATAGATCATGTTTGTTGATTCTAAAGCTTCAAATATTCTCTTTTTCCTCACCTAGAGAAAAGACACATAAATAAGTCCTTGTCCTGTGTGGTAAAGTGTCACGTTTGGATCACCACGTTCCAGCCTTCATGCTTGTTGTTTTTACTGCCGTGTTTAAAGGGGTTGAAATGGGGCACGAGGCCCACGTGTCTGTGAGGTCAACTGGTCTGAATGGAAGTGCTATTGTTGTGGTTTTGCCCTGACAAGCTCCAGAGCAGTCTATTGTGTGTGTGTGTGTGTGTGTGTGTGTGTGTGTGTGTGTGTGTGTGTGTGTGTGTGTGTGTGGTCCCACTCATAGTTATTGGCTTGGCAGCATGACGACACGTGCTCTGTAGTCTACTGTTCCAGCACGGGAGCAGCGTCAGTCTAGGCTCAAGTTTTTTGTTTTTTAAAGTTTGCACGACAAATGAAAAAACGCTTGCTTCTTGTACATGTGTTAGATATTGTGAAAATGGTATGTGTTTGTAAGAAAACAATGATAATTACTTTCAATTTAAAGTAACACATGACAGATTTTACAAGTTAGTTGAGTCAATAAAGAAAGTATAACTCATCCAGTGCAAACCGTTAATATAATAATATTTTATTTTGTATTATATTATATAAAATTTATATTAAATTATATTAAATCTTTATATTATATATAATATTTACATTATATAAATATTCATATTATATTAAATATTACAAATATGTATATTATACTAAATTATATCATATTTTATAATTGTATAATATTAAACTATATAATTTATCATATTAAATTATATAATATGTTATCATTTTAAATTATATAAAATTTATATTATTTATTAATTTAACCTCTGGGTGCAAGGGGACTATATTTGTGGTTACGGTGCAGCCAGTAAAAATTTAATGTAGTTTATCAATTAATTGATAAAATGTGACATACATTTTTAATTTGCTTTTTTATTTATTTAACTTTTTATTAATTTCCTTATTTATTTACTCGTCTGCTTAGTTCCCACTTTTATTTATTTGTGATTTTTTATTTATTTTTGCATTTATCTTTTATTTACTTTATATTTATTTTTAAAATATTTAATTACTTACTTTACTTTTTTCACTTTTTATGGCATATTTTGTTATTTATCGAGTTTATTATTTTCATTTATTTTTTGTATTTTGGCAGGTTCTGTCCTCCATAGCTAGTAACAAATATCGATGGTATTACTAGACTGAAATAGGACTTATCTGCATCCTTGGTTTGTGTTTATCTCTACTTTAAAAAAGGTTAAGGCCGTAGGAGTCGACTGAAAAGTATGTTGTGAGCTGCCTGGAGCAGAAATCAGAGGATGAGGAAGATGACCCACAAGCTAACTGTCAAGTACAGTTTTGTCCGAGGTGTTAGCTAATCGCCCAAAAATACATTTCAATGATACATTTATGTTTCACAGGAAATTAAAAAAAGGTGATTTTAATGTAAAAACACTCAAAATGTTGCTCTCTGGACCTTCAATACAGCTGCAATGTTGTCACCATCAAGTGAAAGTTATTTATTACAAGAGTTTTCAATGGGTTTTTGCAGTGTGTGACTATACATCCTAAATAAGTGATACACACTCAGCTTGAAAGCTAATTTTAGCAGGTTTTCTCCTGGCCTCCGTTTTGTCTCATTTCCTATGTGAGACATAATAATGAGAAAGACACCCACGGGGTCAGTTGAAGTGAGCAAACTCTCGGTCTGGTTCAGAGAATGGTAATCATAAAAGGGGGAATAAGTGATGTGGAGGGGAGCATTTCCGAGCGTGAATTGTCACACACCTCCAGGTCATGTTTATTCATGAGTCCACCCATCCCCCCCGTCCGCCACGCAGCCGTGTCTCCGGAGGGGTGAAGACAAAAACGTCCCCCCAAACGACACGGCTTAATGCTCGTGTGTTTCCCATTTGAACACCAGACGGTGATTGGATGGTGGAGACCCATTTCATTAAGGATGAGCCAAACCTTTGTGTTGCCTTCGAGTGCGGTGGGACTGGAGAGCGTTCATTTGCTGTGGCGTTCCTCAGTTGTTTTGGGAGACAGACGGTAATCAGCTTCAGTTCTGTGCTTGAGGATGAGGTTGTACACAAAGGACAGAGCTGCTCCTCACAGTGTTTGGTCTCTTCAGCTGGAAAATCAGCTGAAATCAACACGCTGCATCTTCAACTTTTATAGATTGTTTAAGGGTCAGTATATATACTAGAGGTGGGAAAAACATTGATTCTCGATTTTTTTTACGATTTTTAAATATATTTTTTAACACCAGAATCGATATATTTGCTTGATTTGAGTCTATGTGGAGGTAGAAGGAAGTTACCGCTTTTATTGTGGTAGTCTGAGTAACATGACGTCATATCCGTTCCGTATCCGTCAACCAAAACAAACCTCAGAGAGTCTAAAACGTTGGAGGGTCAGCGTGGATACGACCTGCACCCTCCCATGTTAAATCCAGCGTGGTAAACACTACACATCCAGTAAAGGATGGAAACACTTTGGGTTTCACACATTGACAGGAAAAGCAGAGCTAGACATCACGGCTAAAGCTGCATGCTAACTCTGTCACGGACAGGAAACGTTATCGTATGGCGTTATCGTTTCCGTGGTCATATGTCAAACGTCCACTTGGACTCGAGGATGAACTGGTTAGATTTTGTGGTTCAAAGATCACTGTGACCTCAATTATGACAATGTCACACATGACTCACAGGATAAAACGATGACGTGATGACGTTTTGGACGGACACGGATATAAACGGCACCTTGACTAGTTGGCTTGGGAGGCGTACGACCGCGAGGCGGTAATTCTAGTTCAGTAGTAGTATATCCGTGTTTTCCTCTTGACTCCAGTAGATCGATGACCCCGTTGGTAATGTGTCAGCCCCCCCGCTGTGTGTGTACTAATGGTTTTACCTGCGTTAATAGCTGGGGTTGACAGTAACGGCTGCTGTGTTGATGTGGCGTGAGGAGAACCTGTGATTGTGCCGGAGTTAAGGCAGCGAGGTGAAAAACTCTGGGATAGAGCTCGACCCTCTCTGCTGGTGTGGGTCACTGTTCCACATCAAACTGTCCAAACACGGTAGTTCATCAGCGCTGAAGACCTACACCTCCCCCCCACCACCCCTTCATCATTCACACCCACTGACTCCATTCTGCTTCACATTTCCTCCTCATCCACTTTCCCCCCGGCAGACGTGACCCGACCCCCCCCCCCCCAGTGTACCGCCACTAACTCTCGACAGAGTAATTGCACATAAAAGTGGCTCCTTTTATGCGTTTCAATTCCCCGCACAGAGATCGGGGGCTTTGCCCTTTTTCCCTCAAGGATTCATCTGATTACAGCGGGTTTTTTATCTAAAGTTAACAGACAGAGCCGTGGCCTTTTAATATTCCACACTCATTGTGGACCGGAGCGAGCAGCCTCCGCTGAGGACCACATTCAGGACATCAAAAGGCTTTTTGAAGAGTCCCTGGTCTTCCTCACACTGATCCCAAGTCTTTAAAATGCAGATAAAACCTCCAGAGGCTTTCAGGATTCACACCAGCTCACCCAAAATAATGGCAATAATTTGTTTTTTTCCATGCTCAGAAGCTCGCTGTAGAACAAGTTGGAAAACAGGATATACAGTCGCAGCTTGGTGTGATGAATTGTCATCTTTAATAGAGTGCTAATTGCATTCATTTATTGGCCAAAGCGAGCGCGGGCCTGTGAATGTGTCGGTCCTCACAGTACGAACTGACACTGTTATATTGTGCCAGCAGCTCGTTCACACCACAGTGCTGCAGGGCGCTCAGCCCGCCAGCCAGCCCGTTCTCCGCTGTACCCGTTGGCTGATATGCCTCGTAGCGGTCAGTTTGATATCAGCCGCTCTCTGTGATTTTTTCTCCACGCCGTGAAATAGGAACATCAAAGTCTGAAGCCCCCTGTCAAATCAATCTGCTGTGTACATGTGTACAAAGTGTGGCGGCGCAACTTGGAGCTGCAGTCGCTGTAAGTCGGAGCTTTGTAGCTTTGAGTCACGCTGCAGAGTGACACTCGGGTCCCTTTGTTGTTCAGTTTGCACTAATTATGTCGGCTGTTGAGCTTTTTTCTTCACTCGATTTGGGATATTCAGAGAGGCACAAACTTCAAGGGCCGTCTTCAACCAAAACATTTTTACACTAACAGTCATAAACATATGATATTGACAACTGATCAATTAGTTGATTTAACCCCTTACCATTCTGCCCTCTTTTATTAGAGGGGTAGTGGTGGGGGACAGAGGATGTTCAGGGTTAGATAAGCAGTCAACAGTAGATTTCACATAGAAGTGGTGTACATCATCTGAAAGATGGGAAACTGAGGATTATCAATAAATTAATTATATTAGATTAATTAGAACATTATGATAGAAGTATGTGATGGTCATCCCCATGCTCTATTATGTCTCAGCAATTGTTACCCATTGTTCCACAGATTTGGTGCTAAATTTAACCATTTGTTACCACTGGAGAATTGATAAAACTGATCAATATTCCCTCGAAAATACCACATTAAGACACCAAGACCTTGAGGAACACCATAGAAGAAGCCATGCTGTGATTTGGGATCAAAAACTTTTGACATTTGGAGATTTCTGCAAGAATTGACATTTTTTGGCGATAGGATGGCGAGCACTAAACTGCTCAGAAACCCCCTTATTGTCAATATTTTTAGTTTTCTGGAAATTTTCTGGACAGTTCTTCTGCCTTTTTTTGGATTTTTTTTCGAACATTTTTCAGTCTTTTTTCTGGCATTTTTCGGTCACTTTTGTGACATTTTTCAGCATTGTTTTGGAATTTTTTATTTGTTCGAACATTTTCCGGACATTTTTCGTCGATGAGAGAAATCCCTCTTATTGGCTGTTCAGCTTAAACAAATCAGTGCAGAGAAGAGAAACAGAAGTGAGGAAAGCAAGCGAGTAAAGTCAAGAGAACAAACACAGAAGACTTCACATTGTTCATCTTCATCTCATCTGATCGTTCCAACAATGCAGATATTTTCACAGCAACATGAACATCTGGAATGACGCTAAGTGGTGAGAAGATGGTCAGCAGACTCTGCTTTGTTTCATGTACGGGTCATAACTCGTATATCCGCCGTCCTCGGTCTTCCAGTTTCCCTTTTTGAATGATGAACACAGACTACCGCCGCCTGCTGGTGTGGAGAGTTATTTCCTCTCACGCAGGAGCAGAACGTACGTGTTAACTTGTCGGTGGCTGGAGTCTTTGCGGTGTGTTCGAGTGCAACTTTTTGGCCAAGACAAAGACGACATGAGGCGACGCAACGGTCGGCCTTCGTCGCCGCTAGTTCTTTGATGGCCTTAAGATGGAGCCTTGAGAATTGAGTTCTCTGATATTTCCACCACATGACTGACTGTAGTCTTCCTGACTGCTAATAGCTGACCCTGCCATGAGAGGGTGGGGGGGCGTGAACGAGAGACAGACAGGCGGACGAATAGAGAGACAGACAGAAATGTTGAGCAGCTGCTCAGAGGAAGGCCACGGAGGCCAACAGGGAGTGAAAATACTCAGCTATTCTTAAACATCTAAAATAACAAAGGCAGACTTCCTACATGATCACTGTAAGGATTGACTTTACTGCGTGTCAGCGTATCCTTCACATGCAGCTCAAGTTTGTTACGCCCAACTACGACCAGTTACGCAACTCACATGAATACAGACCAGTAGTTGTTCTACTGAACGTGAATCAAATGGAATGTGAACATCTTTGAACACTTTGGCCTCATGTAGTGATTTCAGTATATTAGGGCTGTGAAAGTTAACGCGATAATAACGCGGTAACGCAAATTCGCTTTAATGCCACTAATTTCTTTAATGCATTAACGCAACTTGCTGTTTTTAGCTTGTAGCGGTTCAGTTTTAAAGCTAGAGTGAAGATAGAACTCCTGATGAATCCATCGGTACCAACCATGTCATACTATCTTGTCGCTAAGAAAGCTAAATAACGCTCCAAAATTACACTAAATTTTGGCGAGGAAAAACTGTCATGGCCATTTTCAAAGGGGTCCCTTGACCTCTGACCTGACCTTGACACACTGACAGCTGTTGTTGCCTGTTGGGCTGCAGTTTTACGTGTTATGATTGGAGCATATTTGTCCACTCCCATGTTGATTAGATTATTAAATACTTGTCAAATCTCCCTTCAAGGTACATTTAGAACAGATAAAAAATGAATGAATTGAATGTTCGGATATGAATACATAAGGAACTCCACTGGGAAGGTATGAAATTATATTAAAAAAAGAAAAGTTTTGATGATGTGTAGCGTTTGTCTCCACGGTAACGCAACTCACAGACCAATAGTTGTTCTGTTGAGCATGAATGAAAAGTAACGTGAACATCCTTTAACTCTGGTCTCATGCAGTGATTTCAGTAAACCCATCTCAGTGTGGCATCCTCAGTTAGTCTGCATACATGTAGGCCTGGCGAGCGTTACCATCCTGGGCTCCGAGCACACATCTGTGGTTACTTCCTGCTGGTGATGTGGAGCCGTAACACAGAGAGCAGCCTGCTAATGAAGACTACTGACCACACCATCATGGAGCTCCTCTCACTTCATTTAGAACAGGAGGCTCTTCGGGCTACACAGCTGTTCACATCCAACACTTCCCTCCCACAGCCCGCTTCACTCGCCAGCACATCTTTTTTCCTTTTTCCACACACATCATATATTATTTCAAGTTAACTGAACTTTTTTATGCCACATTCCACTCTGCTGATTCAGCGACATGATGCCTGCGATGTTTTATTCTCCTCCACTTTGTTTTCAAATGGTTGATAAGTGACGCATCAAAGACGGTGTAGCCCATCCAAAATCAGTGTTTCACACACCCCCGAGGTCAGATACCATCTATAGAGAGTGTGTGAGGGAGGGGGGGGGGATAGCGTGGCAGCAGTAAGTGATAGGCTGCTGAGGAAGGGGCTGGAGGAATGCGAACATGCGCTAGCGTTGAAGCAAGGAGGGATTCTACAGCTGGCCTTACTTGGTAATGCTGGATAAGTCTCTGCTGTGTCTACTTTTACAAAGGCTGAGTAAAAGAAGGGAAAAGGGGAAGTGGTGACTGAAGTAACCCGACCTCCAGGAGGGCGAGTTAGTCATTTTTCCTCAGGAGGAGGAAGGAAAGACGAGTACATGTTTTGTGGTCCAGTGAAGAGAGAGAGAAGGAGTGGCATGGGTGGATGCTGGTAGGAGTAACGGCTGCTCCTCTCTACATGCAGACTGTCTCTTCAGCCACAAGTTGCTTAGAAACATTCGGGTCTTTCAGGTCCTAAACAATCCAAATTTCTCCAAGTTTCCAGCCTGGCGATGTCAGGGACATGTGGAATCTAATGTGGAAGTACTGCATTTCAGTTCGGACAATAAGGTAGGGGGGGGGGGATCCTGTTGCAGAGCTCCACAGCATGATGGTGTACTGCTGGGGAAGCTACGAGGCTGATGCTGGTCTGTGTGCTGCTGGGGGGGGATACTCACTCTGCTTTTAATATATTTGGACAGCAGCGTTTCTTACATAGAATACTTGCAGAATAAGTCAGGTTAAAACACACAAGGCTTTATGCTTTCGGAGCATATCGATGTGACTGTTAAATGTTTGTTTGACAGCTGTGATAAACAGTAAATCATCATCTCACGGGTCAAACCTGAGAAGTTGTGTCAGTTTCGATCGCAGCTGCAACTCCTGTGAGTTGTTTTCTGATAACCTTCTCTGAGGACGAAGGTTTCTTTACTCCATTAGTAATTTTTTAATGCTTCTTTCATGTTGGATGAGTTATTTCTGAGAAACTTATGAGCACATCTTACATGGTGAACACCAGATCTAAAGTGGTGCTTTCCTGTGATTCTCTGTGGAGAAACTCTGTTTTACAGATCTGTAGTCGACAACATGGAGTGTTAAGAGTTGGCCCACACTGAAAGATTTATCAAATCTTGACAAATTTTGAAAATGTGAGAGTCCACACATAACGACAGGTTGTGTTCAATTTAAGTTTTGTTCCTATAGGGCAGGGGTCAGCAACCTTTACTATCAAAAGAGACATTTTAGGCAAAGAAAAGAAAAATCTGTCTGGAGCCGCAAAACATGTGATCATTGTGATGAAGGTAACACAGTTTATAGTCTAAGTATATAGTATATAAGTCTAATGCAGTGAGGGCCAAAGAGACAATTTACTACGGAGCATTAGGGCCACATTGAGGGAAAAAACTTCTGAGATTTACAGAATAAAGTCAGAATATTACAAGAAAAAAAGTCGTAATATTATGAGAATAAAGTCATAACTTTACGAGAGAAAAAAAATCCAATCCAATTACTTTCCTGTTGATCAACGATTCAATTAATGGACTAATTGTTTAAGCTCTAGTTAAAGATGATAAAGTGAATTCATGCTATAGTACAGTGGTTTTCAAAGTGGGGTCCTTGAGAGGGTTCCAGGGGGTCACCAGCAAAAAGGGGAATAATTTAAGTTCACTATATTTCCATTATTAAGTCCCACAATGACAGACTCTAATACTATTTTGGTCATGGATTTTATATATTTCCTGTAATAAAACATCTATCAGATGGGGGACCCTGGGACGATATCTTAATTTATTTAATTGGTGTCAGTTTAGGGGTCCTTGACATGTAAAAGTTTGGGAACCAGCACTATAATAGACAGGAAGTTGATTTCCTGTACTTGCTGCTTCTTATTTCCATGTGGTGCTCGATAACAAACGGTTCTGTCTGTGTTACTGAGAGCAGCGTATACCCGTTGACCATGAGAGACGATGTTAAAGCATTAATGGTTCCACACAGTCATTTCACCACAGAAGGGCTGAAATTAGTGGCCATTGTGGCGAGAGCATCCTGAGTCAGCAGCAGCCAATCACCATTCATAAAGTACTCCGGTCTGTAATTCCAGTCTCCGTGGGTCGGCCGGCCGCAGCGTGGAGGAGTTCATGCTTTAATACAGAAAACGCTCCTCCTCTCACAGCGAGTCCGGTCCTGTTATTGAATTCATGATCCCCGTCTGGTAGCCGACACACACACACACACACACACACGCACACACACACACACACACACACACACACACACACACACACACCGTCTCGTGTAACTTGGCCATCAGACATTTTTCCGTCTCTGCTGATTTCTCATGAACGCCACAGTTACATGGTTTTTCCTCTTGGCTTGGAGTCCCCTCCTGTCTGCTCTGCTCTGCTAAAGACTCACCACAGAGTCACTCACACACGTACACAGAGAGGCTGGAGTCAAATGTGTGGTGAATTATCCATCCATGTCCATTACAGCTCAGTGTCAGCTCAGCGTCAGCATCCACACACGGCACAAGTAGTCCTAGCTGATTCTCATTAGTTGTGGAACACGCTGTAAACACAACAGAGATATTATCACCTCATAAAGTTGTTTTGTTTTTGCCAACATGTTAACAGTTACCTGTTTCCACAGTCAGCCAACATGGAGACACTTTAGCATTCATCAGGAGTCACATTCAGGTCAACATACACTCTCCTTTCACTTCTGTTTTGGTCTCCATAGGGGGGTCACAATATACTGGTATTGACAATAACCCTAATACTTAAAAAAAATTAAATATTTATAACTTCTTCCAGGTATAAATCATTGTGGGTCGGTGTCTCATGCGCGCTCACGTGTGTCTACGCTGTTCAGACTCAGACTCCAACAAAAAGTGAAGCACCAAAACCTCTTGGTTGTATCTAGTGAAGCTGTTAAACAGTGTTGGCCGCGGTCGGAGGACGCGGGGAAGACCGTAGCTTTGGTCTCCAGGACCGGAGTCTCTGCTGTACTCTGCTCCTCTGCTCCTCTGCCTGCCTTCACTCACACACCGTGCTCCTTCTCTCTCTCTCTCTCCACCTCTCACGTGCATGCTGCTCACTCCACACTGCAGAAGAGTTAGTTTAGCTCTGAGAATATCTAGTGAATGTTCAGTGGACGTTTGTGCAGAAATAACTGCTGCAGCTCCTCCAGACCAACAGAGGTTTCCCGTGTCTTGTGAAGTGACGGGGCTCCGCAGAGAGAAACGTTATCGTCTCCCCCGTTCCCTCCGGCCGCGGTCGGGAGGCTGAGGCGGGAAAAGCCAACACTAGGATCAGCATTGATTCATGGAGAGACCTTGGTCTGGTCAGCTAACATTACTGCCAAGCAGCTGAAATATAGAGTGATATTGTGCTTTTAGCTGACGTGTGTCTCCTCACTGTGTTGAGCGATGCTCGTTCATGTCTATTTAGACCGAGCACAAGCGTGCGCCTGACGCTGACTGTTGTTGACTTGACGGCCACAGGTGAAGCTGTTAACGAGACATTCTGATTCTTACAAACAGTCCCTTTAAGTGACTAACAGTAAATGAATCTGCATCTATTTTAATAACTGATCATCTATCAAGGAAAATGCCAAACTCTTTTTGGTTCCTTTTTCTCTGTTTTATATCTCTGTAAATCTACCAGCATGTGACAGCTCTTCCTTGACAGGACGGGCTAAAAGGAGCAGTCAGTGAGTCTCACCTCGAGCTTTAAGCTTCTGTCTCCAGTGGGAGAGGCCTGCAGCTGAGGGAGATAGCCATCGATCAGTGTCTAATGTGAGCCACGTGAGGACATAATGTACAGGAACCTCCTCCTCTTTCCTCTCATCACTCCCGCTCAGACCTCAGCTGGCTCCTCGCCGCCTCACAATAGCTGCAATTACACGGACGGCAGTCCCCCCAGGTGGCGGCGGCGGGCTCACGGGGGCTGTTAAGACCGTGCGGGGGACGCCGCGGGCCATCTTTATTGGTTTCCTGAGCTCCAAGTGTAGAGGTGACGATAAGACCGGCGCTGGCCGTTTATCACTGGCTGCCATCTCTGCGGGGAGAAGGCCTTATTCTTAGTGGAGAATTAACACAGGAAAAGCCAACACTAGGATCAGCATTGATTCATGGAGAGACCTTGGTCTGGTCAGCTAACATTACTGCCAAGCAGCTGAAATATAGAGTGATATTGTGCTTTGAAGCTGTTAACAAGACATTTCTGATTCTTACATAGAGTTCCTTTAATAACAAACATATGATAATACGCCCATTTGGGCGAGTGAGTTGCTCGATTTACTGGCAATCGTTGTTGTTGAGTCCTGAATAGCTGGACAAATCGGAGTTGCGTGCGATGATTCAGAGAGGTGCGACCGGGCTGTGATGGTGTGGTTTGATCAGATTTGACTGACAGTGGCGTCGACTACCACCAGACTCAGGTTCTGATTCTTCAAACCAGTGAGAAGAGCACAGACAGGAATACAAATCCAGTAGGTTGAAATGTGTTGTTCACGTTGGACGCCATCACTCAGGCAGCTCCAGGAAGCAGGGCTACTGTTCTCTGCCTGCTGTACACACTAAAGGCATTTCACCAGTGTTATTGTTGAGACTGACAGATTGACCCTCTGATAGCACTCCTCCTCTCCTCTCTGAGCCGGAGAAGACGGCGGCGGTGTCGTCTGCCTGCAGTACATTCCTGAAGACAGCAGTCATACCTCAATAACTCTCCTCCTCTGACCCTGCTGCTACTCTGTTTTCTCTCCCAGCTAATGCTTCACTTCATACCAACCAACCCCATCTGTGTGTGTGTGTGTGTGTGTGTGTGTGTGTGTGTGTGCTGTTCACGATCTGGTGGGAATTCAACCTGCTTTGCTGGAGCTGTTTTGTAATAAATTCTCTTTAAAGAGCCCGGCGTTACAGCAGAGGCTGCCCATGCTCTATTTGAACTGTATTTGCAGGCCCTTTAAAAAGGTTTGCCAGTGAAACAGTAGAGGCCGAGGGGAACCTGATCTGGCTGTTTCTACTGGAGGCAGAAGGAGCTCAGAGCAGGGTATTATTTATTTAACTCAGAGACTGGAGTTAAAGCTGCAGGTTTGAGGTGACCTACGTGTCTGTTTGTCTGTGCTTTCCCCCCCGAGGAAGAGGAAGTACAGTATCTCTGCTGAACCCGACAACAAATCGCCTGCTGTCGTCTCGACGACTATCCCGGCGCCGCGCGGCTTCCTGGCAAGCGAGCAAACGCAGCAGATGTGTAGTGCATTATATCCAGATCTACTCCTGGACTCCTTCTTCTGTGTTGAGAAGCAGGAATGACCTAGCTTTAAAGGTAAAAGTCATTGCTCCAGCAGGGGGGTGGAATCAGAGAGCCTGAGCTCCTCGTGTAAACAGTCAGTCAGATGTCGGCACGGCGCTCTCCCTCCGTACTGTAGCTGAGAGCGGCAGCAGTATCTCCGCCGTAGCACACCTGACAGGAGGCGGAGACGCTCTTTAAGACATCACAGAGGCAAAGAGAGCAGCGAGGGGAGAGCTGAAGACGTGTGGTGAGTGTGGGTCTGATTCACTGACGGTCAGCTGGACTCAGATTATTATTAGACACCAGGAATCACGTGAATGACTTTTTTTTATACTCGCCGTCTCCTCTCCTCCCTGTTGTGTTGGGACATGTATCAGTGAACCGGACAATCTGTGTTCAACTGACTACAAGGTCACTTTATTTCAGCTGCCATTCCTCAGCAATGTCACACTGTAGGGTCATCAGTAGGTGAGGAATTCTTTTCATCGTGGTTAGTAGGGGTATCAGATCTGGTCTTGTTATCTAAAAGCTGATTCACCTTGACTGTGTGTGTCTCTGCACGCACGTTGTTATTGTAATCTGCTGTTATAAATATTTCAGTGTTGCAGTGTCTTGTTTCCACCTGTAATGTGAGCTCTCTCCGTCCCGGACTCTCGGTAGGTCTGCAGTGTGTTTATTCCAGGCAGCAACCTCCGACGTCTGAGAAGTGAAGCTGATGCTGAAGTGCCTTAATCCTGCATTCTTCCTAACAGCCAGCAGGGGGCGACTCCTCTGGTTGCTAAAAGAAATCCGTTTATATAGAGTGCTACAGGAATGAGTCCTAAAACCCGGAACTGAGTTAGCATTTCTAGCACTTCCTGTACCCTCGTCTGGAAGTCAATGCGTTTTTAGTTAGAAAGTTAATTGCGATGCTACGTTCGACAAAAGCAACAAAACGTCCGTTGAAGAGTTGCTCAAGCTTTTGTTGACATAGTTATGTTGTTAAATTGTACTGGGAACTGGTTAACAGCATTTGTTTTTGCCAGAATGTAACAGATGAAACTAAAACATATGATTGGTTGGTGCTTCACCGCGTCATTGGAACGCTGAAAGAAGTTGAAACCAGTTCAACTCTTATTTGTAGCGCGTCACGTCTGTTTTGGGCGTCAGTTTGTAGCTTTAATGTCACCGGCTTCCATTGAAAATGACTCGTAGCCTGTTGTGTTGTCGCTCGTAGTGTGAATACAGCTTAAAGGTCTAATTTAGCAAAAAAGTAACATTTTCATGTCTTTTATATTATAAAGCAGGTTAGGGTTACTGTTAAACTCTCAAAACACTCAATATACGGAGAAATACACACAGCCCGTATTCAGAAATTGTGCGTTGTGATGTCACAAATATACAATATTTAGACATTTCACGGTTTTAAACGTAAACATTCTAAATGTGTCAGTTTATTTCCTGTTGCAGTGGATGTGAATAACATCAGCTGACAGTAAAGTAAACATGGACCCAAGCTGTTGCCTAGCAACGCAATTCTGTTGCAATTCCATTGAAATGCACTAAAACGGAGCGTTTCAGACAGATATAGTTATAATACAGGTATATTCAGGAAGACAGGATGAGGAAAATGAAGTTTTTTTTTTAAACATTAAAGCATGTAAACATGTTCCAGTAGAAACACAAAATACAAGTATGAACCTGAAAATGAGCACGATATGTCCCCTTTAACATTTTTGGTCGCCTAAAAAAGTCTTATTCAGCGTTCGATTGTACTTAGCTCCGCCCTCTCGTGTCACTTTTGGTTGCAAAAATCCAAGATGGCGACTGCCAAAATGCTGAACTCGAGGCTTCAAAACGGCAGTCCACGAACCAACGGGTGACGTCACAATGTATGTTTGGCGTTCAAGTGGTTAAGTTGTGAAGAACACCGCTGCTAAGCAACGACAACGTTAACGTTACTGTCGGCGTCTAAAAGCCACAGAGGCTAACAGTTTAGCAAGCAGGTAACATAATGCAGGAAATGCAAAGGCATGATGACAGAGGAAGAAGACAAGGTCGTTGGGAATATCAGCATTTTCCTCAGACATATTATAAAATTACGAAGAAAAACAATATACGGCTAAAATGACTATATATTAACTTATTATGCACAGAGGTCTGAGGTCGTGAATACGACATGAGGGGGCGTTCTTATGGGCCCAACTCGTAAACACGGTAAACACGACCCCATTTGCTGGCCTCATACGTCCACTTCTTATATACAGTCTATGGTTTATTTGTGTTTTCATGTTTACAGTGAGGAAAATCCTTGTAAATATGAATGTCACTCAGACATGCTGTAGCTTGCCTTGCGCTCGACACTTTTATTTCTGCATCAGTATTAGGAGATTAAGCCATAATGTTTCAGTTAGACAGAAATATGATCTCGTTTATTGCTCTCAATAAATGCTCGGGTGGAATTGTAATGGATTTAAATTGCCATAACAAAGAATAATTGTCACCGTAATAACTTCGATGTCATTTTAGCTCAGGCGACTGCTGCACTCTGAGTCCTTTTTAATCACTGTCAGGTGCTATAATTGGCCGGTCCCAGCATCAGTGGTGACCCCGGTCAATAATGACCGGACAGTGGCGGGGGGGCGGTCAGGGACGCCTCCGCCACCTGGGTCCTCATTCATCTTTTATGCATTTCGATGAGGCCAAGCTCATCCAACATTAATGGCCACGGCGGCCCTGAGCCTCGGATCACACCGCCACCTCGGCCGGCTCGGCCGGCTCGGCTCTGACCCCGGGGCTGTCAGGTGTCCTGGGGGGGCTCGGCTCCGGCTCTGGCCCCGGACCCAACTTCACCCTGACTCTGATAACAGCAATGTGCCACCTCCTAATGGCATTCTGACGGATTAGAGACACAGCGGCGCTCTCACTGTATCCTGCAACCACTTCAGATCTGAAGCTATTGGCCACATTCGCCCTGACCTTTCTCCTCCAAAGTGCTTCTCCCAGTATGGCGTCGGAAAGTCCATTATTTTCTCCTCAGGAACAGTTCCGCCTCCACCTTTTGTAAATTCAGAAAAGGATTGTTAAGTTCCACCTAACAGCTGGAGGTAGCGCTTGCCAGATTGTGGCTGTGTGCATGCATAACTAACTCAAAACACAACATGTGTGGATTCCCACTGAAAAGCAGTGTGAAGGAGGTTTTTCATCATTAGAGCAGAGAATGCCCCGCCGCCAACATCTGGCTGGTCACATATGTTATTCCTAAAAACATCATTGTTTACAGTCAAATCATTGCCCCAAACCACCGGCAAGTCAAGCAGAGGGTTTAGGGAAGGAAACCCAAGATGGTCTTTTTCTCATTTAAAATGATTTGGAAAGGATCTGTCTTCAGTTTAAAAACAAAACAGTGTGTTGTAGGATTTTAAAATATAATTCTTTAGAGCATCTTTATACCACGAGAATGGATGGGTGTACAGATTGCTTCCAAAAGCTTTCGGCAATAATAAAAGTCATTACAAGTTTACCAAACACAGCTAAAGAAAATGAATTTAGAGGAAGTATTGTTATTCATTACTGTGAAAATAATGACCAACTGTTTGCCGTCTATTTACCCAAAGAGCAGCTCAGTTATATCACATTATAATGTGCAGCCCCATAGTTAATCAATGGGGGGCTAATGGTTCCTGGAACACCTCCTGCTACTCGCCAACGCCCTTTGGCTTTGCATTCTGGGAAAATATCCATCACAGGCAGTATTTATTCTTGGTTTTTGTGTTCACTGTTTTAATTGTATCAGCCAGGAGCTGCAGTGTAGCCAGTAGATGAATATCTCTGTTCTACTGCTGGAGGCGAGGCATGTTGATGGGGATGAGTTTGGATTTTAAAACGAAGATACTGCTGGGATAGTTCTGAGGGTCTAGCATAAAGACTAACCCAGTAGCACAAAGACTAACCCAGTAGCACAAAGACTAACGCAGTAGCACAAAGACTAACCCAGTAGCACAAAGACTAACCCAGTAGCACAAAGACTAACGCAGTAGCATAAAGACTAACCCAGTAGCACAAAGACTAACCCAGTAGCACAAAGGCTAACCCAGTAACACAAAGACTAACCCAGTAGCACAAAGACTAACGCAGTAGCATAAAGACTAACCCAGTAGCACAAAGACTAACCCAGTAGCACAAAGGCTAACCCAGTAACACAAAGACTAATCCAGTAGCACAAAGACTAACGCAGTAGCACAAAGACTAACCCAGTAGCACAAAGACTAACGCAGTAGCACAAAGACTAACCCAGTAGCACAAAGACTAACCCAGCAGCACAAAGACTAACCCAGTAGCACAAAGGCTAACCCAGTAACACAAAGACTAACCCAGTAGCACAAAGACTAACCCAGTAGCACAAAGACTAACGCAGTAGCACAAAGACTAACCCAGTAGCACAAAGACTAACCCAGCAGCACAAAGACTAACCCAGTAGCACAAAGGCTAACCCAGTAACACAAAGACTAACCCAGTAGCACAAAGACTAACCCAGTAGCCCAAAGACTAACCCAGTAGCACAAAGACTAACCCAGTAGCACAAAGACTAACCCAGCAGCACAAAGACTAACCCAGTAGCACAAAGACTAACGCAGTAACACAAAGACTAACGCAGTAGCACAAAGACTAACCCAGTAGCACAAAGACTAACCCAGTAACACAAAGACTAACCCAGTAGCACAAAGACTAACGCAGTAACACAAAGACTAACGCAGTAGCACAAAGACTAACCCAGTAGCACAAAGACTAACCCAGCAGCACAAAGACTAACCCAGTAGCACAAAGACTAACGCAGTAACACAAAGACTAACGCAGTAGCACAAAGACTAACCCAGTAGCACAAAGACTAACCCAGTAACACAAAGACTAACCCAGCAGCACAAAGACTAACCCAGTAGCACAAAGACTAACCCAGTAGCACAAAGACTAACGCAGTAACACAAAGACTAACGCAGTAGCACAAAGACTAACCCAGTATCACAAAGACTAACGCAGTAACACAAAACCTAACCCAGTAGCACAAAGACTAACCCAGTAGCACAAAGACTAACCCAGTAACACAAAGACTAACCCAGTAGCACACAGACTAACCCAGTAGCCCAAAGCACAATCACTGAGCCAATGAAGGATAAACGATTCCATCGCGGCCGGGACTTTCATGACGTCTATCTTGCTTGCGTTTATACGATTGTGGCGAGTAACAGAGGTGTTTATTTATTCTTATATTAAAGCTACGAGAGCTTGTGAAACGTAGCGAACGAGCCGCGACGCCAGCCAGCTTTACGTCACTTTGTTCCTATTTGCGGTGCGAATGCAAATCAAAAAAAGCCCTTAAAAACACCTTAAGTCTCTGAACCGGTCACTGTGGTAAACTCCTGTCTGTTTAGAATGCTAACAGCTTCCAGTTTAGTATAATCTAGCCAATTAATTCATGCTATTATACGTGCAGGTCTGAGAAAAAGCGCATAATAAGACATCAGCACAGTAGTTCTTTATTTGTCGACGGTCGCAAATTACAACCAAATTGCCAGCAAGTTATTCACGGACCAGCCTTTAACCTCTCTTCAACTTTAATTCTCCTCCTCTCTCCATCGCCTCCTCCTCCTCTTCCTCCACTTTTATTATTCGTGGCTGAACTCTGCAATCAATTAGTTTGAGAGAAGGCCCAATCAATTCCTGCTCATTTGCAATTCCTCCCCGTTAAACACTTTCCCTTTATTGCCAATGTCATAATTAATGCGGAGGAGATTGAGAGGATGGGAGGGAGGGAGGAGGGAGGGGACTTAGAAGAGGGAGGATGGTGTTGGCAGGGGAGGTGTGTGCTTCCTGCTGTTCTCACCCTCTGCTCATCCAGACGACAGTCATGCCGTACACACACACCACACCGCCACTAATCATATGTTTAATGGGCCATGTCACACATACATTGTACATTAGGTTGTACAGCGAAGGTATAAATGGTCATAGAGGCTTTGCAGTCATGTCAGATATGGCAATCACCATGCTCAAGATATTCATCCTTGATTTTCAAGTGGCCAATCGTTTATATTTGCTTAGTGACCCCTCGGCAATCATGCCAAATTTGGTGCTTGTATCACAATTTGCACATTTTGACTGAAAAATTGATGTTGTCCGCTCCACTAGATACAATCAGGCTTCTTTTAGCAACCAGAGGAGTCGCCCTCTGCTGGCTGTTAGACAGAATGCAGGTTTAAGGCACTTCAGCATTGACTTCACTTCTCAGACCTGGAGGTTGCCGTCTGGTTAAAACACAGGAAGCATCCACAATCTACCTAAAACTGAGGTTAACTGGTGATCGCCCCGTACCAAATGACTCCCTCCCTGTAAAAGGATGCATAGATACTAAGAAAGAAGAATTCATGAGCCAGTAGATGTGATGCACACAGCTGTGTGGAAGCATGTTTTATGAGCCGTAGGATGAGATGGCAGTGAGATTTTGGGGGGCAGGTGGTGCACCGCTGGTAATTACTGGGCAGCGGCGCTGCACAGTCAGTGGTCCCCACACACCAATCTGTCTTCCTCCGGCCCTAATGAAAAGGCTTTTAACATCTGATTAGCTCTTAATGTCGCTCGGTGGGCGTGGGTGTGGTTTGGATACGAGAGACTGGGGGAACATGCAGATATCTGATTGAGGAGCCGAGTGATCCAGGTGTAGATAATTGCGCTTGGAGGTCTGTAATGTTTTCACAAGTGTGTATTTGCATGTTTAGATGGGACATTTTATGGGTGCATTTCTCTCTTGTCTGTCTGATGGATTGTGCAGATGAAGTATTTGACGACGCCGATTATGAATTCATAGCAGATTATCCTCACGACTGAGACCATAATGGGCATCGGGGACATAACGGCTGGCATTTTCCACCAGTTAGTGTGATATCTTTTGCTTTATCTTAACATGCCTTTACCCTGCTCTCGTTCTCTCTCTTTCTCTTCTGGCTCGAAAACAACAATTCCTCAAAGAGCCGCTAACAATCACGTTGTTGTGTTTCTCCTTCATGCCGACGGCTTTCATCTGATCCCCTCTATCAAGTCACAGTGACAAGAGTTGCTCGGTAGGAATGAGCTCCCACAGCGTATCAATACGAGCTCCCTTTGAAGACCGACTTTCTCCACCAAAACAATTCTTTGACTATTTTCTTAGCTTTGCAGTTTCTCGTACTTTTTCACTGTTTGACAAGAAAGTTATCACAAATGTCAGCCAGCCTTTCATGATAGTTTTCACCCAAGAAAAACGCATTTTGTAAGATATTTTTTAATGCCTTGAAAGTCTGGAAGTATTGTTCGTGAAATGGTCAAAAGGTATCTGGTATTGTGTTTCTGTGTGACACGGCGTGTAGTGAGATTGTCTAACATCTGACTGTACAAGCTCATCATTTTGTCGAGGATTAAACAGAGTCACAGTGGATGTTTTCAGAGTGTCTGGTAGACTGTTAACTGATGCTCAGAGTTATCTGTGCTGACGTCTGACATGTGTTGTGTGAAATGTGTTGTAAACACCAGCTGCTGTGCTTGGTTATGCTTGGTTCTGTATGTTTATGTGGAAATGGCAGTTTTTTTAGATTAATTCACGCTTGAATATATTTCTTTTTGGACTGTTGTTTTTGCGAGGAGTACTTTCACACAGAACGTAAATATTATGCGGCGGAAAAAGCTGATTTTCTGAGCTTTTGCACCGCGAATAAAGGCATTGACCAATCACGTTGTGCAGAGCGGGTTGAACTGCACCTTTCATTTTTAGGGATGCACAGATACCACTTTTTTCAGACCGAATACAAGTACTTCCATTTGGGTACTCACCGATACCGAGTACCGATACGAGTACTTCTCTGTGCCAAAAGACCCTCGTTAACAGCCAGCTGGAGGGTGTGAGCGACACACGGCAGGCTGGGGAGTCCCACATATGAGGTGGTGCGCCGCGTCTTTTATTACAACTTGGGTTTATTTTTGTAGTTTATTTTTGTAAATACGTATACTTGCCAAAGCAATTGCTGAAATCTGGGACCAGTGCAGTGATTTGTGCTTCTCACGTGTTGCCGTTAAATACTAGCCACAGAGCTACGAGTCTGTGATTCTGAAGAATAAATACCCAACTAACTTTGAAAAACCCTATTTGAAGGTATTTCCAGAATTAAACAATACTCCGTCCGCTGCAGGATTTAAACAAAGATTGTACCCGGAACTTGTAACTCCTAATCCAAACAAAGAAGGTAGCTGTATGTCATCAGGTGTACTTATCTATATTGTTGTTACTTTTTAATATTTGATATAGTATCATACAAAATAACTCATTTATATCTTAGCCTGTGTTGTAAATCTTAGCAAAGAGATGTTATATCCAGCTAACTGGATAGGAAATATTTCATGTTGGAGGATTCTGGGAGTACCTGCAGATTTACAGATTCATTTCCCAAAAGGCCAAGGTGACATCTTCAAGTGACTTGTTTTGTGTAACCAAATGTACTATCACATAAAACCAGAAAAAGAAAGAAGGAACCAGCAAATCCTCACATTTAAGATGCTGGATCTAGGTGACGCTTACTTCAGTCTATGAGAGCCGGCTGTCAATCACTCGAACTCCGACCAAACGGTCAAACTAGGCAGCGCTGATCAAATATGAATCAATATTCTGTTACGTTAAAATTTCTCTCATCAGATGTTTTCAGAATCATCTTGTAGTGCACGGTTTAGCTGTAAAATGAGTACGTTTGTGACCATTGTGAAATCTGATGAAGGAACGCAAAGTTCCGGTCACCTGACAGGAGCACAGAAATGAAATGACCTGTGATTGGTCAAAGTCTCCCGTCACGGGCTAGATGTTCTAAGGCCTGAAAACAGAGCCATGAGGAGGAGCAGAAGTCTGGTTATCTCTCAGAACACTTGAATTACAATATGCTGAAAGGTTATTATGGGATTTTTGCCCAATGATGCCAAAAATATACTGACTACTGCAGCTTTAAACGAGGGGATTTATCTCTCAGAAAAACAGATGCTCAGCTCTGTGACGCGAATGTAATGTTGGCGGAGTTAGGCGGTGTCTAGCGGTGAGGTGAGGAGATTGCAACCAACTGAAGCCTCTCCCGTGTGCCAAGCGTGTTGGAGAGTTACGATGGCCGATGCAAAATCTCTAGAGCTATTTGGAGCAGAGCCTGTGGGTAGTGTGTGTGTGTGTGTGTGTGTGTGTGTGTGTGTGTGTGTGTGTGTGTGTGTGCGTGTGTGTGCGTGTGTGTGTGTGTGTGTGTGTGTGTGTGTACGTGGGAAGTGAGTAGTGAAGCAAGAGACAGAGAGCGGCGGCGACAGGAGCAAGTGACGTTATCGACTCCGGTCCAAGCAGGAAAAGATAACGGTGTTTGGTTTGTCCGTTCTGGGCTACTGTAGAAACATGGCGGTGCAACATGATGGACTCCGTGAAGAGAGGACCTGCTCCCTATGTAGATATAAACGGCTCATTCTAAGGTTACGAAAACATGGTAATTAATATTATATTCCATTTCTGCCAATAGATCCCCCTCAATGTTACACACCGGTCCTTTAACTTTGGGGGGTTTGGTTGTCTGTCAGCTCGTGTTTCTCGCTCCATCTGACTTCTTTATAACAATCTTGCCGTGTTCCCAGATCTCGGTATTTAACTTGGCGAGTACGATGTCATTATAACTAACGGGAAAGATGGCGAGCCTCTGCAGCGAGCAGCCCAGGTTGTAATAAAGCAGATTTATGCTTCCGGTGATGCTCGGCCCATGAGGTGGCACTCAGCATCCCGACAGCAGGACGAGGCCAACATCTCTCCTCCGCACAAGACAGTAAACACTCATTAAGTCGCTCTGCCTGTGCACACAAACATCTGCCGTCTGTTGCCGCGGTGATTCAGTGGACCCCATCCAGCACCTACTGTAGTCATCCGCCGCGGCATCTCGACAGCTCTTTGTGCAGCAGTACTTCAGTGCTCGCCATGCCAGCCAACCCCAGAGCGTGCCGGTACCAACCCGAGCATCTTGCTGAAGTGAAAGAGGATGTGTGCCATGTGATCGAGGCTGAGCTCTGGAGCCTGCTGTTAGCACACATATGAGAGAGCATACGCTTAAATGTTTTGACAAAAGCCCTGGCGTAGCAGAGACGGGGCTCTCGTCTTCTCCCCGCGGAGGCTTCGCGTCCTGACATCACAGACTTCGGCAAGATTTCACTGTCAAGGATGCGCCTCAGATTCTCGCTGCTGTAGAGCTGCATGTCTGAATCTGTACGGAGGTGTTCTTCTGAGGCGGCGACGTTTCGTTCCTATCAGTGCCGGAGTGATTACATCAACCTGCTGTTCGTGAAGTGTCTTCTGAGATTCGGGTCGCCACAATCAGCCCTGAGCTGCTTTTATTCTTTGAATGAAAAACCCCTTGATTCAATTAGAGGATCCAGGAGGCCGCTCTAAAAGAGAGAGAGCCGTTTCATGAGACGTCTCTCATGGACGTTGTTTTTCAGAGCACTTGTTACATCTGGACACCTTGGTGTTGTGACAGGCTGTCAGGAGATGCAGTTGAAAGCTGCTCTCTTGCTTTTCTCTCACTCCGGCTCTTTTTCTCTTAGTGGCGCTGAAGGCGGTGGTACTGACGCGGCGTCAGAAGTAGTGCCAACACAACACCGAGCCTCTGGGCTGCGGGCCGCTCTAATGAGCTCCCCTGAGTGGTTAGCAGGCTGATGGAGATGGCCCGGCCTCTCTCTCCTCCCCCTCACTCAGGGTGCCTGCTTCTAATTGGTGGGAGAAGAAAAAGAGAGACGTCAGAATTACGGGAGACAATGCTTTGGTCAAAAGAGAGGAGAAAAAAAAAATCTGTTTCCACCTCATCTGAATGCATCTTCAACCCCAATTATAATTTCTGGCTCAGGCCGGAGGACGACATCAGGCAATATGTCCTGAGCCGGAGGGGAAGGACATGTGTGAAGAGAGAGGTGGCAGGTGTTTGTTTTGTGTTCTTTTGGAAGATGTGAGAGTCACATGTGCCAAATATCTGCTGGTTGCTCAGCTAATTTTCATCATATTGTTGGCAGCTGAATATCAGAGGTCTCCTCATGATCCTGAGCTGGAGAGAAGCTGAACGCTGGAATGATGACGCCCTCTACTGGTCACAAACCATCACAGACAGAAAGGAAAGAAAAAGACTGGACAACTCATGATTTCTATTTCATTTAATTTGTATATACTTTATTTCAGTGCACAAGTTATTTTCTAATTCTTTACACTGCAAATTTTTCTTAAAATATATATTATATATTTATATAAAAAACATTATCACATATAAAAAAGTTCTAAACAAAAGCTTTTAGGTGTGCAGCTTAAATTAATAAAACTACCAGTCTTCCAATTCAGCTGATTATCCATATTAATTAGTTTGTTCATCTATCAGTTACGTGGCACAATTAAATGACTTGGGGTTTAAACTGAGCTGTTGCGGCTGTTTCCTCCCGCTCTGTGAATTATATTATTAGAAATATATTTTTTAAAACATGGATCATGCACAAAAACTGAGTTGACTATTCACATACAAAACATTTAAAGTCATGTTTTAAGATATAAAAAATACGCTTTGAATAACAATTTGTGTCGGATTTGGTTAACAAAAAAGTTAAACTGGTTAGTAAAAAAAAAAAATCCTAGTCTTCACCTCTCATTGCAAAATAATCTATGAATATGCAAATAATTGTTATTACAAAAGTTGAACTGCTTGACACCAGATGTGTCCTACTTCACTGAGAAGTCTTTCCTCGGTGTATGTGAGGTTTCAAGTTTCCACATTACATTTGTGTTGTTTATTCATCCAATGATTACTAGTCTTTGAGTTACTAGTCTTCTAGTACTATACTAGTCTTCTAAACTAGTTGTGATGTCACAAACATACACGTCTTAAAGGTCCCATATTGTAAAAAGTGAGATTTTCATGTATTTTATATCATAGAGCAGGTTTAAGTGCTTTATAAATACTGTTAAACTCAGAAAATGAACAGTAGAAAGACTAGTATAGTCCTTATAAATCAAGATATTTAAATTCATAAGTCTAAAGCTGACTTTCAGTGTTTCAACTTAAAAATAATGCTGTGTGTCGCAATCATATCAGAGTTTCTGTTGGCTCAAAGATAACATGATTGTGAGTTTGTTTTATTGGTGCAAATGGTCCCCATCTCTAGACATGCACTTTTTAATGATACAGCACAATTTTATAATTTAAAGCAGACCCCCTGACAGAGTTCCACGGACCACTCGGGGTCCCCGAACCCCACTTTGAGAATCACTGTTTTACTGAACTTAGCTTTTGAATTGTCATAGTTCCTCTTCTCGCTCCTTTCCTTCCTAAAATAAACTCCAGGTTTTCGTTCACTCAGACTCCTGTAAGCTCTGAAATCTTTTCTCAGCTGAGTGCACACAGCTCTAATCTGTTTCTCCTCTAAAATCAAAATTGCTTTACAACGTTTTACAACACAAAAGCAGTGACTGGCAGCTTCTTTTCTCCACACAGTGACTTATTAACCACAGTCTGATGTATTGATAAGACGTGTCGTGTGAGTGCTGAGTTTATATCTGACATAGCGATGATGTGATGACTATTCAGCCTGTCAGAAAATATCCTGTAATGAGGAATGTTCAGCGTTTTATTACTGAAAGGGTTTTATTCAATAAAAAAAAGAGAAGTGCAAGCATTTAGGAAATGCCTCTCGGGTGTAAAGTGATAACTACCACCTTAAAACCAGGAGGAACTGCTTCTCTTCCCTTTAAAATGTTTCATTATAAAGGAGTCAAATAACACGTAAAGGGGCCAAAAGTTCCCCCGTAACTCTGCTCCGGTTTAGTTAGTGTCCGTCTGCGCAGCATTAACACGCTGCTTCATGTTGCAAGGTGTGAAACGGTGCTGCTGATCCCTGTGATGTCACAAGCTGTCCTGCTTTCAGAGGCTTATTGAGAAAAGGTAGCAAGCTGCTTTATCCTCATTAGCATCATTACGTTATGACGTGCCTCTAGCTATTGTTGTCTTTCTCTGTCTCCCTCCCTCCCTCCCTCCCTCCCTTATTTTTCTGCCCTTTCCTCTGAAGCTAAACAATGCGTATTTTTATTGAATTTGCAAGAGTGAAGAGAGACACGGTGATAAAGAAGTGGTAGAGGACACGTTAGAGCCGCTCATGAGGAGTTTCCCTTCACTGTGTCCTTGTCCTCCGCTGGAAGAAACCACCACTCAGATGCTGTTGAACATGAGGTGCTTAACCTCAATCAATCCAGCGAGGCCTGCGGTGGCTGCAAGGTTCAAACCGCCTCCGAATATTAGTTCCTCTGTAAGATATATAGACTGTGAGAGAGAGAGAGAGTTCAGTAGAGAGGGAACTGGTCGGATTATCATGTTGAGGGAAGTTACAGCTCTGTTTGCTGCAATTGTTCCTTCTTGTTTAGTGTCAAAAGCACCATGATGATCAAATGCAAACAACAGGGTTGCATTTAAGTTTAAAGCTGCAGCTGACTGATTTTACATATCAAAGTCATCATGTAAACTTGTCAGGATACGCCACACGTTTCCGACACCCCAGGGATGTTTACTGTACTCTCTCACCGACTCGCTGGTTACGTGACGGCCACCTCAGCGTGATGTCGGCATGGCTGCAAGTTGATTCTCTTTCTACTTTTTCACTTAAGGCCGCTGCTTTTTGCACTACCTTCATTCAAAATGAACGGGAGGACTTGCGTTGCTTTTATTTGTAGGCATTTTTTTTAACAATTTGGCAAGAATTTGGTTACAATCACTCATTTTATCTTCAAATTTAATAGTAAAATGTCAAATGTTGCTTGTTTCTAACGATGCTATTGGAGGAAATAATCTTAAAGTAGTCTGCTTTACTTTAAAGTATCACTTGTTTGCAGGACGTTTTTGTGCACGCTGTAGAGACAGACTTTCCACACTCTTGCTAAGATGGATATTTTTTGCAGCACGGGGACCGGCGAGGAAAGCTTTAAACCTCGCTGATGTTTTTATAGCCATGGAGCTAAACGGGGACACCACCTGTCAGAAGAAGCCATTAGAGGGAAATCCCATTACCGGTAATCCTATAGGCCCTGTGGTACGAGCACAGCGAACTAGTCTCCACTCTCTCCCTTTTGTCTCTCCGTTTGTCCCTTTTTTTGGCAACCGCCGACAGTCGCGCTACCACATCAGTCGTCGTGGCGACAGGCCCGTGAGTGTGCCAGAGTTAGAAGGGGGCAGGACCCCTGGCAGACTTCCTCCCAGGTGGATAGAGAGGCTCGATCGGGATATTAATGCCGCTCCGTGCCAGCTGCAGTTTACAGTCGCAACAGTAAGTCTTATCCTCCGAGGGCCTGCTGGTCTTCACTGTAACAATTCTCTGTGTGCTTGGTTGGTTTAACTTCCTGCTATTGTCAGATTCAGTGGAGCATTCTTAATTACCAGCTTGTCTTTACAGTTTCAACAATGTTTAAGATCACAAAGTTAGCATTTTTAGCAAATAAGAAGCTTCATATCAACGCTGTGCTGCCGTGTTGTTGTAGCAGTGGGTCTCAGTCGGTTACAGGAGCCATGTCATATCAAGATAACCTCAATACTTGTATGGTGCCGACCAATATGTGTCTGTTAGGGTTGAGTGGTATCTATTTTTTCACACCTTCCAGACATATCTGTGTACAAAACAAGTGGCTTGTCGCTGAAATGAGAATAGCAGGTCCACCTCAAGTGAGCTTCGGCCAAACTTGACAAGAAAGACACAGGAACTTGTCTCGGGTCTTGAGGAGTTGTATAATTTATTCAGTGACAAATAAACTGTACACATACTCCACTGCTACGTTCACAGCTACAGTACAACGTTACTGATAACTTCATACTCGTTACGTAACGTTACGCACACAACCTACAAGTTTTAGTGGCTACTTGTGTAACACATTTTGATTTAAAGAACATCTTGAATATACATTAAAATTCCCCGCTGCTTAGGCCCGACAGGCTCAAAATACACCGGCAGAAATCCTGATAGAGCATCTCTGCATCAGTTTGATAGAAAGAGGAGCATCTGTATTCTTGAATCTGTAGTCCCAAGTATCAAAAACTGTCCAACAAAGTAACACAAGTTACCATTGAATGTCTGCTCAGATATGTAATCTTGTTTACTTATACGTTCTTGTTTGGCTGCTGTGGTTTAGACAACATTTAATATCTGTTAACTTTGACTTTTGTCAATGGAAACATGACTACGAGTCTACAGTCGCACAAGCTCTGAGGCTGTATTGACTTAGGCACAGCTGTGATTTGAGCTAAATGCTAACATCAGTATGCTAACATCCTTAGAGTGACAATGCTAATATGCCAATGTTTAGCAGGTTCATCATCTGAGTTTAGTGTGTTAGTATGCAAACACTAAACACATCTGAGGCTGTTGGGAATGTCATCATATCTGCAGGTATTTGGTCATAAACCAAGGTGTAATTTTGGTCTATTTTGGTTGTTATAGTCGGTCCTGAGGAGGACATGAATGTCTGGCAATGCTTCCAACGGTCGTTGAGATATTTCAGTCTGGATGAAAGTGTTCGACCGACTGACAGACAGACATCGCCGTCCCTAAAGCGACGCCGTTTCTGTGGCTAAAAACGTGTTTCTGTTTCTCAAAGTGAGGTATCACCTAAAGTATAATTTTGGTATTTGGTACCAAATTTCAGGCATCGTGCTGGCAGTTGTGTCAAAATTAAACCAAAACCAAAACCAACACACCATTTGAGCTGAAATCTTAAAGGTCCCAAATTGTAAGAAGTGAGATTTTCTTGTCTTTTATATCATAAAGCCGGTTTAAGTGCTCTATAAATTCTGTTAAAGTATCAAAACGCTCAATCCATGGAGAAATACACACAGTCCGTATTCAGAAACGGAGCTTTTGAAACAAGCCGTCAGGATTTCTGTCCATTTGTGATGTCACAAATATACAATATTTAGATCATTACTCAGTTTCAAACGTAAAGTATTCATGCTTCTAGCGGCATCTGCAAGATTTCACAGACCGGAGAACAAGCAGTCAGAGCTGATCTGAGGTCTGCTGTCCAGCTGCCGTCTATGAGAGCCGGCTGTCAATCACTCTGAACTCCGACCAAATGGTCAAACTAGGCAGCGCTGATCAAATATGAATCAATATTCTGTTACGTTAATGTCTATTTCTCTCCTCAGGTGTTCTCAGAATCATCTTGTAGTGCATGGTTTAGCTGTAACATGAGAAAGTTTATGACGCCGACGCCATTGTAGAAATCTGGTGAAGGAACGCCAAGTTCTGGTCACATGACCGGAGCACAGCCAATAGGAACGCTCTCTCTCTGAAATGACCTGTGATTGGTCAAAGTCTCCCGTCACGGGCTAGATGTTGTAAAGTCTGAAAACAGAGCCATGAGGAGGAGCAGAAGTCTAGTTTTCTCTCAGAACACTTGAATTACAGTATGCTGAAAGGTTATTATGGAATTTTTGCCCAATGATGCCAAAAATATATACTGCCTACTGAAGCTTTAAGTCAGCTATGTTATTGTTATAAGATATCTTATAATTACAATTGCCACCACTTGTGCTTAAATGCTTCTGTTATCTGACGACTGGGCCTTTTTAAGGAAGAAGAAGCAGAACAGCAGAAAGTCAACCTTTTCTCAATAGCCGGATTGATTTTTGTCTGCACTGGTGCTTGTTTGTCACACTCATAATTTACCCTCATGTTTTATTATTTTCCACCTCACTTGCCAAAGAAGTCTGCACATTTTCCCCCTGCAATCAAACTCGGAGCAGCTCATCTCATTAATTACCACACCTTCACCCCCGAGGCGAGGAAATAGCCAGTCTGTGAAATGACTGAATTAAAAAGCTGCACACTCCTCCTGAGTTTCACTGACTCCGACTGTGTGCAGAGACAAACCTTGACCTTGCAGCACCGCCACTCGCCGGGCTGCATCGGGCTGGACACACAACTCTGCCGAGAGGGGAGGAGAGAGAGAGAGAGAGAAGAGGGGAGGGGCCGAGAGAGTCGTGTGGAGAGAGTGACAGAGGGGTTGGGAGAGAGAGGCTCAGAGAACACAGGAGGCACATAGAGAGAGAGAGGTGTGGAGGAGAGGGCCCGAGCCGTCTCTCTCTCTCTGGAGCTGGAGGTGGAAGGATGCTGCTTCGCTTTCATCCTGCCAGCGTCGACTGTGTCCCGGGCTGCCTCTCTCTGCCGGTAGGGCTTTCACTTCTCCTTTCTTTTTTTCTTGTGTCATCTACCTACGTATTCTGCTCTTGGCGTGAGTGTGTGTGAGGTGAAAATAGGAGAGAGGAGAGCGCTGCGGGGCTGCATATACTCTGTTTACACCCGCCGCCCAGGCAGGTGTCTGGCAGAGATGACTGCAGCAGCTGCACTGGCATGCCCCCCCCCCTCCACCCTCCACCACCACCCTCCATCTCCATCCATCTCTCTCTCCTGTAGTCTGATGTCATGGCAGCTGATGTTTGCTGGAGGACACACACACAGCTCGCTGCAAACTAGAGCTGAAGGGCCGTTTCAACTTCTCAGACAGTGCCCGGACTGTTGTTGTTTCCATCCCTCCCTCTCCCCTCCAGTCATGCAGAGGCTGGTGTGTCCTCCAAGCATCGGGGGGGTATTGATTGTTGTTTTTTTGGTTGTCTTTAACTCTGCTGCATCCTCGTCCTTTTTTGCTGAGCACAGTGTGGCCGTGTGATGAATCCCTATTGATCCTTTAAACAGAACCAGGAATAGTTCATTACATCTCTGCTGACCTCGACAACACTCCACTTAGTGCCGTGCCATACTCTCCCCCATTACTGCAAATGAGATGGTGGGTCACTAGCAGTCACTCCTCCGCTTTTAAAACATTTTTCTCTTCTTCTTATATTAATACAGTTTAATAGGTTTTAGCAAAAGCACACATTAATTCATCAATAATGAGTTAGGGGCACCGGCCCGCGGCGCAGGATTATGTGCGACTTGTGTGATCTTTGAGGATATAATTCCATCTCCGAGGCCAGATCTGTTTTTTTATCGGTTCTTGGTTTACGTCCTCAGGGGCAGGATTTTCACGTCGGGTAGATTATGCAGAATTAATCTGCTTGGTATCAGATAATTCTACAATGATGAAATCCTCTGTGGTTATGAATTAAAACGGGCTGTTGTTGTTTCACGCTAACGAGAGTTCACTGAATTTACCTTTTTATTGGTTTCATATATCGCAGCTGTCAAGAAAGACGATTTGTATTCTTGTCCAACATTTACCGAAACATTTTCCTGCCTGCTTTCAATCTGCAACTCGGCCGTTTCAGCAAAACAAACCTGCTGGTGCTCAGAGAGGATAACACATCCTACGTCTCTGCTGGAGGAGCCTTTCCTACCAGTGAAGTGCACTGAAGCATTTAGGCTGTTTTAATGCAAAATACATCAGCATGTGTTCAATAAATCATGGGCCCATCAGAGGAGTTTTCTGAAGCAGCCGAGAGGGAGCCAGGAAGCTGTGACAAACGTATGATGAGTCATCTTGCGTTTTGTTTAAAAAGGCGGGGAGGTGAAGCCGGGCCGGGCCGGGCCAAGGCTCACTCTGCTGGCCTCGTCATTCATTATCACACCAAGGAGACTCTACTCCGTCCGGGGGATAATGATTCTGATTGTGAGGTTGAACGGAATCCAAACCTTAAACACTGACTCATCGCCGCTGCCGCATCACATTTTGTTTTCATCCTCAGAATTGAGTCTTCGTCGTTGTGTTTCGGAGAAGTGGATTTTACGGGGCTCATTTGAGGCAGATCAGGCTGCTGAATGATGTCTCGTTTCACATATGCTCAGCGTGGGAGGATAATCCAGCTCTCAGAATTGTTTGAAAACGAGCATCGGTACAGACTTTGTTTTGTCATGCTAAACTTTGTAAGCTCTGCTACTGTCTACCCATAAGCCCTTGCTTTTTACATTTGTTGTCTATACCTGGACTGATTACATTTCCTAACAAAGTGTCCTCACCTAAACTTCAACAGCATTCTTTATTTGTGGAAAGGCTTTGTTAGAAGTGTCCTCTTGTGGTCGTGTTAACTTTCACACCATTTAAAGCAGGGGTCTCAAACTCGCGGCCCGCGGGCCAATTGCGGCCCGCAAGACGATATTTTGTGGCCCCCACCTTGATATGAAAGTTTAATGTTAGTGCGGCCCGCAAATTTTTTTTTTTTTTTTTTTTATAAAGTTTTTGACAGTGGATAGAGTCTTGGAAAGGGGGGAGAGAGAGAGTGGATGCGGAAAGGGCGGATTCGAACCCCGGCCGCCGCGGTCAGGACCAAGTCTTGTTACATGGGCGCCCGCTCTACCAACTGAGCTAACCAGGCGCCCTCGGCCCGCGAGTTTTATGTGAATGGCAGTTTGCCGTGGAAGGTCCCTTTGTTGCGCGAGCCCGAGCTGAACGAACCTACCAATCACAGTGGGGTATATGGCTCCCGGGGGCGGGCAATCGGCCGGGCTTGATGCAAGCAGAGAAACATTTCACAACAACTGTGGCGGCGCCCGTGTAACATCGCATAAGCTTGATTAAAGCTTGATTTATACTTCTGCGTTGAATCGACGCCGTAGCCTGACGTGCACCTCTCCAGAAATGTAACTACACGTCGCGGCGACGCAGACCGCAACAGCTGTGATTGGTCCAGTCTCTCAGCGATGCTGAGCGGCCAGGAGCCCGGACAACCACAGAAAGTTCAACTTCTCTCTGCCTCCATCTTTTCAATGTTTGTTCACACAAATCCACTCAGATATATTTTCTCTTTTCGGCGTTCCAGTAATGTCAGTAAAAGTTCTGTGGTTCAACAGTTATTAGCTCCAACTCCCTCAGTTTCTGTTTGTAGTACAAGAAGAAGAAGAAGAAGAAGGAAACTCATAGAGACGCCGCCGCCAACTAGCGGCTTGGTGGTGTAATTGCAGAGCAACACAAACACAGCAGGCACAACTTTATTGCGGAGTGACACCAAGTGGAATGAATATATATCTTGTCTTTTTCAAAGCCTGCAGTGAAGAGAAAGGTTGGTGACGAGCACAGACAATTTCAGGAAAAGTGGGAGACGCAATAGAGGCCATGTTCAGAAGAACCGTTCATGTTCTTCAATGTTCCATTCATGTTCAGGACAGTTCATGTTCAGAAGAACCCATTCAAGTTAAAGAACTGTTAATAATGACGTTTGAGAAGATTGTTTTTTTTTTTAACAAAGCTTTTTTTGTGGAATACCTGATGCGGCCCAGCCTCACCCAGACTCTGCCTCCAGCGGCCCCCAGGTAAATTGAGTTTGAGACCACTGATTTAAAGGGACAGTGTGTAGGATTTAGTGGCATCTAGTGGTGTGGTTGCAGATTGCAACCAACTGAGTAAGCCTCAGCTCACTCCTCCCCTTTCAAGACTCCGGTAACGTGAGCCGCCGAGTAACAAACCGCGGTAACGCTGTTCGCCTCGCTCAGAGGTCATCCTTTACCATAGTAACACTACTTTAGGAGCAACAGAAGTCAGACGGCGGCTGGCCGTACCTCGAAATCCTACACACACTGGCCCTTTAGTGAGAAAGTAGCGGGAAGTTGCCACACCAAACAGTGGTGTGGCAAAATTAATTCGGACATCCTCGTGAAGTAGGTGGTGATGATTTCTTTAGCCAGAAGACGAAGCTGGAAAAACAGTCAATCTGTTTATTAAATTATCAAACAGCTGTCAATTGTCGCCCCCAGATGTTTTACAGTTGGTTTTAAATAAGAAGCTTGAGACTGCAACATCAGTCATGCACAAAGTACCAAACATAATGCATTCAGTTTAACCGTCATCAATCTTGTTTACTTTAACTATAAATCTTATCCTTTGAATAAAATGGCCAGTTTTCTACTGTTACACAATGACAAAAGAATTCACATGTCCAAGTTCACAAAATGATCACTATAAGAAAGAACCACCCAGATTTACTTGTGTGGTACAAATCCACTGATTGCGGCAAACAATCCAGCTCCTCAAGCAAATCCATAAAGAGTAGAGATTTAGATAAACTGGCGATACGTGGGCTGTTCTCAAACACAGTTCGTAGCTATTCTTACGAAAAGTAATTCACTGTAATCCATATTTATCCCACAAAATCATTTTTTTTCACGTAATCATGAACCGGGAAGTATAAAGAGTAGGGATGCTAATTTTTAAAAATGTTCTTAACCGATAACCGACCCTTGTTAACCGATTATGAGTCCCCAGTTCACCGTCTGGGAGCGTTAACTTAGCAGCTACGATGCTGCGTGTAGTGTCGCGGACATGCAGCCACTTTCCCAGTAAAAGTCTCCACCGCACATTTAGTTTAGTTTAGCAGGTTGTCAGCTGTGTGTCTGCCCGGAGGAACTTTAGCGAGTGTCCAAGAAACAGTGTGTGTGTTTGTGCTATGTTAGCATCTCTACCATTGCCGGAGGCTTCGTGCTCGCCGCCGCCACACGTAGTCTGAGTAACTTTAGTGAGTTTCCAACAGACCGTGTGTGTGTGTAGGCGGTGAGTGTGAGTTTGTTGGTGGCGTTCTAGCTGTGAACGTAGGTGTAGCAGTGTGTGTACAGTTTATTTGTCGGTGAATAAATGCTATGAAACTACAACTCCTCCGCTCCGCTCAAGCGAGCTGGAGAGACCGGAGCCGACTTCCTGTATCCTGCAACTCCAGCTCCGCCTCTTAAGGTGGAGCCGCTCCTCTGAGCCGCTCAGCTTTTTGAGTTAATTATTAACATTTCTTTTAACCGTTTTAACCGATAGCGTTAATCGGTTAAAATGCTTAATGTGGGTTAACGGTTAAACGGTTAATTATGAACTTCCCTAATAAAGAGCGACAAATGCCGTGTAGGGAGGAGGTCAGGGTGGGTGGGTGGGTCACAAAATACGGGACTTTGGTCCAGAAGACCACCTAAACATAACCAAGTTGTTTCCTGTGAAGGCAGAAGTTTATTTTGAAAAGACTGTATGCATGTAACAAGCGGACATTGCCGAATGTTGCTGGACATTCGTTGGAAAACAAACAAAAAATGAGGAATAACTTTTGGTAAGATCTCAACGTATGAGGACACATTGCGATACGATCACTTTGTCATGATTATCTATCACTATTTAGTCATTTAGGTACGAGGTCTTGATGAACAAACTTCACATTTCTTCACATTTTACTGCATCTCTGAACACATTTTTGCATCCGACCAAATACACTGAACGTGATTGTGTAGCCGGTATAAGACAGTCCTCTGCCTCTCTCTCTGCCCGGTGATAACATGCATGGTTCAGCCAGTGTGCATGTGGATTACAATCTGTTTGTGCATGCCCAGCATCGGCCCAATGGGCGTATGGGATTGGTGTCAACAGGTTGCCATAAGGCTCGGTAACATGTGGCAGGGAAAAGCTGCAGGGGATTATTGTGCTGCTGGTGCTCCTCCGTCTCTTAGATTTATTACCACCATTACTGTCAGCAGACATAACAGGCGTCCTGGAGACGCTGCACAACGTGAACGATGGTGTGTCATATTGTTTTAGTTTCACTTGTTTCAACCAGACTGCAGTTACAAGTGAACTATTGCTCCTAAACATGACAGCAAAGACGCTACACAAGAGAATATTCCATCATATTACAAGCTGTGGCTGCAGTGAATGTTAGGCTGAAAGATTCATGCTAGTTTCCTCTGGGATGAAATCAGGCTCACACTGTAATTGTGGGGCAATTTAACACGTTCTGGATGTGTAATTTGGGTCCGTTGAGCTTGTGAAGTTGATTATTTTGACCTCAGATTGAAGCGATTTGCAGGCTCGTAGCCCCCTGTAGCTGTTTTTTACTGACAAACACTTTAATTCAGATGTGTTTCAGATTAATATATGCAAAAATATAACAAACACAATGCACAGAAACATAGATGAACCCTGTTTTTGTGATTGTGATTCTTCAAACTGGGATGCATTTAGATAAGCGCCCAGTTGACCTAACCTTATGAGGTTGCCCCGGTTCATTTGTGCACATAAATTACAAGAACGGGCTCTAAAAGCCGAACATTCGATAAACGGGTACTTGAGTTGAGGTGCCCTGGTCGCCTATAGGGGATTAATGCAGCGGATGAACTGCAACGTCTCCGGCTCAAGTTCGCCGGAGACTTTTATTGCATGTCATTCCCCATCTCTCTCGCCCCTCATTTCCTGTCATCTTTCTATCGTTCTACCGACCAAAGAAAATAGTTGTCCTATTTTCTCACCTGTGCTTTCAAAGACGTCTCTCTAACAACGTAGCCTAAAGTATGAAACATGTCAGAGGTGTCGGTGTCGGTGGTGGTTTTAGAATCAAGTAGCAGTTGTGTGTTTTTTCCACTGCGTTTGTAGCCAGATGCTCCGTGGTGATTGGGGCTCGGCTGCCGGCTTTCCCATGTGTTCCTACCGCAGGAAAACACTTCCAGAAGTTCAGATGATCAGTTTCCAGACAGTGGAATGTGAAGAGAGGAGATGCACCGCAGGATGTACCTCTGGATACCTCAGTGTCAAGGCCGTTACACACCGGCCACCCATTAATTTACACGGCAATATATTGTTTCAAACTGTTATTTTTATGATGAATACTTTCACAAAGAACACGAATACTACGTGGTAAAAAAAGCATAATTGTTTTTCATAACAAGGTTGATTTTCTGAGTTTTTTTGTACCGCCAATAAAGGCATCAACCAATCACAATGTGCGGCACGGGTTGAGCTGCGCCTATATATTAATGAAACAACAACACGGAGGCTCCGTAGTCCAAACCAAGAAAGCAAACTTTATTACTCCTTTCAACCTTGACAAAGGCAGCACAGACCAGATCCACTCCTTCCCTTCATACATTTCACAATAAAAGCCTGAGACATATAATATTCACAGACGAGTATTTTACATTTTCACACCCTGGAGTGTAAAGGCCTTTAGACTAGCAATACCTAATCTCTATAAACAGATTCTGCATAATGCAACGGGACAAGATGTTTGGTATCGGAAGTGTTCTTGTTTCCGTTTTTAGTCCAAGTAGTATTGACCAATCAAGTTAGAGCAGGCTTTGGTTGAATGCAGGTAAACAGTCCATGTAGAGAGCAAAAGAGGTGGAACACGTTAGCCAATCTGGGAACCCAGCGGCTATCGTCTGATGATGATTTAGCTTCATCTCTCAAATCCAGTCTTGCATTTCAAGTTGCTAATCAGACTGTAAACAATGAGCGGCACACAGAGGAGGAAGTCTTGGCCCGGATCTCCTCCGGCTACACCGGAACACCAGAAATATAGTCTGTTGCCCCCAGAGGTTAAATCATCGTTGTATGAGCCAAATTCAATTTGTAGTGAAATATCGTTTATTATGTTGATATTTACTCATATATTCTATTTTGAATATTACAAGTATGTATGTTTTTGTTACTGTAAGAAATACACATAAGGGCCTTTAGGACAGACTTCAAGTACACTTTGTGACAGTTAGTAGCAGCTGGGCAGAGTGGAGCCGCACGGTTTCCCGACCGTATTGTGTAGACTACATGGTGGAACGAGTTGTGGATTAACCTGTGGACTGTTAAAGTATGTCGAGATAAACAGCGGCGTTTTTGGGAAGAAATGTTTTTGTTTTCACCAACTTGTACGAGGGAAAGCGGATCAATAAAAATCCCTTTTTGCTTTCACCTACGAGCGGTGTCAGTGTGAGCTGTGTGCAAAGTACAGAAACACGTCAACTCAAGGTTTACACTCTGCTAGTAGGTTGTGGATGCTACAGTTGTTAAACCGATAGAGAAATAGGTTTCGAGATTGAGCAATACCAAAACTTGTCACATCCAAGAACTCCTCCATGATGAACACCTACACTGAATTCAACTTCAATCTGTGCTGCAATCATTTTCAAGAAATACTTTTTTGCATTCCTCAGTTTTTTTAATTTCCATTGAAATGCACCAGACACATTCCTCATGGCCACAGTCCAGCTTCATTTGGTGATAATCTCTTTCCATGGAGAGGAAACTGTGTGGTGTTTTTAGGTGTATAGGTGTCCTCAGGGAAGGGAAGGGAGACACAGGAGGGTGGAGTGATCCTACCCGGCGATTATGTTTACACGGCAGGTCCTGTCAGGCTGTTCAGTTGGCACATATTCAGAGACCGCATTCATCCCCTCAGGACAAAGATACTCTTCTGTAGAAAAACATTATTGTCTTCGGAGAATTCTCGCTGAGACAACAACTAAAGTCTAAAAAACAGCCAGAGGTACGGTAGACACCAGTGCACTCTCTCCGCCTCCCACATCCGGCCTCTGGTTGATGAATAGTCGCCGGGGTCATGTGGAACTCACCTCGCTAAAAGCTGTTGACAAATGGTTAAAAGGAAGCCCCCTCAAAGGTAGTTTGTGGAAAATAATGACTTGAACGGAGTACAGAAATGTTCCTTCCTGCTCTTTTTGATATATTGAACTGTCCCGTCCTTAAAAACAATTACCAATATCTCCTCTTCATGACATCCATATTTCTCTAGCTCGGGGAAATAACTTCTGCTGACTGTCCGAACCATATTTCACCGGAATGGAAAGTTGCTGAGATTTTAGTGTTCTTCTTGGACATAAATGAAACTGATCCTCCCAACCGTGCTGAGGCCGTATATTAGAGGTCCTTCAGGGTTACCTACCACACTGACAGACACTCTACATATGCTGTCATCCATGTCATAATCATCGGCGTCATTGTCAGGCAAATGCAGCAGAAGCATTTAGCTTCCCTTTTCTGGGAAAAGCAGCAGTCGTCACACCTTTCATAATCTGTTACACGAGATCTTTGTTCTCTGGTAGCGTTTAGTTTGCAGCGTGACTTTGCATGTTTGAACACCGCCCCGCTCGGCCTGCTCGGATATGTTTTTGGAGGTTCATCTTTTTAGACGGCAGGAACATCCCAGACGGGAGCGCAACAAGCTGACACAAGTTGTCTTTACACGGTGGACTGTGGAGCAGCAGGGCCCCTCGGTCTGGAGATGTGCAGAGAGGAAGTACTGGTTCAAAAGGTTAGCAGGGGGTCACATCTGAAGAGGAAGTGTCCAAGGGGAGGAAAACGGATCTCCAGGGGCGGGAAGAGTCAACCAGAGGTCACTTCATCACAAAGTCCAAGTGCTCAGGATATATTAAGACACACAGGAAGCGTTTTAGTGGCTCAAACAGATTCCTCTTAAATCCTCCTCTTCGTCTTTAAAGTCCGTGTAAAACAAAAATAAATCAGCATTTTGTCACACCATAGAAAAATGTGTTACGAACCACTCAGTCAGATTTGGGGTTCTGTTAACGATGGTTCCACAGCGTCATCATCAGTTTAATGGTCTAACTCCACAATCCAGCACTACAATGTTCACAGTCTTTTCACATGTTTTCAGTGATCTTTTTCCAACATTTATAATGACTTTAGAAACACATTTCCTTTACGGGGCCTTTTAAAAGAACTGGCATCGCCTCTGTCTCCCTTATGTTGGTATGCAGGAGGAATACTTTGGACCTGTTTATGTTGCTCATAAAGACTAATATTGACAGCTCTGCCAGATGGGACACACAATTAGTCTAATTAACAAATGCTGCACGGACCGACAGGACAGGACGCGCTCGGCGGCAACATAGATCGGAAATGCAAATGCGGTGTTTACTGGCTTAACGACGATTTGATGTGCTCGAGCGTGATTTAAGGCGAGCGTTTTCTAAACCTGCATCAGCAGATTTATGTGAAGTAGATTGTGCAGATTGACTTGAACATATGGTAGAGAAGTCTTTTTGGAGTACCAGGGATTAGACTCAATAGAGGCAATGAATGGGAGTCAAATGATCGGGCTACAGCATCAGTTTTATGTGTCTCTAGATTGTGTAATGGTTTTATAAACTCTTTGCTGATAATCCTTCAGGAAGTGAGAGAGAATTTCTGGATAAACAATTGCTTATTTACACATTCAGCAGACATGACATTTGAAGTGGTGTTTCTGGCCTCCTGGTGAATGTGAGGCCCATATTCACTCCTTTCAGCTCGTTTTTGGTCTCCACCAGCTCCTGTGGAAAAAGTCTGGCTCCTTAGTTGCTAGACGTGCGACTCTCTTCACTAGCTGGTCGCTAACTTTGTCTGCTAGCCATTATGTGCTGGGTACTGTGGGCTTAGGTCTGCTGGAAACAATGGTGATGAAAGTCGTGGAAAGCCATACAGTGAATGTGCTAACCAAAAAACATGTGCTGAAAGTGGCTAAAAAAGTTCCTATTGATGAATCCGGTAACCGCTTTAGTCTGTTCTAAAACCATCTAGCGGCGCCGCCATGACTGGTTTAATCAGTCAGCTCCTAGACAGTGTCTTTAGCCCGCTAACGTTAACTACGCTACACTAAGCAGTGTTAACTTAACTAACTTGTTTCAGCAGGCTAACGTCAAGCAGCTGAGAACTTCTCAGGTTCCTCCCGAACTCCTGATTGTTAGGTTGTAGCGGGCTCAACCGATTTTAAAGCCAGAGTGAAGATACTGGTATCTTATGAAACTACGAAACCTGATGAATCCATCGGTACCAACCATGTCAGACTAGCTTGTAGTGAAGGAGGTTAAATAACACTCCAAACTTACGCTCAATTTTGATGAGGAAAAACTGGCATGTCCATTTTCAAAGGGGTCCCTTGACCTCTGACCTCCAGATATGTGAATGATAATGGGTTCTATGGATACCCACGAGTCTCCCCTTTACAGACATGCCCACTTTATGATAATCACATGCAGTTTGTGGATGCAGCTGCAGCTGTTGTTGTCTGTTGGGCTGCAGTTTGCCATGTTATGATCTGAGCATATTGTTTTATGCTAAATGCAGTACCTGTGAGGGTTTCTGGATCAATATCTGTCATTGTTTTGTGTTGTTAATGATTTCCAATAATAAATATATACATACATTTGCATAAAGCAGCATATAAGCCCACTCCCATGTTGATTAGAGTTTTAAATACTGGACTAATCTCCCTTTAAGGTACATTTTGAACAAATGTGTGATTAATTACCGGTAATTGTGATGAACTATTTTGATCGATTGACATAGAAACAAATGTATTAATTTAAATAGATCAAGCTTTAGATAGTTGTGGTTTCTGCAGCAGAGATCACACTAATAAAGTTATAAGTGGTAAAAAAATGCTCTGTGTTTGTCCGTCTCGGTACTTTTAGGTCATTCAAGTTGGAAGAAGCATGAGTTATTTTGTGGCTCTCTGTATTAGTTATAAGTATTTGTAATTTGATTTTAAAATGGAAAACCCCACTCAGCCTCTCAGCCTGTCGCACGCTGTCTCATGAACACTGAGCTATATTTGCTCCGTCAGTATTTAACTATAACTCAGTGGGCGTGTCCCGCTCTGAACTACTTCCCTCTTTCTTTAAGTTCACCCAGGAGGTGTCAACTGACAGCAAGAGAGGGGAGCTGTAGGTGCCACGTTCTGCATTTTTTTACACTCTGCAGTAAAATAAAATAGAGAAGTATTTGGTGTCAGATATTCCGCCTGACGTGACGACTGGAAGAGATAATTACAGGAGAAAACACAGCGTAGTGTTTCAGTGTCAGGAGGGTGGAAGCCAGAAATAATCAGCCAGGGTAATCAAGTGTGTCACACCAGGCTGCCACTCCCTTTCCCCGCTGACGGGCAGGCACACACACAGCCGGCACAACGCCGTCACACAACCTTTCTACCAGTTCAGCCCTGTCGGCTCTCCTTGGCAGAGGTGAGAGCTCCAGCAGGAGGGCAGGGGGAGAGAAAGGCAGCCTTTATTACAGATGCCAACATCAACAGCAACCAGAGCCAGCGAGTAGACAGAGGTGCTGCCTGTCCTTCAATAGCCTCAGTGTGTGTGTTCTACTATATACGCCACAGAAAGAGGGACGGACGGGGGCCGGAGCTGGCAACGCAGGGCTGGGTGGTGCATGCTAGTAGCCACACCAACCAGAACTACATCCATCCACGCTCCTCTGGAAACCCATCAGTGTGAAGGAGAGGAGTTCTGCCTGTTTGGACATCTCCCTGGAATCAAAACTTTAGGTTAGGTTGACACAGATCTGGAGTCAGCTGTACTTTACTTGAGCTTCTGTACGATGAAGGTATGTCTCTCATCCTCCCTGTAATCTTGTTGTGGGTTGATTTTGATTGTTAAACCTCGAGCATCTCTGGTATCCTTCATGTCAGTGCCACTGTGCTGCATAGAGAGAAACTGTTCCCTGGAACACAGGATGACATTTAATTTGTCTCATTTCCATTTCTGTCTCTGACATTTTGCGGACTATATCCTGTTAGGCCTGAACCAGATGGGGTTCGGCTCTTCCTCTCTCCCGGTAGATAATAGACAGTCCTGTGCCTCGCAGCAGATGATGTACAGCTGCTACCCGATTCCTTTCCCCCTCACTTGGATAAAATGCCCTTGAAAGCAGCACAGGGGGCAGCAGGCGGATCCGTAGCCCGTCACGCCCGCTCAGCTCGGACCTCACACTGCATCGTTTTGGCCCTGATGGGTCCTGCTCAGAGCGGACGGCCTAGGGTTCTGCCCATCAGTCACGCTGGCAGCAGCTCTCGGTGCCGTGATGAGCAACGAATGACATGAACGGGAGGATGAGGAAGACGGAGCTGTAGGGTTACGCAGCAAATTGTGCTTTTCTCCCTTCTTTCCCCGTTCACCTCTGGCCCGGTGTCGGCCCATCATACAGTTGTTGTTGTTGTTGTTGTTGTTGTTGGTGTCCGCAGGCTTTTTGTCATCACAAAAAATCTATCTTTTACTTTTCAGTACCTTAGTGAAACATTTAATTCAGTATTGACGTGTATAAACTAGGGTTATTATAGAAAACTGAAACTAAAATGAAAATAAGCCGTAAAAATATATATTTAGTAAACTGAAACTAAATAAAACGATATCCTTTAAGAAAACTGAACTGAAACAATACGACCTGGTTAACAAGCTAATAAAAATTAACGTAAATTCTTTTTAACTATAGTATATCACTGTCGAAAAAAGGAGACACCATAAATTTCCCTCATCTCTCGTGACGTTGAACCACAGAAGTTGAACGGACTTGACCGTCTGGGAGACGGCGCTGTGCCGAAATTGCTTCACACTAAAGCAGTGCCAAGATTCAACATGAAATAATTAAGGGCCCAAACACGCCAAGCCGACATCAACGAACTAGCGGTGATGAAGGCCGACTGTTGCGTCGCCTCATGTCGCCTTTGTATTGGCCAATAAGTTGCATTTGAACACACCGCTAGTACAGCCTATTTTGAAAGGACACTGCATGCATAGTGCATATGCATATTGACACGCCGTCCCCGGTCCGTCCAAAAGAAACGCAAGAGGGGAACCCCGTGGGGTCGGTCTCCGATGCCGAGGGGTGCTGACCAAGCGGCAGTATTTGAGGAGTTGAAAATTCTAAACTACTAGTTCTCCAGCCCACCTGGAATTAAATCCCATTTCATCCAAATAGTCTGACGCACCAGGTGCCAGGAACAAACGATTTCACATGCACTGCTGACGACAGACGCAAAAACAGACACTCGACCGACGTATTGAGTCAGGTTCTGGGTATTTGTGTTGCTGTTAGGCGCCGCTCCAGACGCCACACACGCCTTGGAGCCTCAAAAAGAAAGTGAAAGAAATCCATGAAAACCTCAAACCACATTTAGAAACTCCTGCAAACGCACAACGTTTTCCAATGAATTTAATTACTCACCTCAGCCTCTACGTGACTGTTCTGTTACTCAGTAGTTTTAAGTTTGTTGTTGTAAGATGAAAATTTGGCGAGCCTGCTTGTTTGGTTTGTTTCCGACTCATGTGATCAAAACATTTAACAATAAGTCCAGAGCATTGTGAAGTCCAAAAGTCAACATTGAAACATGAAAAAAAGATAAATTTTTTAAGTTCACATGTTTTTATCTCACAAATATTCTGTTTCAATCCATATTTGTTGGCATTTAGCCTTTCAAAAACAACATTTTTTGTTTGCCCCCACACAGAGGAAGGCACTGACAAGTCATATTCATTAAAGAAAGTTGATTTATTAAAAGAAGACTAATTTAATATACTCAATTACTTTACTCAAATTGTTGATTTTGTACAAGGATTTGTCATTTCTTTTGGGGTGATGACGTCAGAAAATATCGGGTGGGGGGTAGGGATGCACCGATACCACTACTTTTTTTCAGACTGAGTACAAGTACAAGTACTTACATTTGGGTACTCGCCCATACCGAGTACCGATACGAGTACTTCTCTGTGCCTAAAGACCCTCGTTAACAGCCAGCTGGAGGGTGTGAGCGACACACGGCAGGCTGGGGAGTCCCACATACGAGGCGGTGCGCCACCACCGGCTCTAGGTCGGCTTGGAAAGGCTCGGGGCGAAGCTGCTTCCCGGGGCTGCGGACAGTACTTTGCCAGGTGTTTTTATATGTCTGTGGACAGAAATTGTTACCGTCATAGCGTGCAAGATGCAGTCACGAAACTTTGAAAGTTGAGATCAGAACGAAGGCAGAGTTTGAAGATGGGTGTGGTCCAAGCACGGGGTCCGGAAGTAAGGTAGTGGGAAGTGGGGAAGGGGCCTTCATTTGGCATCAAGGCTGGTGTTATCCAGCGGGTAACCTCCGGGGCCGTGTACAAGGGTGCAAGCAAAGCCTCGTGGCGCAGTGAAAGTGAGGGCCGGCGCGCGCTGGCTGAGGTGGGATCCTGGCCCTGCGGGGTCGGGCGCACCACCGGCCCGTCTCGCCTGCACCGTCAGGGAGGTGGCGCGTGAGCTAGTGGATAGGACCCGAAAGATGCTGACAAGAGGTTAACGCCACGCTGCCGTAAGTGGTATCGGTGCCGTTGTATCCGAGCCGTTTTGTGAGTACGAGTACATGAGCACAGTATTATCCCCCTAGTGGGGGGGCGAGGGGCTCATCTTTTCTTAGATACAAGTAGGGAGGGCTTCAAGGAGGTTTGGGAACCACTGCTTTTTACTACGTTAGTTGCTCTGCCCGTCTAATAATGAGGCAGATGGGTTGACATTGGAGTTAGTTGAAAGCCCGGTGCATCTCAAACAGACGCTGAAGGGTGCCTCGGCGTGTCGGTATCAGACGCCGAGGGTCACTGACCACGCTGATGTATTTGACGAGTTAGGAGTGAGAATGGGTCGACTGTTTCGATGGTCAAGAATCAGATTTTAAGCCAACATGAAAAGTTGTAAAGGTTTGAACATCTACAAATCCATGACAAATGAGCAAAGCTGTGTGATTCAGTCAAAACCTCTTTAGTTTTAGTGGTTGAAGAGTAAAATCAGGTGGCACCAAATTACCACAGTGATCCAGATATGAGGATGTAACTGGTGTGTGTACTCTTACTTTTATTTTTAGTCTTCATGTCATGAACTGTGTGTTCATCTTCGAGTTTAACGTGCCTTATCTTTTCCATTCTCCTCCTCCTCCTCGATGTTTTGTCTTCTCCTCCTTCACACATAGCCGGCGTCCGTCCATCCTCAGACACAGTCTGGGCACGCTCAGCCGCGCTGCTCCTCCTGGAATAGCAAAATGTTTATGAATACTAATGAGGCAGCAGCTCGTCCACCAGCGCCTCGAGTCTCTGTCTCTGCGAGGCTCTCATCTGTCCTCAGTGCAAACCAAACATGTCAGGGAGTGTTGTGTAGTTCTGCACATGACGAGAGAGAGACGAGCCGTTTGTGAATGTTATCGAGCTTCACCTGCTGGAATCTGATTGTTAGGGAGTTTTTTTCTGAGCATGCCGATGATGCAGTGTCACTCTGTATCTACGGAGGACATCTGAAGTATGCTTCCTGTCCTGAATCATGAGATAGCATCAGGGTAGTTCAGATTGTGTGCGCGGCGCTCAGACCTGACAATAACCAGCACTGGAGATGGGAACTGATGATAAAAAGCTCAACCCTGCGGCTGAGCACGAATACTGAAAGTCAGGCACCATGTCAGGATTTATGCCCGGCCATGACATTGATTGGTTTTTGAGTCAGAGGCAGAGCTATACCTTATTTTCTCTCTCTCGCTGAGATTAAATCTGCCTGGATTATTTTAAAGGATAAATTTGGTTTATTACAACAGCCGTTTGTCCCCCAGGGTCATAGCATCATTTGTGTATGGACTTAAAAATTCTTGAAAAGTCTTAAATTCAGTTTCATCAAAATCGTCTTACCATGTGTTCATTTATTGAGGTCTTACGTAATGTCAAATGTATGTATAAAATGTATGTTATATTGAGCTGTTGACAGAATTTGACATTATACACATATTAACCTACAAGTGTGATTCCAGTGGATTCTGCAGGAGGCTGGTAAATCTTTCTGTGTGGCGTTTCAGTCAACACGATGTTCGTGTATCGTTAGGATGTGCGCCGCTAAAAGAAGCGTCTGTTGCTGCGTTGGCCTTCTTAATCAGTTTGGTAAACGGAGACTGTTGCCTTTTAAGTGTTTGTTTTCAGCTCCTTTACCTTCTGTCTTCGTAGACCAGCTGGAAAGTCCCGTGAGAAGTTGCTGTGGACTTTGGTGAAGTGGCGCTCAACCCATTCCTCATGAAAATAGTATATCTTTTGCCTTTTATTGACTATTCTCTACAGTCATAGTCGGATCTGGTGTGCGCTTGCTCGTCTGCTAACATCGGCTAACTTTACGGCGTCTCTGGTGGAACCAAACTTGAAAGCAGCGTAACTCGTTTAATTGACAGCTGATTGTGTCAGAAGGGGGCGGCATGTCTGTGAACGTGATTGGGTAAAAATCTAAACAAGTTTACAAAGTGACTTTGTGTTATCAAAGTTCTGTACATGTTCTTTGAACCTTTAGCGAGCCGCTCAGAAATGGCTAGCGAGCTACTGGTAGTTGGAGAGACCCCTGTTAGAGACCCCTGCTTTAAAGCTACCTCAGCCTCTACCTGAGGTTCTCAGTATTTTTACCTCTCACTACAGTGCTGGTGGCTTAATGGTGTTGGTTTGGCTCCAGAGCCTACGGACGGCTCAGGAACAGGAAGGAAGAAGAGTTACAGCTGGAGGATTAGCAGAGATAAGCTGAATAACTGCACACTGGTCAGAGGGGCTACCAGCATCAACATCGAACAGACTCAATGCCATATGGTCATCAACATAACATCCATCTGAATCAGCTCCCAACGCTGCAGCTCAATGGCTTTCACTTAATGGGTGCACAAATGTATGGATGCTCGCATGCAGTCGGTTTTTAACATGTGGTGCATCTTCTATGTGTTCTACGCTGGCCGGGAGCAAACATGCATGTGCATCATGGCAGCCAGTGGTCAGTTAAATTAATCCCCTCTCTCTCTCTCTCTCTCTCTCTCTCTCTCTCTGTCTGTGGTGGAGAGGCTTGAGGCTGAGAGGGCAGGGCCACCGCCTCCCTCTGAAGGCCACACGTGGGTGGGTTCTGAGCTCAGGGATTACAGGGCTGAACCGGAGCCAAACAGCTTTACAGCGGACAGACAGTCGGCCTGCCGGGCCACGCTCGGTCCGGGGCTGTGGGTGACGCAGCTGGAGGCCGGCCAAGAGCACGAGGGCTGCCGCCGCCTACGTCTCTGTTTTCATGTCAAAATGCACTTATTCCCCGTAGTGTCTGTAAACAGGACATGACTCTTTCACGGGAGATAATTATACATGTGCTGACATATTATTGGTGTGCCCTACGCAACTGTGAAAACACGCTAGAGTATTTGCTCCAAGTTGGTGTACGTAGGCAGGGTGATGGAAAAACAGCAATTATGAAAGCACTTAGTTGTTTAAATAGTGAATGTTTAGCTCTGGCTCGTAATTAAGGTGAAGTGGATTGTAGAAAGAATCAGGTCAAATATAATCGAATTTTTCAAGCTGCAACAAACAAACCAAAACCAACCCTGGAACCATTAATGCTGCTTCCGGTACCAACAGTAACCACGGCAGCCGGGTCGCATGAAAAGGCGTGTGAATGACACGATAATACGCAGGGGAAAAGCGTGGAATAAGAACGGCGTTCTTGCTTTAGGCATGTCATTTGTACGCCATGTAGTCTGAACTGACTGCAGTGTAAATGCATCTGCATAAATATGCTACGCTCAGAGCTGGTGACGTAGAATAAAAAGTGAGAAAGATCATAGTTTATGACGATTAATCGCAAACGATTCACACATTTTTATCTGTTCTAAATGAACCTTAAAGGGAGATTAGTCAAGTATTTAATACTCTTATCAACATGGGAGAGGGCAAATATGATGTTTTATGCAAATGTATGTATATATTTATTATTGTAAATCAATTAACAACACAAATCAATGACAGATATTGATCCAGAAACCCTCACAGGTACTGCATTTAGCATAAAACAATATGCTCCAATCATAACATGGCAAACTGCAGCCCAACAGGCAACAACAGCTGTCAGTGTGTCAGTGTGCTGACTTGACTATGACTTGCCCCAAACTGCATGTGATGATCATAAAGTGGGCATGTCTGTAAAGGGGAGACTCGTAGGTACCCATAGAACCCACTTACATTCACTGGTCTGGAGGTCGGAGGTCAAGGGACCCCTTTGGAAATGGTCATGACAGGTTTAGCATTTTTAGCATTATCTATTCTCCTTGGCGAGCAAGGAGCTAGTATGACATGGTTGGTACCAATGAATTCCTCGGGTTTTTAGTTTCATATGATACCAGTATCTTCACTCTAGCTTTAAAACTGAGACGCTACACAAGTTGCGTTAATGCGTTAAAGGAATTAGTGGCGTTATCACGTTAACTTTGACAGCCCTACTTACGTTGTTTCCGTACATATTATACTTAGTTTACGTATTTATGTATTTATTTAAAGGCCAACCGTGACGTAGTTTTGTTACCCCCTGCCGGTAGGCTTCAGTATATTCACACCTCGGCGAAGGAAAATGTGACACAGACGTGCTATCCTCTGGTGGACAGGCGTGTCAATTACACACTTTGGCGTGATACAGGGTTGACCACATGCAGGTGACATCTTATCAAGTCCTCACCAGGTGAACCTGGTGAATGTTTTGCGTTGCAGCTTGATGAACTAAAGACTGATTGTGTCCCGCCATGTGAAGGGACATGATTGGACACAATCAGACCGGTACGTGGTGCAGCCTCTGCTCTGTATGATATGGTGCCATGTAATTGCATATTTTGTCAGAGCTCCGTGTTGAAAGATGTGCCCCCCCTCCCCGGTGCCTCTTATGCGGTGAATCTCGGCGAGCTCCTCGTGTTTCTAATCAGCGCCGCTGCATCTGGAGAGGTAGCCGTGTTGCAGACACATTTGTCTCCGGTCACACAGACCGGTCAATTTACTTACCAAGCAGAGCAGAAAATGCAGTGTCTGTCAACGACTCTATTTTTGTCCCTGCCAGATGAGAGCCGGTCACGTGCGTGAATGTATCAACGCTGTGGGAGTGGCGTAGTGTAACGGGAGGTGAGCAGGGAGGGGGTGGAGACATTTGGACATCGTAGATGGAGGTAGAGGAGGAGAGTAGTGTCGTTACTGGTGGTTATAGTTGGACCGGAGCTGTGATGCCGTCTGTCCAGCCAGCTGAGGAGCTGTAACTGATGTAGGGATTAAGACAAGGACGACGGGTCCTGCTGTTTCCACTTGGAGTCTGGCTCAGAGTGTGACAGGTGTGTCTGAAACACAAGCCCAGAAAAGATCCATCCGGTGTTGAGTTGTCTCTCCACAGACTCGCTGTGAAAAGCACTCGGTCGGAGTAATTCAGCTCCTCTAGAAGGACCAGCTGCTTGATGAATTCCTCATGACTTCTTAAGTGCGACCTAGAGATAATAAACACACGAGGAAGCACATAATCAATGCAGTGACATGGACACAAGTATTCTGACTAGGGATATTACCATACCAGAAATATAGTAGTCGATACCAATTCAATACCGCGGTACAAACCAAAAGTAAAACAATAAACCCCGTGTACTTCAACATCCATTCCTTTATTACCGTCTGCTTACTGGTTTTTGTTAGGAAGTTAAACAGGTCATAATTCCCTCTCTATTATCTATTATATATTACTTTGAAAACATCTCCTTCAAACATCTGGATTTATTCAAGTTTCTCTCCAAAAACTACATTTTACAAGATTACATTAGAATTTACCTTCGCTCCAATACTACACTTTTACTGAATAGAGCCTGAATGCATCATAATGTAAATCAATGGCACCTCCCGTTAACGTTAGCTGTTAGCTCCTTGCAGGACTGTGCTGCTCACCGGCTGCTAACAGCTGACGTTAACTAGCTCTCGTCCTGCAGATTTCAACACAGATCTCTTGTTAGCAATGTGGCATCATCTGGGAAAAACTAGGGGATGAGTCCCCTGGATGTGTCCATAGTGAGTTTACTGCATCCCAAACACATTTTATATCATCAACGGGACAACGGGACGCCGTTAGTCTCGAGCCCTGACGGTACCTACTGTACCTGCGGTACTGTAGAAAAACGAGTACCGTCACGTTTTCAGAATTTTGGTATTGACTTGGTAGCAGAGTAACGGTTCTCTTGACATCCCTAAATCTGACTATAATAACACAAAGGCAGTAAACATAACTCTAGTAATGTTTTTAGTTATTCTTGTCATGTACCAGCCTCGTCTGGTTTCTTCAGGTGTTGTCGTTCTGCACACACCCTTCAAAGGTCATGAGGTCATTCTCATTTCTTGGAGAACAACAGCGCGGCGTATTGTCGTCACTGTAACCGGCAACCAGCGTAGACGCTGCACTGAAGTACTGAGAGGACGGATTCACTGTTTATTCGTCAAGAAATATGTCCAAGCACGTAAATCCCCCTAAAACAACAAATTGTTATTTTTACATTACTGTCTGATTACGTAGCGACGCTGGTGACGCCGGTGACGCGGCGCTCCAACGCGAAATAAAGAGAAATTGGAGGTCCATCGTTTCGCCTTCCAAACAACAAGACAAACCCAGCGACGGAGTAGCGCTCCATAACGCTCTGCTAGTAGAAGCAAAGAGTAATAGCAGCATGGATTCTGCTCAGCACTTCAGTCACCCTGGATTTGACGTCGTTGTTGTGTGTCACGTAGCGAGTGATGCAAAAGATGCATCTGTAGAAATCCGATTGGAATTGCATTTCAAACCACCTCCAATTATGGTTTGGATCCGATTTGCAAAAATCGCATTTCATGTGTTTTTTATGATGTCCAGACTTTCTAAAATCAATCTGGTTAACCCGTACTCGCCATTTTGGAGCCACTCAAAAGCTTCATTTCAACTTTTATTTAATCATTGTAAATGCACAATCACAGTTGAGTCCACGAATCATTTTCAATCTGTCACAGAGCCATGGTATGGTGACGTTAGCATGTGGCACAGATTCAGACTCATCTGTGAGGTAAAAATACTCCTCTCCTAACTACTGTATCGTCTGGCTATTCACTGTCAAAAGATAGAGATGAGAGGGACAGAAATAGCCCAAGGTCTGATCAAAGGCAGCTGTCTCAAACTATCCCGCTCTGCCATCAAACAGATGTGGTGGGTGTTAACGGCTGCTGCTTTACCTTCAGCTTCACGGCCACCGTTAATGCTAAAGACGGTGTTGGGCCAAGTGTTTGAATTAATGTTGACCTTAAACTAAACTCTGATTTGATTGGGTCCAGCGATCAAGTGGCAATTTCAGGTTTTATTCAGTTTTGTTCATCACTTGGACTCAGTTCAGGTTTTTACCAGCTGTGACAGCGACGCTGGTATTGTTTTAACCTTGTGATGCCAAAAACACACCAGGTAGCGGCGAAGCACAACCCGCCACAATAATCACGTTTCTGTTTCGGGAGGCGTGTTCATGTGTTTTGTAACAACAGGTCAACATGTCACAGGAGTCAAAGAACTCTGTTTACTGATTGGCTGCAGATATTCTCTTTAAGTTTGGCCGCACTTTGCCGCTAAATCTAATTGGAAGCAGCTCACTGAGCTCAGAGTGGTTGTTGCAGCTTTCCATTTACATTGCTTGGCAGCTCTGGTGTGTTTTCGGCGTGACTTATCGAGGCAAAATGTGGTTCTGGAGACACCTACTGTAGCGGGAACTACCACGGAGGATGTTTTGAGTACTTTGCCAGGTGTTTTTATATGTCGGTGGACAGAAATTGTCACCGTCATAGCGTTGCAACCGTGCAAGATGCAGTCACGAAACTTCGAAGTTGAGATCAGAACGAAGGCAGAGTTTGAAGATGGGTGTGGTCCAAGCAAGGGTGCCGGACGTAAGGTGGTAGGAAGTGGAGAAAGGGCCTTCATTTGGCATCAAGGTTGGTGTTATCCAGCGGGTAACCTCTGGGTCTGAGAAGTGAAGCCTTTAAACTGTCATTCTTTCTACCAGCCAGCAGGGGGCGACTCCTCTGGTCGATAAAAGAAGTCTATGAGAAAATGAGTCTACTTCTCTCTTGATTTATGACCTCAGTAAACATTGTAAACATGAGTTTATGGTCTCAATCTCTAGTTTCAAGTCTTCTTCAATACAGCATGATGTTCATTTAGTAAATGATGGTCCCATTTAGAGTCAGATAGACCATAAAGCAGGGGATGCTTTAGGGCGGGGCTACCTGGTGATTGACAGGTCGCTACCACGGCTGTGTTTTCGTCTTACAACTTTAACCCTTCCACAGTGTGTTTTCACTTCATGAAAGTTAATTGTAACATTTTTGGTCGCCTAAAAATGTCTTACTCAGCGTTCGGTTGTACTTATATTAGCTCCACCCTCTCGTGTCACTTCTGGTTGCAAAAAAACAAGATGGCGACGCTAGAGGCTTCAAAACAGCAGTCCACAAACCAATGGGTGACGTCACAGTGTCTACGTCCACTTCTTATATACAGTCTATGGTGTGATCCCAAGATGGTGTTTAGTTCATTGTTTTTTATACAGAGATCATATTTACTGGCTCTGGTCCAGATCTCCCTGAGCTCCATGGTTAACATTGTCCAGAGTCGCACCTCCAGACTGGAGTGTCAGGGAACTTTTTATCCACATTTGTCCTCTGAGAGATCATCTTAACTCCTTTTATAGTTAACTATAATGAGCTCTACATTCTCAGCATCGCTCTCTCTGCTGCTGCACTTCACATGAACCTTCACCATATGGGAAACATTTAGCTCCTTTTGATTAAGCTTCTTTAATGGCCCATAAGAGAGGCATTCTGCACCCGCTCCCTCTTCACTCTCGCTTATTGTGAGCTGTAATTAGGATAGTTTTCCATGTTATATAGAGTCATTACGTGTTTGTTTTGCTCGAGGCATGTATGCACTGAAGATGTATGTACTTCACCAGAGGTCACGGTGCACAATCAGACGTTTTGAGGCGGATCTCTACCCCAAACCAAATCTGAGTTATCTCAGTGCGTCACGCTGCACGGTTGCTTTGGCTGATAACATCTTTGTGTCCACTTGATACACGCCCGTTGTTTGGGTAATGATGTCATTATATGGAAATGGATCGGTCCCTCACTGCTCACTTTTTGGGCCGAGGCGTGGGAATAGGAGTGGGGGGGATGTGAGTCAAACATTCCCTATTAACTTTATTTGTTTAAAGGATAGCTCGGCGGGTCAACTGGTGAAGCAGCTGTTGCTTGTTCTGCGTTGTCTGTTAGAAGACTGGTAGTGATCATTTTAAGCCCTCTTTTTACATCAGTGATCAGCAGTTGTGATTATCAGATGCTGTATAGACACTTTTTGTGTCAACGTCATGATCAAGGTGTTAGCTGGAGGCAAAACAAAAGAAAGACTGGAGGCTAACGCTAGCAGTGGGCTAAAGTTACACATCTAACATGTCCTCTTGCTGTGTTGTTGGGTGCCAGAATTTAGATATCACAGACATCTGAGATGACAAACTGTGATTGGAGGCTCTAGTGAGCTACAATATCAGAGAAACGTTTCAGAGATGGAGAGAAAATGTTGCTAATAAATGGCTCACGGCTGCGGTTAGCAGAAGACTAATTTATTAGCCAACCCTTTCTCTCCATCTCTGAAACGCTTCTCCGATATTGTCCGACTCTCTTTCTGACTGACTTTACTGAAGGATAGTTAACTATAGACATCCAAAGATTTATACGCCCTCAGAAGTCTGAGGACGGTTCCAGCGAGGTCCACATCACTGCAGCCGTACCTCCACAGTTAAAGCAGTTAAAATGATCTATCTAGGGGTTTCCCAGCCAGGCCGCCCAGATTCTCTTGCTATTAACAAAAGCCCATCTGATGTAATCAGCACCAGCGCTTGCTCAATCTTCCAGTTTTGCGCCTTACTCGCTGCCCCTTCCTGTTTAAGACCCTCCTCATCTGCAGGGCACCAGCGCTCCCGCTGCCACACGACCCAGTTTCCCCCCGGAGGAATTCCCTCCCTCTTCCTGCAGAACGCCCCTCCTCACCAGGCTCTGGAGTCTGGAGGAACTAAGGCCAGAGCTAGAGAAGGTGTCCGAGAGAAAGGAGGCTGTGTGGTATCGAAAGGCTGCATTTAGCCTAGGGATGGAGTAACGGAGGGTTAAGGTGGTGCTGATGGGTCCGGTGTAGAGACTCAGAAGGCAACATGTGGTGTCTGCAGTGTGCCTCTGACAGGTCCTTACTGGAGCTGGACTCAGACAGCTGGTAAGCCCAACTTTGAGTGTGTTTGTGCCGGTGCTGTGTGTAGAAGTCAATACTTTTTAATGGCTGCTCAACATCTACTTACTCTCTGGATTTGTCTCGTGATGCAGGTTGTACATTTCACTGACGGTTCCTCCTTTATTCAGGGAACTGCTGCCAAACTCAGATCAATCGGGAAAGCATTTATTAATTGCTTGTTACTCCTTATTGGATGCGGTGGATTTTGTGCCATGAGCAGAGTTGCTGATGAGTTTCATTTGAAATGCAGCAAAGCATCGGGCTTCATTGATGAGTTGATTTTCCGTCTGCGTGGCCAAACAAGTGAATGCAGCCGTGTCATATTTTACTGTCCTCCATCCATCCAGCGTCCTCTAACTCATATTTAATCAACTTATTCTACGAGTTACTCACTCGTGAAAAAACACGCAAGACAGTCGGTGTGAATAGAACCAGAAGAGGCAGGTTGTGTGTGAGTGAGTGGCAGGTCGGAGCGATTAATTCATCACCGCGGAGCGACACAGTGGGAAGAAGGCTCCACTTGAGGAAGCCACTCAGCGGCACAATGAGGGGCGTCTCCAGGGGAGGTGTTGACACCAGAGCTGTCCTCACATCACCCACTGCATCCATCCCATCACCTTCCACTACAAACACCTCATTAAAATTCTATCAGCCAGCAATTTATGCAAAGTCATGGGATGCTGCGGCCCTTTGTGGGTCGGCAGAAGATGAGGTGCACAGCTTCTTATGTGGATGTAATCCCTGACATTTAGAGGGGTCACTCCGTTCATTTTACATGCCAAAGTTAATTTACCAGCCACAGGGAGAGAGATACGCAGCCTGGGAAAACAGTTGTATAAAAAGTCTTCTGTGGCTCTGGAGGAGCTTTGTTAAGTCAGGAAAATGATTGGTTTGGAATTGGGAGTAAAATGGTAATTGAAGTGGACGTTTACCAGACAGGGAGGGTCTCGTGAATGACGCTATTGAGTTGCATTTATGGCGAGTGTGTGATCCATTGTTTTTTTTTAGCTTGACCCAAAACCCTGAATAGCTCAGATTATCCACATTTTTTCTTTTTTTTTTTTTTTTCTTCGTGGGCGGCTGTGGATCAGGAGGTCGAGCAGAGCGGTCGTCTACTAATCACATGATCTGTGTCTTCAAATAGGAAAACTTAAAGGTCCCATATCGTACTCATATTCAGGTTCATACTTGGATTTTGTGTTTTCTACTAGAACATGTTTACATGCTGTAATGTTAAAAAAAACAACTTTATTTTCCTCATACTGTCTGTCTGAATATTCCTGTATTTACCATCTGTATGAAATGCTCCGTTTTAGCGCATTGAAACGGAATTGCGTTGCTTGGCAACAGCTTGGGTCCTTGTTTACTTCCTGTCACCTGATGTCATTCATATACACTGCAGACGCTGTTTACATTTAAAGGTCCCATATTGTAAAAAGTGACTTTTATATTATAAAGCAGGTTTAAGTTCTACATAAATACTGTGAAAGTATCGAAACGCTTAATCCAACGAGAAATACACACAGCCGGTATTCAGAAACTGAGCTTTTGAAACAAGCCGTCAGGATTTCTGTCCATTTGTGATGTCGCAAATATACAATATTTAGACCATTTCAAAGTTTTAAATGTAAACATTCTAAAAGTGTCCCAGTTTATTTCCTGTTGCGGTGTATGTGAATGACATCAGCTGACTGGAAGTAAACATGGACCCAAGCCTAGCAACGCATTTCCATTTCAATTCCGTTGAAATGCACTAAAACGGAGCGTTTCAGACAGAGGGTGAATACAGGTATATTCAGGCCGACAGTATGAGGAAAATAAAGTTGTTTTTTTACATTACAGCATGTAAACATGTTCTAGTAGAAAACACAAAATACAAGTAGAAACATAATATATAATCATTAACCTGAAAATGAGCATTATACGTCCCCTTTAAAACAGGGCTGTCAGTCGATTAAAATATTGAATTGCGATTAATTGCAAATTAATCACACATTTTTTATCTCTTCAAAATGTACCTTAAAGGGAGATTTGTCAAGTATTTAATCCTCTTATCAACATGGGAGTGAACAAATATGCTGCTTTATGTAAATGTATGTATATATTTATTATCGTAAATCAATTAACAACACAAAACAGTGACAGATATTGTCCAGAAACCCTCACAGGTACTGCATTTAGCATAAAACAATATGCTCCAATCATAACATGTCAAACAACAGTGTTTCACAGTATTTATACAGCACCTTAAACCGGCTTTATAATAAAAAAAGACTCACTTTTTTACAATATGGGACCTTTAAATGGAAGCCTCTGTAGTACTGTATGATTTTATGGCACTGTGTGTGACGTCGAAACAAAACAAAGTAATTTTCCTCTAATATTATGATGACCTTTCATTGCATCAATAGAGGGCAAACTGAGAGGATGACTCCCAGTTTGTTCAGAATGAGGTTCCCTCGGTCCTCTTGACATATTCTGAGAACTTTGGACTCTCATTCTTCTTCTTCCTCTGACCTTTTTATCCAGTTTGCCTTAAAACGGGATTTTCAGGGGGAAGGATATTAATTTTAATGAGGCTGGATGAATGCTCGGCACAGACTGTAGAAGTCTCTCAGTTAGTCGACAGGTCCGTCTCTCCGTTCTGAGGGAATTGGATCAGTAACGCTGTGAGTGCCGGGCTGACTCAACCTCTGTGCTGCAGGAACAAGAGTCGCTTCATACGTATTGAAATTTGAAGTCTTTTTACATTTTGCAAGGAATGGTTGCCCTCATCCACCCTTTCCTTATTTAGGTGACGTTCTTTGAGTTTTTTTAAAACACATTGCACGGTTCTTTATTGTGTAACTAAGAGCAGAACATCGGAACAACAGAAGACATAAACACAACTTAAGTGCTGTCATGCTTTCAGTCCGAGCACCTCGAGGCGTCATTTCAGGCATGCTAAGCCTCTCCTCCATCTAAAGGAATGGACTTTTCCAATTAGCCAGCCTCTGCTGGAGCAGACGTGTTAAAGCTGCACCCTTCAGTCTAATTAAAGGACCTTTTCTGTCTGACTAGATTTGTTCCTTTTGGAATTAAAAATGTGTTTGAGATGAATCATGGGCAGGAGAATGAAGATGCACAGAGGGTTTTTATAACGAGTGTCCAGCTCCGAGAGAGACAACATTTTCTCTAATAAACAACAACATAATTGGTTTCTCGTGGCGTCCCAAATCCATTACAAATGACTGTTACAAAAATGTAAATGTAACCGTCTTAACTGCCTCCGGTATGGTGAAGGTGATGTTACTTTTAGGCACAAAAGCGACATGGTTAAAGAGATACGTTGCTGATTTTCAACCAGCTTTGTATCATTACAGTGTGGGTAGTATATGCAAATGAACACTGTTGAACTTCCCTCCATTTTGCCAGCTTTGGCTGTTTGTTCGAACTACAGATTGTACTTTAGCATTTTGTATGCCCGCCCCCACATTTCCTCACCGCCCCAAAATCAAAAGGTTGAAAATGCAGTCATCATGGTAGAGAAAAAGCCAACGTTGACTGTTTCTAGGAAATTGGAGAGCCAATCTGCCGACCAAAACCTCTAAAGTTCACCAGATAGATACTAGAAAGTTAACTGGGGCACAAAACAAAATGTTAAAATAATACAAGAGGTTTGTTTTAGGGGAGTTATGTGCTTCGCTATATTTGCAGCCGGATGCAGCTTTGCTAATAGCTTCCTGGTTCTATAGCTCCATACTTAACGCACAGACAGGATCATGGTCCTGGTTTTGTTATTGAACTCTTGGAAAGAACACGGTTAAGTAATTTCCCAAAATGCTGAAGTATTCCTGAAAGAAGTTTTGCGATAACGCATCCCAGTCGGCAGGAAAAAATGTGGCCATTGTACGGTCATGCAAACCAGGGTAACGTTGAATGTCGACGTTTTTGCATTTGGTCAGAGCAAGTGATGCAGTACGGCGAGCAACCATTACTGAAAGTTTCATGGTATAATAACGAGTATAACAAGCGAGAAAGTCCACTAACGCTAAATTCACACTAGAGCAGCGGCGAAGTGCGGGCTGCCATGCAATGTCTATGGAAAGGTGCCGTGACTTCTTCCGAGCTCAGCGAGCTGCAGCTGTTAGATTCTGCGGTGGAGTGCGGCCAAAGAAAAGTTGGGAAAAGTTTAACTTTTAGCGGAGAAGTGGAAGGGGCAAACAAACATAGGACTTTCACCCAGAAGACTGGTGTTCGTTATGTAAGAAAGTCCGCTAAGGGCGGTTATTTACGGTAGTGACGTTCTTATTTGAACACAAACCATGATCTTTTTTTCTAACCTTAACCAAGTAGTTTTGTTGCCTAAACCTAACCAGTCGTTTCACAACGTTAACCACGTGGCATTGTGCGTTTCTGCAAGCGTGATGGGAGGCTGATATGAAACGACAGTGCAAGCATTTAAGTAACATTTACGCAGGATAACGTCATGCTAGATGTCCTTAGTTTTAGTTCGGTTGTTTTAAGCATTTGAACAAAGGAAAATCATAAATTTGACTCAGACAGAAGGGAAATGAATGACATTTCTGAGAGAAGAACAACATTTTTCTTCTGTTTTCTTATTTCCTGTCCCCTCAGAGAGGTCTTGACCGCAAAGGTTAGCAACCACCGGTCTAGATTACAACAACAAGGTCCTCCTCATTCACCAACTAATGAACAATGTGGCTGCTTTTGCATCTGTATTTTCTATCCTTCTCTGGAAATCAACAGTGCATGAATGTTTAATGTAGGCATGTTTAAATGCAACCCTCTGGTAATCTATTTGTACAGACCAATGACAGGCATCATTTATTACCACTCATGTCACGATGTTATTCACCGCTCTCAGCCTCCTCTGGACGTCACATCTCTTTCCTATTAAAGCTTTTATTTCAGCCTTTATTATCTAACCTTGACACCGAGACGTTTGACAAGGTTACACAGTGATAGATGATTCTAGAGGGACGTCCTTGTTCTGAGCCTTTCTGCTTCATCCATCAGCTGATGACAAACAATGAAATGATATTGATTGTTTTTTGGTTTGAGAAAAAAAAAGTTGGTTTAAGGTTTAAAAAACATTTCTATGGTAGATTGTAACGGGCAAGGTGAAGTTCAGGAAATGAGCTGTCATTTTTAAAGTCTGGGCCCATAACTACATATTAGTGTCACCTCACTCCGGACTTTGTTTTATGAATTGGAGACATTTATTCTCTCTGAGACTGATGGACTGTTCTGTTGGTACAAGGTCAGAGGCTACGATAGGCACGTACTCGGTGCACTTATTGCTTTCTGACAGCCGTGTGCAACTAATCAATGAAGAAAGTACAACAAGCATTAATCAGTCTGGTTTCCACCTCGAGAGCTAGAAGTGGATTAAACGCAGCTCTCTCCTCATGTTGGTCGACTCTGTGTCAGTGAGGTCTTTTCACAGAGGAATTGTGGGTAATGTTGCGATGCACGAATGCACATTCTGCAGTTGCTGAACAAATATATATATATATATATATTATTCTTCAACTGTGCATTACTGACTGAGTACAATGATTTTGTGCAATAATTCTATGTTGCAATATACTGGTTTACTCTGCATTTATTTATTTATACTGTACATTTAAACTAATCGTCTCATTTATTTATTCTATTTTTTGCATTTTTACACACCCATTTTTCCACATTTTTATTATTATTTAAACTGTTGTTGCATATTGTAGTGTACATATTTGACATATTTCTTATTTCTATTTTCCCATATTTATTGTTGATTAATTAATTGTAATTAATATCATTTTTACATACTCAATTCTTTTTTTTATTTCTTATAATTTCTCTATGTTTATATGTATATATTTCTGTGCTATTTTGCCATATTTGATCATATGTTGATTTCAAATCAAAACCTGAAGACTGACTCATTTTTAAGGGAATATATATTTGCTGTATTCTTTTGTTATTTATATTCTTATAAATATCTACACCTTACAGTATATATACCTTACCACAAACTAATGTTGATAATGGACTACGGGGATTCAGCCATAACTTCTCATCTTATCTGGGAATGCATTTATACTATATGTTTATTAGTCTTTAGAGGATATACAGTAAGATGATAAATTTGTCAGCCGTCAGAGTTTTTGCCACCGTAGTTGTAGTATAACTCTAATATCCATGGTTGTAATAGACCATTGTGAGCAGGACTGCTTTATTGCAATATTGGATCAATATTATTATGACATATGTTTATCTTGAAGGTATTTAAAGGGGCACTCTGCTGATTTTACACATACAGTAATTCTAATTTCACTAGTCTCGAGGCTGCCTGCCCACTCAGCCGGTGAAAACAGTCCCATAATGTCTTCTGTGGCTCTGAGGGACGATGACGTCATCGGGGTCAGTTATCTCAGTTTGTGCTTGGAGACTACACATTGTTAACAGAAAGCCTGAGTCACAAACTGTAAACATGGTGTTATCAAAGAGCCACATATCAAGATGCATTATGGGAAGTGTAGGATCCAATGTTTCTAAAGCTCATCTGTGTTTTGGGTGTGATGTGTAGTAATCTGAGCAGCTTATTATTACATGATTCACAGCTATCACTGTGATGTCATCACTTAAAATATGTATTCACTTTGGTTAAGGACACATTCAGGTGCCTTCCTTGTTCTGACATCAGCAACTCCTCTTTGCTGAGCCGGCTTCTGACGCATTTCATTAAAATGTCTCTACATAATGTGCATTATAGTGTTCTTATATTGGCATCCAGTTCTGCTTCTGTAAAAAGAAAAAGGCTTTAACTTCTCTAAAAATCAAAGAGTCTGTCTCTGGAGAGGGGACAACTTGTAATCTGACACACATTTTAAAAAGCAGACTGTCGTATCAGCTTTCTGTTTTTGTTCTGTTCTTCCAGTAAAAACTAGCTTTGATTCCTCAAAGTTATTGAACTGGGTCCAAGAACCAGAACACAGTGCTCTATAATCACACAACAGTGGAAGGTGTGGAGGAAGTGAACAGATCTGTGGTTGACATTCAGCCGCTGCAGTCGCTTTAACGCTTTAATCAGTGTGGACATTGTGTGTTTTTACTGAAAGATTGAGCTGCTGATACTGTGCTTTCACTGTTTGTTGTGCCTTATGCTGGTATTTATAATTTATTCATAGGTATTTAGTTTCTTCGTATCAGTCTTATAGCTGATTACGATGACTTATCATGAGGTATTTCCTGCGTTGTGCGACTCAGACTGCTGCTATAAATTCTCTCCGTCACATTTATACCCCGCCAGCGGGATCAAAGTTCACTTTTTCCATCTGTCACGTGCTTCTTGCTGAATCACAGAGCAGTGTTCAGGAAACTTAACCCGGTGTGCTCTCTGTGTGTTTCTGCAGTGTGGAAGGTGATGCTGCAGGCAGCGAGGTGGGCGCCTCTGTGGACCCCAGCGGCGGCTACAGTTGCATCCCAGTGACCCACAGCGGTGGGCTCGGCGGCCCCGACCACCTGGACAGCCAGCTCTACGGACACATCTTGCTGCCCGGCCACCTGCGGCCCCGCCGGCCCAAACTCCAGCACTCCCAGTCCATCCTACGTAAGCAGGCAGAGGAGGAGGCCATCAAGCGGTCCCGCTCGCTGTCAGAGAGCTATGAGCTCTCGTCAGACCTTCAGGACAAGCAGGTGAGGGGGGGGGGATACACACTAAGACAACTTCCACCTGTAATTAATATAGGGCTGGGTGATGTGTTTGAAGCTATATCTCAATATTGATGATGACAATAGATAAATATCATGATTAGGGCTGTCAAAGTTAACGCAAATTTATTTTAACGGCACTAATTTCTTGTGATTTTTACCTCGTAGCGACCTCAGTTTTAAAGCTAGAGTGAAGATACTGGCATCATATGAAGAGGAGGTTAAATAACGCTCTAAAAACCTACGCTAAGTTTTGGCGAGGAAAAACTGACATGACCATTTTCAAAGGGGTCCCTTGACCTCTGACCTCCAGATCAGTGAATGTAAATGGGTTCTATGGTTACCCACGAGTCTCCCCTTTACAGACATGCCCACTTTATGATAATCACATGCAGTTTGGGGCAAGTCATAGTCAAGTCAGCACACTGACACACTGACAGCTGTTGTTGCCTGTTGGGCTGCAGTTTGACATGTTATGATTGGAGCATATTGTTTTATGCTAAATGCAGTACCTGTGAGGGTTTCTGGATAATATCTGTCATTGTTTTGTGTTGTTAATTGATTTCCAATAATAAATATATACGTACATTTGCATAAAGCAGCATATTTGTCCACTCCCATGTGGATAAGAGGATTAAATACTTGACAAATCTCCCTTTAAGGTACATTTTGAACAGATAAAAAATGTGAGATTAATCATGATTAAATATGTTAATCTATTGACAGCCCTAATCATGATATAGGATATGTATGCAAAGTCACATGTAAAATATGAAATACTTTTTTTGTTGCTTGAAATCATTAAAGCTACACTAATCAATACTTTTACATTACTGTAACAATGAGACAAATTACTCTGTGTAATAATAATCCGCCCGGTCGTAAAATCGTGCATAAATAAAAAATATATATATATACTGTATATAACATGAATAAAAAAAGTAAATGCAAAAATAAATTAAAAAGTATAATAAATGCAAAAATAAAAATAAATAATATATAAATAAATGCAAAAATAAATAAGAAGTAAATGATAAATGGAAAATTAATTAATGAAATAAATAATAAATTAAAAATAAATAAATAAATGCAATAATAAATAATAGATGCAAAAATAAATTAAAAAAATACATAAATGCAAAAATAATACATTTAAAAATTAATAAAAATAAATACATAAATTAATAAAAGGGAAAATTAAACATAAAAGTACATAAATGAGGTAATTTATATGAAGAAAAATAAATAATGAAGCAAATTAAAAAAAGAAATATCAATTTATGTCACATTTTATCAATGAATTAATTATTTTTTTTAATTATTTTTTCTATATTTAATGACATTTATTTGTTTATCGAGTCACTTATTTATTTATTCATTTATTTATTTTTATTTTGGCAGGTTCCATCCTCCATAGTAGTCAGGCTGGAGCTCCTCATGGTGGTCAAATAGAAGTCATATAATAATAATAATAGTGTGGTTTGGCCTTGTGGCCATCAGCTGTGTCCGGTTGGGAAGGACATTCTGGCCCTCTTGTTAGGCAGTGGAAGTTGTAGCCTGTTGGAGTGAGACTCACTGTCATGGTCCGTGTCCCTGGTGGCAGGTTTGAGTCCGCATGGCCTCGTCGGCCTTCGCATGGTGCAGGGAGGGAAACATGATTAGTGTCAGTCTGCTCCGTGAGTCCATGGCTGGAAAACTGGGTCAGTGAGTAAAAGCACAGGGCTGACAGAGAGGGTGGGGCTGATGGACACCGTCCTCATTATACTCTAGGTATATCACTTAGTTCAGTGTACACTGTCCTCAACTATAATCAGATTTGTTCTTTAAATCTTGTTTTTGGTTTGTTCTTCCAAGAGCATCATTATTTGGGCCATTACCAGTTTATCAGTCAAACTGGCTTCCCATCACAATCCAACATTATCCATCTTCTCTGGGGGTCTATTGGAGTCTAATAAACCCTTAATTACAGCTATTTTTAAATGCCATCACCACTCTTGTTGAGTTTTTTAAGGCAGAGGGAAAGCAGATAAGACAGCAGAACCGTTCTTCATTCTGTCTAATTCATGTTTCCAAAGGTAATAGACAGTCTTACTTTTGTATCCAGGTGAAAACAAGCTTTTATTCCAGAGTGAATTTTTTTAGATTCTAGATTTTAAGTGATACTCCAAATGTTTTAAAATGCTTTTTCATGTGTTGTCATGTATGAAAAGACCCTTTTTGATCCATATAAGCAGTTTCCACTACTAAAAAGATTCTGCATGAAGTATCACATCCAATAAAATCCAAATTACAGCACCTTTCAGAATACTGTCTGTGTTCATCGTCACTGTTTCACCAGTTGTCCCATTACAGAGAACATTTCAAGGTTAGGCTGCCATTAGAACGCTGCTACAGTAATGGACTATGTAGACGGGTCCCAGTTGTTTCTCAGATGCATTTCTGACACTAACTGTTTTTACTCTACCTGCAGGTGGAGATGCTAGAGCGTAAATATGGTGGGCGTTTCATAACCCGGCATGCAGCTCGCACCATCCAGACAGCCTTCCGCCAGTACCAGATGAACAAGAACTTTGAGCGTCTTAGAAGTTCTATGTCTGAGAACCGTATGTCCAGACGGATCGTCCTATCCAATATGAGAATGCAGTTTTCCTTTGAAGGACCTGAAAAAGTCCACAGCTCGTACTTCGAGGGAAAGCAGGTCTCGCTAACAGATGACGGCACCAAAATCGGTGCGCTGGTGCAGTCGGAGCACGGCGGGGAGATGGGCGTGCAGGCCAAGACGCCCACGACACAGAGCGACTTCACGGACGCCATCACAGAGCTAGAAGACGCCTTCTCCAGGCAGGTCAAGTCTCTAGCCGAGTCCATAGACGATGCTCTAAACTGTCGCAGTCTGCACGGTGACGACAACCAGTCGGAGCCGGGGAGAGGCCACCAGGACATGGACAGGGAGGTCAGCTGCCAGGTGAAACCCTCCCACAGCACTTCAGATCACCGCAAACTGGACGAGATGACGGCATCTTACAGCGACGTCACCCTTTACATCGACGAGGAAGAACTGTCACCGCCGCTGCCCTTGTCTCAATCTGTGGACCGACCCTCCAGCACCGAATCGGACTTGCGTCAGCGATCCCTCAACTCTTCCCAGGACTACTGGTCGCTGGCTCATAAGGATGAAAAAGGGGACACGGACACCAGCTGCCGCAGTACGCCATCTCTGGAGTGCCAAGAGCAGCGCTTGCGGGTAGACCACCTTCCCTTACTGACCATCGAGCCTCCGAGCGACAGCTCGGTGGAGCTGAGCGATCGCTCCGACCGCAGCTCCCTGAAGAGACAGAACGCCTATGACCGGAGCCTCGGCAACCAGCAGAGCAGCCCCAAACATGTCGGCCACAGCCTGCCGCCTCGAGGGCCTTCCAGAGAAGAGGACGCCACCCGCCATCGGCCGCGGCAGCTGGAGGCCCACCTGGCCATCAACGGCACCGCGAACCGGCAGAGCAAGTCGGAGTCCGACTTCTCCGACGGCGACAACGACAGCATCAACAGCACATCCAACTCCAACGACACCATCAACTGCAGCTCCGAGTCCTCGTCCAGGGACAGCCTGAGGGAGCAGACGCTCAGCAAGCAGACGTACCACAAAGAGACACGCAACAGCTGGGACTCGCCTGCGTTCAGTAACGACATCATCCGCAAGAGGCACTACCGCATCGGCCTCAACCTCTTCAACAAGTATGTACACTCCACTACACAAGATCCGTTAACATCGCTTGTACCTTTAAGCCTCAGAATCACACGATCACACATCACACACCCAATGAGGGCCAGATGAGGTTCTGTAAATTAGATTACTTTTGTTGTAGAAGCCAACATGAAACTCTTATGCACGATAAATGAGCAGCGATGTTGATTGAAACGCGACTATCTGTCCGTTCTACTTAACAAGCCTGGGACTCATTCTGCTCCGCTTCATCTGAGCCTGTGTGATTCCATTTAATCATAGTTGATTGTGGATTTGGTTTCTTCCAGAGCCGGACATTAAGTTCCTTTTAATCATTTGTGATCAACACAGCAGAGAAAAGTAGCTCATCCCGTTCCACCTCCTCCCTGCCTGCCTACATAAATCCTGTCCCTCATCTGACACACATTTGGCCAGAGGCAGACGTGCAGCGCTATAATCAACAGATTTTGGATTTCTGTCCTCACTACTTCCCATCTTGTCTCTCTCTCTCTCTCTCTCTCTCTCTCTCTCTCTACCCTCTCCTGTGTCTCCAGGAAACCAGAAAAAGGCATCCAGTATCTGATCGAGCGGAACTTTGTTCCCGACACTCCGGTGGGTGTGGCCCACTTCCTGCTCCAGAGGAAAGGCTTGAGTAGGCAGATGATTGGCGAGTTCCTGGGTAACAGACAGAAACAGTTCAACCGAGATGTCCTCGAGTGAGTTTGCAGCATCTTTTGTACTCTTTGACGTTACTTGTATGTGCAGATGGATCATTTTGCCTCAACTCTTAACTATAAAGGTACATTTATATTATCTATATTTTATCTTCCTCCCTGGAACATAAATCATCATTTAGTTGTAAATACGGTCGCCAGCTTGCAATCTTCACTCATTCAAACAGTCTTTGGAGGTTCTGAGTACGACGTAATGACTCCAGTTACATCCAGGAAATAAACAGAAATAGAATCCACTCAGGAAATTGCTGTGATGCTCAGATAAACATACTCAGATAAACGACTCCATTTATACTCTTCAGTCCTTTTCAAGGTTAGGGTCGGTAATGTTGAGAAACCAGCAAGAGTACGCTGGATTTTACAAATTATCCAACCTATATACCCAGCCCAGTGTTGACAACTCTTTTCCAATGAAAGTAGCTAGCAGCACTAGCTCCAAAAGTCCTTAAATCCAACCTGTTCTCACTCCCAACTCAACTCGACGCACAGAGGCGCCCTTTAGCAACAGTATGTGACGAACCGGGCTTTCAACTAACTCCAATGTAAACCCACCCGCGGCGTTATTCGACCAGGAGACCGCTGTTCGCGTCCCGTGTGAAATAGGGATGCTAATTTTGAAACATTTTCTTAACCAATAACCGACCCTCGTTAACCGATTATTAACTGTTAACCGACAAGATTTGAGCCTCGCATACAGCGGTGTACCAGCTGCAGGAGCACAACAGATATTGGTTGACGGGAGTCCCCAGTTCACCGTCCGGGAGCGTTAACTTAGCAGCTACGATGCTGCGTGTAGTGTCGCGGACATGCAGCCACTTTCCCAGTAAAAGTCTCCACGGCACATTTAGTTTAGTTTAGCAGGTTGTCTGCTGTGTGTCTGCCCGGAGTAACTTTAGTGAGTGTCCAACAAACAGTGTGTGTGTTTGTGCTACGTTAGCAGCTCTAGCATTGCCGGAGGCTTTGTGCTCGCCGCCGCCGCACACGTAGTCTGAGTAACTTTAGCGAGTCTCCGACAGACCGTGTGTGTGTCTGTTGGCGGGGAGTGTGAGGTTGTCGGTGGCGTTCTAGCTGTGAACGTAAGTGAAGCAGTGTGTGTTCAGTTTATACACACCGGAGGCAACTTCCCGTATCCTGCAACTCCAGCTCCGCCTCTTAAGGTGGGCTGTTAAGGTGGACCAGCTTTTCTCCTTAAACTGACGAGTTTTTCTCAGCTTTTTAATTCATTATTAATATTTCTTTTAACCGTTTTAACCGATAGCGTTAATTGGATAAGATGCTTACGGTAAACAACGAACATGACTGTTGTCAGTACTCACAGCTGTCAAGCTAGCAGCTTGTGGAAGACTCACAATGAGTGCCCAGGTAGAGTTCACACAGGTAGGTAGTCCATCTAATAATGATTGACGGGTTATTACAGTCCTACAGCAGCCACAGATACCGAGATTTTTTTCGTTTTTTCTGTCAGAGCATTTGATTTATTGCTTGCTGTCGGGATGTAATTAGTAAAATGCATTTGAAGAACACTACCAACCCTAGCTTTTAATGGGCAAAGGGAGTCCTAAAGATCTTCAGCATTTTCCAGAAGTGATTCTCAAACAGCGCCTCTACTTTATGCTTCAGACTGGACAGACTTATCTGAAACACACTTGAAGCACACACACCAGCAGCACAATCAGAGCCCATTGAGATTCAGTGGAGGATAAGGCCAGGAGAGGTCCGTCAGTGTCAGTTTGACGGGCCTATCTAAAGGCCTCCTTGAGAAAACGTCTATAAATCCTGACGTGCGAGGCATCAAGGTATCGGGGCTCTGGAGCGCCGAGTCACACTCCTCTCTTCAGCGTCGAAAAAAAAAAGGTCTCAAGTCCTTTATTTAAGTAGAAGTGTCAATATCACGGTGGAAACTCAAGGTAAAAGTTCTGCATTCAAGCTGCACTAATCGATATCTTGAAATGTGACAAACCCACAAAGAATGATCACTGACTCTGTAGTTAACCTCGGCTCTACGGAGCTTTTTAGTATCTTTCAGGTCGTCGTTTCTGGTTCAGCCTTGCTGCTCTTATGAAAGTCCTTTCCAGCAGCAGGCTCTGATAAACTCACTGTACGCTACTTGTCCAACACCAAACCACAGACAGACAAAGTTAGGGATGGCTGATGAAATGAATGCAGCATTTAGTAACTAAAGAGCCAGATATTTTTCTCAGGAGTTGACGGACACCAAAACAAAACAGAATATTCCACTTCCATTCATCCGGTTGCCAGAAACAGGACTCCAAATCAATGCTAATGTTGCTCTCTGTCTACTGACTGGGTAAATAGGAAACTGTTTTACCGTAACAAGTAATAATATGTCAAATGTGTGTGTGATGTTGAGCTTGTTGTGGAAATTATCAGTGCTGCTTCAAGTAAAAGAGAATGCAGTAAAACATTCTGAAATATCAAAAGTTAAAGTGGGGATGAAAGTCTTGTAAATACACACAGTTTTTATTTTTCAAAGGAAGGAAAGAAAGGAGGAAAAGAGAGTCTAGTACAGAGAGAGAAACTCTTTAGATGATGTCTACAAGGAATTGTGTCATCGAGCTGAAACAAGGATGTCTTCTGGAAAAGTATAGATTTTGGAGATTTTTACCTTGACGTCAGCAGCCATATTTCTTTCATATTGAATGTGAAAATTAGCAAGAAGCTGTTGCCGTCTGTAGCTGATGAATGCAGTCATACATGCTAACCCTCTCGATTTTTCAGGGAGACTCCCGTTTTTCATCTCTCTTGGTTTCCTCCCGGTGTCACAGTTCTCCCGATTTATGACAAATGTTCACACCATTTTTCCTTTTCCTTATGTCAGCCTGTTTCTGGCGCTGTATAGCTTGTATAAGTCCTTCTGTTTCCACCCGGACGACAATAGAGCTTCACCAAATGTCGGCCCCTCGGTGGAAGAGATGCTTACGGCCAGGGACTGAAATTAGCACCCGTAAATTGTTGGCAGTGGCGGGTGAAATCATCAGGACACCCGCCACTTTGGCGTTGTCAAGTTGTGTCTGAAAGGACCTTCAGTGAGTGAGAGATTGAGAAATAAATGGAGAGTACTAAGGGAAAGAAAAAGCTTAAATAAAATGAATAAAAACAATGTTAGTTTATGCCAGAGATTGACACAAATTCACGCCAGAGGGGCAAATTATTCAGTTTTCTTTCCTGAGTATTACAAATAAAATTTAAATTAGGCCTATTTAACATAAAAATGCTGTTGCAGTGTAGTTCATATTTTGCTATATTCGTTCTTTAAAAGTCACCAGAAAGCAGGAAACAAAGTCTCTGAAACTGGAATTTTGTTGGTTTTGAAATCCTCACATTAAAGGCAGTTATACGTTCCTGAATCTCATGCAGCTTTCCTGAACAATCAAGTTCTTCCTGTTTGAAATGATTGTGTATTTTCCTATCCAACCTGATCTTCCCACTAACCGCTAATTGTGTGGTTTGTTTTTCACCAGCTGTGTGGTGGATGAGATGGACTTCTCTGCGATGGAGCTGGACGAAGCGCTCAGGAAATTCCAGGCTCACATCAGAGTTCAGGGAGAAGCTCAGAAGGTTGAGCGGCTGATAGAAGCCTACAGGTGAGAAACTCAACACATGACACAAGACACATGGTTTCATCATCAAACTAATCACCACAAGTCATTTCATTTTTTCAGCAAGGAGGAATAATGTGATGTTTTTGCAGTAGGGTCTTATATCAATTTAAACTGAGGATTATGTGACAGGATGATCAGTACCGGGTTCATACCATCAACATACCGTGTATGAATAAAGTCTCGTCCACACCGGGAACGTCTGGAGCGACGAAGACTTGTTTTTAAATCTACACTTCCTGCTTTTATTCAAAATAAAAGCCCTCAAACGTTTTTTTCTGTGGACAGAATTCCTTCATTTGTTAACACGAGGCTTTTATTCTGAAATATATGCCGGACAGTGTTGTAGAACATGCAGTGACTTGCAGAGCTCAATGAATGAATATAGTACGGGGTTTTAATTGTGGATTATTACTATTATTTACAAATTACCACACGTTTCTTAACCTTTCTGTCTAAAATAAATCTAAATGACATTTATAATGAAATGAAATGGCCGTTATGACAGGTGAACTCTATGTAGAAAGAAAGGGCTGACAGCAGCAGCAGAAACGGAGCTGGTGTGAACACCCAACGCGGGAAACACACAGCCGCCACGCAACGCAGGGGTGTGTGGGCGGGACCTCGATACCGCGGCACCAGCCTCCCCCCAGATATTTTGGCTTCACTTCTGTACAGTGGGAGGAAGAGGAGACGCGTCGTCCATCTTTATATACAGTCTGTGGTCTGAACACCATTACCCTCTAAAACAGAGGTGACAGAGGTCTTTAACACTCTCGGGCATTAAGAGCATCAGTGCAGCAGCGCAGAGCCATTTTTAAATCCAGACTTTGTTCGAGCAGATCATTGCAGAAACTAATTTAGAGGAAATTACTTGAAAAAGTTGAGGAGAGACGTCCCTCAGGGCCGCTGATGGATGTTGTTTGTAACTCATTTATTTCCTCCAAACCTCCGGTAGAAAGGTGCTCTCATGCCCACAGAGAATTAGCTTCGATCAGCACCGAGGAAGGACATTCAGGCCTCAGTAAACAGCACAGTCACTGTTACATCGGGGAGATAACGATAACGGATCATCTGGCGCTCGCCTGCAGCCCGGTCCAGATATGATCGTGGACTCACTTAATGGTGACTCAGAGAGCTGTGAAACGGCCCGTCTGATGGCTGCAGGCGGTGCCGTCGGCCGTCGGTGGTACTGAATCGTTGTTCTTTTGACTCGAGGCTGTGAAGCATTATTTAAATATTATATGTGACCACAGCTCAGACAGTGGAGAGTTCAATATCAATATCAATATCGATATTCCTGCTCACGAGTAGAACTAACAGGAAGGTTACTGATTTATTTTACCATAAAGGAAAGTCTTCATACTGATGATCTCCCTTAATGGTGATGTTAGTACTGTTAGTACTGTTAGTACTGTTAGTACTGTGTTCTGGTACAACTTAAATTCAGAACAGGATGAAATCATTTTTTGACATTTTTAATTAAAAAAACTATTTTGAACAAAAATCGTTTTTAGACGTTAATTTTGGGGCATTTAAAAAAAATTTAAAACAGAATGAAATCATTTTCAGACACATTTTTTGGACGTCTTTAATTAAAAAAAAAAAAAACAGGATGAAATTATTTTTAAACATGTTCATTTTTGGACATATTTAATTAATAAAACAGGATAAAATCATTTTTGGACATTTTTAATTAAAAAAAAAAAAAAAAAACATTTTCAGACATTCATTTTGGGGCATTTTAAATTTTTTTAAATCATTTTCGGACGTATTTATGGAAACAAAGCTGCCCACAAAATCAGTCTCCCATTCATTGTCTATGGAGCAGCTCCAGACTTTATACTTTTATACGTGATGACATCACAAGTTTGAGACGTACCTGTCTGGTTTCTGGCTTTGAGAGAGAGTCGCTCATGTTCACCAATATTAATTTAACTTTTCTATGTCTGACATCCTCTCCGCAGCCAACGCTACTGCATCTGCAACCCCGGCGTGGTGCGACAGTTCAGGAACCCCGACACCATCTTCATCCTGGCCTTCGCCATCATCCTCCTCAACACAGACATGTACAGCCCCAACGTCAAGCCCGAGAGGAAGATGAAGCTGGAGGACTTTGTTAAGAACCTTCGAGGTACTTTGTCCTCCCGTCCTGCACCACGTCCAGCTTACTGTCTGTTATCTTCAGACGCTACTGTGCCACTCCAAGGATAAATATTCATCTCAAATTGAGTTTTGTGCACGCTTTTTGCCTCGATTAATGGCCGTGTCAATAAAGTATTTATCTTTTTTTTTTGGAAGTCATGGCCAAGAAAGCTTTGCTGTTGAGGCAAATCACTTTTTTTAGTTGCCCTCAACAGATTTCGAGGGTATTAGCAGGAGCTTTGTGGCATGGCTAACTCATTTCTCTGCCTATTGGAGTGTCAGTAATTAAAGTACAGTATTGAGTGGAGGAGAAATGTTTGTCCTCAGAGAGCTAGAAGGACATTTCTGTGAGAAATATGTGCAACGCGGCAGTATGTAAGTAAATTCAGGGGTTCATCAACTCTGGTAAATCTCTGAATTAATCATTAATCCTTCTCTCTCTTCTCTCTCATCCTCTGACAGGAGTGGATGATGGGGAAGACATCCCCCGAGAGATGCTGGTGGGGATATATGAGCGGATTCGCAAGCGAGAGCTCAAGACTAACGAGGACCACGTGTCCCAGGTTCAGAAAGTGGAGAAACTCATTGTTGGAAAGAAGCCGGTGAGTTTGCCCTTGGGCTGCCGCACGTACGAGTGTGACCACTTTTATCTTACCCTCCATTCAGGAGCTGAATCTAACCGCAGCCTGCAGGAGCTAAATTACCCAATGTACCTCTGAGCCGTCACAGAGAGCGCCGGCTTATTCACGGCCAACATTTCTCTATAAACGAAAAGGAATGAAAGAGCATTCTTTACCCTGAACCTACTTTCTTCGCCGTGTGACTCATCGATTCTTCGGGGCCGGAGACCTTCATGCTGAATGACTGTAATATGTCTTTTGCCCCCTAAGAGCCCGCCGGGAAAAAGTGCCCGTCTGACAAGCAGCGTAATAATAAATGAGATAAATGGCCTCGTGCCATATAATCGTGAAGGTGTTTACTCAAAACTTTCCGTCCATTGATGCCCGTCATCAAACTAACTCCACACAAATCAGCAGGAGTCCGAGGGACCTTGACGATGTCATGATGGTAAAGGCTGACGTGCACATTGGAAACACAACATTAGAAGACGGATTGTGACGAGCACATAGATGTTTGTTCTGTGATCCATAAAACTAGTTTTCCTGATTTTAGATTTGGTCCATTTTTCTTGTCGAACGTTAACGTCTTTTCTTTGATGTATCGTGAATTTAATAGTTCCCGTATGTGTTCACTGATCCCTGTGAAATGACTCTTGTATGTGTTTCGCTCTCCGTAGATTGGCTCGTTACACCACGGTCTGGGCTGTGTGAGTATCACTCTCTCTGTCATCTTCGTCTTAGTGTTGAATGGAAATATTTGTAAAATACCCAAAGGCTGTATGGAATAGATGTGTCGTAGGGAGGCACCGATAACACTTTTAGTGGCGTTAAACAAATTTGCATTAACGCGTTGTTATCGCATTAACTTTGACAGCCCCAATAAGTTTATATATATATTTTTATAGTAGGTAATGATGCTGTGTTGTGTGTGCAGGTGCTGTCCTTACCTCACCGGAGACTGGTCTGTTACTGCAGACTCTTTGAGGTACCCGACCCCAACAAACCACAGAAGTTGGGCGTCCACCAGCGGGAGATCTTCCTCTTTAACGACCTGCTAGTGGTGAGGATGTCAGACGTTATTCTTCCAGCACATTGAGAACACACTCACTGGGCATTCACTGAAAGAGTCTAAAACCACTTGCTTTTTTTTCCCACAGGTTACTAAAATTTTCCAAAAGAAGAAGAACTCTGTGACGTACAGCTTTCGGCAGTCCTTCTCACTTTATGGCATGCAAGTGCTGCTCTTTGAGAATCAGTGTAAGTGGCACAGAGACTTTTGTGTGAGCTCTTTATAAAGATGTCAGTGTGCTTGAAACAACTAGTTTGTACGAAAACACGTCTAAAGGCAAAAATGTTTATGGCTGTTCAGAATATTCACACTCCAAGGCTTTTGAGTCACAGGTCAGATCGATGAGCCATAGTTGCATAGCATTGTTGTTTTTAAATTTAAATATTGTTTTTAAATTTAAATGTTGTTTTTAAATTTATACTTCCTGGTTCATGATTACATATGAATTGATTTGATGGGATATCCATGAATTACAAATAAAGTGCATAACTTTTCATAGGTATAGCTACGAACGGTATATGAGAACAGCCTGAGGTATTTTATGCAACAAACGTACTCATTACATTTTACATACTTATTTTAACCCCAACCACAATCTTTTCCTAAACCTGACCAAGTAGTTATGTTGCATAAGTAAACCTATGTTGGAAGTTTATTTTGAAAAGAGACTGTATGCATGTAACAAGCGGAAACTGCCACGCCGTTCCTGACGCATCCAAAACGGACGCTAGAGGGTTACCTAGAGCGTCACAGTTTGAAGCGATGAGTTGGGAGTGACAACGTGTTGGGAGGGAGGAGGTTTCAGTGTTCAACGAGCATTTTGTTTGAAGCTTACTGACACCTTAATGTCATGAGAAGTGTTGTCTGTTATTGAAACAACTCTAATTTCTGTGGACTCTTCCTGGAGATCTGTCTGTTTTGTGAGGTTAAAGTGTTGATATCGTCACTCTTTAGATTATCCCAACGGAGTCCGCCTGACCTCGGCCATTCCCGGAGCTGACATCAAAGTCCTCATCAACTTCAACGCACCCAACCCTCAGGACCGCAAAAAGTTCACCGACGATTTGCGAGAATCTATCGCTGAAGTCCAGGAGATGGAGAAGTACCGGATAGAGTGTGAGTTTCATATTCTTCTCTACGTATCTGTGCTCAACAATTATCATTACTAACATCATTATTATAAGAGAGGTTAACGCTGTGTTATGTGTTTCTCCTGCCCAGCGGAGCTGGAGAAGCAGAAGGGGGTGGTGAGGCCAAGCATGTCCCAGAGTTCAGGGCTGAAGAAGGATACGGGCAACGGCAACCTGAGCCGAGCGAGCCTCGACGACAGCTACGCCATCGGTGAAGGCTTGAAGAGGAGCGCCCTCAGCAGCTCGCTACGTGACCTCTCAGACGCAGGTAAAAAAAATCAGGGGTTGCCATGGTAACGCACTGTCTCATCCCTCTGCTAGACAAAGTAGAGCGTGTATACCCTGAGCTGGACGCTGGCAGGATACCGGTAGCCACGGCGACTGACCTGTCGATGCAGAGTGTCTTAGCGAACACACCCTCTGAGCCGCGGAGCCGGTGGAGCGAGGAGGTAGAGATGGGTGTTGTGCTAATGGGCCCAGGTGTAATTTACTAGAGGCTATCAACCAATAATCCTGCCTGGTGGGGGGGGGGAGGCAGCGCTAGAGTATGTAGGTCAGTGTGATCAATTTGAGCGTCTTAGCGGTAAGAGGAATTAATGTTGTGCGGTTGATTCAGGCGGGGAGTGTAGGGAGTGTAGGGAGTCGCCTCTAACACTCAAACACACTCAGTGACCTCAGCAGGGTTCAGACGAGTGGACGCTGTTTGAATGAGACGCATGTTAGTGTCAGTCTTTATACAGTAGAGCCCAACCAATACTGGATGTTGGAGGCTTATATTTACTTTAGGAGCTGTTTGTGCATCACTCAGTTGAAATAAAGATTGTTTTTGATCACGTAAAAGTGACTTACATTAAAAGGGTAACATCTGTATTTTTCAACCTGGACCCTATTTTCCAAAGTGACTAATGGGGACAACAATATTAGAAACTGGTCCAGTATTGAGGGAGAACGTGTGCTACTCAGCATGTGAAAATAGTTGTACAATGTTTTCTGTAGCTCTGGAGGAGCTTTGTCAAATGTACGGGGCTGATCACGCAGACGTGTCACTACAGGCATTACCGCTTCAAAAAGAAATCCGTCGTGATATCATGACGTGAGATGTGAATTCACCCTTCCCTCTCACATACTCCGCAGCTCTCTCGCAGTCCAACAGCTAGCCACATATACCGGCATCAAAACAGGAAGTACGTGGTAAAGTAGTAAAGCCCGCTTCTTGCTTGATTTGATTGGTTGCCTGGGCTAACTCTGACATCGACGAGTGGCGCAACTACGCGCACGGGGCTGAAAAGTTGACCTGATAATATTTGATCTTTTATCTAAGTGCACGGTAGGCTCTCTGTACCATAGAAGAACAACGTTTCTAGTGACGCGTCTCAGTGTAATCGGGGCCTAAGAAAATAACCCTGATGATGTCATAGTGACCATCGCTTGGGCTTAGAGACTACAAAAAAAATAGAGACTACAAACAGAAAGTCTCATTAGAAAGTGGAAGCGGGGAGTTTGAAAACTGTGGACATTTACCAGAAGGAGAGCGTCTATTAGAATCTATTATTTGGGTGCATTATGGCAAATGTAGTTGTTTTTGGTGAGTCATACTCGGGACTAACATTCAGGATATCTCGGTTTTGGCCCTTCTTTATTAAAATGTGTCTCTTGTGAGTCTTTCAACTCGATGGATGTGAAATGCTATATTACCGGAGTCTCCCTTTAATGGGTCTCCTGCCAGCTGTGTAGAAATCTTCCAGACTGAGTGATCCCAGAGGCTAGCGTTGTTGTTGTGGAGTTGTAGCAGAGCCTTGCTTCTTCCCTTTCCTGTAGTCCTTATTGGCCTCCCTCTGCCAGTCTGCTGCTAGCTTATAGCCATGTGCCACTATCGTCACCTTAGGGTGCTAGCGCCCCCCCCCCCCCCCCCCCCCCCCCCACCTCCGAACTAGACAGAAGGGATGTGTGCACCTTCCCGTGTTAACCAGGCGTGTCTAATCTGTCATGTTACATGTTCTGGGCAGGCAAGCGTGGGAGACGCAGCAGTGCAGGATCACTAGACAGCAATATGGAAGTAAGTAGGACGCATCTGATGCCGAGCTGTCCTCTGACTTTACGTTGTTCTCTCTGAACACTGTTTCTGTCTCTCTGTAGTTTGAGTTGTTTTTGATTTTTTGTTCCTGTCTTGGTGGTGTTTTTGTTGTGAGCACCTCGGTCACTGTGCATGCAACGGGAATGATCCGCTGTGGCTGTTAACCCTCGATGTACGCAGCATGACACCACTAATAATACTGCTGACTCTGTGTGGATGTTAGACGCTGAGTCATCCTCTCGTGTAGCGGGTTAGTTTTACCTGAATGTCCCTTTTGTTGTTCACTCAGAGTGAACTGTGCTTTTGTCAGTTCCAGCTACTGCATGCTCACACAGTCTGAGGTGACCGACTCGCACTGCTTCCTTTCACTGACCCCTGACCTTGACGAGAAGCTCCTCCCAGCGGCGTGCTGCAGTGAAAGAATCAGAGCATGGAGGCACAGATGTTAAACATTTCATATAAACTCTCTCCAGTCAGACGATCTGTCTCCTACGGGGACAAGCTGAAGAGCCCTGTGTGGTTGTAGTTAGAATCAGAATCAGAAATACTTTACAGCAAGCCGGTTATTATTGTGAAATCAACTTATATCGCCCTGAAGGGGTTTTATTGTTTCACAACAATGACTCACTGTCTGTACATTATCCCGCTTATTACACCGATACTAACTTAAGAAATCAATAATTTGACACCAAAAAAACGGTCCTCCAGAGACCGACATCAGAACTACGGGTCTGCTATACATAGCAACGGTCTGTTATACATTGCAACGGTCTGTTATACATAGCAACGGTCTGCATTACATAGCAACGGTCTGTTATACATAGCAACAATCTGTTATACATGGCAACGGTCCGTTATAGCAATGGACCGTTATACATAGCAAAGGACCGTTATACATAGCAACGGTTTGCTATACATAGCAACAGACCGTTATACATAGCAACAGACCGTTATACATAGCAACGGTCTGCTATACATAGCAACAGACCGTTATACATAGCAACGGCCCGCTATACGTAGCAACAGTCTGTTATACATAGCAACGGTCTGCTATACATAGCAACGGACCGTTATACATAGCAACGGTCCGCTATACATAGCAACGGTCTGTTATACATAGCAACGGTCTGCTATACATAGCAACGGACTGTTATACATAGCAACGGCCCGCTATACGTAGCAACAGTCTGTTATACATAGCAACGGTCTGCTATACATAGCAACGGACCGTTATACATAGCAACAGTCCGCTATACATAGCAACGGTCTGTTATACATAGCAACGGTCTGTTATACATAGCAACGGTCTGCTATACATAGCAACGGTCTGTTATACATAGCAACGGTCTGCTATACATAGCAACGGTCTGTTATACATAGCAACGGTCTGCTATACATAGCAACGGTTTTGTAATAATATTCTATAATAATGTAACACTGTGAAAGGAGACTTTATTTTGGATACTTCATGTACATTCTGCTGATAATATTATTGCACTTTTACTTAACTGACAATTTGAAATCAGGACTTTTACTTGTGATGGAGTATTTTTTAGACTATTGTATTCTTACTTTTACTGAAGTAAAGGATCTGAGTACGTCAGATACAGAAGTATCGGCTGTCGTACCGGCAGACTACAGAGCAGCTTCTCCCCTCAGGCTGTGAGAGTCCTCCGCTCGTCCTCCGTACGCCAGCGTAAAAAATAAAAGAACCTTAAACCTTAATAGTGTAGTTTGCATGTCGTGCATGGCTCTGAAAGATTGGCTTCATTTCTTTAACATGAACCTTTGTTTTGATTGTTCATCTTGTTATTCTGTGTTACTGTGCCTCTTATACAAAAAACATCCTATGAAGTTGTTTTTTTTGTTTGACTTGCTGAGTGGGAATTTAGAAACATCAAAACCCATCAGTTAACTCAGCGGTGCACTCTCGCTGAACCCCAACTTGACAGTTGAAAACGGTACTGCATGCAAATGTGAGTACTGTATATATACAGGCTGCAGCTTCAGATTGTTCTCTAAAGTCTCCAAAGTGTGGGGGGGAATTAAACCTTGGGAAAGCAGATATAATTGTGACAGGAACTCACAACAAACAGCATTTAGTCTGAAGACTAAGAAGCAGTGTGTCTGCTCGCGACAGTGCCGATACCGCGGGCTCCGACGAGCTCAGCACGCCGAGCCCCTGAACCGTTCAGAGAGAGTCGACCGTGAGATGTTAGCACGGATAGACAAACAGAGGCAGCCAACCAGAAAAAGGAAACAGAGAAGCTGTTTTTCCACAAGGCAACACAAGCAGTCGTGTGAGATTTGAGATGAGCTGTAGATGCTTCATGCAGCTGGTGCTGCTGTGTAGAGCAGGGGTTCTCAACGTGGGTTGTCAAATTAGATTTGCTCATGTATAACTAAAATCAAAATAACACACTTAAAGCTGGCCCACACTAAAAGATGTTTCAAATCTTAACAGATGTGTAAAATATGAGAGAGCCCACACATAACGACATGTTGTGTTACATTGAACAGTTTTGTTCCTGTAATGTTTGGAGAGCAACGATTTGGCCAAAACAGCCAAAACAGCCAAAACAGCACACACTAACAGATTCATTCATCAACAACAGTCCCCACTAAATAAAAATGGAAATATCGCAAAATCTCTCACGATCAAACGTGACTTTAGTGTAAACAAACATGGCAGACGACAGCAGGAAGAATTAGAGATGTTAGTTTTTACTTTGTACTGAAAATTCCTGAAGGATGGATGAAGTCATGGAGGCACGTTAAAACAAATCGACAAGTCTGTCCTCCATCTCTGAGCTCCATCTTATTACTTTATGCTTCACGTTTAGCATTAGCTCATGCATTAGCCACGGCCGCGATGACGGCGCTTCAGTCAGCTTGTTCTCTATCGTTCTTTCCCACGTGACCGCGTCATCGTCTGACCTCTGGGTTCCCCACACACAACAGGATATCCCATCGTAAATATTGAACATGTTTAATATCTACGATTTGAAATCGGTGCGGCCAGGATGGACTTCAGAGCTGACCGGGGATGTAAAAAACACTGTTAACATACCTCACACCACAGTAACATCTGGAAAGATCATCTTTAGAACCATCAAACTATCAGGGCTTTACTGACGATTGTCGGGAGGAATTAGGTCCAAAATCGGCTTGATTCTCGTGTCGTGTTTATCCGGCATTACTGGATCATTTACAAAAGTCTGTCTATAAAACTATTTAAAAAGGTATATTTTTTGCTACTTAATAGCTAAATCTAACAAGATATTCTGCTTTAATCCACATTTGTTAACGTTTAGCCTTTCAAAAAAACCATTTTCACTGCGGTCAAAAACCTATTTGCTCTCCCGCTTGACGCACACAACGGGAGGCCTGCACCTGTATTAACGGGAATCTAACAACACTATAAATTACATTTATTTAGCCACAATATCACTATTATAGTAAATCAAGTTGTTACAAAAAAAGAGGTTATATTATGTATCTCTGCCGAATCAATTAAGACGTCATCACTTTATTTATGTTGAAATAATTATGTTAAAGAAAGTTGATTTAATAAAGAAGAGTAACTCATTTACTTCACTGAATCTGTAATATTATATATAATACAGCTTTTCTTAGATACAAGTAGGGACTTCAAGGAAAATAGGGTGGGAACATCTGGTGTAGAGGATTCAACAAGCCTGTGCACACTCTAGAAGCTGAAACCAGAGGGGTGATGGGTTAATGGGTTTCTCTCTCCATGAATACGTCTTTTAGTCCTTAAATAAATGGTGAAATTTGAATCTGCAGCGAGTATACCTTCAGTATTTATCTGCTGCTTCCCACTGGACAGCCAGAGTAGACTGTGTGTCTCTGCTGTGATCTGACCGTCCTCTCTCTTGCAGGGGTCCATCATTAGCAGCCCTCACTTGCACCGGAGACCCCCCTCCAGCGCTCGAGACTGCCCGTCCCGCCACAGCGGCCAGTCCCTGCCCAACTCCTCTTCGCTGCTCGGCACGTTGTTCGGCACCAAGCGGGGGATGAAGTCCCCCAGCCCGACCCCGCAGGCCTTGCACCCCACCCTCATCTCCCACACCCCTCACCCCGCCAACCTGCACCACACGGCGCGGTCGGAGACGGACGCGGCGCACCACGCACAGTTCTGCCATCAGAACCCGCCGCCTTACCACCACCACCACCACTACCACCCGCCGGCCCACCTGCAGCACCCTCCGCACCAGTACCACCCGCCCCCTGCTCCTCACGGCCAGCAGCAGCCGGCCTACCCGCCCCACCCTCACCCGCAGCACGGCGGAAGCCACGGGAGCCACTCCTCCCACCCCGCCCACGGCCTCCACCACCACGGCCCGCCACCGGCGCCCTCCCAGGCCCCCGGCAGCAGCACCAAGCCCAAGCACAGCGGCATCAGCACGGTGGTCTGAAGTGCACCGGGGCTCTCTGACTGAACTTTGATTTTACTAGGAGACGGTCGCAGTGTTGCACCGTCGGTCTGGGGATGTGATGACACCCCGAGCCGCCTTCGGCATTGTTTTGTTACTCTCATCACACGGGGGGGTTATTGAATATAAACACATTTCCTTTCCGGTTGCTCCTTCCATCTCATTTCAGTCACGTCTGACAACAACGCAAGAGCATGCACAAAGACCACAACTACTGTTTCTCCTCAGTCAATTAAAGGAACAAATATCTTGCTTACTAGTATTTTACAGAAGAAGTAAATAGTAATCTTGACTTTAAAGTGATTTTATCTCGTGTGTTTGGCTAAACAGACAGACAGACAGACAGACGGACGGACAGATGGTCATCCTCAGCCGTACAGTAGCCGTACGAGTATTTAACGTAGCGGTAGCTCACAGTGCACTGTGATGTCTCTGTTAGCAGTGATTAAATGTGCCAATTATTGAAGCATTTACCAATTTAGTCACGACGATCGCTTTATGTATATTGTGCATATAGTATTTTGTAAAATAATAATATCAACTGTTATTATTATAATTCTTATTATTATCACAGAATAAACGGTAAACTCTCAGTATTAAACTGGCACATAAGGTGGCGTAGTGAAACTAAATCATTAGTTCCATGTAGGCGGTCCAGTGAGCTGGGATACTACTACTACTGTGTACGGTTGCCTTTGAGTTACAAGATTGTATTCTCATCCACTGCTCTCGTCTTTGGTTCGGAGTCGTCTCTCCAGCTCCGGAACAAAAAAAATTAAAAAAGGCAGCCACGGCGAGCTGCCGAGCAAACAGATTCATCTGAATGTCCGCCATCAGTTTATTTTTTTAAACTATTTTTTTAGAGTCCAATATGAAGCGCTCTATGGTAGGATTCTTCAAGTCCGTTCTGCAGGAGGAGGACTGGGGAGGAGGTTTTTCATGGAAACTGTGTAGCAGGGAAACAGCACCAGGACTGTTAAAGTGTCTCCCCTGATGTGGAAGCTCTCAGCTGGCTGAGTGTCCCTCTTTGAGTCGTCGTCTCAGCGCCATTTACTCCCTCCGTCTGACTTTTTCTCCCCTCGGATGTACAGAAATCAATAATTATCATTCTGTGATGATGGTGATGGCAGTTTTATATCAATCATCTTTGTGACATATGATGGGATGGCTGACGGCCGTCCTGTGCACAGTGTGCAGAGCGGAGGCAGGGGTGGCTGCTGGGTATGCTGGAGCACAACATCAGTGATAGACGCAGCACTCGTTCTACTTAGTTGATATCAACGGCAGTCTGTATCTGCTTAAAGACTATGAGATGGATTTTTTTTTTTACTTGTGTGTGCAATATGTATTTACTTTCTTGGTGGTTGTTCCATTTGGTTTAGTTCTGTTAGTGTTGTCTTCTGTCCCCCCACAACATCCTTTGTCATTTCCTCCTCAATGTTTTGGTGAAGTATCCACGTGGATTTGGAGGGACACACTGATAAATAATAATTGCATGTAACAATGTATTTCGAGGCTATTTTCTAACTATTGTGTATTCCCAAACTATTATCAGTGTTCCAGTCGACAGTTAACATTAATGGTAGAATAGTTTTGACTTCTTCAATTACAGCTAACTGAAGTCGGCTATGTGTCCGTGTGACTCCAGAGGATAACCGAACCCTGTATCGTCTCCTGATCCACATACAGTAGTTTAACTGGATCTGTAGTGTGTACGACGGTATAGTTACAGCTGTGAGAGGAAAGGTAGAGCGGGTGTGACGGAAGATGAAATCAGAGTATAATGAATGGATCTCTTATTATATCTTCATATTTATCATCTGTCTCTGTCGATGGCTCTACACATTATTACTGTTGTCAAGTGATATCCAGTAGATCTTAAATACTTCTCTCCTCATGGTTCTAGTTATCAAGGTACCACTCTCTGATAAAGTACCCTTTATAAAGGGTGGATAAGTTAAAGGTGCAGTGTGTAGGATCTGGCAGTATCTAGTGATGATAATATATTTTCTGTTTCTGCCAATAGATCCACCTAAATGCTACACACTGTTCCTTTAAAATATTTGCCATGGTCCAAAATGTATTTTGCAGGCTTTATTATGAACTCTAGACTTCTCTAAAATCTAATATTGTAATTTGACTCTGATCTGTGTGAAATATACAGCATCTAATCCAGCATAGTTTAGGTTGTACGGAATCCAAGAAGTGCCAATACTGCATGGTCATTACATTTTAAATCAGTTGTATACCAAATTGAATCGTCCCAGCACAACCAATCACAAAGTCTGATTATTAACTAGTTGTTATGGGATAATGGTGCAAACACCAGCCAAGACGAAACACGTAGCTTTTTTAAATATTAGCCAGAGTTATGTCGAATCAGAGTGTTTTCAGTCACAACCCACCGGTTCCTTCAGACGACTGATCCATATTAAAACCTGTCCAGATCCCGCGTGAGGTGCTTCGTTGCATGCCATTGATGCCTACCGTTTCTTTTTTCTTTTCTTCTTCTTCTCTCTTTTTTTAAGTGTTGTTCTGTTAAGCGGCGGGTTTTACTCGCCCCCAAACTTCCAACGTAGCTTTGATTTCTCTGACTGATGCTTGTTTACATTTAGATGATTTCTGACCTACTATAGTGTGTCCTTTTCATTTAAAGTTGTGTCACTCTCCTCCGGCATGCATCTCACTTCTATACTCCCACTGTACAGTATAAAGACACGGCAGGAAGCTGCTGAGTGTAAATAACAAATCCATCTGGGGGAATCTAATGTTGACGAAGAGGCTCTGAACGGAAGGAGGGAGGGTGGGGTAGTATGGAATGAGAAAACATATGTAAATAGTCTGTACATAATTATTATTATTATTATTACTACTACTGCTCAATGTCTGCAGTTACATTGAAGGTGCATTCCTGCTCCCTCTGATATATTTACATAATCATCGACTGCTTCTCTCTGCCTCCGACGGGACTGAATTATCATAGGATCTAGAGATGAACGGCCAACTCGGCTTCTGACTTGTTTCCTGAGACGCTCCTGTTCTCTCACACTCACAGCCCTCTTTTCGAGTCAAATGGACGGGAGGAGTGCTCTTATTTTATTATGCATTCTGTTTCTAAGTAGACAAAAACCCCTATTGATGTAAAACTAGTACTGTGACGATGTTGAGAACGCAAAATAAAACAATATATTGTAAAACCTGAGCTGAGTGTCCCTACTTTGTCAAAGAATGCAGTTTCTTGGTGTCACTTGAATGACTGAGAATGTCTACGATGTCTATCGAAACACACGTTCTAGAGGCTTTTCTACCTGTTTCTTCTTCTTGGTTAACCTTAGGGTTATAACTAGGGCTGTCAAAGTTAACGCAATAATAACGCGTTAACACAAATTTGTTTTAACGCCACTAATTTCTTTAACGCATTAAGGTAACTTGTGATTTTTACCTCGTAGCGGGCTCAGTTTTAAAGGTAGAGTGAAGATACTGGTATCATATTAAACTAGAAAACCTGATACCAACTAATAATATATTATCCTAATATATATATAGTATTTAGGGTTAGGATAATCCTCCAATGAATCAGTGTAAATCAATGGGATTACCACAAAAGCAGAGCATTAGCCAGGATTTTAGAAATACTGATTCCAAGTTTCCCTATCACAGGGGTCAGCAACCTTTACTGTCAAAAGACATAAAGAAATAAAGTCAGAATATTACGAGAATAAAGTCGTAATTTAACGAGAATAAAGTCATAACTTTACGAGAAAAAAACTCGTAACGTTACGTAATAAAAAGGCTTGATATTACGAGAATAAAGTCATAATTTAACGAGAAAAAAGTCGTAATATTACGAGAATAAAGTCATAACTTTACGAGAAAAAGTCGTAATATTATGAGAATAAAGTCAGAACTTAACGAGAATAAAGTCAGAACTTTACGAGAAAAAAAAGAAAATAACACGTAAAATTCCTACTTTATTATATTATGACTTTATTCTTGAAATCTCAGATTTATTTTTTTCCTCAATGTGGCCCTAATACTCCGTCGTACCTTCGTACCATAGACCTAAAACAATGCTAAATAAAAATGAAAATGTAAACAAAAAAAACAGGAATAATTCTGGTGGAGTTAATGAATCTCATTATTCATTTATTACCTAAGACAGTCAAAGTAAAATATATTACACCTAAAAATAACATGCCATAGTCAGCCCGCAAAACCTACGATGTGTCATTTGTGTGTAATTGTAAGAATGGAAACTCCTCCTCAGGTCAGTAAAGGTCAAGCCTAACCTTTCATGATACAATCAGTGACATCTTTAGTTAGACCCTCCCTGCATCTCTGAAACTCCACACCCAATGTTTATAACGTAGACTTTCTGTCATGTATGTGGAGCATATTCTGGTCTCAAGCTGAGGTAACCCTGAGACAACACAGAGGACATGACATCTGTGTCCTCAGTAGCTATACGGCCTTGTTTGTTTCACTCCTCTTTTAGCGATCCAACAATACTTCAGGGTTACCGAGGCGTCGGTATAAACCTAAACAAAATGCTCTGGAAGTCGTCACTGCAGCAGCAGCAGCAGTCGGGCCTCCGCTGATTCTCCTCTCGGCCTTGGCTGGCCGGGCTGCCTGACTGTGGCGGACTGTGGCAGACTGTGGTAGGTGGTCTGAGTGACAGTTTGCCCCGTTTGTGTGTCCGGCCCTCGAGGTTGGAGCTAAAAATAGATTCCCAGCTTTGAGGGGCCACATCCTCCGTGTCAGCAGGACGACGTCATCATGCGGCTGGGAGGGACCATGCTCAGGGCTTCACTCCCTCTGCCAGCAAACAATGGTTTGGCATTACATCACCATCATGTTCTGGTGATGGTGATGTTGATAATATTCAATGTTTACTATATTATATCATTTATATTTATCCTCTGTGGGGTTGTAGTGGACACGCCAGAGGAGCTCAGGACAACAGGCCTTTTTAACAGCAGACATTTTGACATGTCATAGCAGGTAAACACAGGTGTAATTATTAATTAATTATCATAATCACATTTTTTTTTTTTAAATACTTTTCTCAAAAGGACATTATGGACTCGTCATGGACAATAGCGAAGATGAATTTCTGGTTTATAAAATTCTTATTCTTTGGAAATTGTATTTACACAAATCCAAGTATATGAAAGTGAAACTACAGGTTTAGTGTATTTCATAATGAGTTTGAAAAATAAGAATGTAATGGAACTTTTTAGCATAATAGAAGAATATCATTTACAATAAAAATCCCTGGCCATTAAATTGTGTTTTTTTTATTTAATTTTGTTTATTTGTTTTTATTTAATTTTATGTTTATTTATTTTATTTGTTTTAATTTTAATTAAAAAAATGTTGCATGCATCTGATCCTATTGGTCTAATGTAAAGGTCTTTAAGCCATGTTTCTACGTAAAAAATGGTTAAATAGAATAAATAAAATAAAATGTATATAGGGAGAGTAAAAAATAGAGTAAAAAAAATAAAGTGTAATATATATAAAATGTATATATGGCCCACCTAAATGGAACATGACCATTATTAATGTTATTAATCACACCTGTATTTACCCTGTTCTCAAGTGTGTGTAGGTGTAAGTCATCCTGGACATGTGTTTATGTCAACTGCTGTATTTTTCTATCTTATATCGTATGTTTTAATTTGTGTTTTTATGCATGTTACAGCATAAATTGCCCACTTGACATAAATATTAAATTAACTTGACTTATAGAACTTTACATTCAGTGATAGAGTATAGAGTATCATTCTTATTTCTGTTTGTAGATAGCCTGATATTTTTTTTATTTTTAAAGCATTTTAATGTGTTTGACGCTGAATGTTTTTGTCGTTTTAAGTTCCAACTTCATACAGTTTTATATATTTATTTTGCCTCTACTGTTAATAGTTCCTTGGTATATGGCTCCACCAGGTGGAAGCCTCAAGCCACTGCTATGCTGGTATGCTGCGTTCAGGTGCTGTCAGAAATATCAGTGTAACAAGGCAAGCATCCTCTACTTATTGTGGAGGAGTTCTATTATTATTATTATTATTATTATTGTTATTATTGATAATAATAATAATAATAATAATAATAATACAAATAATAATAATAATAATACAAATAATAATTTAGTTAAATTTTTAGACCTAATCTATTTAAATGTGAGTAGGCTACTTCAGCATTTCCCCATCAGAATATGTTTTTCTGACAGTATGGAGAAGACTTAAAAACAAAATAAATCTAGGTGTTTTAGGCTAAATCTTCGTGTTGAGAAATAAAATGTACAGACAATATAATTTATCTGAGTAAATAGAATATTAAATATTCAAAAACAGATTTTGTGAAGAATTTTATTTAGGAGATTGAAATTCCTGTCAATAATAGTGATATTTATGTATTTGTATTGTATGAAATTTGCTGGAAATATCCTCTCTTAAAATAAAAAAAAAAGAATTAGCAAGGACACATGTATTTATTTCACTTTTTGTAACAGTTTTTTCCCCAGGCCATCAGACTTTTAAATAGATAATTCATACGACACCTTCTCACTCAAAAAGTACCTCAATCATATATCTTATACTGTTTATACTGTATATGTTCTTCATGTATATGTTGTTAATATGCCTTGTACAGAGTATTTCCTTTTATTATTGTAATATAACTTATTATTTTTAATGGAGCTTCCCAGCAAAAAGCATTTCACATGATTGTACCTGTATAACCGGCGTGACAATAAACATCTTGATTCTTGAATCTTATTGTTCAAAAACAAAAACAGATTTTGTGAAGAATTTTATTTAGGAGATAGAAAATCTTATATTATATATATATATGATATTTTTGCATTTGTATTGTATGGAATTTTGCTGGAAATATATCCTCTCTTAAAATAAAATAAAAGAATTATCAAGAACACATGTATTTATTTTACTTTGTGTTTACTGTTGCTATAAAGCGTTTAAAGTCTGTTTATATTTATTAAACTGGAGTCTGCTGTTTACGAGGGTCCTTGAAGACAACATCTAACCGTCTGTGTACGCCATCAGCGTGCGACAGAATCGGGTGAAAGGTTGTGGCTGTGATAACATACATAACATTCAGTAGAGGACTAACAGCACATAGACTTCACTCAGTAGAGGACTACAGCACATAGACTTCACTCAGTAGAGGACTAAAGAACAGAAGAAGAATGATGATGAGCGGCAGCAGGTTGGTCGGTCAGTCGGTTAGAGTCGGTCATCGGCTGCTGGTCGGTAACATTCAGCTCCTCCAGCAGAGAAACATCCAGACCAACAACAGACAGCTGGCTTATGCCAAAGACCTGTTCCTGGGTCAGGTGAACAAGGTGAGTTAACCTACCTGAGTTAATGCTAAAGACCTGTTCCTGGGACAGGTGAACAAGGTGAGTTAACCTACCTGAGTTAATACTAAAGACCTGTTCCTGGGACAGGTGAACAAGGTGAGTTAACCTACCTGAGTTAATACTAAAGACCTGTTCCTGGGACAGGTGAACAAGGTGAGACAACCTGAGACACTACTAACCTATCTGAGCTATCACCTATCTGAGCTATCACCTATCTGAGCTATCACCTATCTGAGCTCTAACCTATCTGAGCTCTAACCTATCTGAGCTCTAACCTATCTGAGCTCTAACCTATCTGAGCTCTAACCTATCTGAGCTCTAACCTATCTGAGCTATCACCTATCTGAGCTCTAACCTATCTGAGCTATCACCTATCTGAGCTATCACCTATCTGAGCTATCACCTATCTGAGCTCTAACCTATCTGAGCTCTAACCTATCTGAGCTATCACCTATCTGAGCTATCACCTATCTGAGCTATCACCTATCTGAGCTCTAACCTATCTGAGCTATCACCTATCTGAGCTATCACCTATCTGAGCTCTAACCTATCTGAGCTATCACCTATCTGAGCTCTAACCTATCTGAGCTATCACCTATCTGAGCTATCACCTATCTGAGCTCTAACCTATCTGAGCTCTAACCTATCTGAGCTATCACCTATCTGAGCTATCACCTATCTGAGCTATCACCTATCTGAGCTCTAACCTATCTGAGCTCTAACCTATCTGAGCTATCACCTATCTGAGCTATAACCTATCTGAGCTCTAACCTATCTGAGCTCTAACCTATCTGAGCTATCACCTATCTGAGCTATCACCTATCTGAGCTATCACCTATCTGAGCTATCACCTATCTGAGCTATCACCTATCTGAGCTATCACCTATCTGAGCTCTAACCTATCTGAGCTCTAACCTATCTGAGCTCTAACCTATCTGAGCTCTAACCTATCTGAGCTCTAACCTATCTGAGCTCTAACCTATCTGAGCTCTAACCTATCTGAGCTCTAACCTATCTGAGCTCTAACCTATCCGTCAACATTAATGTTGTTGTAACTGACAGTGAGCTGGTGATGGCGTCTGTGTTTCTATTTAGTTAGTTGATATGTGTTAGTTAGCTAAATCTAACCCTGGTTATCTGTGCTAACCTCTGACTCTTAGAGACTACAGGTCTGTTGGCAACAGGAAAAGTTTGGTTTTAGTGGCTTAGAAATGAATATAATTCTGGATTAATGTGTGACATAAAACATCCTCTGTTGCTGCAGTTACGTATGTATCATTATTATAGCCCAGTGATTCTCAAAGTGGGGTCCTTGTCACTGTCAGAGAGAAATAATTTAATATAAATTATGAAAATGTCTCGTTCAAAAGTGCATATCTACAGATGGGGACCATTTGCACCAACAAAACAAGCATATTGTGTCCATTACTCCCACCCATAGGTTAGCTTTGGGCCAATAGAAACTCTGATATGTTTGTGACACACAGCATAAGTCAAAGTATATTAAAGTTGAAGGACTTTCTGAAAGTCATCTTTAAGTTTAAATATCTGGATTCATTAGGACTATGTCAGTCCTGCTGATTTGTTCATTTTCTGAAAGCTTTTAAGATCAATTACTTGAAATGCATAAATGCTGTCAAGTTGAGTCCAAATACAAGTTGAGTAAAAATTATAGAAGTGGTATTAATTATTCAATAACATTGCAAATTACTTTGCTGTGTGACTAATAAATGATCATCTCATCTAATAAACGGAGATTTGTAAAGTATTTAATCCTCTTATCAACATGAGAGTGGACAAATATGCTGTTTTATTCAAATGTATGTATATATTTATTATTATAAATCAATTAACAACACTAATCAATGTCAGATATTGATCCAGAAACCCTCACAGGTACTGCATTTAGCATAAAACAATATGCTCCAATCATAACATGGCAAACTGCAGCCCAACAGGCAACAACAGCTGTCAGTGTGTCAGTGTGCTGACTTGACTATGACTTGCCCCAAACTGCATGTTGGATAAAATAGCTTTAAAACTGAGCCCGCTACAACCTAAAAATTGCAAGTTGCGTTAATGCATTAAAGAAATTAGTGGCATTAAAATAATTTGTGTTTACGCATTATAACTTTGACAGAGCTAATCAGACCCCTTCACCTTTCTGCACACTTTATTGTGTTTTAGATGTCATTTTTAATGGATAAAATTGCCATTTTGCCCATCAATCTACACCCAATAACCCATAACGACAAAGTAAAAACATGTTTTTAGAATTTTTTGCAAATTTATTAAAAATCAAAAAACTCATATTTCTCATTCTGTTTATATGACTTAAACACTTTGTTTTTTCTCTGTGAGGAGCTGGTAGTTTAGTTTCTAAAATATTATGTTTGTCGTCCAGGCCGAGGTCTTCCCTTATCCAGAAGTTGGAAATGAAGAAGTGGAGGAAATCAACCAGCTTGTTGCACCCGTGGAAAAATTCTTCAATGAGGAAGGTGAGTGAGGATGATGAATGCAAGAGTTCAATAAAACTGCTATTAGAAATAAAAAAATAAATGATTAAATGACTCGATAAATATATAAATATGTCATTAAATGTAGCAAAAATAATATTAAAAATAAATGTAGCCATTAGCTAATCAATCGATAAAATGTGACATAAATTGGTATTTCTGTTTTAATTAGCTTCTTTATTTATTTATCCTTGTATTAATTCCCATATTTATTTACTTTTCCGTTTAATGTTCCCTTTTATTTATTTATGCATTTATTTTTATTATCTTTTAAATGTATTTATTTTTTTATTTATTTTTTATTTATTTATTTTTGCACTTATTTCTTTATTTATTTTATATTTAATTTTAAATGTGTGTATCTATGTATTTATACATTTATTTATTTATTTCTGCACGATTTTCCCTTTGCATTTCACCTCTTATTTATTTCCCAAAACTCATTTATTTCTGTTAATTTTTTTATACATTTCTTTACACATTTATTTTTACATCTCTTTATGCATTTCTGCCTCATTATGCAAACGATGGGGCTGTCACTCAGTTTGGGGAAATAAATAAGGGGTGAAATGAAAGGGAAAATCATGCATAAAGAAATAAATACAAAAATAAATACACACATTTAAAAATATATATAAATATAAAATAAAAAAATGGATAAAAAAATAAAAAATAATTGCAATAAAAAATAAATACATTAAAAAAAATACACAATTAAAAGAAAAATAAACAGAAGAGTAAATAAATAAGATAATTAATACAAAAATAACTAAATTAAAAACTAAAACAGAAATATCAATTTATGTCACATTTGATCAATTGATTAATGCCTACATTTATTTTTAATATTATTTTTGCTACGTTTAATGCAATATTTATTTATTTATTTATTGAGTCATTTATTTATTTATAGATTTATTTTTTATTTTGGCAAGTTCCATCCTCCATAATAAGCAACCTGCAGTATACGTTTTTATGCATGAAAATAATGATATTGCAATCTGTTGCCTCTGAGTAATTTGATGACTTGACAATGAATGACTGTTTATTGTGATTTCAGTTGACTCGGCGAGGATTGACCGAGAAGCCAGTATCCCTCCAGAGACTATGAATGGGTTGAAGGAGCTCGGGCTGTTTGGAATCATGATTCCTGAGGAGTATGGTAAGATGATTGTGATGCAGAGCCTGCAGTAAATCAATTAAAGTAACTCCATGGGTGTATCAGTGTCCGTGTCTCGAACTATGTTGTGTTTGGTCCTTGGATTTGAGGGAATTGGGAATGGAAAGTCTTTGCAAAGTCCTTGAATTTGAAGGTGTGGGAACCCTGAGTAATTGTCCCTCTGTGTCTTACTACCACAAGTTGAAGGTTTTTATTTTTGTTATCCCAGGTGGTCTCGGATTGACCAACACCGTGTATGCACGACTGGCAGAGATCACCTCGTTAGACGGCTCTATTGCTGTAACGCTGGCTGCACATCAAGCCATCGGACTGAAGGTACAAAATAAAATAATATTATATATGAAACTCATCAGCTGCATGTCTGTGATGTGGAGAAACTGGAGGGAAAGTCTATCTATGATAACACGATCAAAAGGTTTTTCCCTCTGTGTGATTGGCTAACAGCTGTTTGGTGTTTCAGGGGATCCTGATCGCAGGAAACGAAGCCCAGAAGCAGAAGTATCTGCACAAACTGGCCTCAGGAGAACACATCGCAGCTTTCTGTCTGACGGAGCCTGGAAGGTAACGGCGCTGACATCTCATTTCTTGCCTACAGCTGCCGTTCTGTTCATACATGAGTCATCTGGACAGTCCTGTATGTTCTGTAAAATACACAACGAAGTAACGGAGGTTAATTAGTTTGTGGTCAGTTTACCCCGGAGGTGTGCTCGCCGTTAGCAGTTAGTTTAAAACTGGCCTGGGGAGTTTTCTTGTAAACAAAACAAAGCAATCAAGGTTTTCTTTACTGTTTCTTATTGTATGCTACAGACTGAACAAACAACCCACATTAGCTTTCTAAAGTCTCCTCCTTATCGAACATGAACACACGTCTTGTCCTGCAGCTTCGCTTGTTGAACGAGCCACTAAACCAACGTTCACCGGGGAAAAGCACGTCAGTTAGCTGCTCAGCTGCAGCACATTAAACGGCGTGTAAACGTACCCAAATGGCACTCGGGTCTGGTTAGATACTTGTCGATTAATCAGTCGATCTATACTTTGGTTGGATTAGCTCGATTTACACTCCGTTTGTTCATTTCAGTGGAAGTGATGCCGCCTCCATTCAGACCCGCGCAACCCTGTCAGAAGACGGAAAACATTACCTGATCAACGGCTCCAAGGTGAGAGACGAATGTTTTTAATCTGGACTTCAAACTTTCATCCTCTCACATTATTAATTTTGCCCTAAACTCTAAAGATCCTTTTCAATTTGTGTTTGATCAGTTTTGGATTTCAAACGGAGCCACGGCAGATATTATGACGGTGTTTGCCAGGACGGAGGTGGAGGTAGATGGCGTGAAGAAAGACAAGATTTCGGCGTTTATCGTGGAGAGGGCTTTCGGGGGCATCACCAGCGGCAAGCCGGAGGACAAGCTGGGCATCCGGGGCTCCAACAGTAAGGATGAACACACGGGGGTGGTCTCGGTAGTAGTGCAGTCACGATACCAAAGTTATGACTTCGAAACGATACCCTGTTTAAATATCTCGATACATACATACACATGAGACACTGAGAGGCTTCCACAACTAAAAACCCCACAAAAAAGATGGAAAAGCTGCTAAAATTAGGAAGACGGAGGAAGGAAGTTGTGTCGAAGTGGTGTTTGTGAAGCGAATGTCTCTGTCGCCGCCCGCCGGACTGTTTTTCCTCTCCGTCCATTTCACGTTACAGAGACACGGTAAAATAACACTTTAACAAGTGCTCTTGGGTGGATTATGTGTTTGCTGAATAACAGGAGATGCTTAGACAGATTCAGAAAAGATGGTGAATCTAATTTCATCGCTACATTTGATCGGTAGTTAGAGCCGCACTGTTATTTCCTTGTTCTGTTGAAGGGAGTTCTGCTGATAGAGACGCCAGCTCAGAGCGAGACTGTGCAGTCGGTGAGCGGTTCAGGCATACCTGCCAACCTTAAGACCTCAAAAATAAGGAGGATTTCAGAACCAAAGCGGTGGCTTTCAGAGACTTTGTTTCCTGCGTTCAGGGGACTTTTAACTGAGCCCAGCGGAGAGCGCAGCTCAAACCACCAGCAGCTCTCTTCCCCCAGAATACAACATTTGGTGTAGCTGTATTGTTGTCATTGAGGAAACAGTATAGGGCTTATGGCTTTTACATGCTGTACAGAGCCATCGGGAGGGTTGGCAAGTATGTGTTCATTACCTGCGTTAATCTTCATTTCAACTTCATTTGTTCACGCCATTCTTCTGGTTATCACTACATTGTATTATATGACCACTTGCTCCACCAGCTGCAAAGTAATAACTGCCTGCTCCCACGAGATCCCAATCCTGATGGCGTCCTCTAAAGCAGAGCGCTGCACACACACACGGTCATTCTTAAAGTACAGGTACTAATAAAACGGGGTATCGTACTGGTTTTAACGGCAGGGTATCGCGATACCTTTCTAGTATCCGTATACCGTGCAGCACTATTTGGTAGAGTTCATGTCATTTGTAATTAAACTGTTTGACTTTTTCAGCTTGTGAAGTGTCCTTTGACAACGTCCCAGTGCCTGTGGAGAATGTAATAGGAGAAATAGGAGGTGGATTCAAGGTAAAAACGTTATCCTTTATCCACCTACTGTATCCGTGAGGGCGTGTTGATGTGTTCACCAACCTCTTGGCTTTGTGTTGGGACAGGTCGCCATGAACATCCTGAACTCAGGGAGGTTCAGTATGGGCAGTTCTTCAGCTGGAATGATTAAAAAACTGATCGGTAAAAACCTCCAAACAGACATAACGGATAAAGAACTTCCATGTTTGTAAAAATGTCTTCGGTTTGACGTCATCTCATGTCTGGCTTTCTGTAGAAATGACATCTGAGTACGCCGTGACCAGGAAGCAGTTCAACAAAAGCCTGGCTGAATTTGGGATGATTCAGGTACAGACCACTTTTCTTTCCTCTCACTGGAGTGGATAATCAGCAGCACTCAGAGCCGCTGAATAAGGTGTGTTTCTCTCCTGTTACTGTAGGAGAAGTTTGCATTGATGGCTCTTAATGCCTTTGTGATGGAGAGCATGGCGTACCTGACGGCGGGGATGATGGACAGACCGGGGCTTCCGGACTGTTCTCTAGAGGCTGCCATGGTTAAGGTAAGACCGCGTTTATTCTTTTCATATAAAACAAAATGTCTCATGATGATGATGCGTACCTCCGTCTTCTGTTCAGGTGTTCAGCTCAGAGGGAGGCTGGATTTGTGTCAGTGAAGCTCTTCAGATCCTCGGAGGTCTGGGTTATACAAAGAACTACCCCTATGAGCGCTTCGTCAGGGACTGCCGCATCCTGCCCATCTTTGAGGTACTCATTCAAATCATAGTTCCCACTGAGGACACCAGAGAGGTCATGTTCAGGGTGAAAAGAACATTATGTCTTATTTCCACTGCATGGTTCGAGTCGATTCGACTCATTTTTGGTGGCAGGTTTCTTTTTCTTCATTTAGTATTCCATGGCAGATAGTACCCCCCCCCCCCCCAGTGTAGGCAGGATTCTCTCCTCATCGCCGAAGCGACGCCACATGAAACTGCTGTGACCTCATCTTTAATGTGACACTCGCTGAATCCTTTCAAACATCCTTTTTCTGTTTGGTCGGCACCCCAAACAGAGGAACATCTGCACTTTGTGTGCATGGTGTTGTTTAGCAGGCTACCTTTTTTTTTTTTTTTTTTTTAAATCTGGGTCGAGTGAATACAAATTTTTTTTTTTTCTAACACAAGGTTCAAAATGTTCACTTGCTGTCTAATATACCCCCCCCCCAGCCCCTACACTGCCAGGTGCCATGGTAACAAGATAATCATTGTTATTCACTTCACCTCTCAGTGGTCTGACATGTTATGGCTGATCGGTCCATATAGTTTGGTTGGTTGCGAGTCAAACATCTCTTATGTGGGTGGGATTACTACTACTGCTACTACTACTACTACTACTACCACTGCTACTACTACTACTACTACTACTACTACCACTGCTACTACTACTACTACTACTACTACTACTACTACCACTGCTACTACTACTACTACTACTGCTACTACTACTACTGCTACTACTACTACTGCTACTACTACTACTACTGCTACTACTACTACTGCTACTACTGCTACTACTACTACTACTGCTACTACTACTACTGCTACTACTACTACTACTGCTACTACTACTACTACTACTACCACTGCTACTACTACTGCTACTGCTACTGCTACTACTACTACTGCTACTACTACTGCTACTACTACCGCTACTACTACCGCTACTGCTACTGCTACTGCTACTGCTACTACTACTACTACTAATACTACTACTACTACCACTGCTACTACTACTACTACTACTACTACTACCACTGCTACTACTGCTACTGCTACTGCTACTACTACTACTACTACTACTGCTACTACTACCGCTGCTACTGCTACTACTACTACTACTGCTACTGCTACTACTACTACTACTACTACTACTACTACCGCTACTACTACTGCTACTACTACTGCTACTGCTACTACTACTACTACTACTACTACTACTACTACTACTACTACCACTGCTACTACTACTACTACTACTACTACTACCACTGCTACTACTACTACTGCTACTGCTACTACTACTACTACTACTACTACTACTACTACTACTGCTACTACTACCGCTGCTACTGCTACTACTACTGCTACTGCTACTACTACTACTACTACTACTACTACCGCTACTACTACTGCTACTACTACTACTACTGCTACTACTACTACTACTACTACTACTACTGTACTGTAGTTGGTTTGTTAAGATGATCCATTCTGTTAGTGGCCACCAGGTGGCAAATTTGACTCTGAAATCTTAGATGGATTATTTTTAGAAGAGGCTGATGGATTCTTCCTGTAGTTGGATGAATGGACGAAGCAGCAGCAGCTCATCAAACATTTAAACTGTTTTTCTGTGTGTCATAAGGTGTTAATCAATCAGTCATAATCAGGTTTTTTAAATGTGATTTTCCATGTTTTATTGATAGGAAATATTTCACAGTGTGGTGCCTTATTATCCCACAGTCCACCCCCTCCCACCCTCACACACACAGACACCACCTTTTTATTGTGTTCTTTGTCGTGGTCTGTATTAACACTTACAGATACTTTAGTACAACAGATGTGAAATTGATGGTGGGCCATATTTAGACTCTGTTGTTGTTTTTCAGGGTACCAATGAAATCCTGAGGATGTACATCGCTCTCACTGGGATGCAGCACGCTGGCAAAGTCCTCACAGGCAAAATAAAGTATGTTTAATTTATTTGCGGTTTGGTGCTGAGCTCGTAGTGTGCAGTTGTTGTTTTTTTTCTTTGCTGCAGCTGGAAATGATGCTGATGAGAATCTAAAAAGTACATTTTCAGGCCAGAAAATCACAACGAGCTGAAAGACCTTAAACTCTGTAGAGCCGAGGTGATCATGTTTCACTTTATACATAATCATTTGCTCCATTGTTATCATAAAAATACTGATTGGTGCAGCTTTAAATGTTCTCTGGTCTTAAACGCTGCATCACATCACAGGAGTCATTTTCAGAGATAATTCAATGTTTTTAGCTGAATCCTTTGAATGCTGTGAATCCTGTGAATCCGTGTGGCCGTGATCACACTATTTATTTTCTTCTGTGTAAATAATCCTCACTAAAATACCATCACAAGGTTGTGTACATGCTTGCTAACTTTGAGAGCTCAAAAATAGGGAGGATTTCTAACCCAAAGCATCTGTGGGTTCTCCCCCAGAAACATTTGAGTTTCAGAGACTTTGCTTCCTGCATTCTGGTGACTTTTAAAGAATGAAAATAACAAAATATGAACTACACTGCAACAACATTTTTATGTTAAATAGGCCTACTTCTAATTTTTCTTTTAATTCTCAGGAAAGAAAACTGAATAATCTGAATCTCTGGCATAAACTAGGCTAATATTCATCAGTTTCATCAATATTTCTCTCCATTTCTCTCTCCATCTCTCACCCACTGAAGTCCCTTTCAGGCACAATAAGACAACGGCACCACTGCGCTCTGAAACCCGTTATTTCCAACGGCTTGTACCGCGTCACGACGACTTTTCGCTGCGTCGAGCAAAGCCCAACTTTGGGCGCTGCACGCTGTGATGTGCTGAGACTTCATTTGGTGTAGCTGTATTGTCATCCGGGTAGAAACAGTAGAGCTTATAGAATTGTGACCCTGGGAGGAAACTAGTTAAACTTCCAGAGGGGTCTTTAACCTCTCAGTGTTTTCTGTGCTCTGCCTGCAGGGAGATGAAGAAAGGAAATATAGGTATGGCTTTGGGCATGGTGGGCAAGAAACTGAGGAGCTCATTCGGAAGCTCAGCGGACCTCGGCCTGACGGGGAAAGATGGAGTGGTGCATCCCAGCTTGACAGTAAGAACTTTTATTTAAAGGAGAGAATTTTCTTCAAACTTCAGGTGTCTTAGTCGAAGCTCATGAGAGTTTTCTGTTCACAGGAAAGTGCAAAGAAGTTGGAGCAGAACGTCAACCTGTTTGGATCGACTGTGGAGAGCCTGCTGTACAGATATGGAAAGGTAATTCAAATACATTTAAATGATTTTACATTTTGGAAAAGCGGTGAAATGTTCCCAATTCCTCTTTGAACAATATTCCCATTTGTCTTTACATGGCTAAAATAAGTTGTTTAATAATGACGGTAGATATCCGTTCATATCTTCCAATCAGTGTTTCTGAGCTGGTGTTCACACAGCTGCTCCAGACTGTTCTCTCTTTCCTCCTTCGCTGTGCTTTTGTAATCACGGCGTCCCCACAGAACCTATAAACCTCTTGGAAACAGGTCGGCTTTCCAAATCCCCACTTCCTGTATCGTTTGCCTCCATTTTGAACCAATACACGAGAAGAGTCCTCAAGAGGGCTTTTTTTTTCATCACGCTACAGTCTTCAGAATAAAACCTGGAACAAGTTCAAACTGTTTAAATCAAAGTAAATAAGCTTAATGATCAACACTGAGAGGTCAGAAAGATTTAAACCCTCTGAGAGATAAGAGCATCCCGTTCCCTCTAACCTAGACACCAGAGGTATCACATATTAGCCCAGCTGTGATCCTGGTCTCTGTATGGACTCTGTCAAACAACCTCCAAACACAGGAAGTCATTAATCACAACTCAAGAGCTCAATCCAAACTGTGTCCCGAGGAGCAGCGAGTGAGTGAGAGCTCAGCCGAGCTCAGAACACATTTTATTTCAGAGTCCTCTCCTGTCGTCTTCCTCCATAACTTTTGTGGGTTGAAGTTTGCAAGAAAATTATTTGATAACCTGATAAATTACAAAATTATGCACAATTACTGTTTTTTCCTCGCTGTATTACAGAAACAATTTTTGTTTTTGCACTATTATATATAACAAAAAATAACATACACAGTGCTGGAAGAGGCAGAAACCCCACTGGGCTTATTCAAAGCCTCATTTTCATTTCAAAATGTATTTCGATCATGTAAAATAAAAAAATGTTCTACTAAAACATGTTCACATGCTCTAATTTAAAAAAAAACACTTTATTTTCCTCATCCTGTCTGCCTGAATATACCTGTAGTCTCTGTCTGAAACGTTCCGTTTTAGTGCATTTCAACGGAATTGCGTTGCTAGGCAACAGCTTGGGTCCATGTTTACTTCCTGTCAGCTGATGTTATTCACATACACTGCAACAGGAAATAAACTGGGACACATTTAGAATATATATGTTTAAAACCGTGCGTCATAGCGAGAGGTTCTGGGTTTAAATCCCGGACGAGCCCCCTATTTGTCAAAGCCCGGCTCCTAGGCCATGACAAATACGGGAAAGGACGCAGTGAATGATTGAAAATTAAAGATATTTATTGTAAATAAATTAAAGAAATACAGAAATAGCTACAAATGTGGAGTGTGTCAGTCAGTAACATCAACTTGATTGGGGCTTTTATGCTCAGGGCGCGCCAGCATCAGGTGCTCTGCATCAGGCGTCTTCTCCCGTGATACCTTCAAGGACACATGGCAAATCCACACTGGCATCTCAGTAGTGAGGCAGGGGCCGTCACACCGTGTAATGATCTATATATTGACATCACAAATGGACAGAAATCCTAACGGCTTGTTTCAAACCCGCAATTTCTATAAAATACAGGCTGTGTGTATTTCTCTCTATATTGAGCGTTTTGATAGTTTAACAGTATTTATAAAACACTTTATAATATAAAAGACATAAAAATCTCACTTTTTACAATATGGGACATTTAAAGCTTGATTAATAAAGAGTCCTGGAAAACGTTCTGACAAGTCTGAAGATTGTATTCCTTCGCTCAAAGAATTGGTTATTATGATGATGTTATCAATCAAAGCAGAAGCAACTGAATTCACCTCAGAGGTTGGAAACGATCGATGATTGAAGTGTTCTTGTTTTTTTTCCGTTGACGTCAGACCATCGTGGATGAGCAGCTCATCCTGAAGAGAGTAGCAGATGTGCTGATCAACCTCTACGCTATGACGGCTGTCCTTTCCAGAACCAGCCGCTCCATCAGTATCGGGCTCAGGAATCACGACCACGAGGTGTGTACAGTACACACACACACACACACACTCACACACACACACACACCACAGCTTAAATTAAGACCTGTTAAGGAACTGAAAATCTTCTATTAACCGTTATGGACCCAGCTACAAAACATGTACGGTGAACATTAGTCCAAAGAGTCCACGGTCAGAACTTCAAAGGCTATCGGCCTCCTATACACCTGGAGTTAATATTCATCTTGAGTCAATTTCTCTATCTTTCATATTGAAAGCATTTTTCCATTTACCTCACACACATCAGTTTCTCTATTACCATTTATAACTGACAGTAAGCAGCTGCCTCACTCATTCCATACACTACCATAGTGGATATTTATCCTCACACCATGTCTAAACAGCTTCAGTCCTCCATCTGTGTCTACACAGAATGCGTTCAGGCACCGAACTGAGTGTAGATCACCTAGGTTTTGGCGGACGCTCAGAGCCGAACACACAATCACTACTAGTTATGCACGTAAAAAATCGAAGTAAATAGACTTGAAGTGTGTTCGGGCGAGTAAAACGTGAGTAGTTACGCTGGATTGGTCAAAGTTACCATGAGGAACTTTTATCTGGTTATAAAACAGCTTCATTTTAAAGCCTTGTCCACACTGGGAACCTCAGCAGCGCATGACGGCTGCGTTACCTGTTGTTTTTTTATTTGGGCGTCCGTGTTAACAGGTCAGAGCAGCCACACTGCCCGCCTGAGATGCGCGTCTCACTCGTCTATGTTGTAAAAGTGAAAGTGAAACTTAAACGCAGCACATTCTAACACGTAAAACTGAATGAAACGTTAAATTTTCAGTTACAGTTTCGATGTCTTCATCTGTAGAAAATGTTACGAAGATGGGAAAAGGTAAAGATTTATTTTTAAATCAACACTTTCATTTCAAAATAAAAGCCCTCAAGCGTTTTTTTCTGTGTACAGAATTCCTTCATTTGTTAAAACAAGGCTTTTATTCTGAAATATGTGCCGGACAGTGTTGTAGAACATGCAGTGACTTGGAGAGCTCCATGAATGAATATAGTACGGGGTTTTTAATTGTGGATTATTACTATTATTTACAAATTACCACACGTTTCTTAACCTTTCTGTCTAAAATAAATATAAATGACATTTATAATGAAATGAAATGGCCAATATGAAAGGCAAACTCTATGTAGAAAGAAAGAGCTGACAGCAGCAGAAACGCTCCACAATACAATTTTTTTTAAATAATGTTCTTTTCTTTAAACTGGGCTGTCTATGCAGTAGAAAGAGGCAATTATTTTTGAAATTGGTGCTACATGACCAGAGAAAACAGAAAAAAGGGGCTGTGGTATTCCCTTTTTGCTCAAAGGGTAGAAAACCTACGACAACCAGAATGCACTGGGCTCGTTGCTGGCGGTGCCTGATTTTTGGCTGTGGCGACCTCTTCCTCGTCCATACGCCGTAATTCCTCCACACTGTATTCTGGCTCATATAAGGAGCCCCACATGTCCGATTCCAGCATTACAACACGCCTCTCTCCCTGTGTAGGAAGTACAATCTGTCGTGTTGGCAACATGAAGGGAAGTTAAACATTGATCATTTGCATATTCTACCCATATTATAATCATACAAAGCTGGTTGAAAACCATCAAAGTTTCCTTTTTAATAAAACACACATTGTTATGTAATTAGATCAGGCTGCTTTCACTGCATCGAGCTGTTGGAGCTGAAAACAATTAAAGCAGCAGCAGCGCGTCACAACGTGAGGTCACCTCTGATTCTGTGTTCTTTTATTCTTCTTTTTTTCCTTGCAAACATGTTTAATTTAATTGTTATCGGCATGTGACTTGTTAACTCAAATCAGTAGTTACTTAGATTTAATATAGCTATTATTTTCACTATTTCATAGAATATGAAAATAGAATAGAAATAATTTAGTTTTTACTTTTGTACGCCACTTTGTAGGCGGACGTTTAACTGGCGTCCGGGAGTCGCTTTCAGTCCAAAATGGTGGAAGCGTAGCTCTGCTGCTTGGTGCTGATGTTGCAATTGACTTTCACTTCTTGGTAATATCCGTTCTTTGCTGACACTGACTCTCAAAGAGCACACTTGCATGCCATAAAGTGAGAAGGACTGCTGAAAACTGTCTTCTTTTGGAAATTTTGAGTAACTTAAGAAGAAAAGCTTGGCATATGTTGTGGTTTAGACTCTTTCAGTGAAAGCCAAAGTGTGTTCAGCGTTCGGTTGGACTTAGCTCCACCCTCTAGTGTCACTTCTGGTTGCAAAATAAACCAAGATGGCGACGGCTAAAATGCCGAACTCGAGGCTTCAAAACGTCCACAAACCAATGAGTGACGTCACGGTGACTACGTCCACTTCTTATATGGTAGTAACCTGTGCTGCTCCACCTTCATGGGGAAAACAGTTTGAATCAGAGCAGACGTAGGTGGAGAACGGGATGTCAGAGTGTCGACACTAACTGTAGGTCGCTGTGCGATGTGGAGCCAAACAGAGCACACAACCACTCAACAGAGAGACGCTAAAGAAGGCAGCGAATGCTTCGTATTATCCTCTTTTGCAACAGCATGTCTGTGTTTCAGATGGGCAGCGGTGTTCCTCTCCTCTGTGCTGCGGCCCACCTTTTGTATTTTATGTAAAACACGCACACACAGAGAGAGACTGTAGAGATCCTGTCTGACTGAATTCCTTTCCAAAAATAGTCATTTGTGTCTTTTTGTTTAAGGCTGAAATGTTTCGCCTGAGGATCACGGAGTAATCCAAACCAAAGTTCTGAATAATTTTAAAAGCGAATATGGCTTCAATCATTAAGCTTTCATCCAGCGTAGATCCACTGTGATTATAAAAGCTTCATTCTTCATGTTTGGTTTTGGACTTCTTTCCATGATGTGTAGAAAAGTGCTACTGTGATATATATTTTTGTTGTGTTATTGATGAAATGTGTGCCTAATGTTTCCACGTGTTGTCTCGTGTCTGCGGATGAATATTGAAGCTATAAATGTGTGCAATCATCTCACTTCACATTTGATGACTTTCTGACATGTGAACGGCCTCCTGCATCATACTGTATCTAGAGTGTTTTCCAGTTGCAGGTTTTGATGAGTGAGCGTTGTTAATTTTTCTAGGTGCTGCTCGCAAACACATTCTGCAGCGAGGCTTTCTTCAAGAACAATTATATGATGACTCAGTTGCAAAAACGTAAGTACAACATGAAAATGGTAATTGAGAACAGCCCCTCACCCCCTTTTTTTTTTTTTTTTTTACTGCATCTCAGTACAAAAGACTTGCATGTGTTGCGGAATTTCCCCAACAAACCCCCACATACCAACACTCCAACCCCTCGCTGCTTTTCATTTTCACACTGTGTGTGTTTTTTTGTTTTTTTTAATGACCTGCATGTAATCCAGAGTTATCCGGTGACACGATCCAGACAGATGAGATTAATGTTGTGTTTTGTAAATCTCATGTCGATCCCGTTCCAGACTCTCCTGAGAACAACGATGCCGACATCAAGAAGATTGCCAAGGAGGTCTTGGAGAACCGAGCTTACGTCTGCTCTCACCCTCTTGAAAGAACATACTGAGCTCTCCCGGGTGACCGTGATGGAGAGGCCAAGCCCCTCTCTGGTGGATCGCCATGGGACCTTATTTCGGAGTTTGAATTGTGCCACACGTACGATGTTTGTCAATTTAAAAGATCATTTTGCGAGTCAATAAAGTCTCAATTTGTCTCAGTATCATTTAGCTTGTTCTTTCTCCTCCCAGCTGATAAAAACACCTTGAGTCGCTGGATGAAACACATCAGGTAAGACAACGTTTCATCTGTGCGTGGAACATAGCTACGTTAGCTAGCTAGTGTTGGTGACGTATAGACGAGAGATTTAGTTCAACGGTTTCACACAAAACTAAATGACACTACGACAAACGGAGACTTTCTGGACTCGCAAACTTATCTTTTAAATTGTCAAACATCATCTGTGTGATTCATGGAGCAATTCAAACGGGATCTAAACATTTTTTTATCTCTTTCCGTTGACTACCATTTATATTTATTCCGAAATGAGGTCCCATGTGGTGGGAAGGGACTTCGCCTCTATAGAAGCGTCTCCTCTATTCAGACAATTCACGGTTCCAATGATCTTTTCTCTTCTATTAGTGCTCACTTTGATTGATCATATCTGTACATCTGATTAATAAATTAAGAGATTTATGTTATTAGTTACTGTATTTTAATAACCGTGGCTTCAAAGATAACACTTTTTGGAAAATGGGCGTTCTCTTCTGATGGCGTTTTTTGAGCTTTATTCAAAGTGCTCTTAGTGCTATAATTAATAATTGCACAAGATCTTAGTTTAATGCTTATTGGTCTTCAGTGTACAGTTTTTGTGGGTTCTGGCTTCTAATATTCCTGAAAGGCTGGACAGCGGATGTCTTCATGTCAGGTTCATGAAAAGTGAAGACGCTCTTCTCCTCGTCGGTCAGAGGCAGCGCCGTCCGCTTGTACAGGAACGAATGCTGCTTATTGAATTCACTGTAAGAAGCAACAGAACATAGAACATAGCACGCATGAGCATAAAACCCTCTGTGATTTTCTCAAGTATCTTTTTGTTGAATAAAGATTGTAACTTAAACTGACGTGTAGTGGTACTTGTTGAACTGAGAGGCGCGTCTGGAGATGGCGTTGTTTTTGCTGCTGAGGCGGTGGTCCTCACAGGGGCCCGGGGCCAGAGCCACGCTCGTCTTTTCCTCGGCTTCGTTGTCGCCCAAGTTCATCACAGACAGTTGAGGAAAAGGCTGCAACACACAAAACGTCCGTTAGCTTACAAACTGAAGGTTATTACAGTCAGCTGCAACCAGACCAACTTTTAACATCACTGTTGAGATGCAGGTGAATTTATTTCTAGTTACTGTGCTGTTGGCTTTGAGTGTTCCTGTGCTGTGAAGCTTAATATCCTGTTGGTGTTAATTGTGTGTATAAAATGTAGTTATTGTGCTGTTGGCTGCAAGTCATGGCCTGCCGGGGGGGGGGGGCCTTTTACGCGTCCGGTCTCAGGGGCCTGCTGTCCCATAATCCGCCTCGGTTTGCGCGTGCTTCGAGAATTTACACAATTTCTTTTTGTCTTACTTCTGCAGGTTTAGCAGCCGCAAAAGCAGCCCCTCAGAGTTCAGAAGACAAAACAGAATTCCACCATGTGGCCTTTAGGGTCAACAAAGCTTCTTAGTTTGGCTTTAAAGGGATAGTTTGGGTGTTTCTCAGTGCGGGTTGTATGAGGTATTTATCCATAGTCAGTGTATTATCTACAGTAGATGACGGTCGACACGCCTCCAGCTTGGAGAAATAGACAGGAGTTACCAAAGTAATGTACTGCTGTGGACGAGGGCAGCGGCAGAACAGATTTTAAACATCTAAAAAAATCGCTATCAGTGTGTATCAGTGTACGCTATATTAAAAATATTTTCACCACTTTACCTTGCCATCAGACAGCCCTTTCCAACGGGGAACTGAAGCCGTTGTATCCATCTATCCTTTCACTAAAGCCACCAGACTCCATTGGAAAAAAACAGTAATTTAACCTCTCAGAACACGAGAGTTGCTGGTCTACTGCTGCTGCCATCGGTTAGTTAGTTTGTGTTATTGTGTAACATTGGTGAAATCGAACTAACCAAAGTCAAACAGTAACATAAACTAACTAACCGATGGATACAACGGCTTCAGTTCCCCGTCAGAAAGGGCCGCCTGATGGCGAGTTAAAGTAGTGAAAATATTCTAAATACGGCGCACACTTAAACTGATATTGATGTTTTTTTAGGTGGGCCTTTTTTAGGTGCGCTAACTCTGTCTGTTTCTCCAAACTGCCGACCGTCATCTACTGTAGGTAATACACTGACTATGGAGAAGTACCTCATACAACCACACTGAGAAACACCAGAACTATTCCTTTAAATGAATGACAAGGTGAAAGCAGATCCTCTGACTTCATTATGTGATGTTAAAACGAGAGCTCACTGATGACATCTATGGCTATATCCCTCTGACCGAATGAAGACATGAGGTGATTCTTATGTTGTTTTTTTTAACCACTGGGGTTTCACTCATTTCTTGAATTTGTCTTTAGCAATGTTGGATTACCCACAAATTTCACAGAGTCATCTGAGTGTCCTGAGTCACCTAAAATACCGTACCTTCAGCATTGAGCCTGGTTTCCTCAGTGAATACTTCTTTGGCTCATCTTTCAGTATATCCTGAACTCTCTCCGAGTTTCTTCTCATGTGACTCTTGAACTCTGGGAAGGGGGCGTTGCCTGGTGGGTCGGTGCTGCTGCTGCCAGGAAGCAGCTTCTTCAGCCAGCGGCGGTACTGAGCTCTGGCTGCCTCCAGCTGCTCCTCCTGCAGACGGGCTCCTGAAGGACGACCAACAGCACACCCACTTAAAAACTATAGATTCTATGCGTTTCTGTTCATATAACTTAACTTGTAACTTGTACTTCACTGGATGGTTGGACAAACAGGACAGACGTCAACAGATCGTTTTTGTTCACTGCTGATATCACGGAGGTTCCTCCCTGACCAAATCTATTCTCCAGTGTGGCGTGGGAGTGTGTTACTCAGCAGCAGAAGCTGATACTGGCTCAAACAGACGCCATCTGGAGCTTCAATCAAAACATATCAATATTGGCCCTCAATACTGAGGAAAAAAGCTTACAGCCCAGACGGTTATAGGAAAAAATCCACTCTTGGATACTCTGACTGCTGGATTTAGTGCATTGCTAGATGCTAGTTATACAGCCTAGTCTTTCACAGGTAAAATACACCATCATACAACAAACTGAACAGTGTTCAGCAGGTCAACGTGTCTTATGGTGATTGGTTGGTGCCGCGCAGCCTACCAGCCGGGTGAATGGTGGCAGGAGGTGTGCTGAAGAAAGGGGGAGGTTTGCTGTGGAGCTGGAAGTCCTCATAGCGCTGGCTCCAGGTCCATGGGTCTCTTGATAGTGTGGGCTGCAATATGTTGGCATGTAGGATGTTCTCTCTCCACGGCTGGAAGCACAGTGAACAGTAGTAGTATTATCAACCCTCTACACACCCGATCACTGGATACCTCAGGAGAGAACAGCATGGGTAATATTATCACCTTCCTCAGCTCTTCCACACGAGCCTCATCTGGGTGTCGAGGGTGAACTCTGGACTTTCCTCTGCTCGTAGTCCTGAACCAATCTGCATAGGCAGCAGCGAAGTCGTTTTTCCAAGTCCCGTCTTCGTGCTCCACGGTAGCACTGTGGTACTGCTGACTGTAGGTGAACCTCCGCCCCGGCACCTGGAGGTAGCACCAGAGAAGCACACAACACATTTAAGTTCTTCTTCGCTCGACACTTCCTGTCTGTGTCCCAAAAGTAAAGATATATAGAGGAGTAATGTCTACCTGAGCAGAGAATGAAGTCTATCTCTCTGTGTGTGTTGAAATCAGAGCTTCTCTGTGCTTTGTTGACATTGCTGAGCCGGCCGCACATGCATGTTTGTGCATGTTGCTAGCTTCTGGCCGCCGCTCTGTATTGCTCTCATACCGCGGTTAAAGTATAGAAGCAAAGAGATGAAACTCCGTTTTTTTGGTTGTTTTTACAACAGCCACTGCCGCTATTTTGGACTGAAAACGCTTATTATATTTATAATATTTGTATTGTTCAAAACAGGACATTTTGGTAGAATATGATAAATAGAATAGAAATAATTTAGTTTTTTACTTTTGTACGGCACTTTGTAGGCGGACGTTTTTCTGGCATCCGGTAGTTGCTTTCAGTCCAAATGGCGTAAGCATATAGCTCTGCTTCTGGGCGCTGATGTTGCAATGGAACGAACAATTGACTTTCACTTCATCACTGTCCCGACCCACGGCGCCGTTGCGGAAGCGTAGCACCCATCCTCCAGAGGATAACACTGTTAGCTCTGTCAGCAGTTTTGCCTTTGTTTTCACTGTTAGCAACCTTAGCTGCTGGTAAATTTAAGCATTTAGTAACTAAATGCGATTAACTATAATGTAAAACCATCGGCGGCAACAGTAAACACTCTGCTAAAATGCGCAAAAGAGACACACAGGGCGGACGGGAGGGGAAGTGGATGGGTCCAACAAACACAGGGCTTTCATCCAGGAGACCGCTGTTCATTCCTAAACCTAAGTATAGTGGTTTTAATGCCAAAAATAGCATGACGCCAACCAAGGGGCGTGACGCTAACCAAGGGGCGGGGCGTGACTCCAACCAAGGGGCGTGGCGCTAACCAAGGGGCGGGGCGTGACTCCAACCAAGGGGCGTGGCGCTAACCAAGGGGCGGGGCGTGACTCCAACCAAGGGGCGTGGCTCTATGTGACGAGTTAGGATGAGAACGTGTTGTTATAACATAGCAGTGTTATTTTGACCGGCTCTCAGAGTTTCAGCAGTTTGGTCGAATTTTGAGTATTCTTGCCCTGCTGTTAGTTAATAGTTGGCTTTTTAAAATTTGTATAACTCGGAATTTAGATCGTATGGACCCAGTAGTAGAGATGAAATGATGACCTCTGTGTAATCCCTACACTCTGAGACACCCAGCTGTACTCTGATATGTTAAGATGCACCGTGTACAGTATCTATAAAACACTACAGTACATTATATCGTGTACATTGATCTAACCTGAGCCATCTCTTTGCGGAGCAGCTGCTTGGCGAGCTCAGTCGAGTTGAAGGTCTGGATGCTGTAGTTGTGAGCTGGCCCGGCTGCAGACTGTTCAATCCTCAATACAGCAGCCTCCGGCTTCTGCGACCGCTCACTTTCCTCGTGCGCCTTTTTAATATTCTCCTGGAAAATGATGTAACACATGAGTGTCTCTGTTGAATACGTCAGATTCAACTCTAGAATGATTTTAGACCTTCAGACCTGAATGAAGTCCTTGGACTGTTTGAGCAGCAGCTGCTGGCTGTTATGTTTCCATTTCATGTACTCTGTATTGTGTGATTTGAGCGGTACTTTTCTTTTCATGCGGACAGCCAGAGTGGTCGTGTCCACCTCGGCGTTTACTCCGGCTTCTTGCTCCCACTGCTCGGCGTCTGTGCCGTATAACTCGCTCATGCTGAGAATCATGTCTGCTGAGGGGAAGAGGTTGCACTGCACCGCGTCTCTGAGTTGTCTTACTTGACACAGCTGGCTTAACCTATAGGCAAAATAAAAACACCTCTCAGACTTTACCATGGGGAAGTCTATTATGCTATGCTATCCAAAAACATACATGGCCTTTCATGTAGTCAACTTGTAATAGATTACTTCATGCAAGAGTTGAGGAATCATACCAGTATTTTGAAGTTAAAGCTGCCTAACTAGAAATCCTGTATACTTTAGTTACATAACCCTTTTACAGCCAACGTCACCAAAAATATGCACGCACATGTTGGAAACGGATGTGGCGTTTTGCCCCAACCATCCAAACTTCGCAAAGCTCGCAAGCTTTAAAGGTCCCATATTGTAAAAAGTGAGATTTTCATGTATTTGATATCATAAAGCAGGTTTAAGTGCTTAATGAACACTGTGAAAGTATCGAAACACTTAATCCACAGAGAAATACACACAGCCCGTATTCAGAAACCGTGCCTTTTTCAAACAAGCCGTTAGGATTTCTGTAACTTTGCGATGTCACAACTGTACAACATTACACAGTTTGAAACGTAAACATTGTAAATGTGTCCCAGTTTATTCCCTGTTGCAGTCTATGTGAATGACATCAGCTGACAGGAAGTAAATTTGGACCCAAGCTGTTGCCTAGCAACTCAATTCCTTTGAAATGCACTAGAACGGAGCTGTTGTGACATTACACGCTAGGTTTCTCCACCAAATACATGTATATATCTGGCCACTGAATATTGGACCACTTGCTAATGTCTTCTACTCACTCACTAATAGCACACGGATCTGGAAGGTCAATTTGTTTAGGTTGCATTTGCGATCTTTGGTGGTTAATGTCCTTGCATAGCTTGACTGCGTGCACACTTACGTACGTCATCATTGTTTGCAAACTGTAAAAGGGTCTATTGTAGTTATATTACACCAAATATACTTACTATCTGCATTATCATAACTGAGTAAACTCCATCTGTGTTAGTTAGTACAGTATTCATGATTTGTAGTAGATGGAGTAAAACAGGTGAATCACAGGTATGGTCCTCTGAGGCCAGTGTAATCTCACTGACCTTAACAGAGCTTGGAAACAGGGCTGGGGGACCATGCCTCTAATGTAGACCAGCGGCTGACTCATGATGGTCTCCAGTGACTCGTATAAGTGGACAGGACTCAGGCCCGCGTCTAACGAGTCATAGATGCGCTTGAAGAAAGCCAGGTTTGAATTGTAGAGGACGGTCACCTGCTCTGCCTCACTGCCACTTATCCTGCAAAACATCACACAAGCTTCAGGATTCTCACTGGAATTTAAACACCGTATTCAAAAAGACGGCACAGCTGAAAACTGTTAGCGCTTAGGTCTGTCGGGGCAACGTGGTGTTCGTGGGCTTACTTCATAGGAACAGCCTCCCAAAGTCTCCTCACTGCTTTATGTTTCAGCCCCTCCAGAACAAAGATGTTTGTCCTCTTATCTAGCACGTGGAATCCCGTAACAAAGTCCAGATCCTTGCTCTCGTCGTGCTTAAAATTCGTTCTGTAATTTGATAGGGCTTTCTCTGCGTGTTCCAGTGAGCCCAGATGGAAAGCTGAGACGTTGATTTTGAGGATCTCTGACCTCAGCTTGGTCATCAAAGAGACGTTGTTGTAGTCAAAGAGGTAGACGATGCGCCCAAACGGACCGTCGCAGGACTCACTGCTGTCCTTCTTAATGCTGAGTGGACAAGCTATCTCAACCTGGACTTTGAGTTGAGAATTGGCATCGTAATAACGGCCTTGTGGCATCGGCTCTCTGCTCGCTGCCGTATCCGTCATCTTCCGGTCCAGCAGCGCAGGTCGAGGGCAGCATTTGATTTGTAAGTGCACCTTCAGGCTTTTCTTCCCAAGCAGCAGCTCAGAGAAGCTCAGGCTCGCAACACCGTGAGAGTTCAACGGTGCTGCTGCCGCTGCCGCAGCCGCACCACGCAGGATGTCAATGTTTGAGCCAAACACTGATGGAGTTTTTGAAGTTTTTTCCAGCTTTCTGTCTCGATCGTGAACCTCTATCTCAAGAGGAGGACCGGAGAGGAACTCTTTGAGCTCTTCAGGACTCATCAAGCCGGTCAGGATCACGTTGATATCTCCGAAGTAGATGTCGGTGCCGTGCTCGTGGTAGTTTGTTCTGTGCATGTTCAAGTTATGGAACTTGTACTGGCAATATACAGGCTCACATTTTTCCTGGGAAAACAAAAAAAATGAACCATGTCAAAGCTTGCAAATCAAATTTTATCACTTATAAAAACTAAATAATGAATGAGGAGGGAATGTGTTCAACACATGTAGAGTACAAGCCATGTATTAATTGTGACAGTGACTACGTTAACATGCACACTCCCAACTCGTCATATACCGACGCTTTGTCAGACCCCTCGGCGTCACTCTTCAGTTGCAGTAAACATGTTTTTTTTAATGTTGTGAATTAAACAAAAATACTTGCTTAGGTTTCGGCAACAAAACCACTATAGTTAGGTTTAGGAAAGAACCACATGGTTGGGCTTAAAACTACTATGTTTCGTTTGGACAGCGAAAATGTGACTTGACGTTGTGAACACTGGACATGAACGAACAGCTGATTGTAACGTGACCTACGGGACACGAACAGCGGTCTCCTGAATGAAAGCCAAATGTTTGTTGGACCCATCAACCTCCTCTACCGCCGGACCAGTGTGACTCTTTTTGCTCTTAAAGCTACATCACCACACTCTCGGCGCATTTTCCCTGAGCGTTTTACATTGATGCAGATTGGCTTACATTGTAGTTTATGGAAAACTCTCTGCGTCTCATACCAATGCTAAAGGGTGCCTTAAAGCTTCAGTAGGCAGTATATTTTTGGCATCATTGGACAAAAGTTCCATAATAACCTTTCAGCATATTGTAATTCAAGTGTTGTGAGAGAAAACTAGACTTCTGCTCCTCCTCATGGCTCTGTTTTCAGGCTTTACAACATCTAGCCCGTGACGGAAGACTTTGACCAATCACAGGTCATTTCATTGAGAGAGCGTTCTTATTGGCTGTGCTCCGGTCATGTGACCAGAACTTGGCGTTCCTTCAACAGACTCTCATTTTACAGCTAAACTGTGCACTACAAGATGATTCTGAGAACATGTGAGGAGAGAAATAGACATTAACGTAACAGAATATTGATTCATATTTGATCAGCGCTGCCTAGTTTGACCGTTTGGTCGGAGTTCAGAGTGATTGACAGCCGGCTCTCATAGACGGCAGCTGGACAGCAGACCTCAGATCAGCTCTTACTGTTTGTTTTCCTCCGGTCTGTGAAATCTTGCAGATGCCACTAGGAGCACCGGAGGACACAGAGGAACATGATTTTTGTCAGGTTACCTGTTTCATGTACTACTGTCACGATATAGCGACCGTTTTATCAAAATAACTTTTTTTAATCATATTTGTTCCAATCTCTCCTACTTCAGCTTTAAGTAATAAAGTATAAATATTCCACTATTATTCCAAATTTGATACTGGTCATGTAAACAGCATATTATGTTTGGATATTCAGAATTAGGTCTTATTCCGAATGGAGCATTTTCAGATAGATTAAGACATGTGGGATATGCTGACATTATTCAGGTTTTAGGAGCATTCTTTAGACATGTATATATACAGCACACTATACTACTACTACAATATGAGTCTCAATTGAGGATTTTACGGCAGTTTGTGACACACGGCCTCTCGCCTGTTTACGGCCATCTCTGTGCGTTGAACACAAACCAACTAGCTGACAGTCTGCAGAGATGCATGGCCAAAAGAAAAGGAGGAGGAACACACCTACTTTTAAACAATATGAAAGACTTAGATATCAACAAGTTTTTGCGCAAATATCACAACGCCAACCGTTTCAAGAAGGTGGTTGAAGAAATGAAAGAGGGAGGCTGTGTTTGTTAATCGGAGTATGATCGGCTGCATTTATACGGGAATATTCATGTTCATTAGCCCTGTAAACATCTCAGGAGGAATACTGTCTTTTTCGGAATAAGGGAAAAAACATTGAATATTTTGTGCATGTAAACGTAGTCAGTGTCAGTAAAAATGAAGTGAGATGTAAGTCGCACCTGTAGGACGTGGAAAGGGACCGGAGTCGAAGGCATCGAGGTGGCTGATAAAACTGTGATGACCAGTGGGTTGAGTTCAGCCTTTAGCTGGTCAGACATTAACGGTCCGTCCAGAGAGATGTTGCACATGACCTCAAATACTCCAGATGAACAGACTGGGAAGCGTTCAGTCAGCGACGTCTCACCTGGCAGCCACAAAAAAAAAATGTTTTTGAAGAACATTACCAACCCTCGCTTTAATGTAGTTTATTATGACCTAAAAAAAGAGTTGTATAACTTTGCTTGTGCAGTAATGACATTGGTCCACATTTTTTTGGCCATCATATGACTGTAATTACATCACATTTTCTACCGCAAGATAAATCTGAGGGGTTGCCAGGCAACTAACGGAGCAAAAACCACAAAAAACATATTTCTGCTGCACATATGAAGATTTTTTTTCAGTGTTTTTCAACTCAATTACTGGATATTTGTTGAACTCTTCAGGCCTCTAATAATAGAATTAAGACAAAAGTGACACTGGTTGAACTGGTCATAAACACGAGACATAAACAACTGATGACGAGGGTCGCAGCTCTGTTTTAAACGTTCAGCTGTTTTAGAGCCTGAATAAAAGGTCGACTCACCCGCCAACAAACGCATGAGACTGATTTCAGCTGAGGCAGTGCCATTCTTTTTGATTTCCTCGAGGTTGAAAGCATCAATTGTGGGTTTTTGAAATTCTGTTTTGGAGAGAGGAGCCAAGTTATTGTCTAAATACAGGGTTATGAAAAATATATCTATCATAGCTTACACAAAAGTATATGAGCATGACATCTAGCAAAGATATAGAAACCAGTGTGCAAATCATAAACCAGTGTAGCATCAATGGGCCTCATGCAATAAGCGATATAGTGCTCTCCACCACTCTTAAAACCTTTTTGGGTAGCATTTCTCTAATTCTTAGGCATGTGCCAGAGTATTTGCACACATCAGCACCTACATAGTGTTTAGAGGGCGTTACCTACAGTATGCTAATAAACAACAACCAGCCACACGCCTCAACCTAACTTTGACAGCCCTAGAAATTTAGGAGAATGTTGCTGCATGAGGCCCATTGTTTACCATTGATTATTAATCCATAATTAATAAGGAAAAAGATTGTAGATGTACCTGTTTCTGAGCCCACCTCTGAACCGGAATTAAAGTCACTTCTGTGCTTTTTCGATGTGTTTGACTTCCTCTCACATGAGGATCTCAGTTTGTTTACCATGGTCTCGATGCAACCTTAGAATAAAAGATATCAATTTCATAATATGATTATGTATATATAAAAGCACAGAAATATAGTCTGAAAAAATTCTGAAAAAACGTCTGAAAAATGTCAAAAAAAATGTCGGAAGAAATAAAGTCTGAAAAAAAAGTCCATAGAAAAAAAATGTCCACAGAAAAAAAGTCTGTAAAATGTCAATAAAAAATGTTGGAAGAAATAAAGTCTGACAAAAATGTCTGAAAAATGTCCGACAAGAAAGTCTGAAAGATGTCCAAAAAAAAGATTATAGAAAAAAAGTCTGAAAAATGTCTGGAAAAAAAAGTCTGAAAAATGTCAAAAAAAAATGTCGGAAGAAATAAAGTATGAAAAAAGTCTGAAAAAAAATGTTGAAAGAAAAAATGTCTGAAAAAAAAGTCTGAAAAATGTAAAAAAAAAAAAAAAGTTGGTAAAAATAAAGTCTGAAAAAATTCTGAAAAAAAATGTCTGAAAGAAAAAATGTCTGACAAAAAAGTCTGAAAGATGTAAAAAAAAATGTTCATAGAAAAAAAAGTCTGAAAGATGTCAAAAAAAAATGTCGGAAAAAAAAAGTCTGAAAGATATAAAAAAAAATCCATAGAAAAAAAGTCTGAAAAATGTCGGAAGAAATAAAGTCTGAAAAAAGTCTGAAAAGAAAAGTCCATAGAAAAAAATGTCTGACAAAAAAGTCTGAATGATGTCAAAAAAAAATGTCAGAAGAACTAAAGTCTGAAAAAGTTCTGAAAAAAAAGTCTGAGAAATGTCTGGAAAAAAAGTCTGAAAAATTTCTGAAGAAATAAAGTCGACAAAAATTTTCTGAAAAAAAAAATCGAAAGAAAAAATGTCTGAAAAAAAAGTCTGAAAAATGTCAAAAAAAAATGTCAGAAGAAAAGTCTGAAAGATGTCAAAAAAAATTTCGGTAGAAATAAAGTCTGAAAAAATTCTGAAAAAAATGTCAAAGAAAAAATGTCTGACAAAAAAGTCTGAAAGATGTCAAAAAAAATGTTCATAGAAAAAATGTCTGGAAAAAAAAGTCTGAAAAATGTCAAAAAAAAATGTCGGAAGAAATAAAGTCTGAAAAAAGTCTGAAAAGAAAAGTCCATAGAAAAAAAGTCGGAAAAATGTCTGACAAAAAAGTCTGAATGATGTCAAAAAAAAATGTCAGAAGAACTAAAGTCTGAAAAAGTTCTGAAAAAAAGTCTGAAAAATGCTTAAAAAAATTTCTGAAGAAATAAAGTCGACAAAAATTATGAAAAAAAATGTCGAAAGAAAAAATGTCTGAAAAAAAAGTCTGAAAAATGTCTGACAAAAAAGTTTGAAAAATGTCAAAAATAAATGTCAGAAGAAAAAAAGTCTTAAAGATGTCAAAAAAAAGTCCATAGAAAAAAAAGTCTGAAAAATGTCTGACAAAAAAAGTCTGAAAAATGTCAAAAAAAAATAAAGTCGGAAAGAATTCTGAAAAAAAATGTCGAAAGAAAAAATGTCTGAAAAATGTCAAAAAAAAGTCCATAGGAAAAAAGTCTGAAAAAAGTCTGAAAAAAAGACCATAGAAAAAAAGTCTGAAAGATGTCAAAAAAAAATGTCGGAAGAAATAAAGTCGGAAAAAAAGTCCATAGAAAAAATGTCTGAAAAAAAAGTTTGAAAGATGTCAAAAAAAAATGTCCATAGAAAAAATGTCTGACAAAAAAGTCTGAAAAACACAGTATATATTGGCACATTGATGCTCACCACACGTGTCTGTTGCATCTTCAGGCTGATCCTGCGTCAGTCTCAAGACTTTCAGTCTTTCGTTACGGGCCTGTCTGGACAGTTTGTCCTTACTGTTCCAGAATTGGAGCTCCATCTTATAGGGAAGTAGACTGATCAGCAACTCCCTATCGACTCTGACGTCAAAACTCTGGGTCCAGCCGACCCACGTCTGATCTCCTTCATGCCATGTCCTCACAATCTGTTTTCAAAATACACACATGTATTTCTGCATCACTATTCCAACGTTACTACACTCTAAGAAAAGTCCGTAAAAATACGGGCCAATGTAACACGTGTTAATATGAAGGAATTTTCTGTATTGATTTTTCACAGGAGTTTTACCCGTATTTTTAAATACGCATTGCATTGTGGGAACAAAGAACCTCCGCTAGTGCGAAAGTTAGAAGTGGCAGAGACCATCACACACGTCAAAGTTTAGTTCAGAGAAACCTTTCTCTCACTTCTGTGGTAAAAAAATCAACAATTAATGTCTAACCAAAATGATTTATGTTTAGGACTTAACGTTAGCTCAGTATCGTTTTAGTTGGAAAGATGTTTTGTTGTTTAGTTCAGCTGTTGTTGTCGACAGTGAACGTTACCAGATACGCCAGGAATATTTTGCTGACTCATTTTGAGACCAATGCAAGTTTGTAATTTACGTTTTTCCAGAGCTTATATTTTAGACTCCAGTGGACGTCAGGTAGATTTAGCCCCAGTTTAGCCTCAGGTGGTCCGCAGAGACCGATAGGTAACGTACAAACGCAGCGTTAGCGTCTGTTTCCCCTCCAGAATGTAAAGGTTGGGCCTGCTATTTGGCTCGGTACGGACAATATACTGCAAATCTACAGAAATTTTCCGTTTTAGGATTAACAGAAGCGTACGTGAACGGTACAGAGGACATCCTGTAAATCGACAGAAATTGCCGTAAACTTAACGGAAAACGTCCTGGTAAGTTTCTGCCAGGAACATTATCTGTTTTTCTACGGATTTTTTTCTTAGAGTGTAGAAATCATCAACCCTAATATCCTCATGTGATGGGTCATCAACTGTAACTCTAGACAACCTAGCTGCTTTATTGTTGTTCATTCAGGACGCTCGTGAATTGTTCATGAAGGGGACACACACATGCAGCAGGTCACGGTTACCTTGAACTGGCCTTCTTTGTACATCTTTGCTACCGGCCCAAACACAACTAGGTCCACTTTGACTGTCTCCGTATCGTCTGGTAACAACTTGTATTCAACATGATAGCAGCTCTGAGCTTTGTGGGCTTTCACCAAAACAGCAGATGAACCTTTTTTTGTTTTCTCCGCCTTTTTCGGAGCTTTGAATAAGTTGAAGCCACCAACTTCTTCCCCTAAAAAAGGGATAAAATGTTTATGAATGAGATCAAGGATGAAATGAATCGTACATTATAGTCGTGATTTCAGCACAAACTTACCTCTTGGGACAGCCATGGCCATGTAAACCGTCCATGTGACGTAATAGGAGCCGTCATCTGTGCACGTTGTGATATCCGTGGTAGAATCTGACCTGTTTTCCAAACCATGCTCCGTGGACGACAGGTCAGTCTCAGGGACGAGGACGTCTTCCTGTCCTCCATCAGTATCTTCTCCTTCACCACAGTCTGACTGTGAATTACAAAGATCCGTCTCCGATGTGTTGTCCATGAGGGTCTGACTCCACAGGGACATTTCACATAAAAAACATAGTAAAAAGTGAATGAAAAAGGACAGCAGGGGGATTTTTCTGCTCACATTTCATATCTAGTCTATAAAGGTTAGAACTAATAATTAACATAATTCTCACCTTCCAAACAAATGTTTGTACTTCATATATGTAGACACTATGAAACAACAATCTCTTAAAGGTCCCATATTTGTAAAAAGTGAGATTTTCATGTCTTTAATATTATAAAGCAGGTTTAAGTGCTTTATAAATACTGTTAAAGTATCAAAATGCTCAATATACGGAGAAATACACACAGCCCATATTCAGAAATTGTGGGTTTGAAACAAGCCGTTAGGATTTCTGTCCATTTGTGATGTCACAAATATACAATATATATAGATCATTACATGGTTTTAAACATATACATTCTAAATGTGTCCCAGTTTATTTCCTGTTGCAGTGTATGTGAATAACATCAGCTGACAGGAAGTAAACATGGTACCAAGCTGTTGCCTAGCAACGCAATTCCGTTGAAATGCACTAAAACGGCAGACAGATATAGTTATAATACAGGTATATTCAGGCAGACAGGATGAGGAAAATAAAGTTGTTTTTTTAACATTACAGCATGTAAACATGTTCTAGTAGAAACACAAAATACAAGTATGAACCTGACAATGAGCACGATATGGGACCTTTAAAATACTTTTAATTAATCCTTAATTTACCCCTGAAAACACCTGAGAGCTAGAGATACATTCATTTGTCAATTTATTTAAAAAAAAAAAGATGAAAATTAAATATCTTAACAACATTATTTTCCAAAAGCCATTAATTAACAAATTAAGTTGATTTTTAATCCACACCTCTATTTCCTTATCCATTTACACATTAGTGTAAACGCAGTTTGACATATGTGTCAATAATGATCAGTTTTATTTGAGATGTTGGGATAGGTTTACTAGGAGGTCTGGAACATTTTCTGGTGGGAATTAATGATATTTTAATGGGTTTACCTTGACTGATGTAAATTAATCAATAAATGAATGGATTATAATATAGTATGCTATGGATTATGAGGGTTTTAATGGGTTTAAAAGCCCTTAAATTTTTTACAAAATAACACTAGACCTACAGATACTCCTTCATTGTATAACTGCCCTAATATATGACATTGGAATAATCCATCTATCAATTAGCTTAGCACCTCAAATTTAAATAAATAAATAAATAAATATCCTCTTCCAGCGTTATCAATAACTAAAATAATGGAAGTTTAATTGGAAAAAAAGGGGATTCACTTCTATAGTGAGCTGAATGAAAATGAGACTTTAACAGCAGTTTTTATATTTAATTTAGCTGATGATAGCTGTACCTAAAGTTGTACGTTAGCTGTACGTTGTTTTTGTATTTTTTGAGTATTTTTTATTTATTTTTTAAATCAGCCACCAATTAATAAATTAAGTAGATTTGAATGACTCTTTTCCTTATACATTTATACATTAGTCTGAGGTACAGTATGTGTCAATAATGATCAGTTTTAGTTATTAATGTTGGGATTGGTTTACTAGGAGGTCTGGTGGGAATTAATCATAATTATAAAGGGATTCTGATACTGAGGGAGGAATGGGTTTATCCTAGACTGGTGTAAAATAATCAATAAATGAATGGATTATAATGTAGGCCATATTTCTCTGCATGGATTAAGGGGGTTGAAAACCCTTATTTATTTTACAAAATAACATTAGACCTACAGGTATAAGGGCCCTAATATATGACATTGGAATAATGTATCTATCAATTAGCTTAGCGCCTCAATTAAATTAAAATACCGTCATTACAGCATTATCAATAGGAAAATTGATGGGCAAAAAAATAAGAGATTCAGTTTCATAGTGAGGTCAAAATGAGACTTTAACTCAGGATCTGTTGCTTTGAACAGAAGAGGTCATGTTGCTCATGTTGGGCTTGTTGGCATTCTAATGCAATTAATTTTTTTGTCTAAAGTTATTTAATTTTATAGTAGACTTAGTATCATTTATCATCACCCCCCCCCCCCTTTTTAAATGTAAAACCAACTATTTTTTTACTTTTACTTTAGTACATTTTTACACTTTCACTTTTATCTCAGTCAAATGTATTTAAAGTAATTGTTCTTTTACTTGAATCCAATATTCTAGTACTCTGCCCACCTCTGTATTATTTATTTTATTTATTTTATTTATTTTATTTATTTTATTTATTTTATTTATTTTATTTATTTTATTTATTTTATTTATTTATTTTATTTTGCACAATTTAAGACTACAAAACATTTAAAAAGAAATTAAATAACTTAAAAATATACAGTGCAGGAAGAGGCAAAAAAAACCACTGGGTTTATCTGAAGCCTCCACCTAGAGACAAGATTAATATATAACTATAATATAAAACTAACATTAGTTAGCTAGCTCATTGTGGAAATGCAGACCATAGGTTTAATAAAAAACAATAAATATATATAGGCTAATACCTGCAATTTCTCTGACAGTTAGGCTTTCAGTATTAATATTAATGATTTAATATTAAAACAACACATTACAGTTGTGTGCTCACCTCAGCTCCTGTCGGTCCGGATATGAAGAGTCTGGACTATAAAGTCTTCTTGAAGAGGTCAGTATATATAAAATATACAGCATATAATATATAATCCAGAAGTTACATCATGTGTCAGTTAATCAGACTAACTTGTTGTTACTTTACCTGAACTATAGTTACCATAGCAGCAGCTAACTCCTTTAACTAACTAAAAAAAAGTATGTAATGTGCAGGATATATATATATAGTATAATATATAGTATAATATAAAGTAAAGAGCTGAAACTGTCACACAAACTTCAACCTTTATGATCTCTGAGTGCAACACGTCGCCATGACAACCGCTGTAGTGAAGGAGGCGTGACGCTGCACTCAGGTGCTGATGAAGACTGTAGGAATTCAGAAAGAGGAACGACTTGTTTTGTTTTCTTTATGGTTCAATTCAAGAAGATTTATTTGCGTTGAACATCATGAAAGGAATATTGCCAAAGAAGCCAAAATAAGAATGTTACAACTACGGACTGAAAAAAACAAACAAACAATTAAAGCAGACAGACTACAGCTTTGTAATTCATTTATTTTGATTGGCTGTGTGATTTCCCCCATAAGGTTAGGCTATTTAATTTATTCAGGTAGATGTATTGCTTCGACAAAACATGAAGGTAAAAAACATCATGCCAGTACCAGATAGACACTTTACTAATACATCCTGAATTTAGACTACATTCATGGCAATAGGGCTTTTTTTACAGGATTCATTCATTTGGATATGGAATTTCAAGGGGGACATGAAGGCAGCAATAAATAGGCTAAAATAGGGAGATGAGAAACTTTACCGATTTGAGTATCTGAGATTTTGCACTGATAGACTGATGATCTGCAACGACAAGCTTGCACGCGTATAGATATGGGTGTATGGGGTACAAACTCTTTAAATAAAATCCAAACTCTGAGGAAAAAAATCAACTAGCATGATAAAGGCTAGTTATAAACAAAAATCCCCAAAAACTAAATACAACTGAGTTTCATTGTATAAAGCAGGGTAGGATATCTACAGCCTAAACATGGAGAGCAACCTCTGTGGGCCCTGTGTGTAGCTCAGTAAAACTTGGTAAAGCTCCACCTTTACCAGCTGCAACATTAAAGTGATGAACACATTAATGCATCAATAATTATAATCCAGAATCAGAAATATTGTATATATAAACACAATATATAAAGAAATATAGTACTAAAATTGAAAAATAATAAAATGAGAGTATATGAAATATGTACAAATAATTGCATTAAGACGCAATGCAATATATAACAAATAAGTAAATACAAAATGCTGAGAAGTGGGATCTATTATGTGTGTTAAATATAAATGCCAGAATGGTATAATAATAAATGAATAAGAATATTTCTTTAATGTACAGCATAAATGCAGTATTAATGACAATATTACAGAAATTATTTTACGGTTGACCAAATCCATAATATATATTATTCTGAAATGGGCCATTCTGCATAATGAGTCCTACTCTTACTTTATTTTTCATTTTGATGCTAATACTTTTATACTTTTATAAGTAAGATTATGAATGCAGGACTTTTACTTGTAACTGAGTAGACTATTTCTACACTATTAGAGCTTTTACTAAAAAGTCTGACTTCTTCCACCTCTGGTGAAGCTTCAGATGAGCATCAAGATTCAGAGGCTTCAGTGAAAATCTGCATAGAAAGGAGCTCATGCATTATAGGCTTAAGGAGTAAAGCAAGGCGCAAATTGTGCTAAAAGCCCCACATGAGCTTGTGTTTTACCTCCTGTGTGTGTGTGTGTGTGTGTGTGTGTGTGTGTGTGTGTATATGCAGTACAAATTCCTCAGTTGAAAAAAGACAGTGTACCTCAGCTCCACTACATATTAGTCTCTTGGGCATCTTACATCTTAACAGGGTCTAACCCGAGTGAATGACAAAAGTTTACACACCTGGTGGCAATTAGGCCAGCCAGGCAGGCAGGCTGCACTGTGAGCCCGTTATAGAGGCTCTGTGTGTGACTGACTGCTGGTTTGGTTGGGACTGTTAGGAAGTCAGACCAAACATTGTCCAGTTTCAAAAATGGTGTATTTATTTACAGTGCCACCTGTACACGTGTATCCAAATATATATATATATATATATATATATATATATATATATAAAAGGAAAAAATGAAGTAATTCGGCTTAACTAAATACAACTCAATTCAGAACAAATAACTTAGAGTAACCTAACGTGTACAAATCTACACGCAGAGATCCTACCCCTGTACCAGCCCAAAAGCCACTGCTTATATAGTCTCCTCAATGACCCAGCAGGCGGAACCATGTTGCCAGGTAAATCCAGAGCCTTCTCTGAGTGTTAACTCATTTTAGTGGGTACTTCTCACTAAAATTAGTAGAACAACACTCTTCACACATTCATAGGAAGCAGGAAGTGGCTGGGTGCCTCCCCCTTTTATCTATGCAACACATGGTGAGTATGTGTATGTATATATGTATGTACATGTATATATATACATGTATATATATGTATATATGTATATACATATGTATGTATATATATATACATATACATATATATACATACATATATATACATATATACATATGTATGTATATATGTATATATATATATGTATATGAATATGAATATATATGTTCTTTCTTCCTTTTTCTATTATTTTTTTACTTTCTCCTTTTTTTTTTTTTTTTACTTATTTAATTTAAATTTTCTTCACATAGTATTATGAGAGAAAGAAATGAACTGAATAACCTAACTAAACTTAACAGTGCTGGTCCGTGTTTTAATTTAGTTGTACTTACTGTCAAACACAAACAAACCCGGGATAGAATGGGTCTGCAAGTTACATTTCATGGAATTGTGGATAAATAATGACTAAACAAGCATGGTTAAATTAATATGAAATGTTACAAATGATACAAATGGTGTTTTCTCACCCGCTTTGTCACAGGGACCCCTTCTTCTTCCTCTGGTTCTGTTTTTTTTGGGGGGGGCAGTGCTTGAAATTCAAATGTGCTCTTTTTTTTAACACACGCCTCGTTTCAGTTTCAGCTCCTCCAGTCTGCTGGAGAGGATGAACAGGATCACACGCACAGAGGAGGATGCAGGAGAGGAAACAAAGTAACAGTTTGAGGAACTAAGATGTTTGTCAGTGGAGATGATGCAGAAACAAAGTAACAGTTTGAAGGGATATGATGTTTCTGAGTGGAGATGATGATGATGATGCAGGACTCGTTGGACTCCAGTGATCCGTACAGCAGACCAGCTCGGAGGACACAATGGGTCGTCAGCTCTCTGGCCTACCACTACGGACTGGACCGGGGGGTGGAGAACGAGATCATAGTCCTGGCTACCGGACTGGACCAGTACCTGCAGGAGATCTTCCATCACATGGACTACCAGGGAGGAGGCAAGATCTCCGTGGAGGACTTTAACATCCTGTGTGAGGTCCTGGGACTAAACAAAGACTCTGATGAGGACGCAGAGAGCTCCGGGGTTCTGGAGAACTTACCCAGCGAGCTCACCTTCAGATGCTTCCACGCCAAACTGTGCGGGTTCTTCAGCACCAAGGCGGGCTGTCAGTACGAGACCGGCCGGCTGCTGGTGGAGAGGGACAGCGAGCACATCGAGACTCAGATCCGCCTGAGGAGCCCTCTGAGGCGGCGCAGAGAGACGCTGCTGTCGGTCGGTTCCTCCGGGTCCGGCTGCAGGTCCGGGTCCGGCTGCAGGCTCGGATCCGGCTGCAGGCTCGGGTCCTGCACCAAGGAGTGCTATGAGGAGATAGTGGCTCTGGAAGAAGCAGAGGACCGAGTCCTGAAGCTGGAGGACGAGAACGCCAGTCTGAGGGAGCTGATCGAGGACATGAGAGCAGCTCTGCAGAGCAGCGATGCTCGATGTCTGGCTCTGCAGGTGAGAGAGAGAGATGAGCTTATTCAATGAATGCATGAATGAAAGACTTTATTTAGAACATAACAATAAATATAAACAGATACAAAATAATAACAAACAAAACACGAGTAATAGTGTCCGAAAAGGAGTAGGTAGAACTCTTAACTCAACCCCTAACACAACCCTTAACAGAACTCTTAACTCAACCCCTAACACAACCCCTAACACAACCCTTAACAGAACTCTTAACACAACTCTTAACACAACTCTTAACACAAACCTTTAACACAACTCTTAACAGAACTCTTAACACAACTCTTAACACAAACCTTTAACACAACTCTTAACACAAACCTTTAACACAACTCTTAACACAACTCTTAACACAAACCTTTAACACAACTCTTAACACAAACCTTAACACAATCCTTAACACAACTCTTAACACAACCCTTAACACAATCCTTAACACAACTCTTAACACAACCCTTAACACAACCCCTAACACAACTTTTAACACAACTCTTAACACAAACCTTTAACACAACTCTTAACACAACTCTTACCACAACCTTTAACACAACCCCTAACACAACTCTTAACACAACTCTTAACACAAACCTTAACACAATCCTTAACACAACTCTTAACACAACCCTTAACACAATCCTTAACACAACTCTTAACACAACCCCTAACACAACTTTTAACACAACTCTTAACACAAAGGCACTTTAAAGGTAGACACCAGCTACAGGGATTGTCCACAACCTGGCAACCCAGTGGCATATAACTGATCAGCATTAGTCAATACATTACGTATTAATAAACCATTATCATTTATTATTAACATGGCTTTGTTGAATACTCGATTCTGATTGGTCAATCACGGGTCTGTTTTTGCTTTATAACAGACCGTTGCTATGGACACGGCTCTGATGTCGGACTCTGGAGGACCATTTTTGTGTCAAATTATTGATTTCTTAAGCAAGTAGCCGTGTAATAAGCGTGTTAATGTACAGCGAGCCGGTCGTTGTTGTAAAATAAAGCCTTTCAGGGCGATGCGAGACCGCTCCGCTTCGTGTCGGGGTGCCGCAACAATGACCGGCTCACTGTACATTATCCCTTACTTAATGACTCACTAACATTTATAACCGCAGACTCGATGGCTTATTAGAAAGTGAGAAGTGACTCAGCAGCTGCAGTTTGGTTTTAGGGAATATCTTGAGATCTATCGTCACCTGTTGCTCCTCTGTTCAGGTAGGACTATGGAAGAGCCACTCCAAACATAAACCAGAGGACGGCTGTCTGGCTGTCCACCAGAAACAAGCGGCCCAGAAGAGTTTGAGCAACCTGCAGAGCAGCACCTACAGCAACCTGAAGAGCCTGCAGACCATCATCCACGAGATCGAGCTGCTGCGGAGCTCCAGAGACCTGCAGGTAGAGGAGGCCATGCTGTGTAACGAGAGACTGGAGCAGGAGCTGTGGAGCTCTAAAGAGACTGTGGCTGCTCTGGAGGACTGTAACCGAGCCCTGAAGAGGGAGCAGGTGGGCATGAGGAGGAAGGTGGAGGAGGCCAGGCAGGCGCTGCTCAGCGGCCTGGGTAAGGTGAAGGAACTGGAGGCCAAGGCCAACCATGTGCCGGCGCTGCAGAGGCACATCCTCCAGCTGGAGTCGGAGCTCCTCTACTACAGGTAAGAACCCACATATAGCGTTTTCCACTCAACAACTTCCATCACTTTTAGTGAGGACAAGTTCAACTTAAACCCCTTTTCGACTGCAGGAACTTTCCGCAGGAACTAGGAACCTTTTGAGGAACTCACTGCGTTCCGACCGCAGGGACCAGGGTCTAAATTAAGTTCTGGGGATATTTTCCGGGGACTTCTTACCCCTCAAACAGGGCCTGGTCGGGGGGTAATATTTTCTCTCTGAAAGTACAGGAACTTTTGGGGTGGAGTTTGCAGGGAAGGGGGCTTTCACGGTGAAGGAATTTCCCCTTTTTTTTCAGAAGTAAAAATGTCCGCACAAGGTAGAGTACTAGCTCTGGATATATACAAAATATGCGGCGCACCCATTGCAAAGAATTTTGTTGTGTCAGTTGCTTGTCATTCCATGCGGTTGGCTTGTCAATAGTATTGCAATATTGCGGTTATTGCGACAGCCCCAGCAGGGATTAACGTAGCTGATTGGTAAAACACACACAGCTGTTTCAACTGCTTCAACTTGTGAACCACTTCATTAATAAACAAGGAAATACTCTAGTATCCATTTAGGACCATTTTTAGGACGAGGGAAGAGCATTTTTCTTTGTTTGGTAAAGTTAGGCCCTGCTGTCGGCTTCCCAACAGACAACAATGGACTAAGAATCTTTTAGTTCTTTGAGGACCTGGAACTAAAATTACCAGGAACTTCTTAGTGGAAACGCCATGAATTTCTGTAAGGAGAGACTGTCCAAAAGTCTGCTCTGCTGTTTTCCATTTGTACGATTACTTACGTCAAGTTAAAGAACCTGGGACAGGTAAAAATGCTTTAGCCTTAAGAGATGGTCGAGGACTATTTCTCGATTAATTGATTAGTTGTTGGGTCTATAAAATGTCAGAATATGTTGATCAGTATTCCAAAAGTCCAAGACGACGTCCTCAAATATCTTGTTTTGTCCACATCTCAAAGATATTCAGTTTACTGTCATAGAGGAGGAAAGAAACCTGAAAATATTCACATTTAAGAAGCTGGCTAGCTTTAAAACTGAGCGTGCTACAACCTAAAAATCTAAAGTTCCGTTAGTGCGTTAAAGAAATTAGTGGCGTTAAAACAAATTTGCGTTGACGCGTTATTATCACGCTAACTTTGACAGCTCTAGTATTTATATAGAAATGAAGGCCCCAAGGTCACAGAGAGAGGGCATACACTAGACCAGTGGTTCTCAAATTATGGTACAAGTATCACTGGTGGTAGGCGTGCTATCTTTAGTGGTACGCGGAGGAATCTCCGACTATCGATTCCTCTTATTGATACTTTCCCACAGTTACTCTGCACAATGACGCATACACACGCTGTATCATGTTTCAGTTTGTTTTGGACTGGAGCCACGGGGGAGAGAAAAAAAAACGCTCAACAGCGCGGCGCTACTAAACCTGAGGGGACGCACCCTGTTTTTCTCTGATAAAGAGACACTGTGAACAACAAACCTGTGTTTACATCAGCAGGAGGAGAGTTAGTAACGTTAGCTGTTAGCAGCCGTTAGCAGCACAGTCCTGACTGGCTAAATAACGGAGATACGAACGTTAACGGAGGTGCCATTGAGTTATTGTTATGAGGCGTTTGTTTTGTTAAGTTTTGTTAATGGAAACATTACTACCCAAAACAGTCAGTCCTGTACGGTTCAAAAAATCCTGCATATAATGTCATTTTCTTAATAATATGTTTGGAGTGATTTTCAGTATAATAAATGCTGAAAAATAAGTGTGCAGTATGTTTTCTATAAATGAATCTAGTGATAAAATAGAGGTTACGTCTGACAGAATTTGTTTGGCCCCCGGCAACAATCTGGGTTTCTCATATGGCCCCCCAGGAAAAATAATTGCCCACCCCTGGTCATAATGGTGGTATTTGGAGAGTCAAATATTTTGTGAGGGTGTCTAAAAAGTTTGAGAACCACTGCTCTAGACAGAGATCTCTTCATTAGGTCCAATCAGCTGTCAAAACCTGAGCAAAACAAGCGTCTGGCTGTTCATCATGTCATGAGAAAGACAGGCTGGTTTTGGCAGGTTATTGCGTTAGAGCGGCCAGAATGAACCATAATGAATTATTATCCTTCCTAGAGTAAAATGACTCTGTTTACTTACTGGCTTCATGCCTGGAGGACTCGGCCGTGCTACTTATGAAGGCTTGATGTGGTTTAACTTCTTCAGTTTTCATCCTTGTCGTGTTTTAGTTTATTTAACAGGCGTCGTGTGAGGCGGCTCGGTCCTGCCTGAGCTCCTCTCTGCTGTTGAGAACTACTCATTTTGGTGGAAGTAAGGTTGTAATTGGACTTTTAAAGTACAAAGCCATCGGTTTAATGTTTATCTCTGCGTCTGTTGTCCCTGCTCCAACCGTATAATCAGTGTCTGCAGGTTCTGGCTTTCTTAGGTAGCAGATGTCTCTAAATAGTTGTAACATCTACCTAATGCTGTTATTATGGACTGTAAGACACAGCCACATACAGCCAGACACATATGATTAAAGTCCTCACTGCTACCTGCCTTTAGGTGATTCTAAATAACACATTTCTACCCTTCTTTTAACCCTAAACTCCACTAATCTATGCAGACTGCGTTGCAGAGTCTTTTCACTGCCCCTCCTATTGATACTCTAATGGCAAATAATTCAACACCACAAAGGCCCCGACTTGTCAGGAGAGAGCTCCATTGAGTGAGAAGCTCAACAGACTGACCGTTCTCATCAATCTCCGCTCACTTCTTTCACTCTGCTGCAGAAGGAACAATACCACACTGGCACCCCCGTCCTATGGATCTTAGCAACCGAGCTCCATGAATATTCCCAGTGAAAGCCTCCAATGCTTGCTCAGTCACGTCTCAAGTCTCAGGGACGGGGTTAGAGAGAGAGAAAGAGGTGCCAGTTGAGGTGTTGTGCATTAAGATCTGAGTGAGACGCAATGCTATTTTTGCCCTCCTTTAGCCTACATCGCATGCTTAAAAACTGTGTGACTCTGAGCAACCTTAAAATGACATTAAATGATCTCAGTGTCAGATGTCTCAGATCATACGTGGTGTGTTTAGACATGGTTCCCGTGGCTTCTTAAAAAGTCTTAAAAGGTCATAAAATCAAATCAATAAATTGTCTTTAATTTACTGTACATTTTAAGGCCGCCCCCTCTTAGTCGATTAATCGACTAATTGGCGTACTTGCCAACCTTGAGACCTTAAAAACAGGGAGGATTTCAAGTTGTGGTTATACATGTTTAAGTGTCAGTAGTCAGTATATATTTTTGGCATCATTGGGCAAAAATCCCATAATGACCTTTCAGCATATTGTAATTCAAGTGTTCTGAGAGAAAACTAGACTTTTGCTCCTCCTCATGGCTCTGTTTACAGACTTTAGAACATCTAGCCCGTGACGGGAGACTTTGTCGGAGTTGGCGAGTGATTGACAGCCGGCTCTCATAGACGGCAGCTGGACAGCAGACCTCAGATCAGCTCTGACTGCTTGTTTTCCTCCGGTCTGTGAAATCTTGCAGATGCCGTTAGGAGCACCGGAGGACACCGAGGATTTTTTTCAGGTTACCTGTTTCATGGACTACTGTCACGATATAGCGACCGTTTTATAAAAATAACTTTTTTTAATCACATTTGCTCCGATCTCTCCTCTCTACTTCAGCTTTAATTTGGAGGTGTGGGAAAGCAGATTTGTTCCCTTTGCACAGCGGTTACCGTCAGTTTTCAGTCTTTGTGCTAAGCTAAGCTGACCACCATTTACTGTACAGACTTGAGATTGTTCCTGTAAGATGTGATTTGATTTCCGTTTTAGTGTTTATTAGCATTCGGTGATGTACAATTCTCTTATGAAATCCCCTTTCAACTTTCCATCAACATCCCAGCAGAAATCGGTTGAATTTCAGGAGAAAATGTGGTCATCGGTATGAAACTTAAGATACAGTACGTGGGTGTTGTTGCATAACACGTCTGTGATTTCTTTGGACCAGAACAGAGCAGAGGCTGAGACCCAGATGGGAGCAGCTCCTCTTAACAGGGAGTTGATTAGCACAGGAAAGTCCTCGTATACTGGGATCGTCTAGAAGTGTCACTTTTATTTCTGTATTTTCCTCCAGAAGGTAAAAAGAAAGGGAGTCTAAATCAGTCACTGTAGCCTACAGAGCTCTGTGGGCCAGAGGGATGAGACAATAGGGAGCACGGCGAGAGGAACAAAAAAGAAACGAGGGGGAGGAAAGAAGACCATCTGGAGGAAGAAGCAAACACTCAACTGTTTGTTCATGAAATGACCGACATGTTTTGCACGAGAGGAATGGCTTCATTCTGTCTTCTTTTTGTGCTCCAAAGACACAAAATCACTAAATGAACTTTGGTCGTCTGAACGTACAGAACTTCTTCAGTTTTATTGTCCTCCTGACTCCAGGTGTCTCTATTTATAGTCCACCAGGGTTTTTTTCTACCCAAGCACATGTGCCCCTAAGTGTGCAAGTTTAAAACTCACTTTCCATTTTATCGGCACGCCTGCAGACTTCTTCTCAGCGTGCCTCTCTAACCCCTGGCCCTCTGAAGGGGGGAGGCATAATCTCCCAGCCTTTTCATGCTCTCTGCATGGCGCCTGAGAGCGGAGAAGAAGAGAGGAGGGTCTATAGCAGACCATTTATCTGCCTTCCGCACAAGAGAGCTGCAGCATTGTGTGGAGCAGGTGCTGCCACGGCATTCCTACCCTTTAAATAATGTGGAAAGGACACACTCGAGGGATGTCTGGGTCCCGTGGCATTCTGCTGCCTCGCTGTTGTTCTTGAACAGCTTTCAAAAAAGAAAAAAAACACACTGCCAAGAAGTTGGGCTCATTTTCACATTAAACCGCTGCCCTGCTCTCCCTCTCTCTGGTTTGGAAGGTATGCTGACATCAGCAGAAATACATCACACACCAAATATCTTATAAACTTATGCCACCCACCCTTGTTGGACTGCTCTCCCTGTATACTTCCCCTCTACTTTAAATTACCCTGGTTTGTTTGACTTTGGGGGTTTTCTTTGCTCTCTAAGGAAAGCTCTGTAAATGTTACAGCCATTGGTTTTTGGATTAAGTCTACAGCTAGTTGCTAAATAATAATCACATCCCAGAAGCTGCTTTTATTTGTATCCCAGTAACCACCTCATTGTGCGGGTGTGACCCAGTACGACTTGATTAATAACCGTCAGCTCTGTAAACATGACCCCTGACCCCGTCTCTGTCAAGCCGCAGAGCGCCAACGAGCACCAACGAGCTTCAAGTTCAAGCTCAGGTACACGGCGTGCCCTCGTTTTTTAACCCCTGCAGAGACTGTCGTTGACCGACGACCCCTGAAAGCTGCTTTATCTTTATTATAAGGATTATGTGATTATCATAAAGTGGGCATATCTGTAAACTTGTACCCATAGAACCCATTTCCATTCACATATCTTGAGGTCAGAGGTCAAGGGACCCCTTTGAAAATGGCCATACCAAAATTTAGCACAAGTTTGGAGCGTTATTTTCACGACAAGCTAGTACAACATGGTTCTATCTCTGTATACTTAACTTTTCATACCCTGGTTTGTTTGACTTTGGGTGTTTTCTTTGCTCTCTAAGGAAAGCTCTGTAAATGTTACAGCCATTGGTTTTTGGATGAAGTCTTCAGCTAGTTGCTAAATAATAATAACATCCCAGAAGCTGCTTTTATTTGTATCCCAGTAACCACCTCATTGTGCGGGTGTGAAACCAGGATGACTTGATTAATAACCATCAGCTATATAAACACAACCCCTGACCCCGTCTCTGTCACGCCGCAGAGCGCCAACGAGCACCAACGAGCACCGAGCTTCAAGTTCAAGCTCAGGTACACGGCGTGCCCTCGTTATTAACCTCTGCAGAGACCGTCGTTGACCGATGACACCTGAAAGAGGAAACTGCTCTGCAGGGAGTGGAGGAGGAGGGGGTACGGTGATGGTGGTGGTGCTGGAGGTGGGGGTGTGTTGATGGAAAGTTCACTTCAGCGCCACACTGTGATAAACACAGGGAGGACTCTGGGTGTCCTGGCTCTAACAGCAAACAGCTGGACTACCTCCCCCCCCACAGGACAAGAGAACAGCTTTAGTCTTCTGCTAATAGGGCAGAATACAGGATCCTATTAATTAGAAACGCCCTGACGTCGCACAATAGAGCTCTTCATGTAGACTTTTACTCCTGTGTGTGTGTGTGTGCCTCGAGGGATGTAGTAATGCCGATACAGACTACCACGGATATTTAACTGTACCGCGAGTGCATTTTCTCTGTCAAGAGCTTAAATGTCAAGCTAGTTCAGGGGTCAGCAACCTTTACTGTCAAAAGAGCCATTTTAGGCAAAGAACAACAAAAAAATCTGTCTGTAGCCACAAAACATTTGATCATTGTGATGAAGGTAACACAGTTTATAGTCTAAGTATATAGTATATAAGTCTAATACAGTGAGGGCCAAAGAGCAAATGTCGCGTCGATTTGCATAAAGTAACCTGGACCTCAACTTTATGCTAAATGAGGAACGGCCGTCGTGACGCTTCGTCTCTCGAATCGCGCCGCCACGCTACCAGAATGCATTGCTGCACGGCTGCTTTCATAGACAATGAATGGGAAGCGTGGAAAGGATGGATCCGTGGACACGTAGCATGAGTTTTTCTAGTTTCATATGATGCCAGTATCTTCACTCTTACTTTAAAACTGAGGCCGCTACAACCTAAATATCGCAAGTTGTGTTAATGCGTTAAAGAAATGATTGCGTTCAAACTAATTTGCGCTAACACCACGTTAACTTTGTCAGCCCTAATAAAAAGACTACAGGTTTACACTCATTTTACACTTTGAAGTCTGCAGTGTATTTCTCTCTCTCTGTGTCTCTGTAAAAATAAGTAAATAAGTAGATATTTTCATTTTGGCAGGTCAAACCCGCCCATGCTGCTTTTGCATTTGGTACGTTGGCGAGAGCTGCGATGTCTGTCTAATGAAACACTGATCAAATGTTGTCTGTGTCTGCCGACCTCCATCCAGGACGTCTGTCTGGACGACTCTCAGGTGTCGGTGTTCATCCAGTTGGAATTCCCACGTCAGCACAAACAACCGCCAAAATACCTCATCATCATCATCATCATCATCATCACTGTCAAACCGTGTAGTGGGGAAACAGTCGAGGTCTCAAGCACAGTCGAAAACAAATTAGAGCTAGTTTCCACGTGACAGCTGGGAGCTTCAAAACTGACGGTGTTTTCAGTCTCTCAAGACTCAAAGACATTTCTGGCTGGACCGCAGAGCGCCAGCCCTACGAACGCAAAAGTCTGTCTCTGACTGAGTGATGAAGGTACACGATTGGTCGGCCGAGTGTTTGAGTTTCCTCATTGGCCGTTTCTCTTTCAAAATGAAAAGTCGGAGCAGTCGTTATCCAAATGAGGCCACGTCCAGCGCGACGCAGTGGATTTTGGTGGATTATTTAGACCAGTTCGGCCAGTAGTGTCAGAAGGTATAGAAGCAAATAGCCACTTATTATATTTATAATATATTATCGTTCATCACAAGCCATTTTGGTAGAATACGACAATAGAATAGAAATAATTTAGTTTTACTTTTTTACGGCACTTTTTAAAGCATCAGTAGGCGAGATTGGAGCAAATATGATTTTAAAAAAAAAGTTATTTTTATAAAACGGTCGCTATATCGTGACAATAGGACATGAAACAGGTAACCTGAAAAAAATCATGTCCCTCTGTGTCCTCTGTGTCCTCCCATGTCCTCCGGTGCTCCTAATGGCACCTGCAAGATTTCACAGACCGGAGGAAAACAAGCAGTCAGAGCTGATCTGAGGTCTGCTGTCCATCTGCTGTCTATGAGAGCCGGATGTCAATCACTCGCGACCTCCGACCAAACGGTCAAACTAGGCAGCGCTGATCAAATATGAATCAATATTCTGTTACGTTAATGTCTATTTCTCTCCTCACATGTTCTCAGAATCATCTTGTAGTGCACGGTTTAGCTGTAAAATGAGAAAGTTCATGACATGTAGATATCTGTTGAAGGAACGCCGAGTTCTAGTCACATGACCGGAACACAGCCAATAGGAACGCTCTCTCGATGAAATGACCTGTGATTGGTCAAAGTCTCCCGTCACAGGCTAGATGTTCTAAAGCCTGAAAACAGAGCCATGAGGAGGATCAGAAGTCTAGTTTTCTCTCAGAACACTTGAATTACAATATGCTGAAAGGTTATTATGGAAGTTTTGCCCAATGATGCCAAAAATATACTGACTACTGAAGCTTTAAGTGGACGATTTACTGGCGTCCGGTTGTAGCTTTCAGTCCAAAATGGCGGAAGCGTAGCTCTGCTGCTGGGCGCTGACGTTGCAATGGAACGAACAATTGACTTTCACTTCTTGGCGATATACGTTCTTTGGTCGGTTCGAGCAGCACATCCCCTAGTGTCCTCGCCGGACCTGATGGACACGTATACCGCTGGAATTAACCACCACATTTAGCCACAAATTCACAGACTGACCGTACACGGTCCAGACATATACTCGGTTTTGACTGTTTTAACCTCTTTGCATGTCGAAGGCCCGAGCCAGAAGCATGTGGCCTTGCTACAGTATTCACAGGCTGCAGCCTCCCTCCGACCGCTGTCAATTAAACTGCAATTAGTCACACCAAAGCCGGCATTTGAAAGAAGCCCTCCACCACTTCATTCCAGAGTCTGAGCGTCTCCATAGCAACTATAGAAGTTTTGTGTGCGTTCACGTCGGTGCACCAGCTCCATGTTGGTCTGACAGCAGCTGCCGGTGAACTAACTCCTTCTTTTCCTCCACCCAGCGGCCCCCGCTAACTTAAACATGACTCTCACTGATTGATTGCCTGAAATCATGCTGCAATTATTGACCTTCAGTGAAGTCACTCCCCACTTCTGCACAAAGAAACCCAAAAGTAGTACACATATGCAGAGTGTAATGTTGTTGTTACAGCATATAGTCTTCCTCGTGCCAACAGGATATAAGCATGAGTGCTCTGTGACTTTTTTTTCTTTTTTTTTCAGGCTGTTGAAAACCTTTTTGAGATTTTTTCTCTTTTTTTTTTTTTTCTCGGCAAGACATCATCATCTGGAAACACTTATTCTGTGATTTACGAAGGCTCCCTATCGGATTTCCCCCCAACACAAAGAGCAGACGGCAGGAGAAACCTAGAAAATTCAAACCATTACAGAAGATTGATCCGAGCAAACTGCAGTCGTTTTTTTCAGTGACAAATGTTTGAATTTGTCTTCGACACGAGGGGAAAACACGACGTATAGAATAAAAGTGTTACATGACTTTTTATCTGCCCGTGAAAAGGCATGTAACAGAGCTTAGAAAACTGTTCAAAACTCTCTCTGTGCACTCATTCTGTGTCAGCTTGTGTGCTTTTTACCTCACATCTTGAAGCGAACTCCTGCACAGTAACAGCGCCGTTCTACCATTGACCCACTTTACTGTAAAAATGCCTTAAAGATACAACGTCTGGCTTCAATTACCCCGCCCAGATTTGGCGTACAACATCACAGGCCTCTATAAAATTATCGTGGCGGTTGTAGATGTGGCTTAATACACGCTGCCTTGTGTTACTTGATATGTTCACTTTGATGCCGGCAATTGGTTTTGGACCGAACTTTTCTCATCTGTGCAAATTTGAAGAGCAGTTTTAGCCCCCTCGGTCGGGGCCAGAGAGACGTACGCGGCGGCACAGATGGGGTGTCATGTATGAGAACATGCAGTCAGACAGCTATATTAAACGTACAGTGCTCTCTTTCAGGTCGGAGGTGTCTAAACTACAACTCCCAGGCAGCACCAGGGCAGAGCAGCAGCAGCAGCTGAGCGTCGGCAGCAGCAGGCCGAGCCAGAGATGTTGCTCGGACTCCCAACATGACCGATGTTCTCCGACAGGGCGAGCTGTGACGACGCCGGATAAGAGTAAGACGTGTTTCTCAACGTCTCACTACTGAGCAGTCGACAGTTTCTGTTGATAAAGAGTATTTAGTTTAAGAAGCAATGTCACTGTTCACAATGCATCATATATTTACATATAATCTAGTAGGGCTGAAAAGTGAAGCTGAAAGTGCCTTAAACCTGCATTCTTTCTAACGGCCAGCAGGGGGCGAAAAGAAGTCTGGTTGTATAGAAGTCTATGAGAATATGAGCCTACTTCTCTCTTGATTTATTATCTCAGTAACATTGTAAACATGAGTTTATGGTCTCAATCACTAGTTTCAAGTCTTCTTCAATACAACATGATGTTCATTTAGTAAATTATGGTCCCATTTCGAGTCAGATAGACCATAAAGCAGTAAAGCTGTACTTGCAGTGCCTTCAAATGAAACTCGTGTTTACAACATGGGAGGTCGTGTACACGATATGCTTGGCGTTGAAGTGGTTAAGTCGTGAAGAACACCGCTGCCAAGCAACAGCAATATTAATTAACATAACTGTCGGCGTCTAGAAGCCACAGAGGCTAACAATTTAGCACGCGGGTAACATAATGCAGGAAATGCAAAGACATAATGACAGAGGAAAGACGTTGGGAATATCAACATTTTCCTCAGACATATTATAAAATTATGACGAAAAACAATATACGACTAAAATGTACAATATATTAACTCATTATGCACCGAAAAATGTACTTCAGTGGCCTCCGCCATTTGTGACAACGTCAACAAACACGTCACAACTCGGAGCTTTCAGAAACTTTACACTTCAGAGGTCGTGAATACCACGAGAGGAGGGCGTTCATATGGACTCTCCTCGTGAACACGGTAAACACGACCCCTTTTTGAAGGCACCATTAGCTCCACCATCTCGTGTCACTTCTGGTTGCAAAAAAACCCAAGATGGCGACGGCCAAAATGCCAAAATCAAGGCTTCAAAACGGCAGTTCATAAACATATGGGTGACGTCATGGTGACTACGTCCACTTCTTACATACAGTCTGTGGCTGCAACTAATAATTATTTTCATAATCATCATAATCATTCATAATAAACAAGAACGATTAATCAGTCCTCAAAATAGTTGCAGATTAATTTTCTGTTGATTGTCTAATTGATTAATTGACTAAATGTTTCATCTCTAGTCTCAAGCCTTTTCTTCCCTACACCTCTGTCTACCTCCCTCTATGGTATAATGATGATAATGATGGTGTGTTGTGGCGTCTAGTGGAGGAGCAGCTGTTTCGTTCGGTGGAAGGCCAGGCAGCATCCGACGAGGAAGACGATAAGTGGACCGAAGATCAGCAGAGGCAGGTGGACGAGGTGAAGAGGATCTTAGCGAGGCTGTCCTGCTGTGGGGAAAGGTACCGTACATCCATATCATCACTAGGGCTGCCCCCTCGTAGTCAATTACTCGTCTAATCAGTCGTTTTTGTCTTAATTGGTAGTTTTTTTTAATGCTTTTTTTCATACTGAATGGCTTATTTCCAAGAAGAATCTCTTTGGTCAAGGACAGCCCTAATACTGACTATATCTTAAAGCAGGGCACCAGTTTACAGCAAGCTGCTGGCATAGCTTACTATTTCACGGTGGACGGTGTGTGCTGTCTGTGATAGGATAGCTGGCAAATGGAGTACCTTCTCTCTAGCTTTAAAACCTAAAATATATAATATGATATAATATAATATGATATAATATAATATAATATGATATGATGTAATATAATATAATATGATATGATATAATATAATATAATATGATATAATATAATATAATACGATATGATGTAATATAATATGATATAATATAATTTAATATGATATAATATAATACAATATATCATATAATATCAAATAATATAATATGATATGCTATAATATTATATTATATGATATGTTATAATATCATATCATATCATATAATATGATATGATATGGTATAATATATATCATACCATATCATATAATACAATATAATGTAATATATAATACAGTATAATATGATATAATATAATATTATATTATATAATATATTATAATATAATATAATATGATATGATACAATATACATTGAGCCTCTGAGCCTGACAGACTTGTCTGTCTTCTGGTTGTCGATCAGGTGCGATGACAAGGCGTTCAAGAAGCTGATGTCTAACTACGGGAGCTCGAGGAGCGAGGAGAGCTGCGGCGCTGTGCTGGAGCTCCTGGAGAGGGTGACCAGGCTGCACAAGCAGCTGGAGCTGAAGGAGAGCCGGGCAGAGATCGACATGGACCAGGTACAAACCACCACTGACCTCCATCACACCAGGGTGGGCTACTACTACAGGATGCTCTCTGGACAATGTTCTGCCTCGCTTTTACATCCTCAGTCATTTTGTGGCTGTGTGTACGGTGTTAAACTAGATTAGAGAGGACTGGTGACGCTTGTTATGAAAGTCTTCAAAGGCGAAACCACAGCTAGTGGCCTGATCCTGCAGCTTCCACCTAACCAAACCACCAGCAGCAACACCAGAGCCTCCCTCAGTGTGTATGTCTGGGTGTGGGTGTGTGTTTGCAGCTGTTTCTCACTGGAGTTGACCACAGAAACACTCCCCCCTTTCTCGTCCCGTCCCGCATGACACATAGAAATATCATAAATTAAAGCTCTCTTGTTACAGTCGAGTAGTATTTTCACAACACAGGAAGACGTTGCAGAGGGGGAACCGTGACGTAACGTGTTCCCAGAACGTCTCGGTGCTCAGAGAGGAAAAGTTCAAACTAAACAAAGTCCTGACTGTGAGGCTTTGTTTATGTGCAGGATGTGTGGGGTGAGACCTCTGTCCTTCAGTACGCTCTGACGTAAAGGTGCACTGCAGGGACTCTAACCCTCAACGTTTGACACACACTTACGTTGGGTATATTTATATTGTATTAAGATGTTTAGCAGGCGGCAATAATGTTACATTTACTAGGCTGACATATCCAGCTGCTCTAGAAGGTGGTCAATTATGTACAGCCTAAGAGCCTCAGAATAAATCTGGTGTTTCTTCTTACAGGATAAGACTGACAATATTCAATATGTTTCTTATTGTCAACAAATCCCATGAAAAAAAAAAATCAACGATGAACTGATCTCACTAAAAACCGACTGCCACAGATGTGGAGGGAAGTATTGAGAAACAGATGTGTTCATGGGATTTCATCAGATTTGGTGATGAGAAAAAGATTGAATAACGTCAGCGTAATCCTTTAAAATGTATTTTTATTAGGGCTGTCATCAATTAAAATATTTAATCATGATTGATTGCATGAATGTTTATAGTTAATTTCAAATTAATTACACATTTTCTTTTATCTGTTCAAAATGTACCTTAAAGGGAGATTAGTCAAGTATTTAATCCTCTTATCAACATGGGAGTGGACAAATATGCTGCTTTATGCAAATGTATGTATATATTTATTATTGTAAATCAATTAACAACACAAAACAATGTCAGATATTGATCCAGAAATCCTCACAGGTACTGCATTTAGCATAAAACAATATGCTCCAATCATAACATGCCCAACAGGCAACAGCAGCTGTCAGTGTGTCAGTGTGCTGACTTGATTATGACTTGCCCCCAAACTGCATGTGATTATCATAAAGTGGGCATGTCTGTGAAGGGGAGACTCGTGGGTACCCATAGAACCCATTTACATTCACACATCTGGAGGTCAGAGGTCAAGGGACCCCTTTGAACATGGACATGACAGCTTTTCCTCGCCTAAATTTAGAGTAAGTTTGGAGCGTTATTTAACCTCCTTCATGACCAGTTAGTCTGACATGGTTGGTACCGATGGATTCATCAGGTTTTTTTGTTTCATATGATGCCAGTATGTTCACTCTATCTTTAAAACTGAGCCGATACAACCTCGGAGTTTTTTTAAGAGGTTAATTAAATATTGCAAGTTGCGTTGATGCATTAAAGAAATTGGTGGCGTTAAAACAAATTTGCGTTAACGTGTTATTATCGTATTACTTTGACAGCTCTAATTTTTCTGTTTACGAATGTGATTTAAATATTTTTATACGAATGATAAAACACAGTAGTGATTCAGCCTCTAGCTAGTTCATGGAAGTTTTTGCATTAGCTGTTCAGCTTCGAGTTGAAACGATTAGTCAATTAAAGGTGCAGTGTGTAAGATTTGGCGGCATCTAGCGGTGATGGTTGAAGATTGCAACCATCAGAAACTTCTCCAGTGAGTTCAACTGTTCCTTTAATCCTATATTTCATCCAATGAAAATTTATGTGCAACTATTTTAAGTCATTTTCTTTCTGGAGCTGCCGCACGTTCATCTCCTGCGAAGTAGTCTCCTGGTGGCAATAAACAAACTATCAAAATGTCCACGGACTACTCTATACCTTCAACGTGATTGATGAGCCCTCAGGGGCCGCTCTGCTTCTTGGTCCTCTCATGTTGGACTGAGGGCAGACTGGACGCTACAGAGACTCACTGTTGCCTCTCGAGGTACAACCGGTATTACAAGACAGGACGGGCCGGGGCTAGCTGGTTAGCATGCTCATTTCAGTAGATATCTCTTGCATCTTTTAAGTGAAAAGCTGTTTCAATCAAACATTATTGTACTTTGTCTTAATTCATTTTGTTCAGTACATTAGATTAATTCATTTCAAGATAGTCGTGTTCTTTCTGATAATTGAGATTTTTATAAACTAACGTAAGATGAACCACAATAGGAGACCTGACCTTAGGCCTGGCAGGAGGTAACAGGTGTGTGTGTGTGATGTGTTGTGTCTTCCAGATGAAGGACTCTCTGGTGCAGGAGCTGCAGCAGAAGGCCGAGGAGACGGAGCTGCTTCAGATGGAGCTGCAGATGCTGGAGACCGAGAGGGTTCGTCTGTCGCTGGTGGAGGAGAAACTAGTGGACATCCTGCAGCTCCTCCAGCAGCTCAGAGACCTGGTTAGTCACAGTTATAGTATACATACGGGGTAACTGCACTGTTCAGTCTAAAGAGGTCAATGCTGATATCAATGCTTGAAGTTGAAAAACACAAGTGCCAGTTCACTCTTATTCACATGTTGCTGTGTGTATCGGCCGGTATCTTATTCCTATTTATTCATTATTTCTTTAAGCATGTTATACTGTGTCATAATCAGCTGTGGTTTTATTGCTATTTTATTACAATACTTGGGCTATGCATCTTCTGTAGTAGTCCTATAATACTCCAATAATATTCACACTGGAACACCAAAGGGATAAGGTGGACTGTTTAGTTTTAATAGCTTTCCTGGGTTATTCATAGTTTACAGTCGGGTATCATTCAGGATTTAGGAGCAGTGTCCCAGTCAGGATGCTCCGACATATTATACAGAAACACATTGTGAATTTCTACAGTGAATAAAAGATACCAGGAGATAATGAGGTTGGAGGTCCTCCCCCAAGAAAGTGTGAAGGTTTTTGACTTAGAAAAATGCAATTTTAAATAATTTTAGGACCATTATTATTACTAGTTAAATGATTATTTTATTATTTACACATATCACAGCCTTCGTCTGAACATTTAATCCTTCTGGAAATGTTTCTCCTAAAAGAGCAAATTCAGAAAACTTTTAAATAATGTTTAATTAATTATATTTGTTAACAAATAAAAAAACATGTTATGATGAACAGTTCAATTTTAGTTAATTTTTTTTCAGTTCAAAATTATTTCACAAAAAGGACGTGAACATTGTATTGATAAATTACAGCACCCTGGTTCTCACCCTCCTCCCCCGTGGCGTGCCGTCGGCTCGTCCAGATGATCTCCATATAGTTTGTATGTTCGTACGTCTTATGTGGTGTGGTGGAAATACGCTGGTGCTGCTCTGTTATGAATCTCCCAGAGAACCTGATGTGGACAGGGCAGAGAGGAGAACCAGCAGTTTGTGAGAAGTGCCGGTACGCAAGAAAAAGTCACAGTACGCCAAAGAGTAAAATGTAGTAAGAGTACCGGCCCACTTCAAGCATTGATTCTGATAGTAGTACTTTGGGGACTAAGCTACTAATAACCAAGGCTTTGTGTTCATGTTTAACATGTTTTTACCATTTTAAATCCCAGACATGTTGTTTTGATTTTTAGCACAGTGAAAAAAGTCCTGTAAACAGCCGTTAGGTCATCATGTGAACTAAAACTCTTTACTGAAACTCAAAGTAATGAAAATCATTTTGTTGGGTTGCACGCTGCACTGGAATTAATTTTCCAGTCAGACATCAGAAAGAAACGCAAATTGAAAGTATTCACGAGCATTGTTCAAGGACAAACCTCCATATGGACATTAAAAGTCCTCTTTGACCTGTTGAATCAGCCAACAGATGTCTTAACTGTCTTAGGAATAACATGAATTTTTGTACATTCTTCTGTGACTTGACCCCGACTCTGGGATTGATTATAGATCTGAGAGCAAATTAATTTCAGTTGCTGAACATGTGTGAGAGCCTCTGAGGTTACAAGACTCCGACTGCCTGTTAAAGTGCCTGTTAATTGCCTGGGAGTCATCTGAGAATAGCTCTCTCTCTTGTTTCAGAACGTCTCGCGGAGGTCTCTCGGGAAAATCTTGCTCAGCACTTTGGGGTCCTGCAGCGACCCTCAACACGGTTAGTGGAGCTCACACACGCCCAATAAAATCAATACGAGTCCTGTGAAATGTGATAATGAAAATTTACAGTTACTCGGGGGCGGGGAATTAAATTAAATTCTCGCCGGGGTCGTGTGTAACGTGATTCCCCTCGGCGGTCACATCTGTTGTGTTTTTTTTGCACAGGGAAAGCCCACATTCTGGAGGTGCTCAACGCGCTCTATCATGAACTGGCTGCCTGTGAGATTCTGTCGACCGGTGGACCTCTGGAGCGAACACAGAGTCAGCAGTCTCTGAACGCCCTCATCATCTCCTGCTAATCCAGACTGCCTCCTGCTGGGCCAGCGATGCTCCTACAGCCTGAAAGCTCAACAGTGGTCAAAAAAATGTGTATAGTGTATTATATTGTAGCTTACATACTCCTCAGACCCTATTATCTATACAGGGATATTAGTCTAGACCAGGGGTCAGCAACCTTTACTATCAAAAGAGACATTTTAGGCAAAGAAAAACAAAAATGTCTGTCTGGAGCTGCAAAACATGTGATCATTGTGATGAAGGTAACACAGTTTATAGTCTAAGTATATAGTATATAAGTCTAATGCAGTGAGGGCCAAAGAGCTAATGTACTACGGAGTATTAGGGCCACATTGAGGGAAAAAACATCTGAGATATCCAGAATAAAGTCAGAATATTGCGAGAAAAAAGTTGTAATATTATGAAAATAAAGTCATAACTTTACGAGAAAAAAGTCGTAATATTACAAGAATAAAGTCATAACTTTATGAGAAAAAAGTCGTAACATTACGAGAATAAAGTCATAACTTTATGAGAAAAAAAGTCGTAACATTACGAGAATAAATTCATAATATTATAAAGTAATAATTATACGTTTTATTTTCTTTTTTTCTCGTAAAGTTATGACTTTATTCTTGTAATATTATGAATTTATTCTCAGATTTATTTTTTTTCCTCAATGTGGCCCTAATACTCCGCCGTACTGTCGTACCATAGACCTACAACAATGATAAATAAAAAAAAATTTAAAATGTAAATAAAAACGGTTATTCATTTCCATTTTTTAAAACTCCACAGGGAGCCACTGGAGAGGAGCTGAAGAGCTGCAGGTTGCTGACCCCTGGTCTAGAGTGTTAATTAGTATAGCAAAGGGCTAACATATTAAGGTGATTCATGCATGTACATGTTTTTTTTCAAGATCTTTTAATTGCAAATAACTCTTTCAGACGGAAGCCCTGAGCAAGTGAGGAAGCTAAATTCTGGTGATCCACTTTCTAAATCTGATCTAAATTGTTTTCTCTCCTGACTTAAAGGGATAGTTTGGGTGTTTTCAAAACACCCAAACTATCCCTTTAAGAACAGGTGAAAAAGAGGTTTTGCTAAAAAAAACTATGGCTTTTCCTGGAAAAAGAAATATAATTATGATTGTGAATTAATCATTTGAAACATTTTGGCGGGTCCAAAATTAATGTTTTGTTTATCTCTGCGGAAGATATCTGACGTTTGGTTCCCACTTCTAACGAGGCTTGTGAGCCAACAGTATGACGACGTTGGTATCTCTGGGTCATCAGAAGTGGAAAAAAACAGATAAATGGCTGAGATTGACGGTAAGTGCCTGGCAACGACTTGTTGTGAAGTGACTGCAATGGAACAGTGGAGGGAGAATGAGACATCTAATGCCTGATAGTTATCATTGTACCTTTAAACACAGGAGAAAAAAAGAATTTAGATCAGACTTAGAAAATGGATCACGAGTTTCTTTTCTCTCTTGCCTCTCAGGGTTTCCATACATTCATGATCCAATATGGATTTTTTTCCCCCCACAACACAGTTCTGAATGTGAAAATGTTGAAATAAGCTAAACCTTAAAAGGGCATAAAGTAGTCTGTGAAATGTATAGACTAGGGCTGTCAAACACCATAACGCGTTAACGCAAAATCATTTTAACGCCACTAATTTCTTTAACGCATTAACGCAGGAAGTTGTAGCGGCTCAGTTTTAAAGCTAGAATGAAGAAACTGGTATCATATGAAATTAAAAAACCTGATGAATCCATCGGTACCAACCATGTCATACTAGCTTGTCGCGAAAAAACGCTAAGTAACGCTCCAACTTTACGCCAAATTTTGGCAAGGAAAAACTTTCATGTCCATTTTCAAAGGGGTCCCCTTGACCTCTGACCTCCAGATGTGTGAATGAAAATGGGTTCTATGGTTACCCACAAGTCATGTTATGATTTGAGCATGTTGTTTTATGCTAAATGCAGTACCTGTGAGGGTTTCTGGACAATATCTGTCATTGTTTTGTGTTGTTGATTGATTTCCAATAATAAATATATACATACGTTTACATAAAGCAAGCATATTTTCCCACTCCAATGTTGATCAGAGGATTAAATACTTGACTAATCTCCCTTTAAGGTACATTTTGAACAGATAAAAAAAATGTGCGATTAATTTGCGATTTTTTTTTTAGACATTTTTCAGATCTTTTTTTTCAGACTTTTTTTGTCCGACATTTTTCAGATCTTTTTTTTCAGACTTTTTTGTCCGACATTTTTCAGATCTTTTGTTGCGGACATTTTTCATATTTGTTTTTTTCAGACTTTTTTGTCCGACATTTATCAGATTTTTTTTTCAGACTTTTCTTTCGGACATCTTTAAGATCTTTTGTTTCTGACATTTTTTCAGACTTTTTTTTCGGACATTTTTTCAGGTCTTTTTTCAGACTTTTTTGTCCGACGTTTTTCAGATTTTTTTTTCAGATGTTTTTTTTCAGACTTTTTTGTCCGACATTTTTCAGATCTTTTGTTTCGGAAATTTTTCATAATTTTTTTTTTTAGACTTTTTTGTCCGACGTTTTTCAGATCTTTTTTTTCAGACATTTTTTCACATCTTTTTTTCAGACTTTTTGTCCAACATTTTTCCGATTTTTGTTTTTCAGACTTTCTTTGTCCGACGTTTTTCATATTTTTTTTTTTTAGACTTTTTTGTCCGACGTTTTTCAGATCTTTTTTTTCAGACATTTTTTTCAGACATTTTTTCACATCTTTTTTTCAGACTTTTTTTGTCCAACATTTTTCCGATTTTTGTTTTTCAAACTTTCTTTGTCCGACGTTTTTCAGATCCTTTTTTCAGACTTTTTTTTCTGACATTTTTCAGATCTTTTTTTTCAGACCTTTTTTGTCCGACATTTTTCAGATCTTTTTTTTCAGACTTTTTTCTCCGACATTTTTCAGATCTTTTTTTTCGGAAATTTTTCATATTTTCTTTTTTGAGACTTTTTTGTCCGACGTTTTTCACATCTTTTTTTCAGACTTTTTTTGTCCAACATTTTTCCGATTTTTGTTTTTCAGACTTTCTTTGTCCGACGTTTTTCAGATCTTTTTTTTCTGACTTTTTTTTCTGACATTTTTCAGATCTTTTTTTTCAGACCTTTTTTGACGGCATTTTTCAGATCTTTTTTTCAGACTTTTTTTGTCCGACATTTTTCAGATCTTTTGTTTCAGACTTTTTTGTACGACATTTTCCAGATTTTTTTTTTTCGTAAATTTTTTCACATTTGCTTTTTCCAGACTTTTTTGTCCGACATTTTTCAGATCTTATTTTCATACTTTTTTTGTCCGACATTTTTCAGATCTTTTTTTTTTCAGACTTTTTTTCAGACATTTTTCAGATCTTTTTTTCGGAATTTTTTGTCGAACGTTTTTCAGATTTTTTTTTCTGATATTTTTTCACATTTGTTTTTTCAGACTTTTTTTTTCAGACTTTTTTTGTCCGACATTTTTCAGATCTTTTTTTTTTCAGAATTTTTTGGGTCGAAATTTATCTGATCTTTTTTCAGACTTTTTTGCGGAATTTTTTTCAGATCTTTTTCTTCAGACTTTTTTGTCGAACATTTTTCCGATTTTTTTGCGGAATTTTTTTCAGATCTTTTTTTTCAGACTTTTTTTTCAGACATTTTTTCAGATATTTTTTTTCAGACTTTTTTGTCCGACATTTTTCAGATCTTTTGTTTCGGAAATTTTTCATATTTTCTTTTTTGAGACTTTTTTGTCCGACGTTTTTCACATCTTTTTTTCAGACTTTTTTTGTCCAACATTTTTCCGATTTTTGTTTTTCAGACTTTCTTTGTCCGACGTTTTTCAGATCTTTTTTTTCTGACTTTTTTTTCTGACATTTTTCAGATCTTTTTTTTCAGACCTTTTTTGACGGCATTTTTCAGATCTTTTTTTCAGACTTTTTTTGTCCGACATTTTTCAGATCTTTTGTTTCAGACTTTTTTGTACGACATTTTCCAGATTTTTTTTTTTCGTAAATTTTTTCACATTTGCTTTTTCCAGACTTTTTTGTCCGACATTTTTCAGATCTTATTTTCATACTTTTTTTGTCCGACATTTTTCAGATCTTTTTTTTTTCAGACTTTTTTTCAGACATTTTTCAGATCTTTTTTTCGGAATTTTTTGTCGAACGTTTTCAGATTTTTTTTTCTGATATTTTTTCACATTTGTTTTTTCAGACTTTTTTTTTCTGACTTTTTTTGTCCGACATTTTTCAGATCTTTTTTTTTTCAGAATTTTTTGGGTCGAAATTTATCTGATCTTTTTTCAGACTTTTTTGCGGAATTTTTTTCAGATCTTTTTCTTCAGACTTTTTTGTCGAACGTTTTTCCGATTTTTTTGCGGAATTTTTTTCAGATCTTTTTTTTCAGACTTTTTTTTCAGACATTTTTTCAGATATTTTTTTTCAGACTTTTTTGTCCGACATTTTTCAGATCTTTTGTTGTGGACATTTTTCATATTTGTTTTTTTCAGACTTTTTTGTCCGACATTTATCAGATATTTTTTTCAGACTTTTCTTTCGGACATCTTTAAGATCTTTTGTTTCTGACATTTTTTTCGGACATTTTTTCAGGTCTTTTTTCATACTTTTTTTGTCCGACATTTTTCAGATCTTTTTTTTTTCAGACTTTTTTTCAGACATTTTTCAGATCTTTTTTTCAGAATTTTTTGTCGAACGTTTTTCAGATTTTTTTTTCTGATATTTTTTCACATTTGTTTTTTCAGACTTTTTTGTCCGACATTTTTCAGATCTTTTTTTTTCAGACTTTTTTTTCGGACATTTTTCAGATCTTTTTTTTCGGACATTTTTCAGATCTTTTTTTTTCTGACTTTTTTTGTCCGACATTTTTCAGATCTTTTTTTTTTCAGAATTTTTTGGGTCGAAATTTATCTGATCTTTTTTCAGACTTTTTTGCGGAATTTTTTTCAGATCTTTTTCTTCAGACTTTTTTGTCGAACGTTTTTCCGATTTTTTTGCGGAAATTTTTTCAGATCTTTTTTTTCAGACTTTTTTTTCAGACATTTTTTCAGATATTTTTTTTCAGACTTTTTTGTCCGACATTTTTCAGATCTTTTGTTGCGGACATTTTTCATATTTGTTTTTTTCAGACTTTTTTGTCCGACATTTATCAGATATTTTTTTCAGACTTTTCTTTCGGACATCTTTAAGATCTTTTGTTTCTGACATTTTTTTCGGACATTTTTTCAGGTCTTTTTTCAGACTTTTTTGTCCGACGTTTTTCAGATTTTTTTTTCAGATCTTTTTTTTCAGACTTTTGTTTCTGACATTTTTTTCGGACATTTTTTCAGGTCTTTTTTCAGACTTTTTTGTCCGACGTTTTTCAGATTTTTTTTTCAGATCTTTTTTTTCAGACTTTTTTTTCAGACTTTTTTTTCAGACATTTATTCAGATATTTTTTTTCAGACTTTTTTGTCCGACATTTTTCAGATCTTTTGTTGCGGACATTTTTCATATTTGTTTTTTTCAGACTTTTTTGTCCGACATTTATCAGATATTTTTTTCAGACTTTTCTTTCGGACATCTTTAAGATCTTTTGTTTCTGACATTTTTTTCGGACATTTTTTCAGGTCTTTTTTCAGACTTTTTTGTCCGACGTATTTCAGATTTTTTTTTCAGACTTTTTTTTCAGACTTATTTTTCAGATTTTTTTTTCAGAATGTTTTTGGTCGACATTTATCTGATCTTTTTTTCAGACTTTTTTTCGGAAATTTTTTCAGATCTTTTTTTTCAGACTTTTTTGTCCAATGTTTTTCAGATCTTTTTTTTCGCACATTTGTTTTTTCTGACTTTTTTGTCCGACATTTTTCAGATCTTTTTTTTTCAGAATTTTTGGGGTCGAAATTTATCTGATCTTTTTTCAGACTTTTTTTCGGAATTTTTTTCAGATCTTTTTCTTCAGACTTTTTTGTCGAACGTTTTTCAGATTTTTTATTCTGAAATTTTTTCACATTTGTTTTTTCAGACTTTTTTGTCCGACATTATTCAGATCTTTTTTTTCGGACATTTTTTCACACCTTTTTCAGACTTTTTTTCAGATCTTTCTTTTCAGACTTTTTTTGTCCGACATCGTTCAGATCTCTTTTTTCAGACCTTTTTCAGAACTTTTTTTTCAGACTTTCTTTGTCCGACATTTTTCAGATCTTTTTTTTTCAGACTTTTTTTCGGACATTTTTCAGATCTTTTTTTTCAGACTTTTTTGTCCAACATTTTTCAGATTTTTTTTTTTGGAAATTTTTTCACATTTGCTTTTTTTCAGATCTTTTTTTTCAGACTTTTTTTGTCCGACATTGTTCAGATCTCTTTTTTCAGAATTTTTTTCAAACTTTTTTCAGATCTTTTTTTTCAGACTTTCTTTGTCCGACATTTTTCAGATCTTTTTTTTTAGACTTTTTCTCGGACATTTTTCAGATCTTTTTTTCAGACTTTTTTTGTCCGACATTTTTCAGATTTTTTTTTTCAGACTTTTCTTTCGGACATTTTTCAGATCTTTTATTTACGACTTTTTTCCGACTTTTTTTTCGGACATTTTTCAGATTTTTTTTGTCCGACTTTTTTGTCCGACATTTTTCAGATCTTTTTTTTCAGACTTTTTTGTCCGACGTTTTTCCGATCTTTCTTTTCAGAACTTTTTCTTTCAGACTTTTTTCAGAACTTTTTTTTCAGACTTTCTTTGTCCGACATTTTTCAGATTATTTTTTTCAGACTTTTTTTCCAGACTTTTTTGTCCAACATTTTTCAGATTTTTTTTTTCAGACTTTTTTTGTCCGACATTTTTCAGATTTTTTTTTTCAGACTTTTTTTCGGACATTTTTCAGATCTTTTTTTTTAGACTTTTTCTCGGACATTTTTTCACATCTTTTTTTTCAGACTTTTTGTCCGACGTTTTTCAGATTTTTTTTTCAGACATTTTTTCACACCTTTTTCAGACTTTTTTCAGAACTTTTTTTTCAGAACTTTTTTTTCAGACTTTCTTTGTCCGACATTTTTCAGATCTTTTTTTTCAGACTTTTTTTCGGACATTTTTCAGATCTTTTTTTTCAGACTTTTTTGTCCAACATTTTTCAGATCTTTTTTAGCCCACACAGTATGTAATAGTTATTAATATTTAAAACCACGTCTATTCCTGAAAAATCTGAACTTTTCTAATTTAGAATCATAGACCTTATTTATTATTTACTTATTATTTTTTTAGAACTACTTTTAATGTGTAATTAATATTGTGTGTTTATATTTTTATGATAATTTTATCTGTGTAAAGTGTCTTTGAGTATCCAGAAAAGCGCTATATAAATAAAATGTATTATTATTATTATTTACTTATTGACACCTTCACTGTGGTTTATCAAGACATGCCACAAATTCAATGGAAATAAACATGGTTACTTTAAGGCTCCCAGGTCTTATCTAGCCTGTGTATTGATTTTAAATTAAACTATTGATAAAATAAACCTATGGCAAAAATAACTCTGAAATAACAAATCATGTGAATCACTTGACTCAAATCATGTGAATCTAGTAAATCAACCCAACTTCTTTACAGTCCATCACTAGACAGAGCTCAGTTAGTTAAGATGCGTCGCTAGGCAACCTTGCGAAATATCGCGAGATTTCGTTAAGAAAGAAGCGGATTTCCTGAATTAGAAGGGAAACAAGGTTAACCAGGTAGTTTGTCAGGTAATTTATGGCACATTGACAGGGAAAAGACAAAAAGACGGCGGAAACAAATACAAAAGCTGTCATGATATGGTGGATGGAGGAAGAAAAATAGTGTAAATAGAGTTCTCAAGTTCTCGCGAGATCTCCCAGGTTGCCTAGCGACGAGACTCTCATCACACTACTACTAGCACGCCTGCTGTGTTTTACTCACTGTTCACCTTTCTGGCTTTACAACTAGTTTAATGCATGTGCGGAGAGTTTTTTTGTAGATTTTATCAACTTTATAGTTTGTTCGCAGCTTAAAAAACAACTTTAAACTGTGAAAAGTTGAATAATGTCGTCTGTTGTGGCTCAGTCTCATTTCTTATTCGGCCTGCGGACAGGTGTGAACAACAACCTGTGTTTCTGTGATGAACACACGGTGGTTTTCCCCGCTGGGAACAGCTGTGTGTGTTATAACACCACCCAGAGATTTCAGAGGTTCATTCCAGGTGAGTTGAAGCTTTTGAACCGTTTGTTTTGAGGAATTGAAGCAGGCTAACCTGGTTAATGATGTACCTTCAGTGAGCTTCTGGTTAGGTTAGATCATGTGATCATAGGCCTGCTATACAGACTCCAATTACAAACACATGTATTTAGACTTGACTTGACAAAATCAAAAGAGACTCAACTTGGACTTTAAAGGTCCCATATTGTAAAATGTGAGATTTTCAGGTCTTTTACATTGTAAAGCAGGTTTAAGTGCTTTATAAATACTGTTAAACTATCAAAACGTTCAATACACGGAGAAATACACACAGCCCGTATTTGAAATTGCGCGTTTGAAACAACTCGTTTGGATTTCTGTCCATTTGTGATGTCACAAATATACAATATATAGACCATTACGCGGTTTTAAACGTAAACTTTCTAAATGTGTCCCAGTTTATTTCCTGTTGCAGTGGATATGAATAACATCAGCTGACAGGAAGTAAAAACATGGACCCAAGCTGTTGAAATGCACTAAAACGGAGCGTTTCAGACAGAGGGTAAATACAGGTATATTCAGACAGACAGTACGAGGAAAATAAAGTTTTTTTTTAACATTACAGCATGTAAACATGTTCTAGTAGAAACACAAATTACAAGTATGAAACTGAAAGTGAGCATGACATGGGACCTTTAACACAAATGATTTGAGCCTTTTGACTTGAAAATACTTGATACCTTCCCTCCAGACCAAAGATTAAACATGGTTATGTGGGCCCCACATGGGTTATGCTGACCCTGGGTACCAAGTGGGTATGGGCCCAAAATGGGCATCTTATCTGGGGACCACTTGGATCAACTAAGTTGGTCCCACATGGGCTCCCCATTACTAGTGACTTGCAAAACAATGACTTGGTCCAGCCTCTGGTCCTATGGCATTCCTTTGATTTTTCTCAACAGGCTCAGAGAAAAGCCAGGGCATGCATGCTCTGGCCATCAGTGCCAACCGGCGTTACCTGGCGGTGTCAGAGCGCGGTGAGAAGGCCACGGTCACAGTGTTCGACCTGCAACATGAGCAGGGCAGAAAGAGGAAAGTTCTGACTGCAGGAGACGTGCCTGTTCAAGAGTTTGTATGCATGGCTTTCTCTCCCGATTCCAAGTACCTGATCGGCCAAACGGGTGGCCCGGAGTGGACGCTCATCTTCTGGCTTTGGGAAAAACAGAAAGTCCTGGCAACAGTGAAGACCAGTAACTCAAATAACGCCGTCACCCAGGTGAGTCATTCATGCTGTATCGACGCAGCCACAGCTCTTGTATGTGCAGCCGTACTGAACTATTTCATTGATGTCCCATCAGGTCAGCTTCAACCCTCACAACAACATGCAGCTCTGTGTGAGTGGAACCGGTGTGTTCAAGCTGTTCCGCTACGCAGAGGGAGCCCTGAAACAGAGCAGCTCCGCAAAGGTGGAGTCCATCAACTTCCTGTGTCATACCTGGATGACGGAGGAGCGGGTGATCGCTGGGACGGACACGGGCAGGCTGCTGGTGTTTGAGTCTGGAGACCTTCGTAGAGAGATTAACACGGCTTCTAAGTCTTTTCAGGAGCAGTCCGACAGGTCAGAAGTTGGACCACATTAATACTGTGTTAACGTTGTTTATCCACAGATTGTTTTATAAACTTATAGGTCACATACAGTAAATGTGCAGGATAGGCCGGATGAGAGTTAATCTAAATTAGTTTTTGTAATTTATAGATTATATACACTGTTTATTCCCAACAAATCCTACTGAAACACTAACAATGAAGTGAAGCTTCACTGCTCTCACGTGAAGACAACTGATGAAGATCATGAGATGTAGCTGAAAGATGAAAATCTTTGTTTTGTAAGAGTGTTTTGTTAATCTCACTAGAAATAAAACCATGAACAACATTGTTACTGTGGTTATGGGTATAGTGGTGATGCAGTAGACTCCCTGCTTGGTCATAGATTCCTTCAATCAAGCCAATTCATTAATATGGTTTTGGTTTATCCGTGACTGATCTGTTTGTTTTTGCTGAATCTCCCTGTTTTTTTTTTTTTTTCCACAGGCAAGTGGAGATGAAGAAGATCAAAGACACTGACGTGAATGAAGGTCCCAACGTGCCTCGCATCACAGCCATTCTGTCCTACTCCAAGGGCTTTGCATGCTCTTTGGGGTCCGGCACCGTCTGTCTTTTTGAAAAGAACGAGGAGGACGGTTACAGAAAAAGCAGGGAGATACGGGTAAATGTTCATGCAGCTGACAGTGCTACTGCAGGCTCTGTGTGTGTTTCAGAGTGATCATATGTGTATTCTTTGCTGTCAGATCCCACCAGACCCATGCAGCAACGAGCTGACCTCGGCTGAATGCCAGGAGATTGACACTGTGTGCATCAGTCCAGCAGAGGAGACTCTTGCCATCAGCACGGACAGAGGACAGCTGTACAGCTTCAGCCTGTCCTCTGTGGAGATCAACAAGGTACAGTCACCTCGACCAGCACCACCACTAGCAGACTGTGTAAAAAAAACACAGCCTCCTCATTCATTTCAATGAGACCACTGCGGGGTACCAATGCAGAGGGCTCTAGTAAAACACGGACGGTTGACCTGCACTGTTTTGGCCATCCTGACAGCAATCAATAAATCAAATGCTTTGACAAAAAAAAGAAAAAAATCTGATATCTTTGGCTGTCGCAGGACTGTAATAAACCTACCTGTCTGCACGCACTCTGTTTACGTTCATAATGATCATTTTGGGGTTTTAGGTTAGAGGCCTGAACAATCTGCTAGGCTGAAAACAAGCCTTACCTAGTCTGTTGCAGGCCACATTTTGAACTTTGTTGTGGCTCAAAAAACTGACATCCACAGAAACGTTTGGTCTCATTTTGAACCAGAGCATAGGTACGATACAAGATGAATAAATCCCCCCTCATTGAGTTAGATTCTCTTCTTTGTTTGGGAGGGGAGAGAGACACACGAGATCTGCACTCTGCTGCAGTTTTCTTCTCTAGTTTCTCTTTAGCCATGCTTGCTGCGTGGCTCTGTGGATGGCAATGTGGTAAACATTGCACCTGCTTTACATCAGCATGTTAGTACTGTCATTACAATCATGTTGTTGATTTTTAATACAGCCTCACATAACTGCTTGGATGGTTTTAAGTCTTTCTCTCATGCCTGTTTGTCTCTTCTCCACCTTCCATTGCTTCCTTGGTACATTCTCCCCCTTGTCTTCCTCCACTCTCCTTCTTTCCCTCATGTTTTTTTACTTCCCCTGGACTTTATATCCTTAGTCCATATCAACCTTTTTGTGTAACTCTATATCCATCAGGAGGATCACATGCATCATTTTGAGTTCCTGTCGCAGTCCTTCCACTCTAAGTCCATCACTGGTTTGTCTGTCTGCATTCGAAAGCCGCTGGTAGCCACCAGCTCTCTGGACCACTCCGTCCGCATCTGGAACTATGAAACAAAGTAAGAGATAAAATCACACCCAAGCCCATTGCTGTTTTGTTTATGTCGAGTGATGTATTTTCTAGGGCTGTCAATCGATTAAAATATTTAATCGCGATTAATCACAAATTAATTGCACATTTTTTATCTTTTCAAAATGAACCTTAAAGGGAGATTAGTCAAGTGTTTAATACTCTTATCAACATGGGAGTGGACAAATATGCTGCTTTATGCAAATGTATGTATATATTTATTATTGTAAATCAATTAACAACACAAAACAATGACAGATATTGATCCAGAAACCCTCACAGGTACTGCATTTAGCATAAAACAATATGCTCCAATCATAACATGGCAAACTGCAGCCCAACAGGCAACAACAGCTGTCAGTGTGTCAGTGTGCTGACTTGACTATGACTTGCCCCAAACTGCATGTGATTATCATAAAGTGTGCATTTCTGAAAATGGGAGACTCGTGGGTACCCATAGAACCCATTTACATTCACTGATCTGGAGGTCAGAGGTCAAGGGACCCCTTTGAAAATGGACATAACAGTTTTTCCTCATCAAAATTGAGTGTAAGTTTTGAGCGTTATTTAACTTCCTTCGCGTCAAGCTAGTATGACATGGTTGGTACCGATGGATTCCTTAGGTTTCCTAGTTTCATATGATGATTCAGCATCTTAACTTTAGCTTTAAGGCCGCTACAACCTCTCAAAGATCGTGACCACAAGTTGCATTAATGCGTTAAAGAAATTAGTGCCGTTAAAACAAATTTGTTATAATCACGTTTAATTTGACAGCCTGACAGCCCTAGTGTTTTCTTAATTTCTCCACACAGTCTTAGGCATTGTTCTTTTGAGTCATACACATATAAATAAGTTGGGTCACTGTGTATTATACTGCATGCTTTAGTTTAATTAAGCACCCTGAGGGAGGAAAAGAGGGGATCCTTTTGCAGTCCTAAGTCCGGACATGCTACTGTGTCTCTTCATTGCCTCTCTCTCTGTGAATCGTCACCAGAGTGTTGGAGCTGTACAAGGAGTTCCAGGAGGAGGCGTACAGCGTGGCTCTGCACCCCACCGGCCTCTTCATCCTGGTGGGCTTCTCAGACAAACTCAGGCTGATGAACCTGCTTATCGATGACATCCGCACCTTCAAGGAGTTCACCGTGCGCGGCTGCAGAGAGGTGGGTTATATGTTGATTGTGTGTTCACACAGTGCGTCTAAAATTGCTATCACAGCCGCATGATGCACTTTTTTCACTTTCTCTCTCCACACTTTAGTGTGCTTTTAGCAACGGTGGCCACATGTTTGCAGCCGTCAATGGAAACGTCATCCACATCTACTCTGTCACCTCTTTTGAGAACATCCTCAATCTGAAGGGCCACAATGGGAAGGTGAGTCAGGCAGGAGAGAGTATCATACAGCATGTGGAATGAGGGCATGTGTCCAAAGTCAGAGAGAGTGGTCATATTTGTCATACAATGAGGCAGCTTTAAAGGGATAGTTTGGGTGTTTCTCAGTGGGGTTGTATGAGGTACTTCTCCATAGTCAGTGTGTTATCGACAGTAGATGACGGTCGGCACGGCTCTCAGTTTGGAGAAAACAGACAGGAGTTACCGCACGGGACTAAAGCCCGAGACACACAGGGAACGTTAACAGGTTAGAGCAGCGTCTCACGCGCGCCTCAGCTGCGTCTCTTCTAGAAATTCGAGGTCTCGCCTATTTTTACCGCGAGCCGCGCGGTTCACAGCAACAACAGACAGTGAAGGTGATCTATTGACAGTATATTGACATCATATCAGTACATTACTACAGTTTCAGTGTGTAGATATCTGTAGAATATGTTACGGACATGAAAAAGTAAAGACTTCTCGTACCTCATACAACCCCACTTCAAAATACCCACAGACTATCCCTTTAACCATGGCTCTCCAAAAGGAGATAGTACAGTACAATTTTTTTTTTTTTTTTTGCAGGTGCGAGGCGTTGAATGGAGCCTGGACGACAGCCGGCTGGTGTCGTGCGGGATGGACGGCGCGGTGTACGAGTGGAACACGCAGACCGGCAAGCGTGAGTCTGAGAGCGTCCTCCAGTCCTGCAGCTACACCGACGTCGCCTTCTCTTCAGATTGCAAGACCATCCTGGCTGTGGGAACAGACCTCATGCTGAAGGAGATCCAAGATTGTCAGGTCAGTAAGAACAACACACTACTTGACCTCTTTTGAGTTTCCATCAAGTATAATGAGCTTAATATGTTGTTCATGAAGGAAGGAAGTTTTAGGAACAATATGAGACTATTTGTTTTACAGGCATTTTCCAAAAGCAGTTGCGGGTGCAATTAAAAAGGGTTTTATTAGTCGTCGTATGCCTTCAGGCGAGCTGAGAACAAGACGCTAAAATGCTCTGTAAAGCTGAGGGCAACTGCATAGTTGGGTGATAATTCTGTGGATTCATCCCTACGAGTGATACCTTTCACAGTACACATAGTCAATTACTACTGTAGAAGCATGGCGGCCGGCTCCGTGAAGAGGACCCGCTCCGTATGTACACTTAGTTTAGGTGTTTATACACTAAAGAAAACATACTTATTAATATTGTATTCCATTTCTGCCAATAGATCCCCCGAAATGCGTGACACTGTTCATTTAAAGGCCATAACCTTCTTCTCGCACATTCCTCTGCACTATAGATGTATTCTATTTTAGTGAATTCAGTATTGTTGTTGTCCTCCCAGTTGAGTATTTCATTGGTTCCACAGGTCCTGAGGGAGCTTCCTGCTGATTCAGTAGCTCACACCGCCGTGGCAGTGTCTCACTCTGGTAGGGTCGTCTTCACCGGGACTTCCACTGGAACCATCAGAGCCGTTAAATACCCGTTACCTATCCAGAAGGAATGGATCATGTACCAGGCTCACTGCGGCCCCATCACCAAGGTTTGGTCTTCATCTCTGAATACTGGACTATTGGGAGAAATAATCTCTCATGTCAACCTAATTATATCTAGAAAAAAGGTCTGACTAACTAATAACTTTGTGTGTCCTCAGATGGCGATCACGTTAGACGATCAGTTCCTGCTGACGGCGTCTGAAGACGGCTGCCTGTTGATGTGGAAGGTCATCGATAAGGAGGGCCGAGGACTGAAGAGCAACAGGAAGATCATCCACACTGAAGAGATCCTCGTCACCAAGTCAGACCTGGAGGAGAAGGTCTGTGTGTGTGTGCGACTGCATTAGGCCATTTTATTTGCATATGTCTCAGTTATTAATGGTAGGATGAAACATGCTGAGATGACGAGTGGACACTATATTAACATGAGTTGGAAATACACAGTATTTTTAATAAATGGATGACATTTTTCTACTGCAGCACATAATAATCACATTGCAAGTGGTTAGTTACATTATAGGGACATCTAACATCAATATCCAAGTTCCCGTCTGTCTGTGTTGCAGAACCAGAACACGCTGGAGCTGAAGATGCGTCTGGAGGAGCTGCAGATGGAGAACGAGTACCAGCTCCGCCTGAAGGACATGAGCTACAACGAGAAGATGAAGGAGCTTTCTGACAAGTTTACGCAGCAGATAGAGTCTCTGAAAACAACACAACAGGTCTGCTGGTCACCTACCAGACAGCTCCACTACACATATACTAGATACCGTTAAAGTTATCGGAAACCAACAATGCCTGTATTTAATTACTAAGACTAATAACATCACTTCATTACTTTCTAGTGGTATGTTTTTAAAGAATTAACAGTATTGATAACATATTTGCGGGATTTGAATTAGGGATGCACCGATACCACTTTTTTCAGACCGAGTACAAGTACTTACATTTGGGTACTAATGTAGGCAGTTGTTGCCAATGCTGGAATAGCAACTTTTCCAAATGGATTTTCCGCTGTTGAATCAGGCTTTTACCATCTGAAGGGACGTGCACGTGCATCGACAAAGTATCCCGTCACAGGCTAGATTTTCTAAAGCCTAAAAAACAGAGCCATGAGGAGGTGCAGAAATCTAGTTTTCTCTCACACCACTTCAGTTACAGTATGCTGAAAGGTTATTATGGGATGTTTGCCCAATGATGCCAAAAACTCAACTGCCTACCCCAGCTTTAAGGCTTTTATTTTTCTATTCATTACATGTACTGTGCCTGCAGGCCATGAAGACAGAGATGGAAAAGCAGGAACGTGAGCACCAGGAGAGTTCTGCAGAGGTCACCGAGAAACACTCAAAAGAGCTGAATGATTTAGGTAAGAAGAGGACGGGATCAGTATCCGCACAATCCCGGGACAGCGTAACCTCAATCTGTTTGTCAATCAATCACACACAGAGTCATCCTACAGCCACAAGCTGATTGTGGAGCATGAGAGGTTCCAGGATCTTCAGCACAAATCTCAAAGAATGCAGGAAGACTATGAGAAGCAGCTGAAGGTTGCAGAGGAGAGTAAGATCCAATCCCTGGAGGAGCTGACGGAGCTCTCCGAGGCCAAGCTGCAGGAGAAGACTCAGCTCCTGGTTCAGGTCAGTCAGGAGGAGCAGCAGGAGGAGGAGGAGGAGGCAGCTTTAGGGACTAGATAGTGTTATATGAAGTAGATTGAACACCACATGAAACCGTCACTTTTATTTTGTGCAGTGTCAGGAGGATGCAAAGCAGCAGAGCCGTGAGTTCAAAGAGATCATAAAGCAAGTAGAGGAGGATGAGGAGAGGAAGATCCATGACATCCAGATCAAGTATGAGAGGAAACTGCACACTGAGAAAGAGACCAACACGAATCTGAAAGGAGAAACTGGTCTCATGACACAAAAGGTGACCGCAGCTCCTGTTATCTGCTTCTTAATTGCATCTGCAGAAAAACTTTCCCGTCATTCTTCCCATCTGTTTCTCATGTAATCTCCCAACTCTTTGTGTTTCTTCTTCTTCCTTTTTTTGGTGGACGATTGTGGGATCGCAGTTCTACAGTCTGCAGAGACAGATCGACGACAGGAGCGCAGACATAAACAAGCTGAAGCAGGAGCGACAGAGACTGCTGGGGTTGATCCGCTCCCTGGAGAGCGACATCGAGGACCTGAAGCGGCAGATCTCTGGACACGAAAAGACCAACCAGGACAAGGTGGCTTCAACATTTTAGATAAAAAATATAGATATATTCATTACACTTAAATAAAAGTAAGATCCTGATAGAATTATGAGAGTCATAAACCTGCAGTTGATGAAACATGGTAGGTTTTGGTCTGCTGCAGAGTCAAGACAATATTTGATGTTCATCATAAAAATTGCTTTCTTCCGCTATCTTCCCTTCACACATACAGGATAAGACCATCTCCAGCTTGAAGAAGAAGAACCAGGAACTGGAGAAGCTGAAGTTTGTTCTTGATTTCCAATTAAATGAGTTAAAGAAACAGATTGAGCCTCAACAGGATGACATCAATGAGAAGAAGGAGCGGATCCATCAGGTCTGTATGTGTGTGTTTGTGTGTTGTGTGTGTGAGGGGATGATAGGAAACGTTTTCTAAAAGCTGCAGCATTCTACTGTAGAACAGGTTTCATTAAAACATTTTACTAAAAACAATGAACATCAATTAGTTATGTGTCCATTTTAAGAAGTTGCTTTGTCCTCTTAACCAGCCGCGACAGCGACGCTGGTATTGTTTTCTCATCGTGAGTCTGCGGCCCGGCGTCGTAGATGATCCGATCACAAGTGGACAGCTCTTAGTACGTCAGTTCACACCTGACATCAGAATGCGTCGCCACACGTGTTCCTCGCTCTATATGCAGATAAACACGTGACGTACGTCAGGAGTTGAGTTTTCATTAAAACAAAATTATGACTGGTGTGTTAATCACAGCACACAAGGCTGAATATCACCGGTTGCTGACAAGCATTGTAGCATTTAAAAGGCTATTTTTATACCCCCGCGACAACGTAGTCTGTCCGTCCGTCCGTCTGTCCGTACGTTACACTTTCGTTTCCGGAGCAGAACTCGGAAACTATTAAACATAGGAACTTCAAATTTGGTATGATGGTTGACAATGTGGTCTAGTTGTGCCTTTTGGAAGTTAGAAGTCCAAGGTGCCCAACATTTTTTAAATGTTTAAATCCCGAGCTGTTTATGTTTCTGTCTGTCTGTGAAGAGATTTTGTAACCAAGATATCGTTGCAGCCGTGCAAGATGCAGTCACAAAACTTTACAGGTGTTTAGTCGAGATGTAAATGAGGGCAAAGTTTGAAGATGGGTGTGGTCCGAGCAAGGGGGGCAATTTGGCATCGCAAGATGGTCTCCAGTTTTATTTTGTTTTACTTAGTCAAGTCAAAGATACAAATGAAAACTTAATGTGCTGTTTAAAAAGCAGTTTATCCTGTTTTGATCATTTTATTTATAAACATAATGATGAAACATATCATACTATAGTATGTCGAAAAATTTCATGAAAAAAAGTCATAGTATAGTATCATTTTATTGTAGCATGATGATGAAACATGTTGAAATAAAGTGGACCCCTGTGGGTATCAACATGTAAGTTGTTGTATGTGTACAGTTTATTTCCCTTGGACTCAACTGATATCCCTGCATCCCTGTTAGGGGACATTTTGTGTAACTTGTCAACTTAAACAGTCTGCAGTACTGATAGTGGTGCACTGTTCTTCCTGTTTGACAGCTGGAGGAGGAGCTGGCGCAAATCGACAAGAGCAACACTCAGCTGAAGCTCACCGTCTCTGACCTGAGGCTCAAACTGAAGACTAGTGATAAGGAGATGTACAAGGAGATGCAGAAAGTGAGTACACAACTAACACTTGGTTTCAATGCTGCAACAAACTATTATGATTATATGATGATGCACACATGCTGTAATTACTACATTTTCAGCTTTAATATGTTTTGATTAGCTACTAACAGCTATTTGATATACTGTAATATGTCAAATGTTGACAGGATGTTCACATGAATCTAACCTCTGATAGAAGAAAAGCCATAGTATAGTATGTCGAAAGATTTCATTGAAAAAAGTCATAGTATAATATATCGAAAAATGTCATGAAAAAAAGTTATAGTATTGTATGTCGAAAAATTTCATGAAAAGTCATAGAAGAGTATGACAAAAAATCTCTTGGAAAAAAACTTGTGGTAACATATGTCAAAAAATTTCATGAAAAAAAGTCATAGTCATAGTTTTTTTTTTCATGATATTTTTCGATATACGTTACCGAGTTTTTTTCATGAATTATTTCATGGACTTAATGCATCTCCAGATTTATTTTCTCCCTTGCCTTTCAAGGCTTCCGTATAAATAGATGTGAAAAAAAATGTGAACCTTTTGATATCTTTCCTGTGGCCAGGTGAAAGATCTGGAGATGCATCTTCAGCGGTTCAAGTCAGACCTCCATAACTGTGCTAGCTTCATCCAGGAGCCACGGAAACTGAAGGACAGTGTGCAGATGATCTACGCCCGCTATGTACCGCAGACCGATGGGGTGAGTGCAGCAGCATAACATAGGTAATTGTGATCGGCCCTGGTGCAGATTTTTTTCTTGTGCCATCACCCCAAACACAAGTGCACACAGACACTAACCAATCCAGACGATTTCAAAGCAGACAATTGCTCTGCCACCGTGGAGAGGCTCACCATGCAACTCCCATCCTGCAAAGCAGCCTTAAGCCTCGTCCACACTGGGAACGTCAGGAGAGCGTGGTAGCTGCGTTACCTGTTGTTTTTTATTTCGGCGTCTGTGTTAACAGGTTAGAGCAGCCACACTGTCCGCATGAGACGCACGTCTCACACCCGACGCGTTAATAACGCAGCCACCACGCGACACGACGCAGCCGCCACGCGCTCCTGATGTTCCCGGTGTGGATGAGGCATTAGATCAGCACCACGGACAGCAGCTGAAGCGCCAAATTTATCAACGCTAATTTAACAGTTTACCCTGAACTCAGCCGCCAAATGTTATCACAGACACAGATTTCAGTAGGTGCACATTTTCCTACATATGAGACGTAACAATTTCAGTGCTATAGATTGAAATCCCTGACCCCCCTCCATAAGAACAAAAAGAAATCAGTACTCATCCGTTAGAAGTTCATCCTACAGGTCTTGTGCTCCGCAAAGTGATCGACTACAACTGCTTAAGAACCATCGAACGTGTTTTTTCATTGTAAGGGTGCGGGGTTTGATTCCAGTCTTGTTGAAACTTGAAGTTTTACACACTGTAAGAAATGCGGGGAATATGCAAACTTTTTGTGCTTGTGCTGTTTCCAAAGGTGGAGAAAAGCAGCGTCGACGACGATATTCAGAGGGCATTTTGTCGCCAGCGTGATCACCTGGAGAAGACCGTTAATAGTCTCAAGACGAGGCTCGCCAAATCTGCTGAGGAGCATGAGAAAGTCTATGTCAAGATCATGAAGGTGAATTATAAAACCCTGCATGGACAATTCCTCTGACTAGTCATTAGGGATTCAATATCTAATATAAGCCTGAGCACAGCTTTACTGAAGACGTGATGTTCTAACAGTTATTGTCGTTTCCTCCGCAGGACAACGTGGCTCTGATTACTGAAATCAATGACCTGCGTCAGGAGCTGCGTTCGGTGAGGACTCAGGTCAAAGAATACAAAGCTCAGCTGGCCACTTTCAAGAAGTCGAACAAGTCGCGACCTCACTCAGAGGAAGGGCCTAAAACGGAGCCCAAACGTGAAGACGTCAACTAAGAAATTATTATAATTATAATCATTATTGATGGTATTAAATATATTTGAATTTAAAACCATTGTTCTTGTTTATTAACGATTAACACCGACACCAACTAGCTTTAAAACTGCGTAGGCGGAATTGGTACTACAAACAAGTTCAAGTTGAGAACCACAGCGCAAGAAGAGGCATCCTGTCAGAGGTCAGTTCCATACTTTTCCAGACTCAAATTTCCACATTTCTGACTGCTGTTCTGTCTGGAATACTATTGCCTGAATTTCATTCATTTTTAATGCATTGTATGACTACTGCAGAAATTAAATTTCATTTGAAATTTTTAATTTAATTTAATTTAATTTGAAATTTAATGTTCTGGACAAAATGTACATCTGCATTTACCAATCAAAACAGTCTGTGCTTATCTGTTGACCAAACAGGGACTTCAGGTTTTATTCTCATGAGAAATGTTGAGTTTTTATCCCCGTGGTGCTTCACTAAAGCTGTCTGTTCTGTTCTTTAGGCTGGATGTGCTTTATGGAGGACCACAAGAGTCACGTAAGTTAAGGAACATGTACAGCATTGTTGTGAAATAATGGTAATAATTGATCTTGCATCACCCTGAAGGGGTTTATTTCACAACAATGACCGGCTAGCTGTGCATTATCCCGTTTATTACACAGCTACTTACTCAAAAACGGTTCGCCAGAGTCCGACATCAGAACTGCGCCCATAACAACACATCTGTTATAAAGAAATAACAGACCGCCGTGATTGACCAATCGGAATCGAGTATTCAACAAAGCCGTGTAATAAATAGTAATAAAGCATTTAATTAATTAATAACTTTTTGCACAACAAAAATAGGCTTTAATTAATTTGTTTATAAATTGATTTATTAATCTATGAATAAATGGACTAAATTACAAAGTGATTCATAATTTAATATTTTAACGTGCAATTAAAAAGAATTATAAAAAGAATTTACAAATTAAATATTAATCCATCAAATAGTTAAAATTAAAAAGGGATTTACAAAAACATAGAAAAAGTTCATAATTTAAAAATACATTAATGAATTAATGAATAAATTATTTTATTTAAAGTTCTATTTGAAAATGCAGTTTCAAAAGAGAAATATATAACTGGATTCACAAATTGAATTAATACAGGTTTTAATCAGGCGTTTAAAAGGGCCACTTCTTTTCCTGTTTGCACTTCCCTGCTGCTTTTACTAAACGTGTTAGCTATTATTGCTAAGTCATTTAGCCTCTGCATCAGCTTTTTCAGTGACACTTTGGTCCTTCAGCAAGTAAAACATGGCAAAAAGAATGCAAATTAGCAACACGGGATGTAACCAAGCCCCCAGGAAGAGCACCGGTCGTTGATGGCCAAACGGCGGTACTACAACTTCCGTGTCCGTCACGTGATGCCATTGGGCCCAGAAAGACTTTTCCCATAGACTTCCATTGGAAAAGAGACATCTGTAACTCAGCAGATAACTTTTTTTGAGGTAAATCAACTCCCCCGTACGAACACTCTAATAGTCCTTATTGTTGTAAATATTTTTAAAAACTATGACGCTCTGTTTTGCAATTCTTAAATGCTATTTGATCAGGGTTAGCAGAGCTGGCGACGCCGTGATACTGCGATGGAGTTTTCAAAGACACTCCGGTGTCCTGTGTGGGACCCCGAGGGAGATCTGAATGCTTTTTTTTTTTTTCTCCGCATGTTCAGATGCTTTATTACAGTTCTGCAAAAATACCTTAGGATATAAAAATTGATTATAAATTATATAAAATATAAACTGTAAGGAAAGGAAAAGATGAATAAAAACAAAACAAACAAAGTATTCGGGATCTGCTGAACATTTGGAATAAATTTCAAATGTCTAAACAATTTATTAGTTTTGGTCAATTTAGAATTTTTGAGTTTTAAGTTTTCAATCAGTCAAATGTTTTAAAATCAGTATCTTTAAAAATAAAAAAGGAGGGTATTCTTTTAAGCCATATCATTTTATGTATATAATATTTTGCTAGGATAATAATCAAATTCATGCATTCGTCTTATTTATTTGTCTTTTTCAAATAGAATTTTAATTTCCATCATTAATGTATTTTTAAATGATGTACTTATTGACTGTTTTATAGAGTGTGTTTTTTTAAATCCCTTTTAATTTGAACTATTTATTGCTGGATTAATATTTCATTTGTAAATTCTTTTTATAATTCTTTTTATTGCCTGTTAAAATGTCAAGTAATGAATAACTTTGTAATTTAGTCTTTTTATTCATAGATTAATAAATCTATTTGTAAACAAATGTATTAAAGCTTATTTTTTTATTATGCAATTAGTTATCAATTAAATGCTTTATTACTATTTACATGACTCTTGTGGTCCTCCATAGTGCTTTAACCCTATATTTAACCCTCATCCTACCAACCTACAGTAGATGACGGTTGACCTGTTTGGAGAAACAGACAGGAGTTAACGCACGGGAGCAAAGCAAAGTACTGCTGTGGATGGAGGCAGCAGCAAAACGGATTTAAGACACCTAAAAGAAAGGCCCACCTAAAAAATAAATATAAATATCAGTTTAAGTGTACACTATATTTAAAATATTTTAACCATTTACCTCGCCGTCAGACAGCTCTTTCCAGCGGGGCACTGAAGCTGTTATGTCCATCTATGCTCTCTTCAAAACCACCGGACTCCATTAACTAAAACAGTAATTTTACAGGAGTTGCTGGTCTACCGCTTCCTCAGTCGGTTAGTGTGTGTTTAGTTCGAATTCACCAAACCGTAGCACAAACAAACTAACCGATCAAGGCAGCGGAAGACCAGCAACTCCGATGTTCTGCAAGATAAAAGTAGTTTTTTTCAATGGAGTCTGGTGGCTTTGGAAAAAGCATAGAAGGACAGTTTCCCGTCAGAAAGGGCTGTCTGACGGCGAGGTAAATTGGTGAAAATATTCTTAATATAGCATTCTTTTAGGTGTCTAAAATACATTTTGCTGCTGCCCCCGTTCACAGCAGTAATACTTCGAAACACCTGAACTATCCCTTTAAACATATGGCTACGGTCTTGCTATTCCTGAATCTAAAGACAGCATATGTGCTCATTCTGAAGGATGGAAGCCTTTCAGCTACAGTCTTGAATGATCTTTATTATTTTTTAACTGATAATATACAACTCTAAATGATTAGAAATAGTAAAGGTCAAAAAGGCAACAAAAGGTTAGAAGAGTAACAGATAACACATAACAGAGAAGTAATACCACATAGTAAAAAGAGAAGTAATACCACACATTAATATGAACGATGAAAATGTAAAATGATCCATTTAAAAGTTTGCAGACATCTTGGTGACGTCTTGTTTCAGGTCAGCGGCGTGCATCTCGATCCTCCTGTGCAGCTTGTCCATTGACGTTGACAGGGTGTCGTACAGAGCCTGGACACAGTGAAGTGAGACAGGTTAGTCTCAAACATAAACGTTTGGACCAAAATAATCATGTAACTAGAAGTGCACTTGGAGAGCGCAGACCTCCGCCAAGGCAGGTTTCATGGACGAAAGAAGAGAGAGAGACGGACAGAGATAGAAAGAAAGAGAGAGACAGACAGACAGAGAGAGGGAGAGAAAGACAGACAGAGAGAGATGGAGACAGACAGAGAGAGAGAAAGAGACAGAGAGAGGGAGAGAGACAGACAGAGAGAGAGAGAAAGAGACAGAGAGAGGGAGAGAGACAGACAGAGAGAGAAAGAGAGACAGACAGACTCAGAGTGATGTTTTCACATCAATCTAAATAGATAACAGAGAGAGAGTTATGACCTGTTTATCTGTATGCAGACGGTAATAAAGGAGTGGATGTTGAAGTAGATGGGATTAATGGTTTTACTTTTGTTTTGGTATCGACTACTATATTTCTGGTATCGTGACGTCTCTACTCAAACTATGAATGAAACGATAATAAACCCGGGCAGACATGTGGGGAGATGCTTTCACCTGAGCTTTGGCTGACTCTTGGCTGCAGACGTCTCTCAGGCTCTGGATCTTGGCCTTCAGCTGCTGCGTCTCTCTGGAGATCTCTTGGATTTTGTCGACCATCTTCTCGCGCTTCTGATGGACCTGGTTGTACTGCCTGCAGAACCGTTCAACGTGGGTTATTAAACTTTCAGTTTACAGAAAACAGGACTGATCAGTATGTTGTATATATTATGGCATTAAATGAAATACCCCTGCATGTCTTGAAGATCCTGCTCCTTCATCTCTCTCTTCTTCTGCCTGCGGATGTTCTGTTTGGACTCTTTGTCCAGCTTCATGCCCAGAGCTCGCTTCAGCTGGCCTTCCTCGATGTACAGGTTCTTCAGCTCCTTCTGCTGCTTCTCATACAGAGCCGCCAGCTCCTGGTACTACACAGAGAAAAATAAATAATATGATAATGCAGAACTGCACAATGACATGAATGAATATGAATGAATAAATGACTCTGGTAAAAATAAATGTAGCCTTTAATTAATTAATAAAATGTGACAAATTTATATTTCTGTTTTCTCTTACTTCTTTAATTATCTTTGTATTAATTCCCTTATTTATTTACTCTTGTTTAATTTTCCCTTTTATTCATGTATTTATTTGTATTCATTTTTAAATGTAGTTAATCTTTTTTATATGCATTTATTTATGCATTTCACCCCTTATTTATTTTCCCAAACTAATTTATATCGATATTATTTTCTTTATACAATACCATTAATTAATGGCTACATTTATTTTTAATATTATTTTTGCAACATTTAATGATGTATTTATTTATTGAGTCATTTATTTATTTATTTTTTGATTTTATCCGGTTCCGTCCTCCACAGTTCCTACCTCCTCCTGTTGCTGCTTGGTGTTGTTCATGCTGCTCCCCAGGTCCTGCAGCAGGTTGTACACCTGCTGGATCTCGGCCTCAGTGTGAGTCACACTCTGCACCACGTTCTGCAGCTCCACCATACACTCATCTGTTCCCGTCTGAAATCAATGCCATCAAAAAACAAAACAAACGTATCATACAGGCGAATAACAACAAAAAAAAAGCCTCATTTCAGGTTTTTCTTTTCTACTCACGATGGAGGTCTTGATGTTCTTGACGTTCTCCCTCATCTTCTCCATCTGACTCTTCAGCTCCTCCGGAGACTCCACAATCTGAGACTTGCGTTTGCTGATGTTTTCCTTCAGGTTGCAGACATCCACCTTCATCTGGGCCTGACACACACATCCAAACAGCACACACCTCTTTTCAGGGAAAGGCCTCGACTCTTACTGGATTTATCTTTCTGAGGGGGTTTGGGACGTCAGACCAAAGTAGCACATATTAGAGTCCTTGGGGCCAGTCTGTCTGTTGTCTGATTGTATAGAAGTCTCTGAGAAAATGAGTCTACTTCTCTCTTGATTTATTACCTCAGTAAACATTGTAAACATGAGTTTATGGTCTCAATCGCTAGTTTCAAGTCTTCTTCAATACAGCATGATGTTCATTTAGTAAATTATGGTCCCATTTAGAGTCAGATAGACCATAAAGCAGGGGATGCTTTAGGGCGATATCTTTACTGAACAGAAATAATACAGAACAACTAGTACTTGCCTCGTCTGCCAGTAAATGATCATGAGCAAACAAACGAGCTGCTAGAAACAGAGGGACAACAGACGGCACCAAGCTATTCCAGACTTAACTAATTCACTGGGAAAAAAAAAGGTTTCCAGCCCTAATTATTTTACTTCTGTTGGTGTAAATGACTCTATTGAAGTTTCCTTAATTTTCCTGTATTTTTGTTGTGAATTTAAACAAATGTAAGAAGACCAGATTGTGACCCAACTGGCTTTGGTCTGTAGTCTCTCAATAATAATGCCTATTTCATCATTCTAGACGCCTGTCATAAGGTAGGCATGTTAACTACAACTAAGCTGCCACTCCGCAAAGGTTATCACATCAAGAATATGTGTCCACACACATGGAGGATTACACTCTGGACTAATGTTGTTCACAAAGACCTATAAAAGTTGGCATCAAATATTCATCATCACAGTCACATACCAGTTTCTGAGTCTTCTCTGCAATCTTGGCTTTCCACTCTGCGATGCTTTCATTTTTGGCATCCTGAAAGGAGATTTGATGTCACCTGAGGGCTCACACACAACAACAGGTTTTATCATTTGGCTGTGTGTCATCACCACTTACCACTTCCTGGTACTCGTGGATGTTGGTGGCGTGCAGCTCAGAGAGAGCAGCTGCCAGCTCGTCGGCCTCGGCCTGCTGCTCCGGTGGGATGGTCCTGAACAACAACAGCAAGTGTGCAAAGTGAAGCTTTAGTCTTTTACGTTACTGGAGAGGACACACATCTAAATATATTCTGATTTCTTGTGATCATGAAAACATGATTATTAAGGAGAGACACTACAGGTGAATAGGGTACAATTCTTAACTAATACATGAAACGTCCCCGGTTGATTACTGACATTAAGGCAGAGATTTTTTGCATTACAAATTTGATAAAATGTTATATTTAAATATGCAAATGAGGCATTATCTAATGCTAATTTTTGGTGAATTTAGTAAAAATCTACAGACACAAATAGACAAAATAGTAAAATAAACACCTTAAATGTGTATTTTGGATGTTTTCTTTCCACTGAAAGAAGACATGTTATGGAAGCAAAATGGCCTCAAGATGTCAAAATTGACCAGTGATCTTGACATAACATTTGTTTGTTACAAATGATCACAAAATAGACCATCATTCCATTATTGTGTGCTTATAAAAAAAAATATCGTTGTCAATTAATCTGTCCATTATTTCCATTAAATCAATGAGTAGGCGGGTGTAGCTCAATAGAAAGATGATAGTGGTGAATTGGGGTGAACTGTCCCTTTAGGTAATTGATCTTTAGTCTATAAACTGTCTATTAAACGTTCCCAGAGCCGAGGTTGGCGTCTTCAAATTTGCTCGTTTTGCCCAACTAACAGAAATATTACATTTAAAAGGATATAAATAAAACAGCAAAGCAGCTAAACATTACATTAAAGAAGCTTGAAGCAGCAAAACACCAAACAACTACATCAACAAATCACACATATCGAATCCAAAACTTACGTCAGCATCTCAATCTTCTTCTCTGCTTCTTTATTGGTTTTGTTGTAGAACTGCAGCCGGTCCATGTCTGCCCTCTGACAACAGAGAGAGGAACGGTTAGAATAACTCCAGACACACACTCTGGAAACAGGTTAATGGTTTCTACCGTGTCTGCACTGACAATAACTACGACAGCGCATTAGGGCCACTGTAGCTAAAAAAGCGCCGGGAGAAGGGGAAATATTCAGAGAAAAAAACTTGGATATTCTCTGAGATTAAAATGGTACATTTATGTGAAAAGAAAAATCACAAAATTATGAGAAATAAACTTGAATATTTTCTGAGATTATCAAGTCATAAATTTACGAGAAAAAAACTCTAGAAAAGAACACAGAAATAACATGAAAGAAATCGTGTATATGTATCTTTCAAGAACTTCGCCTTGCTCAGAGGCCCTCCGTTAGAGAGAAAATTGGAAAAAGCTTTTTAGGATTTAACTGATAACCCATTGGCAATAACAACACTGCTTTAGGCGTAACAAAATTCAGACAACGGCTAAATTTGTGACATTAATCTCAGAGAATATCCAAGATTTTTTCCTCACAATATTACCCCGCTCCGTGATTTATTCCGTATTGTATTCTATTTTATCTTTTATAATGTGTTTCTCGATGCTTTATTCTGCTCTGATTTATGTAAAGTACTTTAAATTGCCATGTTGAAATGTGTTATATAAATATAAACTTGCCATCTCTGTACAGGTTTCCCCGTTTTCCTCACAGCCTATATTAAAGCCTACTGTATATATGGGTACCTGTGTTTCATTTATTTACTTTTTTCTGTGTAATCTCATCACTAGTTATTTCATGTTTCCGGTCATGTTATCATCTGGGTCATGTGATTGCCTCCCATTGGTTGTTGCTACTATAAAGGTGAGAACACACCTGTGTTGTCTGTTCTTTAGAAACCCTGACAAAGACTTACAGTAGTTGAAACATGCTGTCTTTTTTTTTATGATTTAGCAATAGATAAAGGCTTTTTAATACATCCTTCCTTATTGTTACTTGTTCTTAATATTTTGGAGTGCATTATGTTACGGACCAGTCAGGTAACTTACAAATTTGGCCAGCTTCTCCATGATCATGCCCATCCTCTGCTTCCTGAAGTGAAGATAGTTCATGATGGCACTTAGAACACTCAGAGTCTTCTGCTTATCTGGAGAGGAACCATAAACTCGGGTTATCGGACATCTAGTTTATCAGATGTCCAAACGTCATATAGTTTCAGAAAAACTCTGGACAGATGCAACTGAAAAATCATATACTTACTTGGAGCTAGAAGGTCCATCAGGGAAAAATCGTACACCATGCACATGGGAAGAAACTGCTGCCTATAAAAAGATCACACACAGTGGTGTTAAAAATATATGCAACAATACAACAATGTTGTAATGTAATGCAACAATGTGCATACAATCTCCAGAGCTGAAGCCTTTTCAAGGAAACTTCAGACTTTATTGTCTCAAAGGAGAAATTCCTTTATAAGCTGTCCGGAGCTCCCTCTAGAGGCCGGTCTCATAGACAAGAGGCTTTTAGTTCATTGTTGATTGATGGTTTTTGTTGGATGTTGTTTTGCAGTTTGTGTATATATTACTAGGCATTACGGTAAGAGCGCGTAAGAATTGGCTTCAAAATAAAAGTGATCTTCCTGTGAATGTGATAGGCAATTTCACATAAATTCAATAAGTCAGTCAGTCAATAATAAATAAAATGAATGATAATTTCAAAAAAAACAAAACACCATGCAAACTTAATAAGAATACATTTATTATAATATCTGACTTGAATATGACAGTACAACACCTCAGAGTGTTCAGATTAGTTTACGAGACTGATCACGCTGGTATGATTATCACATGGTGTACGGTCTAAGACCTGCTCTATATATAAAGCGTCTCGAGATAACTTCTGTTATGATTTGACGCTATATAAAAATAAATTGAATTGAATTGAAAGGGTTAAATCAAAATTGTTTTAGAGAAAATATGAAAATATCAAGATATATATTGTATATCATGGTATAGCCTAAAAGTATCAAGCCCTACATATAACAGCACAACAGTAACAACATGACCCGACAACAGGACACACTAACTGAACAGAACTAAGAATAACAAAAACAGCCGTGTGCTCCATTCATGTGAGTCTACTCGGTTTGGTTACATATATCTAAATACAGTATATCCATAAACTTGATGTTATCAGCGATCATCCTATCCGCCATTCTGCGTCTGTTGGTACAAATTGTGTTATATCCAGAAGAGAAAGCCAGAAAACTCACATGCATCTGCAGACGCTTGTGATGGCAGTTGTTGTCTCGTGATAAACTGGATTCTGAATATTCTCCAGAAGTGGAACCTGTGGGGAAACGAAAAAGAAAAAGCAAGTTCTTTAATATAAGAAAGATAACAACTAGGTGTACTGGGATGACTCTATCTATAACATATAGCCTACCACCACATCATTCCTTACATAAACATGCAGGTGTAGCAAGTGACATTATAATGCCAAACAAAAAGGAATACATGAGACTGCTCGGTGTAACTGGGAATCTATAATGAAATCAAGAGTTCCTTCATGAACTGGTGAGCAGGTTTAAAGGGATAGTTTGGGTGTTGTATGAGGTACATATCCATAGTCAGTGTATTACCTACAGTAGATGATGGTCGGCACGCCCCCAGTTTAGAGAAACAGACAGGTGGTACCGCACAAAAGCAAAGCAATGTACTGCTGTGGACGGGGGCAGCAGCAAAACACATTTTAGACACCCAAAAGAATCAATATCTGTTTAAGTGTACGCTATATTTAGAATATTTTCACCGCCACCTTGTTGTGAGACAGCTATACAGTTTATGTTTCCAAACAAGGAACTGAAACTGATATCTCGCTCTCGCCAAAGCAACCAGACTCCTTAGTTTGTGCTATTGTGTGACTTTGGTGAATCTGAACTAACCAAAGCCACATAATAACACAAAACAAACTAACCGATCGAGGCAGCGGTAGACCAGCAACCCTGTGTTCTGCAAGGAAACATTTTATTTTTTTTTAAAATGGAGTCTGGTGGCTTTGGTGAGCTTAGATGGGAAAGCGGCTTCAGTTCCCTGTTGGAAAGGGCTGTCTGTACACTAAATATAGTGTACACTTAAACTGATGTTTTAGGTGAGCCTTTCTTTTAGGTGTCTTAAATATGTTTTGCTGCTGCCCCCGTCCACAGCAGCACATTGCTTTGCTTCCATGTGGTAACTCTTGTCTGTTTCTCCAAACTGCCGACCGTCATCTACTGTAGGCAACACACTGACTATGGATAAGTACCTCATACAACCCCACTTCAAAACACCCACACTATCGCTTTAACATTACCTGTCAAATGCAGTACTTACCATGGAGTGACACTCGGGTCTGAAACGATACAGGAGATGCAGCACTCTCATGTACAACGTTTGAACCGCCTCTGGCTGTAAGAGAGAATACGTGAGCGATACGTTAATGATTAGTAGTTTATCTGAACATAGAGGACCGATGGCTGAAACTAAAACAGCATCTCCAATACAGGCAGGTATCTCGTCTGGTCCACTGGAACATCATGAAATTATCGATTTTTCCTCACATGCCCATATGTACATTGAAAGAGTTATTGGTTGTTGTAATCATTGCACCTGTTCATACAGGCTTGGTAACAACATTACGTGCAAAAGCAGCAATCTGAGTTTAGATCTGCAACTAATTATTTTCAGTATTGATTAATCTGCAGATTATTTTCTTGATTCCTTGTTTTAGTCGTTGACTACACTTGATGATTAAAGCTTCTCAACTGTGATGACTTACTGCTTTTCTGTGTCATATCTGATCGCAAACTGAATATTTTGGGGATTAGGACTGTGGGTCGAATAAAACAAGCAATCAATACATCATCTTGTGATTTGGGAAAAGCCCCGAAAGCTACTTTCAGACATTTTATTAGACAAAACTATGGATCGATTAATCAAGAAAATAATCATCAAATTAATCAATAATGAAAATAATCTTTAATTACTGCCGTAACCAAAACCATAACATGTTAATTTATTTACTTTCATATATGACAAGCATTAGAGAAGGTGGATGTTCACCGATTTTGCCTAAAAAAGTAACTAAAACAATGAATCGATTACCAAAATAGTTGCCATTAACAATTATTTTCATTGTTGATTATTTTCTCGATTAATCGCTTAGTTGTTTGGTCTATAAAAAATCAGAAAATGTCAATCAGTGTTTCCCAAAAGCCCAAGATGATGTCCTCAAATGTCTTGTTTTGTCCACAACTCAAAGATATTCAGTTTACTGTCACAGAGGAGTAAAGAAACCAGAAAATATTAATATTTAAGAAGCTGGAATCAGAGAATTTTGACTGTTTTTCCCTTAATAAATTACTCAAATCCTGCGATGGACTGGCGACCTGACCAGGGTGTACCCCGCCTTCGCCCAATGTCGGCTGGGATCGGCTCCAGCCCCCCCGCGACCCTAACGGGATAAGCGGTTGCAGATGGATGGATGGAAATTACTCAAATCAATTATCAAAGTAGTTGGTGATTAATTTAACAGTTGACAACTAATCAGTAAATCGTTGCAGCTCTAGCTGCCAATTAATTTTCTGCCGATCCAGTATGTTCATCAGTGAAGCTACATCGCATTTAAACTGTTTGATGCTGTACAACAATAACAATTCTCTTGAAAACAGGTCCTTGTTCTCAATCACTGCAGTAACAGGGGCCCTCTGAGACCCACAACAGACCTGTTATTTAGGGGGTCTTTAGGGGGAGATAGCAGGTCAACAGTAGATGTCACATAGAAGTGGTGTACATCATCTGAAAGCTGGAGATTAATTTGAGATGCAGCTCAGCACTCTGTGTCAATTAAATAATTAAAATGAATTGTAAAAGCGTTTTGAACATTATGATAGAAGTATCTGATGGTCATCCCCATGCTCCATCATGTCTCATAAGTTGTTGCAGCAATTTTTGGAATTGATTCCATTTGTTACACAGATTTGGTGCTAAATTTTAAAAAAATGTACCACTTGAGAGTTGATACAAATGATCAATAATCCTCCTAAACACCACATTAAGACACCAAGACATTGAGGAACACCATAGAAAAAGCCATGCTGTGATTTGGGATCAAAAACTTTTCATAAACATGTGTAGATTTCTGCAGGATGTTTGGAGGGCGAGCGCTTCTGTTCTGGAAACTGCTCAGAAACTATTATTGTTAATCTACCTAGAAAAACCATACATCTTCTTCTGAATGCCCAAAGTCCTTTATGTATTTATGCTACCATTCAAACGTCCTCATTATCTCATTATCATGTATTTATTCTTAGTAAACGTAGGGTCGTTATCTTTACCCTAGCAGAAGTCAGGTAGTTAATGTTAGTTAATGATAGTTATCTTTACCCTGGCTGAAGGAGTCAGGTAGTTAATGTTAGTTAATGTTACCCTGGCTGAAGGAGTCAGATAGTTAATGATAGTTAATGATAGTTAATGTTAGTTAATGATAGTTAATGTTACCCTAGCTGAAGGAGTCAGATAGTTAATGTTAGTTAATGTTAGTTAATGATAGTTAATGTTAGTTAATGATAGTTAATGTTAGTTAATGATAGTTAATGTTACCCTAGCTGAAGGAGTCAGATAGTTAATGATAGTTAATGATAGTTAATGATAGTTAATGTTACCCTAGCTGAAGGAGTCAGATAGTTAATGAGTTAATGTTAGTTAATGATAGTTAATGTTACCCTAGCTGAAGGAGTCAGATAGTTAATGGTAGTTAATGATAGTTAATGATAGTTAATGTTACCCTAGCTGAAGGAGTCAGATAGTTAATGGTAGTTAATGATAGTTATCTTTACCCTAGCTGAAGGAGTCAGATAGTTAATGATAGTTATCTTTACCCTGGCTGAAGGAGTCAGATAGTTAATGATAGTTAATGGTAGTTATCTTTACCCTGGCTGAAGGAGTCAGATAGTTAATGATAGTTATCTTTACCCTAGCTGAAGGAGTCAGATAGTTAATGATAGTTATCTTTACCCTGGCTGTAGGAGTCAGATAGTTAATGATAGTTAATGATAGTTATCTTTACCCTAGCTGAAGGAGTCAGATAGTTAATGATAGTTATCTTTACCCTAGCTGAAGGAGTCAGATAGTTAATGATAGTTATCTTTACCCTGGCTGAAGGAGTCAGATAGTTAATGATAGTTATCTTTACCCTGGCTGTAGGAGTCAGATAGTTAATGATAGTTAATGTTACCCTGGCTGAAGGAGTCAGATAGTTAATGATAGTTATCTTTACCCTGGCTGAAGGAGTCAGATAGTTAATGGTAGTTAATGATAGTTATCTTTACCCTGGCTGAAGGAGTCAGATAGTTAATGATAGTTATCTTTACCCTGGCTGAAGGAGTCAGATAGTTAATGATAGTTAATGTTACCCTGGCTGAAGGAGTCAGATAGTTAATGATAGTTAATGATAGTTAATGATAGTTATCTTTACCCTAGCTGAAGGAGTCAGATAGTTAATGATAGTTAATGATAGTTAATGATAGTTATCTTTACCCTAGCTGAAGGAGTCAGATAGTTAATGATAGTTAATGATAGTTAATGATAGTTATCTTTACCCTAGCTGAAGGAGTCAGATAGTTAATGATAGTTAATGGTAGTTAATGGTAGTTAATGATAGTTATCTTTACCCTGGCTGAAGGAGTCAGATAGTTAATGATAGTTAATGGTAGTTAATGATAGTTATCTTTACCCTGGCTGAAGGAGTCAGATAGTTAATGATAGTTAATGATAGTTATCTTTACCCTGGCTGAAGGAGTCAGATAGTTAATGATAGTTAATGGTAGTTAATGATAGTTAATGATAGTTAATGGTAGTTAATGGTAGTTAATGATAGTTAATGATAGTTATCTTTACCCTGGCTGAAGGAGTCAGATAGTTAATGATAGTTAATGGTAGTTAATGATAGTTAATGATAGTTAATGGTAGTTAATGGTAGTTAATGATAGTTAATGATAGTTATCTTTACCCTGGCAGAAGGAGTCAGATAGTTAATGGTAGTTAATGATAGTTATCTTTACCCTGGCTGTAGGAGTCAGATAGTTAATGATAGTTAATGATAGTTATCTTTACCCTAGCTGAAGGAGTCAGATAGTTAATGATAGTTAATGATAGTTAATGATAGTTAATGATAGTTATCTTTACCCTAGCTGAAGGAGTCAGATAGTTAATGATAGTTAATGATAGTTAATGATAGTTAATGATAGTTATCTTTACCCTGGCTGTAGGAGTCAGATAGTTAATGATAGTTAATGGTAGTTAATGATAGTTATCTTTACCCTGGCTGTAGGAGTCAGATAGTTAATGATAGTTAATGGTAGTTAATGATAGTTATCTTTACCCTAGCTGTAGGAGTCAGATAGTTAATGATAGTTAATGGTAGTTAATGATAGTTATCTTTACCCTGGCTGTAGGAGTCAGATAGTTAATGATAGTTAATGGTAGTTAATGATAGTTATCTTTACCCTAGCTGTAGGAGTCAGATAGTTAATGATAGTTAATGGTAGTTATCTTTACCCTGGCTGTAGGAGTCAGATAGTTAATGGTAGTTAATGGTAGTTAATGATAGTTATCTTTACCCTAGCTGAAGGAGTCAGATAGTTAATGATAGTTAATGGTAGTTAATGATAGTTATCTTTACCCTGGCTGTAGGAGTCAGATAGTTAATGGTAGTTAATGATAGTTATCTTTACCCTGGCTGTAGGAGTCAGATAGTTAATGGTAGTTAATGGTAGTTAATGATAGTTATCTTTACCCTAGCTGAAGGAGTCAGATAGTTAATGATAGTTAATGATAGTTAATGATAGTTAATGATAGTTAATGATAGTTATCTTTACCCTGGCTGTAGGAGTCAGATAGTTAATGATAGTTAATGGTAGTTAATGATAGTTATCTTTACCCTGGCTGTAGGAGTCAGATAGTTAATGATAGTTAATGGTAGTTAATGATAGTTATCTTTACCCTGGCTGTAGGAGTCAGATAGTTAATGATAGTTAATGGTAGTTAATGATAGTTAATGATAGTTAATGATAGTTATCTTTACCCTGGCTGTAGGAGTCAGATAGTTAATGATAGTTATCTTTACCCTGGCTGTAGGAGTCAGATAGTTAATGATAGTTATCTTTACCCTGGCTGTAGGAGTCAGGTCGCTCTTCGTGAAGTTCTTCGCTTCTTGTCCGGTCAGAACTTCTGTTCGGAAGAAATTCACTATCGCATCAGCGGTGTAGACGGGAAACGTGTTCTCAGACATCGTCTCAGCTTTAGTTTATATTAAAAACAGAAAACAAAACAACAAACAGAGAGAAACAGAAACAGAGAGAGACTCAGAGAAACAGAGAGAAACTCAGAGAGACTCAGAGAGAAACAGATAAACAGAGAGAGACTCAGATAAACAGAGAGAGACTCAGAGAGACTCAGAGAGACTCAGAGAAACAGAGAGACTCAGAGAGACAGAGAGAGACTCAGAGAGACTCAGAGAGACTCAGAGAAACAGAGACTCAGAGAGACTCAGAGAGACTCAGAGAGACTCTTCAGCGACGGAAAACAAACTTGGCGCCTTAAAACGACTTCCGTGTTGATCTCCAGACAGCGAATCTGATTGGTCCTCTTCTTCTTCTTCGTTTGGAATTTGCAGCAGATTAGACTAATCTGATTGGTCAGTTCATACTTCTTCTTCTGTTATGAGAGGGAGATGATACATGACTCACCAGCGCCCTCTACCTCACTGACTGTGTTACACTCCTGAACTGCACCCCCTAGTTTTAACCTCATGCTGTTGTTTAGGTTTAATTTAATAAATAACAAAAAATAAACGAATAAATAGATAGCAAAAATAATATAAAAAATAAATGTAGCCATTAATTAATTGATGCAATAATTGTGACTGTGTAATAATTATATAATTATCTGACGGACACTTTGTGCAATAATCTTGCAAAACAGTAATCTGACAAAACTGTCATCTCATCAATATACAAATTGTATTTTTATATTTTATATTGTATTATCTTTTATATTTTTTAAATTTATATTGCACTATCTCTTTTTTTATTGTGTTATCTTTTCATTAGCACCTATGGGATTGTCACAATCTAATTTCGTTGTACTACACAATGACAATAAAGGGCTTGAATCTTGAATCTTGAACAAAATGTGACATAAATTTATATTTTTGTTTTAATTTGCTTCTTTATTTATCTTTTATTTGTATTAATTCCCTTATTCTACCGTTTAATGTTCCCATTTATTTATTTGTGTATTTATTTTATATTTATTTTAAAATGTATGTATGTATTTATTTATGCACGATTTTTCCATTGAATTTCACCCCTGATTTATTTCCCCAAACTCAAATTAATTTATTCATGTATTATTTTCTTTTTATATTTCTTTACACATTTCATTACATATTTCATTATGCATTTCTGCCTCATTATGGAAACGAGGGGGCTGTCACTCAACGTGTGTCATCATTGGGTCGGATCAGGTTACGGGTTTTTGCTTCATTTAATGACATATTTATATATTTATTGTGCATATCATTTATTTATTGACTCTTCTGTTTTCCCTTTTATTTATTTAAGTATTTATTTTCATTTGTTTTGTATATATTTTGTATCTATTTATTTTTGCACTTATTTTTTATTTAATATTTATTTAAAATGTGTGTATTTATTTATGTATTTTGCGTTTATTTATTTATGCACGATTTTCCCTTTGCATTTCACCCCTTATTAATTTCCCCAAACTTATTTATTTATGTATTATTTTCTTTATACATCTCATTAAACATTTCTTTATTCATTCCTGCCTCATTATGGAAATGAGGGGCCTGTCACTCAACGTGTGTCATCATTGGGTCAGATCCGGTTAGGGTTTTTTGCTACATTTAATGACATATTTATATATTTATTGTGTATATAATTTATTTATTTACTCTTCTGTTTTCCCTTTTATTTATTCAAGTATTTATTATTATTTTTATTTTTATATATTTTTTATTTATTTATTTTTGCACTTATTTTCTTTATTTAAAATGTGTGTATTTATTGATGTATTTTGCACTTATTTATTTATTGTGTATATAATTTATTCATTTACTCTTCTGTTTTCCCTTTTATTTATTTATGTATTTCTTTTTATTTTTTGTATATATTTTTGCATTTATTTTTTTATTTAAAATTAATTTATGCATTTCTGCCTCATTATGCAAAATTATCATTCAGTTTGGGGAAATAAATAAGGGGTGAACTGTAAAGGGGAAATCGTGCAGAAATAAATAAATAAATTAGTTTTCCCTTAAAAAAATAATAATAACTAAATTCTTTGACATGTAGTTCTTAAAAAAAACATGTTTATTCCAGAGAGACTCTTGGGATAGCCTATTATTATTATTATAATTATTATTATTATTATTATAATAAACATCTTTTATCTGCAGCTCTACCAGTCATCACTCCGCAGCAGCAGGGGGCGCTGCTGTGACGCTATTGTGACGCTATTGTGACGCTGCTGCTGTTATAGGAACACGTGACACAACACGGAAGGTCCCTGGATGCTGTTAGAGAGTCAGAGAGGAGAACTTTGTTTTCATATTAAAGCTCAGTGTCTGCGATGACTCTGTAAAGAGTTGTTACCGGATAACCTGCAGGTCGCCCCGGTGTTAGAGGTGTTAGATTAGAGGAGATGATGTCGGAGGTGAACTGGACTGAGAGGATCTCTGCGTTCCTCCGCGGACCGACCCGGTTCCTCTCCAGAACAACAGCTGAAGCTCTGCTCGATGAGCTGCTGCGAGAGCTGCGAGACGACAGAGCCAGCTACACCGTCAAGGTAAAACAAGAACACTTACACTGTCAAGGTAAAACAAGAACACTTACACCGTCAAGGTAAAACAAGAACACTTACACCGTCAAGGTAAAACAAGAACACTTACACCGTCAAGTTAAAACAAGAACACTTACACCGTCAAGGTAAAACAAGAACACTTACACCGTCAAGGTAAAACAAGAACACTTACACCGTCAAGGTAAAACAAGAACACTTACACCGTCAAGGTAAAACAAGAACACTTACACCGTCAAGGTAAAACAAGAACACTTACACCGTCAAGGTAAAACAAGAACACTTACACCGTCAAGGTAAAACAAGAACACTTACACCGTCAAGGTAAAACAAGAACACTTACACCGTCAAGGTAAAACAAGAACACTTACACCGTCAAGGTAAAACAAGAACACTTACACTGTCAAGGTAAAACAAGAACACTTACACCGTCAAGGTAAAACAAGAACACTTACACTGTCAAGGTAAAACAAAGAAGAAGTGAAATGTACAATAAGTTAACCACCCATACTGATATAAACACCATCAGGAACCATCAGGAACCAGGAACCATGTCGCTCTGGTTCCATCTCCTCTAATACAAACACTGGATGGCTTTCTTTGACCTAAATGAGGTTTTAGACAGTCGGTCGCACAAAATAAACAATTTGAATTCAACTTAGGCGTCGGGACATCTTTCACTGTTTTCTAAAATGATGGTATATAAATTAAAGGGACTGTTTGTAACTTTCAGAAATGTCTTGTTAACAGCGACACCTGTGTCCGTTAAGTCAACTAAAGTCAGCGTCCTGTTGCTGGCGCTTGTGCTCGCTCTACATAGACATGAAGGAGCATCACTCAACACAGTGAGGAGACACACGTCAGCTAAAAGCACAATATCACTCTATATTTCAGCTGCTTGGCAGTAATGTTAGCTGACCAGACCAAGGTCTCTCCATGAATCAATGCTGATCCTAGTGTTGGCTTTTCCCGCCTCAGCCTCCCGACCGCGGCCGGAGGGAACGGGGGAGACACCGGAGTTTTGGTCGGAGACGATAACGTTTCTCTCTGCGGAGCCCCGTCACTTCACAAGACACGGGAAACCTCTGTTGGTCTGGAGGAGCTGCAGCAGTTATTTCTGCACAAACGTCCACTGAACATTCACTAGATATCCTCAGAGCTAAACTGACTCTTCTGCAGTGTGGAGTGAGCAGCATGCACGTGAGAGGTGGAGCGAGAACGCTGTGTGAGTGAAGGCAAGCAGGCAGAGGAGCGGTCTGAACAGCGTAGCCACACGCGAGCGCGCATGGGAAACCGACCCGGTAGATTTATACGAGCCAGTGTTCGGTTTGTCCGTTCTGGGCTACTGTAGAAACATGGCGGACTCCGTGAAGTGGACCCGCTCCATGTGTAGATATAAACCGCTCATTCTTAAGTAAAGAAAAACCACGATTCTTAGTTTCAGGTGATTAAACTCTAATGAAAACATAGATATGAATATTATATTTCTGCTTATAGATCCCCTGAAATGTAACACACTGTTCCTTTACTGTGATCCTAACTAGTGTTTCTGGTCTCTAGTATTGTGATGGCTCCTTAATTCTTACATTTCCCCCCCTCAGGTCCTCCTGTTGTCCCCACTGTGTGAGTACCCGACTCTGCTGTGTCCCTCAGACTCGGTGGGCGAGGAGACGGCCCTGGAGCTCATGTCAGTGTTCGACCAGTGCCCTCCCAAGTCTGTCCAGTTTCGCTGTCACCTCCTCCTGGCCCTGACCTCCGTGCTGGTCTGCACCTCCTGCGTGAGCAGCCGCTCCCGTGCATCTCAAGACTTCCTGGACCTGCTCCTTCAGATAGCCCAGGACACCGGCGACCTCCAGGGCGACGGCGCTCTCCGCTCGTTACGGGCCACGGCTTGTGACTGCCTTCGGGAGGTGGAGGCCTGCTCTCCGGGCCTTCTCTCCCAGCGCCTCGAGCTCTTGGGCGGGCTCCGGCAACAAGAGACCTCCCGGCTCCACCAGGCCTACGCAGGACTCCACACTCTGGTGCTGAGGAACGCCGTGTATCAGCTCACACAGGAAACGGGAGCTGGTGCTGAGCATCTGAAGGCTCTTCTGGGAGGAAACACGTCAGTTGCATGGGAGGCAGAGCTGGACTCATGCCTGATGAATAACAAAGACTCAGCCGTACTGTCTTCTCTCATCCTGGGACCCATGGGTACAGTGCCCACCCTCCAGACTGGACCGGACTGTAAGGAGCTGCGATCGGTCCTGTCGTCCCTCCTGGAGGAGTCCTACCTCCTCACTCCTCTGTGTCAGGCTGCGCTGCTACATAGACTGGTTGAGGTGGTTGCCATGGTGCCCGGTGTCCCTCCAGCCGTATTCAGAGCTCAGCTGCTGCGACTGCTCGGCACGAGCGAGGTTTGTGTGGAATGGAAGTCGTCTCTGACGCGTTTTACTCACTTGTTGATGCTTACCAGCATTTTTTTTGTGTTTATGTCATAAAAGCGGTCGGTTCACCCCAATTAAAGATCTCTTAACTTCTCCAGTAGTACTGGGTTTCCACCGAAAGTCCCGGGACTTTTAGTTCCTGGAACTACTTTTCCACCGCGGTCTTAAGACCTGCAAAGATTAGGCAAGTTGACGTATGAAAGAGCTGCTGGTATTCAAAATGTACCTTAAAGAGAGAATTGTCAAGTATTTAATCCTCTTATCAACATGGGAGTGGGCAAATATGTTTTCTTTATGCAAATGTATGTATATATTTATTATTGGAAATCAATGAACACAAAACAATGACAGATATTGTCCAGAAACCCTCACAGGTACTGCATTTAGCATAAAACAATATGCTCCAATCATAACATGGCAAACTGCAGCCCAACAGGCAACAACAGCTGTCAGTGTGTCAGTGTGCTGTCTTGACTATGACTTGCCCCAAACTGCATGTGATTATCATAAAGTGGGCATGTCTGTAAAGGGGAGACTCGTGGGTACCCATAGAACCCATTTACATTCACTGATCTGGAGGTCAGAGGTCAAGGGACCCCTTTGAAAATGGCCATATCAGTTTTTCTTCGCCAAAATTTAGCATAAGTTTGGAGCGTTATTTAACCTCCTTCACGACAAGCTAGCATGACATGGTTGGTACCGATGGATTCATCAGGTTCTCTAGTGAGTATCTTCACTCTAGCTTTAAAAGTGAGCCCGCTACAACCTCCAAAAGATGTTTGGTGCCATCAATGTCAGACTAGTTTGTCATGAAGGTAGTCCTTTAAGGTTCATTTAGAACAGATAAAAATGTGTGATTTATTTGCGATTAAGTATTTGAATCAATTGTCAGCCCTAAACATACACACACACATAAGCAGCTTTAAGTTAACCTATACAGTTTTGACATAATGACACAGTTCCTCTTTGTTCACCTCCTTCCAGGTTTGCCTCCTTCACGCCACCCTGCTGATGAAGAGCGCGTTCACGGACAGCCTGTTCAGCGCCGAAGACGAAGCGTTCATCCTCCAGCGGCTGGTCGTGCTCTCCCAGCACCCGCTGCTGAGTACGCCCGAGAAGCTCTTCTACATGGACTGTATCCTGCACTTTCCCGAGAACCGGCCGATCGGCTGCGGCGACGGCGACGAGACCCTCCCCGTGCTGCTGACTCCACGGCTCGCCTCGGCTCTGGCGCCCACCGTGTTCAACGACAGCGCCACCATGCTGGCCCGGCTCAACCTGCTGTCTCTGGTCTACCTGGAGGAGGGGGAGGAAGGAGAGGAGGAGGAGGGCAGGGGGCTGGCCTTCCTCTACGAACACCTCACCTCGCTGCTACGCATTGTGGGAAACGGAGGCAGCCGAGAGATGGCGGTTACGTTCTTCAGAGCCGCCTTCCTCTTCCTCTCCTACTTCTGCCACGTGGAGCGCTTCTTCTACGGCCTGATGGAGAAGCTGTGTGAGCTCTACCTCCGCCACACCCACCTGGCTCCACACCTCATCAACCTGGCCGACCAGACCCAGGAGAAGCTCACCGAGTCCAGCTGGGCCGTGGAGTTCCTGAAGGCCCTCCAGGGAGTCATCACCGAGGCGCCGCTCGCCCAGCTCACCTTGCGGGACCTGAGCCGGCACCTCAAGGTGCTGGCTCGCGTGGCGGAGGAAGGCGAAATCCCCCAGCAGAGCACCCTCAGCTTCCTGTCCAGCATTACCACTCCGTCCTCCTCCTCTCTGTGCGTGAGTGGCGACTGGCGCCTGGGGAACAACCTGCTGGGGGTTTGCCGCCGCCTCCTCGTCCACCCCAGCCTGGACTCGCTGCTCGTCCCTCTGGCCGACATCCTGCAGCATCTCGCCTGCCGCTACGGAGACACCGACATCCAGGACCACGCCCGCCTCTACTACTCCCTCCTGACCACGCTGTCCGGGGAGAAGCTGGCCGGGGTTTTAGCGCAAGGTTCGACCGAGGGAGGGCGGCAGGTCAAGAAGCGATCGCTGTCCGGCATCATGGCCGACAGCGAGGGGCTGGTGAGCGTGCTGACCATTCACCAGACGGAGAGGACGATATTCAGGCTGATTGAGGCCCACTCCGAGCCACAAGGAGAAACAGGAAGTGACCTAAACCAGAATGAGACCTGCCCAGGAGGGGCGACCGCGGTATACAGAGCTCAGTTTGACGACCCGAGCTTCGCCTCAGAAATCACCTTAAACTACCAGCTGACTCGTACCGAAGCAGATGACTCCCGCTTCGATCAGCTCTTCAGCATCCGCCTCCACTTCACCCTCACAGACGACCACTACGAAGAGCTGGGCGACATCAGCGTCCCGTGTCTGTTCAGAGAGAGGCCGCCACCCGAGGTCGTGCTGAGACTGAAGCCCAGGCGGCCCTACCCGACCACCCTCCACGCCAGCGCCATCTTCACCACCGAGGACGGCCTCTCCTGGCTCACCGCGCTGCTGCACATCCATGTGTCTTTCCAGCAGGCCTTCCTGCCTCTGCCCGCGCCCCCGGCCTGGGGACGAGGCGGCAGACTGAGCTTGTTCGAGGGTTTATGGGATGAGATCAGCTCTGAAGGCGGCGGAGAGGACGCGGCCGACTGTGCGACCAGCCTGTTCTGCTGCCAGCTGAAGGAGGCAGCTCTGACGGCATTGGTGGAGAAACACTTCCTCCCCTTCCTCATATCGGATCCGTCCGATAAAGACGAGCTCAAAGTGCTCTTCTTCCTCCCACCGCAGTCTCACGTGCTGCTGAAGATCCGGTCGGAGGAGCCGGTCCACTTCAACATCGCCACGGATAACTGGCAGCTTCTGCGTCACATAAACTCGTATCTACTGACGATCACGTCCTCACAGGAAGACAGCTGACTGTGATGCAGCTTGTTTTTAAATGTTTTAAAATCATTTTTAACAAAATCACAACATTTTTTGTCAGCGCTTTAATAAATAATAAATAATAAATAATAAATCGCTGAAGACTGATTTGAAATAAAGTTAATGCACTTTAATTGTCTTGAACCTGAAATTAAACAAATGTGTGAAATGTTTTGTAATTTATTCACCAAATCCAGTCAGAACAACCTTATTGGTTCTAAATAAAAGACAAAATACATCATTTACTTGATGAATTCCTCAGGATCTCACTGATAGATGGCTCAACATAAGTTGTATTAACCCACCTAAATAAAAATAAGGCTTTACAAAATTAAAGTTAAACATTAAAAGGTACCTTGTGAAGTTTTTCTCAACACGTGATTCACATCCTGCTGTTGGTTTCACACCGCTCTGCTGGTCTACGGTTGTTGGTGATAACGTGCCAACAAAGGCAGTGAAGAAGAAGACTGCCAGACGGCAAACAGGGACGTAAACTATAAACTTTTCTTTCTTTAATAGCTTTGCAGAAAATATTTTTATCATGTTTGTTGAGCCTCCAAAATACACAGAATGCATTTTAGTGAGAATATAAACACCTTCTGTTGTGTTGTCCCCGGGGCGGCTTTAAATCTCATCTTGTGATGAATGTTGGTGAAAAATAACCAACTAAACTGATTTGATAAAGGAAAATAAATATTTGATAAAAGTGATGCCCAATTTGATATTTTCAATTTTAGAAAACCATCCTTAAGGTTCCAACTGTTTATATTCAACAACAGCAGTTGATTTAGGAACAAAAACAACTTTTTGTGCACTGAAGGCGAGGCACTATAGGCAAAAACATTTTTTCATACACTGGTCAATTTTGAGATTTTGGACTATTTTGCTTCCATAAAACGTCGTCTTTCAGTGGAAAAAACATCCAGATACACATTTAGGTGTTTATTTTACTACTTTGACTATTTGTGTCTGGAGATTTCTCCTAAATTCACCAAAAGTTAGCATTAGATAATGCCTCATTTGCATATTTAAACATAACATTTCAGAAAACTTAAATACTTGTCTTAACGTCAGTAATCAACTGGGTAAGTTTCATGCGGATATATATTAGTTAAATATTTTACCCCATTCACCTGTAGTGTCTTCAAAATGTAGGAAATTCTACAATCCATATCTTTAAAATGAGTTTTCTCTCAGACTGAGCCAGAAATCTCCACTTCAGCAGCTCTTACATCCACCAAACCTTCCAGTTTCATTCCTCTCTGTATTCTGAAGGTTTTTACAAAGGGGTTTATTCATATATCATTCATAGCCTGATTTATACAACATGTTATTCCTAAAAACATGGAGGAAATTGATTCTTTATGGCGGTATTTTCTGATTTATGGAGCAATAAAAAGAGATATCCAAAATCCCCTCAGTAAAAACCTTTGACTCTTAATATGTCAACAAAATGAAACAAAGATTTTGAACCTGACTTTATCCAATGTTCAGATTACTGTTCTGGAAATGTATGCAAATTAGCACAAAATCTAAAAAGATAATATTGCATATTTAAATTTACAATTTCAGAAAACTTGTAAATCAATAATAATTGCATTAATGTCAGTAATCAACTGGGGACATTTCGTGGTGACATCTTTTAGTTAAAATGTTTTAACCTTTTCACCTGTAGCATCTGCGACGGATGTTTGATATCAGCGATTCCAATCCATGTATGGATTTGTGCCTGTTCACATTTATGTCCATTATTAAGACTGTAGTTACTCAGCATCCACCATGAGTCCTTTATTCAGTCCAGTCCAGCGGTCCTTCAGTCAGAGAGGCCCTTGAAGTTGGGTTCTGCTGTGTAAGGAGGTAAGGAGGTCTTCTGGCTGAGAAGTTTGTCCATGATGGCGATCTCTGCGTCCCTCTTCTCCACCTGGTCTACGGGCGTCCAGGACATGTCGTGTTGAAGTTTGAACGCACCGATGAACGTGTGAGGACAACTCGGACCCCATTCCTTCAGAGGAGGAGACAAAGAAAGGTCGCTATGGTGAGATGTAGAGCTGCAACGATGAATCGATTAGTTGTTAAATTAATAGCCAATGAGTTTGATAATTGATTAATCTGTTTGAGTCATTTTTTAAGAACAAAAAAGAAATTTTCTGATTCCAGCTACTTATAACGTGATTATTTTCTGGTTTCTTTACTCCTCTGTGACAGTAAACTGAATATCTTTGAGTTGTGGACAAAACAAGACATTTGAGGATGTAATCTTGGGCTTTGGGAAACACTGATAGACATTTTTCATAATTTTCTAACATTTTATAGACCAAACAACCAATCGATTAATCGAGAAAATAATCTGCAGATTAATCATAAATGAAAATAATCGTTAGTTGCAGCCCTAGTGTGAAGTGCACTACTTACTCAAAGTCAAAAGACCCTTTTTTCCTTCTAGAAATCAGTTAACAAATCCACACTCCCTACCTAAAACATTTTTTGTTCAAGAGCAGAAATGATTTGTTGATAAAGAGTATTGTCAGATATTAATCAAACTATTTTGATAGTCAATTAATCATGGAATCATTTTTCAAGCAAAAATGCCTGAAATGAACAATTCCAGCTTCTGAATTTTAAGGATTTTCTTTGTCTTAAGTCAAAGTAAGATGACAAACTTTGGGTTCTGAATTGTTGGTCAGAGAAAACAAGTCATTTGACTTAACTTCTGCCTTTTGTAGTTGGCAATTTTTCACTAGTTTTTGACATTTTTTAAGACTAATCAAGACAATAAATCAGCAGAATAATAGATGAAAACAATGATGATTAAATAATCAGCAGCCAAATTATTTTTTTTATGTTTCCAACTTATAAAAAGGTTTAAAAGAATCTTGGTTCTGGGTTTATCTCTTCAGCTCCCTGTCTTGATTACAACTGATTAAATTCACTGGTGACCACTAGAAACCCTCTCCGGACCTGAAAAACATGCAACCAGTCAGATCCAACCTAACCTGCCTGCGTTTTGACCACATGCTCACTATCAGCTCCCTTCTGGGTTACATGACCTTTGAACACCAAACACATCCAACTGTCCCCATTAACATAGAAGCTTGCAGGCGTTTGGTTAGACATTCACGTGTTGTTTGAGGAACTCTCCCTCGAGGGGAAGTTAAGCAACAGGTTCTGTACTGGTGTGTTGCAACACTTCGTGTCCATGCAGGGTGACGTAACATTAAAGGGTAACTTCAGTATATTTCAACTTGGACCCTATCTTCCCTTGTTTTTGTGTCGAAATGTATGGATGACGGAACCTGCCAAAATCATAAATAAATGAATAAATGTCATTATATGTAGCAAAAACCTTAACCTGATCTGACAGCCCCTCATTTACATAATGAGGCATAAAGAAATGTGTAAAGAAAATACAGAAAAAATAATTTTGGGGTAATAAATCATGGGTGAAATGCAAAGGGAAAATCATAAATAAAAAAGTAAATGCATAAATACATACATTTAAAAATAAATATAAAATAAGTTAAAAAATAAATGCAAAAATAAATAATATAAAATTAATAAAAATAAATACTTAAATAAATAAAAGGGATCATTAAACAGTAGAGTAAATAAAGAAATACATAAGGGAATTAATAAAAAGATAAATAAACAAAGAAGCAAATTAAAACAGAAATGTCAATTTATGTCACATTTTATCAATTAATTAATGGCTACATTTATTTATTATATTATGTTTGCTACATTTAATTACATATTTATTTATTTATTTTGGCAGGCTTTGTCCTCCATATAGGTGTCTAACGGGTACAACCATTTTTTTAATTGATCCAGTATTGAGGGAGAACACTACTCCTCAAGTGTTTGTTTTTGCCACTGAAGGCTCAGATTGTTATTATAAATATCTGACAACATTATGGAAAGAACCCTACAGAGAAATAAAACCTTTTCTTTACCTTTCGCTTTCTGTTTTTTATTGTGTCATGTGACTTGTTGCCGGTGGAAACGTGAGTGGGAGTTAGAGAGAGGAGTGCCGGTGTTGTCAGAGTTTGTTGTGTTGGAGTACAGACAGCGTAGCTTAGTGTTATCTAAAAGATCTTCAATGTCATGGCTGAATATTCAGATGATTTTCACAATGTGGATGCAACGCAAGATTTTAAAACAAGACTTCTCCGAGACTGACACACAATGAAAACAGACGGGATCAAGTGAAAAGTGAAGAAAAAACTTTTAGGTCTTTTCCATAACGTTATAAAAACAACCTGAGCCTGTCAATTGCCAAAACAAGCACTTTGAGTGAACGTACTGTACATTGACGATGAGAAGTTGCCCCAAATGATGACATTAAAGTCTGTTTAGCGGCTGGCGGCTGCAGCGTTCTCCCTCAATACCGGACCAACTTCAAACATTGTTGTCCGAATTAGTCATTTAGACACAAAAACATGGGAAAACCGGTTGAAAGATACTGAAGCTACCCTTGAAAGGCAGCTGATCAATCTATCAGTATGCATCAGTATAATGCAGACCTTAGGAGAGATGATGGAGAAGTAGTTCTGTCCAGACGGCCGCTCGTAGAGGTAATACATGTTGCCTGGCTTCTTCACGATGTTACAGGCAGCGTGGTGGAGGTCAGCGTCTCTTTTAGCATCTTCTAAAACCTAGAAAAAGACAAGAAACATATGTGTACTGGACTGAAAGCATGTCTTCTGTTCTTATTTTCTTATCTGGTTCAAGAATTCATTTTTTGTCTTACGTCTTTTTTTCTATTTATTTATTTTATTTGACTGTTTATTTAGGAGGAACATCGACAAAACATATATTGTACCAGATATAGCTAAAAGTTCATTTTCATCTGTAGCCTCTGGGCAGAGGCCACGGCCCTTTTGCAAATAGGCTGTTGTTATACAGTACAGTAATATCAGGAGGAAAACATGTTTTTGCTTGCACTATGATCACATGAGCATGACCACTTTGGTATCTGGTCTCGATCACAATCCCCAAAAATCCATTTTGGATGGTTAAAACTTGCCTAGTAAATGTATACTGGTATGATCAGCTACAGTTAAGTAGTATTTTAAAAAGAAGCATTTGTGTATACCTACCATATTTACAACAGCAGCCCGTTCATTGTGTTTACTGGTGTTTTTGCTGCTTACCTTTCTCGCCTGTTCCTGTAAGTATCTGATCTGATCAGCAATGACTGTCAGTTTGTTACAAGCGTTGGCTTTAGTGAAATCATCTCCCTAAGAGACAGAGGTAAAAATAATTTAAGGCACGTTATATCCACAACAAGTGGTGTTGCTGTGTATAACTCGACAGTTTGAAATACATTTTTCTTTAAATAAATCTCAGTCCATATACCTTTTGTACTTGTGATGCCAGGGCCACCAGGTCCATGGGGTCTCCCACTCTGTTGGTCTGGTAGGAACTGACCAGTTCCAGCCCGCTGGGGGCGCTGCTGTGCTCAACCAGAGTCACTGCAAAAACCACACAAGCAGAGTTACATCACAGTTACTGTATATAACACATGTAACCGAATCATCAGGAGGAATGTTATCTCTAATGCAACTACAACTACTGTATTACTGCCGGTGCTGAAACTACTGCAACTGCTGTTACTATTAATAATGTCACAGTAGCTACTGTACTATCACTACAGCTGTTACTACTATGATTACATATAAACAAATCATTATTCATATATGTAACATTAGAGCTGCAACGATTAATTGATTAGTTGTCAACTATTAAATTAATCGCCAGTTACTGTTAATCGATTAACCGGTCATTCTTTAAGAAAAAGATTATCTGGTTCCAGCTCCTTAAATATGAATATCTTCTGGTTTCTTTACTCCTTTATGACAATAAACTCAATATTTCTGAGTTGTGGACAAATCAAGACATTTGAGGACGTCATCTTGGGCGTTTGGGAAACACTGATCGATACTTTGCACCATTTTCTGACATTTTTATAGACCAAACAACTGATCGATTAATTGAGAAAATAAACAGATTAATCGACAATGAAAATATACAGACTTTTTTTCTGCTTTTTTGGACATGTGTCAGACTTTTCTGCTGCCCTTTTTTCTGACATTTTTCGGTTTTCTGCGGCCTTTTTTCAGGCAATATTGTTTAATGCTAAATGCAGTACCTGTGAGGGTTTCTGGACAATATCTTTATTACTTTATAACTTTATACTTTATTGTCAGACAGGTCTGAAATTTGTTTTGCATAACAGCAGCTCCGTTTGCAACATCACAGAAAGTCATTGTTTTGTGTTGTTAATTGATTTACAATAATAAATATTTACATACATTTGCATAAAGCAGCATATTTGTCCACTCCCATGTTGATAAGAGTATTAAGTACTTGACAAATCTCCCTTTAAGGTTCATTTTGAACAGATAAAAATGTGCGATTAACTATGGACAATCATGTGATAAATCCCAATTAAATATTTTTAATCGATTGACAGCCCTAAACAACATATAAAATAAAATAAAATAAATAAATACATATATTTAAATAGTAATAAAAAAAATGTGCGATTAAATATTTTAATCTATTAACAGCCCTAGAACAAATACTTATTCATATATGGCATAGTGATGTAATGTACTGACTGTAATAATTTATGTATTAACACTAGAGTAATGTTAACTTAGTTTAACCAGCTCTTCCACCTCCATAAGCTTGGACAGTATTTCAGCAACAATGTAGCAACAACAAACCCGTTCATACTGCAGCAGCTACTCTGATACATTGTATTCAGTTACCATTAAGAGCAGATGACATAGTAACATAGTAACACACTGGTTTCCTGTGAGGAGGAGAGGTTTGATACAAAGTATCCATCAGGGCTCATTAGAGTTCTGTTTACCTGTGGTGGTTCTGTCGGGCTGGTTGGGGAGGCTGACCGTCCTGTCCATCTTGTCCATGTTGTCCTTGTTGTCTTCTATCAGTTTTAACTATAAACTCGTCTCTCAGGTGATTTTATCGAACCTTTCTGTCCACCTGCTGGTTTTGTAATCAGCTCATATTCAACCAATAATACCGAAGCCGGAGCGGGGTCCTAAATCTCCACCCCCGTTTTGCCTACTAGTGTGTCCTAATTTGTGCCTGTTTAAAAAAAACTTCGTAATAAAAAGCTTTATCAGAGCAATTAATTCATATTTTAAACATGCAAACCTTTCATAACACTTATCACTGAAATAAAATCTAATTATATCGTTTATTTTATATTCTATTCCCATAATTACTTGGATTTCTTTTCAGGCACATCAAAAGACGCCCACGATCATCAAAGAACATCTAAAGAAGAGGAGATGATTCACTGCTCAGAAACCAAACAAGCAGAAGTCGAGATATCGCCTCATAAAAACAGTTACTGGGCTACATTTGTCACATCAACACCTTCACACCTTCTATAACCTCACATAAACCCACAGAGATATAAAGTATACTAGATATAAGTCTTACAAAAGTCTTGTTTTGGAGTTTTCTGCCATTTCTTTACATGGTTTCCCCCATGATGCATTGCGCGCACACTTACACAAGCTTTGACCAACGTGGTGGGAGTAAAAATTATTTTCCCATTATATAAGTATATATATTTTATTCATTTGTAGATGACAACAGTAAAAGTGTTTAATACAGCCCTATACCGTGGTGGAAGAAGTATTCAGATCCTTTGTTTTTGGGTAGAAATGGAGCATAAATAAATAAAAAAAATCATAAATACATAAATTTAAAAACATATATAAAAGAAATAAAAAATAAATAAAAAAATAAATAATAAAAGATGAAAAAAATTAATCAAAATAAATACATAAATAAATAAAAGGTGTCATTAAACAGTAGAATAAATAAATAAGGGAATTAATACAAATATAAATAAATAAAGAAGCAAATCAAAACAGAAATGTCAATTTATGTCATAATTCATCATTTCATTAATGGCTACATTTATTTTTAATATTATTTTTGCTACATTTAATGACATATTTATTTATTTATTGAGTCATTCATTTATTTATTTATTTTATCTTGGCAGGCAACTTTTGAAATTGGTCCAGTATTGAGGGAGAACGCTACTCCTCAAGTGTTGTTTTTGCCACTGATTGTTATAATAAATGTCTGACAACATTATGAAAAGAACCCTACAGAGAAATAAAACCTTTTTATAGATGTAAATTGTTCCTTCTGCGAATCACATCCTGAAACTTGCTCTCATTTATTCTTGTCCTGTAAATTTACATGTGAATTGTGGAAAGATGTCAATAATTTTATACTTGTTAACATTTTCTCAGATTTTGCACTGTATACAAATATTATATTTGGTTGCTATGGTTACAGTGACAAAGACAGTAATGCATTTTTTTCTTATTCATTTAATTTGAATTCTCGCGAAATTGCATATTCACAAGTGTAAATTTACCCAAAAAAAGCCTAATTTCTTTGTATTTATGAAAGAAATGGATCTATATCTGTCAACAATTTCTGCCTCACAAAACAAAAAAGCAATGAAAACAATGAATATATAAAATATCTTTAAAGTTTTTGAGTGAAATTATTGTCATACTCTCGCGTGGTCTTTTTTTTATTATTATTTATTTATTTTTATTTTCTGATTGTGTTTTTATTTTATTTTATGTTGGTTTTGTTTCATTTCTGTTGTCCTTTTATGTTTGACACAGCTCTTTGTTTATGTTTTAGCAATGCTTCTTTTGTATGTAAATGTTTTTAATGTTTCCTGCTGTTACTATGGATACTGTCATTTTGAAATAATAATAAAAAATAAAAATAAAAAAAAAGTTGTTTTCCCGTTATACAAGTATATATTTTTAAAGTTTTTTGTTCATTTGTAGATGACAACAGTGAAAGTGTTTAATATAGCCCTATACAGTGGTGGAAGAAGTGTTCAGATCCTTTGTTTTTGGGTAGAAATGGAGTAAATATGAGTAAAAGAAAGTTGTTTTTTACCAAGCACCGCCCACCAGCCGGAGCTCAGCCAATAGGAACGCTCTCTCTCTCTGAAATGACCTGTGATTGGCCAAAGTCTTCTGTCACAGGCAACAGAGCCATGAGGAGGAGCAGAAGTCTAGTTTTCTCTCAGAACACTTGAATTACAATATGCTGAAAGGTTATTATGGGATTGTTGAATCGGAACATGAATATTATATTACATTTCTGCTAATAAATCCCCCAAAATGTTACACACTTTTCCTTTAAGTTGATGTTTTTATAACGTTTCAACTTTTTTTGCCCAGTTTAAAACTTTAGTTGGGAAATTAATAAAAAAGTAATTGTATGTAATGTAATGTAATAGGTTACAACTCAAATAATTATATTACTTAGTAATAACCTATTACATTTCTAAAGTAACCTTCCCAACACTGCTTATATTGCATTTTTCCTTGCACATTGCAGGCCCACAGTAGTTCTATATAACATTATTATAATGATATCTACATGTGTATGCAGTAGTTCTATATGACATTATTATTATTATAATTATGTCAGTTTATAACATTTGTCAGAAAGTAATATAAAAGCTAATCAAATGTAATGAGTTACATTACTTTGATGAAGTAATTAAAGTACACAATATATGGCATTATTATAATGATATCTACTTGCAGTAGTTTTATATGGTAATATTACAATGATATCTACGTGTGTATAGTTCTATATTGCATTATTATAATGATATCTACATGCAGTAGTTTTATATGGTAATATTACAATGATATCTACGTGTGTATAGTTCTATATTGCATTATTATAATGATATCTACATGCAGTAGTTTTATATGGTATTATTATAATGATATCTACATGTGTATAGTTCTATATTGCATTATTATAATGATATCTACATGCAGTAGTTTTATATGGTAATATTACAATGATATCTACGTGTGTATAGTTCTATATTGCATTATTATTATAATGATATCTACATGTGTATAGCTCTATATTGCATTATTATAATGATATCTACATGCATTATTATTATAATGATATCTACATGCATTATTATTATAATGATATCTACATGCGTATAGTTCTATATGCCATTATTATAATGATATCTACATGCAGTAGTTCTATATATTATTATAATGATATCTACATGTGTATAGTTCTATATGGCATTATTATAATGATATCTGCATGCAGCAGTTCTATATATTATTATGTATTTTATATGCATGTGTATGTGGGCTGTGGGGGTTGGGGGTGTTTCCAGGGGCTCAACTCTGCAAACTCCACCTCCAGACCAAGTTGGAGAGAAAAGTTCCACCTCCTCTCCTCTCCTCTCTCTGCCTGCCTCTAGTCTCTCTGCTCCGGCCTCCTGTCTCTCTGCAGAGCCTCCTGAGCACCATGGAGCTCCGTTACTCACCACTGCTCCTCTTCTCCTTCTTCAGCTGTATTGTTCCTCCTCTGATCGCCTCCTCGGAGCCTCTGGAGCCGTATGACTTCCTCTTCGACACGGCGGTGGAAGCCTACTACAAGTCGGACTGGCTCACCGTGATCCTGAACATGGAGAAGGCGCTCCGGAACAAAGCGACGGTCCGCAGCGTGAAGGCTCAGTGCCGGCTCGGCTGCTCCAACCAGACCGGCCTGGGAGCTCCCATCCCGGGGGCCGGATCCGTGGACGACCTGGGCTTCTTCCAGAAGATCCTCAAACGAGCAGACTGCGTGAACTCCTGCGAGACGGAGAAGCTCGGATCTCCCACTCTGCACCAGGTCACTGAAGATGTGAAGCTGGAGTTCAACAAGAGGACCCCCTATAATTACCTGCAAGTCGCTTATTTTAAGGTATTATAACTGTTATGTTAATGCATCACACATAACATAACAGTACGTTCATGCTAAAGGTCCAGTTTAAAACATTAGTTGGGAAAGTATTTAAAAAAGTAATTGTATGTAATGTAATGTAATAATTTACATTCCTTTAATGAAGTAACTAAAATAGTTACTTTACTACATTTCTAAAGTAACCTTCCCAACACTGCTTATGTTGCATTTTTCCTTGCATATTGCAGTCCCTCAGTAGTTCTATATGACATTATTATTATAATGATATCTACATGTAGTAGTTCTATATATTATTATAATGATATCTACATGTAGTAGTTCTATATATTATTATAATGATATCTACATGCAGTAGTTCTATATATTATTATAATGATATCTACATGCAGTAGTTCTATATGGCATTATTATTTTAATGATATCTACATGTGTATGCAGTAGTTCTATATATTATTATAATGATATCTACATGCAGTAGTTCTATATATTATTATAATGATATCTACATGCAGTAGTTCTATATATTATTATAATGATATCTACATGTAGTAGTTCTATATGGTATTATTATAATGATATCTACATGTAGTAGTTCTATATATTATTATAATGATATCTACATGTAGTAGTTCTATATATTGTTATAATGATATCTACATGCAGTAGTTCTATATATTATTATAATGATATCTACATGCAGTAGTTCTATATATTATTATAATGATATCTACATGTAGTAGTTCTATATATTATTATAATGATATCTACATGCAGTAGTTCTATATATTATTATAATGATATCTACATGTAGTAGTTCTATATGGTATTATTATAATGATATCTACATGTAGTAGTTCTATATATTATTATAATGATATCTACATGTAGTAGTTCTATATGGTATTATTATAATGATATCTACATGTAGTAGTTCTATATATTATTATAATGATATCTACATGTAGTAGTTCTATATGGTATTATTATAATGATATCTACATGTAGTAGTTCTATATATTATTATAATGATATCTACATGCAGTAGTTCTATATATTGTTATAATGATATCTACATGTAGTAGTTCTATATATTATTATAATGATATCTACATGTAGTAGTTCTATATGTTATTATAATGATATCTACATGTAGTAGTTCTATATATTATTATAATGATATCTACATGTAGTAGTTCTATATGGTATTATTATAATGATATCTACATGTAGTAGTTCTATATATTATTATAATGATATCTACATGCAGTAGTTCTATATGGCATTATTATAACAACTGAGAAACTGTTAGTGGAGATCTCAGTGGAGCTTTGACTGATGTGTAGTTGGAGACTGTAAATGTCCCAACCCCCCAAAACAACCAGAGACAGCCTGCCACGTCTTAAGGTGGAGTCAGCTCCTGCAGAGTCTGACGGTCAGACGTCGGTTTCTGGGATCCAGCTGTTTAAAGCAGTGCTGCTTTCAAATGCTTCGGATAAAAATCATAAAAACAAAGACTAAATGTGTTGGCACATCGGAGTAGTTTTAGCTGTGAAGTGAGATGGGCAATGATAGACAATATTATTCTCTATGTCTGAAGAACATTTTTATATTCACTGTTTTCTTGGATTGTTTTGTGTGAATAGTCGAAATTACTACTCTCAGACAGAACTTGAAAGCAGCAACATAATAAAAAAAACAGCTGGTGCAGAATTTGAATCTGTGGAAGAAATAATCTCAAATATAACCACTATGTTTTTATATAATAATTCTTCTTATTATAAGTATTATTGCCACATTGAGGGGGAAAAAAATCAGAGATTTAGAGAAAAAAAGTCGTAATATTACGAGAATAAAGTCATAACTTTACGAGAAATAAAGTCGTAATATTACGAGAATAAAGTCATAACTTTACGAGAAATAAAGTCGTAATATTACTAGAATAAAGTCACAACTTTCCGAGAATAAAGTTGTTATATTACAAGAATAAAGTCATAACTTTACGAGAAATAAAAGTCGTAATATGAAAATAAAGTCATAACTTTACGAGAAAAAAGTGTTAGTAAATATCTTACAACTACAATAATTTCTGTTTATGTCATGCTAGTAGCACTGCCAGCTGATACACATATTATGCCGAGGAAAATAACTTTGGATTCAGCTATTAGTTAATTTTACAACTTTTAGGACATAATGATTTAAATGAGGGCCATTAAAGTTTTCATACTGGGAAGTTCATTTACCTAAAAAAAAAAAAATGATCCTCTGATTTACAGACGTCTCGGTATACATCCATGGCCACAGACTCATTGGCGTTTTCAGTCCTAAATGGCGGCAGTGGCTGTTGTCACAAAAGCAATGGAGTTTCGTCTCTTTGCTTCTAGACTCTTTGCCGATACTTTGGTACCAAGTTGACCGCAAATATATGGAGGCTACTCTGAGTTAAATTATGATGCGTTCATGATCTATTTAGTAAAAATGAGTCTTTGGTGAAGGTAGGTTTTCATGATGAGTCCAAATGTAATTAGTTAGTTTTTGATGAGAAACTTGAAGCGGATCATCAGGGATTAATAATACATTTGCAAAGATTTCTGGTATTGTGACATCGCCTAGTGATAATATATCACTATGTTGTGTTCATGGTTTGTTCCGCTGCCTCAAGTGGGCAAAGAAAAAGATTTATTGCTGCTTTAACGTAGAGGGTTGGACAGACTAAACGCTGTCTGGGAGGCACATAGAAGCAGTCAAATAGGGTCTGCAGGTTCTGTTGTTCACTGATCAACACACCTTCAATCAGAGAGCTGAACCCCTGTATGTGTGTGTGTGTGTGTGTGTGTGTGTGTTTATTTCAGATCAATATGCTGAACAAGGCGGTGGCCGCTGCCAACACGTTCTTCCTGGCCAACCCGGATCACGTGGAGATGAGGCAGAACCTGGAGTACTACAGGATGATGGCCGGAGTTCAACTGGAGGATTTCAAAGATCTGGAGGCCAAGCCACATATGGTGAGAGCAAACGCCTTCTTTGATGAGTTCATGGCCTTTCTGTCCTCTTTAGAGGGCGACTGATTGTCTGTAATGTTTATTTATTTTGCTCACATCTCAGTACTTTTTGGTTCAGTATATAATTTAGATCAGATTTCAGATGGTCCATTCTCTGCAGTAAAACTGTCACAAGCCTGAAGTTGCTGCAGCTGGTCAACTTTAAAGTTTTTAAATAGCTATACAGATGTTTTGGCCGGTGGGATGACGGCTGTAAAAAAAGTGTGTCCTTTTTGGACTATTATCTCTGTATGTTACATATTCTTTTTATTCTTAATACTGTGAACCTTTGTACATACTACTCACATTGTACATGTTTTTAAATTCAAAACTTTTAAATATTTTTAAAGAGAATATAATAAATAATAATAAAATATAATAATATTTTAATATTTAATTTTTTTTCAATTCCATATTTATGTTTCTTGTCTATTCACCATTTTTATTTTTATTTTTATTTTAACTGACTATTTTATTTTATTTGTATATTTATTTATTTATTCATTTTGTACACTTGTTTTCTATTATTTGAGTCATTGTCATGGGTTGGGGTGGGGAGGATATCTATCAGTCCAAACATATTTGTGCAGTGGATTGTCAGAGTTGTATTAACAAAATTCAGAAATAAACTTTGTTAAAAAAGAAGAAAGTCCTTTAAGGCAAAATTAAGCCCAGACGAGTCGTTTTAATAACCTTGTGTGCACTTTGTTATTACCTTGCTATCACCTAGAAAAGGACACTTTTATAGCACTAGTAATATTACTCAACCAGCTGTGATGGTGACCGTGATCCTCTCTCTCTCTCTCTCTCTCTCCTCAGGCCGACTTCCTGCTGGGGAAGAGCTACTACAGCGACGACTCGTTCGGCCTGGCGGCCGATCACTTCGAAGCGGCCGTAGACGAGTACTTCACCGCCGATAAGGAGTGCAGAGCGCTGTGTGAGGGAGCCTACAACTACGACGGGTACAACTACATGGAGTACAGCGCTGACCTGTTCCAGACCATGACAGGTGAGACGGTGAATGTGCAGAAACAATTAATATTATGAAAGTTGAGAATTTGCTGACCAATGTGTGTAAATGTGTATGTGTGTGTGTGTGTGTGTGTGTGTGTGTGTGTGTGTTTCAGACCACTACATGCAGGTACTGAACTGTAAGCAGCACTGCTCAGTAGAGTTGGCCTCAACCGCTGGCAAAGACAAGCCCTTTGAGGACTTCCTCCCCGCGCACTTCAACTACCTGCAGTTCTCCTACTACAACAGTGAGTCCAACTGCCCTTTCCTTTTCCTTTATCCAACGTCCTCGACTGTAATGGACGTGGAATTAAACCCCAAATCTACAGAGATTAACAGCATCTACAACACTTTTAGACCTTAAACCTGCTCTCCACCCTCCTCTTCCTGTTCCCTCTCTCCAGGTGAGAAGTACGAGAAGGCCATAGAGTGCGCTAAGACCTTCCTGTTGTTCCACCCCAACGACGAGGTGATGAACCAGAACCTGGCGTATTATTCTGCCGTCTTGGGCGAAGACAAGGCAGGAACTATATCAGCCAGACAGGTACGGCCGCTCTAACTGACACCACAGTTATTATAGTAGTGCAGTTATTTTTATAATCTTAATATCTGTAACGATCAGCAGTAAATCAGCCCACTCAACATGCGGTGAGAGAAAGATCTCCTCTGTTAGAACTCGAATGGACTCAAGGGCACAAAAGAGACATTAAAAAAGCACTGATGGTAATCTAAAGCACATAAACGCTTTGCTGCCTTTTAAAGAAGCAGTAAGTATGATTTATTTATCTTTTTTACTGCCCCCAGGCTCTAAATGTCCATATTCTGCAGTATTTATAGTGGTTTAAAAGGGTTGTGGATCAATACTAATGATGCTGAATGATGCTGAGATTTCTGGCTTTCCCAGCTGAATAAAAACACTCCCAGTGTGTCGGCGTCTGGCTGATTATTCACCCCCCAAAAAACTAAAACCAAATAAATTTCCTGCATGTTTACACATTTATAGTTATTGTGCTATCCATGATAATGAAAGTTAACAAACTAATTGGAAATGCAAAAGAAATTGCTTTCATATTAATTCACCAACCTTACTTAAAACTAGGGCAGTCAATCGGTTTTTATCTGTTGAAAATGTACCTTTAAGGGAGATTTGTCAAGTATTTAATACTCTTATCAACATGGGACTGGACAAATATGCTGCTTTATGTAAATGCATGTATATATTTATTATTAGAAATAATTTAACGACACAAATCAATGACAGATATTGATCCAGAAACCCTCACAGGTACTGCATTTAGCATAAAACAATATGCTCCAATCATTACATGGCAAACTGCAGCCCAACAGGCAACAACAGCTGTCAGTGTGTCAGTGTGCTGACTTGACTATGACTTGCCCCAAACTGCATGTGATTATCATAAAGTGTGCATGTCTGTAAAGGGGAGACTCGTGGGTTCAGTTCATTTGTTTTACCTCCAGGTGGTGAAACTGTACATTCAGCAGTCCATACTGGAAAAAGAGCTGCTCTACTTTGGATACGAAGCCTTCGGAATCACCTTCGTAGACCCGGTGAGTCATTAAATCGTTTGTTATCGACCACATGTTGCGTATTTGATGCAGCGGTTTCATGCAGGATGATATTTACTGTCATATTGTATTCAGGACACGTGGACTCCTGAAGACGTCATGCCCAAGAAACTGAGAGACAAGCAGAAGTAAGATTGAAGACACTGACACCACAAACACACATGTTTGTGCAGGTCAAAGTGATGTTAAGGTCATTCTACGTATCTGTGTGTCTCAGAGCCGACAAAGAGACCGCGGCGAGGATCACAGAGGAAATAGGAAACCTAATGAAGGAGATTGAGACTCTGGTCGAGGAGAAGAAGAAGGATTCTTCAGATGTGACCATGATGATAGCGCCGCAGGAAGGTGAGGATTTCACCCAGATTACTAGTGAGATGATGACCATGTAGTCTTTATTATTTCATATAATAGATATAGAGATATAGAGACGCCAGCATGCCCGCTGTGCCTGGCAAGAGGTTCCCTGGAGCACATCCTAAGCTGCTGCCCGACAGCCCTGGGAGAGGGGAGGTACACATGGCGCCATGACCAGGTCACTACATCAGTTCCCAGCAAGGCACATCATGGCCTTCGTCAGGGCAGGGGAGAAACCTCAGGCAGAGCGGAAGACCTCAACTGGGCCGCTAGCCTCTGCTCGTGACTGGCAGCTGAAAGTGGACCTTGGGAGACAGCTGAAGGTTCCGGAGCACATTGCGAGAACGACACTCAGACTTGGTCTTAACATCTGACGGTTCAAAGCAAGTGGTGCTCTTGGAACTTACAGTCCAAATACCTTGAGCTGCTAGAGGCCTGCAGAGGAAGTGGGTGGAAAGCCCGCTGTGAGACTATCGAGGCGGGCTGCAGGGGGTTTCCAGAGCAGTTTCTACACCGGACACTCAGGCTCCTCGGCATCAGAGGGTTGGAAGAGAGAAAAGCCACCAGGAACATCACTGAAGCTGCAGAAACAGCTTCAAGGTGGTTGTGGATCAAGAGGGGTGATCCATGGCGTAGCGGGCCGCTTGGACACAAGCCGGGACCGATCATCCCCGGTTGGGTCGCCCAGGTGAGGGAGTCTGATGATCAAAGACCAGAAACACCAGATGACCCTGGCTTCATCAATGATGATGTGTCCAAGCCACACCATCTACATGCAGATGGTGTTTCTTCAAACTTTAATATTTAATATAATATTTAAACAAACTACAGTAAAAATTAACATAAAGTTACTGTGAGGAACTTTTAACTGGTTATGAAACCGTCTCTAATTAATACTGGTGCCTCTTAATGACCTACATCGTTAAGTAAACAAGACCATCAGCGAGAAGATTGTGTATTTCTATATACTTATTCTTAATGCTTGTCGTCGGGTCGATTCCCCGTGAAATCAGATGGAACGATTTACGGCATGCACGTTCACCAGAAACTCCTTCAGCTCAGACTCCAGCGGGGCCTCGAGTAGCAACCAGCCCACCGCGGACAGACCCAGATCCGGCTTCGCTGCCGCCTTCGACCTGCAGTCGGAGCTCCGACGGGAGGTGGAGAGCTCTGCACCTGGCAGCAGCATTGGCTCCTCCTCCGGCCAGGAGCAGAGCTTCGCCTCTCTGCTCCGCCGGTCCCCGCTGGGAGCCAACACTGACTCCACGCTGCTGGAAGCCCAGGCCACATTGTTAGGCCCGCTGGATGGAGAACCAGAATCAGGACTGCACGGGGCAGACTGTCAGACCCTGCTGCAGTAAACTGAAAGTTCCTCGTAGTAGCTTTAACTACAGTACCTGAGAAAGTCTCCCCTCGTCCTAAAATGGTCCTAAATCAATACTAGAGTACTTCCTTGTTTATGAATGAAGCGGTACATGAGTTGTATGTGTTTGACCAATCAGCGACGATCATGCCTGCAAACTCCACCCCAAAAGTTCCTGTACTTTCAGAAAGTACTACCCCCCAACCAGGGCCTTTTTTGGTGATAAAAAGGTCCAAGAAAATGTCCCCAGAACTTAATTTAGACCCTGGTCCCTGCGGTGGAAATGCACAGAGTTCCTCAAAAGGTTCTTAGTTCCTGGGGGGAAAGTTGCTGCGGTGGAAACGGGGCTAAAGGTTCAGTCTTTGACAATCACTCTCCTTGATCCTGCGACCTTTTCTAGGCGCTCTTGGTGGTGCTGTGTTGTATGACGACATCAAGGTGACCATGACGTCTACGCAGCTGAACGGCTCTCAGCGGGTGCTGCTGGACGGGGTGATCACTGACGACGAGTGCAGGGAGCTGCACCGCCTCTCCAACGTGAGTTACCGAGAGAATGAAGCTGCTCACAGCGTATTCACTGAACTTAATGTGTCAGTCTATCCTATCAGAGTGTTGATGATGATGTGGATATTTCCCAGGCAGCTGCTCTGAAAGGTGACGGCTACAGGGGGCGCCCTTCCCCCCACTCGCCCAGTGAGATGTTCCAGGGAGTCACTGTCCTGAAGGCCGTGAAGGTCTGAAACATCGTTTAAAGTACTTAGTCAAAGAGACTTTTGACCTACGTTGGTTTTCATCCCATTAAATGACGTTTCCTCCTCCCGCAGCTCGGACAGGAAGGAACGGTTCCCCTGAAGAGCGCTCGTCTGTTCTTCGACCTCAGCGAGAAGGTGAGGAAGGTGTTGGGGTCGTACTTCGGTCTGGACGCTCCGCTCTACTTCTCCTACTCCCATCTCGTCTGTCGCACCGCCATCGATGGTGAGTCCGGCAGGGACAGTTTGAAGAGACTAATCCACTACTGTCTCTCCGAAATATCTCTCGTTTTGTCCCCAGTGATGATGTTGTGGATTTTTTTTTTCTGTTGGATCATTCATAAAACGATCTGTTTGATCTATCAACTAAAGTTCAGTCTTAAAAAGTAGGAAAATGGGTAGAGAAAGGATTTTCCCTCAAGTCTTTTTGAAGTTTTCAAAATCGTTTTTAAGTCAACAACAACGTGAACACAAGAAACTCCCAAATTCCCTTCATCCACTCGTCCCCAACCAAATTACATTAAATTAAAAACAGGTTAAGATGTACGTTTGTGTGTCGCCACTAGGGTTGTCAATCGGTTCAAATATTTAATTGTGAGCACGATAGTGTCCATAGTTAATCACAATTAATCGCAAATTAATCACACATTTCTTATCTGTTCAAAATGTACTTTAAAGGGAGATTTGTCAAGTTTTTAATACTCTTGTCAACATGTATGTACATGTTTATCATTGGAAATCAATTATCAACACAAAACAATGACAGATATTGTCCAGAAACCCTCACAGGTACTGCATTTAGCATAAAACAATATGCTCCAATCATAACATGGCAAACTGCAGCCCAACAGGCAACAACAGCTGTCAGTGTGTCAGTGTGCTGACTTGACTATGACTTGCCCCAAACTGCATGTGATGATCATAAAGTGGGCATGTCTGTGAAGGGGAGACTCGTGGGTACCCATAGAACCCATTTACATTCACTGATCTGGAGGTCAGAGGTCAAGGGACCCCTTTGAAAATGGACATGACAGTTTTTCCTCGCAAAAAATTTAGCGTAAGTTTGGAGCGTTATTTATCCTCCTTCACGACAAGCTAGTATGACCTGGTTGGTACCGATGGATTCATCAGGTTTGATACCAGTATCTTCAATCTAGCTTTTAAACTGAGCCCACTAAAACATAAAAATCGCAAGTTGTGTTAAAGAAAATAGTGTCTTTAAAACGAATTTACCTTAACGTGTTATTATCACGTTGACCTTGACAGCCCTGGTAGATACACAACCAGTTCACGACAACAGTTTCCTCTAAATAATAACGTCAGTATTCCTTGCCACAGTAACATGCAAGTCTCCTGGATAATAAACTTCAGTCTTTTTGTTATTACGGTTCTAAAATGTTCTAACTTGTCTCTGATTCTGTTGTTCGTTCAGAGAAGCAGGAGGACCGCGAGGACCTGAGTCACCCGGTCCACGTGGACAACTGTCTGCTGGTCTCTGAGCTGAACGAGTGTATAAAGGAACCTCCTGCATACACACACAGAGACTTCAGGTGAGCACACACACACACACACACACACACACACACACACACACACACACACAAGTACACTACCGAGTCTATCCTTCAACCAGACGACCACACATAACCTCCTAACGTCTGTCCCCTGCAGCGCCATCCTTTATCTGAACGATGACTTCGAGGGAGGAGATTTCATTTTCACTGAGTTGGATGCTAAAACAGTCACGGTAAGGATTCAGCTTTTATTTGCATATTTTTTTGTGCTGCACCGCGTATAAATGAAAACAAAAATAAACGACAAGCTAGCACTGCTATTAAATGTTGCATGTTCTGTATGTTCGGACTTCTCCAGGCCGAGGTGCGTCCACAGTGCGGCCGCGTGGTCGGGTTCGAAGCGGGGAAGGAAAACCCCCACGGCGTCCGAGCCGTCACCAAGGGTCAGAGGTGTGCTGTGGCGCTGTGGTTCACCCTGGATCCCGCTCACGAGGAAAAGGTACGTACGATCTCTGCGGAGTAACGTCAACGTAACTAGGAATCGCTCTGCAGTTGTAGTTTTTACCAGTTACTGTATACAATTAATTACGTTTACTGATTGTTTTGCAGTAAACTTCTAGGTAAACTAGGTTTCTGCATGATGATGTATACATATATATCCTTATTATCCTTATTATCCTGTATTAATACAAGAACTTAGATGGCGGTCGGCACTCTGCCAGTTTGAAGAATCAGACAGGAGTAGAGGAACGGAAGATGAGTGATGTACTGCTGTGGACGCCACGTTAGTTCGGATCCGAAAGTCACACTAACACAAAAAACCTAACTAACCGATGGAGGCAGCGGTGAAAATATTCTAAATACAGTGTAAAAACTGAAGCCGTCATATCGCTCTCTTCAAAGCCACCAGACTCCATTGACAAAAGCACTAATTTTACCTCGTAGAACACGGGAGTATACAGACGTAGGCAAAGTTGTTGGTAACGTTCCGTTAAAGAGAGAAAAACCCACAATGGTCACTGAAATAACTTGAAACTGACAAAAGTAATAATAAATAAAAATTCACTGAAAATTAACTAATGAAAATCAGATATTGTTTTTGAATTATGGTTCAACAGAATCATTTAAAAAAACAAACTAATGAAACTGGCCTAGACAAAAATGATGGTACTCTTAACTTAATATTTTGTTGCACAACCTTTTGAGGCAATCACTTCAATCAAATGATTTCTGTAACTCTCAATGAGACTTCTGCACCTGTCGACAGGTATGTTGGCCCACTCCTCGTGAGCAAACTGCTCCAGCTGTCTCAGGTTTGAAGGGTGCCTTCTCCGAATGCATGTTTCAGCTCCTTCCACAGATGTTCAATAGGATTTAGATCAGGGCTCATAGAAGGCCACTTCAGAATAGTCCAATGTTTAGTTCTTAGCCATTCTTGGGTGTTTTTAGCTGTGTTTTGGGTCATTATCCTGTTTGAGGACCCATGACCTGCAACTGAGACCAAGCTTTCTGACACTGGGCAGCACATTTCGCTCCAGAATGCCTTGATAGTCTTGAGATTTCATTGCACCCTGCACAGATTCAAGACACCCTGTGCCAGATGCAACAAAGCAGCCCCATAACATAACCGAGCCTCGTCCATGTTTCACATTAGGTACAGTGTTCTTTTCTTTGGATGCTTCATCTCTTCGTCTGTGAACATAGAGCTGATGTGACTTGCCAAAAAGCTCCAGTTTTGTCTCATCTGTCCAAAGGACATTCTCCCAGAAGCTTTGTGGCTTGTCAATATGCATTTTGGAAAATTCCAGTCTCGCTTTTTTATGATTTGGTGTCCTCCTCGGTTGTCTTCCATTAAGTCCACTTTGGCTCAAACAGTGACGGATGGTGCGATCTGACACTGATGTACCTTGACCTTGGAGTTCACCTCTAATCTCTTTGGAAGTTGTTCTGGGCTCTTTGGTTACCATTCGTATTATCCGTCTCTTCAATATGTCATCAATTTTCCCCTTGCGGCCACGTCCAGGGAGGTTGGCTACAGTCCCATGGACCTTAAACTTCTGAATAATATGTGCAGCTGTAGTCACAGGAACATCAAGCTGCTTGGAGATGGTCTTATAGCCTTTACCTTTAACATGAAGGTCTATAATGTTCTTTCTAATCTCCTGAGACAACTCTCTCCTTAGCTTTCTGTGGTCCATGTTCAGTGTGGTACACACCATGACACCAAACAGCACAGTGACTACTTTTCACCCTTTAAATAGGCAGACTGACTGATTACAAGTTTGAAGATACCTGTGATGCTAATTACAGGACACACCTTAGTTTAATATGTCCCTATGGTCACATTATTTTACATCTTTTCTAGGGCTACCATCATTTTTGTCCTGGCCAGTTTCATTAGTTTGTTTTTTTAAATGATTCTGCTGAACCACAATTCAAAAACAATATCTGATTTTCATTAGTTCATTTTCAGTAAATTTTTATTTATTATTACTTTTGTCAGTTTCAAGTTATTTCAGTGACCATTGTGGGTTTTTCTTTCTTTAACGGAACGTTACCAACAACTTTGCCTACGTCTGTACGTACAACTCCACTTCCACAAAATCCAAACTAACCCTATAAGTTACTAACTTTGACTCAGCTAGTGCTAGCGTTCACGTTATTTATAACTAGAGCTGTCGCAGCTAACACGATAATGACGCGTTACTGCAAATTCACTGTAACGACACTAATTTCTTGAACACATTAACACAACATTTGATTTTTAGGTTGTAGCGGCTCAGTTTTAAAGCTAGAGTGAAGATACTGGATTCATGTGAAACTATAAAACCTAAAGAATCCAACGGTACCAACCATGTCATATTAACATTTCGCGAAGGACGATAAATAAAGCCCTAAACTTACGCTAAATTTTGGTGAGAAAAAACTGTCATGTTCATTTTCAAAGGGGTCCCTTGACCTCTGACCTCCAGATCAGTGAATGTAAATGGGTTCTATGGGTACCCACGAGTCTCCCCTTTACAGACATGCCCACTTTATGATCATCACATGCAGTTTGGGGGCAAGTCATAGTCAAGTCAGCACACTGACACACTGACAGCTGTTGTTGCCTGTTGGGCTGCAGTTTGCCATGTTATGATTGGAGCATATTGTTTTATGCTAAATGCAGTACCTGTGAGGGTTTCTGGATCAATATCTGTCATTGATTTGTGTTGTTAATTGATTTACAATAATAAATATATACATACATTTGCATAAAGCAGCAAATTTGTCCACTCCCATGTTGATAAGAGGGTTAAATACTTGACAAATCTCCGTTTTACATTTTGAACAGTAAAAAAATGTGCAATCAATTTGCGGTTAAATATTTTAATTGATTGAAAGCCTTAGTCATAACCGATTGATTAGCTTACTGTGGTAACCTACGTTGGCGTTTCCATCCGAAAAACTTGGAAAAGAACGCAGATGGACCCGCCCTATTCATTTAGCCTGTGGCTAATGATCTACAAACATCCTCATCATGACTCTAATCCAGTATGAATAGAGTTTTTTTCTGCGTCTGGTGTCGACATTTTGATTCTTAATTGGCTAATCATGCGTTCTGTTTTCCCCTCAAACGTTTATTTTTCCGTCCTGTAGGAGAGAATCCAAGCTGAGGACATGCTGAAGATGTTTTCTACCCCTGTGGACTCGGAGTTCATCAAAAAGGAGGCGAGCGACACCTCCGAGCCCCGGCCGACAACAACACCAGAACCTCCCGCGCAGGCTGACCAGGTCAACGCGGACGATAAGCAAGATGACAAACTGGCGGAGCAGAAGCCGGACGCACCAGCAGAAACGCAGGCGGAGGACAAAGTGGAGGCGAAACCAGTCAGCAAAACAAAAACGGCAAAACCTAAAGCGAAGGCCAAGGAAGCAAAGACGGCAGACAAACCCGCTGCTAAAAAAGACGGTAAAAAGACGGTTAAAACACAAGCCAAGCAGGGAGGGAAAAAGGACGCAAAACCAGCTGCGAAAAAGACAGTAAAAGTTGCCGCCAAGGACTCCACAAAAGCTAAAGCTGACGCCACGTCGGCCTCAGACTCTCAGAGCGGGAAGGTGGAGCTGTGATCAGACGGCTCCTGTGACTGTGTCTATGTGGAGTCTGTTATTTTCTACAAGGTCTTCTCTGTGGGTGGGTGAATGAGTGAAAGGTTGAGTTAGTAAGTTCACTGCAGATGTCACTGAAATCATAACTTGAGTACAATCAAACTGACAATCACAGCTAGAGCGCCCAAGTTAAGAGTTAAATATGAGCGGAACTTTTCTGTTGAGAAATCAACCGTGTGAATCGTTGAAATAAAAGTGATTTTTCTAAATTATGGTGAGTTTCATTTAGAGGAAAAAAATAAATGTTTTTCATGAACTGATCAATTTTGAGATTTTGCTTCCTTAACATGTCTTCTTTCAGACTAGTGGAAAGAAAACATCCAAAATACACATTTAGGTGTTTATTTTACTGCTTTGTCTATTTGCGTCTGTAGATTTCTCCTAAATTCACCAAAAGTTATCAATAAATTACATTTAAACATTACATTTTAGAAAACTTGCAATATAAAAAATAATTGTCTTAATGTCAGTAATCAACTGGGGACGTTTCATCGTGATGTCTATTGGTTAATTTTTTTTACCCTATTCAGAAGTAGCGTCAAAATGTATGAAATTTTACAATCCATATCTTTTCATGCTGTTTTCTCAACATGAGTTGTTTCTCAGACTCTGAGACAGAAATCTCCACTTCAGCAGCTCTTACATCCTCCAAACTTTCCAGTTTCATTCCTCTCTATATTGTGAAGGTTTCTACAGAGGGGTTTGTTCCTATATCATTCATAACCTGATTTATACAAAATGTAATTCCTAAAAACATGAAGAAAGTGGATTTTTGTATGGCTTTATTAAAAAAAAAAAAAAAAACAGATATTCAAAATTCCCTCAGTAAAAACCTTTGACTCTAATATATTAACAAAATGAAACAATCATTTTGAACCTGGCTTTATCCAATGTTCAGATTACTGTTCTGGAAATGTATGAAAATTAGCACATATAGCACATATGACATAAAAAAAACAAGACTCGGTCAAAACCCAGTATATGTCTGGACCGTATCTTGTCAGTATGTGAATTTGTGGCTAAATTGTTACACAAATAGTCAGTGGTCATGTCTATGTTTTGTGAACAGTTTTTTCAACCTATATCTTAATGTTTGATTGAAACTTATAATGAAGCAAATTACATTCAGTAATAGTAACATTTAATAGTTAGTATATTATAGGCTACATTTTATACAAGGTGTAAAGGTATTAGCATACATACAGTCAGCAAGGTTAAAAGTATTTCAGTTTCTTATTAAAGCATGTGTATCAAAAGCATTCATCATATAAGTGGTGTGTAACAATATATATATACTTTTATTTTAAGTATAAGTTTATCAGCTTTGAGATATTCCTGATGTCATCACTGATGTTGTTGCTGCAGTATTTATTCCTAGATGGAGTGTTAATGGAACAGCTTCATAACCTGGCACTGATCCATCAGAACTCCATTCAGAAAACAAGCATTTTAAAAGTTGTTTGCTTGTCGTCATGGTAACAGACCTGACAAAGCATGATTTCAGACTTTTTACTAATCAGCATCATTATGTTGTTATTTTTGCTTCACTTTTGATCCGTTTACAAAAACGTCGCTGCCGTATTTATACCTAGATGAGTTTTGGGGAGTGATGATGGAGTAGCTACAATGTTAGCATAGCCTGGCACTGATCGATCAGAACTCCGTTCAGAAAACAAGCATTTTAAAAGTTGTTTGCTTGTTGTGTTGCGGACGGACCAGACAAAGCATGAATTCAGTCTTTTTACAAATCGACATCATAATGTCGTTATTTCAGCATAATTTTGATCCGTTCATTGCAATTGAATCACAGCACAGTCTGTTTATTTTGGGTTCATACGGCAGTAGCAACGTGTGGCCTGCTAGATACAGATACAGTATGTAAATACAGCTCGCCGCCGGGTGACGCTATGAACCCAGACACGACGGCGTTTGGTTTTCTGACATATCTGGGACTTCACCAACATGTACAAAGCGGCAACAGCGGTTATTTCTGGAGGACAGCGAGGCAAAAATGTGCTTCGCGTTTGGTGTGAATGCACGGTAACAATACGAAGCACAACATAACGTAACTTAAACGAACATAAACAATAGCACATGCACAACAACAGCACTATGTAATGATACATTGAACCGCTGACACGCTCCCCAGAAAACGTAAAAACAGAACTGTTCTCCGCCTTTTCATTTCGAAAGAGCAACGACCAATGAGGAAACTCCAACAGTCGGATGACCAATCCTGTAACTTCATCACTCAGTCAGTCAGTCAGTCAGTCAGTCAGTCAGACAGTCAGTCAGTCAGACAGTCAGTCAGTCAGTCAGTCAGTCAGTCAGTCAGTCAGTCAGACAGTCAGTCAGTCAGACAGTCAGTCACTCAGTCAGTCAGTCAGTCAGACAGTCAGTCAGTCAGACAGTCAGTCAGTCAGTCAGTCAGTCAGTCAGACAGTCACTCAGTCAGTCAGTCAGTCAGTCAGTCAGTCATTGACAGACTTTTGCGTTTGTAGGGCCGGCCCTCTGCGGTCCAGCCAAAAAGTCTTCCTTGGATGTAAAAGTCTCTTCAGAAGAAAAATTCAACAACTACTGGCGGTCGAGTGATTATTTTATTTAAAACTTCAGCACAGCAGTCGGTTATTACAACTACAAGAAATAAAAACTCAAATTAAAAAGGCAGAGTACTGATACCTCCTAAATTTCGATTGTTTTAGGTCTTTCTTTTGTCAAAGGAAACGTGTGCTTAGTAGGGAAAAAAGTCCTCTACTTTTCCACGTTTCCCTTATCGGTTCACACTCAATTGCTGTTGAATGAGAGAAAAGACGTTCTCAGTCAGAGTAAGCAATTTCTCACCTTCCAAAGACAACCGACTTTTCACCGATAAGATGTCTAAGTAAGTGATAGATAAGTGTGAAACGCCAATTTATTTTTACAAATTTTGACAAAGCCTCCCGGTGCAGCTGGATCGCGAGCCCCCGGAGCCGTTCCAACTGTTCAAAACACGTGCTGGCTACCTACGCAGTTATTTTATACTCAATGAATACACACAACGTTTGATTAAATGCTTGGTATTTGGATATAAAATCACATCTCGTAAAAACACAAAGATAAAACTTAAGGTAAAACTTTCGTCATTCATATCAAATCTCTTCTAAGAACCTTTTTGTTCTTGAACCTTTGCTCGGAGGCAAGACTCCTCTTTACCTTCACTCTCACATCATAGAAGTCACACAGTAAGAGATAATGTATCACATTTAAAGTAACTCAAGACAAGTATTTTACATGATGAATGAACATAATTAAATGAGATACAGTTGTAAATGATCAAAAGATTACATGATTATAAAATGATCAAATGATAAACAATAAATGCTGTTTCGGTTCTTGGTGTCCTGAAGCAGCCTGCGCTGTGCACAGCTGATACTAATCACCATGACGTCATCAACTGGTGCCAACTTATTAACAATTGAATGCCATGGTTGGCCACATGGGGCACAAATACCAACCACTGCTCTATCTACATTATGTTCATCTTAAAATAATGAATTTAACTTATCCTTTTCTAATATTTGGCTCCTACGACTGACGCCTGGCCGCGTCAGTCGGCGTCCCGCCAGTACCCCCGACGTGCGGGGAGGTGCGAGGGCCCGTTCATCGCTGCTCGCAGTTTTAATTTTGTCTGTATTTCATTATATCTGTGCAAGCACTTGGTAACTATGTTTAGAAAGGTGCAACACAAATAAAGATTATTATTATATACGGCAGCTGGACAGCAGACCTCAGATCAGCTCTTACTGCTTGTTTTCCTCGGGTCTGTGAAATCTTACAGATGACGTTAGGAGCACCGGAGGACACAGAGGAACATGATGTTTTTCAGGTTACCTGTTTCCTGTACTACTGTCACGATATAGCGACCGTTTTATAAAAATAACTTTTTTAATCATATTTGCTCCGATCTCGCCTACTTCAGCTTTAACTTCCACTGTTATTTAAATATACTCAAAAACATTTCATCCGGCTTTGAAGATGTGAGCAATGACATACTTAAGATCTAAGTAACTTTCCCTGAAAACCTGCTTGCATTAGGGGGAGCTATCTAGCCTGCTGGTGACACCCAAGCCCAATCACTACAGAACTTTGAATTTTGCGCCAGTTCTGATACGTATTAAACTTTTCGTGAGTTTTCGTGCATCCTAAAGGCCTCAAAAATGCGATCTCCAGGCAGAAAAATAAACTAGGGGTGGGCGATATATCGAATATAGTCGATGTATCGCGGCTTGTCCCACGCGCAGTATATAAAATGACTATATCGCGAACATCGACTACAAATTGTCATGTAATGTTTTTAAGCCATCCCGCCGGCATGAGACTCGCTTTGGTATTTCCTTCTCTTCCTACGGCGCCCTCTCACACACAGATACATACGTCACAGACTCCGCCCCCATCCCGCCGCTCTCCTGGGCGAGTGTGTGACGTAATCGGACGGCGTGTTTTTGTTTATGGAGGGAAGCAGAGAAAACCCGGAGCCCGAAGAAAGCGAAAGAACTGCAGCGAGTACGGTAGCGAGAACAAGACCAAAGAACCAGAACCAGCCCAAAACCAGAATGACTCTGGCTTCCTCGCTTTCCAAGGCAATCCCATATGACAAAAAAGTGCAAAATGCAAAGAAATCACGGCCGCTCTAACCTACATCACAACGTTAGCGTAGTTGAAAAGCCCAGATTCAAAAGACTCATTAAGACACTTGATCCATATGAACATCCAGCTAACAGAACCAAAGCTGTGAGCCTGAATAAGTGGACCAGACTGCTTTGACCACAGGCTGCACCTCGAGATTGGTGAGTCTTTCTACACTGCTGGGAAAATAATATTTTTTATTATCAGCAATGTTATAACAGCTTACTGGTAAACATAACAATAAGATACTTTACACTTATTACACGCCATTAAAAACTGTGTGTGTGTGTGTGTGTGTGTGTGTGTGTTATGTATTTATCAAAATATATAAAGCATGTATTGCCAGATAACTATTTGGTTAAAGTGAATACTGTTGGATACTGTTTTGTTAAATTTAACTTGTGATTTCCCCCTTTTTGCATGCAAGATTAAAATAGTTCAACAGAAACCACTAATGAATATAAACAAGAAGGTTTTAATGCAGACATACAGTGTGCTGCAGGGACTACAAGAATCATCATATTGGTGTGATTGTATGCATCAAAGGGTTAAATCGAGCATTTGTGAAGTGCTTAGAGGATATTTGAAAATATCGCAATATATATTGTATATCGCGATATGGCCTAAAAATATCGCAATATTATTTTTAGGCCATATCGCCCAGCCCTATAATAAGCCTTAGAAAAACAATAGGTTTCCTCGCACTTCGTGCCAGGACATCGTTGGGGTCCTGGAACTTTCGTGCTCTGGCCCTAAATAAGATGCAGGTCCAGGTGGTGAACCTCTGTGGATCATCAGGACACAGCTGATCCTCTCAACACATCCACTTTTCTGATCACTCACTCTGACAGAGATCACCACGGCTTCCATCTGATGAGAGAAGAAGAGAACAGAAGTCATGAATCAGTGTTTACAGAGACTCCCTTCATCAGCTGTCAGTCACTGATGCAGCACACAGTTCATTTATAAAACTATCATTGGCAAAACCAACCTCCATATCTCTGCTCACTACTCAATATCTCCAACAGTAACCGCAACTTATGTTCTAGCAAATTCATCAGTGTGGTCGTTCCTAAAGACTGCACCTCCTCTGGTCGTCACTCATTCCAGTTTGCTGCTCCTAGTGACTGGAACAAGTTAATAAAGACACTAAAACTCCACACCCTCATTCCGTTACCCTCCTTTAATAGCTCATTAGGCAGACCACATCATGGTTACTAATTGTAACCATGGTTCTATGAAATAAGAGCCAGTGATTTGAGGCTTCAGTCAGAATGATCTCAGAGCTGTGACAGAGATGAACTGATCAATGAGAGAACAAAGACTTTCTGATCAGATTTGATGGTACGACAGTTTGATGGATGAGGACCACTGTCTCTATACATGATGTGATGCTGTCAGCTGTAATCCAGCTTTATTTCCTGGAGACATGAACACAACAACAACATCTTCTTCACATCAACTCTAACACATGATCACAACAAGCTTCTGGCTGATCTGATTGGCTGACTGTTCTCTCTCTCTCTCTGTGTCACTGTTCTCCTCTCACAGCTTACCTGAGGAAACACATCACAACAATACTACTGAAACCAGCATGGACCGACTCCGACCCTCTACTTACTCCAGAGTCTTCAGTCTACAGTGTGGATCAGACAGTAGCTTCATTCCTGATTCCTTCAGGCTGTTGAGCCTCAGATCCAGCTCTCTCAGATGGGAGGGGTTGGACGTCAGAGCTGAGGCCAGAGAAGCACAGCTGATCTCTGACAAACTGCAGCGCCTCAATCTGAATAAAAAATAAATGATGAAGATAAAAATCACTTTATAATCCAATAAGAAAATATTTCTACTTCATGAAGTAAACTTGATCAATGTAAAACAGATATTAGTTCAGAGGATCTTCTGTATCCAGATGTGACCATTTACCAACAATGATAAACATTAATTTACTTTAACAACTAACAGTGGACATTTTCTACACTTTCTTTAAGAAACACGTCTTTTATGACTGCAGACTAAATTTAGTTAAATAAACATGAAATTATGAACAAAAGGACATTAACAACTTTATGGATGTAAGTTATGTTTGTACATAAATCAGGTTCAATTGTTAATTAAAGATATAAGATCTATAATAGTAACAGAGTCAGTGAACTGACCTCAGAGTCTCCAGTGTACAGTGTGGACTCTCCAGAAAACCACACAGCAGCTTCACTCCTGAATCCTTCAGCTCGTTTTCACTCAGATCCAGCTCTCTCAGATGGGAGGGGTTGGACTTCAGAGCTGAGGCCAGAGAAGCACAGCTGATCTCTGACAAACTGCAGCTCCTCAATCTGAATAAAGAATAAATGATGAAGATAAAAATCACTTTATAATCCAATCAGATGTGTTCAGGTTTGAAAGGTGTAGCTTAACATCACTATGTATTAATCAATGAGCACAACGTTTGAGCCTCGTCTCTGTACTTTTTGGCAAATTCCAATCTGGCCTTCCTATTCTTATTGCTAATGAGTGGTTTGCATCTTCTCGTTTAGCCTCTGTACTTTTGTTCCCGAAGTCTTCTGCGAACGGTGGATTGTGATACCTTCACTCTTGCCCTCTGGAGGTTGTTGGTGATGTCACTGACAGTTGTTTTAGGGTTTTTCTTTACAGCTCTCATAATGTTTCTGTCATCAACTGCTGTTTTCCTTGGTCTACTGGTTCGACGTCTGTTGCTCAGTACACCAGTGGTTTCTTTCTTCTTCAGGACATTCCAAATGGTTGTACTGGCTATGACCAATGATTGTGTAATGGCTCTGATTGATTTTCCATCTTCTCTCAGCTTCAAAATTGCTTGTTTTTCTCCCATAAACAGCTCTCTGGTCTTCATGTTGGTTATACCTTTTTAACTATAAATGCAGCCTGCACAGGCAAAACCCAAAGCTGAAACTGAGAGTACACATTCAGCGCTATTTATTGTTTGAATAATCAATGTAATAGGACACACCTGGGCAACAAAAAACACCCATCAGTCACATGTTCCAATCATTTAGCTCACTTAAAAAATGGGTGGGTTCAAACAAAAGGTGTTATCTTCTAAGTTTTTTAACAGATCTAGATGTAAATACCTGAAAATAGAAGCTGAAATCCTGATCTCTTGTCTCATATTCATCTTTTGATGTCAAACCCAAATGTTTTCAGTTTACAGCAGAAATAAAGGAATTGACCTCGCTGTTCTGTTAGTTTTCGAGGGGACTGTAAGTGTTGTGTTTTCCTGGTTTTAAAGGCTTCATTACAGTAAAGTGATGTAATTTTCTGAACTTACCAGACTGTTCTAGCTGTTCTATTATTTGTCATTTACACTTAGTCATTATATCCACATTACTGATGATTATTTATCAAAAATGTCATTGTGTAAATATTTTGGTCAACCCTACAATATCGTTGCAATATCGATATTGAAGTATTTGGTCAAAAATATTGTGATATTTGATTTTGTCCGTTACCCTCCTTTAATAGCTCTTTGGGCAGACCACATCATGGTTACTAAATGTAACCATGATTCTATGAAATAAGAGCCAGTGATTTGAGGCTTCAGTCAGACTGATCTCAGAGCTGTGACAGAGATGAACTGATCAATGAGAGAACAAAGACTTTCTGATCAGGTTTGATGGTATGACAGTTTGATGGATGAGGACCACTGTCTCTATGCATGATGTGATGCTGTCAGCTGTAATCCAGCTTTATTTCCTGGAGACATGAACAACATCTTCTTCACATCAACTCTAACACATGATCAAAACAAGCTTCTGGCTGATCTGATTGGCTGACTGTTCTCTCTCTCTCTCTGTGTCACCGTTCTCCTCTCACAGCTTACCTGAGGAAACACATCACAACAATACTGCTGAAACCAGCATGGACCGACTTGTACACTATACTTACTCCAGAGTCTCCAGTCTACAGTTTGGACTCTCCACAAGATCAGACAGTAGCTTCACTCCTGAATCCTTCAGGTTGTTTCCACTCAGATCCAGCTCTCTCAGATGGGAGGGGTTGGACATCAGAGCTGAGGCCAGAGAAGCACAGCTGATCTCTGACAGCCTGCATTGACTCAATCTGAATAAAGAATAAATGATGAAGATAAAAATCACTTTATAATCCAATCAGATGTGTTCAGGTTTTAAATGTGTAGATCAACATCACTATGTCCTAATCAATGATCTTTTCCCTAAAATGAGTAGAGTGACTTTGTCTTGTGTTATTGTGGATCATCATAATGTCAGCCTTCTACAGACATCATCCAAATGTCACCATAACATTCATACACCTGTTCATGTCAACACACATCAATAACATGCTGCTGATCTCTGTCTTCATCTATGTGTGTGTGCCGAAGGATCAATATCAATGATCAGACATTATTTGTGGAATACATTGAAACAATCAGAAACCAGAGAAATATTTCTACTTCATGAAGTAAACTTGATCAATGTAAAACAAATATTAGTTCAGAGGATCTTCTGTATCCAGATGTGACCATTTACCAACAATGATAAACATTAATTTACTTTAACAACTAACAGTGGACATTTTCTAGAGTTTCTTTAAGAAACAAGTCTTTTGTGACTGCAGACTGAATTTAGTTCAAGAAACATGAAAATATGAAGAAAATTACATTAACAACTCTATGGATGTAAGTTATGTTTGTACATAAATCAGGTTTAATTGTTAATTAAAGATATAAGATCTATAATAGTAACAGAGTCAGTGAACTGACCTCAGAGTCTCCAGTCTACAGTGTGGACTCTCCAGAAAACCACAAAGCAACTTCACTCCTGAATCCTGCAGCTCGTTCTTACTCAGCTCCAGCTCTCTCAGATGGGATGGGTTGGACTTCAGAGAAGAGGCCAGAGAAGCACAGCTGATCTCTGACAACCTGCAGCTCCACAATCTGAATAAAGAATAAGTCAGTATAAGCATCATATAGATTCATATTTTTTTTCTTAGAAAAAACAAATACTGAATATATTTGTTATTGTCTGATAGCTGAAATAGAGATTATTTGTTTATTTTTCATACTTATGCATTTTTTATTATCATTTCTTGTAAAAAAAGAAACATAATGAAAGTCAAGAGTTGTGATATATTAAGGTTTTAAATGTGTAGCTCAACATAGCTCTGCCACAGTCAATTGACTAAACCACTGAAGAAGAAAATGTACTTTAGCATTAAGGTACTCAGTGTGGATCAGTATAATATCAGCCTTATGTCTGCAGTTTAGGGTCACCACGACTTTCACATCATATTAATCTCAGTACAGAAGTAAAAAATGGTGTCTGACCTCAGAGTCTCCAGTGTACAGTGTGGACTCTCCAGAAAACCACACAGCAACTTCACTCCTGAATCCTGCAGCTTGTTGAGGCTCAGATTCAGCTCTCTCAGATGGGAGGGGTTGGACTTCAGAGCTGAGATCAGAGAAGCACAGCTGCTCTCTGACAAACTGCAGCTCTTCAATCTGAATAAAGAATAAATGATGAAGATAAAAATCACTTTTTAATCCAATCAGATGTGTTCAGGTTTTAAAGGTGTAGCTCAACATCACTATGTATTAATCAATGAGCACAACTTTTGAGCCTTGTCTCTGTACTTTTTGGCAAATTCCAATCTGGCCTTCCTTTTCTTATTGCTAATGAGTGGTTTGCATCTTCTGGTGAAGCCTCTGTTCTTTTGTTCCCGAAGTCTTCTGCAAACGGTGGATTGTGATACCTTCACTCCTGCCCTCTGGAGGTTGTTGGTGATGTCACTGACAGTTGTTTTTTTTACAGCTCTCACAATGTTTCTATCATCAACTGCTGATGTTTTCCTTGGTCTACCGGTTTGACGTCTGTTGCTCAGTACACCAGTGGTTTCTTTCTTCTTCAGGACATTCCAAATGGTTGTACTGGCTATGACCAATGATTGTGTAATGGCTCTGATTGATTTTCCATCTTCTCTGTAATGGAAATTGTCATATCTGCAGTAAACACTCAAAGACCCCCGAGGAGTAGGCCAAAGTTAACCACGTATCTTTAGAGAATCTCAGGGCCTCACATCTAGCAGACCTTGTCACCATAAGCATTAAAACAGTGATCCGACAGTTTTGTCTTCTGACAGATGACCTCTGTAAACAACAGATGGCTGAAGTACTCGTTATGTCTTGAGATGCTCTGTTCTGATGCTGTTCTGTGCTGACTTAAGGAAAATTATTCACTCTACTATTTTTCCATGACTCTGCACTTATCTGTGTGTCATGTATTAGTATGTAAAAAAGCCTGACTATTCTTGTGCTCGGGGCTCACTTGCCGTAGCTCACTCAGGTGGCTGTGCTCGTGAGTCCATCTGCAGATGCTATTTATTAAATTTACTTGAAAGACAAGTTGTGATCTTGGCTTGTGTCTTGTTTTAATAGAAACTTCCACCACATCTCTCAGCTTCAAAATTGCTTCCTTTTCTCCCATAAACAGCTCTCTGGTCTTCATGTAGGTTACACCTTTTTAACTATAAATGCAGGCTGCACAGGCAAAACCCAAAGCTGAAACAGAGTAGACATTCAGCGCTATTTATTGTTTGAATAATCAATGTAATAGGACACACCTGGGCAACAAAAAACACCCGTCAGTCACATGTTCCAATAATTTAGCTCACTTGAAAAACGGGTGGGTCCAACAACAGGTGCTATCTTCTAAGTTTTTTAACAGATCTAGATGTAAATACCTGGAAATAGAAGCTGAAATCCTGATCTCTTGTCTCATATTCATCTTTTGATGTCAAACCCAAATGTTTTCAGTGTCCAGCAAAAATAAAGGAATTGGCCTCGCTGTTCCAATAGTTTTCGAGGGGACTGTAAGTGTTGTGTTTTCCTGGTTTTAAAAGGCTTCATTACAGTAAAGTGATGTAATTTTCTGAACTTACCAGACTGTCCTAGCTGTTCTATTATTTGTTATTTACATTTAGTCATTATATCCACATTACTGATGATTATTTATCAAAAACCTCATTGTGTAAATATTTTGTGAAAGCATCAATGGCCACTCTACAATATCGTCGCAATATCAATATTGAAGTATTTGGTCAAAAATATTGTGTTATTTGATTTTGTCCAAGTCACCCAGCCCTAATAGATATAACTCAGACTGCTGAAGCCTCCGATTAGTTTAAGATCAACGTTACAGGTCATTTTACACAGAACAAGACTGTGGATTTAGTCCTCATCTCGTAACACTCAGGTTATACGAGGATTGCTTCACAGACAGAAGGAATGATGACAGACATCAATAACTCTTTGAATGTACATGAACATGTGAGTATTGTATTGAGATAGAATTGAAAAAAATATGAACCTGCAAAGATGTTTCTGATGCAGAATATGTATATGTTTTTTACTGTAATCTAAATGTGTGGCTTCAAATAATAAGCCAATGCTGACATGAAAACAGAGCACAGTTAGATCTGCTGTCAAAAAGAACGTGAGAATAACTTAGAACCATAGAAAACTCTAATTGGATGGTGTCGTTCATAATCATCACTTATGTGCCTTTAAGTTGGTGCAATACGTGTTTGTTGAAGAGTGCTGCACCTTTAGACATGTTCAAATAGAGCGCTACAGGAATGAGTCCTAAAACAAAGAAATGAGTTAGCATTTTATCACTTCCTGTTCCCTCGTCTGGAGGTCAATGGGTTTTTTGAGTGGGTTTTTAGTTAGATGCCTGAAATAAGGTCTGTGGTTAAAGGTCCAGTGTGTAGGATCTGGCGGTATATAGCGGTGAGGTGAGGAGATTACAACCAACTGAAGCCTCTCCTGTGTGCCAAGCTTGTTGGAGAGCTACGGTGGCCGATGCAAAAACGTGAATGTCCCTCTCTAGAGCCATCTGGAGCAGAGCCAGTGTGTAGAGAGTGTGTGTACAAACTACATAAGATACAGTCAGTGAACTGACCTCAGAGTCTCCAGTCTACAGTTTGGACTCTCAAGTCCAGCAGAAAGCAGCTTCACTCCTGAATCCTTCATATTGTTGTCACTCAGGTCCAGCTCTCTCAGATGGGAGGGGTTGGACTTCAGAGCTGAGGCCACAACTTCACAGAGAGTATCTGAGAGTTCACAGCCAGAAAGTCTGTCATGACACAAAAATTACAAAATATATTATTATGAAAGAGGACAGTTTCTATTTACTTGATGCATTTGATGACTAAACAGTTTGATATACACTCACTGGCCACTTTATTAGGCACACCTGTTCAATTGCTTGTTAACACAAATAGCTAATCAGCCAATCACATGGCAGCAACTCAATGCATTACGTTATCAAGACGTGGTGAAGACGACTTGCTGAAGTTCAAACCGAGCATCAGAATGGGGAAGACAGGGGATTTAAGTGACTTTGAACGTGGCATGGTTGTTGGTGCCAGACGGGCTGGTCTGAGTATTTCAAAAACTGCTGATCTACTGGGATTTTCACACACAACCATCTCTAGGGTTTACAGAGAATGGTCCGAACAAGAGAAGATATCCAGTGAGCGGCAGTTGTGTGGACGGAAATGCCTTGTTGATGTCAGAGGTCAGAGGAGAATGGGCAGAGTGGTTGGAGATGATAGAAAGGCAACAGTAACTCAAATAACCACTCGTTACAACCAAGGTATGCAGAATACCATCTCTGAACGCACAACACGTCCAACCTTGAAGCAGAAGGGCTACAGCAGCAGAAGACCAACCGGTACTAGCAAGGTGTACCTAATAAAGTGGCCGGTGAGTGTATACTTCTTTGATTAACATTTGCTCCTCACATCAGTGGTTCAGATAATCTCATCTCACTGGTTGACATGAAACAATAATTCTCATCACTCTCTCTCAAACCTGCAGACTTTTAATCTTTGTTTTTCTTTAATCTTGCAGATGAAGAGAGAGAACATGTAGTTACATTGAGGCTTCCCTAATGTCCAGTCTGTCAGTGTGATCTGATCCCAGGTCTGTCTCCACAAAGTTAGCATGAGGCCTTCTTGATTAGAAAAGCATTTTTAAAACTCAGCGAATAAGTAATAATAACACAGTTGATAAAGTTGACCTCTAGCTACCTGCTGCTGTCAGGTTCACGTCCATAAATGGGAACATTTAGTGACTGATGCCAAACGGTAGAGAAATTAAACAAATTGCGTAATAATATTAGACCTGTACATAATTAAACATTCATATAATTAGATATTTTGATGACTGCATGGCGTTTTGTTATTAACACTCTTTTCTGAGCATCAAATGTATTCAGCTCACAAACACAATTAATGAACCAATGAGGTTGCATTATTACCTCCTCCCAAGGCCAAAGGAGGTATTGTTTTCACCGGCAAATACAACTGACATATTTATGTAATAAACACGTCTCAAAGAAAACTAAAACTGCGGCAACATGGAAACAGTTTGGATTTGAAGAAAACGAAAGAGATGAGCCCAATAACACACAAGGTAAGGTTTAATGTGGTGCAAGGCCTATTGAAAGCAAACCCCAGCACCAGGGCTTTGATCCCAGGACCGCCCCGACTCCCCGCCGGATCATCAAACGTTCTGTTGCTGCCGTTACACCGGTTAGACCCAGCGCTCCACCACCCAGCTGATCTTTTGTTTTTTTCATTTGTTTTACCAGGTTCACATGTCGTCTCCATCACCCCAAAGATAAATAAGAAAAAACTGTCAAATGTAACAATTATTAGAAATAAATAGAACAAGTGTTCATTAACTTGACAGCTAGAAACAAAACCTACTGAAACATTTTTTAACTCAACATTTGAAACAGCTCAAGAACATCTGTGACAAAATACAACTGACTTATTTATGTAATAAACACGTGGAACACATAAGAATAATGTTATAGTGTGTATATTTGAAGAACTAAACTAGTAATCTACACTGATCTATAAAGTTAATCACATCTGGACTTACAGAGCTTTTCTGCAGTTCCTCACAGCTGGAATCAGTCTCAGTCGTCCCTGTTCTGATGTGTTGTACTTCATCAGGTCCAACTCATCCAGAACCTCCTCTGACATCTGCAGCATGTAGGCCAGAGCTGAGCAGTGGAACTCTGAGAGGTTCTTCTCTGATCTGTTCTCTGACTTCAGGAACTCTTGGATCTCCTGATGTACCGAGTGGTCGTTCATCTCCGTCAGACAGTGGAAGATGTTGATGCTTCTGTCAGGAGAGGTATTATCTCTGTTCATCTCCTTCAGGTTGTTGATGGCTCTCTGGATGATTTCTGGACTGTTGTCCGTCTGACCCAGCAGACCTCCTAAGAGTCTCTGGTTGGACTCCAGAGAGAGGCCATGAAGGAAGCGAACAAACAGGTCCAGGTGGCCATTTTTACTCCTCAGGGATTTCTCCATGGCTCTCTTCAGGAAGTCATCCAGGGTTGAATGAACATATTCTTCTCCCAGGAAGGCCTCCAGTACCTCTGTGTTCCTGTCTGTGTAACAGTGGATCATGTAGACTGCAGCCAGAAACTCCTGAATGCTCAGGTGAAGAAAGCAGTAGACTGTTTTCTGGAAGATCACACACTCTCTTTTGAAGATCTCTGTACAAACTCCTGAGTACACCGAGGCCTCTGTGACATCAAGACCACACCGCTCCAGGTCTTCTTGGTAGAACATGATGTTTCCTTTCTCCAGCTGTTCAAACGCCAGCCTCCCCAGCTTCAGAAGAACTTCCCTGTCAGCCTCCGTCAGCTCCTTTGGACTCGTCTCATGTCCCTTACCGTACTTCTGCTTCTTCCTCTTTGTCTGAACCAACAGGAAGTGTGAGTACAGGTCAGTCAGGGTCTTGGGCAGCTCTCCTCTCTGGTCTGTAGTCAACATGTGGTCCAGAACTGTAGCAGTGATCCAGCAGAAGACTGGGATTAGACACATGATGTGGAGGCTCCTGGATGTCTTGATGTGTGAGATGATTCTGCTGGACAGCTCTTCATCACTGACTCTCCTCCTGAAGTACTCCTCCTTCTGGGCGTCAGTGAAGCCTCGTACTTCTGTTACCCTGTCAACACATGCAGGAGGGATCTGATTGGCTGCTGCAGGTCGGGAAGTTATCCAGACGAGAGCTGAGGGAAGCAGATTCCCCTTGATGAGGTTTGTTAACAGCACGTTGACTGATGACTTCTGGGTGACATCAGACACAACCTCGTTGTTGTGGAAATCCAGTGAAAGTCTGCTTTCATCCAGGCCGTCAAAGATGAACAGAACTTTACAGACAGCGAGCTTCTCTGCTGTGACCTTCTGTAATGTTGGATGGAAAACATGGAGTAGCATGAGAAGACTGTACTGCTCATCTCTGATCAAGTTCAGCTCCCTGAACGAAAGCAGAACCACCAGACTGACATTTTGGTTTTCCAAGCCCTCTGCCCAGTCCAGAGTGAACTTCTGCACTGAGAAGGTTTTTCCAATGCCAGCGACGCCGTTCGTCAGAACGACTCTGATGTGTCCCTGTTGGTCAGGTAAGGCTTTAAAGATGTCCTGGCACTTGATTGGAGCGTCATGGAGGGTCTTCTTCTTGGAAGCTGTCTCAAGCTGCCTCACCTCATGTTGGGTATTAACCTCTTCACTCTGTCCCTCTGTGATGTAGAGCTCAGTGTAGATCCTGTTGAGGAGGGTTCCACTTCCTGTTTCATCACTTCCTTCAGTCACACGTTCACATCTCCTCCTCAGACTGATCTTATGTTCATCTACAACCTCCTGCAGACCTCTATTCAGACTGATCTTATGTTCATCTACAACCTCCTGCAGACCTCTATTCAGACTGATCTTATGTTCATCTACAACCTCCTGCAGACCTCTATCTGCTGAAAGAGAGAGACAAAGTTTAAGACAGAACAAAGAAACTTATTATTTCCAATGCCAATATGAAAATAATCAATATAACAGCATATAAAGAAGTAAAGGTTATAAAGTCATCATCCCTTCTTGAAGTCAAAACTAACATCAAAGTGATTTTTATATTTATTTTTAATAGTTTTTCAACAAGTTGCTCTGCAGGACAAGATGTTTGTAAGTTAGAGAAGGAGACTGTAGCAGGAACGCTAATGTTGTTCAAAGTCTGTGGCTCCTGTTCAGTTCAGTTCAGTTCAGTTCAATTTATGTTTATATAGCGTCAAATCATAACAGAAGTTTTCTTAAGATGCCTTTCATATATAGCAGGTTTAGACCGTACTCTATAATTTAGAGACCCAACAAGAGATCCCCCATGAGCATGTATTGTTATGCAACAAAGGCAAGAAAATAACTCCCCTTTCATCAGTGTGAATGGATAGAACAGTGATGTCATAGCTCTCCATATGGTCATCGGCTCCTCCACAGAAGCAGGACTCCTCTTCTTCTCTCTGTGGAGACATGATTTTATTACTAAAATCATTTGTTGATTGTTGTTGAAGAATATCAATATTTGGCCGATACTGAAGCTCAGATGGTCACAGAGAAGAGTTAAAGTGTTGTTACTGAATTCAGCATTCAGTCTGTGATGAAAATGTTCCTTTATTTTAAATCTCCTGCTTTAATAAACAAGAATTAGCTGCTTTTCCTATCTGACTGTCTTATTAAACATTTAGTGATCTGCCTCAAGTTTGTTTATTAAAGTGGAACAATGGCCATTATTAAAACACTGATATTATTCTATTCTAACAAGGAACACCAGAGCACCCGTGTTACATGATGTGTGTCTTAGACTGCTGGTCTACCTCAATATTTAGATCACTTCTAACCTCAGTTTAAACCTAACTAACTCAAACTAAAGTGCCCAAAGTGACTGTGAATCAGTAAAGGACATAATCATCTCTCTTTAATGGAGGACATTTACAGTGAAGTAGCTGCAGAAACTGATGAGTTTGTATTAAAGGGGAACAACGGACAGTAATTTTACTTCCCAGAACACGGGAGTATACGTACAACCCCACTTCAAAGAAGCTGTCATAACAGCTGATTTTAGGAGAAGTCAAACCAACACAGTATTCTGAGGACAAATATGAGGAAATGAATTACACATTTGAAGCACATTCTTTCAGATTTTGAATAGTTGTAAATCTTTACAGCGACTTCAACGTTCGGGCAGAAATATGAATATTTTCATGAAGTGTAAATTGTGAAATGGAGGTTCTCAGGTGTTTTGTTACAGAAATACAAGCAGTACTTTGTGGCTATACAATCCAGACTAAGATCCATCTTAGTTTGAAACAGTATCTGCACTAATAGTTCTGCATCAGGAATAGAAATCTTTTAGCAGAACATTTAGTCTTCATCCTCAATGCATCATCGTCCACCAGGTCAGTGCACAGTAAAAACAGTCTCTTACTTTGTGTCTGAGGGTCCAGGTTCATTACTGAAGTTCAGAGGAAAAACTCTGGAACAGTCACTCTTCATAGACAGACAGCTGGGTACTGGAGACTCTGCTCTCGGTCTGGACTGAACTCTGCAAACACCAAGATGATTTTATTCACATCACATGAATCCTTGAAAAACACACAAACTACTGCTACTGTCAATAATGTGGTTTAAAGTTTGTATTAGTCCTCTTAGATTACAGCTTTTCTGGGTGACTGACAGCTGTCACAGATACGAAGAGGAAGAATGCACAAATTAATTCTCTTTGTGTCACGAAAAGTGTGTTCAACTTCAGTTAGAAAATACATTTTAGTAGTAATGTAATATACAAACACAAAATCAACAACATCATGGCAAAACTTTGTTTTTATATCATTCTGTATCTTCCCAGTGGTGTTCCTTATGTATTCAAATCTGAACTCTACGTACGAATGTTTTAGCATCAAAATGCTGTTTTCCCTTCAAGACCTTCTAAAAACGTTCTCCCACGTGACCTGACGTAGGTTTCTACATGATGACACTGCTACATGTACATTATATATACATCCTTATAGTCGGTGTATTAATACAGTATATATACATCCTTATAGTCAGTGTATTAATACAGTATATATATATCCTTATAGTCAGTGTATTAATACAGTATATATACATCCTTATAGTCAGTGTATTAATACAGTATATATACATCCTTATAGTCAGTGTATTAATACAGTATATATACATCCTTATAGTCGGTGTATTAATACAGTATATATACATCCTTATAGTCAGTGTATTAATACAGTATATATATATCCTTATAGTCAGTGTATTAATACAGTATATATACATCCTTATAGTCAGTGTATTAATACAGTATATATACATCCTTATAGTCAGTGTATTAATACAGTATATATACATCCTTATAGTCGGTGTATTAATACAGTATATATACATCCTTATAGTCAGTGTATTAATACAGTATATATACATCCTTATAGTCGGTGTATTAATACAGTAACTTAGATGGCGGTCGGCGTGCTCCCAGTCAGGAGAAGCAGACAGGAGTACCGGCAGGAAGCTAAGCGATGTACTGCTGAGGACGCCACGTTAGTTCAGATCAGAAAGTCACACAATAACACAAACTAACTAACCGATGGATGCAGCGGTAGACCAGCAACTCTCGTGTTCTGAGAGGTTAAATTACTGTTTTTGTGAATGGAGTCTGGTGACTTTGAAGACAGTGATATAACGGCTTCAGTTCCCCGTCAGAAAGGGCTGTCTGATGGCGAGGTAAAGGGCTGTCTGATGGCGAGGTAAAGGGCTGTCTGACGGCGAGGTAAAGGGCTGTCTGATGGCGAGGTAAAGGGCTGTCTGATGGCGAGGTAAAGTGGAGAAAATATTCTAAACATAGTTTATACTTAAATGTTTTTTTATTTTTATTAGGTGGCTAAAATAAGTTTTTCTGTTGCTCCCGTCCACAGCTGCTTTACCTCACCGTCAGACAGCCCTTTACCTCGTCGTCAGACAGCCCTTTACCTCGCCGTCAGACAGCCCTTTCTGACGGGGAACTGAAGCCGTTATATCGCTCTCTTCAAAGCCACCAGACTCCATTCACAAAAGCAGTAATTTTACTCCCCAGAACACGGGAGTATACGTACAACCCCACTTCAAAGAAGCTGTCTTAACAGCTGATTTTAGGAGAAGTCAAACCAACACAGTATTTTGAGGACAAATATGAGGAAATGAATTACACATTTGAAGCACATTCTTTCAGATTTTGAATAGTTGTAAATCTTTACAGCGACTTCAACGTTCGGGCAGAAACATGAATATTTTCATGAAGGGTAAATTGTGAAATGGAGGTTCTCAGGTGTTTTGTTACAGAAATACAAGCAGTACTTTGTGGCTATAAAACCCAGACTAAGATCCATCTTAGTTTGAAACAGTATCTGCACTAATAGTTCTGCATCAGGAATAGAAATCTGTTAGAAGAACATTTAGTCTTCATCCTCAATGCATCATCATCCACCAGGTCAGTGCACAGTAAAAACAGTCTCTTACTTTGTGTCTGAGGGTCCAGGTTCATTACTGAAGTTCAGAGGAAAAACTCTGGAACAGTCACTCTTCATAGACAGACAGCTGGGTACTGGAGACTCTGCTCTCAGTCTGGACTGAACTCTGCAAACACCAAGATGATTTTATTCAGATCACATGAATCCTTGATAAATACACAAACTACTGCTACTGTCAATAATGTGGTTTAAAGTTTGTATTAGTCCTCTTAGATTACAGCTTTTCTGGGTGACTGACAGCTGTCACAGATACGAAGAGGAAGAATGCACAAATTAATTCTCTTTGTGTCACGAAAAGTGTGTTCAACTTCAGTTAGAAAATACATTTTAGTAGAAATGTAATATACAAACACACAATCAACAAAATCATGGCATAACTTTGTTTTTATATCATTCTGTATCTTCCCAGTGGTGTTCCTTATGTATTCAAATCTGAACTCTACGTACGAATGTTTTAGCATCAAAATGCTGTTTTCCCTTCAAGACCTTCTAAAAACGTTCTCCCACGTGACCTGACGTAGGTTTCTACATGATGACACTGCTACATGTACATTATATATACATCCTTATAGTCGGTGTATTAATACAGTATATATACATCCTTATAGTCAGTGTATTAATACAGTATATATACATCCTTATAGTCAGTGTATTAATACAGTATATATACATCCTTATAGTCAGTGTATTAATACAGTATATATATATCCTTATAGTCAGTGTATTAATACAGTATATATACATCCTTATAGTCGGTGTATTAATACAGTATATATACATCCTTATAGTCGGTGTATTAATACAGTATATATACATCCTTATAGTCAGTGTATTAATACAGTATATATACATCCTTATAGTCAGTGTATTAATACAGTATATATACATCCTTATAGTCGGTGTATTAATACAGTATATATACATCCTTATAGTCGGTGTATTAATACAGTAACTTAGATGGCGGTCGGCGTGCTCCCAGTCAGGAGAAGCAGACAGGAGTACCGGCAGGAAGCTAAGCGATGTACTGCTGTGGACGCCACGTTAGTTCAGATCAGAAAGTCACACAATAACACAAACTAACTAACCGATGGATGCAGCGGTAGACCAGCAACTCTCCTGTTCTGAGAGGTTAAATTACTGTTTCTGTGAATGGAGTCTGGTGGCTTTGAAGACAGTGATATAACGGCTTCAGTTCCCCGTCAAAAAGGGCTGTCTGATGGAGAGGTAAAGGGCTGTCTGATGGCGAGGTAAAGGGCTGTCTGATGGAGAGGTAAAGGGCTGTCTGATGGCGAGGTAAAGGGCTGTCTGACGGCGGGGTAAAGGGCTGTCTGACGGCGAGGTAAAGGGCTGTCTGATGGAGAGGTAAAGGGCTGTCTGATGGCGAGGTAAAGGGCTGTCTGATGGCGAGGTAAAGGGCTGTCTGATGGCGAGGTAAAGGGCTGTCTGACGGCGGGGTAAAGGGCTGTCTGATGGCGAGGTAAAGGGCTGTCTGATGGCGAGGTAAAGGGCTGTCTGATGGCGAGGTAAAGGGCTGTCTGACGGCGAGGTAAAGGGCTGTCTGACGGCGGGGTAAAGGGCTGTCTGATGGCGGGGTAAAGGGCTGTCTGATGGCGAGGTAAAGGGCTGTCTGATGGCGAGGTAAAGTGGAGAAAATATTCTAAACATAGTTTATACTTAAATGTTTTTTTATTTTTATTAGGTGGCTAAAATAATTTTTTCTGCTGCTCCCGTCCACAGCTGCTTTACCTCACCGTCAGACAGCCCTTTACCTCGCCGTCAGACAGCCCTTTACCTCGCCGTCAGACAGCCCTTTACCTCGCCGTCAGACAGCCCTTTACCTCGCCGTCAGACAGCCCTTTACCTCGCCGTCAGACAGCCCTTTACCTCGCCGTCAGACAGCCCTTTACCTCGCCGTCAGACAGCCCTTTACCTCGCCGTCAGACAGCCCTTTACCTCGCCGTCAGACAGCCCTTTACCTCGCCATCAGACAGCCCTTTACCTCGCCATCAGACAGCCCTTTACCTCGCCGTCAGACAGCCCTTTACCTCACCGTCAGACAGCCCTTTACCTCGCCGTCAGACAGCCCTTTACCTCGCCGTCAGACAGCCCTTTCTGACGGGGAACTGAAGCCGTTATATTGCTCTCTTCAAAGCCACCAGACTCCATTCACAAAAGCAGTAATTTGACTTCCCAGAACACGGGAGTATACGTACAACCCCACTTCAAAGAAGCTGTCATAACAGCTGATTTTAGGAGAAGTCAAACCAACACAGTATGTTGAGGACAAATATGAGGAAATGAATTACACATCTGAAGCACATTCTTTCAGATTTTGAATAGTTGTAAATCTTTACAGCGACTTCAACGTTCAGGCAGAAATATGAATATTTTCATGGAGTGTAAATTGTGAAATGGAGGTTCTCAGGTGTTTTGTTACAGAAATACAAGCAGTACTTTGTGGCTATAAAACCCAGACTAAGATCCATCTTAGTTTGAAACAGTATCTGCACTAATAGTTCTGCATCAGGAATAGAAATCTTTTAGCAGAACATTTAGTCTTCATCCTCAATGCATCATCGTCCACCAGGTCAGTGCACAGTAAAAACAGTCTCTTACTTTGTGTCTGAGGGTCCAGGTTCATTACTGAAGTTCAGAGGAAAAACTCTGGAACAGTCACTCTTCATAGACAGACAGCTGGGTACTGGAGACTCTGCTCTCGGTCTGAACTGAACTCTGCAAACACCAAGATGATTTTATTCAGATCACATGAATCCTTGAAAAACACACAAACTACTGCTACTGTCAATAATGTGGTTTAAAGTTTGTATTAGTCCTCTTAGATTACAGCTTTTCTGGGTGACTGACAGCTGTCACAGATACGAAGAGGAAGAATGCACAAATTAATTCTCTTTGTGTCACGAAAAGTGTGTTCAACTTCAGTTAGAAAATACATTTTAGTAGAAATTTTAAAACAGAAACACAAAATCAACAGAAAACAGTATTGGTAGAGGAAAGTGAAAATGAGTCCTATAAATGAGTTAGTAGCAGCTCTCTTACTTTGACTCTGAGGGTCCAGGTTCATTACTGAAGATTGGAGGATCACCTTTAGACCGATCACTCTTCATAGACTGACGGCCAGAGACTAGAGACTTTAGTCTGTCTTCCTCTTCCTCCACACAATCACTCATCTTCTGATCTGAAGTCAGTCTGAGAGGTAAAAACAGGAACACTGACTGTGAGCATGAAGAGGAAACAAGTTAGTACCAGGAAGTAACACACCCTCTCTCTCTATCACACACACACATACACACACACACACACACACACACAGTATACAGTACGATAAAATCCCCCAGCACTCCACCAGAGGGCTGCACTACGAAAAACCACACAGTTTAAACTGACAGATGCAGGAAGGACAGCTGGATTTATGCTGTGTGTGTTTACCGCTTAGAATTATGTTTTTATATTTATTTTTTAACTTCCTCTTGAGTCCGTTTCACACCGCCGGAGACGTGACGCAGCTGAAAGAAGGCTGAAATACTCATAGACGCCACTTTACTTGATAAAGGACATAATGAAGTATAATACTCTCAACCTTTACACTGCTACAAATTATTTATATCTAGACAACTTCATCTGACTTTTGAGTGTTCCGTTAAATTAATAAATCTGTTAATTTAATCATTCACACATCGGAGTTTTTTCTTTCACCAGCTGTTCTTCCTGCATTTGGCAGCTTCAACTGAGTTACTGTTAGTCTGGATTATGTGTTTAACTTCTTCATTATTGTCTAATATAGTTTACTCTTCCTTTGTAAAATGTGTCTCTGCCTGTCTGTCTGCAGTCAGTAGACGTGTCCATGTCTGTGATTGGTCATAAACTGCAAACACCTCCCCGTTCATGTGAACGCGCTCACAGCCAGACTGAGAAACCCTGAGTTGATTTACCTTTTGTTTTTTATTTGGGCGTCCGTGTTAACAGGTTACAGACGCCATACTGCGTCTCACACGCGTCTCACATGCGTCTCTTCTAGAGAATAGAGGTCTCGCCTATTTTTGACCCGTGCCGCGCGTCTCACAGCAACAACAGACAGTGAAGGTGATCTATTGACTGTATATTAACATCATATCAGCTACATTACTACAGTTTACATGTCTCTATCTGTAGAAAAAATGTTATGGGGATGAAAAGCCCTCAAGCGTTTGTTTCTGTGGACAGAATTCCTTCATTTGTTAACACAAGGCTTTTATTCTGAAATATGTGCCGGACAGTGTTCTAGAACATGAATGAATATAGTACGGAGTTTTAATGGTGGATTATTACTATTATTTACAAATTACCACATGTTTCTTTACCTTTCTCTGTCTAAAATAAATATAAATGATATTTATCATGAAGTTAAATGGTCATTAAAAGTCAAACTCTATGTAGAAAGAAAGAGCTGACAGCAGCAGCAGCAGACAGGCAGCAGGTCTGAATCACACAGCCACGCAGACGCCACGCGCTCCTGACTAGTGATGGCCAGCTGAAGCTTCATGAAGCTTTCCAGCAAATTGGTTCAGAAAAGGGTTCATTTCATTCGTGATGCGCTGTGAGCCTCTGTGTTATTATTTTATTACTCGGCTACACCAGCTGAAACTAAAGCTGCAGTAGGCTGTGTAGTCTCACTGTTTAGGTCAGTTTGTCACATATCTTACTAGTAAACTCATCAGCTGAAACCAAACAGCCCCTCTTCACTCTATCAGCCCTAACGTTACTGCAGCAGAGGGAGGAGAACAGAGGACAGGAGGACAGGAGGACAGACAGGAGGACAGAGGACAGGAGGAAGGACTGATACTGACTGATGTCTGTGTTCTTCAGTCTTTATAAACTTCACTTAGTATTTTCATGTTCATGGAGTTTAGAGTGACTTTGCTGTTGTAAACATTACTGTTGCTGCTCTAGAAACAACATTTAGCCTAGTTATATTTTAAATACAGTATATGTATATGTTTAGCTAATATGCACACTTCAATATTTGTTTATTTATCACAAGTCATATCGTTATCACAGTACTGAACAGTGTTATTGCACATGGCAGATGTTCCTCATATCGTGCAGGTCTAGTGTGAGAGGCTGCCAGGGAGTGGTTCAGGAAGTGGTTCAGGAAGTGGTTCAGATCTTCACTGCTTAAACCAATAACACAGAACACTAATATTACCCCTCCTAACATTATTATATTATATTACACTACACTACACTACAATTATTGAACAAAGGATTGGTTACACATATAAGATGCATTACTCATAAAACAATTACAGTTTATTATACATGTATGTTATATACTCATAATATACTTACTAGAAAATAGACATTATATTATATATTATATAGATATAAATGGATTACATGGTAATATATATTTTTTTTCATTGTTTATAGTCATTCCCAACAGCCTTTACTGGCTCTAAATACACTATATCACAGATCACATGGTTCAGATCATATCTGCCTGTTTTACACTCTTTGGCCACCGGGTGGTTTCGTGCACATGAAGCCTCGAGGAATGAAATGAACCCTTTTCTGCATCAATTTGCTGGAAAGCTTCATGAAGCTTCAGCTCTCCATCACTAGTCAGGAGCGCGTGGCGTCTGCGTGGCTGTGTGATTCAGACCTGCTGCTTGTCTGCAGCTGCTGCTGTCAGCTCTTTCTTTCTACATAGAGTTTGCCTTTTAATGGCCATTTAACTTCATGATAAATATCATTTATATTTATTTTAGACAGAGAAAGGTAAAGAAACGTGTGGTAATTTGTAAATAATAGTAATAATCCACCATTAATTATTGTTCTAGAACACTCTGCGGCACATATTTCAGAATAAAAGCCTTGTGTTAACAAATGAAGGAATTCTGTCCACAGAAAAAAACGCTTGAGGGCTTTTCATCTCCGTAACATTTTCTACAGATAGAGACATGTAAACTGTAGTAATGTAGCCGATATGATGTTAATATACTGTTAATAGATATATTTATAATTCACCTTCACTGTCTCTATCTGTAGAAAATGGTATGGAGATGAAAACAAAGTAAAGACTTATTTTTAAATCAACACTTCCTGCTTTCATTTAAAAATAAAAGACCTCAAGCGTTTTTTTTTCTGTGGACAGAATTCCTTCATTTGTTAACACGAGGCTTTTATTCTGAAATATGTGCCGGAGAGTGTTCTAGAACATGAATGAATATAGTACGGAGTTTTAATTGTGGATTATTACTATTATTTACAAATTACCACACATTTCTTTACCTTTCTCTGTCTAAAATAAATATAAATGATATTTATAATGAAATGAAATGGCCATTAAAAGGCAAACTCTATGTAGAAAGAAAGAGCTGAGAGCAGCAGCAGCAGAAGACAGGCAGCAGATGTGAATCACACAGCCATGCAGATGCCACGTGCTCCTGACGCTCCTTCTGTGTCATAAGGCTTCTGTGTCAGAAGCCTTTGTGAAGCCAGATAAGGAGAAGATACTCTGGGTGTGTTGAACTGAATTCATAGTACAGACCTCTGGTCACTTCTCTTTTAATCTCTGCTTGTTCTCTTGGTTTACATCTTTAATGAGGATTATTCAGCCAGTCATGACTTTGTGTTCACAGAAGAATCAAACTGTTGAGATCATTCTAACATTTCTCTCCTCTACAGTTCACAGGGAGGAAACTGACTCAGACACTTTGACAGTAAAGTAATGAAATGTTGGATTAACACTCACCCTGCTTCAGTCTACAGTTTTCACCTCTGCTTAGTTTTCTCAAAATGGATTCTGGGTTTAATAAACTGCGCACTTAACTTTACTTTCACTTTCATAGTTTCCTCCCTCTGTTCTCATGGTCTTACATAACACAGTCAGTGCTGCTCCTCCTCTCTCCATTTACTGGAAATCAACTGACTTCTGCCTAATTCCAATCCGCCCCTCCACCCTCCCACTCTGTGGTGGAGTGAACTCACAGCTCAATGAAGCTCCTTCTGTAAGGTGGAGGGGAGAAATACAGCAGCCACTTTGGGACCAACTTCCCTCTCTCCTGCAAGGAAATAAATATCAGAATCAGAAATACCTTATTGATTATAAATATATAAAAATAGAGAAAATATAAATAAGAAACATATATAACAACAGTGCAAATAATAATGCTGAAAAATAGGATCTATGCAAATAATATAAATGCATTTATAAGAATGCAAGAATAGTGTAAAATAATACTATTATTTTAAATGTTCTGTATAAATGAATGCAGTGTTAATGCCGGAGTAAACCAGATTATTGAATTATTGCACTAAATTATTGCACTGTTAAATCAGTATTGCACAGTTGAAGATATAATAAATTATGGGGCTATAGCTCCAATGTGTGTTTTCACATTTAACATGATGTGTTATAAGAATCTCTCTTGGCTTGAACAGGCTGAATTAACCCTCTGAGACCCACAATAGACCTGTTGTTTTTTGTGATCAATTTGTTATTGGTATTTAAGCATAATTGTATAGGGTGGGGTTACACATTAATAGATCACCAATAGAGTAAAAGAATATAATCAGAAATGTCCATGTATTAATCAATACAACATTGGCAAGCAGCTACAGAAAAATAAAAAGAAACAAACAGAGAGAAGAAAAAACAAACAACAACAAAAATCCATTTAAACAAAAACTTCTAATTACACAAATTAATTAATTTAAATAAATAGTGAAAGTGTTTAAGGGTTTAGAATATTATGATAGAAGTATATGATGGTCATCCCCATCAGCGTCGGCGTTAGAGGCGGGCCATGGGGGTCCAGGCCCGTCCAAAAAGGTCACTGTGCCTCCTCAGCTGAATTCTCTCCTGACAAAAAACTAAACTGAAATAACAGCTAAGCTATAAGTAAAATTAAGTCATTCAGTTTGGTAATGGAAGGACTTAACACTGCAATGCAAAATAAAGCACAAAACAGTGATAGTTTTGCATTTAGGAAACAACTAGGACATGTACTTGGGCTTGATTACATTGTTTTCTATTGGAGTGTCCTAACTGGCCAAGAGCAACACGGCGCAGCACAGCGACACGGCGCTGCACAGCGACACGGCGCTGCACAGCGACACGGCGCTGCACAGCGACACGGAGCTGCACAGCAACACGGAGCTGCACAGCGCGGCGTGACATTTTGTCTGAACTTCTATCGGATACACGGTTCCTATTTTTCCGGTCACTTATATTGAGAGGAACGGCTGATTAGTTTAGATAAAATGAGTCGAGAAAACCGGGTCAGATGTCCAGGATGTAAATGAAAATATTAACTTGATTACTGACACTTTCAGCACAGGCATTGACGCTCGCAGTTATATGTAATAAAGTTCACTAGTGAAACTTTATTACGATCTACCTGTCAAAAAATATAACAGCCACCTCACTAATGGTTCAAATAAAACACGAACACACAGCACAAAGAGACAACTATGGAAACTCTGGGAAATATGAGCCGTCACTACAATATTTCAGTAAGAAGCCTCGTTTTGATCCGCTCCGTTTGCGAGTTTTTTTAATTTTTTTTTATTAATCTAGCTCAATAGAAAAAAATGAGAGAAAGTAGACCTACAGACCTGGTGCATTAAAGCACAATTAGGACCAAGAGAGTAAAAAGCATCCTGTGCTCCTCTCACATCTTACTTTTTCTACCTGTTTGGATTATTCTGTTCAGTATTGTGGAATAAAACAATGGACTAATGTTACACTACAGCAGGCTGAGCAGGGACAACAACTGGTGAGTGAAACATCCACATTTAGTCTTTATTAATTTAAATTATAGTTATGAAGACATCAGTCAGACTGTTAGATTAATGTGTTGTTTAACTGTCTGTTTATCTCGGCAGCTGTCTGTGTGCACATTTTGACCCTGGCATGAGCAAGACGCAGGGCGTGACTCAGGAGTTATCTGGTGCCTGCAGTACCTCCTCATTTCAAAACAGAAACCATAATAAGGTGGCAGCTGGCTGGAGAAGATCACTAGATAACAACCTACTTGCTCTTGGCTATATCGTATGTTATTTCCAGTAAATATCAAAAATAAAACGTGTGTTTTCTGATAAAAAAAAAAATACGAACGTAGGAAGATAACAAGTAGGCCTACTACTAACCCATCTTTGAGGTGGTTACGTCTTCAGCTGCAGTCTGATCTGGAGCTCACAGCTGATATGTTCCTGGTTTGTTAACATGATGTAACAGAAGTGCAGATTTAACGGATTCAATGGACAGAGAGCGTCCGATGCGCGATGCAGTGCAATAGTCGGAAGCTCGCATCCAGTTAGGACACGGTGTTAGTTTATAACCTGTTTTTGTGGACATAACAGCATGTGTATGCGTGCGTGCGCGCCTGTGCGCATAAGTGGCAGTATGTATACACCTCTCTGTCAGTTTATTTCTTTCATGAAACATGATAATGTTAAAGATACACTTAATAATGGCTATATGAGATGAAAAAAATGCCCCCCCTGTCAAAGCCGATTGCCCGTCCGCCCCTAACACTCTGGTGCCGACCCTGATCCCCATGCTCTATTATGTCTCATAAGTTGTTGCAGCAATTTAATTTAAATTAAGTCATAAAAAAGTCATAGTATAATATATGTATATATATAAACTGGAAAAACAAAGTTCGGAAACTTGTGTTTGGTGGATTATTTCTCTGTTGTTACAATGCTAATGGTCATTGTATTTTACATCGTTGGAAAGCCTGTTTATTTACCTTCACAATGATGTCCAACTTGTAAGGATCATGCATTTGTGGGATGAGCAGCACAGCTGATGATGTGGGTAGCGACCAAGAAAAATTTGCCAAAATGCTCCGTCAATGGTAAACAGTGTTGGTATTGACTCTTGTTTTGAGTTGTTTGGTGGATTGGATGATTGAACTCTCTATCAGTAACAAGGAACAAACAAGACATATTGATTGATTGAATCCACCGTCAGGAGCCTCAGTAGAGGAGGAAGATCCATACGCAGCCACAACAGCCTGGCACCTCCTCCTCATGCTGGTCACCAACCTGGTCACACGTTGCTGTGGGATGGCGTTCCATTCCTCAACACGGATTGGTTGCAGTTTCAGCCAGCGTGGTTGTGTTGGTCACTCTAACACGTACAGCACTCCCAAGCTGATCCCACAAGTGTTGAATTGGGTTGAGGTGTGGGCTCTTGGCAGGCCGTTCCATTCTCTCTACTCCCACATTGTGGAGGTAGTCTGTGATAACCCTGGCTCTGTGGGGGGGGCGTTGTTTCTTGGAGGATGAAGTTAGATGCCAGATTGTGGAGATATGGGATCACCACTGGCTGAAGAATCTCATCCCGATATCTCCCTGCATTGAGATGGCCTTCAATGATGACAAGCCTTGTTTTGCCAGTGAGGGAGATGCCGCCCCCCCCCCACACCATGACACTGCCCCCACCAAAAGCTGTTACTCCATCGGTGCTACAATCAGCATAGCGTTCTCCACGTCGTCTCCATACTTTGACCCTGCCATCCAACTTTGGCAGACAGAACCTGGACTCATCACTGAACATGACATTCCCCCACATGTTCAGGTTCCATTGTCTGTGTTGTCGACACCAGCGCAAATGGGCCTGACGGTGAAGGGCAGTCATTGTAGGCTTCCTGTCAGCCTTATGACAATACACTGTTTACCATTGGCAGAGCATTTTGGCAAATTTTTCTTGGGCACTACCCACATAATCAGCTGTGCTGTTCATCCCACAAATGCATGATCCTTACAAGTTGGACATCATTGTGAAGGTAAATAAACAGGCTTTCCAAAGATGTAAAATGCAATGCCAATTAGCATTGTAACAACAGAGAAATAATCCACCAAACACAAGTTTCCAAACTTTGTTTTTTCAGTATATATAGTAACGCAAAAAGTAGGAAAAAAAGGAAAGAGCCTCTCTCAAGGAGAAGTCTTGTTGTGAAATCGGGCGAGTATACAGTACAATAAAACCACCCAGCACTCCACCTGAGGCTTGTACTACGAAGCAGGATTTGGCGTTAGAGAGGTCACTTCAGGGGTTTTCTGTCCTACAAAGGTGGTTCACTTCTTACCGGGGTAGATCACCATGGTAACTGATGCTGAACAGCTAACCTGCTCCGGAGCAGGTTATGTTCCAGATAAGAGATCAACTCGTATAAAAGCACCTCCTACTGACCAATCAGAGAGCAGTGAAACAACACAGTTTAAACTGACAGATGCAGGAAGGACAGCTGGATTTATGCTGTGGGTGCTTACCGCTTAGAATTATGTTTTTATATTTATTTTTTAACTTCCTCTTGAGTCCGTTTCACACCGCCTGACAGACGGGAAGCAGCTGAAAGAAGGCTGAAATACTCATAGACGCCACTTTACTTGATAAAGGACATAATGAAGTATAATACTCTCAACCTTTACACTGCTACAAATTATTTATATCTAGACAACTATAACTAGGCTAAATGTTGTTTCTAGAGCAGCAACAGTAATGTTTACAACAGCAAAGTCACTCTAAACTCCATGAACATGAAAATACTAAGTTAAGTTTATAAAGACTGAAGAACACAGACATCAGTCAGTATCAGTCCTTCCTCCTGTCCTCTGTCCTCTGTCCTCTGTCCTCTGTCCTGTCCTCCTCCCTCTGCTGCAGTAACATTAGGGCTGATAGAGGGAAGAGGAGCTGTTTGGTTTCAGCTGATGAGTTTACAGGTTAGATATGTGACAAACTGACCTAAACAGTGAGACTACACAGCCTACTGCAGCTTTAGTTTCAGCTGGTGTAGCCGAGTAATAAAATAATAACACAGAGGCTCACAGCGCATCACCGCTTCACGTCTTCTGTTCCTTCACAATAACCTCCCCGGACACTGAACACTGGATCACTGCACGTCATTACAGTTCGCTGTTGGCCACCGAGCTAACGCGGTGTGCAGATTGAAACGTTGCTTTCCTTTAACCGTTTCATCATGTTTATGCTTGTTGAACAGGAGTAATAATAATACTGTCTTGGCTTTACACTTGCAAAGTTTTATTGAACTTACAGTAACGAGTAGTTGTAGCCGTCTCCACCGCGGCCTCTCCCACTCTGTGGTGGAGTGAACTCACAGCTCAATGAAGCTCCTTCTGTAAGGTGGAGGGGAGAAATACAGCAGCCACTTTGGGACCAACTTCCCTCTCTCCTGCAAGGAAATAAATATCAGAATCAGAAATACTTTATTGATTATAAATATATAAAAATAGAGAAATCATAAGAAAATATAAATAATAAAGATATATAACAACAGTGCAAATAATAATGCTGAAATATAGGATCTATGCAAATAATATAAATGCATTTATAAGAATGCAAGAATAGTGTAAAATAAGAATATTAGTTTAAATGTTCTGTATAAATGAATGCAGTGTTAATGCCGGAGTAAACCAGATTATTGAATTACTGCACTAAATTATTGCACTGTTAAATCAGTATTGTACAGTTGAAGATATAATAAATTATGGGGCTATAGCTCCAATGTGTGTTTTCACATTTAACATGATGTGTCTATAAGAATCTCTCTTGGCTTGAACAGGCTGAATTAACCCTCTGAGACCCACAATAGACCTGTTGTTTTGTTTTTTGTGATCAATTTGTTATTGGTATTTAAGCATAATTGTATAGGGTGGGGTTACAAATTGATAGATCACCAATAGAGCAAAAGAATATAATCACAAATGTCCATGTATTAATCAATACAACATTGGCAAGCAGCTACAGAAAAAGAAAAAGAAAAGAAACAAACAGGAAGAAGAAAAAACAAACAACAACAAAAATCCATTTAAATAAAAACTTCTAATTACACAAATTAATTAATTTAAATAAATAGTGAAAGTGTATAAGGGTTTAGAACATTATGATAGAAGTATATGATGGTCATCCCCATGCTCTATTATGTCTCATAAGTTGTTGCAGCAATTTAATTTAAATAAAGTAAAAAAAAAATCATTGTATAGCATATATATATATATATATATATATATATATATATATATATATATATAGTAACTCAAAAAGTAGGAAAAAAAGGAAAGAGCCTCGCCCAAGGAGAAGTCTTGTTGTGAAATCTGGCGAGTATACAGTACAATAAAACCACCCAGCACTCCACCTGAGGTCTGTACTACGAAGCAGGATTTGGCATTAGAGAGGTCACTTCAGGGTTTAACCCTTCAGGGGTTTTCCGTCCTACGAAGGTGGTTCACTTCTTACCGGGGTAGATCACCATGGTAACTGATGCTGAACAGCTACCCTGCTCCGGAGCAGGTTATGTTCCAGATAAGAGATCAACTGGTATAAAAGCACCTCCTACTGACCAATCAGAGAGCAGTGAAACAATACAGTTTAAACTGACAGATGCAGGAAGGACAGCTGGATTTATGCTGTGTGTGTTTACCGCTTAGAGTTATGTTTTTATATGTATTTTTGAACTTCCTCTTGAGTCCGTTCCACACCGCCTGACAGACGGGACGCAGCTGAAATACTCATACACGCCATAAAGTTATTACTGGGCATGATGAGGTGTAATCCAGTCATCCCTTATACATTTAAAAGATATTTATATCTAGATGACTAAATCTGACTTTTGAGTGATCCATTAAATTAATAAGTCTGTTAATTTACTCATTCACTCATCAGCTGTTTTTTCTTTCACCAGCTGTTCTTCCTGCATCTGGAAGCTTCATCTGAGTTATTGCTAGTCTGGATTAAGTGTTTAACTTCTTCATTATTGTCGAACATAGTTTACTCTTCCTTTGTATAATGTGTCTCTCTGCCTGTCTGTCTGCAGTCAGTAGACGTATCCATGTCTGTGATTGGTCTGTAGACGTGTCCATGTCTGTGATTGGTCAGTAGGCGTGTCCATGTCTGTGATTGGTCTGTAGGCGTGTCCATGTCTGTGATTGGTCTGTAGGCGTGTCCATGTCTGTGATTGGTCTGTAGACGCTGATAACACCTCCCTGTTCATGTGAACGCCCTCACAGCCAGACTGAGAAACTCTGAGTTTCTTTTACAGAGTTGATAACCAGCTTCGTAGGACCGTTTAGTGTGATCTCTGTTGTTAGAGTTAGTGAAGCCAGATAAGGAGAAGATACTCTGAACTGGCTTCATAGTACAGACCTCTGGTCACTTCTCTTTTAATCTCTGCTTGTTTTCTTGTTTTCTTAGTTTATAGCTTTAATGAGGATTATTCATCCAGTCATAACTTTGTGTTCACAGAAGAATCAAACTGTTGAGATCATTCTATCATTTCTCTCCTCTACAGTCCACAGGGAGGAAACGGACTCAGACACTTTGACAGTAAAGTAATAAAAACACTCACCTTGCTTCAGTCTTCAGTCTTCACCCTCTGCTCTGCTCCGTCGCCTCAAAATGGAGTCTGGGTTTATTAAACTGCGCACTTACTTTACTTTACTTTCACTTTCATGGTTCCCTCCCTCTGTTCTCATGTTTATACACAACACGGTGCAGCTCCTCCTCTCTCCATTTACAGGAAGTCAGCTGAGTTCATCTGTGTGTGTGTGTTCACAGCAGATAGCAGGTCAGCAGTAGCTGTCACATAGAAGTGGTGGACATTAGTGATGTCCAGCTGAAGCTTCAAGAAGCTTTCCAGCAAATTGGTTCAGAAAAGGGTTCATTTCAATCCTCGAGGCTTCATGTGCACGAAACCACCTGGTGGCCAAAGAGTGTAAAACAGGCAGATATGATCTGAACCATGTGATAAGGTATTATATTATATTATCTTTATTAGTCCTGCAGTTGGGAAATGTGCAGCAGCAAAGGGGATATAGTGCAAAAAACAGGATGCATGATGATGTATTATTATAAATTCAACAGTATATAAAGTCATTAAAATGAGCTCCACCTTTACCAGCTGCAATATTAAAGTGATGAACACATGAATGCATAATAATACTAATGCAATATTATAATATAGATTAATCTGCATAATAAGTTTTACTTTTGGGTACTTTCAGTATATTTAGATGTGAATACTTTTGTACATTTTGAATGTCTGACTTGCAACAGAGAATTTCTACACTGTAGTATTAGTACTTTTAAGATAACATAAGATATCTTGCAAAAAAAACAAGATGCATCAGCTAACACAGTAAAAAAACAAGATGCATCAGCTAACACAGTAAAAAAACAAGATGCATCAGCTAACACAGTAAAAAAACAAGATGCATCAGCTAACACAGTAAAAAAACAAGATGCATCAGCTAACACAGTAAAAAAACAAGATGCATCAGCTAACACAGTAAAAAAAACAAGATGCATCAGCTAACACAGTAAAAAAGAGCTAAACAAAGTGTAACAGAATATGAACCATTTAAATAGAAGGAAGTATAAAAATAGGAGCAGTATATACAGTATTGACAATAAACAGACTATTGACAAAATAAATATTGAAGTGTATAAGGTTTTAGAACATTATGATAGAAGTCTATGATGGCCATCCCCATGCTCTATTATGTCTCATAAGTTGTTTCCAGAGTGTTTGTTGTGTTGGAGGAGAGAAAGCGTAGCTTAGTGTTCATCATCTAGAAGATGTTCAATGTCATGGCTGAATATTTAGATGATAGATGATGAGTGTGGAGGAGCTCTTTGAGGTTGATGGTCGCCTGTATTTATTAGAGCCAGAGTATACGGAGGTTCAGACATTTCTTAGCCTCATGTGGCCACTATAAAACAACATTTAAAACCTCTAAATAATGGGAGTCTCCCATGAAAATCAAGAGGATTGGCAAGAATGAATAATATATGATTATATGTTGCTTTTCCCAAAAGTGTCTCATCTGGGAAACTTCTCTCTAAAGGACATTGTTTATTGTGTTTGTGTTCTCGTCATGGACAATAACTAAGAGGACTTTCCGGTGAATAACATTCTCATTCTTGGAAAATTTTATTTGCACAAATCCAAGTAAATGAAAGTGAAACCTGGTTTAATGTGTTTCATTCTGAGTTTCTTTCTTACATAAAAGCCCCTAAAGTCATGAAAAACAAAAATGCATTGAAACTCTTAGCATAACAGAAGAATATGAATTACAGGTACAGCCCTTAATTTAATTTATTATTATTTTCATGTATAACTTTACATATTTCATTTGTTCTTGTTCTGTATGCACCTCGTCCTTTTACTCTAATGCAATGATCTATGAGCCATGTTGGTTGGAAATCTGAATTTGTTTAATAAAAAAAAAAAGTAGGATTATATGTCACGTTACTTCTCACTCCTGTACAATCAGCTGACTTTCTCTACTGCCTTAAGAACCCAAAATAATAACAATAATAATAACAATAAACGGATAAAAATGATGCCGAAATATCGTCATTATGATGTCGATTTGTAAAAAGTCTGAATTCATGCTTTGTCAGGTCTGACTGCAACACAACAAGCAAACAACTTTTAAAATGCTTGTTTTCTGAACGGAGTTCTGATCGATCAATGCCAGGCTATGCTAACATTCGAGCGCCTCCATTAACACTCAACATAACGTCATCTAGGCATAAATACGGCAGCGACGTTTTTGTAAACGGATCAAAAGTGTGCCGATATAACAACATAATGATGCTGATTAGTAAAAAGTCTGAATTCATACTTTGTCAGGTCTGTTACCATGACGGCAAGCAAACAACCTTTAAAATGCTTGTTTTCTGAATGGAGTTCTGATCGATCAGTGCCAGACTATCCAGCTGCTCCATTAACACTCCATCTAGGAATGTATTGTATGTAATGCTAACACCTTTTCACCTTGTATAAAATGTATAATATACTGACTAGTAAATGTTACTATTACTGAATGTCATTTCCTTCATTATAAGTTTCAATCAAATATTGAGATATAAGTGGAAAAAACTGTTCACAAAACATGATAGACATGACTGCTGACTATTTGTGAAACAATTTAGCCACACATTCACATACTGACCAGATACGGTCCAGACATATACTGGGTTTTATTTTATTCCAACAGGAAGAGTAAATAATGCTTTGAAAAACACAACAGTATAAAATGTACTCAATGGTGGAATGTAACTAAATACTTAAATACAATTTTGAGGTACTTCTACTTTACTTGAGTATTTTCATGTTCTGTTACTTTCTACTTTCTACTCCACTACATCTCAGAGGGAAATATTAGACTTTTTACTCCACTACATTTATCTGACAACTTTAGTTACTTTACAGATTCAGATTATTAATACAAAATATAATCACATTACAATCAAATTACACATTACAATCAAATTACACATATTACTGGGTGCATTCCATATTTATAACACACAAATATTGACAATTTGTATAATTTATATTTGTATTATTATTATTGGTAGTAGTAGTAATGTTTTTTGTGTGTGAGTCAGGGAGGGCGGCGCCCTCTATAGGCCGGCCGCCACTAGTTTTGACAGTTGTGTTATAATATCAGCAATATGTAATGTTATATATGATGGCAAGTTAAGGGCTTTATAAATAAACAGAAACCAGTACCGCTCACATCTTGCTGTTAGAGAGGCCCAGTGTAATGGAATGTAATGGACCTGCATATAAAGCCTGTGTTAATCCATACAGACACTGCATAGAGTTGAATAGTCACTTCTACTGTTATTGGACATATTCAGTTCTAGTAATCATTGTTCATGAAGTATTCTAGTTTATGGGAGGAGCAGAAGGAGAGAACAGGCTGAGCAGCTTTCTGCACCACAGTCTGCTGCTGCTGCTGAATTGAGACTCAAACTTCAGCACAAATTTATGTTTTGCTAGTTTTATTTATTTTTACACTTTATAAAACTTCAGAGAGATATTGTTTATTTATTTATCATAATTTTCAGTTGACTTTATAAGAAGCTGGGACCTTCCTGCACTTTTTGTTTTTAGATAATGTTGAAAAGTTCTCTTTTAATTAAACATGTGCTTTAATGCATTTCAATGAAGTTTTGTGTTATTCCCATTTTTGACACCAAGATTTAAATTTTTACTGCAAATGTATATCGGTTCAAAATATTGGTTATCGGTCTCCTTGATTACTAATAATCGGTATCGGTCCTGAAAAAAACATATCGGTCGATCCCTAGTAAAAATATGTATTAAGTACAGTATGTCATCCATTTGCACTTGAGTTATACAATTTTGATTTAATAAAAATAAAAGTGAGTTGTTTTTTAAAAGAGTGTTTTTATTTGATAGTTTCTGCATATTATCTGTATACTTACATAAAACAGTAGATAAGGGTTACATGTCTAATCTGATCTTCCTAGTTATACAAATGTTCTCTCTCTCTCTCTGTATATATATAAATATATATATATATATATATATATATATACAGCGGGTAAAATAAGTATTGAACACGTCACCATTTTTCTCAGTAAATATATTTCCAAAGGTGCTATTGACATGAAATCTTCACCAGATGTTGGTAACAACCCAAGTAATCCATCCATACAAAGAAACCAAAACAAATAAGTTTAGAAATTAAGTTATGCGTAATGTAGGGACCCACCAAAATGACTGGTGGGAGGTGACCACATGAACTCAGTAACATGATCCTTGACCCATGGACTCAGCTCAGCAGCCATTGGCTACTGTAGCATTCACACAGAGGTGTGAAATTCACCCAGGACAAAACCAGAGGAATCTTTTTGTTCCTTCTCTTTCTGCTCTTCATCTCCCTTCTCACCTCTCCTAACCTGTGGAGGTGAGCTGCTGCTCTCCAGACCAGAAGCTGTAGAAGCAGCTCTGCTCTGATATACGTATGGCCTGTTAGGAAACAGCCATAAGAACACAAGGAACATCTAAGGCAGAGGACGCGAGAGCCTGCCTTTTTACCAACTAACTTCAAGCAACAACCGCAAGGAAGTTAGCACCAAGCTATCAAGCTGCTGGGAAGAAGTAAAGAAGTATTGGAGCGATCAGCTTCCTCCAATCTGCACAGCAAAGACAACATCTTTGACTTGGAACCACAACTTCAACACATGGAATTACAAACCCTTTTCTTCCATGGATCGGTAACGTACTGGGCTTACTTTAGCAGTAGCAATTACACAGGGCTGAGCAAGACTGTTCAACTTTGATTTCTAGAATGTACTTGTATTGATTTGGTTTAATGTTATTCATTGAGCTTCGCTGTTGTGATATTAGTTGTAGTTATTTGTATTTGGGTAACTGGCTTCGCCACATCTGATGTGTTTAGTTTATGCTTCACATAGACAAGGTCTTGCATGCAAACTAACCATCTTTTCTAACCCACTGCATATCTAACACACATAAAGATCACATACAGAAACTGTGAATTAGTTAAACATAAACATACAGCTTCAGATAATCTTAACCCCCACATCACCCCCCTCTTTGTCCTTCCTGAGCACATGTGCTCCGAAGAACAAAGAGGCCATGTGGTGACATGTTGGCGGCCATCTTTGATCCCGCCATCTTTGTAGTTTTACAGTGCTCGCCCATTTTGTCTGTAGGCAGACATCTTGAGACAAGAAGCCATCTTGTCTCTCTCTCTCTCTCTCTCTCTCTCACACATACACACACACACACACACACACACACACACACACACACACACACACACACACACATGCTTACACACTTTGTTTGGTTTGTTTAGTTTAGTTATTTAGTTAGATTAATATTGTGTTTTAAACCTTTATTATCTTGTAAATAAATGATTGTGGAATATACATGCTGGTCTGTTTAATGTTGTACAAGAATGTGCTATGTCAAGAACTCCGATATCCTTCAACCTTACTATCTATTTTGGTTATAGTTATTCATTTAATTATTAATCAACGTTCCAAATTGATAGTTTAGCATATATAATGAGACTATATTAACGTTTTGGTTATTGGTCCCTGATTCCAGGGTGGTGCCCCGTTTATTATTAATGTTTATTGATAATCTTTATTAATATTAATACTTTTATTATTATTTATTAATTAATTTGCTAATAACCAAACCTGTTACGGCAAAATCCCTACATGTTGGTGCTCCGTGTGAGGCATAGTATTGTTGTTCCATTTGCAGTATGTCATCCATTTGCACTTGAGTTATACTATTTTGATTTAATCAAAATAAAAGTGAGTTGTTTTTTAAAAGAGTGTTTTTATTTGATAGTTTCTGCATATTATCTGTATACTGACATAAAACAGTAGATAAGGGTTACATGTCTAATCTGATCTTCCTAGTTATACAAATGTTCTCTCTCTGTATATATATATATATATATACTTACATAAATATATACATATATATGTATATATACATACATATACTGTATATACTTGCTTGTGTTTTACAAAAACAGAGCAAGGACATGCCATGCTCAACAACCTGGATTTAGAAATACAATCACAACTTGGTAAAGTGATTAAAATGTGTTTTTATTTTGCAACAGATGTTCAGTAGTCTTTAAAACAGCTGCAAGTGTTGCTGATGAAGGACTTTATCAGAAAATAGTCTGCTTAGCTCTGTGACTTGATACTTAATCACAGATGAAATAAATAAACAAACAAGAATTACCACCTCACGGTTGTCTGCCTCCTCCAACCAGTAGAGTTGCAGTTTACATCCATGTCTGTCCAAAATGTCATCATTTCATCATTTTATCATAATAAACATCTGTGTGAAATTGTCATAATTAGCATATGAATTGATGATTTATGGCCAAAAATATGTTTTGTGAGGTCACACTGACCTTTGACCACCAAACTCTACACAGCTCATACTTCCGTCTAAGTGGACGTTTGTGCAACTTGTGTGCTGAGTTTAATTTCAAATCCAGTTTCCATCATTTTAAATCAAGTTTAACTACATCATGATGACACTTAACCTTTACAAAACCAAGTCAGTCAGAAAGAAAGTATTCACACCATCAGTTCAGTGTTCACTGCATCCATTCAGATAAACCTCCTTTGGGGTAAAACAGAGGAAACGGTGACATCTGCTGGCAGAAAGCAGCTCCAGCAGGAACAACAGAACATGAATGGTGGTGATAACGACCGCTGTGTCTGTCATGTAACGTGAAAACTATCAGAGTCCCACATAAAACTGGAATTGTCCTGTTTGTACATGATTAGTGAATATAAAGTCTAGATTATGCACGGTAATCAGTTCTGTTTGTTTATTTTACATCAAACATTATATAAAATATGAAGTTGCTGACTTTACACCAAAATCCAGACGTAATCTGTTTGTAGTCAGTTGAGAAACTCAAATGAAGCCTCGACTGAATTCAGGTTTTATCTAATTCTGATACAAGCAAATATGTATCTTTGATTATTACGGCTTCCTTCTTTCTTTCCTTTAAGCCATATTTCTATCACCAAGAAACGTGTCAACAACGAGACTCGTATTAAATAAAGTTACGCTCATTCATCTGGTTACTCATGGTTAGATGTCCAGTTAGTAGCTCTGTCGATGGATGCACGGATGTCAACGTGCAGACTATGTGTGTGTGCGTGTGTGTGATAAACTACACGAAACAACCAAAACAGGATATGCAGCTGCAACCCAAAGTAAAGAAAAAGATCAACTTAAACTTTGTCTTTGTGAAATGAACAAGTTACTATATTATAGCCTGTTGAAAAACTATTTTGGCTCTTGGCGTCCTGAAGCAGCCTGCGCTGTGCACAGCTGATACTAAATCACTATGACGTCATCAACTGGTGCCAATTTATTAACAATTGAAGGCCATGGTTGACCACATGGGGCACAAATACCAACCACTACTCTATCAACATAATGTACATCTTATAATAATGAATTTAACTTATCCTTTTCTAATATTTGGCTCCTACATTGATAATATGAGAAATGGCTGGTATTGGTTTAATCATGGCTGTATTAAAGCGTCAGTAGTCAGTATATTTTTGGCATCATTGGGCAACAATCCCATAATAACCTTTCAGCATATTGTAATTCAAGTGTTCTGAGAGATAACTAGACTTCTGCTCCTCCTCATGACTCTGTTTTCAGGCTTTAGAACATCTAGCCAGTGATGGGAGACTTTGACCAATCACAGGTCATTTCAGAGAGAGAGAGCGTTCCTATTGGCTGTGCTCTGGTCATGTGACCGGTACTTCACCAGATTTCACAATGGCGGCAGCGTCACAAACGTTCTCGTTTTACAGCTAAACCGTGCACTACAAGATGATTCTGAGAACATCTGAGGAGAGAAATAGGCATTAATGTAACAGAATATTGATTCATATTTGATCAGCGCTGCCTAGTTTGACCGTTTGGCCGGAGTTTGTGAGTGATTGACAGCCGGTTCTCATATACCGTTGCCAGCTGTTTAAGGTTCCTCAAGGCCTGCCTAGCCGATATACATTGTTGGATGTCCCAGAACTTCCTTCAGTTGAACTCTCACAAATCAGAGATTCTCCTATTTGGCCCCCTCAGTCACAACTCAAATTTACAAGACAGTCTCGATTCCCTCTCAGTAAATATCAAACCAGTTGCAAGAAACCTGGGTGTTTTATTTGATACAACACTTTGTTTTGAGGCACAAATAAAAAGGGTGGTCCAATCTTGCTTCATGCATCTCAGAAACATTTCTAAAATAAAATCATTTTATCAACTCAATAGAGTAGTCAACGCTCTCATCTGCTCCCGTTTAGATTACTAGATAACGCCCTTTACTCCGGTCTCAGCCAAAACTCACTACATCGCCTGCAACTAGTCCAAAACGTGGCTGCTAGACTGATCACGGGTACGAGGAGATTTGAGCATATCACTACGGTGTTAGCTGCACTTCACTGGCTGCCTGTCAAATTTAGAATTGATTTTAAGATTTTATTATTAACTTTTACAGCTCTGCATGGTTTGGCACCAAGCTACCTCACTGAGCTCCTTACTCCCTACGTGCCACCGTGTAACCTGAGGTCCTCTGACATGGCTCTACCCAGGTCTAGGCTGGTGACTGAGGGTGACAGGGCCTTTGCCATCAATGCCCCTAGACTCTGGAACAGCCGACCTCAGGACAGCTAGCTCTATTACCAATTTTAAATCTCTTTTAAAAACCCATTTTTATAAAAAGGCTTTTTTAACTCCGTAAGGCAGTGGTTCTCAAACTGTGGTACGCGGTCTCTGTAGTGGTTGTAATGGAAATTCTGTCAATTTCCCTAGATGAGTCTTAATGAACGTTGAAATAAAGATCTCAAACAGATGAAATGTCTTTGTTGTATTTTATTCTTATAAGAAGAGGCACTGGTTATACAGAGTCACACAGAGTCTGCAGAAGAGTGCCTGCAGGAGAATATTACAATGTGATTATATAGAAATCTACAACGGAGAGTGTGGGAGAAGGAGTTGTTTTACACAGATAAGGAGTTGTTTTACACAGATAAGGAGTTGTTTTTACACAGATAAGGAGTTGTTTTTACACAGATAAGGAGTTGTTTTACACAGATAAGGAGTTGTTTTACACAGATAAGGAGTTGTTTTTACACAGATAAGGAGTTGTTTTACACAGATAAGGAGTTGTTTTACACAGATAAGGAGTTGTTTTACACAGATAAGGAGTTGATTCTACACAGTGTCCCAGTAAAAGTCAACAAAAATAAATCTCAAGGTCTGGATTACCACAGTTAATCCTAAAGTGATATCCTGGTTCGAGGGTAAAGACAATGTATTTACACTGAATATCTAATTGATCTTTGGCTGTAGATAATGATTGACTTCACTCAGAGAAATAATACACAGACACACAATAATTCTTTTTCTGTACCAATATTATTGAAAATTTCAACAATCAACCCCCACATTAACTCAGAATGAAAAATAATAACAAATGAATAAATAAAATAAAAAAAAAAAAAAATCTGGCCAGAAAATGTTTAAGTTTTGCTGCAGCTTTAGTCTCTTAATTTAGTTGTGCACAACTACAGTCCTTATTTTAACTCAGTCCAAAAGTCATTTTAGAGGTGGTCTTCCCAATTCCAAATGATGGAAAGATCTTACTGGTGCAATAGTAGGAATGAAAGCAGCGTCGGCGTTAGGGGCGGGCCATGGGGGTCCAGGCCCGTCCAAAAAGGTCACTGTGCCCCCTCAGCTGAATTCTCTGCTGACAAAAAACTAAACTGAAATAACAGCTAAGCTATAAGTAAAATTAAGTCATTCAGTTTGGTAATAGAAGGACTTAACACTGCAATGCAAAATAAAGCACAAAACAGTGATAGTTTTGCATTTAGGAAACAACTAGGATCGATTACATTGTTTTCTATTGGAGGGTCCTAACTGGCCACGAGCAACATGGCGCTGCACAGCGACACGGCGCTGCAAAGAAACACGGCGCTGCACAGCACCACGGCGCTGCACAGCACCACGGCGCTGCACAGCAGCGCGGCGTGACGTTTTGTCTGAACTTCTATCGGATACATGGTTCCTATTTTTTCCTGTCACTCATATTGAGAGGAACGGCTGATTAGTTTAGATAAAATGAGCCGAGAAAACCGAGTCAGTTGTCCTGGATGTAAATGAAAATATTAACTTGATTACTGACACTTTCAGCACAGGCATTGACGCTCACAGTTATCTGTAATAAAGTTCACTAGTGAAACTTTATTACGAGCTACCTGTCAAAAAATATAACAGCCACCTCACTAATGGTTCAAATAAAACACGAACACACAGCACAAAGAGACAACTATGGAAACTCTGGGAAATATGAGTCGTCACTACAATATTTCAGTAAGAAGCCTCGTTTTGATCCGCTCCGTTTGCGTGTTTGTTTTTTTAAATTGTTTTTTTAATCTAGCTCAATAGAAAAAAATGAGAGAAAGTAGACCTACAGACCTGGTGCATTAAAGCACAATTAGGACCAAGAGAGTAAAAAGCATCCTGTTCTCCTCTCACATCTTACTTTTTCTACCTGTTTGGATTATTCTGTTCAGTATCGTGGAATAAAACAATGGACTAATGTTACACTACAGCAGGCTGAGCAGGGACAACAACTGCTGAGTGAAACATCCACATTTAGTCTTTATTAACATAAATTATAGTTATGAAGAAATCAGTCAGACTGTTAGATTAATGTGTTGTTTAACTGTCTGTTTATCTCGGCACCCGTGTGTGCACATTTTCACCCTGGCACTAGCAAGACGCAGGGCGTGCCTGAGGAGTTATCTGTAGCCTCCAGTACCTCATTTCACTACTGAAACCATAATAAGGTGGCAGTTGGCTGGAGAAGATCACTAGATAACAACCTACTTGCTCTTGGCTATATCGTATGTTATTTCCAGTAAATATCAAAAATAAAACGTGTGTTTTCTGATTAAAAAAAAAGTACGGACGTAGGAAGATAAGAAGTAGCCTACTACTAACCCATCTTTGAGGTGGTTATGTCTTCAGCTCCAGTCTGATCTGGAGCTCACAGCTGATATGTTCCTGGTTTGTTTACATGATGTAACAGAAGTGCAGATTTAACGGATTCAGTGGACAGAGAGTGTCAGATGCGCGATGCAGTGCAATAGTTGGACGCTCGCATCCAGTTAGGACACGGTGTTAGTTTACAACCTGTTTTTGTGGACATAACAGCATGTGTATGCGTGCGTGCGCATAAGTGGCAGTATGTATACACCTCTCTGTCAGTTTATTTCTTTCATGAAACATGATAATGTTAAAGATACACTTAATAAAGGCTATATGAGGTGAAACAAATGCCCCCCCTGTCAAAGCTGATTGCCTGTCCGCCCCTAACACTCTGGTGCCGACCCTGACGTCGCTGCTGTATTTATGCCTAGATGAGTTTTGGGGAGTGATGATGGAGTAGCTACAATGTTAGCATAGCCTGGCACTGATCGATCAGAATTGCGTTCAGAAAACAAGCATTTTAAAAGTTGTTTGCTTGTTGTGTTGCGGAGAGACCAAACAAAGCATGAATTCAGACTTTTCACAAATCAACATCATAATGTCGTTATTTCGGCATCATTTTGATCCGTTTATTGCACTCGAATCACAGCACAGTCTGTTTATTTTGGGTTCATACGGCAGTAGCAACGTGTGGCCTGCTAGATACAGATACAGTTTGTAAATACAGCTCGCCGCCGGGTGACGTTATGAACCCAGACACAACGGCGTTTGGTTTTCTGACATATCTGGGACTTCACCAACATGTACAAAGCGGCAACAACGGTTATTTCTGGAGGACAGCGAGGCAAAAATTTGCTTTGCGCTTGGTGTGAATGCACGGTAACAATACGGAGCACAACATAACGTAACTTAAATGAACATAATCAACAGCACATGCACATGCACAACAACAGCACTATGTAATGATACATTGAACCGCTGACACGCTCCCCAGAAGACGTAAACACAGAACTGTTCTCCGCTTTTCATTTTGAAAGAGCAACGACCAATGAGGAAACTCCAACAGACGGCCGACCAATCCTGTAACTTCATCACTCAGTCAGTCAGTCAGACAGTCAGTCAGTCAGTCAGTCAGACAGTCAGTCAGTCAGACAATCAGACAGTCAGTCAGTCAGTCAGTCAGACAGTCAGTCAGTCAGTCAGTCAGTCAGTCAGTCAGTCAGACAGTCAGTCAGTCAGTCAGTCAGTCACTCAGTCAGTCAGTCAGTCAGACAATCAGACAGTCAGTCAGTCAGTCAGTCAGTCAGACAGTCAGTCAGTCAGTCAGACAGTCAGTCAGTCAGTCAGTCAGTCACTCAGTCAGTCAGTCAGTCAGACAGTCAGTCAGTCAGACAATCAGACAGTCAGTCAGTCAGTCAGACAGTCAGTCAGTCAGTCAGTCAGTCAGTCAGTCAGTCAGTCAGTCAGTCAGTCAGTCAGTCAGTCAGACAGTCAGACAGTCAGTCAGTCAGTCAGACAGTCAGTCAGTCAGTCAGTCAGTCGCACAGTCAGTCAGTCAGTCAGTCAGTCAGACAGTCAGTCAGTGACAGACTTTTGCGTTTGTAGGGCCGGCCCTCTGCGGTCCAGCCAAAAAGTCTTCCTTGGATGTAAAAGTCTCTTCAAAAGAAAAAATTCAACAACTACTGGCGGTCGAGTGATTATTTTATTTAAAACTTCAGCACAGCAGTCGGTTATTACAACTACAAGAAATAAAAACTCAAATTAAAAAGGCAGAGTACTGATACCTCCTAAATTTCGATTGTTTTAGGTCTTTCTTTTGTCAAAGCAAACGTGTGCTTAGTAGGGAAAAAAGTCCTCTACTTTTCCACGTTTCCCTTATCGGTTGACACTCAATTGCTGTTAAATGAGAGAAAAGACGTTCTCAGTCAGAGTACGCAATTTCTCACCTTCCAAAAACAACTGACTTTTCACCGATAAGATGTCTAAGTAAGTGATAGAGAAGTGTGAAACGCCAATTTATTTTTAGTCAAATTTGACAAAGCCTCCCAAAGCGAGCAGTTCCAACTGTTCAAAACACGTGCTGGCTACCGACAGTTATTTTATACTCAATGAATACACACAACGTTTGATTAAACGCTTGGTTTTTGGATATAAAATCACATCTCGTAAAAACACGGAGATAAAACTTAAGGTAAAACTTTCGTCATTCATATCAAATCTCTTCCAAGAACCTTTTTGTTCTTTAACCTTTGCTCGGAGGCAAGACTCCTCTTTACCTTCACTCTCACATCATAGAAGTCACACAGTAAGATATAATGTATCACCTTTAAAGTAACTCAAGACAAGTATTTTACATGATGAATGAACATAATTAAATGAGATACAGTTGTAAATGATCAAAAGATTACATGATTATAAAATGATCAAATGATAAACAATAAATGCTGTTTCGGCTCTTGGCGTCCTGAAGCAGCCTGCACTGTGCACAGCTGATACTAATCACCATGACGTCATCAACTGGTGCCAACTTATTAACAATTGAATGCCATGGTTGGCCACATGGGGCACAAATACCAACCACTACTCTATCTACATAATGTACATCTTATAATAATGAATTTAACTTATCCTTTTATAATATTTGGCTCCTACGACTGACGCCTAGCCGCGTCAGTCGGCGTCCCGCCAGTACCCCCGACGTGCGGGGAGGTGCGAGGGCCCGTTCATCGCTGCTCGCAGTTTTAATTTTGTCTGTATTTCATTATATCTGTGCAAGCACTTTGTAACTATGTTTAGAAAGGTGCAACACAAATAAAGATTATTATTATTATATATGGCAGCTGGACAGCAGACTTCAGATCAGCTCTTTCTGCTTGTTTTCCTCAGGTCTGTGAAATCTTGCAGATGACGTTAAGAGCACCGGAGGACACAGAGGAACATGATTTTTTTCAGGTTACCCGTTTCCTGTACTACTGTCACGATATATCGACCGTTTTATAAAAATAACTTTTTTAATCATATTTGCTCCGATCTCTCCTACTTCAGCTTTAACTTCAGCTGTTATTTAAATATACTTAAAAATATTTAATCCGGCTTTGAAGATGTGAGCAATGACATACTTAAGATCTAAGTAACTTTCCCTGAAAACCTGCCTGCATTAGGGGGAGCTATCTAGCCTGCTGGTGACACCCAAGCCCAATCACTACAGAACTTTGAATTTCGCGCCAGTTCTGATGCGTATTCAACTTTTCGTGAGTTTTCGTGCATCCTAAAGGCCTCAAAAATGCGATCTCCCGGCAGAAAAATAAGCTAGGGGTGGGCGATATATCGAATATAGTCGATGTATCGCGGCTTGTCCCACGCGCGGTATATAAAATGACTATATCGCGAACATCGACTACAAATTGTCATGTAATGTTTTTAAGCCATCCCGCCGGCATGAGACTCGCTTTGGTATTTCCTTCTCTTCCTACGGCGCCCTCTCACACACAGATACATACGTCACAGACTCCGCCCCCATCCCGCCGCTCTCCTGGGCGAGTGTGTGACGTAATCGGCCGGCGTGTTTTTGTTTATGGAGGGAAGCAGCGGAGAGAGAAAGCCTGGAGAAAGCGAAAGAACTGCAGCGAGTACGGTAGCGAGAACACGACCAAAGCAACCAGAACCAACCCAGAACCAGAATGACTCTGGCTTCCTCGCTTTCCAAGGCAATCCCATATGACAAAAAAGTGCAAAATGCAAAGAAATCACGGCCGCTCTAACCTACATCACAACGGTAGCGTAGTTGAAAAGCCCAGATTCAAAAGACTCATTAAGACACTTGATCCATATGAACATCCAGCTAACAGAACCAAAGCTGTGAGCCTGAATAAGTGGACCAGACTGCTCTGGCCACAGGCTGCACCTCGAGATTGGTGAGTCTTTCTACACTAGTGGGAAAATAATAATTTTTATTATCAGCAATGTTATAACAGCTTACTGGTAAACATAACAATAAGATACTTTACACTTATTACACGCCATTAAAAACTGTGTGTATGTGTATGTGTGTGTGTGTGTGTGTGTGTGTGTGTGTGTGTCATGTATTTATCAAAATATATAAAGCATGTATTGCCAGATAACTATTTGGTTAAAGTGAATACTGTTGGAAACTGTTTTGTTAAATTTAACTTGTGATTTCCCCCTTTTTGCATGCAAGATTAAAATAGTTCCAACAGAAACCACTAATGAATATAAACAAGAAGGTTTTAATGCAGACATACAGTGTGCTGCAGGGACTACAAGAATCATCATATTGGTGTGATTGTATGCATCAAAGGGTTAAATCAAGCATTTATGAAGTGCTTAGAGGATATTTGAAAATATCGCAATATATATTGTGTATCGTGATATTGCCTAAAAATATCGCGATACTATTTTTAGGCCATATCGCCCAGCCCTATAATAAGCCTTAGAAAAACAATAGGTTTCCTCGCACTTTGTGCCAGGACACCGTTGGGGTCCTGGCATTTTCGTGCTCTGGCCCTAAATAAGATGCAGGTCCAGGTGTGAACCTCTGTGGATCATCAGGACACGGCTGATCCTCTCAACACATCCACTTTTCAGATCACTCACTCTGACGGAGACCACCATCTGATGAGAGAAGAAGAGAACAGAAGTCATGAATCAGTGTTTACAGAGACTCCCTTCATCAGCTGTCAGTCACTGATGCAGCTCACAGTTCATTTATAAAACTATCATTGGCAAAACCAACCTCCATATCTCCGCTCACTACTCAATACCACAACTTACAGTACGTTCTAGCAAATTCATCAGTATGGCCGTTCCTAAAGTCTGCACCTCCTCTGGTCGTCACTCATTCCAGTTTGCTGCTCCTAGTGACTGGAACGAGTTAATAAAGAAACTAAAACTCCACACCCTCATCCTGTTACCCTCCTTTAAGAACTCATTAGGCAGACCACATCATGGTTACTAAATGTAACCATGGTTCTATGAAATAAGAGCCAGTGATTTGAGGCTTCAGTCAGACTGATCTCAGAGCTGTGACAGAGATGAACTGATCAATGAGAGAACAAAGACTTTCTGATCAGATTTGATGGTACGACAGTTTGATGGATGAGGACCACTGTCTCTATACATGATGTGATGCTGTCAGCTGTAATCCAGCTTTATTTCCTGGAGACATGAACACAACAACAACATCTTCTTCACATCAACTCTAACACATGATCACAACAAGCTTCTGGCTGATCTGATTGGCTGACTGTTCTCTCTCTCTCTCTGTCACTGTTCTCCTCTCACAGCTTACCTGAGGAAACACATCACAACAATACTGCTGAAACCAGAATGGACCGACTCCGACCCTCTACTGACCTCAGAGTCTCCAGTTTACAGTGTGGACTCTCCACAAGATCAGACAGCAGCTTCACGTTTGAATCCTTCAGGTTGTTTCCATACAGATCCAGCTCTCTCAGATGGGAGGGGTTGGACTTCAGAGCTGAGGCCAGAGAAGCACAGCTGATCTCTGACAAACTGCAGTCCTCCAATCTGAATAAAGAATAAATGATGAAGATAAAAATCACTTTATAATCCAATCAGATGTGTTCAGGTTTTAAATGTGTAGCTCAACATCACTATGTCCTAATCAATGATCTTTTCCCTAAAATGAGTAGAGTGACTTTGTCATTGTGTTATTGTGGATCATCATAATGTCAGCCTTCTACAGACATCATCCAAATGTCACCACAACATTCATACACCTGTTCATGTCAACACATATCAATAACATGCTGCTGATCTCTGTCTTCATCTATGTGTGTGTGCTGAAGGATCAATATCAATGATCAGACATTATTTGTGGAATACGTTGAAACAATCAGAAACCAGAGAAATATTTCTACTTCATGAAGTAAACTTGATCAATGTAAAACAAATATTAGTTCAGAGGATCTTCTGTATCCAGATGTGACCATTTACTAACAATGATAAACATTAATTCACTTTAACAACTAACAGTGGACATTTTCTAGAGTTTCTTTAAGAAACACAAGTCTTCTGTGACTGCAGACTGAATTTAGTTCAAGAAACATGAAAATATGAAGAAAAGGACATTAACAACTTTATGGATGTAAGTTATGTTTGTACATAAATCAGGTTTAATTGTTAATTAAAGATATAAGATCTATAATAGTAACAGAGTCAGTGAACTGACCTCAGAGTCTCCAGTCTACAGTGTGGACTCTCCAGAAAACCAAACAGCAGCTTCACTCCTGAATCCTTCAGCTTGTTTCCACTCAGATCCAGCTCTCTCAGATGGGAGGGGTTGGACTTCAGAGCTGAGGCCAGAGAAGCACAGCTGATCTCTGACAAACTGCAGCTCCTCAATCTGAATAAAGAATAAATGATGTAAGTTTAGAAGACAACGTTCCTGCTTGGAATGATTCAATGTTTAATAATGTGTTCAGAGCTGAAGAAGGTTTAGAACGTAGAAGTTTAGAAAATGTAAACTCCAAACACCTGAAGCCAACAGGATGCAGGTTGTACTAAATTCCCCAGTCAGGCATAGTTAGGGTAGCCTTTAATGTGTTGGGTCTTCTCTGGGTCATTAGCTGTGCTACAGGCACTGTAGCAGTTTCATTTTCAGTCCAGTCATGGTATGCGACGCATGCATGAGAGAAGTAAGTGTTGCTAATTGTTGTTACCTGACCAAACACAAATAAAAACCACAGAAGTTGATTCAAGATTCAACTCAAGATCTCAAAGTTTCTAAAGATTTCAAATATGTCAGGATGGATTTTGTGGAAATGTGAACAAAAGGTATATAAGATAAGACATCTACAATATACTGTATATATTTTAGGAATAGTGGAGTCATAAAATCAAAGCATCTTCAGTTTAAATTATTCAGTCAGTATAAGCATCAAATAGATTCATATTTTGTTTCTTAGAAAAACCAAACACTGAATATATTTGTTATTGTCTGATAGCTGAAATAGAGATTATTTATTTATTCTTCATACTTGTGTATTTTTTATTATCATTTCTTGGAAAAAAAGAAAAACAAAACATGATGAAAGTCAAGAGTTGTGATATATTAAGGTTTTAAATGTGTAGCTCAACATTGCTCTGCCACAGTCCATGGACTAAACCACTGAAGAAGAAAATGGACTCTAGCATTAAGATACTCAGTGTGGATCAGTATAATATCAGCCTTATGTCTGCAGTTTAGTGTCACCACAATTTTCACATCATATTAATCTCAGTACAGAAGTAAAAAATGGTGTCTGACCTCAGAGTCTCCAGTCTACAGCGTGGACTCTCCAGAAAACCATACAGGAGCTTCACTCCTGAATCCTTCAGCTTGTTGAGGCTCAGATCCAGCTCTCTCAGATGGGAGGGGTTGGACTTCAGAGCTGAGATCAGAGAAGCACAGCTGCTCTCTGACAAACTGCAGCTCTTCAATCTGAATAAAGAATAAATGATGAAGATAAAAATCACTTTATAATCCAATCAGATGTGTTCAGGTTTTAAATGTGTAGCTCAACATCAATATGTATTAATCAATGAGCACAACTTTTGAGCCTCGTCTCTGTACTTTTTGGCAAATTCCAATCTGGCCTTCCTATTCTTATTGCTAATGAGTGGTTTGCATCTTCTGGTGAAGCCTCTGTTCTTTTGTTCCTGAAGTCTTCTGCGAACGGTGGATAGTGATACCTTCACTACTGCCCTCTGGAGGTTGTTGGTGATGTCACTGACAGTTGTTTTCTTTACAGCTCTCACAATGTTTCTGTCATCAAATCAAATCAAATCAATTTATTTTTGTATAGCGTCAAATCACAACAGAAGTTATCTCAAGACGCTTTATATGTAGAGCAGGTCTATGACCGTACACCATAGTTTTGAGACCCAACAGGATCCACCAAGCGCACTGTGGCCAGGAAAAACTCCCCGATTACTGGGAAGAAACCTGGAGCAGAACCGGGCGCAGGGCGGGCGGCCATCTGCCGAGACCGGCTGGGGGGACAGATAGATAGAGTGAGAGAGAGAGAGAGAGATAGAGAGAGAGAGATATAGAAGCAGCCACAATAGCAGTCTAGCAGCTGTAATAACTAATACAAGTAGGGCTGATAACACAAAACCAATAGTGGTGGATGGAAAGAGTGATAATACAACTATCGGAAAGCCAGCACTGTCCAGCATCTCTCCTCAGTACGTCCATGTGTATTGGTGTGGGACGTCCCTGCGATCGATGCCCGTGCATTGGTTCCTGCAGCATCAGCATGCTTGCTGGGAGCTCTTGATGTCTTTGGCAGTGATTGAGAAGTGTTATTCTCCAGGCTGCCACATTGTCATTAGGTGTTGGAAATCCCTCGTTAGCATTGGTAGTCCCTCGTACAGACGTAGTTAATTAGGGATGGTAGCAGTTGGTGTCAAGCAGGCACCGACGCGGCAGCAGATGCAGCCACAATACCGGAGACCACCAAGATCCAGGTGAAACCCTGCTCCAAGTGTACCCATGCTCCAGGTATAACCTCGCTCCCTGGTGTGATCCCGCTCCAGGTATGACCTCACTCCAGGTGTGACCCCGCTCCACGGTTAGCTGCGAGACAAGGAGGCACAAGGACTCCCGGGAAGGAATGAAGTTAGTAACAACATGGACATGGGACATGAGTATATACAGAAGGAGAGGGGAGCTCAGTGTGTCATAGGAAGTTCCTTATGACAGTGTGTCATAGGAAGTCCCCCGGCAGTCTATGCCTATAGCAGCTTAAGTATAAGCGTTATCAAAGAGGAAAGTCTTTAGCCTACTCTTAAATGTAGAGACGGTGTCTGCCTCCCGGACTGAAACTGGGAGCTGGTTCCAGAGAAGAGGAGCTTGATAGCTGAAGGCTCTGGCTCCCATTCTACGTTTGGAGACTCTAGGAACCTCAAGTAACCCTGCATTCTGTGAGCGCAGTGCTCTAGTGGGGTAGTAGGGTACTATGAGCTCTTTAAGATATTATGGGGCCTGACCGTTTAGCGCTTTGTAGGTGAGGAGGACGATTTTAAAATCTATTCTGGATTTTACAGGCAGCCAGTGCAGAGAAGCTAATACAGGCGTAATATGATCTCTTTTTCTAGTTCTAGTCAGAACACGTGCTGCAGAATTCTGGATCAACTGGAGAGTCTTAAGAGACTTATTGGAGCAGCCTGATAATAGGGAATTGCAGTAATCGAGTCTAGAGGTAACAAATGCATGGACTAATTTTTCTGCATCATTTTGACACAGGATGTGCCTGATCTTCGCAATGTTACGTAGATGAAAGAAGGCAGTCCGTGAGGTTTGTTTTATGTGAGAGTTAAAGGACATATCCTGGTCGAAGACAACTCCCAGATTCCTTACGGTGGTGCTGGAGGCCAGGGCAATGCCATCTAAAGTAACTATATCATTAGATAATTTGTTTCGGAGGTGCTCAGGGCCTAGTACAATAACTTCAGTTTTGTCTGAGTTTAACATCAGGAAATTGCAGGTCATCCAGGTTTTTATGTCCTTAAGGCATGCTTGAAGTTTAGTTAACTGGTTTGTTTCGTCTGGCTTGATTGATAGATATAATTGAGTATCATCTGCATAACAATGAAAGTTTATGGAGTGTTTTCTAATAACATTGCCTAAGGGAAGCATATATAAGGTAAATAGAATTGGTCCAAGTACAGAACCCTGTGGAACTCCGTGACTAACTTTGGCGTACATGGAGGACTCATCGTTGACATGTACAAACTGAGATCGATCTGATAAATAGGACTTAAACCAACTTAGTGCAGTTCCTTTAATGCCAATTAAATGTTCCAGTCTTTGTAATAGGATGTCATGGTCAATGGTGTCGAAAGCAGCACTGAGATCTAGCAAGACAAGTACAGAGACAAGTCCTTTGTCCGATGTCAACTGCTGATGTTTTCCTTGGTCTACTGGTTCGACGTCTGTTGCTCAGTACACCAGTGGTTTCTTTCTTCTTCAGGACATTCCAAATGGTTGTACTGGCTATGACCAATGATTGTGTTATAGCTCTGATTGATTTTCCATCTTCTCTGTAATTGAAATTGTCATATCTGCAGTAGACACTCAAAGACCCCCGAGGAGTAGGCCAAAGTTACCCACGTATCTTTAGAGAATCTCAGGGCCTCACATCTAGCAGACCTTGTCACCATAAGCATTAAAACAGTGACCCGACAGTTTTGTCTTCTGACAGATGACCTCTGTAAACAACAGATGGCTGAAGTACTCGTTATGTCTTGAGATGCTCTGTTGTCTGTGAAGATGCTGTTCTGTGCTGACTTAAAGGGACTGTTTGTAACTTTTTAAGCGTATAAATGTACCGGGTCGGAACACATGCGCGCGCTCGCATGTGCACGCTCGCATGTGCGCGCTCGCATACGCACACTCGCGTGTGGCTGTACTCTCGTCTCCTCTAACTGCTTGCCTTCACTCAGAGCGGGCGCGCGTTCTCGCGTACTCGCTCCACCTCTAGACGTGAACGCGCGCTCACTCCACACTGCAGAAGAGTTAGTTTAGCTTTGAGAATATCTAGTGGACGTTTGTGCAGAAATAAATGCTGCAGCTCCTCCAGACCAGGAAGACACCCTGCAGAGCCCCGCTGCCTGCGCTGAGGCAGGAAAAGCCAACACTAGGATCAGCATTGATTCATGGAGAGACCTTTGTCTGGTCAGCTAACATTACTGCCAAGCAGCTGAAATATAGAGTGATATTGTGGTTGTAGCTGATGTGTGTCGCCTCACTGTGTTGAGCGATGCTCGTTCATGCCTATATAGAGCGAGCAGGTGCGAGCTCGACACTGACTTTCATTGATTTCACGGCCACATGTGTCGCTGTTAACAAGCATTTCTGAAAGTTACAAATAGTCCCTTTAAGGATAATGATTCACTTTACTATTTTTCCATGACTCTGTACTTATCTGTGTGTCATGTATTAGTATGTAAAAAAGCCTGACTATTCTTGTGCTCGGGGCTCACTTGCCATAGCTCACTCAGGTGGCTGTGCTCGTGAGTCCATCTGCAGATGTTTTTTATTAAATTTACTTGAAAGACAAGTTGTGACCTTGGCTTGTGTCTTGTTTTAACAGAAACTGCCACCACATCTCTCAGCTTCAAAATTGCTTGTTTTTCTCCCATAAACAGCTCTCTGGTCTTCATGTTGGTTACACCTTTTTAACTATAAATGCAGTCTGCACAGGCAAAACCCAAAGCTGAAACTGAGAGTAGACATTCAACGCTATTTATTGTTTGAATAATCAATGTAATAGGACACACCTGGGCAACAAAAAACACCCGTCAGTCACATGTTCCAATCATTTTGCTCACTTGAAAAATGGGTGGGTCCAACAACAGGTGCTATCTTCTAAGTTTTTTAACAGATCTAGATGTAAATACCTGGAAGTAGAAGCTGAAATCCTGATCTCTTGTCTCATATTCATCTTTTGATGTCAAACCCAAATGTTTTCAGTGTCCAGCAAAAATAAAGGAATTGGCCTCGCTGTTCCAATAGTTTTCGAGGGGACTGTAAGTGTTGTCTTTTCCTGGTTTTAAAGGCTACATTACAGTAAAGTGATGTCATTTTCTGAACTTACCAGACTGTTCTAGCTGTTCTATTATTAGTCATTATATCCACATTACTGATGAATATTTATCAAAAATGTCATTGTGTAAACATGTTGTGAAAGCACCAATGGTCAACCCTACAATATCGTCGCAATATCGATATCGAAGTATTTGGTCAAAAATATTGTGATATTTGATTTTGTCCAAGTCACCCAGCCCTAATAGATATAACTCAGACTGCTGACGCCTCCGATTAGTTTAAGATCAACATTATTGGTAATTTTACACAGAACCAGACTGTGGATTTAGTCCTCATCTCGTAACACTCAGGTTATACAGGGATTGCTTCACAGACAGAAGGAATGATGACTGACATCAATAACTGTTTGAATGTACATATGAACATGTGAGTATTGTATTGAGGTAGACATGAAAAAATATGAACCTGCAAAGATGTTTCTGATGCAGAATATTTATTTGTCTTTTGTTGCAATCTAAATGTGTGGCTTCAAATAATAAGCAATAAAACAGAGCACAGTTACACACGTAGGCAAAATTGTTGGTACCCTTCCGTTAAAGAAAGAAAAAAACACAATGGTCACTGAAATAACTTGAAACTGACAAAAGTAATAATAAATAAAAATTCACTGAAAATGAACTAATGAAAATCAGATATTGTTTTTGAATTATGGTTCAGCAGAATCATTTTAAAAAACAAACTAATGAAACTGGCCTGGACAAAAATTATGGTACCCTTAACGTAATATTTAGTTGTACAACCTTTTGAGGCAATCACTTCAATCAAGTGATTTCTGTAACTCTCAATGAGACTTCTGCACCTGTCGACAGGTATGTTGGCCCACTCCTCGTGAGCAAACTGCTCCAGCTGTCTCAGGTTTGAAGGGTGCCTTCTCCAGACAGCATGTTTCAGCTCCTTCCACAGATGTTCAATAGGATTTAGATCAGGGCTCATAGAAGGCCACTTCAGAATAGTCCAATGTTTTGTTCTTAGCCATTCTTGGGTGTTTTTAGCTGTGTTTTGGGTCATTATCCTGTTTGAGGACCCATGACCTGCAACTGAGACCAAGCTTTCTGACACTGGGCAGCACATTTCGCTCCAGAATGCCTTGATAGTCTTGAGATTTCATTGCACCCTGCACAGATTCAAGACACCCTGTGCCAGATGCAGCAAAGCAGCCCCATAACATAACCGAGCCTCCTCCATGTTTCACATTAGGTACCGTGTTCTTTTCTTTGGATGCTTCATTTTTGCGTCTGTGAACATAGAGCTGATGTGACTTGCCAAAAAGCTCCAGTTTTGTCTCATCTGTCCAAAAGACATTCTCCCAGAAGCTTTGTGGCTTGTCAATATGCATTTTGGCAAATTCCAGTCTCGCTTTTTTATGATTTGCGTCCTCCTCGGTTGTCTTCCATTAAGTCCACTTTGGCTCAAACAGTGACGGATGGTGCGATCTGACACTGATGTACCTTGACCTTGTAGTTCACCTCTAATCTCTTTGGAAGTTGTTCTGGGCTCTTTGGTTACCATTCGTATTATCCGTCTCTTCAATATGTCATCAATTTTCCTCTTGCGGCCACGTCCAGGGAGGTAGGCTACAGTCCCATGGACCTTAAACTTCTGAATAATATGTGCAACTGTAGTCACAGGAACATCAAGCTGCTTGGAGATGGTCTTATAGCCTTTATCTTTAACATGAAGGTCTATAATGTTCTTTCTTATCTCCTGAGACAACTCTCTCCTTAGCTTTCTGTGGTCCATGTTCAGTGTGGTACACACCATGATACCAAACAGCACAGTGACTTCTTTTGACCCTTTAAATAGGCAGACTGACTGATTACAAGTTTGAAGATACCTGTGATGCTAATTACAGGACACACCTTAGTTTAATATGTCCCTATGGTCACATTATTTTACATCTTTTCTAGGGGTACCATCATTTTTGTCCAGGTCAGTTTCTTTATTAGTTTGTTTTTTAAAATGATTCTGTTGAACCACAATTCAAAAACAATATCTGATTTTCATTAGTTCATTTTCAGGGAATTTTTATTTATTATTACTTTTGTCAGTTTCAAGTTATTTCAGTGACCATTGTGGGTTTTTCTCTCTTTAACGGAAGGGTACCAACAACTTTGCCTATGTGTGTATGTGTGCTGTCAAAAAGAACGTGAGAATAACTTTGAACCATAGAAAACTCTAATTAGATGGTGTTGTTCATAATCATCACTTATGTGCCTTTAAATTGGTGCAATACGTGTTTGTTGAAAAGTGCTGCACCTTTAGACATGTTCAAATAGAGCGCTACAGGAATGAGTCCTAAAACCCAGAAATGAGTCAGCATTTTAGCACTTCCTGTTCCCTCGTCTGGAGGTCAATGGGTTTTTTGAATGGGTTTTTAGTTAGATGCCTGAAATAAGGTCTGTGGTTAAAGGTCCAGTGTGTAGGATCTGGTGGTATATAGCGGTGAGGTGAGGAGATTGCCAACTGAAGCCTCTCCTGTGTGAAAAGCGTGTTGGAGAGCTACGGTGGCCGACGCAAAAACGTGAAAGTCCCTCTCTAGAGCCATCTGGAGCAGAGCCATTATGTAGAGAGAGTGTGTACAAACTACATAAGCTACAGTCAGTGAACTGACCTCAGAGTCTCCAGTCTACAGTTTGGACTCTCAAGTCCAGCAGACAGCACCTTCACTCCTGGATCCTGCAGGTTGTTGAAACTCAGGTCCAGCTCTCTCAGATGGGAGGGGTTGCACTTCAGAGCTGAGGCCACAACTTCACAGTGAGTAGCTGAGAGTCCACAGCCAGAAAGTCTGTCATGACACAAACATGACAAAATATGTTATTATGAAAGAGGACAGTTTATATTTACTTCATGCATTTGATGACTAAACAATTTGATATATACTTCTTTGATTAACATTTGCTCCTCACATCAGTGGTTCAGCTAATCTCATCTCACTGGTTGACATGAAACAATAATTCTCATCACTCTCTCTCAAACCTGCAGACTTTTAATCTTTGTTTTTCTTTAATCTTGCAGATGAAGAGAGAGAAATGTAGTTACATTGAGGCTTCCCTAATGTCCAGTCTGTCAGTGTGATCTGATCCCAGGTCTGTCTCCACAAAGTTAGCATGAGGCCTTTTTGATTAGAAAAGCATTTTTAAAACTCAGTGAATAAGTAATAATAACACAGTTGATAAAGTTGACCTCTAGCTACCTGCTGCTGTCAGGTTCACGTCCATAAATGGGAAAATTAAGTGACTGCTGCCAAACGGTAGAGAAATTAAACAAATCACGTAATAATATTAGACCTGTACATAATTAAACATTCATATAATTATATATTTTGATGACTGCATGGCGTTTTGTCATTAACACTCTTTTCTGAGCATCAAACGTATTCAGCTCACAAACACAATTAATGAACCAATGAGGTTGCATTATTACCTCCTTCCAAGGCCAAAGGAGGTATTGTTTTCACCGGCAAATACAACTGACTTATTTATGAAATAAACACGTGGAACACATAAGAATAATTTTATAGTGTGTATATTTGAAGAACTAAACTAGTAATCTACACTGATCTATAAAGTTAATCACATCTGGACTTACAGAGCTTTTCTGCAGTTCCTCACAGCTGGAATCAGTCTCCGTCGTCCCTCTCGTGTTGTGTTGTACTTCTTCAGGTCCAACTCATCCAGAACCTCCTCTGACATCTGCAGCATGTAGGCCAGAGCTGAGCAGTGGATCTCTGAGAGGTTCTTCTTTGATCTGTTCTCTGACTTCAGGAACTCTTGGATCTCCTGATGTACCGAGTGGTCGTTCATCTCCGTCAGACAGGGGAAGATGTTGATGCTTCTGTCAGGAGAGGTATCATCTCTGTTCATCTTCTTCAGGTTGTTGATGATTCTCTGGATGATTTCTGGACTGTTGTCCGTCTGACCCAGCAGGTTGATGATTCTCTGGATGCTTCCTGAACTGCTCTTTGTCCGACCCAGCAGACCTCCTAAGAGTCTCCGGTTGGACTCCAGAGAGAGGCCATGAAGGAAGCGAACAAACAGGTCCAGGTGGCCATTTTTACTTTCAAGTGATTTCATCATGGCTCTCTTCAGGAAGTCATCCAGGGTTGAATGAACATAGTCTTCTCCCAGGAAGTCCTTCAGTACCTTTGTGTTCCTGTTTGTGTAACAGTGGAACATGTAGACTGCAGCCAGAAACTCCTGAATGCTCAGGTGAACAAAGCAGTAGACGGTTTTCTGGAAGATCACACTCTCTCTTTTGAAGATCTCTGTACAAACTCCTGAGTACACCGAGGCCTCTGTGACATCAAGACCACACCGCTCCAGGTCTTCTTGGTAGAACATGATGTTTCCTTTCTCCAGATGTTCAAACGCCAGCCTCCCCAGCTTCAGAAGAACTTCCCTGTCAGCCTCCGTCAGCTCCTGTGGACTCGTCTCATGTCCCTCACCATACTTCTGCTTCTTCCTCTTTGTCTGAACCACCAGGAAGTGTGAGAACAGGTCAGTCAGGGTCTTGGGCAGCTCTCCTCTCTGGTCTGTAGTAAACATGTGGTCCAGAACTGTAGCAGTGATCCAGCAGAAGACTGGGATTAGACACATGATGTCGAGGCTCCTGGATGTCTTGATGTGTGAGATGATTCTGCTGGACAGCTCTTCATCACTGACTCTCCTCCTGAAGTACTCCTCCTTCTGGGCGTCAGTGAAGCCTCGTACTTCTGTTACCCTGTCAACCCATGCAGGAGGGATCTGATTGGCTGCTGCAGGTCGGGAAGTTATCCAGACGAGAGCTGAGGGAAGCAGAATCCCCTGGATGAGGTTTGTTAACAGCACGTTGACTGATGACTTCTGGGTGACATCAGATACAACCTTCTTGTTCTTGAAATCCAGTGAAAATCTGCTTTCATCCAGGCCGTCAAAGATGAACAGAACTTTACAGTCAGCGAGCTTCTCTGCTGTGACCTTCTGTAATGTTGGATGGAAAACATGGAGCAGCATGAGAAGACTGTACTGCTCATCTCTGATCAAGTTCAGCTCCCTGAACGAAAGCAGAACCACCAGACTGACATCTTGGTTTTCCAAGCCCTCTGCCCAGTCCAGAGTGAACTTCTGCACTGAGAAGGTTTTTCCAATGCCAGCGACGCCGTTCGTCAGAACGACTCTGATGTGTCCCCGTTGGTCAGGTAAGGCTTTAAAGATGTCGTGGCACTTGATTGGAGCGTCATGGAGGGTCCTCTTCTTGGACGCTGTCTCAAGCTGCCTCACCTCATGTTGGGTATTAACCTCTTCACTCTGTCCCTCTGTGATGTAGAGCTCAGTGTAGATCCTGTTGAGGAGGGTTCCACTTCCTGTTTCATCAGTTCCTTCAGTCACACATTCACATCTCCTCCTCAGACTGATCTTATGTTCATCTACAACCTCCTGCAGACCTCTATTCAGACTGATCTTATGTTCATCTACAACCTCCTGCAGACCTCTATCTGCTGAAAGAGAGAGACAAAGTTTAAGACAAAACACAGAAACTAATTATTTCCAATGCCAATATGAAAATAATCAATATAACAACATATAAAGAAGTAAAGGTTATAAAGTCATCATCCCTTCTTGAAGTAAAAATTAACGTCAAGGTAGTTTTTATATTTATTTTTAATAGTTTTTCAACAAGTTGCTCTGCAGGACAAGATGTTTGTAAGTTAGAGAAGGAGACTATAGCAGGAACGCTAATGTTGTTCAAAGTCTGTGGCTCCTGTTCAGTTCAGTTCAGTTCAGTTCATTTTTATATAGCGTCAAATCATAACAGAAGTTATCTAAAGACGCTTTTCATATAGAGCAGGTCTAGACCGTACTCTATAATTTAGAGACCCAACAAAATCATGAGCATGTATTGTTATGCGACAATGGCAAGGAAAATCTCCCCTTTCGTCAGTGTGACTGTCTGTCTGTGATAGAACAGTGATGTTGTTGCTTTACACAGAGTTTAATAGTTCTCCATCTTCATCTATGCAGATGGAAAACAAACAGCATTCTGATTGGTTAATGCAAAGACGGAGTGCTATCATAAAAACAAAACATAAAAATATAAATTTAGTCCTTTCAGTTCAGATTTTCTCTCAAAGGAGAACAAAGTACAAGTGATGCAGAGCATATATGTATCTATGGTGGAGAAGATCTTAAATGGTTGTCACAACAATAGTCAGTGTATTAAAACAACAAGTCCTGTTTCCAGACATGAAGACATCAGCAGACCGATCTGCAGTCTTACTTTGTACAGTGCTGGTCTGACTGGCTGTCTGCAGTCGAGGTCTTTTTCTGTATCTGGTCATCGGCTCCTCCACAGAAGCATGACTCCTCTTCTTCTTTCTGTGGAGAAATTACTTTATTAATAAAATCATTTGTTGATTGTTGTTGAAGAATATCAAGATTTGGCCGATACTGAAGCTCAGATGGTCACAGAGAAGAGTTAAAGTGTTGTTACTGAATTCAGCATTCAGTTTGTAATGAAAATGTTCCTTTATTTTAAATCTCCTGCTTTAATAAACAAGAATTAGCTGTTTTTCCTATCTGACTGTCTTATTAAACATTTAGTGATCTGCCTCAAGTTTGTTTATTAAAGGGGAACAATGGCCATTATTAAAACACTGATATTATTCTATTCTAACAAGGAACACCAGAGCACCCGTGTTACATGATGTGTGTCTTAGACTGCTGGTCTACCTCAATATTTAGATCACTTCTAACCTCAGTTTAAACCTAACTAACTCAAACTAAACTGCCCAAAGTGACTGTGAATCAGTAAAGGACATAATCATCTCTCTTTAATGGAGGACATTTACAGTGAAGTAGCTGAGGGAAATGATCAGTTTGTATTAAAGGGGAACAACAGACAGTAATTTGACTTCCCAGAACACGGGAGTATACGTACAACCCCACTTCAAAGAAGCTGTCATAACAGCTGATTTTAGGAGAAGTCAAACCAACACAGTATTTTGAGGACAAATATGAGGAAATTAATTACACATTTGAAGCACATTCTTTCAGATTTTGAATAGTTGTAAATCTTTACAGCGACTTCAACGTTCGGGCAGAAACATGAATATTTTTATGAAGTGTAAATTGTGAAATGGAGGTTCTCAGGTGTTTTGTTACAGAAATACAAGCAGTACTTTGTGGTTATAGAACCCAGACTAAGATCCATCTTAGTTTGAAACAGTATCTGCACTAATAGTTCTGCATCAGGAATATAAATCTTTTAGCAGAACATTTAGTCTTCATCCTCAATGCATCATCATCCACCAGGTCAGCGCACAGTAAAAACAGTCTCTTACTTTGTGTCTGAGGGTCCAGGTTCATTACTGAAGAATGGAGGAAAATCTTTGGACCAGTCACTCTTCATAGACAGACAGCTGGGTACTGGAGACTCTGCTCTCGGTCTGGACTGAACTCTGAAAACACCGAGATGATTTTATTCACATCACATGAATCCTTGATAAATTCTCTGATGACAAAAACATTTCAGTATCTCTAAACACACAAACTACTGCTACTGTCAATAACGTGGTTTAAAGTTTGTATTAGTCCTCTTAGATTACAGCTTTTCTGGGTGACTGACAGCTGTCACAGATACGAAGAGGAAGAATGCACAAATTAATTCTCTTTAACACACTTTTCGTGACACAAACTTCAGTTAATAAATACATTTTAGTAAAAAAACAGAAACACAAAATCAACAGAAAACAATATTGGTAGAGGAAAGTGAAAATGAGTCAATAAATGAGTTAGTAGCAGCTCTCTTACTTTGACTCTGAGGGTCCAGGTTCATTACTGAAGGTCAGAAGATCATCTTCAGACTGACAGCCAGAGACTGGAGACTCTGCTCTGTCCTCCTCTTCCTCCACACAATCACTCATCTTCTGATCTGAAGTCAGTCTGAGAAGTAAAACAGGAACACTGACTGTGAGCATGAAGAGGAAACAAGTTAGTACAAGAGTCACAGGCTGAGAGAACATGGCCAGTGCGGCTCCTCCTCTCTCCATTTCCAGGAAATCAGCTGAGTTCTGTGACTGTGTGTGTTCACGGCAGATAGCAGGTCAGCAGTAGATGTCATATAGAAGTGGTGTACATCATCTGAAAGCTGGAAACCTGAAGATTAATTTGAGATGCAGCTCAGCACTGTGTGTCAACTTGTTGTAGTCATACATCAGAAATAAACACAAATTGATTAATTACAATAAATAAATATTGAAGTGTATAAGGGTTTAGAACATTATGATAGAAGTCTATGATGGTCATCCCCATGCTCTATTATGTCTCATAAGTTGCTCTATTATGTCTCAGAAGTTGTTTCCAGAGTGTTTGTTGTGTTGGAGGACAGAAAGCGTAGCTTAGCGTTCATCATCTAGAAGATGTTCAATGTCATGGCTGAATATTTAGATGATAGATGATGAGTGTGGAGGAGCTCTTTGAGGTCGATGGCCGCCTGTATTTATTAGAGCCAGAGTATACGGAGGTTCAGACAGCCTGCAATAATAGAATACAAGTAGATGTAGAAATGGAAATACTCAAGGAAAGTGCAAGTGTTTTTTTTTTTTTAACTCTGGTAAGTTCAGCAATAAGATAAGATCAGATATTCCTTTATTAGTCCCACAGTGGGGACATCTGCAGTGTTCAGCAGTAAAGGGGATGGTGCAAAAAACAAGAAGCATCAGCTAACACAGTAAAAAAAACAAGAAGCATCAGCCAGCAAAGTAAAAAAAAACAAGAAGCATCAGCTAACAAAGTAAAAAACAAAACAAAAAAAAAACATTATCTAACTGGGTAAACAGCTAATGTTATGGGCGTTTCTCAACATGCTAAGGTTATCTTAAATGTCCTGCAAGTAGTTTACTGTCAACCGAGAGTCAGGTGTTGTAACTCAGGTGTTGTTTGTTCTCTAGTGATATGCAAGTTATGTTCATCTAATTTAAGAGCTTGGTTGATGACATGTATGTCGGTTTTACCTTTAAAAAATAAAATATCTCGTGTGGCTACACTGTTCAGACTCCCTGTGGACCCGTACCATCAGACTCCAACACAACCTACACTGCACCAAAACCTCAGAGTTATATCTAGTGAAGCTCGTCTTGCAAAACAGTGTTGGCGGCGGTCGTATACGCGGGGGAGACCGTAGCTTTGGTCTCCAGGACCGGATTCTCTGCTCCTCTGCCTGCCTTCACTCACACACCGTGCTCGTTCTCTCTCTCTCTCTCCACCTCTCCCGTGCATGCTGCTCACTCCACACTGCAGAAGAGATAGTTTAGCTCTGAGAATATCTAGTGAATGTTCAGTGGACGTTTGTGCAGAAATAACTGCTGCAGCTCCTCCAGACCAACAGAGGTTTCCCGTGTCTTGTGAAGTGACGGGGCTCCGCAGAGAGAAACTTTATCGTCTCCGACCAAAACTCCGGCGTCTCCCCTGTTCTCTCCGGCCGCGGTCGGGAGGCTGAGGCGGGAAAAGCCAACACTAGGATCAGCATTGATTCATGTAGAGACCTTGGTCTGGTCAGCTAACATTACTGCCAAGCAGCTGAACTATAGAGTGATATTGTGCTTTCAGCTGACGTGTGTCTCCTCACTGTGTTGAGCGATGCTCCTTCATGTCTATGTAGAGCGAGCACAAGCGCCAGCAACAGGACGCTGACTTTAGTCGACTTAACGGACACAGGTGAAGCTGTTAACAAGACATTTCTGAATCTTACAAATAGTCCCTTTAAATTATTCAATATAATTATACTAAACCTTATAATCCTTATCCTGGGAGTACACATGAACAGTAGACTGGACTGGACTGACAACACCGAGGCCCTCTACAGGAAGGGACAGAGCAAACTGTTCTTCCTGAGGAGGCTCAGGTCTTTTAATGTATGCAATAGGCTGCTGCAGATGTTTTACCAGTCTGTAGTAGCCAGTGTTCTCTTTTTTGCTGTGGTATGTTGGGGGGGGGGTAACACGAACACAAGGGATGCCAACAGACTGAACAGGCTGGTGAGGAGGGCTGGCTCTGTGGTTGGATCTGAGCTGGACGGTCTGGAGGTGGTGGCAGAGGGCAGGATGAGGAGGAAGCTGGACGCTATCCTGGAAAACCCCTCCCACCCCCTCCATGATGAGCTAGTCAAGATGAGGAGCACCTTCAGCCACAGACTCATCCCTCCTCGGCACAACACAAAGCGCCTGGGTCAGTCCTTCATGCTGGTAGCCATCAGGCTCCACAACCAAGGCTGACCCCCATATGACAACTATTAGGACTTTTAAGAAATTTAAACATGCACTATCTGGCGCACTTTACACTATACATCCTATATACCACTTTATTGCTGACTGCACATATGTACATATTACATTTATTTATTTATTTATTGCACATTCTACATTTATTTATTGACGGACTGTACACACTATGTTCACCCATTCACTCTGTATCTTTTATATCTCTATTATTGTCTTTATAATTTTTGTATACCTTTACCTCTCCTGTGATTCACTCTGTTTGCTGATGTTGCTGCTTTGACACCTGAATTTCCCTCCGGGGATTAATAAAGGTTCATCTTATCTTATCTTATCTTACCTTATAATTTACATAATTTACATGCTGCTTCGTTTCCGACTGTCACTCATCTTGTCTGCTATTCGCACTCCTCTCTTTCTTTCTCTCCTCCTCTCTCTCCTGCTCTGTACCTGTAGACCGTCATGATCCTTGTCTGTCATCACCTGATTGGTCGTACCAAAGTCATTAACACGACATTCAGTCACAGTCAGTGCATGGAGTGCACGTGGCATGGAGAAGATCGTCCTATCATTCTGCCTTGAATTAATTAAAAAAATAAATAAAAAATGTCTCTCGGACAGGAGCCGACTCGTTCCTAACCTAAATATCACTAAACAGTTCTGTGTTTACGTTTTCTGGGGAGCAAGACACACGTCTCTACTGCGTTAAGAACCCAAAATAATAATAATAATAATAACAATAAACGGATAAAAATTATGCCGAAATATCGACATTATGATGCTGATTTGTAAAAAGTCTGAATTCATGCTATGCAGGGTCGGCGCCAGGGTGTTTAGGGGCGGACAGGCAATCAGCTTTGACAGGGGGGGCATTTTTTTCACCTCATATAGTCTTTATTAAGTGACATTACATTTTTCTTTAGCTAGACAGCAACATTTTGATTTTAAAGACTTTAGTTTGAAAACTCAGAATGCTAAAAAAGTTTTAAATTTAACTGTCCAACAATAAACTTTATTTTGAAAAGCCTCTATAAATACAGTATTGATTATTGTTTGGGTCCTTGTCCAGCTTTCATCATGTCTGTAAAGTAAAGTTCATGTGAGCAGCAGCAGCAGCAGGCCTCTACCTGGACACTGATGACATCACGTCTCTCTGCTCTCTGATTGGCTGATAAGTATCACAACAATTTAACAAATTTGAAAATTTGGGCTTTCAAACACCATAAAGCAGCCACGAAAAAAAAAAACTTCCATCAAACAGAAGTCACACAATAATAAATCCCAGTTCATCACTTGATATCTTTGTAGTCATGCCATTTAACTGTCTATATTGAAGTTGAGCATATAGATAATATCCCACCTTCCATTACTGCCAGGCATAGTCATAATTAAATTATGTGGGATGTGGCTAATTTTCAAATGCCTGCATCGTGTGTGCAAAATCTCGTGTCTGTGGGTCCTGATGTAATGATTCAAACTGGTCATATATATATCTATATATATATATAGATATATATACATATATACGTATATATATACATATATACACATATATATACACATATATATACATATATACATATATATACATATATATACACATATATAGATACATAGATATATATATTTTAATTTTTTTATTTATACACACACACAACATATATTTATAATTTTTTACCCCCATGAGGAGCTATAGCCCCATAATTTATTATATCTTCAACTGTGGAATACTGACTTAACAGTGCAATAATTTAGTGCAGTAATTCAGCTGTGCAATAATCTGGTTTACTCCGGCATTAACACTGCATTTATGGTTTCATTCCTAGCACTATTCTGGAGGTTTTTACAGAGTTTTTTTTCATATATCATTCATAACCTGGTTTATACAAGATTTTATTCTTAAAAACACGGCAATATCTTTTATGGCTGCGTTAAAAAAAATAGATATTCAAAATCCCCTCTGTTAAAAACCTTTGACTCTAATATGTCAACAAAATAAAACAATCATTTTGAACCTGGCTTTATCCAATGTTCAAATTTCTGTTCTGGAAATGTATGAAAATCAGAACATATGACCTGTTCACCTGTAGTGTCTCCCCTTAAAAGAAGTAAAAACATGATGCCGTACTCGAAGCCACCACTGGGTGTCAGGATGGAAGCGTTGCTCAGTAATCCGTCACACTCTCACTGCTCATTTAACAAACCATAACAAATTCACTTTCAAGAGAAATCCTCAGGTGGTGAGCTTCAAGATTTTGGGAAGTCCTGCTGTGATTTGATTTCAGCCTGAATAATTCAAAGCCCCGGCGCTGCTCATTGTTCTCCTGACTTCCTTGAAGCTCAGCACATTTCAACACTGTCACATTATAAATCTCAGAGCCTGCTTGGGAAAATGAACATGTCTAAAGTTTGAAGTTTAGGCCTACGCTGATGTATCCGTTTCCTCTGTGGACGCCGCTGTTGGGAATTAATTACATTTAGATTTTTACTCTTCACAAAAGATATATTAGCATTAAGTGTCCCCGCAGAGCCTCGACTGATAGAAAGCACACCATTAATGAGGAAGAAAGTACATTTACTTATGTACACTTTTAGGTACTTTCCATTGTATGCCACTTTATACTTCTCTACATTTCAGAGGGAAATATTTAAAACTTTACACACTACATTTAATTGACAGCTATAGTTACTATGCAGAATAAGATTACACACAAACATATAATCAGTTTAATAAATATGATGCATTTTTCTCAATTAAACCACCAAATATACATATACATATAAAGTATGAGATGCTGCTTACATTTGAATGCATCAATAACAATATAGTGTTCAAATAATATGATATATAGAATAGTATCACTTACTTTTGATACTTCAAAGACTTCGATGATTTAAAGGGGACATATGATGCTCAGTTTCAGGTTCATACTTTCGTATTTTGGTGTTTCTACTAGAACATGTTTACATGCTTTAATGTTCAAAAAACACATTATTTCTCTCATACTGTCTGTCTGAATATACCTGTGTTCACCCTCTGTCTGAAACGCTCCGTTTTAGCGCCTGTCTCTTTAAGCCCCGCCTCCAGAAAAAGCCGAGGCTGCTCTGATTGGCTAAAGAGAAAAAATATGGTGCACCTTTGCACAAGGCCCCGTCCCGAAACGCTGTATCCAGTTCTCTTTATACATCCATGGTTGCTCCACGCTATGCGAAGATGCGAATTAGCTTTGCCACAGCAAGCAAATGTTTTATTCACTCCTTCGTTCTCATAGAATGGAAGTGAACGGGAGGCGGGAGGCTATAATTCGGAGGCAGTGGAAACAAGCTGTGAACACAACACTGACATTTTACAGTAAGTTGATTTTGCAAACAATTTGGAGTCGTGTCCAAGTCCAATATTCACTCTCTTTTAGCTCTATTTTTGGTCTCCACCAACTCCTGAGACAAATATCTGTCTCTTTAGCTGCTAAATGCTCCACTATGTTCACCAGCTAGTCTCTACATGTGTCTGTCTGCTGTTTGGTGCTGAGTAGTGTAGCCTAGAGTGGGTTTTTAAAGCTTTTTCACTGAAAAATGGCGCTTTGGGAGCGGTGAGAGTGAACCAAAACAATAAAGTTGTGGGTCAGACAACTAAACAATGAGCTGAAAGTATAAAGCTGAGAGGAGCTGCAGATTGAGGAGATAACTCTCTGTAGGTTTAACATAAAAAGAGCATGAATAATCATCTCCATCTCAGCTGTTCATGTCTGCACTAACATTATGGTCCCTTTATGAATGTCTGTTGTAACGTCTGGAGTCGGTGCGTAGGCAGCTATGACGCTGGGCTATGTGAAGTGATGTCTGTGTAGGTTTAGCATGTGGATGAGGTCATACCAGCACAGAGAGAACACACACACACACACACACACACACACACACACACACACACACACACACACACACACACACACACACACACACACACACAAGTATGATAGTATGATAATATAAAGTGTTATTTGTTTAAAACTAAATAATTTGGAGGTAAATAATGTTTTGTAACAGTCTGAAATCTGCCACGTGTGTTGAGAAGTTTGTCTTAAATGCTTTGCCTTTTTTGGGAAGCAGAACGCACAGATATCATTTTAAATGTTTTGGTTTGTTTATGCTTTATGTCAGTTGACGGTTTAAAATGGGTTTAGGTGTAACCCAAACCAATCAGCAACTGTTTATGAATTCTTTAAGGGCTGGAAGAGTCAGTAACAATTACATTGAGGGCTGTTTTTTCCCATCCATCCATCCAAATAATGCACTTTATGGTTTCCTCTATAGATCGGACTAAATATCTTAGGAACAAGCTTAGTAATAGAGTGCTGCAGGAATGAGTCCTAAAACCAGGAACTGAGTTAGCATTGTAGCACTTCCTGTTCCCTTCGTCTGGAAGTCAATGGGTTTTATAGTTAGATGCCTGAATTAAGGTCTGTGGTTAACACAAGCTGAAGAGATTTTTTTGTTCTATGGCATAAAATACGTCAATAAATACCCCACTCGAGAATTTTGAAGCCTTTATGTGTCTTAAAAAAGGCGGTTGCTAACAATGAATGAGACTACTAAACGTCATCACGCCAACTTGTGTATACGCGTGTATATTCGTCTATAGCCTAACGTTAGCTTTTTACTTCTGCTGATTGCATTCACACTTCAAAAATCATAAAAGTGATGTTCATTTGTGGAGATTATCTTGCTGAACAAAATGTGTAAGTATCATAAACGTTTGTTTACTACATAGCTTATTTTCTGCAATAATCTAAATCCCAATGGAACAATCCCGTTGGCTTTTTGTGAAGAGAACCAGGGCGATGCTAACTTCCTGGTTGGCCTACAAAAATACGTCATCCCTGGAGCACTCTGATGTGTTTGATTTAAATTCAAACACATTTTTCTTTTTCAAAGAAAAAAAAAACAAGGTTAATGAAATCTTAAAGGGACTGTATGTAAGTTTTTACACGTTGTTTAATAATTCTTTATTGCCAATGTGAGAACAGGTTGTAAAATAACCTAAAAAATGAGACCTTTTGCTACTTTCTGGGTTTCCTCTCTCAGCCTGTAGACTGCTTTTAATGTGAAGAATGCAGGACTTTTTTTCCGGGAAAATCCAACGGATGTGACGTCATGCACACTCGCGAGTGCCTTTACTCTCTTCAGCTCCGCTACAGTGTGCAACCATAGCTTACGTTCGGTTAAAAATGGAGTCAGCTAATGCCAACAAACGACCAGCCTCCACCACAACTCAGACTCCAACACAAACTCCTCAGAAGCAGTATAAAAGTATAAAAACGGACCACGAGCTGGCAAAACTCCTATTGGACAGGTCAGCTAACATTACTGTCAAGTATGTGAAATATGCAGTGATATTGTGGTTTTAGCTGGCTAATGTTGCTCACGTTAATCAACATGATGCCTGTCGAATCACTATTTTGACGCATGCTCATCGGCGTCTACGTAGTGCAAGCACAAGCGCGATCGCGAGCAACAGGACGCTGACTGTCGTTGACTTAACGGCCACAGGTGTCGCTGTTAACAAGCAATTTCTGATTATTACAGAGCCCCTTTAAGTAAAGAGATAAAAATGAAACATCAAAGTCTGGTTTACATTTTTGTGCTACTTTGTCATTTGTATGTGCATTCATAATTTCAAGTGTTTATTGTAAAAAGAAATGTTATTTCTGTCCCTTTGTCTTTATTTCATAATAATTACAAAACAGTAGCCGAGTCCCTCAAAGAGGAGCGTAGAGGAGTCCCACCGCTGCTCTACATATGAAGCTCATGTACAGACCGTGTCAGTGTGTGTTTAGTGAAAGATTCTTTCAACTCTGTTCAAACACTGCAGTCAGAGCTGACGCAGAACTCTGAAACACATGCGTGCAATGCACATCTATACACCCACTCACCCACCAACACAAACCACCCACATACATGCACTGACCATGCAACACGTTCTCATCCCAACTCATCACATACTGAGGCTTTGTCAGACCGCGTGGCGTCACTTTATGGTGGCAATATGCTTAACGTTGTAAATAAAAAAAAAAACTTCAGGCAACGAACCCACTTAGTTAGAGTTAGGGAAAAAACATCATGGTTGGGTTTAAAATTGCTATGTTTGTAAAGTGAAATTGAAAGTTAACGTTGTGAACACGGGACACGAGGAACAGCTGATTGTAACGTGAAAGTGAGACTTATTGCAGGAGAGCGGACAGCGGTCTCCTGGATGAAAGTCTTGTGTTTGTTGGACCCCTCCCACCCGCTCTATGTTGTATCTTCGCTCTTTTAACTACGTCACCACTGTCCCCGACCACTTCTCTCAGCGTTTGCTGTTGCCGCGGATGAGTTTCCATTTTAGTTGCTTGAAAGCCCGGTGCGTCTCATACAGGTGCTAAAGGGTACTTTGTGCATCAGCATCACACGCCGACAGCCGTGATGAAGCGTTAGGGGTGAAAGTGGGCCGGTACCGTCCGGTACTCCGTACCACTAAAAGATTCAGAAGGGACAGCAGCTGCCTGCTGAAACCCACGTACAACCCGTCATAATCGCATTTCAAACAAGAAACACATTTGCTAATGTTAGGTCAACAAACAGTTAGTTAACTCAGCCAAGGAGGTTATGTTTTCGGCTGTTTATCCAAAAGTCTGCACATCTTTTGGTCGTAACTCATTCCAGTTTGTTGCTCCTAGTGACTGAAATGAGTTACAAAAGATGTTAAAACTCCACACCCTCATCCCGTTACCCTCATTTAATAACTCAGCGATAGTTTCTCATCACTGCACCTGCTTCTGAATTTGCCTCTCTGGAACACAGCACATACATATATTTATTTATTACACTGCTGTGTTGAATACTCGATTCTGATTGGTCAATCACGGCAGACCGTTGCTATGTATAACAGACTGTTGCTATGTATAGCAGACCGTTGCTATATATAGCACACCGTTGCTATGTATAACAGACCGTTGCTATGTATAGCAGACCGTTGCTATAGGCGCAGCTGGGATGTTGGACTCTGGCGGACCGTTTTTGTGTCAAAATATTGATTTCTTCAGTAAGTAGCTGTGTAATAAGCGGGATAATGTACAGCTAGCAGGTCATTGTTGTGATAGAATCCTCGACAGGGCGACGTGCAGCATCGCCCTGTTGAGGATTCTTTCACAACAATGACCCGCTAGCTGTACATTATACCTTACATATATATTGTTGTATATACTGTATATATTGGGATGTTTTATTTTTGTCTAATGTTTTATTGCACTAGTCGTAGTTATGTTCTAATGTCTTGTATGGCCTTGCCTTCTGTCGCTGCCTCTTGGCCAGGTCGTCATTGTAAATGAGAATTAGTTCTCGATTGACTTATCTGGTTAAATAAAGATAAAATAAATAAAACCTGCCAAGCGCCCGGTAAATGAGAACGTGCTGGTCCATGTGAATACAGACACCTTTGGGATCCTGTCCAATTCTTTTTTGCAAGAAGTCCCATGTTGATTTACCTTCAGAAAATTTGGCCAATTTGAGTTTGATTGAGCCGGTAGTGTGATTAATGTGAAGGGCAGATGGACTCGGCTGTCATGCATAAACCAACTCCCAACCTCCTACAGCACAGAATACATGAACAGCTCTGCTGCAGTGTGTGTGTGTGTGTGTGTGTGTGTGTGTGTGTGTGCGTGTGTGTGTGGTGTACTGTCAGTGCTTTCTTTGTATCGTCTTACTCTTGTTTGATTGAAAGAGGGAGAGAAACACACAGGCCACTTTGTTTTTCTGTGTATTTGTGGCCTATGGATTTGACCATTGTTTCTCAAAGAGAGAGTGGGAGAAAAAAGAGGGAGGGGGGGGTTGAGAGTACAGTAGACAACGGAGGTCTAGTCCGTGATTGGTACAGCTGTCTCTGACTGTTCTGCCTACAGCCGCAACCACATTTCAATACATTTTCATACGAATCAAAAGTTCTTTTATTTTTTCCTCTTTAAAACACCACAAACTGTGCGAGTTGATTGCTATCATAGGCCCGTGTGTATGTGTGTGTGTGTGTGTGCCACATGGTCGGCCCTTGTTGCCATGGCGACGTGGTGGGCATGGAGACGGAGGTGGCAGGTTGGGGTCAGGCGCAGCGGGGCGCCGAGCTTAGATTAACTGTGACTGTGACTCTGTGAGAGAGGAGAATAAAAACCAGCAGGCTATCGAGGACCGACATGACCTCCGTCTCTGGCGCTCCTCCGGCTACCGGCGGCGGCTACGTCCAAAAGGAAACTTTTCATTGTCCAACGCCAGTGTCTTGGCTGCAACTTTTCAAGATCAGCCTTTCACTTATATCTCTGTAAACCCCTTGCTCAGCGCTCTGGGAGGCGTGTGTGTGTGTGTGTGGTATTGTCCTGCTACTGAGATTCCTCCTGGATGTTTTAGGCCCAGAATAAAACAGTTCCAATGGGAATATTTAACAGATTGACTTGAGGAGATACCCCTAATATGAATCAAACTCTCCCTCTGGAGGACTGTGAGGTGTTACAGTACGAGACAAGGTCAAACTGTAGCTGTCAGTTCCATAGCTGCTGCCGGTCCATCTCAGCGCCGTCCGGCCTCTCGTCTAAAAACCAACCTTGTGTTAGCGTGTACAGAGGGGTCCATTGTTTTGGTGGCTGTTCTGACGGATGCCTGCCCGATGACTTCAGCTCCGCCATGAACTGTCTCCTTATTCTCCTATATAGGACCGGGATCACAGCCGTGCCGGTCTGGGCATGGGACCACAGCTGAGAGGGAACCAGAGGTCCAGTAAGATGCTGAGCTTGTAGCCTATAGCTGGAGAGGAAGCCAGATCTATAGACGGGGACTCACAGGAAAAAACTATTGTTTCTTTAGATTGTTTAAACTACGGCTGTCAAAGTTGACACAAATTTTCTTTAACGCTATTTGCGATTTTTAGGTTGTAGCGGGCTCAGTTTTAAAGCCATATGGTGAAGAAAACCTGATGAATCCATCGGTACCAACTATGTCATACTAGCTTGTCACAAAGGAGGTTAAATAATGCTCCAAACTTATGCTAAATTTTGGCAAGGAAAAACTGTCATGTCCGTTTTCAAAGGGGTCCCTTGACCTCTGACCTCCAGATCAGTGAATGTAAATGGGTTCTATGGGTACCCACGAGTCTCCCCTTTACAGACATGCCCACTTTATGATAATCACATGCAGTTTGGGGCAAGTCATAGTCAAGTCAGCACACTGACACACTGACAGCTGTTGTTGCCTGTTGGGCTGCAATTTGACATGTTATGATTGGAGCATATTGTTTTATGCTAAATGCAGCACCTGTGAGGGTTTCTGATCAATATCTGTCATTGTTTTGTGTTGTTAATTGATTTACAATAATAAATATATACATACATTTGCATAAAGCAGCATATTTGTCCACTCCCATGTTGATAAGAGGATTAAATACTTGACAAATCTCCACTTAAAGTACATTTTTATAAAGCATTTTATGCTTCAACCTTTCAACCACAAATATTTATATTTTATACTTTGCATTACTTATGTCTAAGGGTATAGAGTACTGTACTGATTTCAACTGATCATTCAAAATATAAACCTTTTTTACTGGTGCTTTCGAACATTACTGATATAGATTTATTATCTCCGCCAGGAGATTATGTATTTCTGTGTCTGTCTGTCTGTCCACAGCTAACCTCACATACTACTGGACCCATCAACCTCATATTTTTTTGTGCTCATTTATGACTGTATGCTGAAGGACCTCTTGACATATTTCATTGACTGTTTATACCGTCTTTGACTGCCGACTCCCTCACTACTCTTACTCCTTCAGTTTGGACTCTTGTTTCCGCTACAGACTACTAATTGTTCCTCTCTTGATTTGTACGCCTAGGTGAGACAATAGCATGTATGTACAGTATGTATGTATAACTATCACTTAGCAAATGAGAAACTGAACCGAGCCCTGAGCTGAGCAGAGCAGAGCAGAGCCGGTGGGCAGCAGAGTCCTGCGGTGTGTGTTTGGTTAACAGTCAACATGAAGCGTTACACAGTGAACTGCTGTTGAGCTGCACGGAGCCGGTGCAGACAGCTGCATCAGTTAAAACGAGAGACGTACAAGTGAAAAACATCTGATACTCTTGCGGTCTAAAACTCTTGTAAAACTTGCTGCCCGACTACCTTTCCTCACTTTAAGCATTCAAGGTCAATGCCTAACCTTTAAGCGAGGGTTTCGCAATTTCCTTGTTACCATTATAGACACTTTTTGTGGTTTACATTCATTCAAACAAACATTACATCAGTGGTCATTTGCAGATATATCTGGCGGAGATCTGCACTCTCCTGAGTGCACTTTTCCAGTTGATAGTATGTTCCAGTCCTGTTTTTAGAATGTGACGATGATGGAGCTATAGCCCACCGTTTGGTTTACGTTTGGATAACGGATCGCGCCATTATGAGAACGAGTTACTCAACGTGAGGATCTGGTTAAAGTTATGTTTCTGTTTGTTTAGCGCTGTGTGGAGGAGCTAATGGGCCCGAACTACAGCACTCTATGGCTGAACGACGTTTTTATTGGCCCTCATAAAACAGGATGTAGAAATAATGATTCTAATTTACAATTTCAATGAAAGCATGAGGTCCTGCTTTCAGTCAAAGTGTGGAGGGTTAAGCACCGCAGTGTGTGAAAATGCTTGTAAGAAGGCATTAGCATGCTCTTTGGGGGAAGTTCACAGAGCTAGGGGGTATTTCAGGGAGGTTAAACTCCATGTTGATGAGTTGTGCTGCTCCTTCCAGGCACCTCCTCTCCCCATTCCTTCCTACCTGTACCTTCCTCTCCAAATCTCCAGCTCTCAGCCCCTAGGCAGCTGGCTAGCACCCATAAACCCCCCGGGGGAACAGCTGTGATTCTTGGAGGCCCTTTTGTCCCATCAAATGAAGACGTCTCCTCTGGTTGTTACGGTGAAGGCAGACCGGGCGATGCTTGGCTCACTGCCACCCACTTACAGAGAGACAGATGGGAGAATAAAGTTGGTGGGGGTGTGGGGGATGAAAGTCGGGTAGGGGAAGATGTTAGCATGAGGACAGACAACAGAACAGAGCATGAGGACAGACAACAGAACAGAGCATGAGGACAGACAACAGAACAGAGCATAAGAGGAAAAAGTGTTTTTACATGTGACAATAAGGTGCATACGTTGGTGGGAAAGACAGCAGAGAAAGGGGAAGTGAACGAGACAGAGACGGGGAGACTCTCCTCATGAGACAGCAGGTAGTAGGTACGTGACACATTTTTGGAATAGCAGCCAATAAAAAGGTGTCAAAGAGTGTGAGAAAGGTTTTGTAGACACTAGTATCTAAACAGTGGGCTAAATGTTAACACCGTGTCACTTTCAGGATGGAGATGCCTTATACATGAGTTAAATATAACTTTGCTTGGCTTGTAAGTGGTGCTTTAAAAAGGTTTCATAGTGTGTATCTTCTATCTCACCTAATGGCAGATGAATGACAGCAATTTTTAAGACATTCCGCATGCAATAACAACGCCGTCCTTGCTTTTGGCGTGTCATTTCATGGCACGTAGTCTGTAGCTACTGACTGCAATGTACACTCATTTGTGTGAATATGCTACGCTCAGAGCTAGTGTATGTAGAATGAAAAGTGAGAAAGACTGTGGGCAGGTCAAACAAACACAGGACTTCAACACACAACTTTCAACCAGGCAATACATCCCACTTCAAATGCAGCTTTGTATATATTTCATTACATACATTACAAACTTTTTTGTGTCACAGACCCCTAAATTGATAAACATTAGGTCACAGATCCCCATTTGATTCCCTGATATCACTTCAGAGACCCCCATCTGAAAGGATTTTGGGTGTTAGATATTATTAAGATCAGAATTCTCAACTACAGTTGAGGAAGTAAAACCTATGATCAGAATAGTCACTCTTATGACTCTTATCCCTGCTGACATTGGGCGAAGGCTAAATGTATATTCGGTTAATAAAAACTTTGTGTAGCTATTGATACAAATTCAATTGTACACAAATATAATATTACATATATATGCCACAATAAAAAACAATTTATGATGTTTGTTGGACTACAGATTAAACTGGATGAGAAGGAATAACAAAGTCACCATTTTCATAGCATTAAGCGAGCTATGTGTTGACACAGAGGAGCACCGAGACTCACTAGGAGGTGGCGGTACGCAAGAGGAAGTAAGGGTATTCATGTGGATAAAGTACCGGTACTCAGTACTGGTGAGTACCGGCCCATTTCAGGCACTGGTTTATGTACTTATTTTAAGCCCAACCATGATGTTTTTCCTAAACCAAGTAAGTAGTTTTGTTGCCTAAACATAACCGGTAACGACCTAGAGTGATTGTATTTTTTCACCTCACAGCTTTTCTTGCTTGCTTCTTTTTATCTCCTTAAAGTTCCTCAAATCCAAACATATCCTCTTCTCTTTTGCAGCTTTTGCAAGCTCAACAAGCTAGACTAAGAGGTCTCAGAAAGTTCCTCTTTGCTACTCCTCTATGTTTGTATTGGATCCAGACCCTGGCCATCCCAGTCGAGTGTTAACCCTTTAGTGTTTACATCCTGAGTCCCCGACCGAGGATCGGCGGATGTGAGAAAACGTGCTGGTTTCAGGCAGGTGAGGAATTCAACCTACTGCTCTCCTGCACTGTGAAGAGAGGGAAAGTGGAGGTCAACAGAGAGGGGAAGTAGTACATTTACTCTAGTGCTATACAAGCAAAATGATGAAGTACTTGTACTTTACTTCAGTACTTCCATTATATGCTACACTATAATTCTCCTCCACCACATTTCAGAGGGAAATTATTGATAATTAATAATAATAAAGTTTATTTATGGATGTGTCTGCAACTACGGGCATTTTTAGGTCCCAGCAATGAAATTTGGGATTTATGTTAATTAAATAGATACCAGTATCAGGCATCGGGTCCGATACTGTGCCCATGTACTCAGTCGGCGCACGCCGGCCCTCACTTTCATTGCACCACGGGGTTTTGTTTGCACCCTCTGACTGACGCGTTAGACTCCTTGGTCCGCGTTTCAAGATGGGTCAGGTGGGTTGCCGACATCGCCGCAGACCCCTGGCACCTTTTACGTGGGCTGAGCCCCGCCCTGGCGCACTCAGGATAGTCCGCCACGGTCCCCGGCGGGGAGAGAGGGCGCAGCGAGCACTTTGGCCACGGCCACGGGAAGCAGCTTCACCCCGAGCCTTTCCAAGCCGACCTAGAGCCGGTGGCGGCGCACCGCCTCGTATATGGGACTCCCCAGCCTGCTGTGTGTCGCTCACACCCTCCAGCTGGCTGTTAACGAGGGTCTTTTGGCACAGAGAAGTACTCGTATCGGTACTCGGTATCGGCGAGTACCCAAATGTAAGTACTTGTACTCGGTCTGAAAAAAAAAAAGTGGTATCGGTGCATCCCTACTTATAAGCATTAAAATTAAATAGCCGTTCAATTCTGTCATCCTATGAGCACCAAAACATTTCATTTAAAATAGAAGTTCTTAACTCATCGTTTGGACAATACAAAAGAATTGTGATTTATTTTCAACTTCTAACTTGCATACTTCGCACAACCTGTTGTCCTCCTGGATGTTTTTAAATGTACAGACTTCAAGGGCAAACACGTTAAAACCCAAATTCATAGAGATTGATTTGAGATTTTTTTTATTTGGGAGAGTCCAAAGTGAGCGTAGTCGCAGAAACACCTTAATATAGCACCTGGAAAAAAAAGAAAAGCACGTTACTGATAATAATGATACTGTGCTTGTGACATAACGGTGAAGTGGGAGCTGAGCAGGAGGTTCCAGGCTGCGGAGGGTCGAGGGTGAAGATGGAGAGCGTGCGGCGGTGGTGGAGGAGGTTTCGTGGGGCGGAGGGCCGGAGCGGATCAGGGTCGAGGGGCTGTTCAGTGTTTGGTTAAGGCCAGATGGCAGGAGAATGGCGTCTGTAGCCCCTGTTCTGTGTGCTGCGTAGCGAGGGGCTGGGGAGGAATGCTCGTCTTTTCTTTGCTCTCTCTCAGTGAGTGGAGACTCGGAGGGACTGCTGCACAACGGTGGATTAAGTCCCACATTCCCTTTTTAATCTCTCTATAGTCACCCTCAGCTGTTCGCCCTCAGGCCTGTGATCCTCCACCTCCCTGTTGATGTTGGGCTCGCGTACAGTATATAAACACACACGCACACACACACACACTACAGTATGACCACAGACACGCACCATCTCCATCACTCAAGTGAGTTTTTCACAGATTGGGACTGAAGGTCATCTCAAGCAAACATTCATGCTCACTGTGTTGATTGTGTGCTGATAAGACTAAAGGCCAAGATAAGCGTGTATTTTGCTTTATACACGTGAACGAGTACGCTAGGGTTCGCGTGACATAAATTTTGTCATCAGAGGGTGTACGCATAGGCTCTGTGCGGTCTTCCGCATATTTGTTGTGACCGCACGGATCTGTCCGGACCTCTCCGGACCTCTCCGCGCAGCCACTATGTACAAGTGTGTGTGGAGCAAACACTTTCTCATCGCAACTCGTCACATACTGCCGTTTTGTTGCGCCACCTTGGCGTCACTTAAGGTTTAGGCAACAAAACAATGTAGTTAGGTTTGGGGAAAAAACAACATTATTGGGCTTAACATGACAACATTTGTACAGAGAAAATGAAACAGAACGTTATCAACACTGTAGTTAATGGAAAAGCCTGGTGCATTTCATACCGCCGGTACAGTCGTGACAAAGCGTGGGTAATTGACGCGCTGGAAATGAGAATGGGCTGGCGGTGCGCATCAGTATAAACAGAACTACTACCCGTCCGTTGTGTCCACAGCCGGCCGTGTACGCGTCCGTTTGGGAGTATAACCGAGGCTTTACGACATATATTGGGATCTACAGATGAAATGTGAGCTTCAAAGATCATGTATTACCAAAAACATTCGCCACAAGCTCCACTGATTTCCCACATCTCTGTCAAACATAAAGAATTCAGCTAAATGTGCGGCAAAGTCATGATACATGACATGGTAATTAGATGTTTCATCAAGTGGGCTGAAGTGCATAAATTGGCTTTTCGATAATTAGAAAAATGTGGCTCAAGAACTGTAGTATCAGATAAATAATTAACACACATTTGAAGATGTCTTACTAACAAGACTATAGAGTATATAGTGCTAGTGGCTCTGTGAGGCTGCTCTGCAACGGTGCGTTACGTTAAATGCTTACGTCAGCCTGCTAACATGCTAACAATGACAATGCTAACATGGGAATGTTGAGTAGGTTTAATGTTTACCATGTTTGCCATCTTAGTTTAGCATGCCAGCATGACATTGACATTAGCTAATTAAACACAAAGTGCGACAGACTGTATGTGGGATCAACATTGTGAGGAAGGTCGACACTCAGACAACACTTTTGACTCTTCGACCTCTTTAGCCAATCCATTTCGTAATTTTTTCAAAAGAAATAAGAAAGAATCTTAACAAAATTAACAGTTTCCATTCGGTTTAGTTTGAGGCAATTCAAAAAGGCATTATAAAATCCTTGGATTGAAACCCAGCACATGCTCCCAGGTGGGCCTCCTCCGGGGTGAGAGGAAGCAGCGCTGCCACAGAGGAACTCAGAGGCCCCACTCCAGACCAGAAAGGACCCCGTTAAAAGCAGTCATCTTCCAGAGCCCTGGGTTAACCTTAGATTACAACAAAGCTCTTTCCGGCTCCAGATAAATGTGCACCCATAAGAGAAGGCGCCCTCCCCCTCTACCACCACCAGCACTACAAGGGTTCCTGCACTCCTCTCCTCTCCGCTCTGCTCCCCCTCTCTTTTCTCCTCTCCCCTTCACCTCTTCATGTCCCTGACTTTCTCGGGAGGATCAGATCAGCACAGTGCTTTCAGGAATTCAAGGAACCGGATGGAGCCTGGACATGCAGGTGCAAGAGATTTGGTTCCAGCAAGTGTATGGTACAAGAGGAGGCGGGTGATGAGGTGCCAAGAGGAGGAGGGCCGGAAGGGAATGACGGAAGACAAAGCAGGCTGGGTTATTTATGTTTGTTTTGTGGATAAAGAGAGAGAATGGGCAGAGTAACAAGTATTTATGATTAAGAGTCAAATTCAGGTCAGTCCCTAACTTTGTTACCACGTCTGTTACTTTAATTGAGCGATTTACACTTCCAGTCTTGAATCTCACCCAATCTTCCTGACAACTTAGAACTATAATTAAATTAAAAATTAAAATTAAAAGAGAAAACAACACGCAACTAATCAATAAATATGTACAATAGATCTCAAGAGCTCACACTTGACTCTGCACCTCCTTGGATCCTCAGCAATACACCCACCAAATGTGAAGATGGTCGGATGAACGGTTGTCAGGAAAATCTAAAGGACAGACATAAAGACAGAGACTCCTTTAATTCTAGTTAGATACTTGTGAATCAAAAAAAAATAGTAATACTCACTATCTTTTTCTGGGGTTGTCATCCATATGTCATGGTCTTCCTCAGTGAATGAAAGTAGCTCTATCCCGTCAGCTTCTCATAAGCTCTGTGTGAGCAAACTCCATCCCCGACTGTGAGCTAATAAGCTGATGACTGGACCTTAATGCTGCATTTACACGGAATCAGACGGCAAACCGAGCAGGACGGTAAAATGAGGTGAAGTTGACAGAGAATACCGGTAACGGTATACGGCATTGCTGTCCAAAGTTAAATATTTTAACTTTTTGCCGTCCTCCACGATGGATTTTACAACCGGGTGTTATGTAGCTCCCTCACGTGGGAGAGAGTTGTTTAAGTTTGAGATAGAATATTAAGAGAAAGCTGCATTTTATAGTTACATGCATTACTAAAATAATTACATAAAATAGTAGACACTAAGTTATTTTATTAAATACATTTAATTCCATCACCATAGTAACATTTCGTCATTCGTGTTTTGTTTTGCTCTCCTTGCAATGCCATTGGACTGTTTGTATTTCCTGTGCCGTACAGAAGGTGTTGTTTGTCCGTCTGATTCTATGTGAATGCAGCATAAGTACATATTTTTAATCCTGTTTTAAATCTTTTATTTCGATGTAATGAATAATGAATATGTTCCTCTCCCTGCACATTCTGGTCCGTGTTATTTGTTATGTCCTTTATTTGCTTAAATGCTTCCTCAGTATTTCTCAGATGGATTGATGTAATGATTATCTGTTAGCACGGCTCGCTAGTTTCCCCCATTTTTGCGTTAGCAAAGAGAACGACGGTAGCCTGGTTTACGCCCGCTGACGCAGTGTCATTAGGTAAAAATTCAGACAAATCTGTACAGATCAATTATTTAACTTTTCCCACTGTCAAATGATCTGAATTTCAAACACAACGTGACACGTTACAAGCATACAGAAAGACATCATTCCAGAGGATTGTGGTTTCATGGGGTCAACCAGCGGCCTAGAGCAGCGCTATATAAAGTGTAGAAGCAGTATGGAGGAAAAACAGAGGGATAAAGGTCGTGAAGGACAAAAGAAGAGATGGGGAACAAAGGGAGGAGGAAGAGGAGGGAAAGCCTGCTAGGGCTAATTAGAGTAATAATAGGGGGGCCAGAACATGCAGAGGAATCTGGAAGAGGTCGACGTGACGAGGAGGGTGGGAGATGGAGAAGGAGGGGGTGAGAGGGAGGAGAGTGGGAGATGGAGAAGGAGGGGTTGGTGGGGTGAGAGGGAGGAGAGTGGGAGATGGAGAAGGAGGGGGTGGTGGGGTGAGAGGGAGGAGAGCGGTGGGAACAAGACCTGGGCCTTCCCCACGCCAGGACAACGACAGGTAACGGAGGGTGGCTCTCTCTGCAGACTTACAATCACTAGAGCAAGCCGGCAAAATGTCCCATGGACCCGAGCTCAGCCTCCACAAGAATAAATACATATTCCCAGGAAAACAGACGGACATCTGAGTAACCACACGGCTACTCACGCAGTCACGCAAGCAGAGAGTAGAATCAGCCGGTCCCTCCCTGTAGATTCTAGTTACAGTCGCTCTATGGCGGTGGGAACCCTTGGGAGGTCCCGTGTCGTTGGGAACTCTCGCCTCTTGTTAGCCACTACATGGCTACGGTCTTTGATCAGCTCAGCTGACTCTTAAGCTCAGCTTAGTGCGGCAGGGGTCTGGAAAATGTGGGGAGAGGGAGAGAGAGGTAAGAGGTGGGGAGAGACGATGGAGAGAGGGAGTAACGGATGGCACCCGCTCAACCATGTGTCCTCTGGTGAGGAGCTGGAAGGAAGGACGAGTAGGAAAAGATGGAGGTGATGGTGGGTAAACGGGTGGAGGAGATGGAGAGGAGGGGTCTCCTCCCACTCCTCCCCTGACAGTCACACGCTTCACTACTGCCATCACCAGAAGGCGCTGACCCAACAACTGAGCTGAAGCCAGGCATGAAAGCAAGGTCGACCACAGTGAGTTTAGGAAACAGAGGGATGAAAAGCATTCGTAGAAGGCGCTGCCTCTGAATGTCATTAGATGTACGAGGCTTTCATGGAAAGTGCCCTCACCAACCTCTCAGATTTTAAGTATCCAAAATGACTCAATCAGAGCAATTAGGACATCAGTTCAACAACAATAACCTCGCCAAACATTCAACTCTCAAGCTGTTTTTCTCCTCCACATTCTCAACGATGTTTTTTTTGTGTGTCGCGGCACTCGATGCTGCCGGGCGTTCAACTCCATAATGAGCGGAGCCAACAGGCTCTTCAGGGCCACTCCAGCCCCGACCAGAGGAGCTCTCCTCGGGGCATACATTATACATTTCTGTGCTGAGTTAGCATTCATTCAGACGCCACCTTCTCATGTGGCCTCTCCGGGTGAAAGGCATTAACAGGAAAGGCTTGACGTACTGTAATTAAAGTTTACTGGAGAGCACCACAAGATCTGTGGGAATACTCATGTACGAGTTTAGTATCTTCCAGATGTATGCCTGCATACTAATTTCCCTCATGTGACTTCAAAGTGAAGCCGCTTCACTGAATAATCATCTGGTTTCTTTTTCCAAATAGACTAATCCACAACCTGCCTGTTGTGTTACATAATTCTCCTCCAATACTGTTTACATGTCCACATGTGTCTCGCTGTAACCATGACAACGCCAGCTAATCTGATAGGCCCCTGATGGTCTTAATTGTGCGTGCATGGGTATGAGACTTCGCTAACCACATTTGGTGGTTTCCTGTTTGGGGCGAGTCGTATCAAAGAGATAAGAGCTGAGAGGATCCACGTTGGTAACGTTGGTGGTGGAGCCCAGACTGACGCTGCAGGGATCATCTCGGGTTATAACTCTCATGAAGTGACGGACTTCGTCTGAATCAATTTTATGATATTTAACATGTTTATTGGTGCCTTCAAATGGGGCCAGAAGAGTCCATATGACTCCATATGACTCCTCTTGTTGTATTCACGACCTCAGAAGTGGAAGGTTTCTGAAAGCTCAGAGTTGTGACGTGTGTGTTGACGTTGTCAGAAATGGCGGAGACCATTAAAGTAAAGTTTTCAGCGCATAATAAGTTAATATATTTGTAATTGTAGTTGTATATTGTTTTTCTTCTTCTTAGTAATTTTATATGTCTGATGAAAATTTGGATATTCCCAACGGCTTCATCTTGTTCCTCTGTCATTATGCCTTTGCATTTTCTGCGTTATGTTACCCGCTTGCTAGCTTTCTAAATTGTTAGCCTCTGTGGCTCCTAGATGCCGACAGTAATGTTAATATTGCCGATGCTTAGCAGCGGTGCTGTCACAACTTGAACGCCAAGAATATCATGTACAAGACTTCCCATGTTTCTAAACACCGGTTTCATTTGAAGGCACCATAAGATATCTAGCCATGCCGATACTTTTTAAAGAAATTTGAAAACTGTTGGCAGTGTCGTCGGGATGATCCAGAGTAATAGAGACACTCCAGGAAAGAGTTACTGTTGAATTTTATAAATGTAATTTTTCAACAATGTGAAACAGTCGCATTCTCAGGATGTCAAATAATGATGTTTTGTCACGGCCCTCGACGTCTGATACCAACGCACAAGGCACCCTTGAGCGTCTATATGAGACCGGGCTGCATAGTGTCTTTTCAAAATAAACTGCCGTATTCTCAGAAAACATACAGTTTCCACTCGTTACATGCATACAATGCCTTTCAAAATAAACTTCAAAACTTTACTTAGATTTTAGGTTTACTTAGGCAACTAAAGTACTTGGTTAGGTTTAGGAAATGAACGTGGTTTGTGTTAAAATAAGTACATTTGTTATGTAAAATAAGTGTGCTTACGTACTCAACCAACGCCACATACGGAAGTTATGTAACAAAAATACGGTAACATAAGTCAATGTTGACTTGGTTTCACACGGGACAAGAACAGCGGTCTCCTGGGTGAAAGCCCTGTGTTTGTTTGACCCGTCCAAAACCCGCCCTCAACCCGCCCTCCTCCCTAAGTGGACTCTGTCACTCTTTGCGTCTCATACAGACACTAAATGGAGCTTCAGTGCGTCGGTGTCAGATGCCGAGGGACGCTGACCAAGCGTCTGTATTTGACGAGTTGGGAGTGAGAAGGAGTTGGACCTTTAATGTGGTAGACTGTTGTTTGATCCCGTCCCATCATAGTAAATGCTGATTTGTTTTAACCAGGGTAATGATACCGTAACTACGTAGTTTTAGTTGCCTAAACTGAACCCAGCAGTATCCAAGGAGCTGGCAGATGTGAAAATATAAGTAATTTTAATTATGATCATATGCATTTTGCATATGCACATATATGGGTAATTTTAGAAGGCAACTTCTTTTCTCGTCTCGGTATGAGGACTTGTTCTATGTTTGCTCTGAGCGGTGAGTGTTTGACACTCTAAACATTGCTGAGTTGAGTTTTTTCACTTGGTCTTGTACCGCCATAACCCCACCAACGGCAGTGTGTTGTTTGGATTCAAACTCAGAAAGCCCCCCAGCGCTCCACCCACTCTACACCGGACCTGAGCACTTGTTCTGCCTCTCTTTCATCTCTTCTCGCCTCTCGTGCTCAGCTGACCACAACTCACCCCATATGTCAAGCCCCTCATTAGAAGGAACCGCAAACCTGAACACACAACGGTTACGGTCACACATACGTACACACTGAATATGCAAACCGCTCGGCTTTAAACCATGTGTAGACCTCCATGTATGGCTCTTTCTATCCATATATATATGTGTGAATCTGTGAGTGTGTGTGTATGTGTGTGTGTCTGTGTGTGTTAAGGGTTTTCAAAGACATGCCTGGTGTTGGATAAGTACGGTCACATGCATGTTCACATGTTCTGGTGTTTTTGTGATGTTATGGTAGATCAAGTTCAAAGTTCAGTTGGTAGGAGAGGTCAGAAAAGACACAAAAGGGGCAAACAGAAGATACAAGTGAGTTTGTCTTGCTTTGTATTTCTACTTTTATTCTTATTCTTAGGTATATATAAGGGCTGTCAATCGGTTAAAATATTTAATCATAATTAATCGCAATTTAATCACACATTTTTCATCAGTTCAAAATGTACCTTAAAGGGAGATTTGTCAGGTATTTAATCCTCTTATCAACATGGGAGTGGACAGATATGCTGCTTTATGCAAATGTACGTATGTATCTATTATTGTAAATCAATGAACAACACAAAACAATGACAGATATTGATCCAGAAACCCTCACAGGTACTGCATTGAGCATAAAACAATATGCTCCAATCATAACATGGCAAACTGCAGCCCAACAGGCAACAGCAGCTGTCAGTGTGTCAGTGTGCTGACTTGACTATGACTTGCCCCAAACTGCATGTGATGATCATAAAGTGGGCATGTCTGTAAAGGGGAGACTCGTGGGTACCCATAGAACCCATTTACATTCACTGATCTGGAGGTCGAAGGTCAAGGGACCCCTTTGAAAATGGCCATGCCAGTTTTTCCTCGCCAAAATGTAGCACAAATTTGGAGCGTTATTTATCTTCACTCTAGCTTTAAAACTTTAAACTTTTACGACCTCCGAAAGATCGACTGTGTTAAAAAAAATTGTGGCGTTAAAACGCATTTGCATTGAGACATTATTATCGCATTAACTTTGACAGCCCTAATATATATATATATATATATATATTTACATCTAAAAGTCTGTTGAAACCAACCTTGAGAGTGTAGTCAAGAACATGGTTGTTGTGTAGACAGGCTGTATGTATGTGTGTGTGTGTGTGTGTGTGTGTGTGCAGGGTCGGGGTGAGACATGTCTCTTACAGATGTGAGAAAACGTCCCCGTCTCTGCAGACTCGGTGTGTGGACGGTCTAATTGGCAGAATAGAATTATAGAGTTAGTCTGAGGTGAATTGACGGTAATGTAATGAGTTGAGTTGAACTGTGGGAAAACTCTCCGAAGAGACACAAAAGACTGGAGTGTGTCCACGTTTGCAGCCTGTAAGGATGTACAGTTGGGTGAACTCTCTCTCTCTCTCTCTCTCTTTCTCCCTTTCTCTCTCACTTCATTTGTCGTGGTTGCCGTGGTGACGGGGGGAGGCTTGCCCATAATTTCCAGAGAGCCTGTCTGGATGTGACACGTCCTTTTCAGCCGTTCATTGTTTAGATGCTGATTTACGTGTGTTTGTTGCACTTTTACCACCGACTCCTCCTCCACACCTCCAGCGGGGGGGCGGCCAACCTTTAAAGGATCGATGCGTCAGCGAGCCGGTGAAACAGCGTGTTGACGTTCTGTTAAAGGGTCTGATTGAAGATACAGTTTCAAAAGTTGTTCGCAAGAAATGCTTTTCATTAATGAACTTTACCGATGCTGAGCTGCATCTTTTTCTCTGCCTCTCAGTTTGAAACTTGTTTTTCCCACCCAGCCCGTCCCTCTCTCCTCCCCTCCCCGGAGGCGTTCCTACAACACAGAGGAGTCCAATCACAGCCCAGCCCTTCACCCCATCCCTCCGTGGTCAGCCCGTTAAGGACTTTTTGTCTTTGGTTTTTTTCTCCTTTTACTTTTTTTTTTCTCCCTGCTACCCCTCATTGAGCCACTTGAGCCTGGAGCAGATGGAAAGATTGTAGTCGGGGAGGAAAGTAAGCAAGGAGCAAAGAGAGAGAGAGAGAGAGAGAGAGAGATTTGGAAGAAGCCATGCAGAGAGTGAAGCAGCACAGCAACGATGCTTGGTGAACTGAACCACTGAAAGGCTTTCTATACCACTTTGACCAGAGAGAGATCAAGGAATCAGACAGGACAGTCCTGAAGGGGAGACATCAACTTACAACTGACGGGCACAAAACCAGCCCAGGAACGTGGAGACTTCAAGAGAAGAGAAAGAAAGAGTTAGAGACGAGGAGTTGTACAGATGAGAGTTAAAGCAGAGAGGCAGAAGGAGATGCTCAGAGTGACCAGATAAGAGAAAAAGTGAAACAAGTGTTGGACTGCTCAAAGAAAGGAGCGACACACCAGGGTCACCCGAACTAAAGCAAGTGAAACAGGGAGTTTGACAGGCAGACGTAGAAGGACAGAGATAAGAAAAGGATGGCCAACTCAGGTCTCCAGTTGTTGGGTTATTTCCTGGCGTTGGGCGGCTGGATCGGCATCATCTCCACCACCGCCTTGCCCCAGTGGAAGCAGTCGTCGTACGCCGGCGACGCCATCATCACGGCCGTGGGTCTGTACGAGGGGCTGTGGATGAGCTGCGCCTCGCAGAGTACGGGACAGGTGCAGTGCAAGATCTTTGACTCCATGCTCTCGCTGGACAGTGAGTACCGTGTTTGAATTTGACTAACTTAGTAGTGGCTTTCACCGGCTGTTACGCTGACTATCATAAAGTGGGAATGTCTGTAAAGGGGAGACTTGTGGGTACCCATAGAACCCATTTACATTCACATATCTTGAGGTCAGAGGTCAAGGGACCCCTTTGAAAATCGCCATGCCAGTTTTTCCTCGACAAAAATTTAGCGCAAGTTTGGAGTGTTATTTAACCTCCTTCATGACCAGCTAGTATGACATGGTTGGTACCGATGGATTCATCAGTTTTTTTTTGTTTCATATGATACTAGTATCTTCACTCTAGCTTTTTTTTGTTGAGCCCGCTATGACCTAAAAATCGCAAGTTGCATTAATGCGTTTAAAGAAATTAGTGGCGTTAAAACAAATTTGCCTTAACGTGTTATTATCGCGTTAACTTTGACAGCCCTAGTTGCAACATGATGTAACTAACAAAATATGAAAAAATCTTAGTAAGGGAGTGTAAGTGATGCTCACTGGATAATTTGTCAGATCATGGAAAAGCACAGTTAAAATTCAAGTAATTCTTTTAAATAATTATGTCCACTGTACTCTCATTACATTTTCTTTAATCATTTTTGATAAGGTCGTTCTGTGTGACTTTTCCATCAGCCAGGATGACAAAAGAAAAAACCTTCACTGTCAGTTTGTCTTCCCCGAGTTCCCCCCCGGAGGAAGAAAACCCCATGGTGTTGTAACACAAATCACAACAGTTATTGTAGCTGGGAACATTCATTTGGCCACATGTATTAATCAGCAGCAAGAAAACAAGTCCCCCCCGCCAGCCCTCGCTATCTGGACCGCATTCAATTCAGAAGCTGTAAATCTCAAGAACAAGAAGAGTCATCGAGTTTGATTAAAAACTCCAAAACATCGTAATGTGTGAGGAGTGGGAGGGGGGGTCAGGAATGTGAGGTTCAGACACATAAATTAGCTCAGAATATGAGCCTCCTGTCATCTCCAATCTGTCAGTGGGACCTAGTGACTCATAATTAATGGCACACAGATTATAGGAATCCAACCATCTACTGGCTGCTTAAATCATCCTATTAGAGGGTCACAAGTCATTCTCATAAAACAATTGAACATTGATATTTGTCTGTTTTTCTCTGCGGTTTCGAGACTTGAAGCAACAAATGAGGCGCTTTTGCAAACATTTTGGTTTCTTGTTGAGCCGTTAAATCAAAACGCTTTCTGTGTGACGGGCGCCCCGAGCTGATCTCCCATCTCCCTTTTTCCTTCACTGCAGCAATAAGAACAGCGTATTGTCCTTTGCGGATGAATAGGGGCTGTTTAGGAGAAGAAAAGGTTCAGTGTTGAGCATAAACACCAGAGATATTCCCAGAATGCGCTCTGTCTTCCCCACACGCGCACACATTGTTCCATTTGTGCATTAACACGCCCAGCGAGTACAGAAGACAAACACTGGAGAAACTCCTCTAAAGGGCTTACATGTATGTCTCCTGGTCAGGACCGAGCATTCTTGGTCAATCACAGGTTTATTCAGGTGTTTCTGCCCCCAGACAGATTATGAAATGGAGCAGATCAGCATCCGATCATGTGTGCGGGGAACAGGAGGCACTAAATCTTGATTAAACAGGCGTTGTTGGTTTGATCCAACACTAAACGCTGATCTGCAGAACCTCTCTCCTCTCTCCTGGTCTTACATTCGCAGCAGGAGCAGCATGTGATGGAGGGTTATAATTGTTCACCAGACTGTGCTGCGCTCTAACTGATGCGGCCAAGCAGCCGTAGTGGAAACTGTGCTGGATGATCTGCTGCAGGTTTACCGAGTGTGTTTTGGTTCAAAAAGGAGATGATGATGATGATGATGATGATGATGATCAGGAGAAAGATGGTTATTATTTTCTGAAGAGGGCGGGACGGTGGTGCTGAAAGGACAGCTCTTCAGAACCAGAAACATACAATTACTTTAGGGCTGCAACTAACGATTATTTTCCTTATTGATTAATCTGCCAAATATTGTCTATACCAGTGGTCAGCAACCTGCGGCTCCGGAGCCACATGCGGCTCTTTAGCCCCTCTCCAGTGGCTCCCTGTGGATTTTTAAAACATTTTGCGGAAATGAATAACTGTTTTTTTTACATTTTAATTTGTATTTATCATTGTTGTAAAAAATCTGTAGCCTATACACCGAATACATTTTTTAAAAATCATTTCAGTCAACCAAAATGGGTGTAATAGCCTATATGTACGTCTACAGCCGGCGACCTATCCTCTAATTTTGCCGTACCTCAATAGCTCAATAGGCTAGCTATATATGGATTCCAAATCCAAACAGAGAAAAGGCTCGGAGGAAAATAGAGAATTCAATAGTGCGTGGACAGAAAAAAAAAAATTGTCCAGAACAAGCACACTGGATTTGCTGAAAAGCCATCGGCAGCTTCCAGCCAAATGTCCTGAGATGTTTCTTCAGTGTCCCGCCTCTCATTTGCACTTATGGGCCCTCAATGCATTAGACTCAATAGGCTGTGTTACCTTCATCACAATGCTCAAATGTTTTGCGGCTCCAGACAGATTTGTTTTATTTTATTCTCTTTTGATAGTAACGGTTGCTAACCCCTGGTCTATACGAATCAATTAATCGTTTGGTCTATAAAATAGTCCATCCCAGTTACCCAAAGTTCAAGGTGATGTCTTAAAATGTCTTGTTTTGTCAGGCCAAAACTCCAAAATATTCAGTTTAATATGATATGAAACCAAGAAAAGCATGAAATCTATATTTGAGAGGCTGAAAACAGAATTTTCTGCCATTTTCACATGAAAAACTACTAATCGAATATCTTAATAGTTGGCGATTCTTCTTCTGTCGATCGACTAATCGATTAGTCGACTGATCGTTGCAGCTCTAATTCACTTTAGTGTTAAAAGAAAAAAATTAATGTGTTTCTTGTCTGTCAACTTTGTCTCCAGTAATATATTGTCCTATTGTCCTGTTGAAGTGTAATTCTGCTGAATGCAGCTTGAGATTCAGAAGTAAAATTGTCAAAGTAATATAACACTTTAGATATTTCAGCTCAATCAGTGGACCAAACAATACACTCATCAGTTCCTATTAATTGTCATTTATTAAGGGATAAGGCTGCTGTTATTATATATTTTTCTTACGGCCGACAAATCCCATAAACAGACCAAAACCAACAATGTGTTAGTCCGCCTCGCAATACTTTCTGACTTCCCTTTAATCTGTGGCACTCGGCCCAAAAACACAGTGGTTCCTACTGAAGACGTGAATCTTTAAACAATATATATATATATATATATACTTTTAAAAAAGGCTCAGTAATTTCCTAAAACAGCTGGGCACTGTAGTTTTTGGAAATGTTACTTAAAACAGGAGGAAATAGTGCATTTGTTGGGGACTATTTTCAGCGGTGGATTAATCCACATTTGGTGCTCTATAAGTATTTAAGGTAGCACGACGGTGGATGTGGGACTGAGTGCAGCAGTGTGGCGCATTGATGTGTATTTAATAGTTTTTTTTGACAAGGCATAAGATATATGAGGCTTTATTTATATTTGTTAGTAGGAAACGTTAATCTAATAATGGGATTTGTTAACAATAAGAATATAGAAAGGTATTTGTGATGGGTTGGTGCTCAGGTTCAATCATGACTAACAGTTCTACAAATGGCAACCATATTGTGTGAAGTTAACGTCTTCCCATCCAGAGTGTGATGCCCACATAGTGAACAACGATAACGTCTATTCCAGTCTTATTTTATTCATTCATGTTTATTGGACAAATATACATAGAAAATTGCACAACAATTATCCAATGCAATGTATCACAGAATTTATAGCTACTTCTAATTTCCAATGTCCATCCCTATTAAGGTCTTTAAAATAACAAATAGAAAACATGTTCACAGATTACAAAGTTAAACTACGTAGTATGTTTTGTAGACTTTACAGGAACAACAGTACGACCTGTCAGCATTCTCATACATGCAGTAGAGTACTTGGACTGGAGTCACAAATTTGACGACTTCGACTTGACAAAATCAAAAAGACTTTCAACTCGACTTGGATTTTAACACAAATGACTTCACTTGGACTTGAGCCTTTCGACCTGGAAATAGTTGATACTTTCACCCCCTAAACCCAAAGATTGTTGATGTTAATCTAAAACGTGTGCCACTTATTAAAATTCATTTCGACACTTAAAGATAGGGTCGACGATGTAGGAAAGCTAGCATAATTTGAAAGCAGGGAGGCATCTGATTGGTTCTTTCCAAGCGGACCGCGAGGCAGTGATTGGTAGACGTTTTTACAGGATTACAGGAGCTACAGATGACGGCTCTTTTCCGGTACTTTTTCAGAGCTCATCAGTAATGGATCGCTGTCGGGGTGTAAAGACCATTTCAACCAATATAACAAATAGTGTCTACTGGAGAACATCGTCAACCCTGCCTCTAATTCCCCAAATCCACTTTGTTTGAACCAATCCGACAGCATCCAATCAAGATGCAGGAGAAAAAAGCCATGAAGAACTAACATTACCTGACTGAACACCAGTTGGAAAAAGATGATTTTGTTTGCGTACTAAAACTATGGTCAACAAAAAAATTAATTGCAGTGTGCAAAAATGTGCGGGTTGCAAATTACAGACAGAGACGCAAATGTCATCACGTTTGGTGAAGAGCGCATTATGACTTGTTTTAGGACTCAAGACTCAAAGTTAAACCCCCCCACCCCCCCAGTATACAACAGAAAAGTTACTCTATTTAGAATATCTCCGTAACGCTGCGGTGTAGAGACTTTAACTTTAACTCGCAGCTGCTTCGTCATCACCGTAGTTTTCTAATGAGTCAATCGATCGTATTTCTTTAAGACGATTTTCAATCCAGCTCGGAACAACAGTTTTTTCAGAGACTTCATAAAAGTAATAAATCCAACAATGAAAGTCTTCAGTGAGATAACTTTTTGTTGCAAAACTGACAGAAAAATGCCAGGAGCTCTCTGTAAAAATATGATATAATTAAATATCTTTTGATTTGTGTCGGTAAGAATGATATCACCCCCCGCCCCCCCTGATTCTCACCAAGACTTTGGACAACATTTTTCAAAACCGTGTTCCTTATTGTTCTCTGTGTGGTTTGAATACATTTCTGTTAGATTCAATTTCCGGTTTATTTTTTCTCGTATTTATGGTAATTTCAATTATTTATACATTCATGTGACATCACTGCAGCCTACATATTCTAATAGCCCAGTTTGTCCTCTGAATAAAAACATTTTTTATTGTCATGATTGTGCATTATAGTGTTGAGATTCTAGAGTCATTTTTACAAAAGGAGACCAGAGGGTTAAGGATTCGTGACTTGTCAGTCTGGACTCTGGACTTGCCTCTGGGACCACCCTGAACTAAATGTTAATGCCAACTAAAGTGTGGCAATACAGTTAAAGCTTCAGTAGTCAGTATATTTTTGGCATTATTGGGCAAAAGTTCCATAATGACCTTTCAGCATATTGTAATTCAAGTGTTGTGAGAGAAAACTAGACTTCTGCTCCTCCTCATGGCTCTGTTTTCAGGCTTTAGAACATCTAGTCCATGACGGGAGACTTTGACCAATCACAGGTCATTTGAGAGAGAGAGAGCGTTCCTATTGGCTGTGCTCCAGTCATGTGACCAGAACTTGGCGTTCCTTCACCAGATTTCTACAATGGAGGCGGCGTCACAAACTTTCTCATTTTACAGCTAAACCGTGCACTACAAGATGATTCTGAAAACATGTGAGGAGAGAAATAGGCATTAACGTAACAGAATATTGATTCATATTTGATCAGCGCTGCCTAGTTTGACCGTTTGGTCGGAGTTTGCGAGTGATTGACAGCCGGCTCTCATAGATGGCAGCTGGACAGCAGACCTCAGATCAGGTCTTACTGCTTGTTTTCCTTTTTTTTCAGGTTACCTGTTTCATGTACTACTGTCACGATACAGCGACCGTTTTATAAAAATTACTTTTTTTTTTTTTAATCATATTTGATCCAATCTCGCCTAACTCAGCTTTAATTCCCCAGATCCACTTTGTTTGAACCAATCCGGCAGCATCCAAACAAGTTGCAGGAGAAAAAAACATGAAGAACTTACGTTACATGACTGAACTCCAGTTGGAAAAAAATTATACCAAAGATGATTTTGTTTGCGTACTAAAACTATGCGGTGGTCAACAAAAAAATTAATTGCAGTGTGCAAAATGTGCAGGTCGCAATTACAGACGGAGACGCAAATGGCATTACATTTGGTGAAGAGCGCATTATGACTTGTTTCAGGACTCAAAGTTTAGGATTTGTGACTTCTCAGTCTGGACTCTGGACTTGAGTGTAAAAACTTGAGACTTACTTGTCACTTGCAAATGTGACGACCCCTCCACTTCACTAGGTGTCCCGTTGTCCTTTTGCTGTTTCCTCTTTGTGTTGCAGGGTGGCAACAACAATCCCGGATGAGCCCCCATTTGTTACAACCCGGCTCAAAGGTTGCAACAAAAATGGGAGACCAGACGATTTTTAAAATACTAAATAGCATTTATTTAACAAACTAACAATAAAGAACTAAATAAACATGGAAAGTCAGTAATCAGTAATGTAGGCATGTGTGGTTGTGTGAAAATGTCTGCAGCAAACAAAACCAAAACAGGTGTGCCAGCCAAGGAGGAGAGAGCCATCTGTCGAAAGGTAGAGAGCTTTTATCCCCACCACACTGAGCCCAGGTGGGGCTCACATCAGCCTGACGACCCTCTCTCCTGCAAAACAAAGGAGAACCAGCAAAAAGACACCGGGACACCTAGTAGAGTAGAGGGGTCGTCACACAAAACAATGACTTGGTCCCACCTCTGGGACCACCCTGAACTAAATGTTAATGCCAAATAAAGTGTGGTAATACAGCTAGGAACATACGAAAGGGGCTGGAGTTGTCAGATATGAGTTTAGTTTCATAGTGAGTGGGCAAACACATATTACGTACGACAGAGTCACAAGTGACCTCACAATGGGACCTCACAGTGCCCACACACACACACACACACACCAGCAAGCACACACACGCATTGAAATCTTGTGGCTGGCACTGCCAACCTTGGCACTGTAGAGAGAGAGAGGGCCTAGCGGGTGAGCCAGCCATCTCCCTCCCTCCCTCCTTTTAGCCTCTCCTTTACCCCAAACGCCCTTCTGGTTTGTCACCAAGTGAAACTGGTCAGATCATCGGCCTGAACCCCCCCGCACGCCTTCAGACAAAAAAAAAAGAGAGAGAGGAACACTCCGAGTGGATGAAAGAAAAGAAAAATCAAACCTCTCTCTGTTGAAGACTATTCAGAGAGTCCATCAAAAGGAGCTCTGGAGCCATAAATCAGACTTCAAAGATTGTCCCGTCCTCTCCATCATAAGTCCCTTCAGATCAGCTTCTGAAACGCTGCTTCACTGCTGCACCATGAATGATGGGGTGTGTGTTTCTGTCACAATGACAAACGATGACTTCAGGTTCCCGTTCAGGCCGCTGATCCAGAGCTCTGCATGAAGAGACTCTTATTTTCTAAACCACAAAGTCACATTCTGGTATATTCTAGTTCAGTCTGGACATTGAAAACAGTCATTTGACAAAAAAAAAAAGATCCTAACTACAGGTCCGATTGCTAGCTTTTTTATTCTTGAAGCTTTGAAGACCATGACGTGTGAATGAAAGTTCTGGAAAAAGCTTAACTATTGTCAGACTACTCAATTCTATTTAATTCTACTCTAATTATTTTGTTGATCTTGGAAACAACAGTTTGACAAGATTTTTTTCTAGAACTTTGAAGACTGTGAGATGCTGTAGAGCCTGTTTTACTAGAAATAAAAATCTTAACTCAAGGTCCACTTACTAGAAACAGTAAAAATTGTCACTCAAGGTCCATTTAACTATTGTTAAGCTATTCTATTCTATTTTAATCTATTCTATTCCATGTAATTGAAAGTAAAAGTTCATTCTTGACCTTGGAAACTTGGAAATTTTCACTCAAGGTAATCTTACCATCTTTTTTCCAAAGCTTTGAAAACAGTGAGATGCAGTTGAAAGCTCCAGAAAAAAATGTAACTATTGTCAGTTCTAGTCTAGTTTATTCTGTTCTAGCAAAGCGTGAAATGTTATTGTTGACCTTGGAAAGTTTGATCAAAAAAATAATAATTTGAAGACAATGAAATGCAGTTGAAAACCCTCCAAAAAAACTAGTAAGTGGACCTTGAGTTAAGAATTTTTTTTGTCAAACTATTCTAGTTGAGACTGAAAGTTCATTCTTGACCTTGGAAATAGTTTTAATAGAAATAAAAAGTCCACTTACTAGTTTTTTTCTTGGGCTTTGAAGATGGTGAGATGCAACTGAAAGCTGCAGAAGAAAGGCCAAATTTGACCTTTTTTCCAAAGCTTTGAAGACCATGAAATGTAGTTGAAAGCCCATAAAAAAAAACTAGTAGCCTAAGTGGACCTTGAGTTATTTTTCAAACTATCCTTTTCTTATTCTTATATTTTGTTTTTTTCTGTTTATCCTGTGATGTTGTGTTTGTGGCTTCGGTGTAATTTGATCCGTTCTCCTGCGATGTACAAACACCGGCTCACACTTGAAGTCGTTATTTGAAGCCGACGCCGGCGACCTTGATGTTAAACCTGTATGAAAGCCTCCGTCATGTTTACTTTAAATACCATATTTGTCGGCTTTGTCGGGTATCTGAATCGGGGATATTGGACTTTACATGTTTTTCTACCGCTGCTGGGATTTCAACAATCCCCCCCCCCTCGCCTGTTGTAAATAAGACACACTCCATCAGTATTTTGACAGTATCATTAACCGCTTAGCATCGCTTCAAACACGTTTCTTTTTATGTGAGACAGAAATGTCTGATCGCCGTGGCGACAGCCCCGTGAAAACAATCTCACTTTGTGACAAAGCCACACTAATCCCACTGTGTGAAACATGTAAAGCGGGCCCTCCTACAGCTGCTCCGTGTGTGAGAGAGAGAGAGAGAGAGAGTTGTGTGTTTCATCCGTGTCTATTCCACCTACGGTAATTGCGTTGTGTGCGGATATTGTGCAGTCGTACATATGTATGTGTGTAAATATGTTCCTCCCACTGAGTTATGTGTGTGCTGAGGCCGGTGTGGGCGGCACATTAAGGCACAAAAACCACACTGGAATTATCCGGGAGAAGATTTACAGGATCGTTTAAGGTCCCAGAGTTTGTGGCCAAGAAAGTCACCTCTGGAATTACCCTGCCGGGAAAATAAAGAGGACTGTGGTGGACGCTCCCTAATAAGCATAACTCAAGGTCCACTTACTAGGTTTTTGTCTTGAGCTTTGAAGATGGTGAGATGCATTTGAAGGCACCAGAAAAAAGCTAAATTTGACCTTTAGTTAAGCACAAAAGTTCATTCTTGACCTTGGAAACAGTAAACAATGTTATTCAAGGTCCTCTTACTTTAATAGCTCTTTTCCAGAGCTTTTTTTCCCCCGGAGCTTTGAAGACCATGACGTGTGAGTGAAAGTTCTGGAAAAAGCTTAACTATTATCAGACTAGTCAATTCTATTTAATTCTACTCTAATTAATTATATTGTTGATCTTGGAAACAGTTTTTTTTTTACAACTTTGAAGACTGTGAGATGCTGTTGAAAGCTCTGTGAAAAGCTAGTAAGTGGATCTTGAGTTAAGACACTTTTATTTTTTTTCAAATTCTGGTCATTTAGTCTAGTTATTCTAGTTGAGAGTGACAGTTCATTCTTGACCTTGGAAAAAGTTTTCACACAAAAAAAAATCTTAATTCAAGGTCCACTTACTAGCTTTTTCCTTGAGCTTTGAAGGTGGTGAAGTGCATTTGAAAGCTCCAGAAAAAAGCTGAATTTGAAGTGAATTTATTTATTTATTTTGTCAAACCATCTAGCACAAAAGTTCATCCTTGACCTTGGAAACAGTAGAAATTGTCACTCAAGGTCCTCTTACTGCAATAGCTCTTTCCCAGAGTTTTGAAGACAGTGAAATGCGATTGAAAGCTCAGGATGAAAAGCAAAACTATTGTCAAGCTTTTTTATTGTATTTTAATCTATTCCATCTAATTGAATGTGAAAGTTCATTCTAGTTTGACAAAAAAAAAAAAAATTTGAAGCCTTGAAGACCATGACGTGTGAGTGAAAGTTCTAGAAAAAGCTGAACTATTGTCAAACTAGTCAATTCGATTTAACTCTACTCTAATTATTTTTATTGATCTTGGAAACAGTAATTTCTTTCTAGAACTTTGAAGACTGTGAGATGCTGTTTTACTAGAAATAAAAATCTTAACTCAAGGTCCACTTACTAGAAACAGTAAAAATTGTCACTCAAGGTCACACAAGGTCCACTCAACTATCGTCAAGCTATTATGTATTTTAATCTACTCTATTCCATCTAATTGAATGTGAAAGTTCATTCTTGACTTTGTCGTAGTAATAGTAGTTTAACCCTCCTGTTTGACGGTTTAGAAATAACAAATTACTTTCATCCATGTTATTTTGGGGCACTTAGATGAAAAGAAACTCATATTTATGATATAATGATGTTTGAAAACGGGTCAAATTTGACCCGAGGAAAACAGGAAGGTTAAAAACAGAATCACTCAAGGTAATCTTACTATGTTTTTCCAGAGCTTTAAAAACTGTGACATGCAGAGATTGTGGCCAAGAAAGTCACCTCTGGAAATGAAAAAAAAACAGCTGGAATTACCCTGCTGGGAAACTAGAGGACAGTGGTGGACGCTCCCTAATGAGCATGTGGTCTCCCATCAAGCCTGCATGGCGCGTGTAGCTTCATTCCTTTATAATCGTCACTTTAATGTCCAGAAATCTGCGTTTCATTCCAAGTGATGGACTAAAAAGCCTGTTTGTTTTCTCATCTCCTCTCCCTTCCCTTTCTTCCATATCTTCTATTGTATCTGTGCTCCCCTCTGCAATCTCCTCCTCTTCCTTTATCTAGTCCACATCCAGACATGTCGGGCCCTCATGGTCGTGTCGGTGCTGCTGGGCTTCATCGGCATCATCGTCAGCGTGGTGGGCATGAAGTGCACCAAGGTGGGAGATAACAACCCGGTCACCAAAACCCGCATCGCCGTGACCGGAGGAGCTCTCTTCCTGCTCGCAGGTGTGTGATTCCTGCTGTGTTTGCAGACAGTAATATACAGCAGTATCTCAGCGGTCTGGTATGAATCTCTGTAATTAAGAGTCCCTGCTGTAAACAGGAAGTGGTCATTTTAGGAGGCATTAGTTGCTGACCTCAGCCATAAACCACAAGCCCAGTGGGAGAAAATTAAGTAAATACGGATTTCCCAATTCATTTTGAGTGTTATTGTAGCTTCAGTGAAAGCCTGCAGACATTTACTGAACAGTCTTATTATCCTTCCTCCCTCCACAGGTCTATGTACGCTGGTGTCTGTGTCCTGGTACGCCACTCAGGTGTCCTATCAGTTCTTCAACCCAAATACACCGCCCAACGCCAGGTATGTCAAAGCACAACTATTGCTGAACAACTCAACTTTATATATGCAAGATTACATATGTAAAATTCCCAGGAAGGAATTTAAATAGCACAAAATTACAAGGTAATTCTGCATGTCATGAGGACGCATTTTAGGCTTTTCACGTGCCATTTGTGCGCCACGCAACAAAACTAAGGTAACAGTCACAGTTTGGTTTAGGCAACAAAACCATTCACTAAAGGCTGGCCCACACTAAACCAGATTTTTTCAAATCTTAACAGATGTTTAAAATGTGAGAGTCCAAACATAACGACATGTGTTAAATTTAACAGTTTGTTCCTGTAGTGTGTGGAGAGCAACGATTTGGCCCAAAACAGCACAACAGGATGAACTTCAGAGCTGATCGGGGGGATGTAAAAAAACACTCTTAACATACCTCACACCACAGGAATATCTGGAAAGATCATCTTTAGAACCATAAAAAAATCTTATCTTTGCTGACCATTGTTGGGAGGGAGTTGATTCTCGTGTCGTGTGTACTCGGAATTAGTTAAGTTTAGAAAAAATATCATGGTTGGGCTTAAAACAAGTACGTAAACTAACTAAAATACATGCGGAAACAACATAAAATTTACAAAACATTGTTCTCGGAAGTCCTGTGTTTGTTGGACCCCACCTCCCCTGCCTCCCGCCCGCCCGCTGTTAGCAGCCTTTCTCACTTATTATTCTACGCCACCAGCTCTGAGCGTAGCATATTTACACGGATGCGTTTACATTGCAGTCAGTGCAGACTAGATGACGTATATGCAAGAACGGCGTTCTTATTGCACGCTAATGCACTGCACATGTCACTTGTCATTCTTACGCCTTTTTGTGCAGCCGGGCTGTTAGATCAGAATGTTGTGTTGTCAAGCGTAGGAGCCTTGTTAATTATTGATGGTAAATGGTGGACACATTTTATTCAGCATGTATGTACGTTATATAAATCCTTATTGCCATTATTATTCATATTGGCTGAAAAAAGGTGCATTTTTCTTCATACTTTCTACGGTCTATGGGACTGTTTTGAGACTTGCATATTCCAAAAAACATCAAATTATCCATTAGAGGTTTTGTCACAGCATTAACAGGACACAGTCTACTGTGTTAACCGCTAAATAATTGTATAAAACACTGGTCATGTAAACACAATATTGCATTATGAAAAAATTATCCCAGGAACGATTGAGCCGCAGGAACAAAAACCCTGTTTATTAAAGTCGTCGTTCTATTTCTGAATAACCAAAAGTTTGAGGCACATCAGACAAATAAGAGATTAACACGTTCAGCTTCATTTGACTCGTTTCCCACATAACGAGACAACAGTGTGTTTGAATCAATGTTGAGAAGAGAATCTGACAGAAAAGGGAAGACGTCTGCCTCCAAAGAAATGCCAATCTGTTGAGAGTTTACATAACAGCAGTGAAGTAGTTCAGTGTTTCATTCCTCTCTCTTGCTTACTCTCCCTCTCTCTTTTTATCTTGTTTATTGGCATATTTGACAACTCCAGCCCCGATATTTTCAGACCAGTCTCAAGTTGGATATGTAACAGTTGTTTTACATTACAATAAATTGACATCCCTTGTCCTAATATTGATAAGAGACTAGTGACAATTGCCTCCAGTCTAAATCAATGCTGTGTGGCGGTACTGATTCTCCAGATTTCAGTTCTCAATCATAAATGTTAAAACGGCAAAGAAGGGCCTAAAGACCAGAAGTTTCTGGCTGAAATGAGGCTGCATTATGTCGAGGAAAGATCAGAAAGCTCGAGTTGTGCAGTTCCCCTCCTCTCTTAAGCCCTAAAGAAAGGGCGTCGTCACACCCTGATTGGCTGAGACGGGAAATGCACCAAGCTGCTCTCAGTTGTTAATTAGGAGCCATCAGTCCTTCACACACACACACCTGCACAACAGGTGATCTGAATAACCTCCAATCAACTCAGGGGAGTTGTGACATTCAGCTGAAACGAATTGGGGAATTGGAACATTCTTTGGTCCACAAAAAAAGGGACATTTATAAAATCATTCAAGATAAACTGGAGAAGAAGGGATTCGTGTGCACAGTAGATCAGTGCCGAGTCAAAGTGAGAAAACTTTCGACAGCAATATTTCAAAGTCTGTGATTCACTGCGTAGAAGCAGCAGCTCTTGAGACGAAAAATATAAATTCACTCCTTCGTACATGGCACTCAACAAGTTATTTTATTTATTTGGTCCGCTTTAATTTGCGCACCGTGAAACCGAACCAGAACGAATAGAAAATGAACCAAAGGTATCAATATCACTCTGATTCAGATGATTCGGATTATGGTTTCTTAAAGTGCTCTTAGTGGCACATAAAACAGCGATATAGAATCCATTTTTTATCGAGCAGCCTCGAATAGAGCGCTACAGGAATGACTCCTAAAACCTGGAAACGAGTTTTAGCACTTGTCTGGAAGTCAATGGGTTTATTTGAATGGGTTTTTTGTTAGATGCCTGAAATAAAGTCTGTAGTTAACACAAGCTTAAAGCTTCAGTAGGCACAATGTTTTTTGGCATCATTGGGCAAAAATTCCATAATGTTGAAGCTTTTACGTGTCTTAAAAACAGCGGTTGCTAACAAGTGGCTAAATGAGACGACTAAACGTCATCACGCCGACCTAAAGTTAGCTTTTTACTTCTGGCAATCACATTCACGCTTCAAAAATCATAATGGTGTTCATTTGTGGAAATGATCTTGAACAAATATCATACACGTTTGTTTGGCACAGAGTTTATTTTTCTGCAATAATCCAAAACCCAATGGAACAATCCCGTTGGCTTTTTGTGGAAGGAACGAGTAAAACTAACAATTTAGATATAAGATTCTTTAGATTATCATTTCTTCTATAATCTGTGTTTGATATTTTTTGGGTAAAAGTACTTTCAGCAAGTCTTGTTTTTGACTTCCAATGAGAGTCGGAGCCGATCATAATTATAATCTTGGAGGAAGTGAAAAACCTCTGACACTCACAGCCCTACTGTACACCTGTAACTGTATACCGGTCCTCTTTACAACCTTTCCCTCTCTCTCTCTCTCTTGTACAGGTATGAGTTCGGCTCGGCCCTGTTTGTGGGCTGGGCGGCGGCCAGCCTGACGGTTCTGGGCGGCTCCTTGCTGTGCTGCTCCTGCTCTAAAGAAGACATGCGAGGGCAGCAATATTACCGCCAATCACAGCCTTCCACAACCAGGGAGTACGTGTAAACCCCCCCCACCCCTCCCCTCCGAGCAGCCACCCAAACAGAGAGCATCGGACACGCTTGGCGCCACCCCCAACCCCACCCACACTCCCTTTTTCCTCAAATTACACCCGCTAAAACGAAACAATAAGACTATCATATGTGCAATCATGTAGTACTATACACACTGGCATCAATGTGCAGACACAGGTGTACTACAGTACATATACAGTATTACACACAAGCACATTATCCACCAGTAGGATGTATTTTGGTGGCTAAAAAGCACACTACCTACATATTTCATGTCAATCATCCAGCTTACTTAATAATATAAAGTTTAGTAATTGTGAATGGAAGCCTCTCACATGCCTTAACGTCATTATTTACTTGAAATTAATGCAGCTGCTTAAATCCGACCCAAAAAATCCCAACCACTCACTCTGAGTCACCCACTTTGAAAGGTAAAATGTAAGGTGTATCACAGCAGATACACTGAGACAATGGACATGAAGCTAGAAATACCCGCTGATCTTTTATTAGCATGTCCTATGCTTCCTGGTTGGAGCTGCATCTGTGTTTTGCCTCCATGTTGCTTTGTGTATTCACACTCCACTGGTGCAGTTCTGTTGTGTAAAGGGAGAGAGACCCAAATTCACTGTACAAAAAACATGGAAAAGTTACTGAGCGACTCTTGGAGTCTGCTGTGGGAGAAACAGAGGTTGGATTTGTACAATCTCACCCAGGCTGTGATCACAGAGGACACTGACTGCTCAAACTTCCTACAGACAGCAAGAGACAGTTAGTTTTACTGTGGTGCAACTATCCTGTTAGCAGTAGGCTACTTTACTTGAAGCAAAAAAGAAGAATGATGATCATAAAATTGAGAAAGATGAATATAAATGCCTAATTTTGCTTGATGGAAAGGCTGAGGAGCCCATTCCAAAACAAATAATGTTGGTATAGTTTAGATAAACTATGGAGATTAGGCCCGTAGCCAGAAGTTTAGAGATACAGAGGTCTAAGTGAGAACCTATTTTGAATATTATCAGCCGATTGAATGAGCGCTATCAGTGGTTATTACGCGGCTTTATTGAATACTCGATTCTGATTGGTCAATCACGGCATTCTACAGTCTGTTATTTCTTTATAGCAGACCATTGCTATGTATAACAGACCGTTGCTACGGGCGCAGTTCTGATGTCGGACTCTGGAGGACCGTTTTTGTGATTGTGGACCAAAGAATATAGAAGCAAAGAGACAAAACTTTTGCAGCTGTTGTTTTTTTGGACAACTGCCATTTTTGGACTGAATACAATTATGTTTATAATATTTTAATTGTTTAACACAGGACATTTCAGTAGAGACATTAAATATGACAATAGAATATAAATAATTTAGTTTCACTTTTGTATGGTACTTTATAGACGGACGTTTTACTGGCGTCCGGTAGTCACTTTCAGTCCAAAATGGCGGAAGCTTAGCTTTGCTGCTAGGTGCTGACGTAGGCAATATATTCTTCGTGTGGACCTTTATACTACGTCACCTGACTTCCTCCTTTGCTCACATCATAATTACTACGGCCACTAGAGGTCGGCGTCGTCCTCTACTCGTATCCGTGATCAACCATGTAAATAGATGATAACAGCCTTCTGAACTTACTAGTAGGTGTAGCAGGCCCCTTCTAACCCATATATGTGGCTGATAACCACAGATAAGGTCCATTCAATCAGCTGATATCATGTAGGAGAAGTGAATCCCCTCCCTGAGTCTAAAAACACTGGAATCAGCCTATAAAATGTCCACCAAGTGGTAGTTTTTAGACTGTAAACTCGGTTGTTAAACTCCATTAAAAAAAATAGGGAGCACATGATCTCAGTAGCCTGATGAAGACAGCTCACGTGTGATTTAAATTAACCAAAATGACGATAAAGAAGCAGATGTGTTCAGTGTCCTGTGTAATTAAGGCCTCTGGCAGCCGTTTTATTAACAGCTTCCTCACTTTAAAAGAAGCTATAGTTCTTATATCGTCCTATTTTACACAACAATCACGTGATGAGGGCTGCACATGAACACACAATCTGAACTGCAGGAGTGGAGGTGAATTTTTTGTAAAAAGAAAAAAAGGTGTTTGACTGAGTATGAATGCTGTTAATGATGATCATCAGAAAGTGGAGGAGCTCATCGACACATATCACCATTTATAGCTAACATCATTATTCCAGATTCATCTCATAGCTTCTTCTATAACCAAACCGATGTCTAAGATCTAACTCATGTATTTCTCACACAGGTATAATCTCACTGGGGATCATATAAACTATAAGACACTAGTATCATTACTTTACAATGGACTATAAGCTAAGCATGAGTTGTAAATAATAGAAACTGTCATATTTAACTTCCCTGCAGTAGAACTACAGGTGTTTCTGTAAACTACTCCACGAGGAGGAATTACAACAGATATCTGCAGCATTTTAAACGCTACCACGTTAGAGCCTGTAAAAACTCAACAGTGTGCCTAAATTGGCTCTTGAGCTCCGGCTTGACGCTCCCACATCAATTTGCCTTCATTTGTAGTGTTTCTAAAAGAGCTGGTCCATCACTGTTCCAGATAATGAAGACATTAACTTTTCTCAGAATGGCTCCCAGTGCCCCCATTTCCCGGTCATACGGCCTCTCTTCTTGGTATAGACACTTGTTTGTGTGGTGCTCTGTGCTCTGTCAGATTGCGGGGGTTGTAGGTCTACTATAGCAAATTCCTTGTGCCCTTTAAATAAAGAGGAGGGGGGGGGGGGGGTCAGGCATCAATGGTCTGTCATTAGCAGCTGTGCTTTGAATAGGGATTGCTCAACAACAAGTCTGATAAAAAACTACCTAAAGCAGCTCTGTCCAAAGAAAAGAAAATATACATTTAAAATCATAATTTGACATTTTGGGAAGTGTGCTTATTTACTTGGTTGAGGTTGATGCCCCTCTCAGATCTGTCCGTTAGATAGATAGATAGATAAATAGACAGATAGATAGATAGATAGATAGATAGATAGATAGATAGATGGATAGATAGATAGATAGATAGATAGATGGATAGATGGATAGACAGATGTACTTTATTGATACCAAATTGGGAAATGATTGTGTTACAGCTGGATGTTATCCAGGCGACGCACAGGAACAGTAAATAAAATGCACATATCAACACTAGAGATAAATATCTATAGAATACACAATAGGCTATGAAGAAAATATTAGAATACACTTTAAATATACCAGACTACTACAACTGACACAGCAGATATAAAATATAAACATAGAATAACCCAATATAAGCAAAGTATAAAAGTATATAAGTAAAAAAATTTACCTTGAGTCGTCAAAAAAGTACATCGATTTTTTCCAAAAAAAAGCAAAGAAGTGTATTTCCCAAAATGTCAAACTATTCTTTAATAGCTGATAAAGCAGCTAACGTAAGCAGGCTACAGCCACATAAATCTGTCTCCCCTTCATCAGTCAGTCCATCTCCATCATTATTAATATTTATTTGTAATCTCTTTAAACTTGGAGCATCACCTCCCATGTTTCTTCTCATTGACTTTCCATTCTTTTTTTTGCTAACATCTTTATAATCATCAAGCTTTCTAACTCTTCATATCAGTTGTGAGAATCTGAGAGGTCTTGATGTGTCTCTTTATTTCCCCTCCTGTCTTCTCTGACTGTCTTCTTCTCTCCTCTAATTCAGGGCAGAGTTGTTGAGTGAAACTAGTTTCCCTGACTGATCAGCCCCCGCCTTTTTATCGAGGAACTGTCCGCCTGTCCATCCACTGTCTTCCCCCTCCTTTTGTTGTCCCCCCTTGATGTCTCTTAGACCCTTTGGACCTCTTGTAGTTTTCCTCAGTACATCTGCACCTTATCGTTTTTTAACGGGAACCCAGATGCATTGTCTTCTCCCATTGTTTCCCCCACCTTCGGAGCCTTTTTCTGTAAATATGGACTCTTACGTGATCAAACCTTCTATTTAAGAAATGAGGTGACCTCCTCCATTTCAGCCCGCCGACCCTCTGCTACACCTCCCACGCCCTTCTCTGTCTCATTATTGGCCGAGAAGTTAACAATGAGTTGAAACCCTTTGTGAGGTTTTTATTGCGCTGATTTATGATTCTCCCCCCCGCCCTCCCCCCTTATATCCTATGACCTCTGGGTGTGTTTTTTTTTTGTAAATGTGTCTCTTGGGTTTATTTTGTGCGCTGTGACTGTACTTTGACTGAAACATGTCTTTTTTTTCCCTTTTGAATTGCAGACCAAATGTTAAAAGTACCCCACCAGAGAAAAGGGAGCAGTACTTGTAGTTTGGGAGAGTCTTCTGGGCCTTACCATGGTTTTAGATTCTGTCAACACACAAAAAAAACCTCTCACTGAGGAACTCAAAACAGACAAACAGACACCGTTAAAGAAAGAATTTATGAACGTGAGTCTTTGTTGAAGTCACATTTTGGGAGGTTTTCTGAAATAGATGATATCCTGGTCTTGTCTGTTTTGTTGCCTTTGGGAGAGACGCTCATTCAGGGTATGTTTTCTATAACATGTTAAAAATGCCCGGGTGTATATACCACCTACTTTTATTCCTTTTTTTTTTTTTACTACATATATAATGTTTTACTACAGTGCCTTATATAACACATGTTTGTGCACATGTATGTTTTTGACTTCTTTATATAGCCTCCCATCCTGTCTGAGGGATGCGTGTCCATATAGTTCCTCCGCCAGCAGCTCTGTGTGCCTTTTTTTCTATTGTTGGATTTGTGAAAATGAATGTGAAGCTACTCTACATACAGTACCACTTATGAAACAACAACATACGATAGATCTTAGTGCCTTCATGCCACTGTTTGTAATGTGCCTGTTTTCCAAAGTAGCCTGGATTGAGGATATACCCAGTACATTCATTCTGTTTTGTGTTAAGTGCCAATATGATTTTTTTTGTGTGAATGACAGAGTCACTGTATTATTGACTCGTATAAAGGATGTACTGTACTGTGTGTTGTTGTCTCCTGTACTAAGGAACTGTTCAAAAGCCCTTCTGATGCCTGCATTTATTTACCATGCCATTCCTTTCTCTAATATTTACCTCCTCAATGTCGTGTATCATCTCATTTACAGTATACCCTTGTCTGTTTCTTTTAGAATAAAGTAAACAGAGACATAAAATAAAAATGGATTTGGTTATGCTTTATTAGTTGTTTCCTAACTTTTCACCCCCCCCGACTCGTTCCTCCTTCTCCAGCTCAAATACTTGTTTTTGCACCCCGTTGTTCAATAATTGCAGACGTGGAATTCCACTTCTGCTCCACTGGGCTGCGGCACATTCTCAAAGGTGGACTCACAAAGTTAACTTGCTCACCGCTGCTGCTGCTGCTGCTGCTGCTGCTGCTGCTGCTGTTATACAGCTGATAACAAGGCTTTGATTTTCTTCTTGTGAGGAGTTTCAGCTACAAAACATTTGTTAAATCACAAGCTTGGAACTAAGGGTTAGCTTCTATGTGGGTGGATGCAAAGATTTTACATCCCAGCTCGTGAAACTGTTTCTATATTGAACCCCAAAAGGTTGATGGATAGGTTCAGATACAGATCTTAATACAATATGCACATGCCCATACATACATTACAAGAGTTAATGGTCGTTGCCATCGTCCCCTAATGCTACTCCAAGGTAACAGATGATTCACGACTCTCACTCTGGGCAAAAATACATTCCAAAGTTCAGCTGAAGCTAATATGAGACTTTACCAGTCTGAGTTAGACAAATCAAAGAGTTACCTTCCAAAGTTACTGTCTTTGTCAACCCGACAACATGTTCTCATTCCCAACCCATCAAATACCGACGCTCGGTCAGTGGCGCTACGCTTCAAACTCTGACGCTCTAGGTACCCCTCTAGAGTCAGGGACGGCGCGTCAGTTTCCGCATGTAACCAAATAAACTTCCAATGAAGGTTTACTTAGTTAGGTTTAGGCAACAGAAGAACTTGGTTAGGCTTAGGAAAAGATTGTGCTTTGGGTTAAGATAAGATAAGGTAAGAAAAACTTTATTGTCTGTCACAGGTAACAGAAATTTGTCTTTGACAGGCTCAACAATAAATAGATAAAACACATATAAGATTAATAATTATATACAATTATAAAAACAGTGTGAAAATAGACTGAAGTTAAGTATGTTGCCTATTTTAAACTGTTCAAGGTGATGATGGCAGCGGGAATGAAAGATTTTTTTATATATATTTTTCCGGGCCAGTGGGAGTTTGTAGCGGCGACCTGATGGAAGTAACTGAAAGGATTGAAAGGACTCATCCTAACTTGTCATATACTGCCACTTTGTCCCTACCCTTGGCATCACTTTAGGAATAGTCAACAATCCTAAAGTAAATAGGATAAATAGGAAATAACCAGCCCGTTGTCATTCCCAAGGGGTCAATCATTGCATGTATGTATGTAAATTATTCCCAACGCTGAACACACCTGCAGGTTTCAGGGTCCTGAGAAACAAGAGAGAGAGTCTGCTACTTTGAGTGTTCGAACTGCGACCAATAATTTTCAATGTACATATGAACATGTGGGTGTTGTATTAAGATAGAGTTGAACAAATGTGAATTTTTTCTATAAGAAAATCACACAAGAATAAAATAAGTTTGATCTTGAATATGTGGATGATTTAAAGGACTTATTATTAATGCAACACCACTGTGTTTTACCAATGAGACAGACTCTCCATGAGTTTGTATTCAGAGTCAAAATAAGGCAGTTTGAGGTAAAAGGCTCAGTGAAGTCACCAGCGGTGGGAACCGAGTACGGACGTGAAATGTCACATACAGCTGACATGTACGGACGCTGCTGCATTACCTCTGACTATACGGTCTGTTCAACAACACTGACGTGTACTATTCACACCATTTAAGACTATCGTGCAAAAAGAAACAAATCTTCCACGGGGACATTTGCTCTTTGTACACGATACCAACGAGTTTCACAACAACTGTGATTTACAGCACAATCATAAAACTCACGTCCAAAATAAACATCTGCATCTTCCTGCTGAGCTCAAGAGATATTTTCATCCGTCTTATCAGAGATAACACTTTACTGATAGGAGACATTCTGCTACGCACTCACTTTATCTTCATTCATTTACTGTAAATGAAAATGTTGAAACACAGAGCAGAGGTTATTGACACGACGAACCCGATGAACTGAAACCAAATCATTATAGTAAACACAGGAATGTGTTTTCCAACTTTTAGCACTTTGAATGATGAATGACGTGTTACACATGCCTTTGATTTTGACTTGCACATCGTGGTGATTTAGGAATGTGAGACTGGAAATTATCTCCTTCATTGTTTAACATGTAAACTAACATGTTTTCATAGTGAAACTCGTCGGTCATATTGCAGCCCAGTCGCCAGAAGTTTTTTTTTGTCATTGTATGTTTCTGGAAAACCACGGGACACTTTGAATATGAATGTTTCTGAACCAAAAATACGTTCAATATCAGGTTTAAAGCACTTCAGCGTTGGCTTCACTTCTCAGACCCGGAGGTAACCCGCTGGCAGAAATGCCGACATCTTTTCCTGGCGACTGGGCTGCATACTGAGAAGGGAAATGAGGGCAGACATCAACACTTCATGGAACAACTTTATTGAAAAGCTTTAAATGTAAGTCTTGTAGTTGGAGGTCGACTGTGGTGACATGACAGCGTTGGTTCGGGCCGGCTGACTGGGAGCGAGTCTCGTTGCTGGCATCCGGATGACATCACCGATACGAGACACACTCCTGATTGCCAGTACGGCCGAGGTAAGAGAGCAGAACACACTTCCCACCATCAACCAGTAGGAGAGCCCGAACTCAAACGTTATCCCCGGCATCCCCAGTGTCGCCTGTTAGAGAGGAAGATGCAAAAATAATGAAGTAAGGCCATTATTTCTTCCTCTGAATATGCCTAAAAGGCATGAAAACTTTCTACCTGTGATTTATCCCCCTTCTCTCTCTTATTAGAAATTCACTAAGAAAAAAATGGATACTGCAATTTCAAAAGTACGTCTACCTTGATTTGTAAAAATTCTTTAAGGAACACCATTAAACCTGTGCTGCAGGCGTGTCTCCTCTCCCTCTCTGAGACCTTTTTCTTTTTTTTATGAATCCAGCTGCCTGCCATCTACATTAGTTAGCAGAGTGTCTAACTGTTCCGCAGCTCTTTCAGCTTATTTTAGCTCGACATGGCAGGTTTTATCTCTGAGCTGGGCATCAAGCTTTGGTTTCTGCTCGCCAGAAAAACACATTGTGACTGACAACACACAGCAGATATTCAGAGGCAGAGGAACGATAAACAGGAAATAAAAGGGGTTTATTGTTATCAAAATTGTTGCCAGGTAATTAATATGCCCACAACAAGCTCTTGATAACGAGCATCTTGAGAGGAAAATAAATGGGATTTAATTGATTTGCAATGCTGATACCATTAGATGAGTCAGTGCAGTGAACATATTGAAATATTCAAGATGCTTATCTAAAGAGTGTGGTACAGAAAAGGTAATGGCTGCTACACAGGAAATTAAGATGTTGGATCATATTCTGACGATATCAGCAGACAAATTCTGAATGGGAGCCAATTTAGATTTTGGTTACATAGACTGTGAATAAGAAGTGGACTTAGTCATCGTGATGTCATATACTGGTTTGTAGACTGCTGTTCTGAAGCGAGTTCGGCATTTTGGACGTCGTCATCTTGGTTTTTTGCAACCAGAAGTGACACGAGAGAAAGAAAGTAGGGCTGAATGCTGAATAAGACATTTTTATACGACCAAAAAGGTTATAATTAACTTCATGAACTGAAACACACTCTAAAAGGGTTAAAGTTGTAAGACGAAAACACGGACAACTCCCAGACCGGACAACGCCGTGGTAGCGACCTGTCAATCACAAGGTAGCCCCGCCCTAAAGCATCCCCTGCTTTATGGTCTATCTGACTCTAAATGGGACCATAATTACCTCCGCCAAGGCCGAAGGCCTAGGAAGGAAGTTATGTTTTCACCGGCGTTGGTTGGTTTGTTTGTTTGTTTGTCCGTTTGCAGGATTACTACAAAAGTCCGCCATGGATTTGAATGAAATGTTTTGTAGCGGTGGGGTGTGGCACAATGAACAATACATTAGATTTTGGCGGCGATCCGAATCATGGTCCGGATTCAGGACTTTTTTTAAGATCAGCCAGAACATTAAGACCTCTGGGTATAACACATGCACAGTGTTGATAACGCATGACCCCGCCTCCTTCCTTCAGAGAGAGAGACAGAGAGAGAGCGGAGGGTGGGGGGAAACAACTGTAGAATCTGCGTTTTTTCACATTAAACTCGGTGAAATCAGTGTGACACCTACTTCTTGTCTGTATCTGGTGTAAGTGTCCACCCCGTACCACAGCAGGCCAGCTGCACCACACACACCTAAAGAGAGATACGCTCATTTGAAACCAATAGATACGAGTCAGAAGTTCAACATTACAACTGTCGCTGCGTGAAGTGTAAATAACTTTAATAGTGTGGAAATGTGTCTGAACCAAGAGAATGATATGAATCTGAAGTAGTCGCCCACTGAGCAGAAACCACAGACCAGACAAACTGCTTCTGGCTGGATCTGATTAAGGCTTGTTTTGTTGAGAGTGAGGAGCTGCAGCTACAGACCTCCACACAGACAGAGGGCACCAGAGACCTGCAGCAGCCGGACCTGAACCGGCACACTGTGGACCAACGTAGTCCCCCTCAGGCCCGGTATCATGATCAGGACGGAGACCACAGACAGAACAAACGTCCCCACCAACGCTGTTCTCATAGCCAACACATCAGCTGTGGGAAGGAGAGACAAGCAACATACACCAGACTGAAAGTTTGTACATTACAGTTCATTCTCTTTTTATCCAAATATGGAAGCCCTGAGAGGCAAGTAAGAGAAAACAATTATGGTGATCCATTTTCTAAGTCTGATTTAAATTGTTTTCTCTCCTGTGTTTATGACAGAGCGATTTAAGAACAGGTGGAAAGAAAGGTTTTGCCACGATAATCTCTCTAAGTCACCCTGCCTCTTTCCTTCTGCCTGCAGAGGGACAGAGAGAGCGCGGGGTGGAGGTAGGGGGGGGGGGATATACCTTTAGATTCGGTGTTTTTTCACGTTAAACTCAGTGAAATTACAGTTGAGTTGGACCAAAGCACACTTGGTGATTGTTGGAAAGAGTAACGATGACGGTTTAGGTGAGTTTTATTTTGTTTCTGTCCAGTTTGAATGAAGTTTTTACGATGCTCCGCTACGTACAGCTGATCTCAACATAAACAAAAAATGCACGTGGATGATGGCGCAAGCTGCACGGAGAGGGGGGGGGCAATCGTACTCGGGCACCTTGGCGGAGGTCTGCGCTCTCCGAGTGCCATTCTGGTTTGTTGATGTAATACTCATTTTGGCGACTATAGGCACCACTACCCCATGTTCTAAATAGGACTAAACGCATTCATATGTTCTTCCAGGTGAGTCACAATTCTCTCAGTGAAATATGATGAGTTTATCAGAAGAACTAAGCAGAACTCTGATTTAATGAAATTACATGTTATAAAAAACTGCGTGGACGTGCCGACTGGCGCTGTTTTGGGATGTTAAACAGTAACGTTACACATTTTACTTTAGTTAAGAGTTGTTACATATCAGCCGAAATGAAAAGTCTTTCTTTAGGAGTCATACAAAGTCATACATTGTGATTTAGGAGTAACATCTGTGTAACGGAGGAACCCAGATCTGTTAAATTGAGCAATATGTTAATGGAGTCTGGCGGTCACTGGACTCCCAACAACTCCAGTGTGTATTTGTGACGTTATCGGTTGCATGTGAGGCGTTTCAGGGCAGAGATCCGTTCACACTGATGTCAGATATGGGTCACTTCAAACATGAATGTGAACGGTGTAGGCCAGGGGTCAGCAACCTTTACTATCAAAAGAGCCATTTACGGCAAAAAAAATAAGAAAAAAAAATCTGTCTGGAGCCGCAAAACATTTGAGCATTGTGATGAAGGTAACACAGTTTATAGTCTAAGTATATAGTATATAAGTCTAATGCAGTGAGGGCCAAAGAGACAATGTACTACGGAGTATTAGGACCACATTGAGGGAAGAAACATCTGAGATTTACAGAATAAAGTCGGATTATTACGAGAATAAAGACATAACTTTAGAATATTATGACTTAATTCTTTAAATCTTAGATTTATGTTTTTTTCCCTCGATGTGGCCCTAATACTCCGTCGTACCGTCGTACCATAGACCTACAACAATGATAAATCAAAATGAAAATGTAAACAAAAAGCAGTTATTCATTTCCATTTTTAAAACTCCACAGGGAGCCACTGGAGAGGAGCTAAAGAGACGCAGGCTGCTGACTCCTGGTTTAGGCAGAAAGATCGAGCACTAAGCCCTGTGATGTGACCGTAGCCTTAGACACCTGTGCGGTGATATTTGAGGGAGGGAGTGGATGTGTCGTTGTACCTGGCAGGTGCTCCATGTAAGACACGGACACGTCACACGTCCTCAGGCCCACCAGGATGTCATGAACACACTCCCCCCACAGGCCTCGACAACGGGAGCTCAGACCCACCGAGGTCAGCTGATCTTTAGCCCCTTGCTGGACCGGGACACACATTAAAATGAAGGGTCTGAATGATAACATGGGCGTTATGATTACAGTCAGAGAAGCTAATCTAAACTGTAAGTGGTAAAATAAGGCATGTGAAATCTTAAAACATGAATAAATGTGTCTCCAAAATACACCCTTTAGACGAGTGGCTGTCTGCTTTGTGGTATCCACACACTAAAGCTCAGAGATCACCCACCAGAGCATCACTGCAGTCAGATAAACTACACAGTACTGCAGCCTAGTGGTAACTCTACACTCCTTCTTCATACGAGGATTAGCAGTGAGATGTTGTGTGTGTGTGAGTGAGTGAGTGCAGACATGTTCCTCCATCCTCCTACCCTCCAACAGTCGTGTCCAGCAGCAGCGATGAGCAGCAGCAGGCTCGTCAGCGCTACCAGCAGCCCCAGGACCTCTGTCTGTCCTCTGCTCATCCTGTCCTTTCAGTCAGCTGGTGGAACAATTAACAACAACTTCCATCATGAAAATATCAGACGTGTGAACAAGTGAAGCCGATTTCCAGACAGTGATGGACAAGCATGGCCGGCCCGGCGATGTCAACAAAGCATGAAGTAGCTTGTGCATAAATAAATACATTTTAAATTTTTTTTAAAAAATGTAAAAATTTTTTTTAAAATAAATACAAAAATATGTGCAAAAAATAAATAAATGCAAAATGAATAAAAAAATAAGTCCAAAAATAAATAAATACCATTAATTAATTGATAAAATGTAACATAAATCAATATTTCTGTTTTAATTTGCTTCTTTATTTATTTATCTTTGTATTAATTCCTTTATTTATTTTTTCTTTTGTTTAATTTTCCCTTAATTTTCCATTTATTTATGTGTTTATTTTTATTGATTTTTGCTACATTTAATGACATGTTTATTTATGTATCGAGTCATTTATTTATCTATTAGTTTATTTTTACTTGAGGGGGAACTGGAGAGTGGCCACACAGCCAGCACGTTGATGGCAACAAAGCACGGAGAAGCTCGTGCAGATATAAATAAATAAATAAATACATTTAAAAATAAATATAAAATAAATGAAAACATAAGTGCAAAAAAACAATAAATGTAAAATAAGTGAATAAATAAAATAATAAATGAAAAACAAATAAATACATTTAAAAATAAATAAAAATAAATACATAAATAAATAAAAGGAAAAATTAAACAGAACAGTGAAAAAATAAGGGAATTAATACAAAGATAAATAAATAAAGAAGAAAATGAAAACAGATACAGTATCAAGTAATTTTTTCAGTAAATCATTTTATACTGTTACTCAAATAGTTATTTTTTTTATGACTACTTTCTACTTGAGTACTTTTTTGGTGAAGAACTTTTTTTTTTGCGACCCTACCTACCTCTGTTTATTTCCAAAAAATGTCAAACCAACACTTAAATCACTTAAGTCTTACAAGTGTATTGTATTTTTTTTTCATGTAAAATCTTAATCTAAATGAATAACTATAGATGTCAATAAATGTAATGCAGTCAAAGTAGAATTGTAAAGTAGCATTATATGGAAATACAATTAATGTGTGCAGGCTTTTAACACCAAAAATGATGGCGAGATTTAGAATTATTATTTTTGCTAATGTTCATTTTTTCAAAGTATAACCCACCTGCATGTGGATGGATACAGATTTGTGGATGAGAAAGGAAATTTACTCCTCGAGAGGAAGTGAAAAAAAAAGTCTGTTATACAACTCAGATTTAATGTTTAAAAAAGAAGACAACTTCCATAACTTTAAGATGGTCACTGTACTTCTTAAACATTTGAAGGCAGTATTTTCTAAGAAGTTACATTATCTTTTAATGAGGAAAATGTTAAAAATTATCTCCTCGTGTGGTGAAACTCTTTAAATATCTTGAAAAATAATAATCTTGCAGCTGTCACGAGGGGGTAATGAACAGCGCTGTGGAACTGTTGAAAAAAAAAAATAACACACTTACCTCTTAGAAAATGTTTTATTTCAAGGACTGACTCTCAAAGTGGATCCGTTCAGCTCCCAAAAAGAGAGGAACGTGGGAGAGATTTGGTGCAAAAAGCAGCTTCAGATGAGTGTGTGTCTTTGGCCTTGATCATTCCCAAATGAAGTGCTGTGTTACTGGGGTTTGGCAAAGGGCTGGAATTAAGAATATAAACACATTAACCACGCATGACCTTCAGAGCTGCACTACCACTTTCCATTTTGCTCCCTCTCTCTGGTTATCCTTTGACAAGTCTCAACTTTGACTTAAAAGACAAAGAAAACTGCAGTAAATCATCTGAAGACATTTTCTGCCATTTAAGGCGGCTCAGATGTGGTGAGAAGATACTGCATGTTGAGATGACAAGATAAAAAAGGAGACATTTAAACGCATCACAGAGAGACAAAGAGATAGACGAGAGAGACACAGAGAGAGTGAGAGAGTGAGAGAGAGAGAAGCCATATTGAGATGTTTAGGTGGATTCTTATTGTGGAGTGAAAATGCCAGCAGGCTCAGAGCCAGCCTCCTGCGAGCTGAAGAGGGCAGTGTTAGTCTTCCTACTGCGCCGCACCTCACTGGGAAGACTGGAGTTGTTAACCAAAAAAAAAAAAAAGCTCATATCCATAATTACTTTCAGTGATGTATACTGAATCCAGAAAGCTCTCTGCATATTAATATTGAGCGTTAATAGGTTTCACAATAATTAAAAGTGATTTTTTTTTTTTTTTTTTTTGAATTTACAAAGATTAGTTCAGGTCTTATAAATAAATGTGCTTTAATAAAAATAGAAGGATTTGGTTGCAGGAGTTTCTGCTGGGCCAGTCATTAGTAATGGAGTTGAACACAGAGTGTGTGTGTGTGTGTGTGTGTGTGTGTGTGTGTGTGTGTTTGTGTGGTATGCAAGATTAAGTAGTCATTTGTGTGTGTGCTTGTGAATATTGGCAGTTTTGTCTTTGCATATGTGTGAATATCAGTGTGATTTTGTGAATATTAGCAGGTGTTTGCGTGGCACATGTCATCGTTCAGGTGCATGATTTGTTGTTTCTATACTCGCTCCATCCCATCTTCTCTCCGCGTTACTCCACTCCTCCATCTCCTCCTAACAAAAATGGGCTTAAAGGCTCATAATCACCTATCGATTCTCCATCATCATTACCACCACAGTTAGCTCTGTGTATGAATGAAGCCTCGTCTGAATGGGAGGCCGAGGAGGCGAAGCTGCACGGGACCAATCGCACACCCCGCCTCTGATCCGAACAAGGTCAGAGGAAATCGATCCCCTTTGATCGGAGACTTGCTAAAGAGAAACAACAATTTCCACAGGCGCTGCCAGCCAGAGCAGAGCAACACAGTCTGGAGGTTCTCCTCCGGCCAAACGTCTGCGTCCAGAGAGCGTCTGCCGGTAAAAGACCACACATCAAAATCAGGTTGTCCTTTCATGAAGCTGTCTGGTTTTATAGTTACTGGTAGGTGGAGTTTGTTGCCTTTGGATGTTGGCAGACTAACTGTTTCCCCTACTTTCAGTCTTTATGCTAAGCTAAGATAACTGCAGCTTCATATTTAATGGACGGACATGAGAGTGGTTTCATTTTTCTAATTTCATGTCAAAGTTTTGCTTTAAAGCCACGATGTGTTGACTCAGCACGTTCACAGAAAAGGCCTATGAGTGACACGATAATGCACAAGGCATTTAGCGTGCAATAAGACACCGTTCGTAGCTAAACCTACGAAAAGTAATGCACTGTAATTTGTGTGTATTTCACGTAATCGTAAACCAGGAAATATAAAGAGTGGCGAACGCCACATAGGGAGGAGGTCGGGGTGGATGGATGAATGGGCGGGTCAAAAAACGCAGGACTTTAGTCCAGGATACAGTTGTTCATGTCCGTGTGAAACCAGAAGTCAACGTTGACTTATTTGTCACGTAACTGACGTACTGAAGTAATGCTACTTCCGGAGTTATTGTAACCCAAACCACGCTCTGTTCCTAAGCCTAAGTAAATATTTTTCTTGCCTAAACCCGGGGAAGTTGTTTCTTGTGAAGACAGAAGTTTATTTTTAAAGGACCGTATGCATGTAACAAACGGAAATTGACACGTGTTGTTGGACATTCTTAGGAAAATTAATGAAAAAGGAGGACTAACTTTTTTGTAAGATATCATACGAACCGTCGTATGAGAATACGTTCAATGAGAATGCCTGTTTTGCTTGTGGCGTGTCATTTGTATGCCATTTACTCTGTACTGACTACAGTGTAAACGCATCCGTGTAAGCATGCTACGCTCAGAGCTGGTGACGTGGAATAAAAAGTGAAAAAGACTGCTTATGGCGAGTGGGGAGGTGGATGGGTCCAACAAACACAGGACTTTCAAACAGGAGACGGGTTGTTTGAGACCATTGTTTTGTAAGTTATGTTAGTGACATTTGTGATGTGTTTTCCGTACTTCTGTTACGTTGATTACGTACTTATTTTTCTTAGTTTACGGACTTATTTTAAGCCCAACCATGATGTTTTCCCTAAACCTAACTATGTGGTTTTGTTGCCTAAACCTAACTGCCGACTGTAGTTTTGTTACGAGGCGTACAAATGATTCGGATAATGTGTCCTAATGACACGCGGAATATCCATGTAATGTTGTCCTATTTATACGACTTCCTGTGAGATCGGGTTGGTTGACTTCTTATGTGATCATAGCAACATTTAATATAGTCTTATGGAATATTGTTGAAAAATGGTAAAAACATATGTGTTGCTTTTCCTTGTCAGTGTCCCTGCAGTCTTTCTTTATTACCAGGGACTTTAATGTCAACAGAAAATACTAAAGACATTTGTTGGCTACATTTATGATAACTGATCTGTCAAAGCTACCGCCAAAAAGGCGATTAGGCATTGAGAGCCTACAGTTTATTTTCAGGGCTGTGGCTGACGTAACTGTATTTGTAAACAGCACAATATTGTTTTAGACCTAATTATAATTTGATTTACAGTTAACTATATTTTATATACAGTGCTGTGTTATAGACTATTTGAGTTATACAGTAATTTAATTTGTACAGTCATTTGGAAAGCGTTTGAAACAGCTTCACTGTATTTTGAAACAGTCAATAACACTTCAATAAAAAGCGAAGCTGTTCGTTTCATTAATTTATATTTATGTGATAAATATACAAATGAAAATTAGATAATAATCATGCGCTAATAGTGATCAATTTGACCCGGACAGACGTGATCACTATGTTTCCACTGTATAAATAAACTGTTTCTACATCAGAGCATCTCATCCCCAGACTGAGTATCAGAAATATAAGTGAAATATTAAAGTAATCAGCAGCTCCATCCATCCAGTCCAACTCAAGTTTGGACAGTAAAACCTAATTCCTCGACCCAGAGGAGAGTAAAATAATGAAGTTTCTCCAGCACTCACATTTCAAACAGGGATGTGATGCTGCTGCTCGCGGCAGCATCACAAATAAAAAGCCATCTCTGCATCTGTCCTCTTGTCTCACTGATCTTTGAAGTCTTTCCATCGAGAGACGACAGCACTGAAAATTCAGGCCTGTTTTTCTTTTTCTTTCTTTCTTTCTTTCTTTCTCTTTCTTTCTTTCTTTCTTTCTATTCTCCTGTTTTTGCTTTGAGACTTTCCCTGAGATCTAATTTCCTCTCATCTAATTTTTTGTTTCTAGATGGCTGAAGGCAGAGCGGTGCCAACCATGCTACACTGCACCTACGTATACAATCCAAAACAGCCCCGAGGATTTGGGAATAATTATCTAAATTTGCCTCCACTTGTCATGCTGGATCACAGACGAGGCCTTTCTCTATTCCACCAGCCCGGTCTCACCTAAAAGGCGTATGAATGGCACAGTCATTTTGTGTACAATAACAACGGCGTTCTTGCTTTTGGCGTTTCTAATTCACTTAAGTCTGTACTGCAATGTGAATACTTCCACATGAATACGCTACGCTCAGAGTGACGTAGAATAAAAGGAGAGAGAGACTGCTTACCGTGAATGGGTCAAACCATAGACTGTATATAAAGAAAAGTGAAACCAAAACATCTCCATCGCCCCCCGGTGGCTGGCTGCAGTAAAGGTCATAAAGCCTGCCCCCTCCATGTTAGCGGATGGAACATGAGCCACGCTACAATGTCAAAATACATTTTCCCCAAAGATGGTTTCTGTCATTTTAGGTAGTTCTTATCACGCTGATGTTCGTTCAAGTGTTCATTTTTCTGATAAGTTTGGTTTTAATTAGTTATTTGATGCTATAAAAAGGGCAAGACGTCATGATTGACAGCTGCTCTGAGTGAAATAGTTGCAGCCGGAGGCTCGGGAATTGTACGAGAGAGGAAATGTAACTTTAACTTTAATAACCGTCACCAGTCTGTGTCGATTAGATCATAAATGTAGTTATAGAGATATTCTGGTTAGTTGTTGTGTCTTTCTAGCCAAACAGCTACCGTGGTGCTAACGTAGCAGCTAGGTGGCTCACGCTAACAAGCTGCGTCCGTGCTCGGCTCGTGATCGGCTCCTGCGGGACCTCGATACCGCAACTCCAGCTCCCCTGATGGAGACGCGTCGTCCATCTTTATATACAGTCTTTCAACCAGGAGACAGTGTGTGTTATTTTGAAGTTATGTAACTGACGTTGTTTCCGTACTTATGTTACGTGTTTAGGTACGTATTTTACTTAGTTAATGTACTTATTTTTAGCCCAACCATTATGTTTTTCCTAAACTTAACTGAGTGGTTTTGTTCCCTAAATATTACCGCGACCGGTTCACGGTAACAACATGACGTGAAATGACACGTGAAAAGCCTAAAATGAATGGAATGGCCTTAAAATGTTGAGCTATTTACATGCCTTCCCGTTAGATCAGGCTGACTACGTTTACATTCACAAAATATTCAGTTTTTTAAAGACAGTATTCCAACTAAGCTGTTTACAATGCTGATGAAAATGAATATTCCACTAATATTCTTGTTTACGTGCAGCCGTGCATCCTCCGATTAATGTAACCGGTGGCGAACACAGCCTCGCTCTTCCTTCAACCACCTTCTTGAAAAGGTCGGCGTCCAAGTCTTTCATAATATTTAAAAGTAGGTGAGTTTCTCCTTCCGACCAGAAATGTGGGCTTTTCCTTTGGGCATGCATCTCTGCAAACTGTCGGCTAGTTTGGTTTGTGTTCAACGCACAGAGCTGGACGTAAACAGGCGAGAGGCTGCGTGTTGCAAACTGCCGTAAAACCCCAGATTCAGACGCATATTCTGAATGTGCTGTATATAAACATATCTAAAGAATGCTCCTAAAACCTGAATAATATCAGCATATCCCACATGTCTTAATCAGAAAATGCTCCATTCAGGATAAGACCTAATTTTGAATATCCAAACTGAATATGGTGTTTACATGACCCGTTGGAATGTTGTCATATTCTGGATATGCAATGTTTTCTCATGCAACTGTTCCTCTGCTGCCAAACTCTGAGCGACTCTGAGCGTCCGCTGCGAGGTCAGTCGCTCGGTCAGTCGGCTGAACTCAGGACGGCTTCCTTCAGGTTTTGTTGTGGAGCGTTAGTGCCGACTCACAGGACTCCACCATCATTACATTAACTGCACACAAGTGATTACAGCCAAGCCGCAATCACCAGAATCAAAACGTTGGCATGCATTCATGCACAGATGCACGCACACACACACACACACACACACACACACACACACACACACACACACACACACACACACACACACACACACACACACACACACATATTATACCCAGAAATACAAACACAGTTGAACCCACAATAAGTTAGAGATCCAGTTAAAAGTGTGTTTTGGGAGAATCTCCACAGCTGCACGCCCAGCAGCTGACAGCTGGAGAGTTGTGTGATAGAGAGTGTTTGTCAGTGTGTGTGTGTGTGTGTGTGATAAGCTGTGAGTGATTATCATTGCTGTTGTATCAGTTTATCACACCACGGGAGAACAGTTACACTCACCTGGCCATGTTTTCCCTGGAAGCAGCGTCATTCTGATATGCACACACACACACACACACACACGCACGCACGCGCGCACGCACACACACACACACACATACACACACACGGGCGCAAAACTTAATCTAATCTGTGTGTTTTCTCTCTGCTGCAATAATACAGCGGCCCTAATTGGCTCTGACAACTTGGCCAACTCAATTCCAGCCAGTCTCGTCCAGAATGCCTCTCTATGTCTCTAATTAGGTCCAATCAGCCGGAGTGATATTTATCGATTCACCTCATCCCTCTTTCTCTCTCTCTCTCTCTCTCTCTCTCACACACACACACACACACACACACACACTATCGCTCTCTCCTTCACACCAGCCTCCCTTCGTTCCTCCGTGCGTTGCGTTCTGAAGGAGACCGTGTTCCTCCTCCTCCTCTTCTCTTTGGCTAATTTTAGTGTGAGTAAAATAATTATGATTGATGCAGGTGCCTCTCTCTTCCTTCAAAGCCTTTTTAAATAGATAACCCCCCCCCACCCCCGCCAAAAAAAAATAAAAAAAGAGGAAGCAAGAAGCTAATTAGCGTGCGAGGATGAGCGAGGAGAGAGGCCTTATCGAGCCGTTATCAGTTCGCCTGCCCCACAGCTTTAAACATCATATTAGATATCTTAATCGTTCATTCTGACAGGGTGCGTCGGGGACAAACTTTCTCATTTTCCCGGCCAATTGATGTGCTCTATTTTCCCCCCTCTGGTTCCTAACTTATTTTTTTTACCGCCTTTTCTTTCTTTTTCTTTTTTTCTTCTCTGAGAGACACACAGCCGTCAGCTACGTGTCGGGAATGCTTGATGCTTTAATTCATCTAAACAACCTTTTAGCCTCCGAATGTAATGCTACGTTTGAGAGTCGGTTCGTGTGTGTCATTTCGGGAGTATTGACACGGCGGCGGCCTCGCTGCTGAAGACACACGTCTGCGGTGACATTGAAGCTGATGGTTGTTTCTCTGAGTATGTGATGGGATGAAGGCCAGATGCAGACAGAAAGGAGACAGATTAACTGAACATACAGTGTCAGAATACAGCTGGTTATAGGTGTGATTAAAGGGCAGATCCATTATTTTATTATTTTTTTAGGTTTTTATATCATTCTGTAGCTCCCCAGTGGTGTTCATTATGTTATCAAATTAGGGCTGTCAATCAATTCAAAACGTTTTCCCACGTGACCCGATGTAGGTTTCTGCATGATGATGCTGCTACATATATATATATATATATATATATATATCCTTATCCATAATAAGTGTGTTACATTCAGTAAGTTAGATGGCGGTCGGCGTGCTCCCAGTTTGGAGAAGCAGACAGGAGTACCGGCACAGAAGCAAAGCAACCTACTGCTGTGGACGCCATGTAAATCACACAATAAAACAAACTAACTAACCGATGGAGGCAGCGGTAGACCAGCAACTCTCCTGTTCTGAGAGGTAAAATTACTGTTTTTGTGAATGGAGTCTGGTGGCTTTGAAGACAGCGATATGAATGCTTCAGTTCCCCGTCGTAAAGGGCTGTCTGAAGGCGAGGTAAAGTGGAGAAAATATTCTAAATATAGAGAACACTTAAACTGATATTGACTTTTTTTTCAGGTGGGCCTCTTTTTAGGTGGCTAAAATATTTTTTCTGCTGCTCCCATCCACAGACGCTTTAAAAAATTATAAAAAAAAAAAAAAAATGGATTAGTGCTACTTCAAAATGTTATCTGTTTAGCTTCCAAGTTTGTATAGTAAATTTGTAAATCCTGTTTTCTGTTACTTGACATCCATCTGGCAACATTTTCCCTTCTTCTTAAGTTGCTTAAGTTCACTTCCAACCATTGGATGAGTTTCTATTTTCAACATTCTTTCTGAAACAATTGTTAAGAAATGGTCGTCTGATACCATCCAAGACCGTGATATGTAGCGTGACAGTCCTGGATCAGGAAGTTCAAAATAAATAGCCATGTTTCAAATCTTAAATTTAGTCTACAAGTTTGTTTAGAGGCTTGTCCATATGAGGCAACTGAACCCTGAGCGGTATATGATCAAAGAACTGGTAGACTCATCCAGCTTTAGCCTGAGTTTGGTTGTTGTTTTAGGGCTGCACAATGTTTTAAAAATATCTAACTGCGATTATTTTTGACTGATATTGCACCTGTGATATGATTTGTAATATTAGAAGGAATGATCATCACTAATTTTCATTGAAAAACACATTGAAAAGATCAGCTTGTGATTTTTGCAAAGATGTTTTCTTAAGTCTGTAGAATATGATGTGTAGGCCGGGACATCTCAGCAGCATCACAAGATTTTATTCAAGTTGTATTTTGACACATTTTGCCTTTAACAAATATTGCAATTTCCTCTTCCTCCTCCTGAGATTTGAAAATTGCAGTTGACCATATTGCAATTTTGATATAATTTCGATTAACTGTGCAGCCTTAGTGCTGCTACGACCTCCAGCAAGGCTCTTTACACAAGAGGTCCAACATAATCAAAAGAGTCACAGAGATGCAGAAAAGAACAAAACTAATTAACCAAACAATCAACCACAACCGAAGTTTACTAACAAAGGACTGATGGGCCGGCCAAAATGAACAAAAAGAAGGGAAGAGAGCCAGACCGACCCACAATGGATCGTAGGATCTGGGCTCTTCCCTCTAACCTTTAAAACAACAGAAGAACTAACCCTAACAGAAATAAAGCCACGAGAACAAGACTACCGGACCCATCAGAAAAACTAAAGAACCAACAAAGAACTAAATCATCAAATACAAACTGCTGCTGCTGCTGCTGCTGCTGAGGCTTAACGGCAGGTAGAAACAACCAGGATCCCTCCTCCCTCTATATCACCTGTCCTTCAAACAGGACCAGACCAGATCCACCTGGTAGAGAGCACAAGACATCATCAGGAACAACGTGCACATAATAACCAGCAGGTGTGTGTGTGTCTCCAAACTGTTTTAATTACTGCTGGAATATGTTTCTGTGTATTTGCAACACTGAAATGTAGAATTCTAAAACTCCATTTAACTCTCGGCGGTCGATCTCATGTTCAAAGTCATCTGTGGGCCTGTGGCGTTTAGCCTCCTCGTACACCGTGTGAGACACTCCAGAGCCGTAGCCTGTAGCTGTCTGCTCAGACTGACTGTTAACTGTAGCCTGTAGTACCGAGGTGTCTCCTTTCACCTTATCAAGAATCCCTGCTGCCACTAAGTGTTGGTCCTTGGTCCGGGCATGTTCAAATACTTTATTTCTGAGTGCCCGTTGCTGTTTTTAAATATCTAAATTAGACGAGGTTACCGTACATGAGAGAGAGCTTTTCGCTCAGTGCACTCGCTGGCACCAACAGTTAGATCTCCTGACTTTTTAAGAAAAATAAAAACATGAATATATGTAAATTAATATATTGTAAATATTATATATACATATATATATATACATATATATATATGTATATATATATATATACACACACACACATACACACAGTTAGATCTCCTGACTTTTTAAGAAAAATATAAAAATTAATATATGTAAATTAATATATTATAAATAAATTAATAAACTATAAATATTATATATATATACATATATATATATATATATATATATATATACACACATACACAGTTAGATTTCCTGACATTTTAAGAAAAATAAGAATGAAATTAATTAAAAATTGGTCTGTAAATGAATATATTATAAATATAAGTAAATGAATAAATTCTAAATATGATGTATAATATATATATACATATATATATGTATATATATATATACACACATACACACAGTTAGATTTCCTGACATTTTAAGAAAAATAAGAATGAAATTAATTAAAAATTGGTCTGTAAATGAATATATTATAAATATAAGTAAATGAATAAATTCTAAATATGATGTATAATATATATATACATATATATATGTATATATATATATATTATATATTTATACTGATACATTTTCAATACATTTCAATATATATACACACACACATAATTAGATCTCCTGACTTTTTAAGAAAAAGAAAAATGTGAAATTTATTGAAAATAATTTTTTCTGTAAATGAATTTACAATAAAATAATATTATAAATGATATATATTATATATATGTATATATATATATATATTTTGACTGTTTCAAAATACAGTAGAAACGCTTTTCAGACTACTGTACAAATTAAATTACTGTTAAAGTACCGTGTTTAATTCAAATAATACAGGACAGTAATGTATATAAAATATAGTGGACTTTATTTCAAATTATAATTAGACCTAATACAGTATTGTGCTTTGTATGAATACAGTAACGTCAGTAGTGAAAACAGGTGATTTCAGTGCATTTCTAATTTTTAACAGGCCTGAAAATAAATTGTAGGTGATCACAGCCTAATAGAAAAATTAAATAGAATTTTTTTCCCCATATGTATTCATAGATGAAAAGACCCAAAATGAACACTGTAAACGGACTACTTGATTACTATAATTCTAATTATTTAAACAGCATTTCTAAAGGAGTGATTCTGTCCCATATATTGGATCCATAGAAGCTCTTTTCACTGTATTATTGTTTTCATGCTTGTAGTCTTTTTAAATCAAGCAGCAGGTTTCCATCATCCCTCTCTCCCTGCTGGGAGAGTCCAACCTTTAACTCAGTCTACTCTCCCTTTTACTCGCTCTTTCATACTGAGGTGAGTGAGGAGTAGCGCACGCTGAGGCTTCCTGACCTCCACATAACCCTGATTTAAGACAGAATGATGCTTTCTGATCTCTGCCGCTCTCCCCGAACCTCCTCCTCCTCCTCCCTCCTCCTCCTCCTCCGGCTCTGTGTCGGTGTCTCTCTCCCGCTCTCTCTCTCCCTCTCTGTTCTGTGCACTGTGTGTACAGGCTGCCTGTTTGTGTACCTGCAAACTGACAGACTCTGCTTTGATCAGGTCCGAGCCCCGGGGGCAGCACACCGCCGGCCCTCCTCTCTAGTCGTCTGTGCACATTCACACACACACACACACACACACACACACACACACACTCACATCACAGAGGCAGAGCGAGATGATGTGAGATAGATAGCGAGAGAGAGCGAAGTCTTTGAAGTGCTCAACATTGTCTGTGTTCATGTTTCAAACAGCAGCCGTCATAACGCAGCAGAACGTAAGAGGAGAGGAGAGGAAGAAGATTGGATGACGGCTGATTGACCCTTCAAAACCCGGACTCGGGGCTGATGGGAAAAAAAAACACAGGGGGCGTTGCTCGTCGTCTCATTTCCTCTCGACTCCGCCGCTCGTCCCCTCCGACTGACAGACATCCTCTGCCTGGCTCTCAAAGGGAGCACCCCGCTACGGTGATTAGCAGTTTCCAGTTACCCTGCCAGTGTCTGTGTGTGATGTGACCGAGAAAGAGCGCCGGTACTTGGAGAGATTTTAAAGTGCCGAAATTGGCTGCTCAGATGCCCCGGCCCTGACCCCTCTCCGGCGAGCCAACAAGCAGATGGCATTCAAGTAGTCAGACACACACGCGGGTGGATGGATGGAGCGGAGGTTGAAGGCGTGGTTGGTAGGGCGAAGTGTCGGGTTACCTCTCTTCTCCTCTCCAATCCTTTTAGGACGGGCGTAGAGGGCTAAGTGATTTTTACTTGGGCGATTAAACTGTCTATTCAGTGAGCCAGCTGAATCCCCCCCTCTCCCCCCCGCTGCGCCGCCACAGACACGATTATGGAGGTTACGGATGTCACTTTTTCTCTCCGCGCATCATCTCCCACCATCATCCTGAATATCTGCTCATCATCCCTTCATCATACTCGGCCCTGAGTCGCAGACGTGCCATTTATTCCCCCGCCGCCCCGGCGACGCCTCGCTGATGTAAAAATGATTTTGTGTCCAGGTAAACGTTTCATGCTCGAGACACGTCGGGGGGAAATTAAGTCTCCCTGGACATTTTTTATTTATTTTTTTTAAACACTTGAAAGGTCCAATCAGAAATAATGATCCCCAGCGCCGTATTGAGCACACATGATGGTGATTTGGCGCTATCTGTCCGCCGTGGAGCAATGCTTCCTCCCAGGTTGCAGGTTATTAACTGACAACACAGGGTGATGAGGAATGAAATATACCGACTCCCACACTGGATCTAGGTCAGGCCAGATCTGGACGGAGGGAGAACGTTCTGGTACGAGGTGGGCTGCTGTGGTGCCGGAGGGAGGGAGAGAGGGAGGGAGGGAGAGATGGAGGGAGGGAGGCAGGCCCAGAGAACGTGGGATTTTATTCTATTTTTTTACATTTTCCCTGCTCAGTAAACCGATCGCCGCCTGAAGCCAGTTGGGACGGAGCCAGTGTGTTCTGCAGAGAGAAAGCAGGTGTCTACTGTATGACTCCCTTCCCTCTCGCTCACAATTACACCCTGCTTTGGTGAGCAATTAGAAATTATATGGTAGGGTATTGTGACAGCCAAGCTTTCCCAGATGTAAAATACCACGACTGATAGCAGCACATTGTCTCTGCTGACCTTCTGGACGCTGGTCAAACCAGCTATTGTTCTATCGAGAGCTGTGTCCAGTCCCCGCAGTGTTAAAGAAATTTAAAGATTGCAGGCTTCAATTCTCCCCAGATAGCAGACATGCACAGTACAGTATATATTCATATGCTGCTTTATAATGAAACAAGACCAAGAGTCAGTGTTGGGCAAGCTACTTGGAAAGTGTGGTGAGCTAAGGCAAATAATTATTAACAATATGGAGCTTTCTGTAGCCAAAATGCATGGTCATCTCTTCCTGGGTAGAGAAAAGTGGTCATGTTGAATTATTAATAGGGCTGTCAATCGATTACAATATTTAATGGTGATTAATCACATGATTCTCCATAGTTAATCATTTTTTATCTGTTCAAAATGTACCTTAAAGGGAGATTCGTCAAGTATTTAATACTCTCATCAACATGGGAGTGGACAAATATGCTGCTTTATGCAAATGTATGTATATATTTATTATTGTAAATCAATTAACACCACAAAACAATGACAGATATTGTGCAGAAACCCTCACAGGTACTGCATTTAGCATAAAACACTATGCTCCAATCATAACATGGCAAACTGCAGCCCAACAGGCAACAACAGCTGTCAGTGTGTCAGTGTGCTGACTTGACTATGACTTGCCCCAAACTGCATGTGATTATCATAAAGTGGGCATGTCTGTAAAGGGGAGACTCGTGGGTACCCAGAGAACCCATTTACATTCACTGATCTGGAGGTCAGAGGTCAAGGGACCCCTTGGAAAATGGCCATGACAGTTTTTCCTCGACAAAATTGTGCGTACGTTTGGAGCGTTATTTTATCATCCTTCACGACCAGCTAGTCTGACATTGTTGGTACCGATGGATTCATTAGGTTTTGTAGTTTCATATGATACCAGTATCTTCACTCTACCTTTAAAAATGAGCAGCTACAACCTAAAAATCTTAAGTTGGGTTAAAGAAATGAGTGCCGTCAAAACAAATTGCCAGCCCTGATTATTACAAATTACATTTGACTAAAGATATTAATATTCTTACACTGACCAACAATTGAATGTTAGTTTTTATTTGTTGTTTGCAAACTGTAGGCGTTTATCTCACAATCTACAATCTACAATCATGGATATAACTCACAGTCTCTTATAAAACTCTAAAAAGACTCAAAGATCTAATTCTGAATATTGATGGATGGACAAGGGTGAACAGTTCTATACATTAAAAGTTGAACACGGAATGTGTGATGAAATGAAATTGAATGTCTCTTTAACAAGGTAATGTATGAAAAATTAAAAACATTTGATCACAAAAACAAAATAAATCCAAATATAGCGTACACCTAAAGGGATATTGATTCTTTTAGGTGGCTAAAATACATTTTCCTGGCGTGCTGACCGCCACCTACTGTAGGTAATCCACTGACTGTGGATAAATACCTCAAACAACCCCACTCCAAAACACCAGAACTATCCCTTTAAATGCATGAGCAGTAGAAAGCAACAGGGAATCTGAAGAGAGAGGGGGGTGAACATATTCATAACATAAACATATGTTCTTCATACCACAAAATAAGAAAACAAGCCAACCCTAGGGGAAGGGTTGAAGAGGAACAGTGAGTTGTATTATCTTTGTTCTGCCCTCCGTCTCCTTTCCTGTGAAACTTTTTGTTCTGTTTGTTCTTGTCTGTGAGCCACTTTGGGAACTTCTTGTAAAAAGAATAACATTATACAAATGAAGGCATCACCGTGTTATTATTAAACTCCACTGTCATAGTTCCCTAAAGATAACACAATAACTTGTGCAAATTGATGTACTTGGTTCAGCGCGTGATCCCCTCGGCGGCAGAGACGCAGCTTTCCTGCATAATTAGGACAATATTGATTGATGCGCTATATACGGCTCAATCCCTGTAATCTGCTGAGATCTCCAGTTGCATATGCTCCATCAAAGATTGCAGAGCTGGGTGAATCCCGCGGCTGACTCCGCGTCGGGCTGACGGCGTCCCGTCAGGTGGTCCGGACTTCATTACAGACGGGGAGTCCGTCTGCAAACAGCGAAAGTCTCCTCGTATTGCACCCGCACATGGCATGCGTACGCAAGGATGAGACTGGAGACACGTTAGATAGGATATGTGGCTGCTCAGAGATTATCTCCGTCTACAAGATGCATGTAAATGTTCCAATTTTCTCTTTCTCTGATTCAGGGTTCACAGCTGAAATGGAGGCCGCCGGCCTTTTGAGCTTTTGGGAAAAACATGAAACAGCTGCGAGTCTGCGACTGCCAGTTGCTCTCTTGTTGTGGACCCAAACACAGACTGCAATTAACCTAAGTGAAGAAAAAACTCTTTACTTTAAATCATGTAAATGAGTGAGACCATGAAATAGAAGCTCGGAGATTTCCCCTCACCACACCTGGCAGCGAGCGGCATGCCGAGGGGACGTCACGTCCCCTTTCGGGGGGTCAGAGGTCAAGTTATTGAAGTGGAAATCAATGGCGGATTCCCAGGTGGCCTTAAGAGGACTAGAAAGGAAAGGAACATTTCAAACAAATAAATAGCAGCATTTTCAAGGTGCCCTCGCTACTTCACAGCTGTGGATTGATCTCGCCGGTTTAACCCAGAGGAGGAGGCGAAGAATGGGAGAAGCGAGGAGAGAGCCTCGCTCTGACTTGCTCTCTTTTATGTAATTGCTACTTTTCCACCTTGCTGCCGCTGACATGCTCCCTCGCTGCATTGGTGCCAGCGAGGCTGCAGTCTGTCCAGACTTACAGGCGGCTAGTCAAGGGTAATCTACTTCACACACAGCCTAGTGTACACTTTCATACAGTCACGTCTCACAAGTCTTTGAAAAAATATTTTTTTTAAGCTCTAATTAGTGGGGACAGCTTTCTGATGAAAACTGAAAGGCAGCTGGGGCTTACATTTTTATCCACACAGGAGGCCTCAAAGGATATCTATATTTCCAGCCCTGTTTCCTCAAATTATGTTCCCATACAACTAAACTGCATTCTCAATTAAGTTTGAGGGAAACCTATTTTGTTGCAGATTAGTCCTTCACATATCACAAATACGTTTGTAATCATAGTCCACGCTGCAGCAGGTGAGGTAGTACATCGAGCGACCGTTACACAGTCGCACAGCAGTTTGTGAAATAGTCACGAAATTTAATGTATGAAATCAATACGTATGTAATGTGAAGTATAAAGAGCAGCGAACGCTGTGTCGGAAGGAAAATCGGGGTGAATGAATGGCCTCTCCTGCGTGAGAAGAAATAAATCTCCACACCAGCAGGTGGCGGTAGTCTGTATTCATCATTAAAAAAGGGAAACAGGAAGTCCGAGGACGGCAGATATACAAGTCATGATATGTACATGAAACAAAGCTGCATCTGCCAACCACTCTCACTCCACTTAGCTTCATTCCAGATGTTCATGTCGCTGTGAAAATATCTCTAATGATCAGATGAGATGAAGATGAGAAATGAGAACAGTCTTCTGTGTGTGTCCTCTTGAACTTTACTCGTTGGCTTGCTTTCCTCACTTCCGTTTCTCTTCTTGTGCACCGATTGGTTTAAGCTGAACAGCCAATCAGAGTGATTTCTCTCACCGACGAGCTCCGCCGCCGATTCAACATACTGAATCGCCGAAAAACCTCCGACATGGGCCGACTAGAGCCAACGTTGCGGGACACACCGCAAAAAGTAGGCCGACGAATGCTCACCGACGACCCCGGATTGTCCTATGGCCGGCTGTCGGCTTGGTGTATCTTTAAAGGCCTTAAAGGTGGACAAACTATGAAGTCAATGTAATAATCAGTAAAGTTTAATCGTTCAACACATCACAAATGCATCATATAAATCTTCTCCATAACAAAGATTCATGTCAGCCAAAAGAAGAAGACTGACCCCAGACCAAGCTGAGTTTAGATGGGTTTATCCTTGGCTACAGGCCAGATTAAGAAGTGATGTGTTTGGCAGTGATCCCACCCGACGCCCCGTCCGTATGCATCTGGGTGCCACTTTCTCTCAGATTGTTCTCGTGATGTGTGCTGTTATCTCCCTGGGATGCATGCATAGATCAGTTTAATACCAGGCCGGCGACCTGGGAGACCTCTCTTTGGAGCGACATCTCCTCTCCTATCAGGTCTCGGACGGATAAATATCAGGGAGAACAAAGAACCTGCCTCTCATATCCGCTCCGTCTCCAATGGACGCTCCGGTCCCTCCAAATTGTTTTTTTTTTTGTTGTTGTGGTAATCCGTGCCCTTGGCTGCAGCGAGCCCAGGCAGAGGGGGGTTTTGTGTGGATTGGTATGATTATGGCTATCGGTAGCCCTAAACACTGGCTCCAGCCAAGGTGAATGACAAGCCCTCCGCTCGTCCCCTACTCGCATGAAAAGTGCCAACCGTGTTGCCACAGCCATGACAGAAAGGAGGAGGATGCAGAGGCCTAGCATTAAGGTGAGACAGCTATTTCTCTGGTTGAGGAAGGGTACCGTTTTATTCTGTGGACTGCTGTTATGTTTTTATTCAATTTTCATTGTTGGGCTACATATTCAGGTTCAGCGAGCAGCTATGAAAGAAAACTACTCAGATACTGTAGAAGGTGAGATTTCCATGTCTTTTTTTGATTATAAAGCAGGTCTATGTGCTGTATAAATACTGAGAAAGTATGAAAAAGCTCGGAACGGAAAAATGCATACAGCTCGTATTCACAAACTGAGCCTTTAAACGAGCCGTCTGGACTTCTGTAAGGCTGCCCCAACTATACAGTCACCGGGAGAAGTGTCGCTAAACTCTGTGTAGTCCCCGGCTGCAGTGACGCCAAAGAACGTATATTGCCAAGAAGTGAAAATCAAGTGCCGTACAAACAAAATTATTTGTATTCTATTGTCATATTAAATGTCTCCACTGAAATGGCCCGTGCTGAATAATAAAACATTATAAATATAATACGCGTTTTCAGTCCAAAATGGCGGCAGTTGCTGCTGTCAATAACACACCAGAGTTTCGTCTCTTTGCTTCTATACTCTTTGGTGACGCTGTGAAGACGCCGACAACGCAGATACGAAAGACCGGAAAAGGCTGACCAATCAGAGCAGACTGGGGTTTTTCTGGAGGCGGTCCTTAAAGAGACAGGCGCTAAAATGGAGTATAGCTGTTAACCTGCCGACAAACAGTCTTAATATAATGGCTTGGCCTAGCTTCCAGTAACAGCTCCCTATCAGGCAGCAATCTCCAGGTCTGAGAAGTGAAGCCAATGCTGAAGCGCCTTAAACCTGCATTCTCTCTACCAACCAGCAGGGGGCGACTCCTCTGGTTGCTAAAAGAAGTCTGGTTGTATAGAAGTCTATGAATAAATGAGCTTCTACTTCTCACTTGCTTTATTACCTCAGTAAACATTGTAAACATGAGTTTATGGTCTCAATCTCTAGTTTCAAGTCTTCTTCAATACAGCATGATGTTCATTTAGTAAATTATGGTCCCATTCAGAGTCAGATAGACCATAAAGCAGGGGATGCTTTAGGGCGGGGCTACCTTGTGATTGACAGGTCGTTACCACAGAGTTGTCTGGTCTGAGAGTTGTCCGTGTTTTCGTCTTACTACTTTAACTTTAACCCTTTCATTGTGTGTTTTCAGTTCATGAAAGTTAATTGTAACATTTTGGTCGCCTAAAAATGTCTTATTCAGCGTTCGGTTGTAGCTCCGCCCTCTCGTGTCGCCAAAATGCCGAACTCGAGGCTTCAAAACGGCAGTCCACAAACCAATGGGTGACGTCACGGTGACTACGAACACTTTTTATATATATGCATATATTTTTATTGTTATTGTTGTTATTATATATATATATATGTATATATATATACATATATATATATACATATATATATATATATCTTGTTCTAATTGTTTGTTATCACTATTATGTAGTCATATAATTTCTTTATATTAATCTTGTCTCTAGGTGGAGGCTTCAGATAAGCCCAGAGGGTTTTTTGCCTCTTCCTGCACTGTATATTCTTTATTGATTTTTTTGTTATGTTGTGTAGTCTTAAATTGTGCAGAATAAAATAATCAAATAAACAAACTTCTTAAATGCTCCCGACTTAACACACAGACTTGAGATTGAGCTCTTCTGAGAAGAAAAAAATAATAATATTTCCAACATATTGAAATACTTTTTATTTCTTAATAATAATGTGCTAATCAAAAAACATGACTCTTTATGTATGATTGATTACAAAATGAAGATTACATGATTAGTTTGATTACCTACACGGTGTGGTACCATATAGCTTGAGTTTGCCTAATAATGACAGTTGTTTTATACTTTAGTGAGAGCAAGGGAAAATCAGAACTTTTATTAGATATGAATCTCTGAATTAGTTTGACCCGGCTGCAGCTGATCCTGTCACAGGTCTGTGTTTCATTACAGCACAAACGACGGGTTCAGGCCAGCATATTGGAACAATATAGGACTGTTATTGAAACCGTGATATCGTCCAGTCACATCAGAGGTGTCATCTGATGGAGGTCCCTCTCTGACTCAGCTCGTCATAACCTTTTTCTGTTTTTGTAATTATGTTTCTGACCAGAGAAAGAGACTTTTCTTCAGTCTGTAAAACCTCACTGAAACCTCCCTCACCCCCGTCAGCGTCAGACGGGCCCAGGATTAGATTTTCAGCATTGCATGGTTTTTAATTTGTCAGCATGTCAACGTATTAAACATTTGATGGATAATGTGTACAAGTATCTCTGATCCTAAATAAACAAAGCCTAACAGAATAAGAGCTGCAGCAGGAGAAGTGATTGTTGGGTCATGAATTACTTCCTCTTATGTTCTTTAAAATATGTCAAATATTTATAACAAATGGCTTCAATTATAGATTACTGTCTTCTTTATAACATAAACAAAGAATCATGCACATTCAAAATATATATATTGTTTTATTTTACTGAGTTGTTTTGTGGTACCCGGTGCAAAGTAATCACACTCTTAAAGTTCCACCCTGTTTGGCTAAATTATGAAGAAAGTTGGTCCGATCCAAAAAATGTATAAAGATATTTGATATAGTTATAAAAGTTCTGTTTGTGTGTAGAAGGTTAGCTAGTTAAACCTGGATTACTCACAGAGCTAGGACTAATTTAGCTCCAAGTTTTCTAAGTTGTTAGCCAACCTGTTGACCAGTATAAACCAGTCTACCCATAAGGATATCAGTGATGCCTGCAATCGGTTCTAACGATACCCTGCCAATCTCTTTCTCATGTTCTGGTCTCGTCCCAAGTTAATAAACTTATAGTCAAACATACCTGAAACTATACGGCGGGTATAAGGTGTGGTCATTGCCTTTAATTCTTTATCTGTCATCTTTGGCGCTCCGCCTGATACCGGCCTCTCTGCTGCTACGCGGCTTCGTGACTTTACTGGACACACATTTATACTTGAAGGAGCAGTTTGTAACATTTAGGGGGATCTACAGGCAGAAATAATCACCTGATAATAAGAATCGTTGTGTTTTTGTTGCCTTAGAATGAGCTGTTTATATCTACAGAGGCAGCGGGTCCTCTTCACAGAGCCCGCCATGTTTCTACAGTAGCCCAGAATGGACAAACCAAACTCTGTTAACTTTTCCTGCTTGGGCCAGAGTCGATAACGTTACTCGCTCCCATCACCGCCGCTCTCTCTCTCTCTTGCTTCACCACTCACTTCCCACGTACACACACACACACACACACACACACACACTGTACACACTCCTCTCTTACAACAACGGACTCTAGAGAGGATCGTTCGCATTTTTGCGTCGGCCACCGTAGCAATCCTACGCGCTTGGCACACGGGAGAAGTTGTAATCCGCAACCTCACCGCTAGATACCGTCAGATCCTACACACTTCCATGAAAGGGGACATTTTGCTGAGCTTTGTATCGTTGCAGTGTGGGTGTTACGTGCAAATGAATGATGTTCGGCTTCCCTGTGTGTCACAGGCGAGAACATCGTTCATTTGCACATAAAAACGTTCCCTTTAAGCACACTTGTCCCGCAGCACACGATCGATGGATTAAGGATATAATATTAAACTTGAGAAACTTAGATCCTCTCTTTTGGGCTCAATAAAAACATTCTAGGAAACCTGGAACCCTCGTTAGGAATATAATGACCAGCTCAACATTTCACCAGACGAGGAAGAGGGTTGAACTCGAGAACAGCAAAATCCGTCTCTGAGTAAGAAGAGTTGCAAAAGCAAACACGTGTTTGGTCATTAATACATCCTCCTCTGGAGCTCCAACTATGACATTTCAGCACTGGGTAACCCCTTCTCCTTTGTTGATGGTATTTCTTTTCCTCTTGTCTTTCTGCGTTTCATAAAGGTTTGTACTGTACTGACTCTAAAATATCAATAAAAAAGACTTGGTGGGAAGAAATATTTTCACAAATAACAAAAGTAACAAGAAAGAACAATGTTAAACAGCCTTCCGGAGGCTGAAAAAATAAATTTCATTTGACACTTTCAATTAAATGAGCTCTGAACGTTGATGCAACGGCAGCGATCCTGCAGCAGAGTAGGCGTGTGACAGACATGAGGGTTATGAGTCTCAGCAGGGCTGTTTAGAGTGTAATGTCCCATTAGAGGAGGCTTCAGTTACATTATGCTCCGACAGATGAAGCGACAACACACTTACAGCCTTATTTACGGCGCGTTAGTGTTGTCTTTGTACAAACACTGAGGCGGTCATAGAGCTCCCTGTATCCTTCCACAACACTGCACTTTATATTCTTTCCACTTTGTACACAGACGGTCTCAAAGCAGTGACTTGAACTTGAAAAGGATTCTCTCTACCTGTCCATCTATACGCTGTATTCCTTCCAAATCATTAAACATGTTTGCACAACAATGGCGATGTAGGTTGATCCGTCAAACACTTTGGTCCAAAGTAATTTACCACTGATATTTGTAAGGGAATATTTATGTTTCCCAGAAGATGTTATTAATGATTTCAGTGACTTCCTGACCTTTCCTCTTTCCTCTTTCTTTGATTTCACCAAAACCCTGGATTACGTTAAGTAAACTCTGGCGGAACGTTTTTGTGTTAAAAGATTGATTTCTTCAGTAAGTAGCCGTTTAACAAGTGGGATAATGCGGCTCATTGTTGTTGCTGTACATTATCCTTTACATAACCAATAGTGAATACTGGATAACATCGTCAACGCTGCCTTTAAGCACGGAAGTTACGTGACAAAATCTACTTAGATAGTTTTAGGTAAAGATCGTGGTTTGGATTTAAATAACTTCGGAAGTGGCGTAACTTCAGTATGGAAATTACGTGACAAATAAATCAACTTTGATTGGACCTTGACCACCCATCCACCCCGACCTCCTCCCTACGTGGCGTTTCGTCGCTCTTTATACTTCCTGGTTCACAATTACATGGATTGGCAGCACATCACCCCCCACCCTCATCCACCTCCACTGGCTCCCGGTCAAGTCCCGCATCACCTACAAAATCCTCCTCCTCACCTACAAATCCCTCAATGCCCTGGCTCCTCAGTATTTATCTGACCTCCTCCACCCTTACACACAGCCCCGGAACCTTAGATCCTCAGGCACGGGTCAGCTCTCCATCCCTCACACAAGAATGCGAACTTTTGGGGACAGAGCCTTCAGTGTGACAGCCCCCACACGTTGGAACTCTCTCCCCATAGAGCTCCGCAACGCACCATCTCTGGACAGCTTCAAAAGACTCCTCAAAACCCACCTCTTCACCAAGGCCTATGGCCTCTAGCTACTGTTACATTTGTTGTGTTTATTTATGTCTTTGTTAAGCGTCCTTGGGTTTCATGAAAGGCGCTATATAAATCCAAGCTATTATTATTATTATTATTATTATTACCCACAAATTGATTTTGTGCAGTCCATCACAAAAGAAATGTGAAACTATTTCACAAACTGCTGTGTGACTGGGCTGATATCAAATATTATTACACACCAACAAAAGTAAAATCACTAATCAGTTTGACTCCTATAGTGATGGAACAGAATCTACAGTGTACTGAAGCTGTAGGGCGTTCAGAAAGAGTGCATCACTTTTGAGTTTCAGAAACTATCCGCCGAGCTGGAGCTCTGCTGAGGTCAGCTGTCCGTTCTCCCTCCCTCCCTCCAGCCTTTTCCTCTGGTACCGGTCAAGCAGCCCCCTGCTGTGCCTACCCAATTCCAATTCCGCCCCTGGTTTACTCCCCAGTCCTGCCTGCAGTACAGTATAGATCTCCTGGTGCAGTAATGTTATGCTACAATATGGCAGCTAGCTGGATGAACTCCCCGTCAACTCTGTGAGTGTGCGTCTACCTTTGCCGCGGTGCTTTCAGGGGTGTCTGCCTGCCTTCGCCTCATCTCCGTCCCTCGCTCTGAGGAGACTTTGAATTAGTCTAATTATCATCGCCTGTGTCACGGAAACATGAGGAGGAAGGTGTCGTCCCCAGGAGGCCTTCTTAGATTCAACGCCGTGTGTGTGTGTGTGTGTTTATGATAATGCGGGTGTGCGAGTGTATCTTTTATGAATTGCCACAGCTGTGTTAGACAGCTGCTAGAGGGGCTGCATTCAGCGAGGGCGCCTCCCCTTTCGTTACCGCTGAAAAACATGCCCCCTCTTCCCGTACACAAACAATTACGGGCGCAGTCTATCGCACACACTCAGGGCTTCACATAATTACAGAGTTCAGTGCTTACATTTAAGAATATATGCAAATTCATTCTGATCACCCTCGAGAACAGTTTGAGAGGATGATGGCGACCGGCGTTCGAGCACATTCAAGTTTGTGTGTTTTCTTGTTTTCTGGCGGATGTGATGAAGACCGTTTCATCTTTAGCCTTGGGACACGCTTCTGACAGAGAGTACAGTAGCGAAACATCCTCCTTCCCTTGTAGCGCTTATGTGACATTAGCTGTGGGCAATGGTGGCTGCTGCGCGTCAACACCAAAGGAGGTTTTTTTCTCTCCCCGCTGTGATCTGTGTGCTGCAGACTCAGCAGATTGTTCTGTCATCTCGCGGCCCCGTGAAAAGTTCATAATGTTCGCCATGCACAAAACCCCGGCTGCTCACGCCGGACCCCGTATGAAGGATAGAAGAGATGAATTCTGTCCCCGTGGTGGAGTTTCAGAGCGCGATATGTCGGACGATGCGCTGCTGTCGAAGCGGCTCGGCGGCCGGCGGCTACATTAAAGCTCCGTTTGTGGCCCCGGGGTTTAGGAGATAGCACCATCAGTGGGGAAGGGGCTTTTCATGTTCATGTGTGATTCAGCACTCTCAAACCAAGAAAAGGACAAGTTTCTCTGCAATGTACAAATGCAGTAGCCCATGTGCTATTTCAAGTTAGAGTATGCAGATGTACAGTATGCAATATGTATTTCGTTTGAGGCTTTTCAATGATTAAGTGGGATAATTATTTATTTGCTGTGGGCATTGCATATCGGTGTGGCCTGCAGTAACTTGACCAGCCAACACGTTCTCATCCTAAATAATCACATACTGAGGCAATGTGTAAAGTAAATGTAAAGTATTTTGACATTATGGATATTGTGATGCCATTCTGTCCTGGAGGAGGTAGGTGATCTAGTTCACCAGGTCCTCCAGGCCAACCCGTTAACTCACTCCCTACTTGTCATATACTGTATATCAACGTTTGGTAAGTGCCCCTAGGCATCGGAAACCAACACACGGAGGCACCCTTTAGCAACGGTATGTGACGAACTGGGCTTTCGACTAACTCCAACGTAAACCCTCTCGCTGCGTTATTCAACGATCGGAGCAAGTGACGTAGTATTAACAGTGCGAGAGTCCGTTCAGGGCGTGTGGGAGGAGAAGTGGACGGGTCACGTGAGTCACGTGACTCGTCGGTATCGTCAGTCTTGTGAGTCACATGAGTCGTTAGTCAGTGAAGTTAACGTCAACCACGTCGGTCGTGGTTCCTAAACCTAACTAAGTTGCTACTAGAGCTGCAACGATTAGTCAACCAATCGATTAGTCCATTGACAGAAAAATATTTGCCAACTATGTTTTGATTACGTATTAATCGTTAAAGCAATTTCCCCCCAAAAATGCCAGAAAATGCTGTTTGCAGCCTCTCTGCTTTACTCTGTTTTATAAACTGAGTATATTTGGGATTTGAACTGACAAAACAAGATATTTAAAGACTTTACCGGAACTGGGATGAACATCTTTTTTTACTATTTTCTGACATTTTATAAACTAAATGATTAATCGAGAAAATAATCAACATTAATCGATAATGAAAATAATCGTTATTCGCTGCTCTAGTCACGTGACTCGATAGTCAGTCAAGTTAACGTCAACCACAATCTTTTCCTAATTCTAACTAAGTGGTTTTGTTGCCTAAAATATCTTCCTGTGAAGACGGAAGTTTATTTTGAAAGTACACTACACAAGCGTATATTGACACGTCGTCCCTGACGCGTCCAACACTGACTCTAGAAGGGTCCGCGGAGCATCATAGTTTGAAGCGTAGGGCCACTGACCAAGCGTTGGTATTTAGTGAGAACGTGTTGTCCAGGCTATAACAGCTGTCTCTACGGCTGAAATCCACCCGCATCATTGTCTTTCGGTTTTGCACCTTCCGACTCCTCCAGTGGCTGCACACACGCGACCCCTCCACGCTCTGCTTTCATTGCTGATCTACCGCCTCCATTGTTTGTTTTGTGTTAACAAATAGTTTTAAGTGAATCTCTTGCCTCCTCGTCACATTCTCTGTGACAACATCATCGATGCCCTGTATCTATTCTATATCCCATCAGCCTGTGATCCCATTCTGTCTTAATCTGAGGATTCATATTTTACTCAGCTCCTGGCAGCCTTCTTCAACAATGTCCAAATGACCTCGTCGACTATGTGTAGAATCTTTAACTTGTTTTGTTTCCTCTGACGATGTGAAACATGTTCCTGATTGTTATGGCTCCACTTTAACCCCATTCTCAGTTCATCTTTAAACGTGGCTGCTATATTGTAGTGGTGGTTGTCTTGTTATTTAAACATGCCCTGATGGGTGGGAGGTGAATTCCTCCCTGCTGCCTTTCTCCACCCACAACCCATTTAATGATTTCCTCCATTGCAACAGTGAATGCTAGAGGGGAGATGCGCACCCTGCCATGATAGCAATTTCCAGGTGCTGCCATGCTGCGGTGAGTTACATACGGTAGCTGTGAAGCATATCTGTATGTTTTGGAAATAGACTTTAACTAGATTTTTTACTCTGAGGAAATCGATTGCGGGCCACTGGATTGTGTGAACCAAATGTGTTTTCCAGGTCCAGATATTCAATTCTGATTCTCTCTTCTGGTTCCTCTGTTGAATTTGAATTTCACGCCTGTCTGTTTTAAGCACATAGAAAAGACCGGTTCCCCTGCTTTATCAATATTCTGTCAATTAATTAAAGGGGACGTGATGCTCATTTTCAGGTTCATACCTGTATTTGAGGTTTCTACTAGAACATGTTTACATGCTTCAATGTTCAAAGAACACATTACTTTCTTCATACTGTCTGTCTGAATATCCCTGTATTCACCCTCTGTCTGAAACGCTCCGTTTTAGCGCCTGTCTCTTTAAGACCTCCTCCTGAAAAAGCCCAGTCTGCTCTGATTGGCTCAGATGTGGCGATATACTCTAATGTGCAGCCTGCATTAAAGTGTCGGGTTGTTTGCGTCTCACATGCTTCTATAAAGTCTCAAGCATCTGGTGTACTTGTGTACCTGACGGAGGACGCCGCCGTGCCCCGAGGCTGACGATGCTCTTGCACAGTTTCCATTTTTGCTCCAATCCAATTCAATTTTTGAGCGTCGGTTCACGTCTTGCAGAAGTCATATGTCTCTGTGCCCTTCACTGTCTGTGCAGCTTTTCTTGTTGATTTTCTGTTGTTTTTTTTGCTTTCAGAGTAGCACTTGTCCTTGGTGAAGAATAATTTGACAAATGCAAAGAGATGCTTGTAAAAATCCTTACTTGGGATTTTTATTTTTCATTCCTACCTGAGGTTTTCCATCCTTCACAAAACACTCAAATAGGAAATGTACCTTTGGTACAGCGACTTCTCCTCACCTTCATCCCCTCGTTTTTTAGCTGCCTCGATTAGCTGCACTGTAACTCTCAAAATGTTAATGCAACTGTAAATCTTCATCACAACTAATGTTTAAACCAACTTTACTGTAAAAAATTGTTCATCAGTTCCTTTCAAAATGAGCCATACGACGGTTATAAAAACATTTTCTGAGTGATCGTGGTCATAGTTAAGGAAAGATCACTAGCCAGGTTAAATGAAACTACACGGAGGAAAATTATTTTTGTCAGGTTACCTGTTTCATGCACTGCTGTCACGACTTTTTGTAATCATATTTGCTCGGATCTGGCCTACTACAGCTTTAAGTTCTGTATCTAAATATTATTCCAACCTATTAGAAGGAATGCATCCAAACAGCAGAAGACGCTCCCTTCAGCAGGTCATTCAGTGATCAGGAGTGATTTCTCTCTACACAAGAACTCATTCTGCCGGCGGGGTAATTAGATAATTCTCCTTCACGTGATGCTTTCATGGTGGGAAAATTGATTTTTGTGCACGGAGCTCCTATTTGCATTTACAGACGCTGTGCTAATTTCACTATATTCCAGTTGCACCAGGCTTCATGAACATTTCAGAACAAAAGTTTTCCACATATAGCGAGCCGTATACGGCGCCATACCACCTGAGGTGCCTATACGTCTGACATTTTAATGTTCCATCACACTGTCTGCTGGTGAAAGGTGGGAGGGGAATTTGGGAAAACTCCGACAGGAGGTGAGATGAGATCTAGAAGCTGAATGTCCACGTTGACTGTGTGTGTTTTTTTCTCCTCTCTGGTCTCACACTGTCTATTGTTTGAGTGGCAATATACTCAATTTGGTCCACTTTACTTATGTTTCACACAGACATACACACAGACGCCACTCCCACCCACGCGCCGACGCCGGCGCACACACATACAGATGAGGCCCGAGTCTCGTCTCCCTGCTGCTCTCGGAGCCCTTGGCGCTGCTTGTTTACCCTTCACTGTGACAGCTGTGTGTGTGTGTGTGTGTTTGTGTGTATGTGTCGATCTGAGGAAGGAGATATTGCGTGTCAAGTGCTCTCCAGGGCTAAGCTATCATTTCTGAGTGTTATCACACCATCCTACTTCCCAGGGGCTGGCTGTCTTTCTCGCTGTCTCTCTCTCTCTGTCACACACACACACACACACACACACACACACACACACACACACACACACACACAGGAGGAGCTCCAGACAGTGTTAGGCCAGTGAGGCGTGCAGTCAGAGAGGAGAGACTGGAGTAACTTGACCAGTTGGTGAGCACACATACACACACACACACACACACACACGCACACACGCACACACACTTTTTTCAGACTGGAAAATCAGTCATGCAATGGTCCCGTTCAGACACGCAGCGCTGTGAGACCTTTCTGACCTGCAACCACCACACAGAGTACAAGTTCAACTGTCAGACCACCGACGTCTATGGACCACTAATGTATAGTAATTCACTGCATTCATATCAATAATTCCTAGTTAGTTAATTTTCCCGTATCAGCGCCCACGTCATCAAATCTGAAAAAAAAAACTGTAATATTGTAAAATACTAAACGTTATCAATTCATAGTTGGACGACGGACGCTGCAAACTGAAAGTGAAAGTGTCTGCTCCGAGGATCAACATAGAGTTGACAGACAAGACGATGGCGGAGGATTCGGTGTCGAAGCGAAAAGCGAAAGCGCCTATTTGGTAACAGAGAGTGGCCGGACACACCGCCATCCAACGTTAAAGATCAAAGTAAGAGCTCTACAGATATTGAGCGCCGTCTTTTCTTGTAGAACGTCCGGTGTAATCGGTAACACCGGTGTTGCCATGAATGTATTAACCAGTGGGAAATGTTCCTCACCGTGGCATCCCTAGATTCCTCCTTAATACGTTTTTGTATTGTAAAGCATAACATTTCAGAAAACTTGTCTTAAGGTAGGTAACTAGGGGAGTTCCATGCTGATATATATTAGTTAAAATTGTTTACCCTATTCACTTGTCATGCCTTGTAAAACGTATGGAATTATATTAAACATATCCTTCAAGGCCGTTTTTTCAAAATAAGTTTTTTCTTAGACTCTGAGTTAGAAATCTCCAAACCAATCCACCAAACTGTCCAGTTTCCATCTCTATTCTGAAGGTTTTTACAGAGAGGTTTTTTCATATATCATTTATAGCCTGATTTATACAACATTTTATTCCTAGAAACATGGTAAAAATTGTTTTTCTTTGTTGTTTTTTGACAGTATTTTCTGATTAATGGAGTGATACTAAGAGATTTTCAAAATTCCCGCCGTTACACACATTTGTTTCTTCAATATTGCACTGACCAGTTCTCAACACAGTCCTTGTTATTGCTGACATCCTTTGTTGACATGCTGAAGGACAATACACATCAATAGGCATTGCATTGTGTACATCAAAGAGACTGTTCTCCCAAGAAAAATGACTGCATCACTCACTTCAGCAAAAAAAAATCACATTTTTATGTCACAGATTTTCTCTTTTTTCCAACCAGTTTATGTTGAAATCAGTAAGTACATATATTTCTTTATGATGATCAAGCTTCTTCAGCATCTTCAAAATCATTACAGAATGAAGTTTCTTATGATGGAGGGTTGTACATGAGAGGGTAATATGTAGAGCCAAACATCCCAGGATTCTATTGCCATTTCACAGCTTTTAAAGGTATCTTTAACGTCCATTATTACACCTCCACCTTTCCCTGAGGCCAACACAAACCCAGTTCAATTCCTGGGCTTTTCAATGAAGACATGAAGGAATCGATGGCCCTCTGGAGCCTTATGGCCTCACCATCTGTTAGTATATATCACATCATGGGGTGATGGCATGGACATGGCTTCTGTTTCTAGAACAGTTAACAGCAAGCATGCCAACAGATGAAGGGGGGAGAAAAAGCATTACTGATTAACATTACGTTATCAGCACCACAGTCGGCCTATTGTTCTGTGGTAAGAAGGCCTAATCCTGCTCTTAGCAGCCTGGTGTCATGTGAAGAGTTACAGAGGATGACCCAAACGCAGAGTACAAGCAGGACAGGAAGATCTTTTAAACAAAAGCGAGCTTTAATTAAGCTGACAACTCCAGAACTAACAAAACAAGGAGGGGAACAAAGTACAAATGAAAACACACCAAAAACAAACTGAGAACAAAACAAAACTACAAACCAGAGGGTGCGAGAGTCACGGGCAGGAGGAACACTAGGAACACTAGGAACACGGAGGACAAGGGACTGGGAAGACAAGTACGAACCAACAAGGACAGAGGGGAAACACACAGGCTTAAATAACAGACAAGATTACACACAGGTGAAACAAATCAGGGCGGGGCAGACAATCAACCAAAAGGCGGGAAAACAGACAAAGGAAGGAAGTAAACCCAGACAAGACACAGGAGGAGTGAATCACCAAAATAAAACAGGAAACACCAGAAATATATACAAATAAACCAAATCCAAAATCACAAAAGTAAATAATAAGAGCTGGCACAGCCAGAACATGACATAGCCCCCCCCCTCAAGGGACGGATCCCAGACGTTCCACAACCAGAACCGGATGGGCGGAGGGGGGCCCGGAGGAGGGACTCCAGGAACCCTGGGCACCGACCCTCTCAGGCGGACGGCCTGAGGGCAAAACCGGGACAGAGCCTGAGAACTCGGGCGGACGGCCCGGGGACAGAACCGGGACAGAGTCTGGGAACTCGGGCGGACGGCCCGGAGGCAGGGCAGAGTCCGAACCGAGAAACTCCGGCAAATGACCCGGGGGCAAGGCAGAGCCAGAGCCGGGAAACTCGGGCGGACGGCCCGGGGGCAAGGCAGAGCCAGAGCCGGGGAACCCGGGGTCCCGGAACCGCGGCCCAGCAGTCACAGGAACAAGGCTTTTGGGCTGAAACCCAGGCGAAACAGGAGGTGACGGTTGCGACCCAACCGGCGAACCAGACGGAACAGCAGGTGGCGGTTGCGGACCAACCGGCGAATCAGCCGGTGGTGGTTGCGGACCAACCGGCGAATCAGACGGTGGAGGTTGTGGCCAAACCGGAACAGCAGGTGACGGTTGCGGCCCAACCGGAACAGCAGGTGGAGGTTGCGGCCCAACCGGAACAGCAGGTGGAGGTTGCGACCCAACCGGAAAAACAGGTGAAGGTTGCGGCCCAACCGGAACAACAGGTGGCGGGTGCGACCCAACCGGAACAGCAGGTGGCGGTTGCGGCCCAACCGGAACAGCAGATGGCGATTGCGGCCCAACCGGTAAAGCAGGTGGCGGTTGCGACCCAACCGGAACAGCAGGTGGAGGTTGCGACCCAACCGGAACAGCAGGTGACGGTTGCGACCCAACCGGAACAGCAGGTGACGGTTGCGACCCAACCGGAACAGCAGGTGGAGGTTGCGGCCCAACCGGAACAGCAGGTGGAGGTTGCGACCCAACCGGAACCGCAGGTGGAGGTTGCGACCCAACCGGAACAGCAGGTGGCGGTTGCGGCCCAACCGGAACAGCAGGTGGCGGTTGCGACCCAACCGGAACAGCAGATGGCGATTGCGGCCCAACCGGTAAAGCAGGTGGCGGTTGCGACCCAACCGGAACAGCAGGTGGAGGTTGCGACCCAACCGGAACAGCAGGTGACGGTTGCGGCCCAACCGGAACAGCAGGTGGAGGTTGCGACCCAACCGGAAAAGCAAGTGGAGGTTGCGGCCCAACCGGAACAGCAGGTGGCGGTTGCGACCCAACCGGAACAGCAGATGGCGATTGCGGCCCAACCGGTAAAGCAGGTGGCGGTTGCGACCCAACTGGAACAGCAGGTGGAGGTTGCGACCCAACCGGAACAGCAGGTGGCGGTTGCGGCCCAACCGGAGCAGCAGGTGGCGGTTGCGGCCCAACCGAAACGGAGGTCGACCCGACCCCCGACAGGAGACGTGGAACGGAGGTCGACCTGACCCCCGACAGGAGACGTGGAGCGGAGGTCGACCTGACCCCCGACAGGAGACGTGGAGCGGAGGTCAGCCGGATCCCCGACAGGACACTTGGAACTGGAGTCGACCGGATCGCCGACAGAAGACGTAGAGCGGAGGTCGACCGGACCGCCGACAGGACACATGGAACAGAAGTCGACCGGACCGCCGACAGGACACGTGGAACAGGAGTCGACCGGACCGCCGACAGGACACGTTGAACAGGAGTCGACCGGACCGCCGACAGGACACGTGGAACCGGAGTCGACCGGACCGCCGACAGGACACGTGGAACAGGAGTCGACCGGACCGCCGACAGGACACGTGGAACAGGAGTCGACCGGACCGCCGACAGGACACGTGGAACAGGAGTCGACCGGACCGCCGACAGGACACGTGGAACAGGAGTCGACCGGACCGCCGACAGGACACGTGGAACAGGAGTCGACCGGACCGCCGACAGGACACGTGGAACAGGAGTTGACCGGACCGCCGACAGGACACGTGGAGCAGGAGTCGGCCGGACCGTCGACAGGACACGTGGAGCAGGAGTCGGCCGGACCTCCGACAGGACGCTTGGAGCAGAGGTCTGCCGGACCTCCGACAGGACGCGTGGAGCAGGAGTCGGCCGGACCTCCGACAGGACGCTTGGAGCAGGGGTCGACCGGACCTCCGACAGGACGCTTCGAGCAGGGGTCGGCCTGACCTCCGACAGGAAACTTGGAGCAGGGGTCGACCGGACCTCCGACAGGACGCGTGGAGCAGAGGTCGACCTGACCTCCGACAGGACGCTTGAAGCAGGGGTCGGCCTGACCTCCGACAGGAAACTTGGAGCAGAGGTCGGCCGGACCTCCGACACAGGAGTAGGCTTGGTTTTGGATGGAACACTGAGCAGCTTAGGAGAACGCCGCCTCCGAAACCCACGCTTCCTTCTAGGGGCTCCAACCCCTAGCAGGTCCAAGCTAGTGTCCTGTATATCAGCATGGCGAGCAGCAGACTGTAAACTTAGTGGACCTCCCAGGGCAAGGCGGGTTCCCAAGAACCGATCCGGGGCTGATGCTAGCCTAAAGCTAGCTGACTGCTGGGGCATGGGCCGGAAGCTCAGGAAGCCAACAGGCCGGGGCTGAGGCTGATGCTCGGACCGAATCCGGATGCCCAAATGGGCATAAAAGCTCTCTGCTGGGGTCATTATTTAAGGTCGGTTCGTTCTGTCATGTGAAGAGTTACAGAGGATGACCCAAACGCAGAGTACAAGCAGGACAGGAAGATCTTTTAAACAAAAGCGAGCTTTAATTAAGCTGACAACTCCAGAACTAACAAAACAAGGAGGGGAACAAAGTACAAATGAAAACACACCAAAAACAAACTGAGAACAAAACAAAACTACAAACCAGAGGGTGCGAGAGTCACGGGCAGGAGGAACACTAGGAACACTAGGAACACTAGGAACACGGAGGAACACTAGGAACACGGAGGACAAGGGACTGGGAAGACAAGTACGAACCAACAAGGACAGAGGGGAAACACACAGGCTTAAATAACAGACAAGATTACACACAGGTGAAACAAATCAGGGCGGGGCAGACAATCAACCAAAAGGCGGGAAAACAGACAAAGGAAGGAAGTAAACCCAGACAAGACACAGGAGGAGTGAACTACCAAAATAAAACAGGAAACACCGGAAATATATACAAATAAACCAAATCCAAAATCACAAAAGTAAATAATAAGAGCTGGCACAGCCAGAACATGACACCTGGAGGAGAGACCGAGGCTTTTGTTGTTTTTCTATCCTGCCGGGTTTCTGGGCTTGATGAGTTTGCCCTTCCCACGTCTGCAACTTTCACTGACAGTGACTCATCTGTGGCTGTGGAGTGATGCAAACGTGCACGCGTGGACCCAGAACACCCATATGAAGACGACGTCTCCACAGATAACGTCACGGTGAATGTGGAGTCAGATAGTGTAGCTGTACTGCAGAAAAACAACCAGGCTCTCCGCTCAGCCTCGGACTGCCGCTGAGAGGCACAGATGCCACTGTTTGTCCAAAGCTCGTGCACGTGTGTGTGTGTGTGTGTGTGTTTGTTTGCAATTGCGCAGTAGTGCGGCAGATGCCTCTGTTTGAGATGTCCTTGAAATGTGTCCCTGACCGCCAATTAGCGCTGCCTTATTTGCCCACTGCAATGCCGCCCCAATTAGCATCAAACCAATACCTGTTACGACCCGCTATGAGCCGCCGCCACACCTCTGCTCCGCCACTTAAGGCATCAGGACCCCGGGTCATCGCTGTTAAATGGCTGTCACCGGGCATTTAATTATACTGCTGCTGCAGCTAATGGAATGGCTGCCACTGTTTCTTGTAGGAAATATAAAGTGGTGTGGTTTAACTTTTTTTTTGTTTATTTCATCACCGTAGTTGGGGATGGGGGGGGCGGACTCTAAATCGGACCCTGTCTATTCATTTGTTAGTTTATCCATCCCACGGTGTCTCACGCTGCACTGATAGGAAACTTGGAGTAATGATGCATCTCAGAGGTTTGAGAAGTGACACTGATTGCTCAAAGGGGGGGAAGGTGGGCCGGGAACGCTGAAGCAGCAAATCAGAACTTTTTGTTGTATTCTTAAACTCATTACTGGACAGAAACAATATGACAATCTCCTCTTAGACATGTTAGTGAAGCTTTGAGATCATCCTGAGCTTTGGGTTGTTTAGGTTTAGGCATAAAGAGTGAGGCTCCTTCCAGGATGGACAGACGTGCAATAGATGTCGTGTGTTCAGATTAACAATCCATGACCAAAAATAATACATATAATGTGAACGTATGTGAGAGGGTGGATCCAGGTCGATGTCAAGCAGCTTCCAGGCGTCGCCAAACAGATAGAGCCAGAGCAACACAACCTCCTCTCCACGCCGAATAGATAGAGTCAGAGCAACATGACCTCCTCTCCACCTCATGTGGAATGAGGCACTATCAGTCGGAGAGGCAGAGAGATGTCACAGAACGGCTGATGGTACCTTTAAGAAATTACCAATGTAGTGGACCTGACAAAAAAAGGTAATGCTTAAGATGTATTATGGCGGTGCCAAAAGGCGCAGTGGGTGCACCTAAATGAACTGATGTCATTGTCTGAGTTTTCACCCCCCCTCTGTATATATTTCATTCATGAACATTCGCCTCCTTTCTCCGCTGGTCAAAAGCATGAAGCATGCTCCAGTCACGGAATGAGTCACTCTCTCTCACACGCACACACACACACACACACACACACACACACACACACACACACACACACACACACACACACACACACACACTAGCATTTGAATGCATGCATCTTTAATTGATGAATAGATGAAAGGCTGCGGAAGTGGCAGAGAGAGTTGTAGTAGAGGAGGAGGATGTGTGTAGAAGACGTGATCATTCATGTGTCAAGATGGGCCTCTGTGTGTGTGTGGGTGTGTGTGTGTGTGTGTGTGTGTGTGTGTGTATGCTTAAATCGTTCATTAACCCTGTGTCGCCCCTGAGGCAGGCTTCCATGTCATGATGTTGTGTTTTAGGGACACACACACACACACACACACACACACACACACACACACACATCTGGGCCAGTGCTCGCGTGCAGCACTCTTTAACCTACATTAGACCGGCTTCCATGCCGTGTCTGACAGTTGAAACAGCGCACACACACACACACACACACACGTCACACACAAGCAACCACACAAAGTCAAAAATATTGATGCACATAGTGAGTTTTAAAACTGGAGGAAATTCAGAGACGGGTGACAAATGAAAAGAAAAAATGAGAGGGGGAATAAATGCAGACATTTCCATACAGGGCACGAGGGCTCTCTGAATGGTCTGATGAGGGTGGAAATGATGTGAATCATATTCTGTGGCCCTTCACAGTCTCCGGATCTCAACCCGACTGAACACCAGCGACGTGGAAAAACAGTGCCAACGCTCTCCACCATCGTCATCATCAATGCACAGAATGTGGGAATAACATTTGCTCACCCCTCCAGAGATCAGAGTAGGGATGCACCAATACCACTTTTTTTCAGGCCGAGTACAAGAACAAGTACTTACATCTGGGTACTCTCCGATACCGAGTACCGATACGAGTACTTCTCTGTGCCAAAAGACCCTCGTTAACAGCCAGCTGGAGGGTGTGAGCGACACACGGCAGGCTGGGGAGTCCCGCGTACGAGGCGGTGCGCCGCGATCGGCTCTAGGTCGGCTTGGAAAGGCTCGGGGCGAAGCTGCTTCCCGGGGTCGTGGCCAAAGTGTCATCGGGGCGGACTGTCCTCAGTGCGCCCCAGCCGCGTCGTGGGTTTGTGGTGGACCACCACCACCTTATTGACACACTAAGTCAACTTCAATTCAACAATTTATTTTAAAAATCCACATTATGGTTCTGTCGGGACATTTAGGAACATGCTTCTAGATCTCAGTATTAGTAAATGTGCTTGTTTTGACTAAGTGATTCTTTTCTTTTACTCATATTTTCATTATTAATTCATGGTTGTATTTTATGTTCATGTTTTTAAACTCAAATGTGTATTATTGTTTATCAGTGTCTTGGATTATATCCCTCCCTCCTCTCCCTTGCAAATCTTGCAGATCTCAGTGGGATTTACCTGATGAAATAAAGGTTATATATAATGTTTATAGCAGAAACCTTTTTACTGTGAGTGTGTTCAGTGTTCGGCTGGCACAGTTATTTAGACTGGAACTGCTCTGTGTAGTTTCAAAGTGATTAAATGTGGAATTGAAACATCTTCTGGTGCCGACACGTAATTTGAACACATTATTAGCCACCACCACGCAATGCGCTGCTAAAAGGTCATTTCAAGTATTCCTGTGAGATCATGCTGTGAAGAAAGTTTTGATTTTTTTTCTCAACACTTTCCTTTAGTGTGTTATATCGTTTTTTGTGCATTTAAAGGTCTGCAAAGTTACAAAGTCCAGGCCAGAGGGAGTCACTGTCCCCCAAAGAAACACTGCTCCTGACCTGCCTGAAACGCCTTGATTGAAGTCCCGCCTTTTCTTCTGTAACGTGGTGATGTCACCAAGTAACACATTTTGGCTAGCAGCTAGTTTGGCAAAGCTAGTTAGAGCGGAGCTGGAGCGGAGTCCAAAGAGGTGAAGTGTCATTGATCCAACCATTGACTGTTTAACCGACTTAACATTCCTGCAGGCGACAGCAGATATCCCCTGAAGCGCTGGCTCCTCAACCCGTTCCCCAATAACCCACAGAGCGCGGAGGAGAGGCGCTACAACGTCGTCCACAGTCGGGTGAGTTGCACCGTGGAGCACGCCATCAGGCTACTGAAAGAAGCGATGCCTGGATGCAACAGGTAGCAGTTTTTTCTATAAACTAGGTAATTCTATAAGCATGAAAGACTATAAAAACAGGATTACGGACTATTTGACCACTGAATGTAGGGGACTGTAGGTTCATCACTTATGCCGGGTACACACTACATGAGAATCAAGACGATTTTGGGCCCGTCTCCTCCCAACAATCATCAGTAAAGCCCTGATTGTTTGATGGTTCTAAAGATGATCTTTCCAGATGTTCCTGTGGTGCGAGGTATGTTAAGTGAAGTCCATCCTGACCGCACCGATCTCAAATTGTAAATATTAAACATGTTCAATATTTACGATGGGATATCCTGTTGTGTGTGGGGAACCCCAAGGACAGCCGATGACGCGGTCACGTGGGAAAGAACGCTATAGAACCAAGCTGACTGAAGAAGGAAGGACAACCACCGCTGTCATTGCGGCCGCGGCTACTGCATGAGCTAATGCTAAATGTGAAGCATAAAGTAGTAGTAAGATGGAGGACCAACTTGTGAGTGAGTGTTTGAGTGTTTATTTAAAGTGTCTCTATGACTTCATCCATCCATCCTTTGTAATTTTCAGTACAAAGTAAAAACTAACATCACTAATTCTTCCTGCCCGTCGTCCGCCATGTTTGTTTAGACTAAAGTCACGTTTGTCGTTATGTGTGGGCTCTCTCACATTTTACACCTCTGTTAAGATTTGATAAATCTTTTAGTGTGGGCCGGCCTTTAGTGAGCCTTTGAGTATTACACTTGGTCGTTAACTGTTTCTGTGAATAGCTGCTTGACCTCAGGCACCTGTTAGAGGTTTAGTACAAGATGTTGAAGTCACAGAATACAGGCACAAGAAGCCGGCAATCAGCTGTTTCACTGCTAAATACTCGCTGTCGGCCTTCAAAAGCCCGCGTTGTTTGAACTCTAGTGCTCAGCTGTGTTGTTCGAGGAAGGCACGAATCCTGCTGATGTTGGTCATTTTTATTTTGGGAGCGATTAGTCTCCTCATTTGCATATCGGTAGCGCCTGATGTCCCCGGCTCTCGTTCATTCATCCATATGCAATACATCTGGAGAGGAATAATTTCCCTTCTCTAGCTTCAGGCTGTTAAAGAAAAAAACACAACACCTCCAGAATGGTGTGGCGCTGGTGTTTAATGTATGAATTATATGCATGAAGCCTTTTTATTTTTTTTACAGTTGATTTGAATTCCAAATTAACTGGCGGATATGAAAGGAACGGGTCAACAAGGTCTGTGCTGTTAAAAAAAGAAAAGCTTTAATGTGTTTCTTATTGATCTCCGGGGGTTCAGTGGGGAGGAAAAGGTTAAAAAACACACATGATCAAACAGATCATGTGATCAACAGATGACTGGATAGCCTGCTGCAGTTCAATACCTGATACATGAGACAAAGTGGAGCAGAACTTTAGAAAGATATGGGTTCCTCATGCCGGCTATTCAAATACTTTACTTGCTTCCTCTTCTAACAACTACAGTAGTGCAACTGTTATGAATGTCCAGCATTGATCCAGTGCAGGGGCAGAGCGCGGGGAAGCTGCTGGGGCTCCAGACCCAATTGTTTACTGTGTGTAGACAGATATCTAGAGACAACGACAGCGAGGTGATAGCATGATGCACCTGACCTGCTACATTCTGGCTACAGACTGTCTGAGACTGTTCTCTCTGGTTTAACCAAAGCATCCCTCCATACATGGCCATGTTTGGATCGTCTTACTGCTGTGAGTCAGTCTTCTCCACTATGAACATTATTGAAACCGATCCTTGCTCACCCATGGGCACGGCACGTTCTCATTCCCAGAGTGTGAAATACCGACACTTTGTCACGGCCGTTGGCGAGAGATACCGACGCTTAAGGCACCCTTCAGCATCGGTATTAGACGCACCGGGCTTTCCATTAACTAAAATGTAAATTCATCCACATCAATATTAAACACTCAGGAAAAGGCTGCCGAGAGTGTGGTGACATAGTTTTAAGATGAAGGAGAGACACACCGGGTGGGCGGATGGGTCCAACAAACACAAGGCTTTCATCCAGGAGACCGCTGTTCGTCTCCCGTGTTCATAACGTTCAGCGTCATTTGTACAAACGTAGTTTTAAACCCAACCATGTAGTTCTTTCCTAAACCTAACTATAGTGGTTTTATTGCCTCAACCTTAGCAAGTGTTTTTGTTTAGTTGACAACATTAATCACATATTTACTGCAACCGAAAAGAGGGGTCTGACAAAGCTTCAGAATGTGACGAGTTGGGATGAGAACACGTCGGTGAGCACCGACACGTGACGAGATTAAAATTTCTAGCGGGGCCGTCACCCATTTCTCTCTCTGGGAAAAGAAGTATAAGAAATGTAATAAATAAAAAGAGGAGAAAAGGGGCTGCTTGAAGCTCTGTTTGAAGTTTCTTTTTTAATAAACAAGCACTATTTTAATGCTTTTCTAATGCACATTCAAATTTACATTCAAAGTACATGTCTTAATTACTTCAGAGATCAGGTCCAAAGCACACTGGAGCTCACGGATTTAAGGCAGTAAACTTTATTAAAGACTAACGTTTCGATGCCACCTGTATGGATGTGGATGTATAGTCACTGAAACTGCTATTTATATATTTACTTTTACTTCTCTCTTTTTATGATAATATGATATATGATTGTTTACCTGCCTACACGCAGCTTATTGTTCCCTGCCCATTTTTTCCAGCCTATGCTGAATCAGCTCCCAACTAGGGGAGGCTATAAGTGGATGTGAGTCTCAGAACGATTTGACTCCGATGAAGACGCAGGTGGCGTCGAAACGTTAGTCTTTAAATACAATGACTGCCCTACTCTGTGAGCACCAGACAGGCCGATTGTTCCTGGTGAGGCGGCTGTTTAACCGTCCTTCTTCACTTTACATGTCTTACTTATTGAAAAAATTAGATATGTATCAAAAAAAGCGGTTTAGTTTCAAGATAAATTATGAATTGTGATGTTAAAAATATTAGCAGTTGTTAATAATTAGTATTAGTATTGAGTAGAAACAGAATACTCCAAGACCGCTATCATTAAATATTTATTGACTGGAGTCGGAGAACAAGTTAAATGTAGGACATTCATGTTAACAGTTTATTGGAATATTAATCTTCGATCAATGTGAGTGTGAGAGAAAATGACTTCAATATAACGGATCAAAAAGCAGCCAGAGCCAGCGCTGGATAACAGTGGTACAAGATGCTCTAACACTGCAGTTCACACAATAATAACTATTTACACAGAGGAGGTCATTTTCTGTTATTCCCCTTAAATCACCGACATCTATACAAGTCTATTGATGTGTCTTCTCTCTCTGTGTGTGTGTGTGTGCATGTGTGTTGCTCTTCTTGGCGTGTTTCCTCTCCTCAGATAGCAGCGGGGGTGCCGTCACACGCTGTGAACACCAACCATTGGCAAGATCTGTGGTTAAACTGGGACATTCTACTACACACTAACACGCTACACGCACACACGCGCTACAGAGACATGCGGATACACACACACCATTCATACACTTACAAACTTGCGTGCAAGCTCACACACATGACATGTTAAATGCTGACACAGACTCACTCTGCACCAAGTCGTCGTCTTCTTCTGTCTATGTTTATTTATTTATATAAAGTTACACCATCTTCCTACCTGCCTCCTTATTAAACACAGTTTACCTTTACGTGCACGAGTCTGTGTTTGTGCACACTGCTGAGTGTTTCCTGGTCTCAGTGCCCGCCCACATGAAAAACGTTTAACATGTTGAATTCCAGCTCTTTACTGCCTCTATCTTTGAACTGCTGGTACTCAAACTTGTGCTTCTGTTGTAGATAAAGTCGTCATATCAGTTACACAAATTATTCACCAACGTGATTTCACATCTTTCAAAATGTGTGTGAAATTCTCATTTATTTTTTAACATGTCTCAAAGAAAGCATGAAAAAAAAAGTGTATACCGAAACCAATAATCTTTCAAGGCGGAGGCTAAAAAAGGCCATAATAATAATAATAATAATATTTTGTATTATTATTTTAAATTTAACCAGGTAGTACTCATTGAGACCTGGCCAAGACAGTAACATTTAAACATACATTAAAGTTTCAGACGCCACAACATAAAACAAATGCAAAATAGATTCAGTACAATATCATACAAATCACATTTTAAATAAAGTGTTTGAAGCCAACGTTAAAGGGAAAATATTCAGAAACCTCTAGGCTTCTAGGTCTTTTATGAATGCTTTAATTATTATCTAATTTTATTTAATTAGTTATTATTTTTTAATTTAATAATTACTGAATACTTGCTGTTGAAATTTTAATACAGCTGAATTTAGATATTTTACTTTCAAAACCATCTCTCTCTAGATCTCTCTATTGTGGTTTGGACTCCTCTCTTCGTATATTTCCAGAAGGTCATTTTCACATAGTTATGGAATTTACTTTTTTTAAATTGTTTTTGGAGATTCACATATCGCTTCTGATCAGGAAGAAGTCTGACAACCAGTTTCCAACCACGTAATACAGAAACATTTACTTGGAGAAACAAAACTCACAAGAAAAAATGCCTTCTTAATAATAATAATAATGGGAAAATAATTATTCAATTATAATTAATCAGAATCAGAATCAGAATCAGAAAGGTGTTTATTGCCAGGTGTAAGGGGTATACACGAGGAATTTTCATTGGCTTTGTTGGTGCGAGACAAATAGTATAATAACAAGAATTAAATGAAATAAATGCCTGTTTGATAATAAACAAATGCCTCTTCTATAATAAATAAATGTATATAAGGGGGGGTTTTAATGGAAATAAACCAATAAACTAAATAAAGACTGCAGGCGTTGGGTTGTCGTCATCAAACACAAATAGCACTAAGATCTGCTCTGATGCAGGTAACAGAGAGGAAAGGTGTTCGTTAACATTCACTCCAGCTCGATTCAGAATGCACAAAATCACCCTAAAGTTTCTGGCTGACAATATCTGCTGAAATGAGATCTGCATTACATCGAGGACGGATCAGAAAGCTGGAGCAGTGCAGTTCTCCTCCTCTCTCAAACCCTAAAGAAAAGGGCGTCATCACACCCCATTTGGCCGAGAAGAGAAACCCACCAAGCTGCTCTCCGTTGTTAATTAGGAGCCATCAGTCCCTCACACACCTGCTCAACAGGTGATCTGAATAACTTCCAATCAACTCAGGGGAGTTGTGACATTCAGCTAAGATTAATTAAAGGAAAAAGACAACAAGGACCAAATAAAGAGGGAATGCTACACACCAGCAGCATCTTGATGCTCCACCAGTTTCAAATAGAGCAGCAACACATTACTTTACGCTGCACTTGAAACACATTTACTGCTGAGATGATTATGATGCACCGCGTGATCAGAGCTGATAGAGAGCGAACTCTGATCCACTAAGGTATATTAGACCTGTTTACGTACAGTAAGGAGCAATATAACAGGAGTCCTGAATCCAACCCGGTCTCACAGGAAGGCGTATCAATGACACAACGTTACAAGGAAATTCCGCGTCCGACAAAAAAACCCCACTAACTTAGGTTCTTGCAAGGAAACCACTTAGTTAGGGTAAAGGAAAACGTCATGGTTGGGCTTAAAATATGTAAGTAAACTAAGTAAAACATGCACGGAAACAACTACAGAAAGCATGACAAAGTCAATAAAAAACACGTGACAAACGTCCCTAATGTAACAAAACAAAACACCGATCAACCACAGTCTCTCACACGGGTCTCCTGGTTCAAAGTCCGCTGTCATTAACTGTTACCGTAGCATTTATACGTGGATGCGTTTACATTGCTGTCAGTACAGGATACATGGCGTACTTAAAGACACGTGGAAATCAAGAAAAGCGTAATTATCACATGCGCATTATCGTGGCATTTATCCGTCTTTTCGTGCGAACAGGCTGTCTGAATCATGTCTTGGTTTCTAGGAATAGTGTGGACTAGGGATGCTAATTTTTCTAAAATGTTCCTAACCGTTAACCGACCCTCGTTAACCGATTATTAACCGTTAACCGACCAGATTTGTGCCTCGCATGCAGCGGTGCACCAGTTCCTAGTTCACCCGTCCCTGAGCGTTAACTTAGCAGCTACGATGCTGCGTGTAGTGTCGCGGACATGCAGCCACGTTCCCAGTAAAAGTCTCCACCGCACATTTAGTTTAGTTTAGCAGGTTGTCAGCTGTGTGTCTGCCGGATTAACGATAGCGATTATCCATCAAACAGTGTGTGTGTTTGTGCTACGTTAGCATCTGTAGCTCTGCTGGTAGCTTCGTGCTCCCTGTAGTCACGCACATCCGGTCTGTCAGCGCGGCGTTACTTCAGCGACTTTCCGACAGACCGTGTGTGTGTTGTTGGTGGCGTTCTAGCTGTGAATGTAGGTGTAGCAGACAGTGTGTTGGTGGTGGTGATGTAGGTGTAGCAGACAGTGTGTTGGTGGTGGTGGTGTAGGTGTAGCAGACAGTGTGTTGGTGGTGGTGGTGTAGGTGTAGCAGACAGTGTGTTGGTGGTGGTGATGTAGGTGTAGCAGACAGTGTGTTGGTGGTGGTGGTGTAGGTGTAGCAGACAGTGTGTTGGTGGTGGTGGTGTAGGTGTAGCAGACAGTGTGTTGGTGGTGGTGGTGTAGGTGTAGCAGACAGTGTGTGTACACTTTATTAGTCGGTGAATAAATGCTACGAGGCTACATCTCCTCCGCTCACGTGAGCTATAGACGTGAGCCGACTTCCTGTATCTGTAACGCCGGCTCAGACTCTCTTAAGGTGGACTCTTAAGGTGGACCAGCTTTTCTACTTTAAGTGACGAGTTTTCTCAGCTTTTTAATTCATTATTAACATTTCTTTTAACCTTTTTAACCGATAGCGTTAATCGGTTAAAATGCTTAATGTCGGTTAAACGGTTAATTATTAACATCCCTAGTGTGGACCTGTGAAGATCTCAATCTAAAGACAAACTAATTGTAATGCAGCGTTAATAGCGGCCTTACAGCCAGGATGTTGATGTAAGAGGTTTACAACATCTCTCTGTGACCAAATTAGTGTTTTGTTTTAATTTGTGACAAGAACAAGTTCCTCTTCTCGTCAGCAGGCCGTAGCAGTGTGTGTGATACTGTGGAAACCAAAGACAGTTTTTCTTCTTGTCTTGAGAAAAAAGATTAAACCCAGTGTCGACACTACGAATCAGCTTGTTTTCCTCGACTCCAGAGCTAAATATGAAACATGCCATTCATTTTAATTCTGACCTAGAAATCCTCATAAACTCATCTTCGTATTCATTAGCCGCGGCGCATTCTTGCTGAGATCTTGTATTTTGCATTTTGCATTCATTTTCTCCTCCTCTGAACTCTTCCTCTATCCTCCCCTCACCCTTCCTGTCCCCCCCACCCCACTGGAAAGAGTTAGTTTAGTCGGGGCGACATGCCTTTGGCACTGCTTGAAAATCAGGTTTCCCATTAAGCCTTGGAAAGTTGAATCTGAGGGCACGATGTGTGTGTGTGTGTGTGTGGACTTTATTTAGGAGGTTCTTGGCAGAGAGAACCAGTTTAGCGCCAGTAGCCTTTGAGCAGCTGTTTAACATATTGCTCCGAGTGCAAACATGAAGTCCTTGTGTCTGGTAGAGTTAAATGTATAAGAATAAACATCTTTCAGTGTCTTTGTACGACCGCATTTGGCAAAAAGGTGCTGTGAAGAATCATCAGGAGCATAAAGCATTATCTTTAGCTGCCAAATCAACATCATTTAAAAGGTAAATTCAGGCAACGCAGCTATTTATCTTCACACAGGAGGTATTCAGATTTAACATTTCACCCTCTAGCAGTTGGAACCGATAAACGCTGTTATCAGCTCCTCCGCGTCCAGCCTTTTAAATCTCTGCCGAGTTAGAGCGACTGCGAGTGCTGGCAGTCTTAGATGACACATTGTGAAATGACAGACAAGAGCGAGCCGTCTTCTCAATCCGTCTCCCAGCTTTTCATTGCCATATTACGTCCCCGCTTTTATTGCATAGATTTTTTTTTGTTGCAGCTTAATCTTCCTGCCAGGTTGTGCCAACTCGTCACGCTTTTGAAGGTGTTCACCGCTCCTTGTGTGCTTTCTACAATCCCCGAAGCAATCCCCGCTAACCTTTTCCCCCAAAATGCAAAAGAAAGGTTACATCAGTGCAACTCTCTGGACATTAATATACTTCCCATCACACTTGTTCATTTAGCAAAAACAACTTTGAAAGTCACCTCGTCTTTCTTTTATTTTCCTCTTTTATTTTCCTCTCTTATTTTCCTCCCGTTGGCTTTTGGGCATCTGAACTTCCCATCACACTAAGCGTGCTGTCAAGTTGGATTAGTCCATGAAGTTTAACTTGTGGGTATTTTTTTTTACAGGAAAGGCACTCTAGGCTTAAAGTCTGACAAATAAACCTTGCTGAAGTTGCAAGTTCAAAGTTTATCCATTTATTTTCCGCAGGCCGTTTCGCCCCTCAATTATTTCTCCTGAGTCTAAAGTTTTTGTGCTGCGGCGTAGCGCTACACGCTCGGCATCGTCAATAGGAGAGAAGGGCCGAGGGAAGAGCGGGGTGACCGGGAGGTTGGCTGCTGCTGCTGCCTTGATGAGGGGAAGGAAGAGGAAATGAGCAGGAAACAGAAACAAAACACAACGAGCGCCCGGCTGTTTGACAGAATTAAGGAGCTCTTGTGAACTCTCGGGGCCCAAAGTGTTTGATCGGATGCTGAGACGTTTGAGTCTTGTGTTGCTTTGGTACGAACCGCGTCTGTATCAACATTTTAAATCTTATGCTGGGCAACAAAACATCTGGTTCCTGCTGCTCATGCTGTTTGGTTGAGCGGTCTCGACGTGGGCGCTCACAACACTGGACCTGAACATGGAGCCCCTGATCGGTTTTGTGTTATTCCAAAAAGATGGAAGATGGTCACATCCTCGATTAATGTGGACCAAAAAGAAACAAGACTGAGAGTTGTCAGCTTGCTGCTCTGTGAGGCTGCGTTGCTTTGAGCTAAATGCTAATGGCATCATGGTTCAACGTATCCAATGTTTAAGTCGAGCCTGACGTTGTCTTACACATAAAATAATGATCCCAGTCACTTCCACAGAGTGAGGCATACGGCTTATTACTTAAACACTGGTATCAGATCAGTACTCGGTATCAGCTGATACCCGAAGCCTAGGTATCGCTATAGGGACTGAAAAACTTGGATCGGTGCATCCCTGCTTGTATTTAAGATCAAATGTCTAGTCTATAAAACGGGAGACGTGTTCCTCTGATTGTAAAGTGTTGCAAAAACCAAACAGCTCATAAACCTCAGAGTTAAAAACGAGAAGATGTTTAACAAAAAACAAAGAAGTGCCACCACAGAAGCATGGAAGTAAGTTTTATTTTTCTGTTTTATTCTTAATACCGTGAACCTTTGCACATCCCCTTTAATATATCTTTGCCCATTCCTGCCATGATTTAATTTTATACAGATACATTTTATATATTTTTAAAAATATTATTATTGTATTTTTTCTATTTTCTATTTATGTTTCTTGTTTATGCATCGAAACACCAAATTTCTTGTATGTGAAAACGTGCTAGGCAATAAATATTATGTGGAGTGAATGTAGTGGAGTCTGCCACCTCACCGCCGCTTGATATGAAACCATGGTTACGAAATGTTACGACAGTTTCTGTTTCCGTCCGAGAGAAGGAAGTTCGTCCCAAAGCTCACCGCTGTATATATACGAGGGCTGTTTATTGGCAAGAATCAGGCGATATGATACGCATCATGCTACAGTGGTTACGATTCAATATATATCGTGATATTGATACTGTAAGCAAGGGGATATGTCGCATCTTTTTACATCTAAGTTTAGGAAAACTATCGTATAAAGTAGGGCTGACCCGAATGCTTCCATGGGAATTAACCTCCAAATCAGTATTCAAATGCTTCGTTGTTGTTGTTTTTATTATTTATGTAATAATAATGTATAAATCCCACAATATTATTCATTATTCATATTCAACATTAATTATCATTAGTTACCCTAATTAGGTGCTTGTGTGAACATTAGTGCGACAGCGGCACTGAAACGTGGGAGATGGAGACAGACAAACACTGCGATTTTTGAATACTTTCGAAAAGCTTCGAAGCCCAAAAAAATGATATTCGGGACAGCCCTAGTATAAAGAACTCACCGCCAGATGCATAAAATCTGAGTAACTTTGTACTTTGTTATGCAATCAGAATTGTTGGATCTGCATTTGTACTTATCACACTCCCTGTAAAAATCCAGCATCACGGCACTACTTATGAGAGGACACATCCTCTGAGGCGGTGCATCTCTTTGTAAATTAAATAAAGTATTGACTGAGTTAATCTTTGCATGTAAACTAAACTCGGAAAAAAAAGTTTGGAAATTTGTGTTCGGTTGATTATTTCTCTGTTGTTATAGTGCTAATGGTCATTGTATTTTACATGGTTGGAAAGCCTGTTTATTTACCTTCACAATGATGTCCAACTTGTAAGGATCATGCATTTCTGGGATGAGCAGCACAGCTGATTATGTGGATAGCGCCCAAGTAAACATTTTAACAACAGAGATAATCGACCAAACACAAATTTCCAATTTTTTTTCCCGAGTTTATTAATTAAAAACTGATAGTGTTTTTGAGAATCGATGCAGATCAAAAAACACAATACTCGTTATTTTCTTACACCCCTAATTTACACCCAAGCTCACTCACTGTGAGTGTGACTCCTCCATCACGGAGAGGGGAGGGTCCGGTTTGAGAAAGGCCTTCAGCGTCAGACAAGAACTTCTAGGTGTGTACCAGCAGACCCAGTACTCAGAAAAAATAACTCAAAAGCCACCATACAAACTTTCTGTTTGTTATTTTGGCAGCACTAGTTTGAGTCTGAAACTCCACCGGTATGAGCGAGTGTTTCTTCACCTCCCCTTCGGTTCCCCCTCCACTTCCTGTTATCGCTCCTGAACTTTTCCCATCCTTTCTCTTCCTCTCTGTGACTCGGCTCCTATCTCCTCACCTCCAACCACCCCCCCCCCGTCTCTCTGATTCAGCGCTGCCCCCTCGGCTGCGTCGCAGGAAGACGAGTTTATCATCATCATTATCACCGTGTTAATTCCAGGACCTTATCTTCCTAAATAAAGTGTGTGGTTTTGTCTCTTTGTGCTGACATCCTCGGGCTGCTCTTGAACGTAGCTTCATTTCTATCTCGCTCCACTTTAGCATCGAAATGAACCAGCTTTTTGGGGATGGGGGGGTTGGGCTAGCGCTAGCGTAGCTTGCATCAGCTCCGTGCAAGCTAATAGAGGTATCAGCAGTTGCCTGCATCGGAGAACATCAAAGCGAGCAATTCCCTCTGAACACAGAATCTGAGTGCACACAGCGGGCACGCGTGCACGAAAAAACACACACTCATGGCATGCACGTACACACACACACACACACACACACACGGAGACTCGTGCACAGATGGGTGCATACAGCGGGCATGAAGGGAAAGGGTAGCTTCTTGTTTTCACACAGTATTTCCATATATGTTAATAGCATTCTTGTTATTCTGCAGAAACAGCCGGCGGTGTAATGAAGTGATGAGCTGTCCTGGCTGCAGGCGGAGAGGACAGACAGGGTTAGAAAACACCAGTCTGTGGTGGAAACTTTTTTATTTTTTATTTCAGGCGTTGATTTTGCTCCAAAACACACACACACACACACACAATACACACAATTGATTCGCCGCCATTGTCCGTGTTGGTGCTGATATGAGTGATGTGTTTGATGTGGAGCACGTTGCGGCGGATCATTGATGTTTCTGCTAACACCACATGATTACTCTGTGAACGGCTTCATTTGATGCCCCTTTTGAGAAAAAAACCTGCCTGGGAACTGGGTCATGAAATTTCAGACGTTCAAACAATCATACTCCAGAGCTGGATGAATGGGCTTTATTATCGGGAACAAGTGCAGCTTTTTGACGGGCTAACTGATGTACCATCACGTGTGACCGGAGCGATCGCTGCTCCTTTATCTGCACACCGCCGCCGCCGTGACAAACACAACACATTAGCACTATCAAAGTACTGTAATCATATTTGGTGAAGGAGCCTTTTTTTTTTGTTGTTGTATAATTTGATTTGCTCGGTGAGTGGGCTCATCTGAATAATTCATAATGAATTATGTTTGTAATTTCTGCTTGCTTATCAAATCTCTTTGATGACATGGAACAAATGTATTGAACAGATAGAGGTTAATATCTTTCAAACATATTCTCCTGCTCGTAGTGACCCAAGTCTCATCATTATTTCAACATAGAGAATTAATAATCAGGACCGCCCGAACCATTTAGGGACACTTTGATACGTTTTCCTTTTATATTGGAGCCGTTTAAATAACTGCAAATACCTCCCGCGCATAAAGAGACAGAAGACATCCATGTTTATCCAGATACACATGTGCTACACACAGTAGAGACAGAGTAAGAGGACTGGAGGGGGTCCAACAGGAAACAAGTATGACCAGTTGTTGAATCTTGGATTTAGAAAGTGCAAAGTGGATTTTGTCCGGGGCTGCGGTCGACTAGTCCTTTTCTTTGAGGAAGGTTCCTAACGGAGTGAAATGACCCTCTCAGTATCTCAGTAGCAGCCGTGATAAGAGCTGTTTGAATCCTCTAAATGTTGAGGAAAGGAGCTTCAATGCTTCCTTTATTATCTCCTTTAGCATAGGATACACTGGACCACTTACATCCGCCGCCGTCGCATCATAATGACGGAGCTTATAGTGAAAGAGCAGTCGGATTCTCTGAACACCGCGGTTGTCTTTTCCTACATCCTTCTGAATTCTCCTTCTCATCTTTCCTTGACCTCATGACGTTTTCCATTGAGGTCAAGGAAAAGTGGTTAGGAAAAGACGTTAAGATGTCATTTTTGGACTTTTCGACCGCAGCCCTGGTCCCAGGAACCGTGGCTTCTTCTTGGATACTGCAGAGATCGTTGGTTGCGTTCCCACCTACTGGAAATACTTTACTTTGGTAGCCTGACTTGGGTGCCGGCCAGGTAAAATCTGTTTAATGTCCGGTCAGAATGACTCGGCCGTGTGTTCTTACATCCAGCTCCTCCGGGTAATAGGCTCATTGGAGATGAACTGCGCCTCGCCTGGAAAATCTGCAGTCAAGTCGGACATTTTCCAGCCATTTCCAGCAAACCTCAATGCATTTACAGGAAGTCACAGAAAAAGTGACTTCCTGTTAGATCTGATCTGTAGGCCACTTGTAATTTCAGACCACGTTGGGATTTATTTATATTTGTTTGTAAATATATGTGGAAATGTGCATTTATCTGACATTGTATTCTATCCTTTATTATTTTTATGTCCGCCTTGTAAAGCACATAATGAGCACTCGTTTTGATAAGTGTTATATATAGATAACCTTGATTATTATTATAATAATTATTATTATCAACCACACCAGATGTGTTTGTTAACAGATGAAACCTTCATTGTACAACATGAGACTAATATCCTACAATCTAGAGTTAAATATTACAATTACACAGAAAGTTGTGACTTTCTACAACACGTGGTGTTTGCTGTCAAAACTAAGAACCAGTCAGCTCTTTGATCAGGCGCAAGCCAGGCGTTTCCCATCATGCCCCGGGTCTTGCAGTCGGCGGAAAGGAACTGCGGCGCCTGGCTCTAAAAACTGCGGCGGATCTTGTGACGTTATCGTTGCCCAACGTGTGCATGATGTCAGAGCAAGTCGGCATCAAGTCGAACACAAATCTAACCGGCATGCATTTTGCGCCGATCGCTGGTGATCGATTCTGCGCAGGCCTGACCAGACCAAGTCTGTTCCAGTCTGGATCATCTGTTGCTGACAGTCAGTCGGGGGATAAAATGTGCTTGTTGTTGAATTTAGGTAGAGTTAACCTCTTAAGAACTCAAATAAAAGAGTTCTTGACAGGAGAATGCATCATAGTTGTCCATTTATTGGCTCCCTTCAACTCGTGGTTTTATTTTCCTGAGGGAAGCCGGACTGGAGACATCTGAATGCCAGGTCTGTCTGCTCTGATCCGGCATGAGCTGAACTGAAATAATCAGTCTGGACCTGAGTAGACCTGAGCTCACCTGTAGTCACTGAGTCCAATCAGGAGGGTTATGTAACAGGTAGTTGTCTCTGAGCCCTCCAGGGGCAGCATTTCTAACCATGTTTGGTATTTAAGGTTATAATCAGGACTGTACCGTGTGTGTGAAACATAATGATGAAAAAAATGGCAAGAAAATCCCAGTGTGCTGTTAGTGAGAGAGAAGCTGTTATTTTCTCATTTGATCATTAACTGGATCAGGTTTTAGGGCAGAACCAGCTCACCTGAAGTTCACCTCATACTGATGAAAATCTCTCTCTGAACAGCTCACAGCTTCCCTCCTCTCCTCATCTCTCCATCCACCATGGAGCCTGTTCTCCCTGTTTTCCTGCGTTGCATTATAAATTACTGTAATCATAGCCTACAGTACCTATTGCCAAGTGTGTTTTTCTCTGCATTCACTCAGTTATTAATGCTCCTTTCTGGCTGCCAGGACTTCAAAAATATGTTTGTGATGGTGGAAATGATCCCAGGGTGTCAATGCTAAAGAGTATTCCCAACTTAAAGGAAATCTTTACGCCCCAAAAATGATCATTTGTATGTCAACTACTCACCCCATGTTACCTTGAATTCTTGAAGAAAGCTTTGTTTTCCTGGTGTAGCGTTAACGGACTAGTCTGAAACTGCATTTGGTTGTGCAACCCCGTGTTGGAGAACGACAATAAATGATCCTTGAATCCTTGAATTCCAGCTGAGCTGGGAACGCCTCGGGATCCCCCAGGAAGAGCTGGAGGCTGTAGCTGAGGACACGTCTGGACTCCACTGATTAGTCTGCAGTCAGCGCCACCTGGATGAACGGATGAGGGTAGACGGAGGCTGGATTACTTGTTACGGCTAACAGTTGCCTCTTTACAGCAATATTTACACAACTGGTGTGGTCTACAGCTACTTCTTGGGGAACTTCAGCTCCAAGAGCTCCACTATGTTCACCAGTTAGTTTCTAACTTTGTCTGTCTGCTGTTAGGTGCTCGGCAGGTAGCGTATAATGAAAGCTTTTTTGGCCGAAAACAGCTTCCTGCAGGAAATAACGCTGAGAGCCATGAGACTGAACCTTAACACCAAAACAATGAAGCTGAACAACACCATAAGATAGGCAGGAGATATACCTGCTTTTTAACCGTGCCCTTGTGTCGTGTAACCTAAGCGTTGCGTAAGCGTTTCTGATGACGTACACAACCAACACTCCAAACCATAGACTGTGGCAAAGAAGTGGACGTAGTCACCGTGAAGTCATCCATCGGTTTGTGGACTGCAGTTTTGAAGCTTCGAGTTTGGAAATTTTGGCCGTCGACATCTTGTTTTTTTGCAACCAGAAGTGACACGAGAGGTAAGGTAGCTAAGTACAACCGAACGCTGAATAAAACATTTTTAGACGACCAAAATGTTACTAATATAAATCATGAAGTGAAAACACACTGTGAAAGGGTTAAAGTTGTAAGACTAAAACACGAACAACTCCCAGACCGGACAACGCCGTGATAGCGACCTGTCAATCACAAGGTAGCCCCGCCCTAAAGCGTCCCCTGCTTTATGGTCTATTTGACTCTAAATGGGACCATAATTTACTAAATGAACATCATGCTGTATTGAAGAAGACTTGAAACTAGAGATTGAGACCATAAACTCATGTTTACAATGTTTACTGAGATAATAAATCAAGAGAGAAGTAGACTCATTTACTCATAGACTTCTATACAATCAGACTTCTTTTAGCAACCAGAGGAGTCGCCCCCTGCTGGCTGCTAGAGAGAATGACAGTTTAAGGAACTTCAGCATTGGCTTCACTTCTCAAACCTGCAGGTTACCAACTGGTTTAAATGGACGCAGGATACGTAAGACAACGTCATGCTAGTTAAAAGCGAGTATAACTGCCTTTCAGTTGCTCGATCAGACAGAGCTTTTTTTGCAGTTTAGTTTTTGCGTCTTTTTTTTTTATTGTTTCTCGGCAACCACCAAATTAGTGCTTAAGTTATCTTAACACAAAACATGAACTGTACGCTACCTAATAGTTAATAATAACAATTTGAATCGATTAAAATAACTTAGCTGAAAACTACCACACTAATTAACCTCCTGCTGTTTTCTGTTCAGATTATCATGTTCAGAGTTATAGAACTTCAGGTATCCAGCAAATGTCATCAAACTAAGGAAAAACAGTAATGACGATGAGCCCCAGGCTGCTTAAACGCACTCTGTCTGATCAGGGAGATAATTCTCTGTGGGTTCATCACTATAAGCGAACCCCCCCGCCCCCGTCACATTACACATCATCATTTGATCCATTTCTTAACGTACAATATTCAGTTAATGCAGCTTTAATATCTGCATCAGTGTATCTTCTATTTTATGGATATCCGACTGAAACCCCTCTCAAGTTTGTTAAATTTCTTTTGATGAGCGCAGATCTTCACATCTTCATCATCACAACCCAAACAACTCAGCAGGAGGTCTCTCTCTCTCTCTCTCTCTCTCTCTCGCTCTCTTTTTGGACTTATTTAGAAATTGGGCTAGTATCTCTGGGACTGTCAAGAGTTTAAACCCGTGTTAGGGATTCTGTTTCTTCTGTTTTATTGATTATCTACATTGACTGGTGTACATCACAGCTCAATGTAATTTAATACGGTTAAAGCTAAATAAATACTGTACTCAATAGATAGAGTTTTTTAGACTTTTTTTTTTACATTCATACTTTATATTTTATTATGTGCTTGTTATTTGTCTACAGTTTATTTTTTTATTTTATTCTTTTGTGAAATTTGGGAAAATAATCAGAGGGGGGAGATGTCTGTAAAACGTTTTTTTATTCATGAAAATAAATCACGAACCAGTGGGTCTGTATAGACTATGGAGTCTGTTCGGCAGCTGTTAAAATAACATTTATAGAATAAATGTGAACTTTAATAAAACAATTTTGGACCTTGACCTTTACCACTGCAAGTGCAGGAATATTATATTCATTTATTTTTTATTTAATTCACCAAGTAGCTCAAGTATTGTTTGCACTATGTTCTCACGTTGCAACCCCTTTTATTCTCCATTTATGAATATGTTTTCTACATTTGTTTTATTCTATGTACGTATGTATGAACGGACGGATATTGTTTAAGTGAATATTTTATAATCTATAATAAAAGTATGCAAGAAACAATCTATAAGATAACATAGACTGATGATGATGTCATGGACGGACAGGTACTTTCACAGAAAATAGTTCTAAGTAAAGACAATTTCAAATCTTAAGTGATATTTATCCACTTTAGGAGTCAAACACGTCTGACGTGTGATGACCATCTTGACTTCATGATTCACTGACTATACTAAAAGCTGAGTCTGTAACTGAACTTCAGGTGTAAACTGCCAGACAAGCATGAGGTTGTTTATCCAGAGAGAGGAATACTGTCCAGCAGCAGAGTCTGATTAACATCTTTATGTCAATATAATGACTTAATGCCATTCATTGTGAACAAACACATGAATAATAGGACTTGTGCAGCTTTAAATCTGTTACCATGTGGCAAACATTTACACAGAGATTATTATTCATTCATCGGCACACATACGTTATTTGGTAAACACTTATTCTGACACTAAGAAGCCGTACGGAGCCGTATGGAGCCGTATGGAGCCGGTCTTCACTGAGAGGAAACTCTGTTGTGGTCGTGAACAACAGATTGTTTTATCTTTTCTCTGTGTTGAATTAACACCACGACCGGATCACATCCCTGTGACACAATAACACGACTCAGCACTATGTCGAGTCTTAAGTTTACGTATCTTTTGAATTTATATATTTATATTTATTTTGTCAGTCTGTGTGTACCTTATGAATTATATATGACCTATTTACAGAGCAGCACCATTAAGTCATGAATATATGCATAATATGATAATGTTTGCGCAAAATTGTGCATAGAAAAAATATTGTTAGATTCACTGTCGGCTGTGACAATCACTCAACTTCTCCTGTTTCTTGGTGGAATTCAATTATAATAAACTAAATTAAATTAAATTAAATTAAACTAAAACTGATCAAATATAATTATAATCATAATAATAATAACAACAACAACAATATAAATATTGTTTTATTCTGTTATATTTTAGTATATCTATACTATTTGACTGTTATATATATATTAATTATTATTAATTATTATATTATATTAATTAATTATTATATATTCATTATTGCCTGTAGTCTATCTTAATGTGAATCAGGTCCATATGGAGGATGAATCGTGCCAAAATAGAAAATGAATAAAGAAATAAATGACTTGATAAATTAATAAATAAATATGCCATTAAATGTAATATTGAAAATAAATGTCGGAATTAATTATCAGTAAAATGTGACATAAATTAATATTTCTGTTTTAATTTGCCCTATATATATATAGATATATATATCTATGTATATATATCTATATATACACACACACACACACACACACACAGTATATATAAAAAGGGAAAATTAAATATATGCTTCTTTTTAATTTTCCCTTTTATTTATTTATATATTTATTTGTAATAACTTTTAAATGTATTTATTTATTTTTGCGTTCATTTTTTCATTTATTTCTAAATATATTTATTCATTAATAAATTGTAATTATTTATTTCTATATTTATTTATTTCCAAAGTCAAAAGTACACATTGAAATGTAGTCACTTAAATGCTGTTATAATGGTGATGTGAGTCAGATGCCTTCGTTTTCAGCCAAAGCCCATTTTTAACTAATAGGCTCATAGACGTTCACTCTCTAATTGTCACATATTTCTGTCTTTAATTAAGATCAGCGGAGTGCCGTCAGGTTACTCTGACAAACACGGTAGGAACATGGTTAATGTAAATTTCTGGTCGACGTACAGCTGGTCACTGTTCAAATATCTCCCCTTCCTCTGACCTCATTTTGAAAGTGTGTGTGTGTGTGTGTGTGTGTGTGTGTGTGTGAGCGTGTGAGCGTGTGTCAGAGTCAGTGAGAGGATACAGTTTTTACTCACAGCGCAAATATGTCAGAATTTACCAACCTGTCAAATGCTGAACCGACTTATTTAGACTCACAGAGACTTAATGTCAGTTTCACATTTGGTTGCACTTTAAATTATTATTTATTTTTTCGAGAGGTGAGTGGTGAAGCAGGAGAGAGAGAGCGGCGACAATGGGAGCGACTAACGACTCTGGTCCGAGCCGTTCTGGGCTACTGAGCAAACATGTCGGTGCAACATGGCGGACTCTGTGGAGAGGCTCCTATGTAGATATAAACGGCTCATTCTAAGCTAACGAAAACACAACGATTCTTATTTTCAGGTGATTATACACTAAAGAAAACTTGCTTATTCATATTATATTCCATTTCTGCCAATACATCTCCCTAAATGCTACACACTGGTCCTTTAAGCCCGTGGTGCATAAATGACACATGGAAATATTGTGCTATTTATACGCCCTCCCATGAGATCGGGTTGCTCTGGCACATTTCCAGAAGTCATTCGTTTCCTTTGAGGAGGTTTTTCAACCCGTCAATCAGGTTGTTTTAATGCTTCAATGTTTCTGCTCATTTAGGCCTCACACTGAACTGAGAGCTTCAGGCTTATTCAACAGTTTGCTCTTGAAACACAGTGTTCCTTTCCTCTTATAGCGGATTAATCACATTTCATGGTGATGAATTTGAACACCTTTTTTTTCCAATTCTGTCAAATAAAGCGTTGTGGTGTGAAGTCCCCACACAGCAGCAGCAGCGGTGTAAAAATACTAAAGAACAGAACTACCAATAGTGGCAGGCAGAGCGAACTGACGAGGCGATCCCCCGGTGACTGCTTCCCGCTCCGCGCTCACACCGATTGTTTACTTGATGAAATATACTGGTGGAATTACAACACGGCGAGCTACACACACCTGCATTGTTCCAAGGTTGTTCACAAAGACTTCATTATGACGGTGCAGAGATTTACACAGATGTGAGGGCTTGTTAATGAATTTGTATTGTTGCGACTTCACGATTGAAGCAAACTCGACAATAAAATGTTCGAGCATTTAAATCCATGTGCATTGTCTGCCGCTCCCCCGGTGATGTGGACCTGCGGCGAGGCGATAAGAAGGAACGCCGAAGCCACTCTTCTTGTCGTGATCAGCTTTGTGCTCCGTTTTGCAGTCAACCGCAGGACATCCGGGGGGGACGCGAGGACACGGACGCACGCCGAGGCTCGGAGGGCGCCTGATTGCAGATACGGAGTGCCGGCGCCACCGCTTTCAGAGGAGTCAATCGGGGGACAGTGGAGATGGTCGTTAGCGATGGGCGGGACTTGCTGTCGCCATGGGGACGGGGGCTGCGGCTGATAATTGGGCGTGGGACTCGGCGGCAACGCGGCAACACGGCCTTAGTAATGAGATTAATGATGTTGTGTTAGGTCTTGTTTCACCAAGGAGAGGATTATCTCCTAACAGCCCTCCTAAGGTGAAGGAAAGGACAATTACTCAGACACAGATTCATCAGAGCCATTCCCTATTCAGGCTGAGTTCCAAATGATGTTTCAGAGCCGGGTCAGGCCTCATTCCCACAGAAAAAAAAAAAAGAAGCAATTTACTCAAAAACTCAGCAATGAGCATTAAGGAAGTCAAAGTCAATTGTTTTCAACCTGAGTGCTTCAAAGTTCAGATCAACTCCTGATCAAACACCTCAGGGTGAATATAAATATGCGACCGACCGGACCGAGTGATGACGGTCGGTGTTTGTCAGAGATGGATTTTCTTGAGCTCTGCCCTCTCCGAACACAGAGGAAAATATTCATTACAAATGCTCTTTGGACCATGTGAGGTGATTGCTTAAATGATGCACCAACTCCTCGAGCAAATCTCCCTCCGAGGGCTGTCAGACGCATTCAGGACCACATGCTGATGTCTTTCATGTCTGTCTTGACGGATCCATAGAAAATCCCAATGCAGCGAGGATGAGTGCATCCGGAGGTGAATGCGGTTTATTTAAGGCGCTCAACTAGTTTTATTGGTGAACAGACATTTTTTCTTCACAGCTCACTTCTGGTTCCAGCTGCAGAATTTCAGGCCGTTAGTGAGAGTGTCGGTCTAGTTTAGTCTGCCCATGTCGGCGGCCTTTTGGGCGCCGTGGCCGATTCAGCATGTTGAATCGGCTGTTCAGCTTAATGCCAGGATCTATGATATGATGGTTACGATGGTTACCATGTCAGATTAGATGATTGGGAGTCATACATTCTTCTCGTGACACACGTTGGACTACACGTCGGTCCCGTTCCGACAATACACACTCTACCGACACCGGCGTCTTAATATACGGGCTGACCGTGGCTCAAGCCCCCCCGGGCCCGACCATGTTAAGGGGCCCACGAGGCTCCAGGGGAAAACAATAAAAATATAATTCACAGGGAGAAGCGAAAGAAAGCGTAATGAGTAGCCATGTGCTTCTGTTTAGAGCTGTGTGCATCTGATCTCAGCCGGTCAAATTCACGGCCGTGACGGAACACATAAAAAAAACATGCTAGACTTCCTGTCTGGACGTCATGAGGCGTCCCAGATGCGGCGTCGGCTGTCGTGTACTATGACACAATACACAAGATAAAACGATCGACTTTCGCACGAGCCACTCATTTATCGTTCCCGATCCAAGTCGACACTCTACGACGGCCGTGTCGGGCTTTAATCGGGCTGATATCGTGGAGTCTGAACCAGGCTTAAGCGAATCAGTGCACGTGAAGAGAAACGGAAGTCAGGAAAGTAAGTCAACGAGTAAGGTCAAGAGGACAAACACAGAAGGCTCTTCTCATTTTTCATTTTCCCGAGTATCTTCACAACCACATGGCCATCTGGAATGAAGCTAAGTGGTGAGTGAGAGTGGTGTGAAAATGGTCGGCAGACGCCGCTTTGTTTCATGTACGAATCATAACAACGGCTTGTATATCCGCCGTCCTCTGTCTTCCTGTTTCCCTTTTTGAATGAACGACTTGGCTCAGCTGGATGTGAAAAAAGGAGAAAACACTATGATCAAAGGTTACCAAGAGAAGCTTTAATAAAACAAATTAAATCATTAAAATGGTCAAATAAGGACTGTTAAGATGTGGAGCGTGGATGTCAACAGTGTAAGTGGGAGTGATAGATGTGATAAGGTTGAACTACAGCAACAAGCCTGTCTGGAGAAGGGAGTGAACAGACTGCAGTGACAGCCGGGGCTTTATAGACTGGGAACACTCGGCCCAGGTGTTCCCAGGTGGCCCTAACGATTCCCTGCCATCAGGTTACCTGGAAAACACGGCAAACGGATCGCCACACCAAACAATTCACTGATTTAGAACTATATTAAGAGTCAGCAGCCGGAACTATACACAACTATACTTTATAATGAAATGAAATGGTCATTATGAGAGGTAAACACTATGAAGAAAGAAATGGCTGACGGCAGCAGAAACGCAGCTGGTCTGAACACCCGACGCGTGAATCACGCAGCCTCCATGCGCTCTTCATGTTCCCATTGAGGATGAAGCGTCAGTGTTGTGTTTTCCTGGTTTTAAAGACTGCATTACAGTAAAATGATGTAATTTGCTGAACTTACCAGACTGTTCTAGCTGCTCTATTATTTGTCTTTTACACTTATATTTTATCCACAATACTGATGATTATTGAGCAAAAATGTCATTATGGCAATATTTCGTGTCCCTACAATATAGTCGCAATAGTGAGATTGAGGTATTTGGTAAAAAATATTTTGATATTTGATTTCCTCCATATCGTTCGGCCCTAAAGCAGACGTGTGTTTGTGTCGCCCGGCGTGAAATCACGTCTATTTGCATTGACTTTGCTTGTAATCGCGCCACATAAAAACTTGGTCTTAACACACGTTTATACTTTCTGTCCTGACTAGTCACTTATTTTCTGAAGTCAGCTGCCTGCAGTGATGATTAGAATGAATGTTGCAGACCAGAAAAACGATGAGCTAAATGAAACATTAAACAGCTCTGTAGAGCTGAAGGGGAAACTTTGGAGTTAGATGATTATTCTCTGTGGGTTTGTCACTATAAGTGACACATTTCACATTAGTCTTTTGATCCACTGTTGATGCAAAAATATTAGTTAGTGCAGCTTTAAACCAACAGAAAACAATTATTATGCAGCTTCCAGGAGGTTCAGAGCAAAAGCAAGAGGAACTGAAATGAGCTCTCTGTATTGTGTTAGAAATAATCGGGAAATCACTGTTGCAGTCACACACAGACAAACGTTCCTTTATTGTGTATTTATGGACAGTTTGCACATTTATGGTTTATCATTAGCAACAAGGATGATTCATAAACTGTAATAAAACCTCTTAGAGTTGTATTATTTGGAAAACAAATGAGCATGAATAAATAATGAAATGTGAATAAATCCGGTTGTTGTTTTCTTTTTTTTTCTTTTTTTTCTTCCTTCCAGTGACTGAACTCGCTGTATACATTATAAATCAATTCATCTAGCAAAAACATATCCTAACTTTATAAAATATGGGTTTTCAGTTCAAGTCCAGTGTCTTCAAAAAGCATCCTAAAGAAAACAAAAAAAGAAATCTTCCGTAGTGAAATGCCACTATAATACATATTCAAGAAATATCATGAGGTTCTTCTCTAATAAAAACTGACATCAATCATCTAGAGGAAAACCGACCAGGAAAAAGACATTCTCTTGATGGGGGGTATAAATCAGGGCGGATTATGTACTTTAGATATAAACATTCTACTTACATGTTCTTCTTCACCTTTTCATCAACACTCAGGCAAACTGTGTCATCACATTTAATCAGAAGTAACACTTTATTTTACAGTCTGTGTAGCTTATGTGTACTATAATAATCCCAGCATTTACACGAAACATGTGTTCAGATGTGCACCCGGGGGGGGGGGGACAGATTATTAGTATTAGTGCTGATTCCAAAATATAAATTAAACAAGTTTCTGCACCATTTTGTTCATAAATGCCAAGAGAATAAGAGGGCTTTCAGGTGAGAAATATTACTCCTCAGTTGGGTATAGTGGACGATCCACGCTAATATATATGTCTAATTTTGGTTGAAAGCTAAAAAGTTGTACAGTATATTTATATTGGGTTAATATTGAAGGAATTTAGATTAATATTTAAGTGACATTTTAAGGAAATATAAAAACGCTGTACACAATTTTGCAGGTTTGGCAGTCATGAGCTACTTTAGAATAAATTTTGATATAAATTCATGGACCACTGTCAAATTTGAACAACTGTTCAACAACGTTGTGTCTAGAGCAGGGGTCAGCAACCTTTACTATCAAAAGAGCCATTTATGGCAAAAACAAACCAAAACAAATCTGTCTGGAGCTGCAAAACATGTGATCATTGTGATGAAGGTAACACAGTTTATAGTCTAAGTATATAGTATATAAGTCTAATGCAGTGAGGGCCAAAGAGACAATGTACTACGGAGTATTAGGACCACATTGAGGGAAAACACATCTGAGATTTACAGAATAAAGTCGTAACGTTACAAGAAAAAAAGGCGTGATATTACGAGAATAAAGTCATAACTTTACAAGAAAAAAAGTCATAATGTTACGAGGAGAAAGTCATAACTTTACGAGTAAAAAAGAAAATTGCACGTAAAATTACTACTTCATAATATTCTGACTTTATTCTCATAATCTCAGATTAATTTTTTTTCCCTCAATATGGTCCTAATACTCTGTCATACCGTCGTACCATAGACCTACAACACTGATAAATAAAAATGAAAAAGTAAACAAAAAAACTGTTATTCATTTCCATTTTTGAAAATCCACAGGGAGCCACTGGAGAGGAGCTCCCTGTGGCTCCAGAGCCGCAGGTTGTTGACTCCTGGTCTAGACAGTAACTCTCGCAAGATGGTTAAGGGTAGGATCGGTTGTCGGGCAGCGACAGACTGGGGGTTACCTTCTTGACATGACCGTTAAACAACTGATTAAGCCATCATGGGGTGCTTATGCCTCGTTCCATTTATAATCGGAAGTCGGAGCTGGGAATGACGTCCCACCCGAGTTGATGGAAATCTTAAAGGGGTTAGCTCCAGCCAGGTTAGACATTGTTAGCTATCGTTAGCAATACCAGTTGATAACAATGTTTTACTCCATTAGTTTGTGCATCCAAAACCGTAGCAACATGTCCCCAGATATAAGTTGGACTGTACCGTGTGTACGACTGATTTAATGAAACATAAATAAGACATATCAACATTATATTACTACAGCTTTTTTTACTGTTGATGAGCAGCAATCTTGGATTTTGAGATCGGGGTCAGTGAGACTTTCCAAGTCAGAAAATTGACTTCCGGGAGTGTTCAGTTGAAATGTCCGACTGGGCACTCGGAAATTTCGACTCCCCAGTTCAAACGGAAAACAGCATTAGTGGGACATTGGCAGCCGTGTTGTAGGACTTCAACAATCACAACAAACAGCTGTTGTTGTTTATCAAACAGATATTCAGAATTCAGCAGACAGATATTTTGTGCTGCCTTCTTTTACTGATAATTCTTTCACAAACACATCTGACTGATTTTATATTTTAGCAGCAGTTAAATATCATCAATATGTGCTTAGCTATCAGCGCTACTCTCCTGTTGTACACCTAGCTTACACTAGAAGCTAGAGTTAGCATCTAGTTGTCAGTTAGCATTAATACCATGGATGTAGAAAGAGAACTGGATACAGGAAGAGCGCCAGGCTATGAAGCAAATTACATTTTTTAAGTGGCCAAACTGTGTAATTACAACTTCCATATCCGTAACGTGATGCTATTGGGCCCAAAAAGACTTACATTGGAAAAGAGACGTCTGTGAATCAGCGGATACTTGTTTTAATGTAATTAAACTTCCCAGTACAAACATTTGAATAGCCCTTATTTAAATCCTTAGGTCCTTAAAGTTGTAAAATGCACTTATAGCCGAATCCACAGTTATTTCCTTACGACTAATGAATCAGACCCACGGGACCGCACCGCGCTGCACACCCATACGACATATCCGGTTCTGCCAGCTCCCTGCTAGCTGTATGCGGCTGTAATAATGGATGTTATTGGCTGTAATTCATAACTTGTATTATCTTCTAATACACCCATGGGCTGTATGCTGTAAGCCTGTACCGTGGTGGATGTATTAACGTCTCTGTTCCCAAAACAACCGGCTATCGACCAGTAGCTAGTAGTGCTAGTAGTAGCCTACGACATAAACAGAATTTAACGTAGTACTAGTTTTAGGCTATTTTCAAACACAAAGGGCGAAGACACAGGGCACATCCTCTTATACATACATGGGCACAACACACGTGGCCAGTTGGTTTATGTGTCTCAACAATCATCCAAATTAAACTATCATTATAATTCACGCAGCGCCGGGGCCTCCTAAACAAATGCTAGCTGCTGCAACTACTAGGCTAGGCTACTACGAGCAGGCCAAGGTCATGAACGGGCGGTTCTGCTACGAGCACTCAAACTGTTGGGGGACATTAGTCCGAAAAATATCCCATTGGACCGAAAGCCCATTTGTCCGACAGCCCGTTATCTCAAAAAACAAACGACCATTGTTCCGAAGCCCATTGCTCCGTGCAACATCGTTAATTATTATGCAGAATGACGTCATCAGACCTTCCCGATAATTTCTCTTACTGGCGAAGGCATGACCCTCAACTCTGCCTCTTACTGCTCGTTGCCTTCGTTGGTTGGGTTGGTTAGGTTTAGGCATGAGGAGTGACATTATTTAGGTTTAAGGTAAGAATATCAGGGTAAACCAACCAGATCGAGGCAGAGTAGGGCGGTTCATGCATTCGCCATGGAAGGAAAAAAAATGTTGCGACCGGGAATGTCCGATGACGTCATTCTGCATAATAGTTAACCATGTGCTTCTGTTTGTTACACCTAGAGTTTGCTTTTTCAGAGTTATGTGCCTTCGGAATAATGGGAGTTTGTTTTCTGGAAAATGGGCTGTTGGACAAATGGGCTTTCGGTCCAATGGGACATTTTTTGTATTATTGGGGTTTCGGAATAATGGGCCGTCGGAACAATGGCATGGCACCAACTGTCGTTCATGATGTAGCCCGAGACCGAGGGGTTGGGAGGCGGGGTTAAGAGAAACGTTAGTGTGCTCTATGCGCCCCACAGATGGAGAAAATCTGGGTAATTTTGTACCCGTAAGTAAAAAAATTTGGTTGCCTCATGCGCCACTGAGCGTCTTTTTATAGGAATGAACAGGACCCTCCTCCATCCAGTATCTTTTCCTCTTTATACATCCATGGTTAACACCAGCTGCTTTGCTTAAATGCTGCCAGCTACTCGGCTGACAAACAAAGAACATGTTTACTGATGTTAATTTTGTCTGTCACATATTTCAAATACATTTTCAATATATGGGATCTTCCAAATGCATTTCAAAAATGCCTTTAAGGTGCATGAAAATGTATTTCTGTATCTGAAAGTAATCAAGGAAAAGCATGTAGTCTGACATGCCGTGAGAAGTATATATTGTAATATACTGTATTATAGAATATATTTTAGTTTTTTTAGCCATTGTATTTCAACTAGATAAACAATAGAAACTGAAAGAGTTTGACAAAACAATCCTAACTGAGGGTCCACTTACTAAATTATTCTGAACTTTGGTCACATGATGACGTTGTCGTACAAGCTAAGTGGTAGTAAGTGAACCTTTAGTCGAGATTCATTTATCAAACTGCTATTCCCCGAGGTCAAGAATAATCTTTCACACTCAAAACTGAAATAAGTTTGTGCATTTAAAATACATTTTCTATCAATTTAAACCGGATTTGAAATGCATTTTAAAGGTGCAGTGTGTAGGATCTGGTGGCATCTAGCGGTGAGGTTGCAGATTGCAACCAACTGAGACCTTTATTGAACTTCTCCGTGTGTGCCAAGCGTGTAGGAGAACTATGGTGGCGAGACGAATGTGAAAACGTGAAAATGTCCCTCTCTAGAACCAGTGTTTGGTTTGTCTGTTCTGGGCTACTGTAGAAAGATGGCGGCTGGCTCCGTGAAGAGGACCGGTTCCTTATATAGATATAAACGGCTCATTCTAAGCTAACGAAAACACGATTTTTATTTTCAGGTGACAAATGAAAACATAGTTATTAATATTATATTCCATTTCTGCCAATAGATCCCCCTGTTTGCTCCACACTGTTCCTTTAAATAGCAGTGCATTTGGATTAAAATCCAAATAAGAGGTGTGACAAGAAATCCCCAAATATACTGAAAATGCATCGTCATGATCATTTATTATATTATTTTGAAATGGCCAATATTATTTTGTATTTAAACATTAAATTTAAATATAATTTCTTTTCAGGTTACTGCCACTGTGAAGAAAGTTTGGAAATAAATCTCATGAGTGAGCAACTTACTACACTAATGAAAGGTAGATATCTCTTTTGGGGTTTTATACTCTAATAGTCATCATTAATATTTTCAGACAGCTTAATTCCTCAACAGACCAACATCCAGTTGAGGAGATTTGTGACACAACTGCAAAGCCTCTACAACACAGAGAGATTGTAGAATAAAGTGCACTGTAACTGAATCATACTCGTCTTCCACATACAGTAGTTGTGCGCCACGCAGCTTTGAACTGGACGGAGGGCTCTAGGGCTCTCCTGGGGGTCATTCATCAAGGTTACGGCGGAGAAATGTGCCTGTTGTTGGTATTAATAGCCTGGGGTGAAATAGGTCTTCTCCGCTGTGGAGACGATCTGGCAACTTGGGTGAGCACTGTCTCACTTTTTCTCCACTTTTTCTGGCTCGAGCCTCGTTCTGGGCCTCCGTCTCCTCGAGCTGTTACTGCAGAGAGGCGGCGAGTGTCGTCAGAACACCCTGTACTCTTCCTATTGCCCTGTTCAGTTAAATCATATTTCTCTGATAAATTCATGATTGATAAATTATCTTCTCTTTGCTGACAATAACATTAAAATAATTTGTGGTAATTAAGGCAGTCTTTCCATTAATAAACAAGACATTTAAACTCAGGATATGCAATCGGAGATAGGAAAACAAAAACAAATAAAAAGAAGAAAGGTTGGACTTGTCCCAAAGAAGTCACGTTTACTTGCTCCGTAGTTAAAACCTTTTGTTCTTCAATCTCTTAAGGAAAAAGTCTTGTAAAGTTCCCGTCAGATCAAACTCCACGGAGTCCCCTCTAGTCCTTACAGAAAGCCTGGCTTTTTCTAGATTTCAGCAGAGAGAAACCTCGGCGTTGGGAGTTATACGTGCACCGATGGCACACTCTTGTTGAGGACCTGCGCCCTCATCACCTGAACGCTGGTCATGATCTTCTTCTGGTGGCCCATCAGCGTCACGCCGAGCCTCTGGATGTCCCTGCACAACACACACACACAAAATAGAAAAAAAATAAATAAATGCTTTTTCTAGTAATCCATGATGGCTTTGTGAGTTCTCAGATAGTCACTAGGACCTTCATGTATCCCAACGAGTGGGCAACTTCTGGTTCTGAGAAGTGAAGCCAATGCTGAAATACCTTAAACCTGCATTCTTTCTAACAGCCAGCAGGGGGCGACTCCTCTGGTTGCTAAAAGAAGTCTGATTGTACCAACCAAGTAGTTGCCTGTGAAGACGGAAGTTTATGTGGAAAAGACTGTGTGCATGCAAGGCATGAATTGGGCATGAATTTCTGGACTTTCGTAGGAAAACGCACCAGTTAGCTAGTTTCAAGTCTTCTTCCATACAACATGATGTTCATTTAGTAAATGATGGTCCCATTTAGAGTCAGATAGACCATAAAGCAGGGGATGCTTTAGGGCGGGGCTACCTTGTGATTGACAGGTCGCTACCACGGCATTGTCCGGTCTGGGAGTTTTAGTCTTTGAACTTTAACCCTTTCACGGTGTGTTTTCATTTCATGAAAGTTAAAATTAACATTTTGGTCGCCTAAAAATGTCTTATTAGAGCTTCAAAAGGCATCATTCAGCAAAAATTCCATAATAACCTTTGAAGTGTTCTGAGAGAAAACTAGACTTCTGCTCCTCCTCATGGCTCTGTTTTCAGGCTTTAGAACATCTAGCCCGTGACGGGAGACTTTGACCAATCACAGGTCATTTCAGAGAGAGAGCGTTCCTATTGGCTGTGCTCCAGCTGGTTTTCCTCAACAGATCTCAACATGGCTGCCGCGTCACAAACTTTCTCATTTTCCAGCTAAACCGTTCACTACAAGATGATTCTGAGAATATCTGAGGAGAGAAATAGGCATTAACGTAACAGAATATTGATTCATATTTGATCAGCGCTGCCTAGTTTGACCGTTTGATCGGAGTTCAGAGTGATTGACAGCCGGCTCTCATAGACGGCAGCTGGACAGCAGACCTCAGATCAGCTCTTACTGCTTGTTATCCTCCCGTCTGTGAAATCTTGCAGATGCCGTTAGGACACCGGAGGACACAGAGGACATGATTTCTTTCAGATTACCTGTTTCATGTACTACTGTCATGATATAGCAACCGTTTTATAAAAATAACTTTTTAAATCATATTTGCTCCATTTCTCCCCACAAAAAATCAAGATGGCGACGGCCAATATGCCGAACTCGAGGCTTCAAAACGTCAGTCCACAAACCAATGGGTGACATCACGGTGACTATGTCCACTTCCTATATACCGTCTAAGGGCTCTACCAGCTGATGTACGTAACTAAAAGACCCTGTAGGATGAGAAATCACTGCATTCATGTGTTCATTAATCTGTTGCAATGAAATAAGTTGTAGCTTCTGCACACTTGGAACTTTATAAACTCCTCCTTGACCACCGTCGTGTTTCTGCACCGCTCATATTCTTTATTAATTACCACCTCCACACTTTCATCTAATGAACTTCTTCCATCAAGCTCAGTCACAAGCACAATAAACCCCTTGGCTTGTTTCTATTTCAATCAGCCTTCAAGTCTGTCCTTCACAGCTATCATCATCTCTCCTTTAATGTGCAGGTAAATGACTTTAATCTTCTTGCAGCGTGTCGTGAGTTGTGTCTCAAATAAAAGCTAAAAGGGGGTTTTCAGTTGGAGGCAATCTGCAAACTCAATGGTAGATGCCCCTAAATCCTACACACTTATCTTTTAAGTTGATAAGGCTTATTTACACATCCTGCAGTTACGCAGCAACATTACTTCATATGTACATTAATTCTTATTATTATTATTATTTTGGGGAAAGGGGGAGTTTCAGAGACTTTGTTTCCTGCATTCTTGTGACTTTTAAAGAACAAAAACGGTAAAATATTTAGTACACTGTAACAGAATTTTTAATCTTCAATACTTTAAATTTTTACTTTTTATTCTCAGGAAAGAAAACAGACTAATTATTAAATAATAATTTGCTTTCTGACACAACTTAATAACGTCACCACTGCGCTCTGAAACCCGTTATTTCTAATGGCTAGCTACGCACCACGGCGGCTTTTCGCTGCATCGAGCAAAGCCCAACTTCAGTTGCTGCGTGTTGTGATAAGTCCGGCGAGCGCAGTTCAAACCTCGTTGTGTCGGGAGCAGTTCTCCTCTGCCAGTGTAAACAACATCAGGTGTTGCTGCGGGTGGAAACAGTAAGGCTTATACACGCTGTACAGCGCCAGAAACAGGCTGAGATAACGAAAAGGGAAAAAAAAAAGTGTGAACATTTGTCATAAATCGGGAGAAATACGGGAGACTTGTGACACCGGGAGGAAACCGGGAGAGGGCGATGAAAAACGGGATTCTCCCGGGAAAATTGGGAAGGTTGGCAAGTGCTATATTGAAGAAGAAGACTTGAAACTGAGGTAATAAATCAAAAGAGAAGTAGGCTCATTTTATCAGAGACTTCTATACAATCAGACTTATTTTAGCAACCAGAGGAGTCGCCCCCTGCTGGCTGTTAGAAAGAATGCAAGTTCTTCAGCGCTGGCTTCACTTTGTAGATGTGGAGGTTGATACCTGGTAGAGCTCAGCACCTCACCACTGCATCTGCATCACCTCTGAGCAGTCATCCCTCTCCATCAGTACTTACCCTTGGTTCATGCTTATGACGTGTCCCAGAGTTTGGTACCCCCCTGCTGCAAAGTGTTCCTTGTAGCGGCTCATCTTTATGGTGTCCAGCCACTCGTTTACTGAGTTACAGCTACTGAAGTCGGGGATGGCTCTCTCCATCAGCGGAGGACTGCTTAAACTGTGGCCGAGAGAGAGAAAGAGAGAGAAAGAGAGACAGATGGCCATAGATAGACAAGAGAGAGCGAGAGGAAGATTAATCGGAAGACAAAAAGATTAGTTGGAGGGAGTCCGAAAATGAGAAAAGAGGCAAAATGTGAGCAAGAGGCAGAGCGACCGGGGAAAAGGGGGGCTTTGAAATGCGCTAGTAACTGAGGCAGAAAATCAATAGCAGTTAAAATGATAGAGAAGAGGTGGTGGCTGTGGTTGCAGGATGGCTGCTTTGGGTAGATTAATACGGCGAGAAGCTGTTAACACTGCTCCTCTGCCTCTTCCTCTACCGACCACTTCTCATCACACAGACACAGATGCACAGCGCCACGCACCACTGCCTCCGTAGGACCTCGGATCTGAACTGAGCAATTTACACAGGTCCAGCCTCGGCCCGGGTGTCCTCTCAAACCTGCTCCCGGATCCACCGTGGATCAATGTCAATATCACAGCGCGTCCATCAGAAATGAGCTTATTGGAAAATGAACACGACCGCTCGCTTCATTTTACCGGAGAACTTTGAGGGAAACTTCAGGCTGCAACTTTATCCCACCGCGCTTCATGTTTGATAGCAGCGGGATGAGATTGGATTTACTCTGCCTCCCACACCAGGACAGTTACTTAGCAGCCTAACAGTCTGTCACCACATATTGTCCGGGAGATCATCTCCTCAGCCCCTCGCAGATGGTGTCTTGCTTTGATTTGCAGCTTAAGCCACTAATCACATGAACCAATATTTGATTAAATGTTGGCGAACTGTCTGGCCAAATTAAATCAAAAAAGACTCCTCGGCATGTGACACGATGCCCCCGTATTGCTTCGCCGCAAACAAGGATTCAGCGGATTCTATTCAGCGGCCCACCCACCTGCAGAGCGTGTCCATAGACTTCAGGTTCTCCGGGTTGCGGATTAGCTTGTCAAGAACGGTGACTATCTGGCAGAAGCGTGGCCGCTCGTTGCGATCCTTCTGCCAGCAGTCCAGCATGAGCGTGTGTAGAGGACCGGGGCAGCCCATCGGAGCAGGCAGCCTGTAGCCTTCTTCCACTGATTTGATCACCTGCACGTGTACAATACAAAATATGGATGAGGCGACGCTGTCTGCTATGAAAACACACTGAAGGTTAGTCGGTTGTGCTCACATCTCTGTTGGTGAGGTTCCAGTATGGTCGCTCTCCATAGGACATCACCTCCCACATGACCACCCCGTAGCTCCACACGTCACTGGAGGAGGAGAACTTCCTGTAGGTGATGGCCTCCGGGGCCGTCCAGCGGATCGGAATTTTCCCGCCCTGTCAGGAGCATAGAGAAGTTTGACCAGGATGTCTCAGACTTTCTGAGGCACATTTAGACATCTCGAGGTTACAGAATCAAACTCATGGTCACAGTTTAAAGGCTTAGTCTGACTAATAGGCTGATATATGTTGTCCCTCTGTGCCGCAGAGCTCCAGAGCTGTCCAAAAACTATTACAAACACATGTTCCTCCGTTACACACAGTAGTTTATTTTGACTCAATGCCACTAGCTTGGTCTCCTAAAAATTACGTTCCCATACAATGACTCTGCATTGTGAATTACGTTTCGAGGGAAATGTATTTTGTCGCGAATTCTGTTTGTTCTTGATGTATCACAAAGCCGCTGGTAATGATAGTCAGCGGAACTCCACGTAGGGAGGAGGTCTTAACTGGATGCATACTGGTCAGGTTTAGCAACATAACATCATATGAGGAGAGTGAAAACAGCATCTGAAATGATTGGATCACCTTTACCACAGTTACAGGACATTTACACCACTCGCTGCAGGAAGAAAGCACTTTGTATCATGCAGGACACAAGTCATCCAGCATATAGTCTTCTCTCTTATCTCCCTTTACTGAGCATCACAGCTCAGACCTCTCGCCTCAGAGACAGTTTTTACCCTCAGGCGGTCAGACTGCTGAACAGTAGCACTAAATGAATGCAGAACTGTGGATTGTTTTTTATGATTTTTATTCTCAGGTATTGTCTTATTGATTGTAGTATTTATCTAGTGTACTATTTATTTTAAGGGCTGAGAGGGTAAAATGCATTTTGCTGTACACTGTACTTTTAAATACTTATGACAAATAAACTTGAAACTTGATGTTTTTTTTTACTAGTAGTTAGATAGTAGTTTGTATTTTTTTGTTTTGTTTTGTTTAGTTTCAATTTACAGCGTTAACCACATGTTTAAAACTGCGGCCGTAATCTGGAAGAAAATATGCTTCCCCTCGAAACGTAATTGAGAAAACAGTTCAGTTGTATGGGAACGTCATTTTTAAAAGACAGGGTTGATCCTAGTTACATCGTCCTACTGCTGTTCACGAGAGCACTGAATGTGTATTCATCCGCGGCTGAACTTCTAAAATTCGAAAAAAAACTCACACCCTTGCCAAAATGTATGCCATATGAATTAAGACAGCGAAAATGAGCAAACATGTTTAAATCAGAAAGCCAGAAATGTCCCTATAGTGATGCATAATGGTTGAGTTAAAGTAGTAATACCACAGTCTAAAAATACAAGTACAGGTACAGAAGTATTATAAGTACTCATGCAGATAGGTCCCATTCATATTGTTATTATGTGTAGTATACTATATGTAATTACTATACAATATGTGTTATCATTACTATTGCTTTAATGTGTAAACAGCATTTAAATGTTACAGTTAGCTCATTTTAACTGCTGTATATACTGTTGAGTAGTTTAATGGATGACATCACATTATAGGCTGTTGTTATATTTTGTGTGTCCAATCTTAACAGAAGTTTCTGGTAACTAGCAGTAATATAAATGTACTGGAGTAAATAAAAGCACACCGTTACCCTCTGATATGTAGAGATATAGAGGTAGAAACTACTCAAGTACAGTACTTCCCACCAGTACATGTACGTGAAGGTATAAAGTGAAAAGACACAGAGCCAGCGTGTGTGCATGTGTTAGAGGCCAAGACGAGAATAGACTTGCAAATGTCTGCAAGTATGTGAACTACTTCCACTCCTCTTGATATAAAACTGACACTTAATTAGGTTGACAAATGGATGCATCACTTCTTAAACAAACAAAGCGCTCCCTGTGGGTTATTTTAAACATTTTGAAGGTTACTCTCTAAACGCAGCCTTATTACAGACACCTGATGCCCCGCTAAACCTTAAAAGCAGCAACATGAAGTCTGTAACTCGTGATCTCAACACGTACAGGTTCTTCAAAGTGACTTTACCTCCACAGAACAGGCAGCTTTATTCACAAGTTCCCAGGCAGTAATGTGAACTTCAGCCATAATCAAGCATTAATCTGAGATGTGCTGTAATGATGTTATATTGTATCTGTAATATCATCATTAACAATGTTTTCCCCTCCAGAATGTCCCTGAGTGACGCTGCACGTAATCACCTTCCTGTAATCTGATTGCTGAGCTTTAACAGACTGTAACAGACAAAATGTGTCAAATGCTGATTTCCATCTGTGAGCTGATAGCATCAGACTCTGGAAGGAGCTTTTTTCTTTTAGTTAAGACTTCATACATTTGTGCTCAACCAGACTACAGGTTTAATACTGGACTGCTCTCTACTGGAGCACTTACACAGATTATACTTATGTTGTGTTTACGTCCTTTCACGGGACTTTGATTTCTCCAACTTTCATGTTTGTCTTGATGCTGCTTTCTTGGCCAGATTTCAGTGGAAGTGCCCTCTTAAATAAAGGTTATATAAGAATAATAAATAAGATATATGGTAGATTAATAACACATTTTCTAACTTGTCAGTTTAATTCCGAAAATATGAAGAATAGGGCTGTCAAAGTTAACGTGATAACAACGCAAATTCGTTTTAACGCCACTAATTTCTTTAACACAACTTGTGATTTTTAGGTTGTGAGGCTCAGTTTTAAAGTTAGAGTAAAGATACTGGTATCATATGAAACTAGAAAACATAAAGAATCCATTGATACCTATATGAAGTCATATATCACACTAGCTTGTCGCGAAGAAGCCTAAATAACGCTCCAAACTTGTGCTAAATTATGGCGAGGAAAAACTGGCATGGCCATTTTTAAAAGGGGTCCCTTGACCTGAAAATGGGGTTTTGATAAATGTAATGTGACGGCTGTGAAGACATTCTGCCCAGAGAAGAGTCCTGTTATCTTTTGGCATTGCATATTGGCATTCAAAGGATTTGTAGGGTCTGAAGTTCAACATTTGAAACACTTGCTGCTCAAGGCCGTCAGTATGCCTCACGCAGCTTTAAAGTTGGAACTGAATTTATACATAAAGGTCAGTGTACTTATCAGAAGGAGCACTCTAGCTGTGGCTCTGGAGGAACTTTGTCTCAGTAAACAACCCTGAAGTACGGAAGCCCCCGAGAGACAAGTGAGAAAAAATAAAATATCTGGTGATCCATTTTCTAAGTGTGATCCAGATCGTTTTCTCTCCTGTGTTAATGACTTAAAAACAAGTGGAAAAAAGAGGTTTTGCCAGGATTATATTTTCTAAGTTTCTTATTTTTTTTCATCTGTGAAACAGGTGGGGAAAAAATGAGTTTTGCCAGAATCGCCCAAGAAAATTGCATCGGTGCATCTCTACTTGTGGTTGTATTAAGGGAAATTTAGGATCCAGGGTTTTTGGAGCTTAACCCACACCAGGGGCTTAAAAGCACGATATTTCAACCTCTGCTGCTTAATATTTGATTTATTATTTATTTATTTATTATTATATATTATTGTTTATATTATTATTAATATTTTTTTACCATTTTTATTGTCCCATGTGAGTTCCCCAGCTTTATGGAAGTGCATTGCTAAATCGCGGAGCACCCCTTAAAAATCTGTACAAAGCTTCCTCGCTGCATGGAACTCACTGTGACCTCTCATTGTCATGTAAGTTAACATGATGCTCTAACTGTAACTTTGACATATAATGTTTACTACTAACTAAGTGGAGTAGTTTGTGGATATTTTAAAGTAAAGCTGTGTTTTAGTCAGTCCCGTTACATGTGATTTATGCTCCCTGACACTGATAAAGAACTGTGTGTGTGTGTGTGTGTGTGTGTGTGTGTGTGTGCTGCATTAATGCTTGCCTCAATGTGAAAACTCACACTGGTGGTGTATGCAGCGTCGGGGTCATCCTCCAGGACTCGGGACAGGCCGAAGTCAGACACCTTACACACCAGGTTGCTGTTGACCAAGATGTTGCGGGCAGCCAGGTCTCTGTGGATGTAGCCCAGGTCAGACAGGTAGGTCATACCGGCCGCGATGCCGCGCAGCAACCCCACCAGCTGGATGATGGTGAACTGGCCGTCGTGTCTCTACGGGAAGGAAGGGGGGAAAGAGAAAGATCGGGAAGGAGGAGGTAGAGAGAGAGAGAGAGAGAGCTTTAATGGCAGATCAAAAACGTGAAGGTATAGCAGCAGAGCAGATGAGGAGAGTGATAACACGAGAGATTTTAATCAAGATAGAGAAGAGAGTTCAGATAAGAGAAGAAAACATGACGGGGATTTGCTTTTAAGTAATAATCCACGGTATTTTCATATAAGCAAATACTGGAGCTGTTTGACATTGTCGATGTGACACAATGTTAAATCAACTTATATCTTCTTAAAGAAAACTTTCACATGTGCCGCTCTAAAGCACCGGTGCCTTTCACCTCACAACAGTTCTCTGATGAACAGGAAGTGAAGTGATGTTGATGTGTTGAGAAAGTCTACAACCTCATAAATCCATTGTGTTACCGAAACTAATGTACGAACCTTGAATCAAAGCTTCTTAAAAGTTGCTAAGAAGTTAACAACTTGGTGATACATTGTTTTTGCAAAGAAAAAGATCACTATTTACTCAACACTTAACACTTAGTACTTAACACTGAGACTAACTGGAAACTTCACTGCTTCAATACTGTTCAACCGAAAGCTTGAATACCAACCCTGAGGAAGGAGTCCAGAGAGCCGTTCTCCATGTACTCCGTGATGATCATCGCCGGTTTGCCTGAGGGGAACAAACAGGAACCGTCAGGACTCTTCCTATGTTGAACTGCATATCTACAGGATATGTACTACGTGTACTTATTTACATGCATGTTCAGCACTGATTAAACTGTAAATGAATGAATAGTTGTGTGATATCAGACGGAGAGTTATTACTTTTACTTTTTTGTTGCATCCATCTAAAGTGAGGCCAAGGGGCAGGACTTCAACCAATAGCCAAATTATAAGTCAAAAGAAGAGTTCTAACTACGAGTTGTCTACATAACATCACACATACAGTAGATGAGGCTCGTGAATGTATAAAAAATAAAATGTATTTTTGACCGTTAATTAACGTGCTCATTAACATTCCAGATGTTCTGCCATCACTATTATCTTGTAGTCACTAATAATCCTGAAAACAACTTAACACTAATACAGAGTTTTAGCGTGGTAGCGTACTCTGGGTTACCACTCCCTCCAGGCGGATGACGTTGGGGTGGTCGAACTGGGCCATGATGGACGCCTCAGCCAGGAAGTCCCTCTTCTGCTTCTCGGTGTATCCCGCCTTCAGCGTCTTCAGGGCCACTGGGATGTCTCTTTTCCCCGGGAGCCTCATGCGTCCGTAACACACCTCCCCAAACTCCCCTTAACACAAGAATGATCCCAATTCAGCATATCATCTTTAATTCAATTCCTCTGCATTCAACATGCACTGCTGCACCACCACCACCACCTCTTAAGCAATAATTGTAAATGTGTCTTAAGGTGATTTGCTGCGTTAGATAAGAGAAACAAATCCACTGGAAGTAAGCTAATCATCCATCAGCCTCTTTCTCATTAATTCTTATCTGTAGCTCAGACGAACTTTGTGTGATTGCTCTTATTTGTCTTCCTCAATTCTTTACTTTATATTCCTGGTTATGTCTGCAGGAGTTATATATCCAGCGCGGTGTATTGTGGAGCTGTGTTAGTATTCCCTGCCCGTCTGAGGAGCTTTGACTGACAGTCCCAACGCAACGCTCTGATTCCGCTCTGCCATCCTCCTCTCTGCTGCACACCACAGCCTTTACACTGGCCAATGATTTTAAGTTAGCCCAGCCAATGATTCTCACTCTGTGTATGTGTGTGTGTGTATGTGTGTGTATGTGTGCGCGCACAAGTTCACGGGTTTTACCTGAACCAATGATTTTCTCTATTTTGATCCTGGAAGCTTCAATTTCTCGGGCAAACTCGTGGACCGCCTGGCAGGGGTCCTCGTATGTGTGCGGGTCGATATAGAACCTCGCGTCGGGGAATGACACTAAGATAAACAACATTAGCATTTGGTCACATATCGGGGAATGAGAGCAACATCACATCTGAGCCCCTGTCACCGGTGTGTGGAGGGGAAACTTGATGAAAGAGAAGAAATGACTCACAGAGAGAGAGGGAGAGAATAAACAGGAAATAAAGCCGGCGTTCTCCTGTAATCACTCAGAGCGTGATGAAAATTGTTTGCTGGAAGGATGAACTTTATTACAAGGGGTGAGGGGGGTGGGGGGGGGGGGGGGGGGAGTGGGGGGGAGCTGCAACCTAATCAATACACGTACATATCGGTTGTAATTGAGGAATGGGCCGAACGTACCGTGGCCGTTCTGGTAATGCATCTTCTCCTCATCAGAGTCCTGGAAGGCTTTGCTGTAGCCACAGTGTCTATACAAACCACACACACATAGATAGTCATCCAAACACACACACACACACACACACACACACACACACACACACACACACACACACACACACACACACACACACACACACACACAGTGGGATGAATACAGGACAACAGTGAAACATTTGTACTATCAAAATCAAATCACAGCTTATAATTAATAAATCAATAATTCCTCATAATTAATTATTAACTTCAACTTTAGTTATTTATAAGGAACAACCTGTTAATTAGGTTTTCCACTGGCAACAAGGTGGAACCAATCCTTTAAATTAGTTTGATCATGAGCTTCCCCTTTCATATTAATAAACCTGTTTCTATGGGCATGTTTAAAAAAAAAAAGAAAAGTAAAATGATTAAAGGACCAATTTGTAATATATTTACTGTATTAAATCATAAAATGACCATGACATGTCATCAGAGATTAGAATGACCTTTTTTTCCTATTATGGCGAAGGCGTGACCCACTACTCTGCCTCTGATTGGCCAGTACTCATTGTTTGGGTTGGTTATATGTTTAGGCATGAGGACTGAGATTGGTTAGGGCTAGGGTAAGAATACTTTCAAAATAGTACTGTAGGAAAAAAATATCACACCTGGGAAGGTCAGATGACGTCATTCTGCATATTAATAAGCCATGTGCTTCTGTTTGTTGCAGGGAGGGTGTGTATTTTCGGAGCAATGGGACATTTTTGGGACAATAGAGGTTTAGGAATAATTGCAACGGCATGGCACCGTATTTTATTCGTAGAAATTGAAAAGTAATTAAGTCAGTATAGCAAAATCATGTGAGGTGATCAACCATTAATTAACCATTAACCATAATAGATTAATCTGCAGGGTTGTGGTTTACTTGCAGCGTAAACAGTCACACTGTCCCTGGTGGTCTTCTGTCATTAGGAGTTGTGGGTATTTTCTCATCAGTGGCCCATCTTCCTCATTTTTAGCGTCTTCATTAAAAAGGAGCATTTTAAATGCTAAACTCCACCATCAGTGAAGACTTTCATGTTTGATCCCCCATCTTAGTAGAATTGAATATATTGGACTTTGCAGTTATGATTTTTTTTCTGGATAACATCTTTAAATCCTCCGACATATTCTTTTAAATGAAAATGAAAAATTCAATATGCATAGAAGTATGAATTAACTAAGTGCAATGAAATTAATTATTCGGTGCAGAACTACAGAGATGTAAGTTGACAACATCAAAAAGGGAGGAAAGTGGGGAGGGGGGGGGATAAGTGGGAACGTTTGGCTTGCAAGCTACTGGACATGAATCAACATAATTAAACCCACTATGAGGTGGAAAATACGAGTTAGGAAATTAGCTAAATAAGACGGAGAAGACAGGGAGGGTGTGAGGAGATTAAAGAAGCTAAAGCAGTAACTCCTCTCTACTCATTGTCCTTATTACTGATACTAAACATTTCAACATGACAAGGGAGACTAAAGGTGTTTTTAGCTTCTCTAACACTATTTTTGGAGAACACCCCTTAATTCAGATCACAACCTTTTCATTTTCTTGCAGCCAACACTACATGTGGGGGAAAAAGCAGGAAGAAACACAGTGCACACGGGGGGGGGGGGGGGGGGGGCTTTGATCACAAGCAACATCACACAAAAGAGAGATACGGTAGAGTAGTGTAAGAAAGTGTTCCACACACAGCAGCGATGGGTAGTGTGGTAAAGTGTAGCCTTGCCGTTTCCTGCAGATGATGAGGGCCAGAAAGGTGATCAGGCCGGACACCAGGGCCACGCAGATCCAGATGATGGTCATGGTGTTGTAGCGCAGAGGAGCTGAAAACACAAACACACGCTGTGTTAGCTGAGGAAAAGGTGCCATCGACAGTAGAGCGGTTTACACTAACACACGGCGGCAAACACAGGCGGCAGGTAGAGCGTTCTTGGTCAAACAAGATAAACAAGAATTTGCAGCTTCATTAAAAGAGCTCAGCATTTTCTAATTACCTCCTGTTTGCATTTTGAAACTTTGTGCGTAGCATTATAGGTAGGAAATAATATTCAGCTAATGTTGTCGTCTAATTTGAAAGATTGAATGTTGTCCCAGACTTGTACGTGATTAAGCCTCAACCTTTAAGTACTCTGTTATAAATACCTACACGGACATGCAAGATGTACTGTGTGACAAACAAACAAGAGTTGTTGCTATCAAAGCAGCTGTTAAAGCTGCAGTAGGCAGAATATATTTGGCATCATTTGGCAAAAATCCCATAATAACCTTTCAGTATATTGTAATTCAAGTGTTCTGAGAGAAAGCTAGACTTCTGCTCCTCCTCATGGCTCTGTTTTCACTCACAGGTCATTACAGAGAGAGAGAGCGTTTCTATTGGCTGAGCTCCGGCTGGTGATCGGTGCTTGGTATTTCCGCGACAGATCTAAACATGGCTGCCCCGTCACAAACTTTCTCATTTTACAGCTAAACCGTGCACTACAAGATGATTCTGGAAACATTTGATGGAGTTCGTGAGTGATTGACAGCTGGCTCTCATAGACGGCAGCTGGACAGCAGACCTCAGATCAGCTCTGACTGCTTGTTTTCCTCCCGTCTGTGAAATCTTGCAGATGCCGTTAGGAGCACCGGAGGACACCGGAGGACACCAGGCACATGATTTTTCTTTCAGATTACCTGTCTCATGTACTACTGTAAGGATATAGTGACCGTTTTATAAAAATAACTTTTTTTAATCATATTTCATCCATTTCTATCCACTGCAGCTTTAAACAAACAAATAGTTATAGTCTATTTTTAGGTTCCAATGTTAAACAAACGCCGAGACTGATCATGTGATTACTGCACATAAAGTACAGATAATGTAATTTTAAAATGACATAAAAACTAATTTTGTAATAACTTGCCTATAATGTAATTAAACTGTTGAGTTCATAACGTAATATATTTTGCTTTTGATTAATAAGCTATTACATTTGTGATCGTCGCTGCTCATTGACATACATGCACACAAATCCTGGTCACACACACATAGTTATTCTAGTTCTATTCAAGTGCCACAAGGTATTTTTTTTGCCCCCTCTGTTTTTAAGCTTTATGTATCTATAGAAAAAATAGCAAAAACAGAAACACCATTGGCCGGGATACATTTGACTATCGCTTAGCTGTTGTTTCAGAACCATGGACAGCACTGTTTGTTGTGTATAGAGGTGCGTGTATAGAGGTGCGTGTATAGAGGTGCATGTATAGAGGTGCGTGTATAGAGGTGCGTGTATAGGTGCGGCGCTGTCCAATACTGAAACGGAGCGGAGGAGAGCGATAGACAGACAGAATGAACATGTCACTTAGCTCCGTTTTTTTAGCCTACATGCTTTTTGTGGTTGTATATAGAACTTTCGGCCCTCATTGGATTCAAGAACCGTCATAAAAAATGTGATTTAAAAAAAAATATTGAGGCTGATATGAATGTCATTAGTTTCGCAGGTATTTGGTCATAAAACCGAAGTGTTGGACAAATCGGAAATTGACCAGACGATGTCCAAAAATGTCAACCTCATGGCGGTACTAGATGAAATGTCAGAGGATCATCAAAATAATTGGGATACATCTTCAGGGAATGTCAGGATCATTTTTGTGCTTATCTTACTAGTTGATGGCGATAAATTTCACTAAATAATCGAAAACTCTGGCCTGCTGGTGGCCCTAGAGCTAGGGTGACCATATTTTCAAACCCCCAAACCGGAACACTTAAGTGTACTGCACTTTCATGCACGCGCGTTCACGCATGCACGGTTATGAGCTCATATGCTCACACCATAGGGGTTTTCATCAGAGTGGCTAACTTGGCGCCCCTGTGGCGCATTTGAGCACGGAATGGGATCAGAAAGATCATTATTATAGTATTATTATAGGGGGGGTGCATTAGAGGCTGTGACAATCTGGACTTAACACTTTCACTACTTTCACCCACTTTAATCACAGACTATCCCCGTCATGACGCACTGACAGTTTGGGAGTCATGTAGAGAGTTTCCCTCAGAGGAAACGTATTGTTGTCTGGGACTACGTACATTATTTTTCCACTTGTTTCGTCTCAGGCTGTTATAATTACATTGTGGAGCTCAGAGGACATTTTGTCCAGGATGGAGACACTGTCCGGGTGAAAGACTGAACGGCCGGTCCTGATAGAGTTATATAAGCGGAGCGAAATGCCTGTTGATGCGCAAAAGGAACTGTGTAGAATAATTAATCAAAACGACATGTTTGATGTGCACATAAGCACGGAGGGTTCTGTGGATCAAAACTACACTAAATGTAACCAGCGGATATCTGTTGTGTCCGTGCGTAATTGTGGTTTGACAGCACGCAGCATCACTCTCTCTAGAGACTTCAGCGGTGCGCTGTGCTGGCTCTCTGTATACTCATGTCATGCGCACAAATTAATTAATGAGTGGAACATGATAAACATCTATGTAAGTATGATATTATTATTTTAATTGTAGTGAAAACCGGGACAATTTGTCAGTGACTGTTGCAAACCGGGACATTTGAGTGTTATACAGATATGTGTCGGGACTCGGGACACTTCAGCTTGAAACCGGGACAGTCCCAGACAATCCGGGACGTCTGGTCACCCTACTCTAGAGAAAAAGTAAAAGAGGATCACCAAAATCAGTGGGTTTCATCCTCTGGGGAACATGAGCATACAGTATATGTACAAAATGTCATGGCAATCCATTAAAGACATATTTCAGTCTGGACCAAAGTTGTAGACCTACAGACAGACAGACGGAAAGACAGACATGTCCATCCCTACAGCCACTCCACCAGATAATAAGTTTATCAGGTTGAGGTGATCACTAACGCAGGTTACTGTTAAGTCTCACACAAGATTAGGAGCATCTCAACTACACTGAACGGACACAACAAAAAAGGCTAGTCAGTCTGGTGTTCATAAACTTTAGGACGTATTGATTACTCAGCATGTTTGCTAGTGTGTGTGGGGGGTGCAGTTCTCTTGTTGCCTGAGAATGAATCAGTATCAAGAGGAGGAGAGTCTGGGTCCAGTGAGCAGCAGAATGAAGGGAGACTATTAGTCAATGAAACAGCACTGGGACTCCAACCAGGCAGGAGGTTTAGCTTTGCAGACCTAGAGTCTGCTCTGCAGGTTATCTGCCAAATCCCTTATTAGGAAAGAAAAATGTTCTAATAAAAGATTTTTTTTTTAGTAATTCCTAACTTTGGGTGTTGTACTAGCCTCAGGTGGACAGACTCATGAAGACTTTACCCTGGCCCAGCGCTGTGTGCAGCTGTTTGTAGGCGAGATAGGCTGCAGTTTTTGCTGACAGGGGTGACCCGCTAACAAAGCGCAGATCAATAGCGCAGAGGGGAGGACTGAGGCGGTTATCGGCCTCACAGACACTTTAGCCCCAGACCTGCTGTGCAGTCTGGCCTGGCTTTCAGGAGCTTTCTGTGCCAAGTCTTTTAACACAACAAACTGTTTTCTTACTGGACTTTTTCCACCGTATTAACCCCAAGAGACCCACTAAGACATGTTTCTGTCTTTTTGTGGGGGGGTACAGGGGGTCTTTAGGTGGAGAGAGTGATCCCATGGGTCTTTGAGCAACAATTCCGTGATACAGTATGTTTCTCTGTTTCTTATAGAACAGGGGTTCCCAAACTTTTCCATGCCAAGGCCCCCCCAAACAGCATTAACGTCTGGCCATGGCCCCCCTTTTGCCTCGTACTTGCGAGTTATACTCGGCCCAGAGTTCTTCGAAGTTCTTGCAGCTGTGTTTTTGTCAGCTGGTCTGCTTGTCGGGTCTGTTCCTTTACAAAAACGTGTCCATTTATGCGTGTTAGCGCTAGCTGCGCTAGATGCTAGCAGGTAGGCTAGCTAGCTAAATTTCAGGTGGCAGGCGGCGATGTTGCTATGTATAACAGACCGTTGCTATGTATAACAGACCGTTGCTATGTATAACAGACCGTTGCTATGTATAGCAGACCGTTGCTATGTATAGCAGACCGTTGCTATGTACAACAGACCGTTGCTATGTATAACAGACCGTTGCTATGTAAAGCAGACCGTTGCTATGTATAACAGACCGTTGCTATGTAAAGCAGACCGTTGCTATGTATAACAGACCGTTGCTATGTAAAGCAGACCGTTGCTATGTATAACAGACCGTTGCTACGTATAACAGACCGTTGCTATGTATAGCAGACCGTTGCTACGTATAGGAGACCGTTGTTATATACAACAGACCGTTGCTATGTATAACAGAACATTGCTATGTATAACAGACCGTTGCTATGTATAACAGACCGTTGCTATGGGCGCAGCTCTGATGTTGGACTCTGGAGGACCGTTTTTCTGTCAAATTATTGATTTCTTCAGTAAGTAGCCATGTAATAAGCAGGATAATGTACAGTTAGCCGGTCACTGTTGTTAAATAAACCCCTTCAGGGTCAGTGTCGGGGTGCAGCATCGCCCTATCAGGGTTTATTTCACAACAATGACCGGCTCGCTGTACATTATCCCTTACTTATAATACAGATACAAAATAATGCTAATAATAATAATAATAATACTAATAATACTAATAATTCAATTACATTTTTCTTAAATATATTTTTTCAACATTTTCACTCATCTTCCCTCCAATTTGCGGAGGACCTCTGTCGGCCACTACTTTGAAAATCCCTGTTACAGACCATCATAGACACACACACACACACACACACACACACACACACACACACACACACATACACACACACACACACACACACACCTGCTTTCCCAGTCTGGATCTCCACATTCTGGCTGAAGCGTCCGCAGCCTGCTGACGTTCTGGCTCGGACCTGGAAGATGTACTTGGTGCCCGGCTTCAGCCCTGACACTCGGGCGCTGGTGTTTCCAGACTTCAGAGTGGAGTAGCTCTGCGCTTCGTTATCCTGTAACAGAGACAGCCACGTTTAAAGATTAGGTTCGGGGAAGTTGGCATGTTGGTCAGCTCATGAGCTCAATGTGCTTCCTCCTGAAAACACAAGCTCTGCTGCTCAGTATTAACACATTACAGACATGACCACTGACTATGTGTGTAACAATTGAGCCACAAATTCACAGATTGACCGTACACAGTCCAGATATATATTTGGTTTTGTTTAAACACATTTTTCAAACAATGCAGTACTATTTGGAAATACATCAGTATCTTGAAACATGGTGGAAAAGGGCACATCATGCTGGATCTGCCGTTCATACAAAGCTTTACTAATACACTGCCCCACTTTTTAGGATCTTAACTACATTTCCTTTCCTGCATGCTGTTACATAAATGAATACAACCTTGTCTGCCAGTCAAATGTAATTGGCAGGTAATTACCGCACACATCTTTTGATCTGCTTTCATCGGCCTGAAAAATGACAGGTACTCTGAGGAGTGTTTGTCTTATTTACATGTTTCCTTTCAGATAATTCATTTATGATGCATGATTTGTCCAAATGTAAATTCTCCTCAAGCTTATTACTCCTATCTGCCATGCAAAGTTTATTTTTTTTATGTATATATTCATTAAAACGGGGAGGCGTTTATTGTTTTGAAAGAACATTTTTCTTTCTTTTGAAGTCTCGATTAACAATAAAGTTCATCATTATCATCGTCATCATCGTCGCTATCCTCACCTTGTTTTCGTCTGCCTGCAAACTTTAATTCAGAGACACTTTATAATGTGGAGGTAAAATGAGTTCAACAATAATACGAGGTGCAAGGTGCATCCAAACAGCAGAATAAGTGAATCATTCATGTGTCCTTAGAAAGGATAAGAGCCTAATTATGAAGAAGTGCTCGGTGCAGAAATAAGAGCATTTTTTTGTCTTCATTATCATCCTCCGCTAGCGTGCTGCTGCTGCTGCAGCCGACACCCTCGCTGTGACTCATTGTTGTTTAGTACAGTCATATAGAAACCTTAAGAAAGCACATTGCTGACTTGTCCACTTGAAATCCCCCACAGGCGTCTCGCCCCCTGAGCGAGGCCAGATTAAGACACCAGTGCGAGAGGCGAGCTAATCCTTCATAACACTCCCCACACCATCCTGCTTGTTTGGCTATGAGACTGCCTGTTTCCAGGCTGCTCCCTCTGCAATTAGTTGATTTCTATCATCACACACACACACACACACACACACACACATACTAACCCAAACACACACGCCGCATGTACACATTCACACTCGCGGCAATTAGCTCGTCGCGAGGCTTATGCGCCCGCCAGCCGCTTGCTGTCACTGTCACTTTGCGCTAAGTTGGAATCTACACCGTCTCATCCTCCTTCTCGTTCTCCCTCTCTCGACCCCCATTTCCTTTCAATTAGCTGAGCTGCCAGCAGGATCTTTTTTTTTCTGGGATTAAGTTATCCAGAGTCTATCCAACCACTCCTCCGCATTCACAATATCTTGGCTCAGTTTAGTCGCAGCACTTTGAAGACAATGAGCTTATGTTCTCCAGGTACGGCAGAGACTCCGTCACTTTGTTTTCTCCTCTCATAAACTGAATAGTTTCATGTTTGGGAAATAAGCAGAATATGTTGACACAACCCTTAAAACACACATTGGTTTTTTTTAGTTGGAGTTCTCGAGCGGTACAGACGCAGCAGTTAGTCAGGTACCTTCTCGTAGTATTTGATGTCGTACTCCAGGATTACTCCGTTGGGCTGGCCGGGTTCGTGCCACAGCAGAGTCACGCTGTTCTGACTGGTGTTCTCCTGGCGGATCGCTAACACCTCGGAGGGGGCTGCACAAGAAACAGGAGAGATTACTGCTTTGTCAGTTCAAGATGTGACTCCTCTTCAGTCACCACCACGTATTATAAGAAGGTGATGGGGTTACCCTGCAGTAAAGTCATGTTTACAGGAACTGCTGCATTTCATGAAATACATTCCGACAGGATGATGAATAATAAGGTGGCCTTGACGGCTACATCAGACTTTATAAACTCTTTGCTGAGTTCAGATCATTCAGACTGCTGTGACTCCTGTGTGGTTTCACTCCCAACAAGACCTGGAAACTAAATGATTTCACATTCTGATCTCTGGCCTCAATCAGCAGGAAAACATTGTTCGTCGTTGTCTTTCAAACAGTTACAAATGACCTGCCACCACTATGGTTAATATTTGGTAGGAATTGGGATACAAACAGCCGTCTCCAGAGTGTGACACAGCGACACCCCCACCCAATCTCCTCCTAATGCTGTGTTCTCACTACGTGTGACACTGCAACAGGCTACAAGTCATTTTCAATGGAATCCGGTGACATGAAGCTACAAACTGACGCCCGACAACGCTACGTGGCGGGCGTGACGCCCTACAAATAAAGTTGAGCTTGGTTGGAGAAGATCTTGTTAACTATTAAGAGGTCAGCTGACAAGTTTTCATTGATTTGGCAATCTTTCCTTAGTTGTGTTGATTCCTTAGACTCAGATAACTTTGTGGCTGATTAAAGTTTGGTGTATGTGTGTATTTATATATGTGTGTATATATTTGACCAGGAATATTGCAAACGAAGCATTGGAAGGACCCCTGATTTGTCTTTGTGTTACATTTTTTGTCTTACCTCCTGTGCTTGTTTTATGCATGTTAGTGCCCTAGATGATAGAGTGTACTGTCCTAGACCCCTAACAAGTGTTTATTTTTTTATTTTAAATATGACTATTTTATTTTATTTGTATATCTGTGTGTATTTCTTTTTTTTGTTTGTACACTTGTTTTCGTTTTAGTTGTGTGCCCTCTGGGTACGGTCATGGGTGGGGGGTGGCTGGGATATCTATCAGTCCAAACATGTTTGTGCAGTGGATTGTCAGAGTTGTAGTAACAAAATTCAGAAATAAACTTTGTTAAATATAAAAAAGTTGAGCTGGTCTCAACTTTATTAAAAAATACTTTTTTAAAATGTTAAACTTCAGTGCAGGTAACAGTATGTGTCAACCAATCAATGATCAATGTTTTTTTCCTAGTGATTACTGCAACATTAATCCCAATGCAGATTAAGTTGGTGTGTTTTAAAGTTAGTGTGGAGCGCAGAAGTGTCAGAGTTGGACATTCGTACTGTTTGCTGACGGCGGCAGCTGCTCCAACTAGTCCTTATAGAAACAAAGTGCATGTGCCACAACCTGTTTTTCATTATCAGCAAAAAAATTTCATTGAGACGGCACATTTCTTCCAAAGATTGTTATTTTGGCACTTTTGCTAAATTTGACAGCAAGAGGAGAGGAGAGAGACGTGTGATGAAGGGCCAAGGCTGGATTCAAACTCAGAATGATGCGCTGAGCCACCAACGTGCCCCCCAAGGCAGATTGTTTTTGTGCCATTTCTCTTCTTTTGGATAATTTACAGTGTGTGATTCAAGGTCAGATTTGAACCCAGGACATCACAGTTACATGATATGAGCTTGAGCCAACCTGGAACACATCTTTTACTATACAACTAGGGCTGCCAAGTCTACCACATTTACCGTGAGACTCATGTAGTTGACCCTTTTTACACGCTCTCATGCCACACACTCAGAGAAATACATACAGGGCGTTTGTTTTTATCTCTTAACCTCCACAAGTCCACGGTTAGTAGCTGCTCTGTGTGTACAAGAGGACGCCGCTGGCTCTATTTTCATGTACCTAGAGGCACGGCCACATCACAGTCAAGTGCGCCCTTCCAAGTGCATGCCAAACGCACTTTTGGTAATCTTGTGGCCAGGCTCCCTTGGCACACCTGTGGCGCACTTCAGCATGGGATGGGATCACAGAGTTTCCACATGTCCTTAAAAAGTCTGAAATCCAATAATCTGAATTTTAGTCCTTAAAATGTCTTAAATATCAATTCTGACAGGTGTGACTCTGTACACATGACATCTACTGCACGTCTGTCCGTCCTTGGAGAGGGACACAGGGTGTCAGGCAAATTTCACCACCGGTGGATGGAGAACCTGCCTGAGGTAGAGAGAGCTCTTGCTGTCTGGGGATCAGTTCACCAGTTTATGGATATGGTGAGTAAAAAAATAAACCTCTGTAACCCTGGGACACCGCATCCTTCGTCACAACAGAAGCAGCCCTGAAAGATCCACATTCATCTTGGCCAAGCTGCAGATCTACATGACTGTCGCCGGGACATTTAATCCCTTTTTTGAAGACGAGCCAGTGATGCCTTTCCTCAGCAAAGACTTGGCTGAGTTGATCAAGGTAATGATTTATAATGGTAGCACCGCACACAATCATCACTAAACTCTTGTCACTAATGATTAGGCCTAATTGATGTGAACACTGTGTTAACGAAGAATAGGTAAATTCTTCAAACTTTGTTCATGCATTGGAATGAACTGGATGTATCTGACAAGAAGAACTGGTCCAACCACATGACATTGAGAGGGACTTTCAAACATTGTCAGAAAAGTGCAGGAGAAGAGCCCCCTCAAATATCCAACGGTCAGGCAGATGGCAAATCTGGACCCCTCTGTCATGTTCAGAGACCCGGACAGATGCAGGAGGCAGATGAAATGTCTTGTTCAGGTGTTTCTGGAGGACAAACAGCTGGCAGGAGGTGTTTCTGCTGGTAGGAGTTGTTCTGGAATAGGCTTTGAACAAAAGTAAAAGCTCCACACTTTGTGCATGTTTTACTTTTCTGTTTTTCTAATGAGGATAATATTGTTGAGTGTGGATCTCTTACTTTTGTAGTTTTCTCCTCTCAAGGTCCTGAACCTGTTCTGTGTGCAGTGGCTCACTTGTTGTATTGGAATAGGCTCAAACAGTGATTTTATTCACCATTAAAACATCCACCGGTGGTTGTTGATTTTTCTTCACTTTTTCTTTTCCATCAGTTTTGTTGCCCAAAAATTTGAGGCCTTCCTGTCCCGTGAGAGCAGAACCGAGGAGTTCCTCTCCTTCCCGTCGATACAACAGAGGCTGGACATCTTCTTGTGTGGTTTCCTTAGTAAGCCATATCCGGAGCTTTGGGCTTTTGCCAGAAGCTGCTCGTTTCGTCCCATGGACAGGCCTCTATGGAGAGAGGCTTTTTCTATGAACAAGGATGTGGAGACTTGCAACATGCAGGAAGACACTGTTGTAGCACACAGGCTTGTGTGTCATTATGTTTCTCCACACGGACGGGGCCTGAAAGTCTGGCCAGACAGGTTTGCAGAAGGGGCTGAGGGCAAGGCTGGCAGTCAGATCGCCCAGCTCAGAACAAAGTGAAATACTCTGAGGAGGGGCTGCAAGGAAGAGTTTACCGAGCTCAGGAACACTGAGGAGTGTGGCCTAGGTCTTGTGTCACACACACACACACATTACTCCTGCATACACACTGTTCTGTGTAGTCATGTTGAGCTGAATGTTCATGTTCAATGTGAATAAATTGCTTTGCAAGTAATTCTGGGACTCCGATTTTCCTTCATATCTTTTGTACTTTTTCCCAGCAAGGACGTGAGATAAGTCTTAAATTGCATTCACAATGGTCTTAAAAAGGTCGCACTGTAAAAAGTCTTAAAATTAACTTTGACATTTGGATGCAAATATATTTGAAGGCCGGTTACTGGTGTATTTTGGCCTTCACAACACTCTGAAGTTATTGGAAATCCTACATACAATGGCGTCTTAATGCACGGGCTGGCAGTGAAGATGTCGTTTTTGAAAGGCTAAACGCCAACAAATATGGATTGAAGCAGAATGTTAGATAAAAACATGTTGTGAATTTTGGAAATGATTGCACCTATCTTTTTTCAATACATTTTGACTTTTGACCTAATGACCCATAACCTCCCAGAGCTCCCCATAACCTGAACCTTTAAGAACCTTTAAGGCTTTGGTGCTACGTCTCTACTGTGTTTTGCAAACCACAATGTTTCGGATAAACGTCATTTAAAAGGCGACACCGCTTCAGACATAAATCACACCGGGACGTTGTCATTCTTATGTGCTGTTTAGTAGGAGAATGACAGGAAGAATGATAAGTGGCCCTGATAATTACTTTTTTTTCATGTTTACACATAATGACTTTTGAACGTGAGTATCATTCAATTAATGGAAGGGCCCCAACGGCAGCAGGAGGTCGACAGATTAGAGCAGTGAACGAGACCGGCAACAGATCAGCTCCCTAACTGCTGACTCTGGAGAAAAGGTCAGCTGCCGGTCTCATTCTCTCTCTCTCTGCACCATACCATCAAAAACAAGCCCGCTGTTTGATTCTCCCCTGAATCAGAAGACGAGGGGGTGTGATGATGATGAATAATCTGGTGGAAAACAAACTGCTGGATGCACAGCAATCATTTCTGAGCTTTCTTTTTTCTTTTTAAGAGAAAATTAAATATTGCCTGGTTGGTTTGGTGGGAATAAAGTTCCCAACCGAGAACATCATATGAGTTTAGAAGTAGTTACACTCAGCGGTGCCAGCAGCCGTAATCCTGGCTTTGGATTCTTTTTTTATTTAATAATGTCCTAGAGATGCATTTTTCAAGCTGTTAGAAACAAAGGAGGCATGTGATTGGTGTAATTTGGACTTCACAACGTTCTAGAGTTATTGGAAATGTTTGGATCACACGAGTCGGAAACATCCTACGCACAATGGCGTCTTAATGCACATGCTGGCAGTGAAGCTGTAGTTTTTTAAAGGCTAAACGCCAACAAATATGGATTGATGCAAAATATTTTGTTAGATAAAAACATGTTGGGAATATTGGAAATGTTTAAATGTTTTGACTCTGCAATGCTCTGGAGTTTTTGGAAATGTTTGGATCACACGAGTCGGATACATTCCTCCACAGCCACCACTGGAATCTAATATAATACAAATAATATTAGTGTAGCCTAATCTTTATCTTCAACTGTACAGAAATACCAGGTTTAAACACAATGAATAGATATACAAAAGAAAAAAACAGCATTCAAATTTTGATTTAGAATTTGAATGTCAACGTTATGAATGAAGATTCAAACTATTCAGTACAGCCCTGCATTCTACAGACCAGCCAAATGGCCTGAAAAACTAACGTTACCGATTGGTAACGCCTCCATAAAACTCTGATTACCGCATGCCTTTCAAAGACCGGCCAACAAGCCTGAAAAACAGCCAGCTAACCAATAGGCTACAATATAGCCTTAATATTACTTTAAGCCACAAACGTTTTGGAGGCCCTTCCCTTCCTTCCCAATATGTCACGGCAACATTAATTCAGCAACCTCCGTCAACGGACAGTGACAAATAGTAAACGATTGCTCTCCTAATCAGTAAACACTATATGAAACTCATCAATATAAGACAACATGTCAACAATAAGTCGAGACAAAGTTATGTGATCACAATATGCAACAGCAACATTAATTCAGCACCCCCACCCGTCAATGGACGGCGACAAATTTACTGATTAGGAGGGCACCACGTTTACTATTTGTCGCTGTCCATCGACGGAGGGTGCTGAATTAATATTGCCGTGACATATTGTGAAGGAAGGGAAGGGCCTCCAAAAAGGTTTGTGGCCTAAAGAAAACTTAAGTAAAATATTCTCAGTCTCTTTTAGCTCTGTTTTTGGTCTCTACCAACTCCTGAGGGAAATACCTGTCTCTTTAGCTGCTAAATGCTCCATTATGTTCACCAGCTAGTCTCTAACTGTGTCTGTTTGCTGCTGAGCAGGTAACGCACTGTGGGGGTTTTAGAGATTCTTTCTCTGAAAACAGCTGTCTGCTGTCTGCTGTATTTCCAAGAACAGTGGAACCAAGAACCCAGGACAGTGGATACTCATTAAAGAGGAACACTGACTGAATTAAGGATTCAAACATGTTATTACCATGGCCTAGGAAAGTTCAATCAATATTTCTGAACATGAGCTACTCCCTCTCAAAGCCAGAAACCAAAGAAGTTAAGTGTCAAGCTTGTGATGGTGACGTTGTACGGTAGTCTGGAGCTGCTCCGTAGACGATGAATTGGACCAAACCAAATGATCTTTATTCTATTGTAGTGTTCTCAGTTGTGAAACAGAAAATGTTCCCATGTACTCAGATCATTCCCCTGGGTGCTGTCAGTCTCAACATATCTCCCCATTCATTGTCTATGGAGCAGCTCCACACTTTATACCCGATGACATCACAAATTTGAGTTTTAGTGCACTCTAGTTTTTGGATTTGGGAGAGAGTTGTTCATGTTTACTAAAATGTTTTCTTAAGCCTGGTGTATGGTCGGCGTAGTGAAGCGCCGGTGTGTGCGCCAGAAAATTACGTCATCACGACTTTCGCAAGTTGTCGGGGTGGTTTGTCATGCTCCTCTGAATTTTTGCAACTACGCGCGGACTGTGCTTTTCATTTCAACATGGATTACTTCAAGGGAAGACTAGCCGAGCAGGTTGGCCTGTACAGATGTCGCAACAACTGTTCATTGAGAGACCACAAGGACAGTCACATGACATTAAATATTGAAAAGGATCAGGCAACACACTGGGGAAAGAAGAGGCTTTCTGCTGCTGGCTGTGAAAGAAAATGAGAGATTGTTTTGTAAAAGATAAAAAAAAAAAAAGGTCTCATGGAAAGAGGCGACCTGAGGGGAAGCAGTGTACACAAATACAGTGTTCGACGGAACGTAAGTGGTAGTTTAGTGTTTACTACTGTTGCCAGGCAGCCTACTTCGTTGACTTCTTGCTTATCCACAGCATATAAACGCCTCTGTGAATGCTCGTAGTGCGCCGTCTATGGAGGCCCGCGCCACGGTGTCTCGCGCAACTATAAACAAAGCTTCAGACCATAAGAATAACATGTATGAATTTTGAAAATGGACGTAGTTCCCCTTTAAGTTACTGATTGTTGAGTTTCATAAAAGGCCTGTGTGCCGTGCACCGAAGCCTTTATAATGAGAAATTGTACGTCACTGTGCCGAACCCTACCTGCCTGGTTCGTTGTGATGTTGACCAGGGCATATGTCGACGGCTCGTTGCTCAGGTGCGTCACTGCGTTCATGGCCTGGAGACGGAAGGAGTAGTTGGTGTGAGCCACCAAGTTGAGCACCGTCACCCAGGGCTCCGTCAACCCGGTCTGCCGGGGAACGAATCGAACCGCCGCGGTGCCCAAACGCTCCACCATCCCTCCAAACCCGACGCTCGCGCCTGCCTTTCCTCCACCGGTGCCTCCCGGGAAGGATGAACAGTCCTCGCAGGGCCCTCTTTCCCCTGAGCATTTCTGACACAGCACGCTGTACTTCAGGTCGCTGCGACCGCCAGTATCCAGAGGACGATCCCACTCTAAATTCACGGACGTCCCATTGACCGAAGAAATGACGTTCACCGGAGCAGATGGAGGGCCTGGGGAAAAGAAAGACGGAGTTCATTCACAGATTCGATCACTGTCTAAAAACAGTTGGATTTCTGAGGCATAGATACGTTTGGCACATGTTTGCTTATTTGTTTAAATAATTGTATTTGTACGAAAAAAAGAACTGTTCAATTAGTCACACACATAACGCTTTGTCCGCACTGGGAACGCCAGGAGCGCGTGGCGGCTGCGTGACTCTTTCTACATAGAGTTTTTTCCTTTCATAATGGCCATTTCATTTCATTAGAAATGCCATTTATATTTATTTTAGACGGAGAAAGGTTAAGAAACGTGTGGTAATTTATAAATAATAGTAATAATCCACAATTAAAGCCCCGTACTATATTCATTCATGGAGCTCTCCAAGTCACTGCATGTTCTACAACACTGTCCTGCACATGTTTCAGAATAAAAGTCTTGTATTAACAAATGAAGGAATTCTGTCAACAGAAAAAAACGCTTGAGGGCTTTTATTTTTAAATGAAAGTGTTGATTTAAAAATAAATCTTAACTTTTTTTTTCATGTCTGTGACATATTCTACAGATGTCTAGACATCAGAACTGTAGTAATGTTGCTGATATGATGTCAATATACTGTCAATAGATCATTTTCACTGTCTGTTGTTTTGTTGTGAACCGCGCGGCATGCGTTAAAAATAGACGAGACCTCGAATATAAAAAACAACAGGTAATGCAGCCGCCACGCGTTGCTCGCGTAGGCGGTCTGAACAAGCCGAGGCTCAAGTTTTCAGCTGCAATGGAACAAACCATTGGATGATGGAGGAAGTGGGCACCATAATTCATTTTATATTTTGAACAAATATGTTGATCTTTGTATTGCCTATAATGGTCTAACGATGCCAATTGTAGTTGTGCACTTGTGCTTCATCTTAAATTTAAATAATTCATCATTATGGTTATTATGATGATGATCATAATTGTGGTGCCCCCTCCGGCACTTGGTGCCCCACGCGCAGCGCGTGATGCGCGTGGTGGGAGCGGCGGTCCTGATTCCATAGCTGCTGTGTGTTGTGTTATGTGTGTGCATACGTGTTTGCACTAGCTGGAGGTGTTGTTGCCTGTGGGATTAGGTGATCTTGTGTACTGTGTGTTTGTGCTTACGGGAGCATGGAGCCGCCGGTGGGTCATCTGCCGCTCGATAGTAGTTGGAGTCGCAGGGGCAGGAGAGGGCGGCTCTGGTCTCCGAGTGGCTGTGTTGAGGACATTTACCACACAGGCCATCGCCCGCCACCGGCTTATAGAAACCCACCTCACAGGCTGCAGATAGAGAGAGAGAGAGAGAATAAATAGAGTAAATAGAGAGCTTGCAGGGAAGGGCTCTGCACTCCCATAATCACTCAGACCATGATAAAATTGAGAGAGAGTGCAGCCAGCAGAAAAGCATGAATCACACCGCTATAGGAAGCTGTGCATATCAACGCTGCTTCAACTTTTTCAAAACTGTGTCATCTCCCCCAAAGCATTCATTTTAGGACATAACCCCCCCCCCCCCACCCTCCCTCCCCCTCCTCCAAATCTATGTATAATTACAGGCCTTGTAACCGTAGAGACCGCGGAGCAGGGGAGATGAAAGTCATACTTCATTCTGCTCAGATTTGGGCTGAAAAGGCTCTGCACTGTTGATACTCCCAGTGAGACCCTCAGAATCCAGACCGTGTTTCAACCTTATTCAGCTCCTCTGATACATATTCACTTTTAACTCTGCGCTGATTAATAATGGAGGGGGGCTCTGATAAATATATTCTCTTTCCAGGCGGTTAATAGGCTTCTGCTATGGTAAATGGGGCAGGGGTAAACCTCGCATACGCTCACAGAGAGCAGCAGCAGCGTGCTCCTGTTTGCTCTTCCTCACATTGTAATTTATGCTTCCTCCCAGAATGCTGAGTGTTAGTTTACAGATGCAGTGTTTTCCTAACCTTTCCCTTGTTAACTACTCCGTATATAGAGGGCCATTTTAGGTGCTTAGACTTCAAAAGGTGCTGAAAGAACCATGAAATTGGATAAACCGACATGAGTGAAATTATAACAAAGCAGCCAACAGTTAAAATCTATTCTGGATTACTGACTGAGACGTTTTTAGATGCATTTGAAACCTTCCCATGCTTGTACCTGAAAAGTACACATGCACATGTTCACCATGGCTGCGCAGAAACACACACACACACACACACACACACACACACACACACACACACACACACACACACACACACACACACGTGTAATTCAACCATGTGATTAGATATTTAATGATATTCTGCATAATGGCGTTTAATTTGAGAGGAGCCATTTTATTTTCACCTAATTGTTCATTGTAACACGCTGTAGTTATTACTGTAGTTATTACCCTCACCAAGCATTTTTGTTCATGATAAATGTGACGATTCAGACTGTAAAGTGTGTGAATGTTCACATTGTCCCTGAAAGATCCACCTGGACACGCTCCCTCACTGGCTTCCCACCAGTTGTGTCCATACAGAGGTCCCAGTGCCAGCAGTCAGACCCTGGTGTCGGTGTCAGTGGGAAGTCATCCCACATTATGCATAATTAACTTTTGACAGACATATAAAATTGACATAGAAATGAAAAATGAAAAAGAGAGGAACACTATTTTGAAAGGATAAAAAAAACACTGCATTATTTGCCTCCAAAATTAAAATAAACATTTCTTTCCAGGTTTCAGTAGGCCTCTTTTTATTAGATGCTGTGGGGGAAAAGTGAAAAGAGAATTATCGAGTCGTCTGTGCAAACTGAGGCGAGCCAAATTCAAAATAGAAAACAACCTGTAGTAAAAAATAAATATATTTCTTTTCCGTTGCATACAGACGAGTGAGTTCTCGACCAACTTCACTGTTTTTACACGGAGAGGGTCAACGTAGAAAAGTTGTCTAGACCGGCTGAATATCTCGGAGCAATGATCATGACCCGCAATTATTTAAGAAAACATCCCAAATGTTTTGGCACTTTTTTGTTTTACTCCTCCGCTGACATCCTGCGGTCAAAGATCCCTGGCTGTGTTCGAAATCACATACTAACGTACTGCATACTAACGTACTGCAAACTACATACACAATCAGTATGTACTGCATATGGCCTACTAAATAAACGATTAAGTATGATTATACCAGCAGACTGTTCACACTGCAGTATGCTACAGCGACGGCCGGGCCGGTCTCAACACGCCCCGCCAGCGGCAGCACAGCTCCAAAAAACGATCGCAGCAAATTTCCAAACAGGAGTTATTTGGATAAACTGACCACATGTTGGGAAACTTAACAGTTACTTTCTCTCTCTCACCTCAAAACATATTAAAACTTACTAATGTTACATATTAGCAGGTTTTAGACTGGCTCAAAATCTAACAATGCATTGTACAGTTGTGTATGTGCAGTAAGCTCACGTCTCATACTCAGAAATGTAGTATACATCCCGGCATTTATGTCATACTTTCTATGAATAGTATGTTAGTATGCAATTTCCAACACAGCCTCTGTCACAGCTCTTCTTTGGGATGTGACACAACTAGAAGCCACCACAAGTTTACTATACAAATATAGTATATAAAACCAAACCAATGGGCTGAGATGGGCTATGATACTATCAATCTCCATCTGTTTTGAATGGCAAAGCCATAAGGTGTGTAAATATATTACACAACTCCACAATTGTTCAGGTTCCATTTTACAGCATGTTCTTAAAGGATTTTTAAAATAATTATTTTAACCACATTTAGAAATGTGTTTTTCTAACGGAAGCTCTAGTGAACTGACAGCTTGTTTTATATGGCTAGTTTGTTAAAGGGATGTTTTCACATTCTTCTGTAGACAGTAGGAAGGTTTATAGTAATTAACTGACATGTGAGTCAGTGATTTGCAACACGTTCTCATCCCAACTGGTCACATACTGTTGCTTTGTCCGGACCGCAGTAAACACGCGTGTTTAACGTTGTGAATTCAAACACTCGCTTATGTTTAGGCAACAAAACCACTTATAATTAACTACGTTTGTAAAGTGAAATTGAAACTTTGAACACAGGACACAAACAGTGGTCTGCTTGATGACAGCCCTGTGTTTGTTGGACCCATTTGGTTAGAATCAGTTTGACTTTTAATCTTTTAAATTGTACAGTGATTTAGATAGATTTTCTGTTGGCTGTGTTAGGTGATTAAAATAACATGAACCTCAGCGGAGGAAGGGGGGGGGAGCCGGAGTTATCTCCCTTATTTGCATTTCCATATGCAGATTGTGTAACTCTCAAGTAACTCCTAATAAGGGAGAAGGACTTTTCTCATGAGTTCACTGAACATTCGTGTTTAAAAAAAAACGTTGTGGAAAAAATATTTTTCCATGTCTGGAGGGCATCTTAAAATGGCTCTTTTTTTATAATGCTAGATTATATTTAGTATTTCATCTAGCTATCTACAGAACCACATGCTTAAGCTTTAGTATCTGCTACGTAGTGTAAAATGAGTGTAACATTAAGTACGAGGATATTGAGCCTTTAATTGATTTGAATTATACTTCCAGGGGTTGAAGCTGGAGCATTTAAAATGATAACTTTAGTTCTCAAAACGTGCAACACACACACACACACACACACACACACACACACACACCTGCACAAGTGCTGATGATGCAAAACACAGAGCAGATGCTCGGATATGTTCATACAGGCACACATGCACACACTACAGTATGTGTATAGATAAACAGACTCTCCTCTTTCACTGTCAGCGCAGTGAAAGAGGAGCCAGAAACTATTTCTATTTGCAATATTTATCCCAGACTGTTTTCTCTTCCTCCTTTTTTTATCCCGTTAATCCCTCCATCCCTTGATGTTTTTTTGTGAAGCCCCTGAGTTGAAAAGCAGGTCACGATAAACATCGGAACAGCTCGTTCATCAAGAAGAGAGGCGGCGAGCACTTTGAAGCCTCTGACAGATTCACCAGGAGTTCTACACACACTCGCACATATTATACACACATGCAAAGGTTATGATAATGCAAAACACACACACACACACACACACACACACACACACACACACAAACATACACGCGCGGTGTGTCTGATGCAGCCACGGTAACCACAAGCTACATGAATTTATCAACACACAGGTGAATATGCAAATGGCAGAGAGAAGGCGGTCTGTGTCAAGACCAGCTGTGATAACCTTTCACTTCACTTCTCATGCTCATTTTGCTCCTCTGGACGGAGAAAACAGATTTAGATATAAATGAAAATGTATCATCATCATCATCATCATCATTCTCACAAGATGATGAAGCAAAGTGATCAATGGGAAGCGTGACAACTCATTTTGGCCTGTTGCCTATAAAGCCAAGCATTAGACTAAGGTAACTTTCCTCCTGATATTCCCGTCATATTTCATATTTAGTACTTAAAAGCGATGTTTGTAGCATGTAATGTCAATAAATCACATCATTGTTGGAGACCTTAGTAAAGTTAACGTTAACGCAACTAATTTCTTTAACGCATTAATGCAACTTTGCGATTTGTAGGTTGTATCGGGTTCACTTTTAAAGCTGAGAGAAAATACTGGTATCATATGAAACTAGAAAACCTGATGAATCTATTGGCACCGACCATGTCATCATGTCATACTAGCTTGTCGCTTGTTAACGTTACAAACTTAAGCAAAATTTTGGCAAGGAAAAACTGGCATGGCCATTTTCAAAGTGTTCCCTTGACCTCTGACATCCAGATCAGCGAATGTAAATGGGTTCTATGGGTACCCATGAGTCTCCCCTTTACAGACATGCCCACTTTATGATCATCACATGCAGTTTGGGGCAAGTCATAGTCAAGTCAGCACACTGACACACTGACAGCTGTTGTTGCCTGTTGGGCTGCAGTTTGCCATGTTATGATTGGAACATATTGTTTTATGCTAAATGCAGTACCTGTGAGGGTTTCTGGACAATATCTGTCATTGTTTTGTGACGTTAATTGATTTACTATAATAAATATATACATACATTTACATAAAGCAGCATATTTAACCACTCCCATGTTGATAAGAGTATTAAATACTTGACAAATCTCCCTTTAAGGACAATCATCTTATTAATCGCGATTACATATTTTATTTATTACAGCTTTTATATATTGCATATTAATTTTATCGATTGACAGCTCTACATTTTACTTTGTGTGCCAGCAAATGAATTGACAGAGAATCTAAGAGATTGCTTTACAGCACAAAACTGGAAGTGAGCTATCGTCTACCATTACAAACTGAGCCCATATAACTATTATTCCATTGCTTGGATTATCACAATGTTTTGTTCAGTGTCTCATAGCATGGTAACCTTCACTGAATGCAATGTGATCTCATGGGAAAGGATAAAAATAGCACGCCACTTTTCAGGACATTTCGCGGGTCACGTTTACGCATTATAAGCTTTTCACTTCTCATTTAACGGCCCGTTCTCATTCCCAACTCGTCACATATGGACGCAGGACGCTCGCGGTTTTAAACACGTGGTCAACGTTGTGAATTCAAACAAAACTACTTGATCATGTTTAGGCAACAAAAGTACTTGGTTAGGTTTATAAAAAGATCACGGTTTAGGTTGAAAAAAGGGAGTTTGTTAATTTTGTAACTGTTTGTAAATTGAGTTGTGTGCGTAAGAAGGCAACGTAGACCAGCACATACGGACACACTGTCACGGTTTTAAACAAAGTACGAACTCTATGTTGCATGAATTAAGTTATGTAGTCAAGGTTAAATAAGTCAATGGTTGAAGTTTGGTTTCATACGGGAAACCAACTGCGGTCTCCTCTCCACAGATGTACAAAACTAAATATTACAGTCGAGGAATATGTATCTATTATTATCTTAAATAATCATCTTTTATTGCTTTCTTATTCAATTAATTTTTGTATCGGTTGTTTTGATGTGCATTAGTCTCTAAATCCATTTTTAACTTTCTATATTTTTGTCAATCGTCTGTCCAGCACTTTGAATTTCATTTGACTTGTTTGAAAGGTGCTATATAAATAAAGTTAGATTGATTGATTGATTGATTCTGGATCAGTCCTTGGTGTTGTGGAGATGCCAACACTAAGTTAACTTAGCTCCATGAGTTTTGCCTCCTTTAAGAGAGTTGTTTAATCATTCAGTCGCTTAACGTCTGTGACGATTCCACTTCATTTTCTCTCTCCATTCTGGCAGTAACATGTTATGTTCTTCGTTGGCTTCAGCAGTTGGCTCCTATTTATTAATGTTACAGTTAATTGAAAGACTTTTTTTGAGAGCTTGAGTTTCTGTGTTTACACTAAATAACTGCGTCTTTGTGCCACTAAGGTCCTTGGACAGCTGGAGAGAGGAATTACGGCCAAAACGTTATAGGTTATTTCCAAGTTTTAACAAAAGTTAAATGTTCTTTAACAGCATGCAACAGATCAATACAATCAATAACAAACAACAATCTTATGACCATCTGTTTCCCAGAACAGAATTTCCTAACTTATTCTACTTTACAGGGTAGACGCTTCATTTTACTGTACAATAATGTTATTAACACTGATGAGCAGAGAACCTTTCAGACAGGAGATACGATATAGAAATAGAAGATGTGGTGTGAAGAGACGCATACTTTTTCTGTTTGGTCGCACTGATTTAGGGAAACTGTTTACAGAATCTGTAAGTTGGTAAATGTGTGTGTCTTGGCATGCGTGTGTGTGTGAGTTCATGTGTGGCTGTTTGCGTGTTGCCCGGCGTGTCAGTACCTGTCAATGTAGTGCACTCGCTACAGGAGAATTTGCATTACAATGAATCTTAATAGCCGTGTGCAGCATTGTGTGCTGACCTTGATTTATTCCCTGTATAAGTGGGTAAATAAATACATTGGAGAAAAAAAAGGGGGGGAGCTGGAGAAAGCACATCATCGTCCCACGCGTCAGGAGACGGAGGGAGGATCGGAGGGGAGCGGGGTCTTAAGTGCAACCTGGGTCGGCTGCTGAAAGCTCACATTCAGTGCACAGCGCTGGCTCTGAGCCCGCTCTGCTTCAAGGATACATTTTAGTAAATCTAGAAATCTACAATAGAAATGAAAACAATAAATGCATTTCAAACAAAAGAAAACAACAATCTACTTCTCTTCTGTGGTTGTTGAAAGTCTCATACAATAGCAAAAGACAGTAAAGTAGCAGTGAAATGAATAATATTAAAGCGTCTTGTGATGTTCGTATACCCGTAAATTAACTGTACTCTGCTGTTTTCACTCCATTTGTTGTTTCTTAATGGCTTTCCAGTCGAGGATGTTTTTTTATTTCTTTTGTTTACCTCAAGGCTGACGTGTAAAAACAAGATCTCAACGAGTCACTTTCCTCTCACTGCAGTTTTAATGCTCTTAAATCACAAAGTGCTACTTTTCTCCCCATTTTTGGAGTTTTTGTTGAGGTGTGTCGTCGATGCTGTTCACAGAAGTCACTTGTTGCTAGAGAGCTGTAGCGAAAACCAGACCACAAGTCCAAGTCCAACACGTTTACAGATCAAGTTAAAAGTCTAAAATGGGGGATCAAATCAAGACGGAGTCCAAACAGGCTGGTCGTGTCTAGAAGGTAACCCATAGTATGGGAAACTCTTAAGACGTGGTTAAGGAAAGGTTAGGCATTAACCTTGAATAGTTAAGGTTTGGCATTGACCTTGAATGGTTAAAGTTAGGCATTGACCTTAAATAGTTAAGGTTAGACATTGACCTTGAATAGTTAAGGTTAGGCATTGACCTTGAATAGTCAAGGTTAGGCAATGACCTTGAATAAATGGTAAATGGTAAATAGACTTGCATTTATATAGCGCTTTTCTAGTCTTCCGACCACTCAAAGCTCTTTACACTACATGTCAGCATTCACCCATTCACACACACATTCATACACTGATGGCGTTGGCTGCCATACAAGGAGCCAACCTGTCCATCGCGATCTACTTCACACCGATGGCTATGCCTTTGGGAGGAATCTGGGGTTAAGTGTCTTGCTCAAGGACACTTCGACATGTGACCGCAGGAGCCGAGGATCTGATTTGTGGATGAACTGCTCTACCCTCTGAGCCACAGCCACCCCAATAGTATAGTCAAGGTTAGGTTTTGACCTTGAATAGTTAAGGTTAGGCATTAACCTTGAATGGTTAAGGTTAGGATAGGTTGTCTGGCAGTTAGTCTTACAAGAGGTTTTGCAATTTGCAGGTTAGCTTTTAGACACGACCTTGAACAGGCTTGAAAGTCAAGTCCTGGGCAAAACCCCCCAAAACAATGTCCATTCAAGAGACCGTTGTTTTACTATTGTTTAGAGTTGAGGGTCAGCTGTGATATAACTTCCATCACTCAGTACAGTCTTTTGATTTGAATAATGTTTAAAATGTGATAGAAACAGAGAACAATGTAAATTACTGAAATGTTGTATCAATTGCAACAAGCAAACTATGAAAGTATATCATTACATTATATTACATTAACGACACACTACGGAAAACAAGTATTCCCCCTTCACTTGTAAATTAACTTTCCTACTGCCAGATAAGAGCATCAATATTTTTAAGATCTCGCTTTCTACAATATTTCATCATGGCTAGAGCAACATAACTACACTTAGGTTAAAAGTAAGGATAAGGGTTAAGCAAGTAAATATGCAAGATATTGAAGATTTGAAATATGCATATGGAAGATTTAGAATGACTGAATAAAAAAATCCTTTGCACCTCTTCATGAAATCTGATGACAGTATTTTGTATTTAGTATTTGTATTGTATTTGGGCAGATCTATGCTACTCTCTGCTGGACAACACTGAAATGCAATACAAATATTCACTTCACTTCACTTGAAATCCTTCATTTCATATATTTATAAAGACAAAAAGCAAAATAATTGTCCTTTTAACATATGGGTTACTTTATTATAAATCAATGAATGCATACATTAAAAGGAAACACATATAACAATGTGTATTGTATTTCACTATTTCTTTGTCTGATTTGTTTTTATTTAGACATTTTAAACCTTCCATACTTAATCACTTGGTTAAAGGTGCTAAATGTGAGAGTGAGCATTTCTATTGCCTCAGCATGGCTCTCAACATGACGACAGCTGAGCCGTCGGCTCGTAGCTAACGATGCTAACAGCGTTAACAGTGAAAACAACGGCAAACAATACTGACAGAGCTAACAGGGTTAACCCCCTTCTACAACGGTGCGGTAATATCAACAAAGCACAGAGAAGCTCTGAATACAACACACACTGAGGGAGAGAGACTTCATTCTCTGCTCAGGTAGACATTACTCCTCTATATCTTCACATAGACAGTAGTTGTTTGCTGCTATATTAATGCCCTGTATATCGTATACAGCAGGGGTTGAGAAAATCTTCCAAGGACCCCCTCTTATCGTAACACCGATGAAGCATAATGCTTACTACAATTTGTACTCTTAAATATCATTGGAACTATTTGTATTCTAAAACTTTTCAACTTAAATATTTCAGACTAGTTTCATAATGAAACACATTTCAATTTGAATCATATAAAGATAAAATGAGATAATCCTTTATTAATCCCACAGAAATGTGCAATGTTATTGAATGCTAATACCACTTATATATATATATCTTTAAACAGAGGGTGATTTTATTCAAATTGCATTTGGACTCAACTTGACAGCATTTATAATGCACATTTCAAGTAACTGATCTTAAAAGCTTTCAGAAAATGACAGTAGCAAGACTGACATAATCCCAATAAATCCAGATGTTTAAACTCAACAGTCTAAAGATGACTTTCAGTAAGTGCTTCAATTTAAAAGTATTGCTGTGTGTCACAATCACATCAGAGTTTCTATTGGCCCAAAGCCAAACGTGGGTGGGAGTAACGGACACAATATCTTCGTTTTATTGGTGCAAATGTTTCCCATCTGCAGAGATGCACTTTTTAATGATACAGCACAATTTTATTATTTATCGCAAATTATTTCGTAGACCCCCTAACAGAATGCCACAGACCCCTGGGGGTCCCCAGACCCAACTTTAAGAATCATTGGTATACTGGCCACTAAAAACGTCTGGCATGTTGCTCGCCCATCCACTATCCCCAAACCCCCCCACTGCCAGGCTTCAGGAACATAAAGGTACACCGACGGATGACACTGAATCCTAAATCCTGAGGAGCAGAATCGTCCAAGATGGACATAAATCCCGGGGATAGCCTACTGGCCTGATAAGTCCATGTAATATTAAAGATTTCTTTGCCCCTCTGTGTGGACCTGACAGTAAAGCAGCTTCTCCAGTCTGCTACTAAAGCAGCCAGTTACACCGGGCAGGAAGGGACAAGAAAAAAATAATAGGTGAGACCGGTAGATAATAGAAATATGTCTTGAGACAGGACTCAAGACCAGACTCGAGAACTATAGCCCTGCTTGTCAAACACAATATAGACAATATCTGGTGTTTCAACTTTCTTTGTCTGTTCATGGTTATGCTACTCTATGTAAGCAATTCTTCATAGAGAAACCTAGTAAAGTAGGTTTTAGAACAGAAAATGTCACAAATGTTTACTTTAAAATGTGTCTTCGAACTCATCTGTCAACAAGAGCAGATCTAAAAGTTCCACACGTGCTTCATGAACATATCACGTCCTAGACCTCGCGCAGCGTCGACCTTGTAAAGAATCAAGCGCACTCCGAAATCCGGTGACAGAGTTAGCCAACGGCTCCTCAGCTCCGCTCCCTGGGGAACACATGAAGCCTCTAACGAACCGCTGAAGCTGTCTGAATGAGGGATGAACGTGTCGGCGAGATCAACTGTGGAAATGGGACACTCGCCGTCCACATTGTCCCTCCTTTAACAAGCGCAGGTCCAGATACTAACAGCTGGATCTGCCTCAACGTACACTAAAGGAGTGGCCTTCCAATCTGAGGTAATCCTGATTTACTGAGTGTTACGTCTGGGTGCACAGTGATCGATGACCTTGGGGACAGAACGGATGGGGCTGGTTAAGGATCCGTTAAGGAGGATAGATAGGTGGCTTCAGCTTGTTTGTGTTGGCCCAGAGGACAACACAGACAGTCATTGCAGTCATTACTAGGAGGGCAAAAAAATCATTTTGAATGTTCTTTGCATATAAAAGTGTCTTGAGGCATTCTGGGAGCATCAGGACGAGGCCGTGGTCACAGTGGTATTAACATCCACGACACCAATGTAGAATTATATTATCATTACTGTGTATACACGTTTAGCAACTTTCTTTACAATTCACAAAAACATTAAACTAGAATTACGCCCTTACAGTTGTATGCCAATCTGTAAAGTTGCAGTTTACATCCATGTCTGTCCAAAACGTCATCACTTCATCATTTTATCTTATTAGACATTTGTGTAAAGTTGTCATAATTAGCATATCAATTCTTGAGTTATGGCCAAAAAACATGTTTTGTGAGGTCACAATGACCTTGACCTCAAAACTTAAACTTTACAACATTGATCATATACATACAGGAAATTAAACCTCTGCATTTAGCGACTTGGGGTTCAGTGTCTCCCTCAAGGACGCTTCGGGCCACCAACCTTGCGGTTAAAGGATGACTCGCTACGGCCTCCCCATACACTGACACTTTGATCTTTGACCACCAAAATCTAGTCAAGTCACGTTCAAGTGGACGTTTGTGCCAAATTTGAAGAAATTTGCTCAAGGCGTTCCTGATATATCGCAAAAATGGGACGGACTTGAGGTCACAGTGACCTTTGACCACCAAAGTCGAATCAGTTCATCCTGATTCCAAGTGGACTTTTGTGCCAACATTTTAAGAAGTTCCCACCAGGCGTTCCAGAGATATCGCGTTCACGAGAATGGACGGACAGACGGACGGACAAACAACACGAAAACATAGTTTCCCTTTTTTCGCCTCCGCATGAAAAAATATTCCTATTCAGTATTATAATGGCTCTAAGACGCAACTGTATTACAATTATTATATTAAATACTAAGCGGCGTAGTTCTCCTTGTAGAAGGATGGAAATGTTTGAGTTGTCTGGAACGCAGCGTCATGTCAACCAATAACAGAACGGTGACAGATATCTCTGTGTTTTTATATTATTAATGGTTATAATTAGCCTACTGTGTGCAGCCAGCAGCTCTACACGCCGTTTTAGCGCCTTTTAGCTATTTTTGTTTTGTTTCACTGCCTGGAAGGTTACCTTTATGTTCACTATCATCATTCTCAACAACCTTGTTTCCAGCGGCAGAAGGCAGCTGGACAGACAAAGTTAGTGACTGTCTAGCTGTGAACATCCTGTAGTGGAGCGTTTAGCTGCTAAAGAGACAGATATTTCCTTCAGGAGTTGGTGATGAGCAAAACAGAACTGAAAGGAGAGTTAATATTGGACTTACATTCATCAGGTGGACTGATATACGACTCCAAACGAAAGCTAATTTTGCTCTGTTTCTGCTGGATGTATAAATAAACAAATGTTTGCTAACTCGTTAGCCAAATCAATTAAGGTGATAATATATTAATGGTGTGTTGATGTTTTGCGCTGGTGGACAAAAAAATCAATTAATGCAGGTTTAATGCAAATAAGTGTAAAATATAATGATCTGACTGGCTGTATACAAAATAGTTCATCAGAATGACGGAGAAAATAAATGAACCAAAAGATATGAGGTTTAAAATTCTCCCTTTTAGGTTATTTATGTTTTGAGAATTATTTAGTTCTATATATACAGTACATTTGTTTTTTTTTGTTTGTATGTCATAGCTACAGTCACTGAGTATATATGTATTAAGTATACAGTATATAAGTATCAGTGTACTCATGGTACAGATACTACCAATTGGTTGCTCTCTAGCTGTCACAATAGAGACAAATAAGGAGTGTGTACATCAGTATCGTCAGTCCATATGCATTCCTGCCTCTCCTCCCTCCCTGTTGGCCTCCCCGCTGGGTTCAAATCAATTCCATCAATGAAGCCATCACAAAGGAAACATTACTGCAGTGTTTTCCTGTGAAAAACGCCTGGTAATTACAAATCAAACGAGACAAATACATCCCGGTTAATGAGCGTTAAACGGATGTTAATTATCCGATTGAATGGCTGTCATCATTAAACTGTGTCTGATGGAGGGCGTAGGGAGGGTGGTGGGGGAGGAGAGTGGGGAGAGGGTCGAGGGGAAGGGTAGCTCAAAAAGACGGGCATTCTGAAAGGCATATTAGCAGCAGATTGAGAGGATCAGACAGTGTGAGGCGCGTGTGGCGGAAATGGAAGCGAGAAGGGGAAAAGGCGTGGGGAGAAGCAGCGGGGGAGGGAGGGGACGGCGAGGAGGAAGGGAGGGGGGAGGCTAAACTTTTCTCTTTTTCCGACATTAGCAATTGCTGCGACGCATCGGAGGGGAAATTAATCAACTGTTTTTTGATTATTTATATATTTGAAAAGGACAAAGTGTGCGTGGAGAGAGCTGCTCAGAGGCAGGAGTCACACTGCGCTAATATGGTCACAGCCGGGTCTGCCAGGCAGCTCAGTCACAACATATCTGTCTCACAAGGATCAAACAACACAAAAAAAGAGAACGTTCACACACTTAACATTCAAAACAAGGTACAAGTCCTCTCTGATTCATCAAGCAGCTCACATGACGAGGTGGGAGTCCACATTTGGATTATATATATATATATATTATATAAATTAATGCGATAATAAGGCGTTTACACAAATTTGTTTCAAGGCATTAACGCCATCGATCTTCCAGCAGTTGTACCAGACTTAGTTTTACAGTTAGAGTAAAGATACTGACATCATATGAAACTACAAAACCTGATGAATCCATCGGTACCAACCATGTCATACTAGCTTGTCGCGAAGGAGTCTAAATAACGCTCCAAACTTTTGCTAAAGTTTGACGAGCAAAAACTGTCATGGCCATTTTCAAAGGGGTCCCTTGACCTCTGACCTCCAGATCAGTGAATGAAAATGGGTTCTATGGGTACCCACGAGTCTCCCCTTTACAGACATGCCCACTTTATGATAATCACATGGATTTATTACTTCTCTATACATACTAAATACTGTTTACATTCAGTTTTCCCATCTGGAATACTGTATTCCACAAAATTACAAATTTACATGACTATTTTATATTTACTTATGTTTATATTTAAGCCCTATACTTATTAATTATTATAATATTTTTTATATTTATTTAACTGCACTATTTTATGCAGTAGATTATCATTTTACTTTTACTTGATTTTCCCTTTTATATATACATATGTTATGAGCATTGCTGAAGGAATCTGAGACCAAAGATTTCCGTTGCCAGTGGCTGCTTTGCTGGAGTTGACAAATGTTAAATAAAGAACCTTGAACCTTGAACCTTGAATGTCTGTGCGTGTTTGAGCAGAGGTTTGGTCAAATACAAATTCCTCTCAGGACTGAAGAATGCAGATCACCAAGACAAAGTCCACAGGTCTAGACAAGTCCAGACGAAGAGAAGCTCAATCTAAACTGTTCAACAACACTCTGAATCGTCTGTTGAAGCTGCTACTGTGCTAAGTTATACAAGTTGTTCACTGCTCCGGGTCTTTTATTTGTTGAGGTCAAAAGGATGAATGAAACATTTTCTTGCTTTTGACTTCTCACTGTAAGGAAGATCATATCTCACCACATACAGCAACTAACACATTTTCAATGTCACAAAAACAAACAGGGCTCAAACGAGAAGGTTATTCTGCAACCTGATGTTAAAGGTAGGGTCGACGATGTTGGAAAGCTAGCATCATGTGAAAGTAGCATCGTCTCAGGAGCTCCGTCTAAACCGAGCACCGCCGCATCGTAACTACTTCACAGACACAGAGCGGAGAGAGGACCTCAACTCAACAACGCTACCTCATGACCAGTAACCGCAGCAGTGCTACTGCATATTTAGATGAGGATTTCAAAATTTGTAAATTAGTAGTACTACACTGCTCAAATGTAAATCCTATCAAATTATGAGTTCCTCACAATGCTCAAAATGTCTCTAATATCACAGGCGATAGCGTTTCATGTAAGCCGGCAAAGTTTCTATATTGTTGGAGTGTCCTTCTAACATGGAAATGGATTACCCACTGTGCACTAAAGAACTAAAGATATAAACTGCAATGATGAGGGCGTTACAGCAGCTCCTGCTTTATTCAGTTCAGTTCAGCATTTAGGGGGATCTATTGTGCAGATATAGAATATAATATTAATAAGTATGTTTTCTTTAGTGTATAATCACAATCAAAATATAGAATAATATATAGCTACCATATGTAGTCTGCTTTTTTGACAACAAATCTCATGTGAAGACCAAAACCAACGACGTGATGATCCAACTAATACTAAGTATTATTATTATCTCTGGAAGCTGACGCATCTTACTCCTCATAGAGCTCCATGGCTGTCCAAAAACAATTAAAATCACATCATTGAGCCACGATGTTCCACTGGGCGACACGTTCCTTCATTACCACGGACACACACAAACACACACGCACACGCACACGCACACACACACACACACACACACACACACGGTGTAGTTTATATTCCCTCAGTCACACATATATCGTCCTGCTGCTGTAAATACTCCCCACAGCACCACATGCGTGCCAATTAATATTCGAATGAGAATATTACCCAACAAATACACCATTTATTATCCCATTGAACTCGTTAATAGAAATTGTCCACCAGTGCATACGTTGGTATTTTTGCTTATTGTGATGTCATTTCTCAAAGTATCTTCAAATGATTCCAGCTCCTAAAATATGTACAACCTATGCTACGAGGTTATATAAGTCAATAAACTATAATAATTGATAAAACTGTTGAAATTGTGTCATCAAATTTTTTTTACATTTTTACTAAATAAACACACAAAACATGAACAAAGTATTTCTTAACACTCCATATGTTTAATTGAATTATGCCGATCTTTTGGTTTTTGAGATAATTTGAATGGTCAGAACAAGTGCAAGTTTTATTAGATTCCGCACATAACGTGATGTAATGACGTCATCTTGAGAGTACAAGATGAGCGAAAGACAGAAGTCTTAACTTTCTGCTGCAAAAAGAATGAATCCTCTATCTATTATGGTTTTTATTTTAGATCCGAGTTAAACAGGATCATGCAAACAACGATCCCCCACGGCCATTACGGGGCAATACTCTGGCGCCACTGTGCATTGTTGCCACATTTTGTACCGCACGTAATGAAACGTAATAATGTAATCACAAGCGTACAACGTGATGATGCGAAAGACAGAAGCCCTAGCTTTCTGCTGCAAAAAGAATGAATGCTCTAGCTATTAAGTTTTTATTTAAGGTTGATTTAAACAGGATAATGCAAACAATGATCTCCCACGGCTGTTTAAAGGGTTAACTCTTGAACTTACTGACCCTATTTTAGTAGGAAATGAATGGGCTTGAGGGTAGTCACAAAGTATTGAGAGACAGACTAACACATTGTTGCTTTTTGTATGGAATTTTTTGACAATAACAAAAATATTAAATAAAAAACTAACTTTAGAATGAGCCGTTTATATCTACATAGGGAGACGGTCCTCTTCACGTTGTCCTGCATGTTTCTACAGTATCCCAGAACAGACAAACCAAACTCTGTTAACTTTTCCTGCTCGGGGTCGGAGTCGATAACGTTACTCGTTCCCGTCGTCGCCACTCTCTCTCTCTCTTGCTTCACCATTCACTTACCACGTACACACACACTCTACACACTGGCTCTGCTCCAGATGACTCTATAGAAGACTATTTCTTGTTTTGGCATCGGCCACTGTAGCTCACCAACACGCTCGGCACACGGGAGAGGCTTCAGTTGGTTGCAATCTCCTCATCTCACCGCTAGATACCTTCAGATCCTACACACTGTTCCTTTAAGTCTTAAATGTTCAACTGTCACGTTACCAAACTGCGTTAGAGAACATGCTCAGGTTTTCAATAAGAAATGATGGACAAACCACATCCATAAACTTTCAATATTCTATAGTCTCTGTTATATTTATCCAAGGAATCAACTGACATTGATGGAAGAGCGAAGTTTTCTTCTCCCGACTGACAATGTCGCAACCGGTCCCCCTTATTTTAAATGCCAACATCATTACAATTCACGACACATACATACATCCAACCATCCACATCCATACAAACCCTGTTCCCTTCAGTGGAGGCCTGGAAGAGGGAGAAGTAAATGACAGCGCCCTGTGTGCACATCAGTTTAACTCAACAAGAAGTCGGGGCAGAAAATCATTTGAAGAAGTCCCGCAGTCCCCTCAGACGGAGGCTGCCAGCTTCTCAGTGATCTGCTATCATGTTGCCTGTCTCTTTACTGTCAGCACTAATAGCTCCTAGACACTGGACTGGGACATGGGTGGCTACTGCGGGCCAAGGGTGGCACACACTCAATCAATAATTCACCCGGCAGCTCTCGGCCCTTTTGTGCGAGTGTGTTTTCATTCCTGAATTAAGCATTCATATGGGCAGCGCATAAGAGGATTTGGGTTGTGAGAGTGTGTCTTTGTGTAGCCGGTAACATGGGTATGCAAGCGTGTGCATGTGTGAGTGTGTGTGCGTGTATGCGTCAGCAAAGTTGCTTTGTGTACTGATGTGTAGCCCTTTGCACCTGCTGTGGAGATAGGGCTTCGGCCAATCACAACAAAGATTGGGGGGAAGTTTGAGTGACACAACAGTGCTGTGTCTGGCTGAGATACGATTCATTCTGTTATCGCTCGCTCTCCCTCTCGCTCTCGCTCACACACACACACACACACACACACACACACACACTCCTTTCCTTTTCTCCTCTCCTCTCTACAGTAATCCCTTCCTCCCTTCCTCTCCTCTTTACATCCTTTCCGCCTTTGCTCTCCTCCTTCCTCCCCTCGCTTCTCTTCTATCCTCCTCTCCACCCTGACCAATGAAAACCCTCGGTCATCCACCAATGAGGACCAACCAGACACACAAAAAGACTAATTAGTCTTGGCACAGCAACAACAAATCCCTCATCACCGGTGCTCACACACTCTAACAAACAGATGTACACCGCTTATGCGTTGAACGAGACCCACACAATCGGACCCACACACATTTTGCGCATTAACACGCCTCGTTTCCCAACGCACAGCTTGAGGCCACAGCAGCTGTGATAGCTGTTGTTTTGTTGCTTTTGTGAAGTTTTTGTTCAGCCACATCGTTCTGTGGCGTCATGTGTGTTTGTGTCTGTAACAGTATGAACGTGATAACCTTCCAGAGAAGTTGAATATCCTAATGAAGCTTATTGAGATGTTTCAATTAGCTGCTTGTCATGCCCCGCCACTCGCTGAGCTGTATTTGTCTGATGTGTTAAAAAAGATAATTCCAGTTTATCAATACTTGGGTATATTATGGTAGTTTCTATCGCTGATGATAACATTGTATTGAACAAAATACTCGCTGTGATCTGGGAACACGCCAACATCACGTCAACACAGCCAGACAGCATGAACTTCCATCAACGGCGAGGGTTGTTTACGATGAAATTAAGGTTAGTCTCTTCGACGTAACCAAAACCACGATCTTTTACTAAACCTAACCAAAGTAGTTTTGTTGCCTAAACCTGAGTGACGTCAAGGGGTACCCAGTAATGCCAAGGGGCCTTGACCAGGGTATGAAATTAGCCCCGCGCCACCCTGCCAAATGCCACAGACAATTGCTCTCTCCTGATTCGCCCCGTTCTCTTCACAGATGAGAGCAGGTTCACACTGAGCGCAGATGACAGGCGTGAAAGAGTCTGGAGACGCCGTGGTGAACGTTACGCTGCCCGTAACATCATCCAGCATGAGAATGGGGCGCCAATGGCGGACCTGCCAATTTCTGGTGTTCTCTGGCGAATGCCGATGGAGCTGCACGGTGCTGGGCTGTGAGCACAGGTCCCACTAGAGGACGTCGGGGCCCTCATGCCACCCTCATTGAGTCTGTTTCTGACAGTTTGGTCAGTTCATTTTGTAGGGCTCTAGCAGTGCTCCTCCTGTTCCTCCTCACACAAAGGAGCAGATACCGGTCCTGCTGCTGGGTCGATGCCCCATCCGGCCCTCCTCTTGTAATGGCCGGTCTCCTGGTATCTCCTCCGTGCTCTTGGGACTGTGCTGGGAGACACAGCAAACCTTCTTGCAACCACACGTATGGATGTGCCATCCTGGAGGAGCTGGACTACCTGTGCAACCTGATTCGGCTGCAGGTACCACCTCATGCTACAAGTAGTGACAAAACACAACACAAAACTAGAGAAGAATCAGTCAGGACGGATGGGGAGAGAGCAGCTGTCTGTAGCCACCACATGCAACACCTGTCCCTTTTATGGGGTTGCTTGCTGTTGCCTCTCCATCGCACCTGTTGTCACTTTCATTTGCAGCAAAGCATCTGAAGGTGATTCACAATCACTTGTGCTTCCTAAATGAACAGATTGAGACCATTATACTGTGATGATTCCCTTCATTTTTTTGAGCAGTGTAGATATTAGAGAAAGAAATAGGACCTGTTTAACTTCATAACACTAGCTCTAAGCAGCTTATATATTAAAACTACTAATGCCAAAAATGTTTTAATCAAAGCAAATAAATAAAAATACAATCATTTATTTCCTAATCATCTGAATTGTGTGTTTTATGCAATTAACCACCATAGATGACAATAACAAAGTGCAGTTCCTTACTGTATACATTAAATAGGGTCCCCCCCACCGGAAGCTACACTGGAATTTACCTTGCTTATGTTTTTTTTTTGTGTAAAATATATCCAACATTGAATGACATCAGATCTAAAATGTTTATCCTTCATTTAACGCAGAGATTTCCAAAGTGGCAGATGGTAAATGTTCACCTTCCGCAGAGTTCAAATGACATTGACAAAAGTATGAAACGGTGTTAGAGGATTCAAATTTAAGTGTTTGCGAGTTTGTGTCAATCAGTGTAGAGTCATCTGTGTGTGGTAATGTGTGTGTGTGTGTGTGTGTGTGTGTGTGTGTGTGTGTGTGTGTGTGTGCGCTCACACCAGGCAGCTTCCCGCCCCGAGGCTGTGAGTGTGGGTGTGTTTTCTGGAGCCTCCGTGTCATTCGCCTCCAAACAGTAACAATGTTGTTGATCAGCAGTTGTTTACAGACCGCCAGGAGGATGGAACTAATTTGATCACTTCGTATTCCCCCGTCTCCCCCTCTCCGGAGACCGCTTCAAATTGAGCTCCTTATACGTTTCCTCGATAGCGGGCCGCCACAAGTTGATTCTGACAGCAATTATGAATATCGCGTTCCACTCAAGTGGTCGTGAGCCGAGGAATAATGAAGTTCTCACCATCATCTGTCCCCCCCCCCAAATCACTTAACTGCATCTTCATTAGGAACTTTGCAGCCCGGAGGAAACCACGGTGGGATTCGGATGAAAGACGTCGCGGCTACGCGGCGCTCAGGACACGACAGAGAATTAGATTTATTAGCCTAATTTCACCTTAAACTCCATCACTGAAATCACATGAATTATAAATACAGCTGTCAGTGCAGCGTGTTTCAGGGTTTACATTGTTTAAATGGGTACTAATAGTTTTTACACTGAATACAATGATAGTTGACGTCTTCCTGCTCTCACCTCTTACACTTCAACTGTTCAACTACTTTCAGTGTTTACACACAACAGCACAATTCAACTACAGGGTTTAAACATTTCCAACAGCTTACACTTTAAATGACATCCAAACTCCTTTTACTACTTCCATTTAAACTTTAAACCTTTTCGGTTGTTCAATGTCAACAGACACTTCACCTCCTTTCAGCTCCTGCTCTCCAACTGTTAGTTGAACTACTTTCAGTGTTTACTTACAAACTGACAGGTCAACTGCCTCCAGGGTTTACACTTGTATCAAAGTGTGTCCTTTTAATGCTAACACCTCAACTGACACTTCAACTGCTACAATTTAAACTGCAACTTCAATACAACATTTCATCTGCAAGCAATGAACATTTCACCCTATTTAGTGTTTTTTAGTATGAACAAGCACACTGCCTGTTCCAGTCTGTCTATTTTTTTGATTAATTAATTCATTGTTTAGTCTAGAAATGTCAGAAAAAAATTAAAAGTACCATCACAATTTCCCCGAGGCCAGGTGAATCCTACACATTGCTTCTTTTTGTCTGACCAACCAACCCAATCCCAGCAAATGGCGTACAAATAACACGTGTTTACACTTTGAAAATACATGCAATGTGTACGCCAAAGTCAAATTTTGCGTGCAGTTGATACGCAGAGCAGTCCAATAATATTAATGGAGACCGGTGCATCTTATATGCATGCAGCTTTGTCGACCTTGCTCTCGTGTTCAGAAAGGCTCGGACCTTCCAGAAATTTGTGAGATAACCCCAGTGATGAGGAGCTACACGAGATGCAAGGAAGAATGTTGGACCAACAGTCCCATTTCTAAACCTTTCAATTTCCAATCATATAAAACAGTAATGCAGAAAATAAAAGTAAATTCTTTGCTTGAAATTTACTACAATGACTTGTTTATTGAAACAATGTCGATTACGTTTTTTGCCAAATCTCTAAATGATTGATTCACTTTTCAGCAGTGGTTGAGATGTTTTGGATATATTAGCTATTTCAGTATTCTTATAATAATTTACAAACAAACAATTAAATAAACTACAAAACCGAAAATCGAACATTTGTAGCTGTTTTCAAAAAGAAAATTGCATCTTTTCAAGGATTACATTAACATTAATTGTATCCAATATTTGTTAAAATTTTAAAAACATATTGGTCTGATAATCAGAAACCATATGGGTTATAAGAAAAGCCATATCACCGGTCCCTTTTCCACAGCTGAGTGTCAGCTGTTTTCACCTGGATAGACCTCAGGGACCCTCGGCCAATGAGGGGGCTTCACCCTGTCACAGACGACCATCACAGCTCTGTCTCTGGAGGTTAAACGACCTGTGTGTGTGTGCGCGTGTGTGCGTGTGTGTGTGTGTGTGTGTGTGTGTGTGTGTGTGAACGTCATCATATGTTCGAAGAAGAAAATAGTGAAACAGTGTGGAGTAGTGGCAGCAGAGAGGAGGAGGAGGGAGGAGGTGACAGGCCAGAGGAAGGAGAAAACCCTCAGCTCCTGTGTGTGTGTGTGCGTGTGTGTGTGTGTGTGTGTGTGTGTGCGTGCGTGTGTGATGAAATAAATATATAATAGAGGAATATTAAATCCTCCTTGTCGCCTGCTGCTGTCGTCCTCTGATATTTCTCTAAGGTGCCACGTTGACAGATAACGATCACATTACGTGTCACACCTTTCTCTCTTCTGACGCCTCACCTCTCTCATTTCACTTTGTTTCATAATCTCTGGTATTTTTCTCGTCCTCACCTCTCCCTTAACTCCTGCTGCTTTTCCTTCTCTCTCCACTTCTACTTTCCTTCACTATTTAAGCCTCCCCTCTGCCTCTCGCTCTCTCTGACGGAGAGTTTGCTTACAGGAGAGTCAAAGAGGCTCTGAACAATCCCACAATCCCTCAGTGACTGGAGGAGCCAATAACTTCATCTGGTTAACAGGGAGAAGTGACGAATTACAAGTCCTGCCAGGATAACACACACACACACACACACACACACACACACACACACACACACACACATACACGCACATATATATGAATGCATTCAGTCCTGATGCAAGTGCGTTAAATAGCCAGCCTACATTATCAATGTTACAAAAGAGCAACATAAGATTTCTGTGATAAACAGAAGGACAAATAAAGACGGAAAACCCTCAGCTGAAAAATGTCTCTAATGAAGAAGGAACATAGATGGACCTCAAACCAAGTCTTCACCCTAAAATGTAATGATTTACGTTATGAGGACTTGCTTTTCATCCCCAGTAGGGATGTGCATTCCAAGCAGAACTATTCAAAAATCACTGGGAATTAGTCGATTATTATTGGAATAATCGCCGCATGCATCACCTAAATTCTAAATAAAATGTCAAATGCCTGTGAACCAATGTGTGATAATTTCAGCTATATTGCCCGGCCCTAATAGAGTGCCATCCAAAAATGCACAGTAGTCAAAAAATATTATGGAGCATAGAATAATCCTTTCAGATTCAAATGATATCAGACACTAGAAATAACCTTTTCTTTAATTAATTGGCATTAAACTGTCATACCAATTCCCTAAATCTCATCATTTGCTCCGGGTCATGATTTTATCTTTACAAAGGGATCAAACAAATCTGAAGGCCATAATAATCTATGATGATAACCATGTGGAACTGCCAAACAATGGGCTATTGTCAGCACTATGAAATAGAAGAAAAACCTGTACAATAGGTTGAATCAAACTAGTGCGATCAAAATCGGCCTTGCAAAACGACTTTAAATCCTAAGAAATATGCCAATGCAGCAATTAGCATATTAGCTCTACATTGTTATGCATGATCAATAGTTTAATTAGTTTTTCCTTCTTCGTTTTCTTAAGTCTGTGAAAATGTAATATTTTCTCAACAAATAAACATCATACTAGTGTAGATATTGACCGTAATGAAAACATCTCTGCTTAAGGTGAGAGACTACAGGCAAAAACAGCGTTTTTAATGAACTGGTCAATTTTGAGATTTTGGGCTATTTTGCTTCTATAACACGTCTCATTTCAGACGAGTGGAAAGAAAACAAACAAATTATACATTTAGGTGTTTTCATCTAGATTTATCCGATAAAGTTAGCATAAGATAATGCCTCATTTGCATATCTAAACGTACAATTTCAGAAAACTTATAATACAAAAAGTTAAGTAATATAATAATAATTAATTTTAATTTTATTTAATTGTAAGTAATAAACTAGGGAAGTTTTATGGTGATATATATTTAAGATTTTACCCTATTCATCTGTATTGTCTTGCAAAATGTATGGTATTTTACAATATATATCTTTAAAATTATTTTTTTCTCAGATTCTGAGACAGAAATCTCCAGTTCAGTTGCACCAAACTTTCCAGTTTCATTCTTATCTATATTCTTAAGGTGTTTTACAGAGGGGTTTGTTCATATATCATTTATAGCCTGATTTATACAACATTTTATTCCTCAAAACATGACAAAAATCGATTTTTTAATGGCTGTTGACAGTATTTTCTGGAGTGATAAAAAGAGATATCCAAAATCCGCTCAGTAAAAACCTTTGACTCTAATATGTCAACAAAATGAAACAAGAATTTTGAACCTGGCTTTATCCAATGTTCACATTTCTGTTCTGGAAATGTATGCAAATTAGCACATATTAAATAAGATAATGCCTCATTTGCATATTTAAACTTAAAATTCAAAAAAACATATAATACAAAAAATAATTGCCTTAATGTAAGTTCTCCAGTTAAAAAGTTTCTTGGTGACATCGATTTGTTAAAATGTTTTACCCTAATCACCTGTAGTGTCTACCCTTAAATATAAAGCTTTATAGTATCGACGTCTAGAGGGATGTGTTGGTTTAAGACTTTACATTTAAAAAAAGAAAATTAATATATTGTTTAGTATCAGTTCACTAATATAATATATGATAATAATAATAATAAATAATAAATATAATAAATAAATAAAATAATATATTTGGTTTCTTTTTTAATTTCAAAGTAAAGTAAAATTTTGCTCATCTCTCTGTATTCACTATGTTGAGTGATAATGTCTTACATTATTACATAAACACAACATTTTCCATTAAAGTTACAACAATTTTAGTTATGTTCTGTATTTATTGTTTTACCTGTGTTTGTTTTTCACTGGTTTAAGTGGATCGGACTCACTTGGAAAAATCTATGTCAAGTATTTCCATGTTAGGATTTAGCTGCATTTAAATAAAAATGTGTTGCTGGTTGTGGTGCTGTTTGTTTAAGTTACCGGGTCACAACCGTCAATCAAGTCTGATCAGACCTCAGCTACAGAGTCCTGATGAAGCAATAAAACCTGAAATAGATTAATAACAACCAGGATATTTATTTCCTAACTTTCATTTTGATTGTTAGTTGCTTGTTAGTCATAAATATTTTATGTTGCAAGGAAATATTGAGGGCTTTCAATTCCACTACACAAAACATTTTCAACATTTCTATCTGATAGAATAATGCAGAATAAAAATCTTTGGTTTTAATATTTTACTCATATAAACAACATCGTATAGCTTCAATGACGAGGTGAAACAGAATATATAAATAAGGGATAATGTACAGCGAGCCGATCATTATTTGCGAAATGGACCCTGAATCATCCCGATTATTACAGATACTTACTAAAGAAATCTATAATTTCACACAAAATATTTCTAATAATATAATATAATAATAATAATAATAATAATAATATAATAATAATAATAATATAACTATAATACTATTTATACTATAACACCCCTTTATATCAACTTTGTAGACTTCAGGAAGGCCTTCGACAGTGTTCACCGAAACACTCTCTGGAAGATACTACACTCCTATGGAATTCCATCAAAAATCATCCAAATCATAAAAACATTCTATGAACATTTTGAGTGCAGTGTCATCATGGGCAATACCATCTCTGAAAGGTTTTCCGTACAGTCCGGAGTGAGACAGGGGTGCATCATCTCTCCCATCCTCTTCCTTGTTACCATAGACTGGATCACAACAAACACCACAGCAGACAAACCCAGAGGCATCCAGTGGACCCTGTTCTCTCAGCTGGAAGATCTTGACTTTGCAGACGATATCGCTCTCCTTACAACCAACCACTCGAACATGCAGGCCAAAACTGACAGGCTCAACAACTTTGCCAGACAGGTTGGACTAAACATCAACATCTCCAAAACTCAAGTGATGTGTGTAAACTCCACCCCTGCAGCACCCATTCTTGTAAATGGGGCACCACTTGAGTTTGTGGAAGAGTTCACATACCTGGGCAGCCTCATCAGTAAAGATAGTGCAGTGCAGAAAGACATTAAAACAAGGCTGGGAAAGGCTCAGGGTGCCTTCTCCCAACTCCGTTCCATCTGGAGGTCCAAGCAATACAGCCTTAAAACTAAGATGCTTTTGTACAACAGCAATGTCAAGTCTGTTCTGCTATATGGCTCAGAGAGTTGGCGAGTGATCAAAAGTGATATGAGGAGAGTGGAAGTTTTTCACAATGGATGCCTCCGACGAATATGCCAGATCTTTTGGCCAAACAAAATCTCCAACCACCAACTGTACAAAAAAAACGGTAGCCGTAGCATCATCAAGGAAATTACACACAGACGTCTGAGATGGCTAGGCCATGTGCTGAGAATGGAGCAGGACCGGATCCCGAGAGTCGCCTTAAGATGGACACCACCAGGCAAAAGAAAACCCGGGAGGCCCAAATCCACCTGGCGCAGAACTGTGACACAGGAGCTGGACAAGATGAACCTGTCATGGGGAGAGGCCCAACATGCTGCCAAGGACCGAATACAATGGAGAGAGCTCATTGAAGCCTTATGTCCCATAGGGGATGAAGAGGAATGATGATGATGAATACTATTTATAATTCTATGAAATACAATATATTTTATATTATAATAAAATAATATAAAAAAATGTTACGTTATTTAAAAAATATTGTACTGTTTCTGCTTAAAATCACTGTGTAGAGAGATCAGAACTGCGTCCATAGCAACGGTCTGTTATTGATAGCAGTGGTCGGCTAAAAAGAAATAACAGAATGGCGTAATTGACAAATCAGAATCAAGTATTCAACAAAGCCGTATAACACTGTCAGGTTGCGTTGGAAATTCCACACTAACATGCTATTTAGTAGGCTAAAACAGTATGTGAGATATTTTAGTACACTGTTCTTGACTGTGATGAATTTGTTTCACACTGTTCTTTATAAATAAATTACAGCAAATATGTATTGAATATGTTTTCTCATGTTTTTTTTTTATTTTGTGGGGAATTAAATGCAAAAGTAGCATATTTTATTACCTTTTGTAAATAAACAGTAACATGCCGGCACATACTGTAAAATTATGGTAAAACACAGTTATCCAACTGTCGTGTACTGTAATCCAATATACAGTAATATACTGTCAAAATAAATTACAGTAAGAGTAAAATGCTGGCGTCCCTGCTGCTTTGTATTTTACGGTGAAATGTGTGAGTGTATGTCTGAAACCTCAGTATGAACCCAATAATACATGAATTGCATATCCGTTGAAGCCGGTGAAATATTACAGAATGCAAAAGCAGGACACCCCGCGGACTTAATATCCCACAATGCAATGCAGTAGTGATGACAATGTTCATAACAGATGTTGACGGACAGCTCTGTAACATCACTAATGCTTCAATTTCACTGTAAGTATAAGACTTCACTTTTCAAGGCGTAATATATATCTTAAAGATCCCATATTGTAAAAAAAGTGAGATTTTCATGTCTTTAATATTTTAAAGCAGGTTTAAGTGCTTTATAAATACTGTTAAACTATCAAAACGTTCAATATACAGAGAAATACACACAGCACGTATTCAGAAATTGTGCGTTTGAAACAAGCCGTTAGGATTTCTGTCCATTTGTGATGTCACAAATATACGATATTTAGACCATTACGTGGTTTTAAACGTAAACATTCTATATGTGTCCCAGTTTATTTCCTGTTGCAGTGTATGTAAATAACATCAGCTGACAGGAAGTTAACATGGACCCAAACTGTTGCCTAGCAACGCAATTCCGAGTGTTTCAGACAGAGGGTGAATACAGGCATATTCAGACAGACAGTACGAGGAAAATAAAGTTGTTTTTTTAACATTACAGCATGTAAACATGTTCTAGTAGAAACACAAAATACAAGCATGAACCTGAAAATGAGTACGATATGGGACCTTTAACATAATTCAGACTTTGATTCTCATAAACCGTTGTTTTGGTCACATGTGATTGGCATGTTTTACCATGGTTACACGTCTCCAACCGGCAAGGAGGCTCTCAGGAGGCGACGACATGAATTACTGCTCAATTTGTCCGAATAGATACATAATGCTGTTTATTCACACAAAAGTATGTTGAACGATAGTAAACGCATAATATGCAATTTCAGACGAAGCCTCAGACTTCAGGGGAAATAAAAGCGGGTAGTTGTATGTTAAAAGGTGACTGTAGTTGTTTCAGATGTAGCCTAATAGTTCCAGTACGTGTGTGAGTTTCTATTCTACTAGCTGAATAATGTTGTTTCTTACAAACTCAACCATAAATCGCATGAAGAGACACAGCACAGTTCACAGACTATGGAGGACAGGCTGCGGTCCATTGACTGAGCAGAGGAATGAACTAACCCACATGTGCGAGTAGTACGCACCAACCCCTCCCTCCTCTCTCTCTGTGTGTGTGTGTGTGTGTGTGTGTGTGTCAGGCTTGGGTGGGCCGGGCTGAGCTGAGTAGATGTGACCAGCCTAAGTGTGTGTGTCTCATATCAGTGTGTCCTCGATCGCTCTCACTGTATGGGGCACTTTAGTCCATTCTTCACTGGGCACCGGGAGGCACGCATACACACTGAGACACACACACACACACATACAGTACACACCTGCACACATGTACTGTATGCACAACTACACACACACACACACACACACACACAGACTCAGTGTTTTGATGTAAACTCAAGTGGACGACGGGTCCAGTCAACCACTCCGCCAGACCTCTCTTTTTTCCTTCCTCTTTCATTGCCTCCCTCCCTGTGACACTTTTTAACGGCATGTCACGCAACCCTACACACACACACACACACACACACACACACACACACACACACACACATACACACCATGTCGTGCTCTCAGCCAAAGCTCTGCACCTTTGTCAGGGGAGAACCACTTAAGCACGCTCATATACACACACATATTCACGCACATTCATGATTTTTCTCTGCACACACACACACACACACACACACACACACACACACACACACACACACACATACACATACATACAAGCCCCTTCACCACTTAAGCCATCTTCCTTTCACCATCTCGTGCCCCCCCCAACACCACCACCACCCTCCTCCTCCTCTCTGTGTCTTGTCTGGTCTCGTGTGTGCGTGACTGTGGCTGGCTTTTGGCGAAGGGGGTGAATTAGCACGACGACCCAGTTTGGTGCCAGAAGAGACGAGATGTCAGCGGAGGATATATTGAAGAGCTCTTTGGAGGAAATCCACTCTCTGCTCCGGCTGCAGTTATGTAATGGTAAATAATAAAATACGGAGGTAAAAACATCACCTCCAGCTGAGGATTATCATAAAGCAAATTATTTCTATTTTCAGATGCTTTTTTTCACCCTTTAAAAAGATCATATCTCTCTACAACCTTTAGATAACTAACATCAATGTGTTGGATTAAAATCAGTTCCATAAACACAACGTGACTCGCGGTGATTTTGTTTTTTCCTTCCAACCTTTTCTCTGCTTTCTTTACGGGCTCTGTTCTGCATTTCTGTGCTGATGCTAATTGGCTGCAACTAATTATAGAAAGTCTGCAAGTGGCCCTGTGAACTGGACACACACACACACACACTCTCACACACACACACACACACACACACACACACACACACACACACACACACACACACACACACACACACTCACACTCAAAGCTTTTAAACACATTTTGACAACGAGCTCTCACTGCGTCGAACCAAGAGGCCACTGGCCTCAGATTGGTGAGACACAACAGAGATTTGTGAGCGTGTGTGTGTGTGTGTGTGTGTGTGTGTGTATGTGTGTGTGTTGGGAGGACGAAGAGGGGGGAAGAGGATGGGGGTGTGCAAGCGAACCAGCGTTGCGTGTCTCGTTCGGCTCGTTTAGCTGACAAACTGCTTTTAGCGTTTAATTATCCATCGCTCTGTGATTAATAGGTTTTAATTACTGTAACCCATGGCAACCTGAAATATGCACGGGTCTCCACACGAGGTCGAACCAATCAAAACCCCCCAATGATAATCAAAAAAGACAAAAACAAACACAATGTGTTTTCAAAAAAAGAAAAAAGAGGATCAAGAATGTTTTGCATCTCAAACTGATTCTTCATTATGAGAGGCTGAGTGAGAGAGAGACTCTCTTTCTCAGTATTTACCTACTTGAGAGAAGCGTCAGACCTCAGACAAGCTTTTGACCAGACCTTGAACTTTTTTTTGCAGCCTGAACTTCAAACAGACTTTTTGATTCACTAGAAAAGGTTAGAACCTTTTCCAAATGCATGTGTTGCTTCGAGGGGCTCTTTTACATTCTGGAGACACATTTGTGCTGATGCTCTGAGCTCAGAGGAGAGTTATAGAAACGGGACAACTCGGATGCTTACTGTACATGGTTTTGTTGAGAAAATTATTTTTTCTAAGTATAGAAGACGGTGTTAGAGTTTTTAATCGAACCAAAAGGGGTCCTCAGCAGAATAGATTCAGTTCTGTTGGTCTGGACCAAAGACAAGATGGATTCACTTCTGGCCCTTTACTTCTGGACCGGTACGTGTTCACACGGGCTGTTTACAACCGAGAGGTGTAGATATGAAGTCAGTCACAGGACAGTTCTGGTGTCTCTCCTTCATGCCTCTCAGGTCGTCTCTTGATTGAATTTCGTAAATGAGTTTTTTACGTGACTGTGTTAACTAGGGGTATAATTAATACAAATGCATTATTCTGAAATGTGCAGCTCTCTGAACCAGCTGTCTCCTACAAAATAACGTTCACATACAACTAAACTGCATTCTCAATTACATTTTCTCCTGGATTACGGCCGCAGTTTTAAACTAGGGATGCACCGGTACCGATACTGATATCGGATATCAGGCTGATACTGACTCTAATAGCTAGATCGCGTATTGGTGACAATGGGGCCGATCTATTCAATTCAATTCTATGTTTATATACTATATACATTATATACTGGAATTTAGAATTTTGTTTCTCCTTGTGAAGATTTTTTACCAAGTTGCTGGTACATGATTTATTATTTTAATAGTAAATAAAAATTCAATGAATTTAAATCTATTTAATTATTTGCTACATTTGGTTTTAGAAAAGTTATGAAACAATGTTAAAGTCAGGCCTGAGGCCTTTACACATCAAAGTATGATCCCAGTCACTTCCACACAGCGAGGCTAAACTCCTGGTTAACGTCTGGAAATTGAAACAAAACGCAACAAAACTACTGGGATAGGTTTAGCAAAAAAAACAACAACATCATTGTTTGACTGTGTTCGTTACGTTATTAAACTACGACTGTAGATTAAAGCTGAGCTGTAGCTCACCTGGTAGATCGGGCACCACATGTATCAAAGCTACCGCAGCGGCCAGGGGTTCCAATCCAACCTGTGACCCTTTGCTGCATCTCAACCCCCCTCTCTCTCTCTCTCTCTCTCTCTCTCCCTCTTTCAGTACTATTTCTGTCACTCTCAATAAAAAGGCATAAAAGTTCAAAAAAATAATCTTTAAAAAAAAATTAAAAACATGTGAACGTTGACTTCTAGTTTCACACGGGACACCAACAGCGGTCTCCTGGTTAAAGGTCCTGTGTCTGGTTGACCCGTCCACCTCCTCCCTACGCTGACTTCCGTGGACTATCATTACAAACTTATTTGTGATACGTCAAAAACAAACGGATTACGCGACAAAACACGTTTTACGTCCAGGCAGGTTGGGTCTCTAAATCGGAGAAAATTATTAATTTGGTTAACACTAAAACATTTCAGCACCGCCCAAAAACGTTCTTTTGCCATTGCTAAAACATTATTCATGACATTAAATAGATTTTAAATTCTGTATTAAAAAAATCAAAAAAAAAATCCAATCCCGACCCAATTCAAGCCAGGGGGGAGAAATTAAAACCTGGCTCGGCCCGAACCCGGCCGGTCGGGCACAACAGGGTTTGTGCAGAGAATCAAAGCTCTAGTTTGGCCCTTTGTTCTGCACCAGTTAGAATGACAAACCAAACCAGCGAACACACCAGAGTCCGTTTTACCAGCACCAAACAGGTTAGGTATATGAAAGCACGCTGAGTCTACTCACCCACACAGGAGTCTGTGTGTTCCTCGAACCCGGCGGAGCACACACACCTCCCGATGGGCACCAGCCACTCCCCCTCGGCGCTGCAGTACATCTTGGGCGTGTCCCTTTCCTCCGCGTGGTCCACACACTGACCCCTGACCTCCACCAGAGAGGACGAGTCGGCGCCCGTCACCACGTCGGTGAACACGGCCAGGTTGCGGCTCACGCCCACGCAGCGTTTGTAGTACACCCGCACGGAGGTGAGGGCGATGCAGGCGCCGATGTCCTGGAAGGCCAGGTAGAAGCCTCGTCTGCTCAGAGGGCCCACGCCTCGCACCTGGAAGAGAGGGGATTCAGTTTGACACTTCCATCTCACACACTTCAGGTCATCATGAGAGTTTAAACAATGACAACAAATACAAAATAAAATAGATCATTAACAAGAGTGTGTGTGCTCAGGTTTCCGTTTGTTTAGGGGGTGTACACTATTTACTGTGTCTGGAGCAGCATCAAGCTGGATGTGGTTATGGTCTTTTTGACAAGAATAATGAAAGAAAACACTAGCGGCTGCAGCTGTGTTGTCAATTGTGTTTCAAGGGCAACATATTTTCTTTTCCAGATTACGATTGTTTTTGACGTGTCACAAAAACATTTCCAATCGCAGTCCGCGGAAGTCTGCTTGTCAGGGTGGATGGATGTAGAGCGCTGTTCGTGTCCGCGTAAAACCAGGTCAACGACTTATTTTAATGTCACATTCTTACTAAATTTTTTACTAATCTTTTACTGAACCTAACCAAGTAGTTTTGTTGCATTTTTGTTTTGCTTTCTTTCAGTTCATGTTAACCACGTGTTTAAAACTGCGACTGTATTCCGGGAGAAAAAATAAGTTCCTCAAAACATAATTGAGAAGGAAGTTTAGTTGTATGGCAACGTAATTGTTCAGGAGGAGATTTTCAGGGCCTTTAATTGATGCCTTTTGTTGTGAAATACTAGATAGATTTACTTTTTCTAACCTCTAAAAATGATTTAAATGTTCTATGGTGGAACAACTCACAATTCATGACAACAAGACAATGCTTTGTTTTGACTGTACACAGGATACATGAACATATTGCGTATTTATAAGACCTCCGTGTATTTTGTTGATTTAGGGGCCGCACACGTGGCGCGTCTTTTGCATGCTCAAATCCTTTGTTGTCAATCTAGAGGCTTTGCAGGGACGCTCAAAAAATGAGAGCGCAAGTGTTCCCAAGCAGCTGTTTTTCGGGCTACGACGGCTGCGCCCCAAGATAAAAATAGTTCAACTCAGGCCTCCGGACCGTCCCACCTGTGTTTATGCCCAGTCTTCCCCAACTTCAACTGGCCCCTCCCCCCCTTTCTCGCCTTCGGTCCCAGCCACCAATCAGCAGCCTGCATGATCTGCAGCCTCACCTGATAAAAGACAGGGCGGCTGTGATTTAATCTGAGCAGTCCGCCTCTCTGTCTCTCTGTTGTATGTTAACCTGTCTGATAGTAACTTCGTTAATGTGTCGGTTTAAAGGTTAACTCGTGTATGAGACACTCGTTAAGTGGTTTAATTTGGGGCAGTAGCATAATTTATTTAGAAATACATTCCTTACAATAAGTGTGCACCACAAGTAGTGTTTTCAATGTCTATTTCCACACCAGTTAGTTATGGTGGCTGCCTTAATGTATTTTTTTTTCATAAAGGTAAGATATAGTGCAGTCAGGTAGGCTTTTGTTTTCGTTTCTTTTTGGCTGTTGTTGGCTGCGGGTAAGTAGGAGGTTTCTTTGCTTGGTTAGGAAGCGTGTTTGAATTTGTTTGTTTTATGGTTTGGCCGCACCAGTAACCCTTCCTTTGTTCCACGCCTCTCTCTTAAAGGTCACCTATTATGCAAAATGCACTTTTCCATGTCTTTTAAACATCAATATCTGTCCCCAGTGTGTCTACAAGTCACCATAGTATCATAAAAGACCATCCTCTCTCTTTTTCTCCTGCTCCGTTTGTCCGGAAATGGGTGTAGAAAATCACTTTGCTTTTTTTCCTTCTCTTCTGACGTCATTAGAGAATGCAAGCCACGTGAGGGTTTCCTGGTCGAACCAGAGCAGAACCTTCAGTAGCTGACCCCGCCCCACAGCGCGTCACTGTCTCTCCTCCTCAACCGAACTTGAGCAAAGTAGCTCCTACTGTTAGTCTGCAAGAACCAGCAGAACAGGCTTCATGTACTCCCATCATCTAAATATAACATGTTCTTTCACAAAGGCTTTATGTAATTACACTGTTTAAACAGATGATATTTATATATTATATATATTTGATGTCATGCATGTAGCAGAGTACAGGTAGTAAATAGTGACTTGTAAGCAACACAACACATTTCTGTTTCACAGTCAAACTTTATTTGAGTTGACAGATGACAATATTAATTATTCACAGCATTTGTAATCATCTCACCTGTTAGTTAGTTATGTTAACATGGTACAGGAGAAAGTCTTCAGCTCTGGTAAACTATGGTAAGCTAAGCTCCGGTGGTCTGTAGTCATGGTAACACAGAGACAGCTACTACTGTAAATAATATACCATTACTCTGATCTTCCATACATTTATCTTTTAGCAGAAATAATGAACTGACTACTGTTTCACATCTTCTATTTTCCACCCTGATGGTCGCTGTGTCATAGCGGTAGCATGTAGCTAACCCGTTAGCATGTAGCTACATGCTAACGGGTTAGCTCTGTATCTCCCATCTGCTCTCAGCTCTCTGCTCACAGCTCTCTGCTCACAGCTATCTGCTCACAGCCGTCTGCTCTCAGCCGTCTGCTCTCAGCTATCTGCTCACAGCTATCTGCTCTCAGCTGTCTGCTCTCAGCTGTCTGCTCACAGCTATCTGCTCTCAGCTGTCTGCTCTCAGCTGTCTGCTCTCAGCTATCTGCTCTCAGCTGTCTGCTCTCCTCTGGGATGATTCTGTCGGTCATTTCTCACAGATGGATCTGTAAAGACAGACGTAAAACAGAGTGTATGTTTACGGTTTACAGAGTTGATGCATGAGGTAAACACTGAGCTAACTAACAGAGCTATAAATAGCATTATTTACCTGAGAGAAACCGTCAGGAGAACCTGGAATCTGGACCGCAGATGTTCATCATTTGTCGCCGATTTCTGATCAGATTCCTCCGATCACGTGCGCTGGGTGAAGTTTCTGGTTTATAAACTTTAAAGTGGTTTATAAACTTTATTCTAGCTCCTCTCTCTCCAGAGCTTCTCCGGGAGGGAGGGGGAGATAGTGACGCTGTGTTGTTGAGGACGTTTGATTGACAGAAAACGCTGACCAATCAGAGCAGAGTGGGAGGAGACAGGCTGTGAATCAGGGGTTTTCAGACAGAGGCTGAATTAGGCTCTGAGGCAGGCAGACTCAGGCTGCAGTATGAGAAGAATAAAGGGTTTTTTGAACATTGCAGCATGTAAACATGTTCTAGTGCAACATTAAAATACATCTATGAACCTGGAAATGAGCATAATATGAGACCTTTAACTCCTTTCTCTGTTGCTTTTTGCTAACACCCTACGCTAAACAATACACGGTAGTGTTTGCCTCAATACATCGGCAGTCTCGTTGCTTCATTTATCCCTCGACATTTACAGGGTTGTAACAGGAACGCTGCAGTGCGCATCACATGTCATGCGACGAGGAACAACGGCAGACTGTTTTACCGGCTTTACCCTTTCTGTCGGAGGACGGCACAACAACCGGTTGAAAGGTCAGACAAACTGACAGAGAAATGAAGCAGAAAGTTACTGTGAGGGATTAACGGTGCTGGAAATCCATTTATCTTTTTTTTGACTGTGTTTAGTTTAGTCAGTGAGACTTTTACTGCTAAATTACCGCAGCTTCATCATCGTCGGAAGGCACGGCATGAGCGCAACCTCCCAGGCACATTGGAAAGAAAAAACGGGTTTTGGACGCGGCATGTGTGCTTCCCTTTTCTAGACAACTTCCTAGAGTTTGAAAGGTTTTCTCACTCTTTTCATACTAAGAGCTCAAACAGCGGTTTGCCGCAGAGGTTTCCGAACAAAACAGGTGGAACAGTGTGAACGCAGCCTTAATTTAATCTCTGGACTGGTGTTTGGTGTTGTGCTTTGGCAGCAGTCATTAATCAACTGCCTCGCTTCCAACAACAACCTGGAAACATGGATGTTTTCACATTTTTATAGGCTTGTTTTTCATCTCATATCACACTTGATTATCTTGTTAACACACAGGAACTGATTCAAAACATTATTTAAAAAGTTTGGAGTGGAAGCGTATGAAAATATAAGTAAAGGACATCTTTTTTTTTACAGACGGTAAGGCGTATTAACCTGGAGCACATGCTGCATGCTGAAACAACATTACTACTGATCAAGCTTTGTTTGCAAACAGATTTGATGGATTGATTCGATTTTTCACTGTCAAGCTCCTGATACATAAAAACTGTGTGTTAATTAGACAGCTAATTAGGACTTTTGCAGATCTTTCTGGGCTATAATGGAGATGATTTTGTTGCCTTTTATCATTTGAATGTCAAAAATGAAATCAATGTTGTATAACCACGATCAACAGTTGTCATTGTTATGGACAGTGCCATTGGATGGACGGGTCAAATAAACACGGGCCTTTCACTCAGGAGACTGCATGTTGGTGCCCCGTGTGAGGCCAAAAGTAAACAACTTATTTTAAGTTACGTTCGTAGCTTAAAGGCAGGGTTGACGATGTTCTCCAGTAGACACTATTTGTTATATTGGTTGAAATGGTCTTTACACCCCGACAGCGATCCATTACTGATGAGCTCTGAAAAAGGACCGGAAAAGAGCCGTCATCTGTAGCTGCTGTAATCCTGTAAAAACGTCTACCAATCACTGCCTCGCGGTCCGCTCTGAAAGAACCAATCAGATGCCTCCCTGCCTCCCTGCTCGTACTCTACCCTTGGCGTGCACCAGCCTGAACTCAAAGCGTGTCGCCGCCGCACGTTTCCTGGAGAATGGAAGAGAAAACTCAGCCCTACAGTAGCACTGCCGCGATTACTTGTCATGAGGTAGCGTTGTTGAGTTGAGGTCCTCTCTCCGCTCTGTGTCTGTGAAGTAGTTACGATGCGGCGGTGCTCATGCATGTGCATGTGTGTGTGTAGGGGGGGGGGGCGTTGCCTTGGAACGAGCCCCGAGGGGATGGGGGATGGGGGTTTAGACTGAGCTCCTGAGGCGATGCTACTATGCTATGATGTTTGACTAAACCTGACCAAGTGGTTTTGTTGCATTTTTGTTTTGTTTTGTTTCAATTTACAACGATAACCATATGTTTCAAACTGTGACTGTAATCCGAGAGAAAACATGACCGCAGCCACTGTGAAGTCGTATATCTGACAGCCTTTTGTGGCAGATTAATAAAGGAAAAGATTAAAAAGTCAACCGCAAAGCCCCTGTACCAACAAAACCACAACCTAATTGAAGTTTGTTTGTTTTCTATACCTCAGGATTAATGTGCAGCAAATGTAAAGACAGTGAATTACACCACGTCTTTCAGATCTTCATCTTGGTAACAATGTAAGGTATCAATAAAAGAGCACAGCTCCACCATCCAGTATCAAATTTGAAGCAGTTATCAATATCAAAGTATTTCCCATGATACTGAAGTGAGCCCTGCTGTTTGTTTTCTTTAACAGAACGGAGCTCTAAACAGCCTGAGTGACGAGACCGGAGGAGGCTCTCCGGGGCTCTGCGGGGCTCTGGATGTTTCCAGCATTGTCTTGAACTCCTGCGGAGGTGTACGTGCTGAGAATCTGAATACGCTTACAATCCAAAGTGAGACGTTGCTTCAAAGAGCCCGGACTGACATTGTACCTGTTGTATCAATCAGTATGCGTGCTGTTGTTGTTTAGCGTTGTTGCTCATACCTCAGTGTTGAGTTTAAGTCTGCGGACTCCCAGGTCCACCCCTGTGAAGCTCTCGTCAGCAGCGATGGTGTCGATCTTAATGAACTGGTTCTCCCGTACGGCCGAGCCCACTGCCCTGTCGGACTCGTAGTAGTACAGGTTGAAGGTTTCCTGTGGAATAAACCAGGTAGTGTGAGTACCGTATGTGTGTTCAATGAGTAGAACATTATTACCCAGTTTACTCTTAGTACCTTGCAGGTGCCTAGTACTCCAGGCATGCTGTTGCAGTCTCTCAGGGTGAACTTGACCTCGATGTAGATCCTCCTCGCTCCGTCTCGAGGGAGCCAGCCCGTCCTCAGCCAGTTGTTCTGGCTGGGGCTCATCACATTACAGACCTGTACAGAGTAGGTGTCATGGTCAGCAACTCTAGCAGCAACATACATCAATAAAAACAAACATTACAGTCTTTAAAGGAGCGAAGTGGGACTGATGCTTTCCTCTTTCTTGTTTTTGAAAGATGTCCTTTGCTCCTACTCCTGTGTGGTGATCTATTTCTCTTGAAGAGCAGAGCCGCTGGTCTTCACACAGCCCAGTCAACCAAGTCACCAGGAAAAAGTGTTGGCATTTTACGTTTCTTCAAACCACGGATATGTTGAATGTGGACATTGTTTTTTGATTGTGGGCATGTTTGCATTTGGGCAGAGCAAGGGACTATTACAATGAGCCACGCACAAAGCAAATAAGAAATATATATACATAATATATGGAGCGGCCGTTATTGAAAGTTACGTGTTATAATAATGAGTTTAAAATCGAGAAAGTCCACAAAAGGCAGGTGGGACAGGTGGTGGATGGGTCAAACAAACACAGGACTTTCACCCAGGACACCGCTGTTTGTGTCCCAAAAAATAAACCAAATCAAAAGTAAACACTGACTTTACAGTCTGCAAAGTTATGGTTGTTACGTTACGTTATTAAATTATTATTTGAACACAAAACATGGTCAGAATTGAACGTATCCCGTGGTTTATAGAAACGTACAATGCCAAAAATAATTCTGACGAGCGGGTTGCTTCACTACAGCTAATAGGTATTCAGCTGAGGAAGCCTGAGCTGACGTGAAGATGAACCTGCACTCAGAATGGTATACTGATGGAAAGGTGTTATTCACAAATCATAAAGTGTTTCCTGCTTTGTGCCGTAACGCCATTTCATACATTTTTTAACCAAACTCAGCTAAGTCTCACACAATGTAAAAATCAGTGTAGGTGGTAGACACTGACAGGTTGGATTATTAAAATCATGGTAATATCTTCAGTTAACGTTGAAGTTACTTGTTGATGGTTGAATGCTCCAGAATGAACTCTAACACTGGTTTAAATGTTTAGAAACACACAAGTAGCATGTCCTGTCCTTCTATTTGGATGGCTGCATTTACCAACACTGACAACACTGAAGTCATGTCCGCTGTATTTTTTATTTTTGGGGGGCTTTTCTGGTTTTAGCAACTTGAGTTTGTTCTACGATTAAAAACCACCACTTGGATATTTTATAGGCTGATTCTTGTATTTTTCTTATGTGACTCATCATTTCAATTGAACCACTTTTAAATTAATTGCTAAATCATCATTAATCATGTGTTTCCCCCACCAGAGTGTTATTGGAGAACACTTTGAAACTGCATTTAGATCTTCATATTAGGAAATAAAAGTCAGAGACTATAGGGCTGCAACAAAATGTTCTTTTCATTATCAATTCATCTGCTGATTAATCTACCAATTAACCATTTGTTCCATAAACACTGTTGCTCTAACCAAGGACTTTGCCATGCGTAACGTCAAAAGGAAGGCTACCTTTTGGTGACACAATTTCTGTATCGTACATTATTGATGCATTATTGTATGCACATTAAGCGTGGCTGATATTTGTGCAGGTTGGACGGGGGACATAGTTGAGTCGTGATGGTGCTTGGAAGGAGGGCCTTGAAAAAGTCGTAGCCTCTGGGCCTTTAATAGTACTTTAATGAGGCCTTGAGTCTATATGTCAGAAAATAGTAAAAAATAAATAAATAAATGCCCATTACAAATATCCAGAGCCCAAGGTGAAGTCTTCAACTTACTTTTAAATTCAAATTTAATTTAATTTGTCCAACCAACAGTCCAAATATCATATATAATATATATATATAAGTATTAAATATGTATTAAATTTACTACACTGAGAACACCAGCAAATAGTCATTTTTAGGAAGCTGAACTACCGGCTTTTATCAAAATTGTTGCTATCAACTCATCTATTAATCAACTAATAATTTCATTTTTATTATAGACAATATGATTTAACACTAAGTTCTGAATAAACAAGTGTCAGGGACATTATTTTTTGGTGTCTGGTCAATATATCCTGGGGTTAGGTGGGGTACTTGAACTCTGGCTACTGTATGTGACATATTTATACTGAACTATGTACTGAAACAAAACCACCTTCTTAATACTGAAGTACAACCTTGAAAAATGACTAAGTAAGTTATCTCAACTTTAGTACACCAGCAGGAATTGTTGTATAATCTTTATTTAATGAAAAGTATTACCATATAATCTAACAAATATAAAAGCTGGTGATTAATTATCCAGTTTGTTTTAAAATCAAACTTAATGTACACTGAGAACAGTTTCCCTGAGAGATCAAAGTGATATATTCCACTGATGTTCTTGTAATAATTAACTTTAATAAAACACTGAGAACATTACACACCTGGTACGTGTGGATAGGGCTGAAGTACTCGTCCATCTCATTAATGGCGTCCCACTGTGCAGAGAGAAAAGGAAAAAAGAGAGAGAGAGAGGGAAGCATTCTTGGGTCAGTCACATGTTCACACATCTCAACGTTTTTCAGATTCATATTCAGCAAATCACTCCGCCGCTGTCTAAATTTCCCACATGACCGTCTGCCTACGTGCCTCCCTAACCACATCGGAAGATTATTATTAGCTCTGACTTCAAATGAAACGTGATGAGTCTTGTCACACAGGCAGCGGTCATGCTAGTGTGGCAGGTGTATGGTATGACGGCGGTTCCCGATCTATTTTACTTAAAGCCCCCCCCCTACCTGTATCTAAGAAAAGCTGAGGCCCCCCAACCCCACCCCCCGACGTCATCACCCTAAAAAAATTATAAATCCTCAAAACAAAATCCTCAATTTGAATAAAGTGATTTAGTGAATTAAATTAGTCTTTTTTTATTAAATCAACTGTCTTTAATGAACAGAACTCGTCAGTTTCGTCAATATTAAATGATGACGTCTTGACGGATTCGCCAAGTGAATGCAGATACAAATACATAATATGATCCTTTTTTTTGTACCGACTAAATTAATTTACTATAATAGTGTTAGAGCCAAAATAGATTGTTTTTTGTTATAGTAAGCTATATATATAAGCTGAAATATAGCAAATAGGTTTTTGACCAAAGTGGAAATGTTGTTTTTGAATGGCTAAACGCCAACAAATATGGATTGAAGCAGAATATTTCTTTAGATTTTGCTATTAAGTAGCAAAATATACACTTTTTTAAAATAGTTTTATATACAGACTTTTGCATAAATTATCCAGTTAGTGTGTTTTTATGATTTTAGTTATACATGAGCGAATCTAATTTTGACAACCTCAGAGCAGACAAATCCCCACTCAGAGGATGACGCACACTTTGACAATCAAAACGAACTGTAGAGACTGTATTTTTGCACGAGGTTAAAGATCCATCATCTCATTCACTTTCTCATATTCTTTGACTAAAAGCATAATTTGATCATCTCAATAAACATCGTTAAACTGGGATTAATGGTGGTTTTAGATATGCTGATGCATTCTGTTCGGGCGAGCAAGGGTTAACACACGCAATCATGTGTTCTACATTTCAGCATGTAGGAATTCGCTTAATGTAATTCCAACGGGACACATTTTCCTTTAATGAGAAGCCCCTCATGTATGTGATTAGATTTACATTGTTTACTGAATGCCGCCAGCGGCCAATAATAGAATTACGAGGAGGAACCGTAAGTGAAATGTGTTGGTATTTCTAAATGTGTTAATGTGCGTTACACCTCTCTGCACCTATACTGCTGTACATCTAGCACCCGGAGGAAACTCAATCACAGGAAGCCGTCTGCTGCGCTCCCCCTCCGAGTGTATTGTGAGGAGATATAAGCTGTGCTCCCAGAGGGCCTCTATCTACAGATGAGGAGCCCAGGAAATGCCCAGATTTCATGTAGTGGGATGCACGGGAAGATTACATTCAAATTCAGATTTGTTTGAATGCATCAGTGGGGTATGTACACAGGCACACGTTGGCAGTGTAGGCCGAGATGATTGAAAATAATCTTCTTTCCATGTACATCTCCCAGCCCCACTCAACATGCCAGTCAGACCATTTTTGCTCCAGACAGTACAAACATAAACAAGGAATTTATGCATGCATTTGAGTTGTCACTTTAACCCCCTGAGACACGCGGCCCCGACCAACTTTGCTGTCTTTCAGAGGCTGTAGCAGGTTCCGATTTAGAGCTAGAGTAGAGGTACAGATATCATGAAACAAGAAAACCCAACGAATCCATTGGTACCAACCATGTCATGCTTGTTGGGAAGGAGGGTAAATAACGCTCCAAAGTTGCAAAGCTGAATTTTGGCGAGGAAAAACTAGCATTGACTATTTTTGCATACTGGGGTCCCTAAGCTTCAGATGATGTGCACCACTTCTATGTGACATATATTGCTGACCTGCTACCTCCCCATAAAGTCCCCAGTACCCCCCTAAAAAAGACAAAAATGGGTCTATTGTGAGGTCTTGGATAAACAGTCAAATCAGTCAATCTGACTGTCTTTAGTCACACTTAAAGTCCTGGTAAAGCAAAAGTAAATATGTGCTCTGAGTTTGTCACACCACAGAAAAATTAATGATTAAAAAAATTGCCAATTTTTGCTATTGCTAATGCTATTGGCAGAGCATGCACATCAGAGACTTCCGCTGGCCAAACCAGCTAACGTCTGGTTTAGCGCTCTTACCAAATGTTATCGGACTGAACTGATCAGATTCTGATAGTGAAATGGGTCATTTTGTGGGGGTTGTAACGCTCAAAACGATTTAGCCACTGTTTTACAGCTGCAACAGTATCGACGGAGTAGGCTACAGCGTAGCCTATGATGTAAGCACAAGTTAACTACGGTAACTTAACTTCTTCAGTCTCATGGAGACGGGTGTGATTGCAGCCACAGCAGAGCGTTCCTGTCACAGATGTACACCCCGAATGACAGGCAAAGTAAGAGGTAGAGGTAAACAGACGAGCTGGATGGACATGTAGAAACGTTTTTTGCGGTTCACCGGCCCACAGATGTGGCGAATTGATGATGAATTGTGACATTTGTTTTTTCATCTAGCACATCATCATGTTGAATCTTTAAATTGTTCAATACTTTATATGACAACACATTCTCACTCCCACTCAAATACCACCACTTGGTCAGTGTCTCTCGGCATCGGAGACCGACGCACTGGTTACCCCTTTTGGGTTACTTTTGGACGAACCAGGGACGGCTTGTCAATATACGCTCGTTACATTCATAGTGCCCTTTCAAAATAAACTTCTGTTTTCACAGGAACTTAGGTTTAGGCAACACAGCCACTTAGTTAGGGTTAGGAAATGGTCGTGGTTGACATTAACATCACTGATTAGCGACTTACGGGACTCATGGGGCTGACGATACCGATGAGTCACGTGACTAAAGACTGACATGATAAGTTTTAGTTTCACACGGGACCCGAACAGCGGTCTCCTGGTTGAAAGTCTTGTGTTTGTGTTTGTTTACATCTCAACATCTTACTGCTGCACAGAAACACTTCACACCTTCTACTTATGGTTTTCATTGTCAGCGCAAATCCAGTTGCACAGTTACATGGTACATTGATGTCAGGGGTAAAATATCATCCCTACGTGCTCCTGTATTAGAAGTAACCCACCACGGTTCAGTCATTGAGGAAATAAGGATGTGATGTCAACTGGTTTATTCATGGTAACACGGAGACTCTATTGCAGGGTGTCAAAAGTTCATGCAAACAGCTTAACCCAAACTCCAGGGGAATGAGAGCAGCTCTCTTCCTTCTCTACTGCTGTTGAAACAGGATATTTGCATGTGACATACGGCGAGGAGTGGCCATTCATACGGATAGAACAGTAGGATATCAGTTACCAAAAGAAACTGAGATTTATAGATAAAAGGGTCCATTGATGTAAGACACTGACCTCTAGACTGGCTGAACTGGGTGAATGTAACCGTGTAAACAGGGCAGGACCGCGGCATAGACCGAGGAGGAAACCAACTAGGCCCCTTTCACGGGGCCCAAACTTTCCTTCCATAACCTCCCAATGTTCAAGTCTGAGCAGGACATCTAAAGTGAAATTATACACACATCTGAAAATATTTACAACAATTGCAGTTAAAGCGTCTTTAGCTAATGTGGTGTATTTCCAAGTAAAATGCACATGGACGGGTAAGGTTCCCAGAGTTTTATCAATCAATTGGATCGCTCAAAAGTGGCCATGGTTTAGCGAGCATGGACAACCCAGTCGCCAGAAAAAATGTTGGCATTGTACGTTTCTGCAAAACGACAGGATACGTTGAACGTTGACATATCAGCCTCATATCACGCCTGCAGATACACACAATGCCGTGTGATTAACGTTGTGAAACAGTTGGTTAGGTTTAGGCAACAAAACTAGTTGGTTAAAGTCAGAAATAATGTCTCGGTTTGTGTAGAAATAGCTCAACAACGTAGCGTAACAACATAGCGTAACAACGTAGCGTAACAACAACGTAGCGTAACAACAACGTAGCGTAACAACAACAACGTAGCGTAACAACAGTAACAACGGTAATAATGTAACTACCATAAATAAACATCAACTACACCTCCCTCACCAACGTTCAGGATAATTGGGAGGTGGAGGATGAGAGAGAGTTAATAAATTAGAGCACAACCACGCTCTTACATCTTCTAATGTCTTCTGTGTCTCTGGAGGAGCTTTCTTTACCCACAGGATGACCATTTGTTTATCAAATATCAAATGCTATTTAAAACACTTTGTACAAGTCCGGAGAAGTAGCGCGCAAGCGTGAGACTGTTTATGAGGAAGTGTTTTAAATGGTAAGGTTTTAGCGAAGATGCATGTGTTTGGGAAGTAGTGAGCATACGACTGGATAAATGAGACTTGGATTATACTGCACCAGTTGTGTGTAAACGAATGTTTTGATATTATTTTGCTGTTGTTAAAAATAACCTCTATTTACTTCAGTTCACTCTCCCCATCTACCGATTCATGCAGACATCTTCAACCCACCCACTGCCCGTCTTCCATCTAGACGACCGATTGGGAAGAATACCCCACCGGCTGACTTCACCACCCAATCAGCCCGATGATGTCCCAAACAAACATCTGGTGTCAGACCCCACCCAACAGGTCCCCGGCACCAACCTGCCAAGGATACAGTGGTCAACCCTCAATAGATTCAGGTCCGGACATGGCCCCCCCCCGGCTTGGCCAGCCTTCACAAATGGGCCAGCAGCCCAAGCCCATTGTGTGCTTGTGGAGAGGTGCAAACAATGGAACACATCATTGAAGAGTGCCCGCTCCACAGTCTAAAAGGAGGGTTAGTCACCCTCCATACAGCAGACCAGGAGGCAACCGCCTGGCTCGAGGACTTTGCATTAAATAAATAAATAAATTCATCAAGACTTTTCTGTTGTTTTTTTTTATTCTTCGTTCACGGTGGAGGCATGCAAGAAAAACAAAGTCTTCCTCACAAATTCAAGGTTACACGGGGGTGAATTAATGATATACAAATGGTAATTGTGTGGGTTAAGTATTCCTTAAAGTCTGATGAAAAGAACCCTGATGATGTCATCAGGGTAATCTCAGTTTGGGTTTAAGGATTTATGGATTTAAAATTGTGAATTTTGACCACTCTTTTTGTATTAATCTCTTGCAAGTCCCAAAATGTATGGAAGTGCAGTATACTATACTACTAGCACCCCCTTTTAAGAAAGCAAAGATGCCGTTTTAAAATGTGGAGGGGGGACCCAAATGCTGCTTTTTACTTAGGGCGCCAAAAAGTGTAGTAGCAGCCCTGTGTGTTAATGTAAAGCAGGCCGCTGCAGGAAATGAGAACGGTACTCATTTAATAAAATAAAAAAATAATGAAAAAGAAATATCTGTGTGGGTGTAAACAGAACCGGTGACTCACTCAGTGCCAAACTATATGACTTCCTCCTCGTCCTCCATCGAGAGAAAAAGCAATTCTCCGTCCTTCAGATGAGCGGTAGCGAGGATTACAGGCTACGGTGTGCTGGGTGTATTCATCATCACATCCAGAACTGGTGCTCTCTTGAATCATGGACACAACCTTCAACAATATGCTGCACTGATTATTTTGTGTATAAGTGTAAACATAGCCAATTTGTATGCATGTATAAATGAAGATGTGTGTTTAACCCCGGGTGTTACCCATGATCCTCCTGGGCTGTGGATCCTTGTGCGAGTGGCGGAGTAATTGAAAGGGAAAGTGTCAACCCCGCGAAGCTTTGGGCCGTGCCCAGCTGAACTCGGCCTCGGATAAGACGACTGGGCTTTGCATGGAAGCCCTCCAACTCCTCTCCTCAGACTCCCCCCCAACACACACACACACACACACACACACACACACACACACACACACACACACACACACACACACACACATACACACTCCCCTAAGGCGCCACCAGCCAAAAACCACTGGGATAATTAAGATGTAGGAAGTCTCACCCATCTCACCCATCCCTCCCTTCCTCATCCTCTCATCTTTATCAGCTAAATTGAAACCGTCCTTGAACTTGTGAAGACCTCGGCTAATTAGTGGGGTGTATAACCTCTCTATCGGCCTCATTATTCCCGTCTTGCCATCGCTGCACTATCAACCTCTCCTCTTTTTTTTCTTTTTTTTGGGGGGGGGGAAATCTGAGATTTTTCCTCCCTTGTAATTTTCTCCAGGAGTGAAAAATCACAGCAGCTGAAGGCTGATTGTCAGGAGGTTGGGAGCTGTACGGCAAAGCAGGACGGGGATGAGATTGGACGATATTGGTTGTTGTTTAGTCTCGTAAATAATGGAAATATTTTCAGCTCGTCTTCAGCAGGCAGCCAGGGAGGAGAAGAAGAAGAAGAAGAAAAGAAGTCAGAGAGATTCAGCAGGGCATGTTTATCTTGTGAGAGAGATAAGAGAGTTCTCTATCGTGACGACAACAGAGACGCAGTGCTTCACGGAGCGGCCCTCTGACAATGCAGTGTGGGTGTGTGCGGATACATATATATATATATATATATAAATATATATATATATAGAGAGAGCGAGAGAGAGAGAATGAGGAATTAATTGGCTGTAAATTGCACATCTGTTTCCTGCCTGTCAACTCATCGGATCTCTCATCAGGACAAATCAAACGTGGCAGACAGAGAGCAAAACTGCTTCCTCACACACACATCAACATAACACACAAATAGATCACAAATAGACTGCAGGTACACACAACAAGTGTATGGATAAAAAATTATACTAAAAAAAGTTGTTTAAGTAAAACAAACAAGGCAAAAGTGAACATGGCTCACAAACCCCCGTTCACCACTTGACCCCTACTAAAGTAGGGACAAAACTAGACCATATCGTCAACCATCAGACCAAATGTGAAGTTCCTAAGATAAGTCTGAGTTCTGCTCCGGAAACAAAAGTGTGACAAGCAAACAGACGGACGGAAGGACGGACACGCGGAGAACTATATACCCCCGACTACGTTGTCGCGGGGGTATAATTAGTTTCAAACTGTCTCTGATAGGTTTCATATTTGTCCATGAAAATTAAATCCATGGCACAACTGTTCCCCAACATACCGAACTTTCTTCCCCAAACATTCCCAACTATATTACCTGTTTATCTGAGTGGTTGTTTCTAGGGCTATGGAAGTTAACACGATAATAACGCAAATTGGTTTTAACGCCATAAACATCTTTAATGTATTAACGTAAGCTTTTTCTTTTTAGGTTGTACCAGGCTCAGTTTTAAGCTATAGTGAAGATACTTGTATCACATAAAACAAAAACAAAACCTAAGAAATCCATCGGTACCAACCATGTCATACTAGATTGTTGCCAAGGAGGTTAAGGGTGTTTTCACACCTGTAGTTGGTTTGCTCTGGCCTGAATCAGGGACCAATATTGCCTCGAGTTTGGTCTGTGTTCAAACGGCAGCATTTACAAGCAGACCAAAATTTTGGTGCGCAAAGAAACTACTCTCTGATTGGTCAGAATTTCCATGATGGAAAACTCTCGGAAATAGACAAAGAAGAGCAGATTTCCAGGACGCAATAATGAAGGGACAACTAAGTGGCTTGACTCAAGGCAAGCGATTCAGTTTGAAAACGAGGCGACTGGAAAACAATGTGTTGATGCACTGCAGTCGCCAAAGGCGCATATCAAGATGTACGTAGGACGGAGGAGGAGGAGGCGTGCATTAACCCTCCTAAACTGTGACATGCTCATTGGCCAAAAGTATTTCCGAAGATCCATCAGGTATGCCCGTGGTCTTCAACACAGTCTGACGTTACACCTGTTTAGTACTGATGTAAATAGCGAGGGCAAGCGTCGGCTCTTCTGTAGTAATGTTGTCTGGTGTCTGGTGTTGACATGCACAGGGCAGCTCGCTACTGGAGCCGGTTTAATCCAAAAAGACGCAATGCTTTCTCCAGTTGGGCCATATCAAGGTCGGATCATGTTCTCACCACAAACGAAGCGTACCGAACCGTACCGCAGTTTGTTTGGAAGCGAACCAAGACCACACCTTCAAGGAGTTCAAGTAGGTCGCTTGTTTTGGTGCTGCACCCGAGTGCGATTGCCGTGTTCGCAGGTGTGAATACGCCCTAAATAACACTCCAAACAATGATAAAGTTGTCCCGCCCTCCCTGGTGCAACAAAGTTAACAGAGAATGAGGGAGATGTCAATCAAGCACAGACTGTTCGTGCCCACACAGTCCTGTAAAAGAGGTCTAATCAGGCACAATAAGTGCAACTGTGTAGGAGTACGCTGGTGGGTATTTACTGGCTTCATTACATACTTACAAGTGACTGTTTTGTAAAGCAGTATAAAGTGGTACTGCAGTAAACAGAGGAAACAGACAGGACGTTGTGGTGATAAGACAGAGTGAATGTGAGTTCAGTGTTGTACCATCGTAATGAATTTACGTGATGTTGTGACCATAGACTGTATATAACAAGTGGACGTAGTCACCGTGACGTCACCCATTGGTTTGTGGACTGCCTTTTTGAAGTCTCGGCATTTTGGCCGTCGCCGTCTTGTTTTTTTGCAACCGGAAGTGACACGAGAGGGTGGAGCTACGTACAACCGAATGTTGAATAAGACATTTTTAGGAGACCAAAAAGGTTCTAATTACCTTTCATGAACTGAAAACACACAGTTAAAGGGTTAAAGTTAAAGACGAAAATCGACAACTCCCAGACCGGACAACGCCGTCTAAGACTTTAGAAGCAGAGAAACGCTGCCGCCATTTTGGACTGAAAACGCTCATTATATTTAAAGTATGTTATTGTTCGAGACAGGCCATTTTGGTAGAATATGACAATAGAACAGAAATCATTTTACTTTTGTACGGCCCATTTTAGGCGGCTGTTTTACTGGCGTCTGGTAGTCGCTTTCAGTCCAAAATAGTGGAATATGTTTGATTTTATTTTATTTTATTATTATTGTGTAATGCATAAATAATATGCCCAGTCCAAACGGGCTTACAAGACACCATTATTTGGAAAATAAAGAAAAGACAAAGGCAGAAACCAGAGTAGCACCATAAATTACAAATAATACTAAACAAATAAACCATCCTGACGCTTTTTCCAAGCTTGAGAAACAAAAGTAGCCGACTTCTAAGCATTAAAATCGATTAATTGGAATAAGTAGCTTTGCTGCTGGGAGCTGATGTTGCAATGGAACGAACGATTGACTTCCACTTCTTAGCAACGTACGTTCTTTGACGCCGTGGTAGCGACATGTCAATCACCAGGTAGCCCCGCCCTAAAGCATCCCCTGCTTTATGGTCTATCTGACTCTAAATGGGACCATCATTTACTAAATGAACATCATGCTGTATTGAAGAAGACTTGAAACTAGAGATTGAGACCATAAACTCATGTTTACAATGTTTACTGAGGTAATAAATCAAGAGAGAAGTAGGCTCATTTTCTCATAGACTTCTATACAACCAGAGGAGTCGTCCCCTGCTGGCTGGTAGAGAGAATGCAGGTTTAAGGCACTTCAGCGCCGGCTTCACTTCTTAGACCCGGAGGCTGCCGCCTGGTTGTAACTCATCCGTCCCTCAGTCCACTGATCCTCCAGTATGCCTCGATTAAACAGATTATATGACTGATATCATCCATATCTTCATTGCAAACAAAAGACAGACAGTAAATCCAGCCTGCTGATAGTTTCTTCTCATTTATTTGCTAATTGTGTTTCTGATCGGGACGCTCTGGGGTCAAGCAGTCAAGCGGCTCAGCCTCCTTTGACTCTTTGTGGCAATTAATGCAACGTCTGATCCACGTTCCTCGATTTCTCTGATTCTCCACGCTCCCTTTCTCTCTTTAATCTCAATCTCTTTTGTTTTATTCAGCCCATTTAGTGTTTCCACTTAAGACAAAAGAAGTTGCCATCGGAGTTGCCTGAAGATCAGAGAAGCTGTTGTTAAGCAGAATGAAAGTGCTTTTTTCTTTTCTTTTTTTTAAAGTAGTCGCCTCTAAATCTCGAGGTCTGCTCTCGTACGAGACTGACGCCCTGTAGCATGAAATCAATTTCAGTCTATTCATATGATATGAAAGAGAGTGGATGCCAAAACAGATGAAAGGGAGACTGAAAGACTGATTAACAAATATAGAGAGAAAACTGGTTGAAAAGATGATTATGTGCTGCTGGTGTGAGGGACAATAGAAAGGGAGGTGCCTATTTAAGGCTCTATTCATCATTGTCGGTAGCTGCGGGTATAAACACACAGATTCTTACAGGGAGGCTGGTGTGCTGATGGGAAATATTTCCTGCTCAACTTTCACGTCCTATACACATTACATTTTTAACTAGATTCGCCCCGAGGCCTTCTTGACCACCCAAACAAACACTATTGTTGCATTTACCAACTTTTTAATGAAAAAACAAACGGGGGACAAAAATGACCCACAAAGTTACACTCTGCTTGTTGTTATTAATCACCTTCACTGTCCTGACTTGTCCCCTATTTGTCTCATTCTACAGAAGCCTCATACTGACATCAATCATTTATATAGGATGTTAAAGTGACTCTATGTAAGAATCAGAAATGTCTTGTTAACAGCAACACCTGTGGCCGTTAAGTCAACGAAAGTCAGCGTCCTGTTGCTGGCGCTCGCTCTTGTGCTTGCTCTACATACACATGAACGAGCATCAGTTAAAACAGTGAGGCGACACATGTCAACTAAAACTACAATATCGCTCTATATTTAAGCTGCCTCAGCCTCCCGACCGCGGCCGGAGGGAACGGGGGAGACGCCGGAGTTTTGGTCGGAGACGATAACGTTTCTCTCTGCGGAGCCCCGTCACTTCACAAGACACGGGAAACCTCTGTTGGTCTGGAGGAGCTGCAGCAGTTATTTCTGCACAAACGTCCACTGAACATTCACTAGATATTCTCAGAGCTAAACTAACTCTTCTGCAGTGTGGAGTGAGCAGCATGCACGTGAGAGGTGGAGAGAGAGAGAGAGAACGAGCACGGTGTGTGAGTGAAGGCAGGCAGAGGAGCAGAGGAGCAGAGGAGCAGAGACTCCGGTCCTGGAGACCAAAGCTACGGTCTCCCCCGCGTCCTCCGACTGCGGCCAACACTGTTTAACAGACGGGCTTCACTAGATATAATTTTGCGGCTTTGGTGCTTCCGTGTAGTTTGTGTTGGAGTCTGAGTCTGAACAGCGTAGCCACACTCGAGCGCGCCTGGGACACCGACCCGCAATGATTTATACGTGTAAGAAGTTACAAACAGTCCCTTTTAATAATGTCTATTTACAATAAACACATCCAATGTTGAAATCACTGAGAATCTAAATGAAAACAGTAATATTCAATCCTGCCTGATTGACAGGGCCGGGGTGAAGATGTTTCGCTATGTGGCAGCTGTTCTTAACTTATGTGCAAAAAACTCTTCTTGTCAGAGTTTATCAACTTCTCTTTCCATATGGATATTTAATATAGAGCTGTGGGTGGTGCGTGAGCGTTTGGAACTGGCTAATTGGTTCTTGGCTTTTATATTAAAAAAGACTAATAAAAAAACAAAACACAATAGGTCTCTTGCTGCTCGCAGCAATTTACATTTAGAAATATTCAGTTTAGGGTGATGTGTCTGCTTCTTACTGACATGAAAATAGTTTTTGTGAAACAACTTACAAAAATACAGGTACAGTATGTAACAGGTAAGAAATCATAGAAAGTGATTTGGGGCTACTAAATAGTCCTTGAACTCTTACTCCCCCGTACTCTTTCCTCCCGGGGTCACAATTCTCACGTATTTCTCCTGATTTATGACAAATGTTCACACTTTTCCTTCCTTTTCGTTATCTTAGCCTGTATCTGGAACTGAACAGTGAGTATAATCTCTACTGTTTCCACCCGGACGACAATAGAGCTACACCAACTGTCGTTTCCCGGCGAAGAGAGCTGTCTGTGCTCGCTACACAGCGCAGATTGAGCTCATGTTTAAGCTGCGCTCGCCACAGCGTGCAGCGCCCAAAGTTGGGCTTTGCTCGACGCAGCTAAAAAGCCGTCGTGGTGCGGCTCGGCGCAAGCCGCTAGAAATAACATGTTTCAGAGCGCAGTGGTGCCGTTGTCACGTTGTGTGTTAGGACCTTCTGAAAAGACCTTCAGTGAGTGAGAGACGGAGAGAGAAATGGAGCGAACTAAGAGAAAGAAATACTCAAGCAGGAGCAAAAATAAATAAACAGATGAATATTAGTTTATGGCAGAGATTCACACGCAAAGTTCACACCAGAGTGAATTATTCCGTTTTCTTTCCTGGGAGTTAAAGGTCAAATCAAAAGTTAAACATTAAAATGCTGTTGCAGTGAACTTATTATTTTGTTATTTTCACTCTTTTAAAGTCACAAGAATGCAGGAAACTTTAATTTAGAAAACTTAATTTCTGGGGCAGGACCACCAGACCCTCCGCTTTGGTTTCCTCCCTTTTTTTAAGGTCTCAAGGTTGGCAAGAATGCTTGGCCTTGATCTCCGCTGGCTACACCAAACCCTCGAAATATTGTCCGTCGGATGAGAATGGACATCGTCAGACCGATAGCAGATGGGGTTTCTGAGATTATTAACACACAGTCTCAGACGGTCCTCTTAGATGAAGGCCATTTGATATGATTGAAAGCATTGGAAAAAGTTAGCAAGTGGGCCTTTACTCCTAAAGTCAAGGTCAAAAATGAACTTTGATGTTTAACTTTAGCCAACATGGACGAGAAGTCCTAAAAGTGCTCAAACGTCAATAGATCCATCTCCTCTGATGAACACAGTTGGATACAGTTGAAAGCTCCACTAAAAGCCAGTAAGGGGACCTTGAGTTGAGGGATTGTCTTGTCAAACTGCTAAAGGCTTGCTCAGTTTATAGAGGAATGTGTTATTATTGTTATTTGATTACTTTACCTCAGAGAAAATGATTTATATTCATTAATATTAAGGGAAGATCAAGACGCCCGTTTTACTCCTCGTACATTTCTGTGTAATCAAATAAGTAATCCAATAATTAATGTAGTACCTGGCAGATTTCAGCATGTAATGATCAGATTATGGGATAATCCAATTTCTTGCAATCCATTACTACCACTCTCTCTCTCTCTCTTTTGCATTGAAGCGTGCAGAAGCTGCAGACAACACGTTTTAGGAAGAGAAGCGTCAAAAGAAAGACAAAGCCGAAGACCGGTGTCTTCTTTGAAAGATCTAATTTCAGATTAGTGTGTTTGATGGAGGTTTCTTTAGAACTCATAGACAGAGAGAGAGAGAGAGAGAGAGAGAGAGAGAGAGAGAGAGAGAGAGAGAGAGAGAGAGAGAGAGAGAGAGAGAGAGAAAGAAAGAGGGGGACAGAAAGAGGATGATGAAGATAGAGTTGGTGGGGTGTGATGGCTGTAACACACAGTATGTGTGTGTGTGTGTGTGTGTACACTGGTGGCATTTCCAGGCTTAATGCTGGGCTCTATGTGAAGTAACAGGTCTGCATATTAACTCAGTGGAAATATCAGGCTCTGCCCAGCACCTTTCTGCCTCTCATACTATCAGCCACACAAGCAGAACAGACTTAATAACTTTGCTTCTGTATGTGTGTGTGTGTGTGCATGTGTGTGTGTGTCTGCGGGCTCTTTGACAGCGATAACCTTTCTGGAATAGGGGTGTTAATTGCACTGGTCTGGGATCAGTTGGGGGAGATGGTGTAATATCTATTCTGAGATGCCATTTTTACAGGACAGCGTGCACGTGTGAAAAGATGAAAACATCCGAACAAAGAGGACATTTGTTTTCTCCCATTTAAATAAAATGCATTAAAACGTGTAATATGTGTGTGTGTGTGTGTGTGTGTGTGTGTGTGTGTGTGTGTGTGGAGGGCTTAATTTTCTGCTAGATGTCCGATGTGGCAGAGCGTTTACAACAGACAGCAACATTAGCGTCTGTTCATCTGTCAGCTGGGAGCATTTGGGGAATCTCTTATTTGATTTTTGGTTTCAAACTATTTGATTTTTTCATATGGCCATGAAACAGAGGAATCTATCCATTCAGTGTTTGATCCAACCTCTTCAACATCAACAGCCATGTGAGCAACTACCCTGTTACCGTTGTGAGCTGGGATAGGCTCCATTCAACCTCAACCCTGCAAAGGATTAGCAGGTAAAGAAGATAACTGGATTGATGTTTAACTAATACCCTTTTTACACCAAGATTAGCACATATATGCAGGTTTTTTATACATGGGAAAACCACGAAAAAATAGAGCGATAGACTCCTTTCCCATTGCCACGAAGTCAGTATGCCTTTCTGTGTTTTTTTATGTCACGTTCTAAGTCACAAACCCGAACCGGAGAACAGGGTTAGGAAACCGTGAAAATGTTACGTTGGTGACTTTTATATCTGTTACTTATTCAGTCTCTCAGAGGTGGTGAATGTTGGAACAGTTGGAAGACTAACAAAGACGGTTTGGATGAGTTTTATTTTGTTTCTGTCGGGTTTGAAAAAAGTGTTTTATACAACAATCAGAGAGGTCAAATTAAGTTTTTTGTCAATGGAGTCTGGTGGCTTTGAGGAGCGCATTTAAGGTCTGTTTTTTTTACATCTAACTCCGTGAATTAAAGGTTTATTTCAACCAAACCAGAGTTGGTGGTTGTTGGAACAGAGGAAAGATGGAAAGACTAAAAAAAGTAGGTATTGATGTGTTTTATTTAGTTTCTGTCGAGTTTAAATGAAGCGTGTTTCTATGATGATCAGCGAGGTAAAATGACTGTTGTCTGACTGGAGTCTGGTGGCTTTGAGGAGAGCATATTAATTGTATGGTTTGTACGTTAATAAATTATAATAATTTTCCAAATCCCATTTGATTTAATTTATTATATATTCACTTCAATGCACGTCACATAGCATCACACCGGAAAAGGGGCAAAAATGGGGTGTCATGTTTCCATCACTGCCAATCGGAGATTGTGACCTTTCCCACTAAAGACAAAGCCAGATGTTCGTGGGGGTTAGTGGGGTTTTCATCCAGTGAGAAAGGGGCTTAACTTCTATAGTGCATACCTTTTTCTCTTAGTATAGCTACATGGGAACCTACACATACTGTAGCTGGTGGCACAGCCCCCAAGAAGCTACGAAGGAGGGAGATGACTCCACGCTCGAGGCCCATTTCAGATGATTTCATTCCGAGCAGATCATCTGTGCTGCGCCTGTTAAAGCCGACAGCAGAATAGAGCTGTCTGTCAAACCCCGTCGAGGCTGAGGTGGTCTGTCTGCCCCAAATCTCTCATTCAAACACCCGGGCAGCTTCTCCTCTGAGGACTGAAGCGCTGATCAGGGAATCCAAACCTGGATCATGCTGGCTTCAGCTTCCTTTCAACACGGCCCAACTCCATCTACCAACCTGCCTGCTCACACACACACACACACACACACATACACACACACACACACACACACACTCTGCTGGTCTTACAGACGTCACATGGAGCCCCTCCAGTGATCCAGCGCCTGCAGCAAATCTGTGCCTTCACCTGGGGTGTTTATTAAGTGAGATAGTTCCACGGAGCAGCAGCAGAGGTGTATCAGCACCACCCTCAGCCAGCAGCAGCAGCAGAGGTGTATCAGCACCACCCTCAGCCAGCAGCAGCAGCGGTGCTGTGTCGGCCATGCCGCCGTCTCCTGGGAGTTTGTGCGGCCAATTACACCACAGCGGACGGTCATAGGAAGAGCAACAGTTCAAGGACTAGCTGGAGGTGTGTTAAGGTAGTGTTTAATCAGACCTGGAGGAAGGTGCTGCTGCAGCAGTTTTTCAGAACTTATTTCAAAATAAATCATCACTTGAGCTTTTTAGGTTTAAGAATTCACAAAATGATTATTATCATTATTCTCATTATTAATATAAATGAGCTGTTTACAATCATTAAACTGAACAATTAAAAATAAATATATGTTTCTCTTTGTCAGCCTATTTTCTAGCAAAATGAAGTAAATTAAAATCCAAAGTTATGTCAAAGACACTGTTCTGTATGTACGGCAGTACCTCAGTGTCTCATCGGCGTTTCATTGCTTTGTTACCGACTGTTGTATGACTTTTTCTCTTTCACCCCCCGAAACTTTAAATTGCATTCTCTCCACTTTATAAAATCCGAATTAGACGGTTTCTTTTGCTGTGAAATGATACGAAAAAAACAAAACAATCAGTGTTGATGGTCAGTGATCGTTTCAACCTTGCTGGATGAAGTCAAAGTAGAGTGAATGCTCTGACTCAGAGGAAACATCTGGACGCACTCATTTATCATGTAAACTGACAAGATAATCACGACTAGGGATGCTAAGTTTGAAAAATGTACTTAACCGTTAACTGACCCTCGTTAACCGATTATTAACCGTTAACCGACAGGATTCTTGCCTCGCATGCAGCGATGCTCCAGCTGTGTATGAGCACAACAGACAACTGAGTCTCCAGTTCACCGTCCGGGAACGTTAACTTAGCAGCCGTGTAGTGTCGCGGACATGCAGCCACTTTCCCAGTAAAAGTCTCCACCACACATTTAGTTTAGTTTAGCAGGTTGTCAGCTGTGTGTCTGTCCGGATTAACGATAGCGATTGGACGACAAACAGTGTGTGTGTTTGTGCTACGTTAGCATCTGTAGCTCTGCTGGTAGCTTCATGCTCCCCGTAGTCACGCACATACGACCGAATGTGTGTAACTTCAGCGAGTTTCCAGACAGACCGTGTGTGTGATGTCGGTGGCGTTCTAGCTGTGAACGTAGCAGACAGTGTGTGTACACTTTATTTGTCGATGAATAAATGCTACTGCAGGTGCTAGCCAGCGGTGTGTGGAGCTTCTGAACTCCGACAACAGTGGAGCAAATGTTCGATTCGCCATCTAACATCGTAAAACTGCCAATATTCTAAATCTACACATTTGATTTCTCGCGTCGTTCAGAATCTAGTGATGAAAATGTAAAAAAAAACAAGCCGTTTTTGGCTGCTGTTGTTGTTGTAACCGTAGCCTGTAGCGGTCCGGCGCTTTGCATTGTGGGATACAGTAGGCCAGATAGACGGGTCCAATGCATACTGGAGATTTTTTCCGAATCAGTTTGACATATGCGAAGGATTTGATTTAATTCCTTCTTGTAACTGTACACCCACTGCTCAAATATTCCGTTTCACCGGGGGATACGTCACAGCACAGAAGTTCAAGACCTCTAACTTCCGTTTCACAGCAGTGGAAGGCACTGACTGAGGGTACAGTGTGTGTGTGTGTGCGTGTGTGTGCGCGTGTGTGTGTGTGTGTGTGTGTGTGTGTGTGTGTGTGAGAGAGAGAGTCAGAGGAAAAGAAAGTAACAAGGAGCTGAAGACTGAAATAGTTAGTAATGGCAACAGACTGTAAGCTTTTGACACTTCAGCTCATCACTTGCTCATCCACATCATGGTTTCCACAGCCCACGTTAATCATCACACACACACACACACACACACAACCTGTACTGTCAGCTGTATTGATTGTAGGGTGGCCGGTGGATGAACCTGTCATGGCCAACATAGATCGGACTGGAGGATAATGAAGTCTTCCTGCCCTATCTGACAAGCTCCGAGAGAAAGTGAGAGAGATAGTGTGAGTGTGTGTGTGTGTGTGAGAGAGAGAGAGAGAGAGAGTAAGAGAGTGTAAAACAGAGAGATGCTCCCGGGACAGCCCACGGGCGTCCTAACCATTGCCTGAATAAATTGGATGGAAAGAAGCCCCTTGAGTCGAAGACGTGATCTGTCATGATGTCATCTAAACGAGACTCGTATGAAGGGAGAGGTCAGGGTGCTAATAAAGACCTAACACACACACACACACACACACACACACACACACACACACACACACACACACACACCGCTGATTGAACAGTAAATGGAAGCTGACAATCTCCAGCTATTTTCCTGGAAACATTTTAATTTCGCGGCGAAAAAAAATCCTGCTTCCCTCTCTCCATCCTTCTTCTTCCATCCCTCCATCCCTACAGTACAAGCTCACTCCTCGGTGATGTCTCTGTCGTTCAGCGATTTACTGCCTCGATTGTTAAAGAAAAAGGCTGCAATTATTCTATATTTCTCATATTGTCAAGAAATCCAATAAAAAGACCCAAAGCAACACTAGTTTCTGTAACTGTCTCTGTCCTGCCTGTGGCTCTCATCCCCGAGCTCATTCATAGACATTTAAAAACAGGTCACTTATATTATATAGTCTCATCTTTACAAACGGCTCAACAATTTCCTAAAACATCTGGGCACTGTAGTTTTTAGCAAACACTACTCAAACAGGAGGAAATAGTTCATTTCTTTAGGCTCATTTCCAGCCGGGGATGTTGAGTATTTACAGCAACAGAACACACATCATAAAGTTGTTGTTGCCAACATGTTAGCATTATTTCAACATATCCTCCTCATACAACGGTTCGTATGATATCTTACGAAAAGTTATTTCTCATGTTTCGTGCATTCTCCCACGAATGTCCAGCAAGAAAGCCATCAGTGCCCCTGCAGTGCAGAACGTGAGTGTGTTTTGGGTTAAAATAACTGTTTGTTACGTAAAATAACTACATTTGTAACATAACTTAATTAGATGGCGTTAGTTAAGTTCAGTGGAAACCGCTCATAGTGATCACGTCTGTCCGGGTCAAATTGGTCACTATAAGCGGATGATTATTATAACTGGGATTTTGTTGTTGTGCATCATTTTTGTAAAGCAGATTACCATCTGACTGACATTTATTACATGAATACAAAGAAATAAAAGGGACCGCTTTGCTATTAACTGGCTCGCTGACGATTCTTCTGACGTTTCCCTCACTGAGGGAGAGGCATTGCCGTTTCTGGCTGGCTCAGCAGCACAAGCGTGCCTGCAGAATGGGGCATTACATGACGAGGCGTTATCAATGCATTTGACGAGGGCGGCTTCAACCACAGGTGCTTTCCCCTCACACACTCGTTTTTCATTCAGAAAATGCCTTTCCTTTTCCCGTCACGGTATCAATCTGCCAGGTATCCAGCCGTAAAGCAGACGGTCCTCGAGGCAAAGTATCAAGGGAGTAAAGAAAAAACAAAACTAAAATTTAATTAACGTTGGTCTAACGTAGTTTTAAAATGTTTTTTAAACACCTTCAGCGACTACTTGATTAGTATAAGCGTATTATTTAAACAGCTGAATGATTCTGTCCTAAGCTTTTTGATCCATATAAGCGGTCGATCACTGTAGTTAAGGTACATAACAAAAATAAAAGGTAAAATAAGTCAATGTTGACTTTTGGTTTCACCCGGGACACAAACCGCGGTCTCCTGGTGAAATTCATGTGTTTGTTGGACCCATCCATCTACCCCGACCTCCTCCCTAAGCAGACATTATCGCTCTTCATACTACGTCACCTGACTTCCTTAGTGGCCGCCCTGCACGTCCTGGCTCACAATTACGTGGTTTACAGAAATATGTTTTAATCAAAGTTGGCATAGGGAGGATGTCAGAGTAGGTGGATGTGTCAAACACAGGTCTTTCACCCAGAAGACCGCTGTTCATATCCCGTGTGAAACCAAAAGTAAATGTTGACTTAATTATTATTTGTGGCTTAATCAATCTGGTCCGTAAAACCCAAAACAATGAGCTGAAAGACGCTAAAACACTCCTTAGAGCTGCACATTGTGATGATAATTCGTTGTGGTTTAATCACTATGGGCGACCCCTTTCATATTACACATAGTCATTTGACCAATTCTAAATATCAAAACATTGATAAATGCAGCTTTAAAGACACTCTCCAGACCAGTAGGCCTAAATGTAAAGGAAATTCATCTGGCAAGAAGTCAAATGAAAAAAAATAAACAGTAGTGTGAGCTGCAGAGAGGAAATGTCTGTCCCCGACCCCCGTCCCTCCATCTGAAATGACTTCCCATTCAGGAAACTACACGCTGACAATTTTAATCCATCTTCCTCCAGCGTGGACCTGACACTTATTCCTCTTGTATTCCCTGTGGGCAACCTCTCTATCTATTCCTCCTTCTCTCTCCCTCTCACCTTTTGCCTCACTCGCTCACTCACAGTGACATGTGCGTTTCCTCCTGAACAACATTTCAATGTGAAAAATATTATTATGGAACCTGCAGGATACCAGCAGAGCCAGCTTTAATGTATTTGTTGTAATAACAATAGATTTATCATGATATTACAAAATCCAAACTTCTCACCAGGTATTAGGATCAAACATGACCGCACAAACACAAGTCGCTCTCAAACGATAACGGCGTTTCGTGACATAATCGTCAGGCGACAGAAATCTTTTCCTTCCACTGCAGCTGCATTTTCTCCTCGACCTTGCTGCCGCTGCTGCTGCTGCCGCTGCTGCTGCCGCTGCTGCTGCTGCCTGGACAAGAGGGCAACTGAAAAACTGATGCTGCTAGCGTGGCACATTCATAACACTGTAAACTGTGAGGGTGGCAAAAAAAATGACCTTATATGTGGACTGTATGTGTGAATGTGTGTGTGTAAGTGTGAGAGACTTAGAAACTGTCAAAACATCCATTTATCAAAGAGCCCATGAGGTCTCAGCAATGTTTTTCTCCCTCGTTCTCTCACACATACAAATATCCTGTCTGAGGCACATCAGTCACTCTGGCTACATCTACATGCACAAAATATTCTGGTGTGTTGCCCTTATTCCAGAAGAGACAGTACTCTTTCTAAGCTGTTGCATGGCTAATGGAAATAAATATTCCACTAATATTCTTACTAAGTCTTTCATAATGTTGTTGTTGTAAAACTGGGTGTGTTTAAATGTGGTCTTTTCTTTAGGGCATGCATCTCTACCTCAACATGCAACCATACAGCCATGTGTACAACCAGACCATTCACACAAAAAGGTGTATAAATGCCTCGATAATGCAACAAGGCGTTTAGCGTGCAATAAGAACGCCTTTCTTGATTTCTGTGTATCTTTTGTACGCCATGTATCCTGTACTGACTGCAATGTAAATGCATCCGCGTATAAATCAAGCGCTGGTCGTCGATCCCAACTTTTGTAGTGATCAAAAGGTGGTACTGCAACTTCCGTGTCCGTCATGTGATGCCATTGGGCCTCAAAAAGACTTTTTCCCATAGACTTACATTGGGAAAGAGACATCTGTAACTCAACGGATATTTTTTTTTTAGGTTTTTTTTTAGGTTGCGGACGCTACTGTGCACGTTCCATGTGCCAAAGATCCGGGTACTTTTCCAGACGGAAGTCGAGCCATTTAGGCTTCATGCTCCACTGAGCAACTTTCATAGGAATGAATGGATCCAGTTCTCTTTATACATCCATGCTATTAAAGCTACGGTAAGAGTTCATGACGTAGTATAAAAAGCGTTAGAGCAGGTTAGCTGTTCAGCATAAGTTACCATGGCGATCTACCCCGGTAAGAAGTGATCCACCCAGGGTTAACCCTGAAGTTACCTCGCTAATGCCAAATCCTGCTTCATAGTAGAGGCCTCAGGCTGCTTTAGCAGTGCAAACAACGGAGTTCAAACCATCAGACAGTGGTACTTTTCTGGTTTCCAGTCAGCGTGGCTGAAAAAACCTGAAAGCAGAAGCAGACCCGCAGCATATAAAGTGCTGCTGCTGGTCTGATAGCTTTGCCGAAGAATCATTTTAAATGCATCATTATCAAGCTCAAAACATAGCCGGTCTACGGCGGCACTTACTGCTCCGAGTAAATCAAACCTCCCACACGGAGGACAGCAGGTCCCTCAGCGTATAGTGACTTACTCACACCGTACAAGCCGAGCTCTCTCTAACAAACACCGTGTACACAGATTAATGACTGTCAAAACACACACTATTGCTGTCAGAGGTCACAATGGAAGCAGTATAAGCAGTAATGTATTGTTGTGAGGTTTACCGTACGGCAGAATGCTGGAAATGCTGCTGATCACAAACACTGATCAGAGGGATTTGGCCAGTTGCATACAATTTCTCTCAAGCTTATATTTGACATAATCTTACATAAAACTGTTCTTTAATATCTAAAAGTGTAAGTTAATTCCTTTTAGCATGTGGCAGAGGATATACTATACTGTGCCCTAGAGAGGAAACAATAACGTGAATAATGAGATGTCGTTTTCTATGTTTAGCGCTGGAACAAATAAAGAGGTCGTTTTTCCTGTGACCTTGTAAACTCTGTGACTCTGTTTCAACAAGACAGTTCACATGACACAATATATAAAGAGATTGAGCCCTGTTGGCAGCTAAAACAATGTATTAGCATTACCTGGAAGTAGGGTGTATAACCATGATATTTAAAAATGAGATATTGATATCATGTTCTGATTACACATATGATAATATCGTGTAAATAATTCAGTGCCTCTTAAATCATTGTATATATCTGTGGTTACAGACTCTCTCTCTTCACCTCCTCACACTCGCATTTTTGATTTTTTTCATTTGCCAAAAACAAAAAGCACAATAAACAAAGTTAATGATGAATTTGACCGATAGCATTATTATACAGTCTGGAAGTCTATTGATTTTCTCAAGTTGAGGTCTGAACTCTCAAATTACTTCACTCTTGAAGTCTTGTTGTTGACTTTGACAAAATGTGGTATTTTTTGGATTATTATGAATCCCAATGCTTTTCTCAGCGAGACCCGCCCTGCGTAGCACTCGAGTGCTAGGATCGTCCAGGCATCCATGCTTGCACAAGATACCGGTAACACGATTTGTTCAGGTCCAATGCAACTGACCGATGGGCCATCCCAGCTCATTGTCATTCCCAGGGTGTAAATTACCGACGCTTTGTCCATGCCCCTTAGCGTGTGATACCAACGCACGAGGCACCCTTTAGCGCCGGTATGAAACATTCCAGGCTTTAAATTAACAACAATGTAAATCCATCCGGGGCAATATTAAACGCTCAGAGAAAGTGGTCTGGGAATGTGGTGACCAGGGTCTGAAAATAGTAACAATAATAACAATTACAGTGATGATGGGCGGCGGAGTTAAAACGTTTGAACACCACTGATGTAGAGAACGGTGAATGAATGCATGACGGAGTGATTCTGGACACAGCCTCGGTAACTAAGAAACAACTAAGTAGTTATATGAATCTTCACCTTCAGAGACAAGTGTAGTCATTATTCCCCGTGCAGACTTATGTCACTTCTTCAGCGTTACTTCAACATCAGCACAAAAACTGTCTGACGAGAACAAAACATCATACAGCTTGTTTCACCTTCCTCAGATCCTTGCCATTCAGCACCAGATGCATACCTTATGTAACCTGACCATAAAGCCACAAAGCTCTAAATCCATTCAATCAAACATTTCATGCGCAGGAGCTCAGAGTGAAAAAATATGTCTCTCATCACGTTAGCAGTGAATATTTCTGGCATATTGAACCAATTAAATGAGACACCACGGGCTGAGTTTATGTAATGTAGATGTTATGACACGGGGGCTTGTCAGGACGGAGCAGATTCACTTCTCACGCTGATTTTACACAGAAGGAGCCGATTCGCTCAAAACTCTAATCCAATTCTTCCAGCTCTTTTCTCAGGACATGAAAGACAATCCATCTGTTCCTCCTGGCCGCCGTTCAATCACGCCGCCTTCTGTTATGTGGGCCGGAGGTGAGTTAAATGTTTCTACCACTTCGCTGACAGCCGGGGGAGTCGGGGGATGCGGTGGCATCTCGCTGCTATAAAGATCGCGGCTGGAGTCCTAATTCATCACCCCGGGCTTCATCATGTGGCATTACAATATGCTAATGTAGTGACGCCTTGCCCTCGCCGTCACCCCGTCCTCTCTCTTTCATCTTTCTCCCTCTCCTCTTCCTCCCCTCGGGGGGCCTAGGCTCCCCCCTGCTGTGATTTGCACCTTGCTGCCAATATGTGGAGGGGGCTGAAAGTGATGTCGGAGCTGATGTTGGAATTAGAGCGCTGCGTGTTGTTGTCTGGCTGCAATGGGGCGAACACGTAATTAGCCTGTAGTGTCAGCGTTACAGCCGGAGCCCGTTTACCTCGCATGCCTTCAGATGGGATAAAAAATTGGAATACCTTTGCAACAGGTGTCGCTGTAGTGGAAATGTGTGCAGTTGGGTTTTCACGGAGATACGGTTCAGTAAGGATTACCCAGCTAACAAGCTGATGCTGCCTAAATGATTGGAGGTAGATTCTACATCTGTAGTCTTAATCATTTTGGCATCAGGAGTTCAATTTGTTTAACCCCCTGAGACCCGCGATCCCGACCCACTTTACTGTCTTTCAGAGGCTGTAGCAGGTTCAGTTTTAGAGCTAGAGTGAAGGTACAGATATCATATGAAACTAAAAAAAAACTAAAAAATCCATCGTTAAACAGTCTTGGAATTACATAAATTGGGATTGTTGTACAACTGTATTCATGTGTGATGATGTTAGTCCCCATAGTAGACATTTAATTGTAGTGAGACCATTTTTTTAATCTTGACCTCACTGTATAAAATGACCTGTGGTGACCTCTAGGATAATCACAGCCTCATGAAACGTTACAGCCACAAACTACAGACCTAGAGCATTCAGAGGATGGATGGATCAGACTAGAGACCTAGAGCATTCAGAGGATGGATGGATCAGACTAGAGACCTAGAGCATTCAGAGGATGGATGGATCAGACTAGAGACCTAGAGCATTCAGAGGATGGATGGATCAAACTAGAGACCTAGAGCATTCAGAGGAAGGATGGATCAGACTAGAGACCTAGAGCATTCAGAGGATGGATGGATCAGACTAGAGACCTAGAGCATTCAGAGGAAGGATGGATCAGACTAGAGACCTAGAGCATTCAGAGGATGGATGGATCAGACTAGAGACCTAGAGCATTCAGAGGATGGATGGCTTTCCTAGCTAGATTGACAATAAGGGGGTTTCTGAGCAGTTTACACAACAGGAGTGATCGCCATCCAATCGCCGAAAAATGCAATTCTTGCAGAAATCTCCAAATGTCAAAAGTTTTTGATACCAAATCACAGCATGGCTTTTTCTATGGTGTTCCTCAAGGTCTTGGTGTCTTAATGTGGTATTTTGGAGGGATTATTGATCATTTTTATCAATTCTCGAGTGATAAAAAAAATGGCAAAAATTGCTGCAACAACTTATGAGACAAAAGTGAGCATGGGGATTGACCATCATATACATCTATCATAATGTTTTTCATGTTTATTTCTGATTTATGACTAGAACAACTTGACACACATCTGCATCCCAAATTAATCTTCATGTTCCCAGCTTTCAGACGATGTACACCACTTCTATGTGACATCTACTGTTGACCTGCTATCTCCCCTAAAGACCCCCTGTACCACCCTAAAAAAAGACAAAAACAGGTCTATTGTGGGTCTCAGAGGGTTAAAAGAGTTTTCCTATGCTGTAAAGATGTTGTGGATATTTTGTTCTTACCCCATGTGACGGATACGTTAGCCAGCCCCAGTCTCCTGTGATCGTCGTCGTATCCAGTAGGTTCACTGCAGAGTGAGAGAAATAACAAAACAACAACAGAGGAGTTAAGTGATGAACTTTAAATGATTGTATTTTTCTGTCCTCCCCCATCCATCCTGTCCTTCATCACCATCCTCTGTGTGCACTGGCACCCGACAGAGTCACGCACACACACACACATACACCTGTCTGACAGGTGTGACTTATGAGGCGGGACGGTCGTCACGGCAACTCTGAGCCAGGTGTCGCAGCGTGTGATGTCACCTTGACCTGGTTCACCCGCCGAGCCCTTGGAGCTGGGACCTCGGCGGTCCAGGCTCAGAATAGAACAGGAAACAAAGCGTTTACTGTTAAATGTGCACGTGAAACAGTACGCTATCTGAGCGCTGAAACATCCAATAAACTGATGATTTAAATATGAAACTCAGACTGCAACTCAGGCACTGCTTTCAAGTTATTAACAACAGCTCAACATGTAGACATTTCAATACATCTCAAGTTGGGTACAAAACAACATAGTGCACGACAGCAACAGTGTGTGTGTGTGTGTGTGTGTGTGTGTGTGTGTGTGAGAAAGCAACACTGTCTATAAATCCAGACAGACAACAAGGACTTAAAAAATAGACAAGCGTACTGAGGGTACAATAAATTAACAAGATATTACCAACCTGAAGAAAACATTTAATTAATTATTATTCAAAATGATAAATACTGGGACATTATAAATGTTAGCTCTTACATACATTTTAGGGATATAATCTGTTGAGGTAAAATTAGTTGTCAGATGACAGACATGACTTTAATGACTTTCAAACAAGTGGGCGTACATTTGTACTAATATTCACTGTAATATATCACTACCACCTACAACACCTACGCCTAGGAGGATTTAGTAGTTTTGTATGCTGATTTCTTCTCTCAAAAAGACAAAATAAGAATTAACAGTTTTATTAGCTTATCTTATTATTTAAATGAAAGTTGTACGGTAAACAGAGACAATCTGTAAAAGTGAATTTGACCTTGTGTTACTAGCCTGAATTGAACCACTGGCAAGACGATGAGAACGACCGTATTATATTATATACGTATAGTATTGTTAATATATATAAATAGAAATCCATCATTTAAATTAAATTATTTATTTATGTATAAAGTGTCCACATTTATACCCAAATCCTACCTATCCTATATCCTTTTTCTCTTTTTACTTTTTATTGTAAGAAGGCGGTCAAGCTAAGTCAAACAGGTCGAGTGAAATGATTTTAATTCAGTAAATATAGCCAATTTACACATATGTATTGTGGGTATATTATTAAAATATTGTGTATATGATTAAAATATAATAAAACAACATGATAAGGTGTTTCAGTTGAAATAAGGTATTGCATTAACTATAGTAAATTAGGGCTCTGTATTGGCAACGATCTGGCGATACGATCTGTGTCATGATTCAGGGGTTACGATTCAGTATAATGCAGTACTGAAAGCAAGGCGATATAATGTGATTTTTTAAAATCTAATTTTAGGAAAACTCATAGTATAAACAACTCAACACCATATGCATAAAAGCGGAGTAAAAAAAGTTAACTTTTTTATGCAATCAGAACAGCAGGATGAGCATTTATCACAGAGGACGCATATCATTTGCAAATTAGATGAGAGCACTGACTGTGTTAATCTTTGGATGCAAACTATTAATTAAAAATCAAGTGTTTTTTTTAGAATCAATGCAGTATCACAAAACATAATATTGTGATTTGTTTTTACACCTCTACAGTAATGCATATGAGGTAATAACAGTACGTTCATGTTGTCACGGCAGGGAGGAGGAGGAGGAGGGGGAAGGGAAGAGAAAGCCAGAAGACAGAACAACCCGTTAGTTTGTGCATCAAATTATTATTTGTAATGTGCAATAGTCTTGGCGCTTTATTCTATTTATTCCTTAATTCTTTTATCTCGTCTTGTTTTTATTCTTGTATTTATTGTTTTTATTTCAGATATTTTTATTCTTGTACTTTTATTGATCTTGCACCTCCCCGTATGCCGCCTACTGTGTTCCCTCTGTCATCGATGATGGTGCAGTATGAATGTGTTTATGTCTCGGTGGACTGCAGAAACTGAATAGCCCTTTGGGGATAAATAAAGCTTTCTGTATCTGTATCAGTGAATTGATCTACCGTACACGTTCACAGAGCTATTTCATATTTATTATAACATACTGTGTCTAATTACTCAAGGCCATTTTAGGAGCTAGGTGAAAGAACTGCTTTTAGTGCTGGCACACTAAATATTTATGGTGTTACTTTGTAATTATTATAATACATTTGGCAATGATAGCAATGCTGTTTGACTTTAAAAGCAGTGTATATGGTTTGGCCGGGGCATATTTTGAGTTCTGGTGTTGAGTTCTTGTTGCTGTGGATTGTAGTTAATTGAACGCCCGGTGCGTTTCATACCGGTGTTACAATGAAATCTGTGACCGCAGAGGAGCCAGCAACATGAGGTCACCATGTCTGACCCCACTCTACCTACCGTTTGCTTTTCTTTAAGAGTTTTCTGAAAATAACTTTGAAGTAAAAATATTAAAATAATTAGAAAATGTCTCGTATTTATGACATATTACACAGGTAAAAGTGGGGTCAGAAATAGTGACCTCATACGTTGTCGGCTCCTCTGCTGTCACAGATTTTAGTGTAACACGGCGCTATGTTGTTAATAAACACACGCCAAAACCTCGATATTTAACGACCTGGGAATGATAACGGGCTGGCCTGTTTGTGTGACAGCTTCTCCTCCACTCTCATGTCAAGTTGAAACATGTTCTTCGCCTCTACTTGCGACACCTATAGAGCGAATTTGCATCTGTTTGCGCCCACTCACATCTTTCCATTGACTTTGTATACAATCTTGCTGCTTCTAAAATTCACTTCACATCCTGTCTGAGCACACCTTTAGATGTGAGTGGCAGGATATTACAAGAAAGAGGGATGGAAAGATGAAGAAAAAGTGGATGGAAAACTTAATGAATCACTAATTCTACCCACTGGCAGTGTCCATATCCTCTGCTCTAGCTAGGTGTGTGTGTGTGTGTGTGTGTGTGTCTACCCTTCAACACTTCCAGCTAATATGATCTCTGCCCCAGGGCTGCTTGTCAAGCAGCCAAGTGATGTTACTCACATTAGAATGAGTTTAACAAAACACTTCACACTTCTTAGCTCTCCGTCTCTCATCCTTCATCTTTCTGTCTGACACTTTGCTCTCTTCCTGTCTCTCCTGCATGTTAAAGCTGCAAAATGCCACGTTTTTGCCTTGAAGCAGGAAGTGAACTGCAAGGTCTGCCCCCCCCTCCTCTCAGCTGGCCAAGTTCATGTCCGTATACTTTTTACTCATACTGATGAGTTCCCAGATACACACTGACTCTACCATCTCTCTGTGGTTTCTTAGAACATGCTGCAAACTGAAAGTTCAAGAAACAGCTGACATTAGATGTTCTGAATATGCACGGTTTAGTAGATGTTTCTTACCCGACAAAAAGGAAATCATGATATGTTTCCTTTTTCTTTAACAGTTAATAAAACTATCATGACTGAAGAAATCAATAAAACAGCATGTATACAGAAAAATCATCAAAACAAGAACCACTCACACAGTTTGACTGACAAGTGACTTCTGGTATCTGCAGAAAACATCCCAGTGCAGAGTGTAGACCTGCAGCCGTGGTCCGCTCACACAGGTGGTTTCACTTGAGCCTGATTGGACCTCCTCTCTGGATCATGTGAGCACACTGAGGCCCTGTTCAGACCTGGTATTAACATGCGTCCTCAGTGATCCGATCACAAGTGGACAGCTCTCAAGACGCATTGAGATCGGATCTTTCAGACCACATTCAGAGGTGGTCTGGGCCACATATGATCACATTCTTTTAACAATGTGTCCTGGGCCATATTAAGGACCGCCTACTCTACTGATGTCCAGCTGGGATCAGCGGGATCACTGCGCTCCTTAGGCGAGTTCTCGTCTGCCTCGCAGCATGGAAACGTCCTCTGTGCTCTACGGTATTCTGTCTGTACAACTGTATATTATTCAAATATACCTTATTTATAGTAAGTCCCCTGGGACCGCCGGTCCAATAACCTTGTATTGTGATGTTATAAAAATGTTAATAAAATGCACCCGAATTCAAGATATTACTACTGACATTCCTGTAATATTAAGTCATAACCTCTGCTGTATTAGCCGTGTGTTTACTGCGTGTTTATTTGCATATAGAGCGGGGAAGTGAGATCAGTTCACAAGTGGCCACTGGAGACGCATGTGGAGACGCATTCTAATGCCAGGTGTGAACAGATGTACTTAAAGCTGTCCACTTGTGATCCGATCACTGAGGAGGCATGTTAATAGCAGGTCTGAACAGAGCCGATGACTGACTGACATCTAACTTTCTGGTTAACGTTTATTGCACCTGTTGGGACAACAATATGATTCTTTTACAGCTGCATATGGAATATGTTTTGGCCAGTAGGAAGGAACTAAGTACAGAACATGCTCTTTTTCATCACCTGATGAAGTCCAATATGCTCTTCTGAATTCAAATAACGTGTTTAGTTTTAAAAAGGTATCTGACAATCAATAATTATATTACACCAATGCAATCCTTGTGTTTTATGTTTACTAGTGTTATTATACAGTTTTCAAATAAACCATGTTTTGGTGGATTTTGGGAGACAAAACATATTTTTTCCTCTGCTGAGGTGCTGTATATAGAGTTGAATGTTGTCCATGGTGTTGAATGTTGTCCATGGTGTTGAATGTTGTCCATGGTGTTGAATGTTGTCCATGGTGTTGAATGTTGTCCATGGTATTGAAAGGTGCGCTAAGCTCTGAAATAATTCTCCCCCATCCTGATGAAATCTATGGTCCATGCATAAGCGCATACATGTCAGTGTGTGCACGAGCGTGCGGTACACTTAAAGGGATAGTTCAGGTGTTTTGAGTGGGGTTGTATGAGGCACTATCATTTGCTAATTAGCTCTAACTACAAAGTCCAGCTGAGTCTGAAGGGAATGACAGTAGTTTTGCAGGTATTGGGTCATAAACAAATTCAAACGTTGACCTGATGATGGTGCTAATCAGGGAATCATCACAGTAGTTTAAATGCATCCTCTGGGCTCCATGAATGTCTGCACCATATCTGCTGGCTGACCACAGTAGAACTAGCTGATAATTAACTGTTGATTGATTGAATGTTAATTTATGAAATACTAATGGAGCTTTACGTACTTTAAGTCTGGTGACTTTACAAACTCCTGGCATTGCTCTGCTCATCTCCAGCCTGACCATCCAGAATAATTAACCCCTGTGTGGGCTGATGGAGCTTTAACACCTATGATATCCAAACATATTCACTGATTCTGCAGATCACTTTATTAAAACTGTACCGGGCAGTATGGCTCTTTGGTGGCTCCAGATAGCAGGAGTCAGGCGTTCTGAAAATAATGAATTTCAATAGAAAGAAGTGTCGTAACGTGACAGTAAACTGCACACAGGATGCTCGTGTTTACCAACCTGCACAGAGGCTAAATGTAATCTGGGTTGCAGTCTAACACTAAACAGTGCTGCTGTGTTGGAGTTTTGTGTTTTGCTCTGAAGTGTCAATTTGTCTCTTCCCGTGGGTCAAGAAGTGTCTGCACCCACAATTCATAGAGGCAAATAGGATGAGTGTAATGGGGATGGAGCACTCTTGTCTGCTGCAGCTCCACTTCATGATTTAGGCTAATAAGACGGGAGTATTTTTCCATTAAAATCTCGCCAAGTGGAGCCTTGTAATTTTCTCTGTGCAAAGACTGTTGCTTCCCACACAAACACTCACGTGTTGCAATTAGCTGGTGTGTCGCTCCTCCTAATTTGGGCACTGGGCCGCCGTGGAGGGCAGTGGGTCAGAACACGTAGACAGATGGCGGTGCCACCGTCCTCCCATCCCTCCATCCATCCCTCCCCCCATCTACCAGCCTTCTCTCCGCCTCTCCCTCCCTCAGGGCGCCGGCGTCCCGCCGTCTCGTATTGATGATGCGATGGCCCCTCGCGCTCCAGCCAAGGTCACAAATGGATGCCGCCAATTACACTCCTCTGAGTGCTCTTCATCGGCCCACCAAAGTGACATAATGAAAGCGGCGTGCTGGCACAAGTGGATTTAATAATTCTTCCGTGCACCGAGAGAATTTTGCTCTGCTATACTGTTATTATTAAAAAAAAATAAGAGGACAAATATATCCCAAAACATGTGAGGCGGCGTTTTATCACCACAGCAGGCTGTGTGAAGATTCATGAGCCGGTCCCAGTGGTATTAATTTAATTTCCACTCAAATGAGAAATCCCTCCGTCTTTGAAGGTGGTGGGAGTCATTTATCTCATTTGCTCTGGCTGTCTGAATTATGACTTGTATACAAGCGATAGGGTTTAGTGGCGTGTTTGCTGCTTTGCTTTAATGTGACAGGAACTGTGTGAATAAAACAGAGGACAGGCAATAATTAGCACTTTGTTGTTTTCTCCCACTTGCACTTCTTCTCATCTTACAGGCACAAAAACAGAAGTGAAGCCCAACAAACTCTCTCTCTCTCTCTCTCTCTCTCTCTCTCTCTCTCTCTCTCTCTCTCTCTCTCTCTTTCTCTCACTGCATCCTCCACCTTTATGGACAGGTTTTAGTTTGTGTTTCTGATAGAGCTAAAACTCGATTGAAATATTTAACCGCTATTAATTACAAATGAATTGCAAATTTTTTTATCTATTCAAAATGTACCTTAAATGGAGATTGTCAAGTATTTAATCCTCTTATCAACATGGGAGTGGGTAAATATACTGCTTTATGCAAATGTATGTATATATTTATTATTGTAAATCAATTAACGACACAAAACAATGACAGATATTGTCCAGAAACCCTCACAGGTTAGGCTACTTAGCATAAAGTGGGCATGTCTGTAAAGGGAGACTCGTGGGTACCCATAGAACCCATTTTCATTCACATATCTGGAGGTCAGAGGTCTTCGAAAATGGCCATGACAGTTTTTCCTCTACAAAATTTAGCATAACTTTGGAGCATTATTCAGCCTCCTTCCCAACAAGTTAGTTTACATACTAACATGGTTGGTACCGATGGATTCATTAGGTTTACTAGTTTCATATGATACCAGTATCGTCACTCTAGCTTTAAATCCTACAACCTAAAAATCGCAAGTTGCATTAATTCGTTAAAGAAATTAGTGCCGTTAAAATGAATTTGCGTTATTAACGTTTTAACTTTGACAGCCCTACTTTCTGGCGAGATGTATTGAAACAAGTCTTGATTTAGAACCGGCTGACTGAGAACGAGCTCTAAAGACAGAGGCGTCCTGTAGCTCCAACAAAAAAACAAAGAACTGCAGCAGTGAAGAGGTTAACGCCTTTGTTTGGCGGAGGAGGCGGGTGGAGGGACCAAGTGCTTCTCCTCGAGGACTCTGGGCTTGAAATTGAGTTTGTTCCTGTTTCACAGCGTTCTTGTTCATAACAGCAACACAAACCACCAATACCAGCCCTCCACTCGTCCCCACACCTCCACCTCCACCTCCACCTCCACCACCACCAATTTCTCTCCCTCTCTACCCTGTACTTCTCCACATCTTGGAGGGCGCCAAATGAAAAAGCTGTCCGCCGACTTGAGAGCTTGTTTTTGCTCGCTCAGAGACACGCCACATATTTCCCAGGGCGGTGGTCAACTCCCCCCCCCCCATTACTTCTCCCCGCTCCTCGCCCCCAAGACTCAATCTGGCCTGTAGGTTAGCGGGTTGTGGTGGACGCCCTGCGGCCTGGCACTCATGTCGCGGACATGTATCAAATCAGCCAGGCCCGCCGATGCTTTTGAACTGCACCGACGCTCACACACACACACACACACACACACACACACACACACACACACACACACACACACAGTCTATCTGTCCCTGGCAGTGGTCATGGCGGGCTGGAAGAGGGAGTGTATGTGTCTGAAGTCAACATGGAAGAATTATGGGCTGTCTTGGAGGAAGTGGAGTTTGCCTGCAGCGCCTGCGGAGACTCCATGCAGCCGACAACAACAACACCGCCTTTTAAAAAATACACACACACACAGAGAGAGAAAGAGAAGGGGGGGGAACTATAGGAGTAAATGGCAGAATGGAGCAGATGCTCAAAACCTCATTTCCACCCCAAAAGACACGGCCATTCATTTTAAAGGAGAAACGTGCAGCCATTATTCTACACTATGTGTCTAAACACACACAATAACACACACATAGTATATATGAGGGGTGTGACGAAAAATTGCGATATAAAAACATGACGATATGCATCGTCGAGACGAAAACTGAATGGTGATATCAGGGCATCATAGGTACATCTAGTCATACAAGCACTGATCTGCAGTCTCTCATCTTTTTCAGTGCTTTGTTTGAACAGACGAGGGCGCTCTGAGTTCAGACCAGCAGGTGAAGCACCGCCCCCACCGCCGTCTTGTTATCAATAGATAGTCGGACGAGGGACGCTACAATCTGACAGTGAACGCAGCTTAAGGACTCAGCTCAGAGCGGCAGGTGTCATATTTCACACACACGTTGACCAGAGAGAGTTGACAGACCGAGAGATGGCGGAGGATTTGGTGTCGAAGCGAAAAGCAAGCGCGCCTATTTGGCAATATTTCAGATTTAAACCCGATGATATAAGGGAACCATAACGTTAATGACGTAGCATTAATCGCCGCGAGGAGGACGGAGCGGTCACAGCCGGTGTGCCTGGCGCCAGGTAGACCCCTGCGGCCCCGTTGCTGGACCGGAGAGGTCAGACACACAGCCAGCCACCAGACGGTAAACATCAAAGTAAGAAAGCTGCACATGATGACCGTCATCTTTTCCCGTAAAAAGTCTGGTTTAATCGGTAACACCGGTGATGTCACAAGTTTATTAACCGGTGGGAGTATTTCCTCACCGTCACATCTCTAGTGCTGGTGTGGTTAGTGCACCGTCACATCTCTAGTGCTGGTGTGGTTAGAGCACCTTCACATCCCTAGTGCTGGTGTGGTTAGTGCACCGTCACATCCCTAGTGCTGGTGTGGTTAGAGCACCGTCACATCTCTAGTGCTGGTGTGGTTAGTGCACCGTCACATCCCTAGTGCTGGTGTGGTTAGAGCACCGTCACATCTCTAGTGCTGGTGTGGTTAGTGCACCGTCACATCTCTAGTGCTGGTGTGGTTAGAGCACCTTCACATCCCTAGTGCTGGTGTGGTTAGAGCACCTTCACATCTCTAGTGCTGGTGTGGTTAGAGCACCGTCACATCTCTAGTGCTGGTGTGGTTAGTGCACCGTCACATCCCTAGTGCTGGTGTGGTTAGAGCATTTGCAGCTGATCTGCAGCCAGGCATTAATGTAGGAGTCAGGTGAAATTAGCATAGAAGTTGTGTGATGTTTTGTATTTTGTGTCTTTTAAATAAAAGGCTTTTTTTTCACTCATATATTTTCATCATTCAAGTTGTGTTAAAATTGTTGATATAATATCGTATCGAGATCGTGAACCCAATATCGTGTATTGTATCGTATCGTGAGCTGACTGAATCGTCACACCCCTAGAATATATACATTCATATAACAGAAAAATTATGATGATCCACTAACAAACAACAAACATGGACAAACACACACATGGACAGCTGACACATACATGTACACACACACACACACTCAGAGACACATTGATGGCACAGCTCTCGGGCCAGAGCGGGACAATGACAGCTGTGTAATTATCTCATCAACACCTCCCTTCTCTAACAAGCTTCTCCTTCTCTTCTCTCTCTCCTCGCCGCCGCCTGTGAAGCTCCTCATCAGCGCCGCGACCAGAGGAGACGATAAAAGCCTTCACTGCAGAGATGAGAGGAGCTCCACCAAAAACAGCAAACCCTCCCTCTCGCTCTCTTATTTTCAAACACACACACACAGACAGCCATCTTCTATCCTTTCTAGTTCTGTTTTGCATTTGCTCCACAGTTCTAACGCCAATTCCCCACTCTCCCATTACGAGAACAAGTCCATATGAATTACTACCTCTCAAAGAAAAGAAAGCACTCTCAGCCTTTGTTCATTCACGGCAGCACAAACCAACACAAAAATGAATTGAAATAATTATTTCATCAGCAGTGCTGCCTATTATTTAGTTGCTTTTTGTTAATGCTGATGGCGACTAGTGATAGGAGGTTTAGGGAAGTGTGCTGAACTAAATTAGACACGTGAAATGAGAGGTTGGAATAGAATTACGGGTATTCAATGACTCCTTTGATTCGCAAATTGTTAATTTGGCGCTTGTGAGCAAATAGAGGCGAAGGGAGCACAGAGGTAGTGGATCATGTTATTGCTGCACACAAGGACGCTCAAGTACACAAACACGGCGGGCGTTTAAAGCAAGTCTCTGTCTCCAGCATTTTCACATGCAAAACACAAAGTAAGAATGGTGAGATTCCTCAGTGCTGCTTCTTTGAGAAGTGTCATCTTTATTCTGGATAATAAGGACGTCACCGACTGGAAGATGCCGGGCATTTGTAAGAAAATATAATTTTACAAAGAGCATATCCAGAGCCGTAGTCAGGATTTTAGAAATACTCACCCAGCAGAAACCAACGGAGTCATTTTGGAGAAGTTACCAACCGAACGTTGTATAATTCTCTGAATATTTAAAAAAACGTAACCCTGTTGGCAGAATATCTTTTTGTCATTTCACGTTGGATAGATGGCCAACGTGTCAACGTTGCTGAACCAAAAATGTGTTTCATATCAGCCTCACGCTGCAGAAATGCACAATGACACGTGGGCCCTTTAGAATCTTCACCACCCCGGTTGTTAACCCACGACTTATTTCATTTCATCTTATTTATTTATTTTACAATTTGATTTAAATTTAATAACATCATTTACACTTCACATTAACATAAACTTCTCATCATATGCAATACTACTTCATTACTACTAGCATAATTATTTTTATTTAACTTATCTTTTTTACTAATTTTACTAACTGTATCTTACTTTATTGTTTTTCTATTCGCTACTGGTGCTAGAAATAGTACTTTTTATTTAATACACTTGAACTTGTTGTAATTTTGAACAATCTCTGGCACAAGAATTTCCTTTGGGATTAATAAAGTTCTATCTTATCTTATCTTAAACACATGGCCACACAAACCCGTATTTTATTTTAGTATAAACTGAGATATATGTACTGTAATTCCCCCCCTCACTATTTTCTGTTTCTGTGTACACATTTTTGATTTTGTTGGAATCAAATGTGCGTTCAGATGGAGCCGTCATTGTGGTGACGCCAGGCTTCCCTAAAGAGTCTGGTTAGTGTTTGACAACATGTCCTGCATAAACAGAGCGTCAGTAAAAAATACTGTTTCTAAACTGACTTTAGAAAAGTTTACTCAGCCAGCCAGTAATCCTTTTTTATTTTACAGAGTCGGGAACAAAATAGCGGTGGCTGTTCTGGATGACAAACGGCCTATAAATAACCCACAACACATGGGAGAGAAACTCCAAGCTGCGATCATCACACCCGATACACAACATATCTGTGATGCTGCAACTGCTTTCTACCCAACCTGACATATGTCGCCACACATTACGCCAGCTTCTTCTGCTTATTTCTCCTCGTTTCTTATTTTCTTCTACATCATGTTAACAAGCATTTTTTGTGTAGTTCTTTTTTGTTGTAAATCCCATGAACTCATAAAAATGCTCTCATTAAGGAAAACTGACACTTTATTTTAAACCTCCTATTTATCATGTAGAAGCTGTAAATAAACATTTAATAAATGGTTAATACCACACTATAACACATTATAATATAGTTGTAAGCAGGTATAAAAACAATTTGAACTGTTTATTAATGTATTTGTCAGCTATTATAACTCCTCCTGTGAAGCATCTGTAACTGGTGTATAATATATATATATATATATATATTATATTAATATAATATATTATTAATATAATATATTATATTAATAATATATTATATTATTATATTATATTATATAAATATAAATATATAGGAATAATTGACAATATAACACAGTTTATATGGATATACCATATAACAAACTTATTATTAAATATTTATCTATTTCCCTCCATCCCCTGATGAAGGCCATGACACGCGGATGAAAGCTCAAGGAGAAGTTTCGTACTGTAAGTGGACCTTGAGTTAAGATTTTTTTGTTATTCATAAACAGTTTTAAAACCACTTGTAAATGATTTGTGCATGTGTATAAATACTTAAATACTATAAAAATGTTTTAGAACATATAATCATAATAGATTTACACATTTAATATTTAATATCAACATTAATAATAACATTAATGAACACTTAAAAATGTCCAAGACATGTTTCAAACTACATTATAATGTCTTGTAAATAACAAATTAATGAAGATATTTGTGCTGCTTTTAAATAATAAATACATGGGGTTAAAGTAAATTGGCAAAAATGAAATAAAAAACTATGACTTAATTATAATTAATAGTCGAGCAAATTTTAAGCAAACTTTTGAAATGTCACAATAAAAAATAAATGTGAATAGGCGCATTTCCATCAGCTGGTTCGGAGCAAATAAAGTCGGCTGCAGCGTAGTTTGGTCAGAAGTTGGCGCTATAGGCGACGCATGGCTGTAATCTGTCAGTAAACAGAGGAGAAGAAGAAGTAGAGGGTGAGAACCGGAAACAAAACAAGTGGCCATCTAACCGTCTACGAGAGGAAAACGGAGAGAGGTCTTCAGGAATTAGTGTCAATTGGACAAGTTTTAATTGTTCTTTCATGTCAGCTGGTATTGGCCGTGTTTCATGCTCTCCAGAGATGAAGACAAGCATTCGCCCATTATGGGAATATCCGAGAGACGATGTATTCGCATCCATAATCCATTTCCATATGTCTTTTCTACTGCGATACTTCAAAATGGGCAAAAAATATGTGAATGGAAATACGGATAGCCGGTGCATTCAGTGTCGTTCCTCCTTCACAGAACAGCGTGTAACGTTTAGGGGAATCTATTGGCAGAAGTTAGAATATGATTATTATTACCTTCGGCCTAGGAAGGTTATGTTTTCACCGGCGTTGGTTTGTTGGTTTGTTGGTTTGTTGATCTGTTAGCAGGTTTACTCCAAAAGTCCGCAATGGATTTGAATGAAATTTTTTTGGAGGGGTGGGGTGTAGCATAATGAACAATCCATTAGATTTTGGTGGCGATCCGGATCATGATCTGGATTCAGGAATATTTTTCAGGATTCTGATCAGCCTGAGCATTAAGACTTCAGGGTATAACACATGCACAGTGTAACTGATGAAGCACTGATGATGCATGACCCCGCCTCCTTCTGAGAGCAGAGAGATACGTGTGTGGATGTGTGTGCGGGAGCTGCTGTCCGTCCGTGGTGAGAAAGAACAAAGCTGTAGATGACGGGATGAGAGACAACGTATTGTAACGTTATACTGACATGACAAGGCTGCTGAATGAGAGAGGCATCCGCCGACACCTCACACGAAAACACACCGTGTTAATAACAAGCCGAGCACCTCACGGTACCGCCAGCTGGGAGCTGGGATCTGGTTTTAAAGTCACGCACCTTGGCGGAGGTCTGCGCTAACCTGAAAATAAGAGTTGTTGCGTTTTCGTTACCTCAGAATGAGACGTTTATATCTACATATATGGAGCCGGCCGCCATGTTTCTAAAAGTAGCCCAGAGCGGACAATCCAAACACCGGCTCCAGGGAGGGACATTCATGTTTTTGCGTCAGCCACCGTAGTTCTCCTACACGCTTGGCACACGGGAGAAGTTTCAGTTGGTTGCAATCTGCAACCTCACTGCTAGATGCCGCCAAATCCCACAAACTCAGCAGTTCTAATCCAACATGCTGTGCATAAACACAACACTGCTCCAGCCAATCAACAACAGGGGTGTTCATACTCGTGCACAGGACAGGGGAAAGGCCGTGGATGTATAAAGAGAAAGGCAAATCTGGAGGGGGGGGTGGGGGGGGTTGTTTGGGAGTTGAGTTCAGATATCAACAATCTTTCTGCAGAATCGCTGACTCCACCTTTAAAGTTAACTTCACTGCTGCTCCCCTCTGTCACAGATCACTACCTTCTCATCAGTGATGAGCATTCACACTCACATACAGTGTGTGTGTGTGTGTGTGTGTGTGTGTGTGTGTGTGTGTGTGTGTGTGCGTGTGTGTGTGTGCGTGTGTGTGTGTGTGTGTGTGTGTGTGAGCTGCTCTGAGGCATTTATTCACACCGACCCAGCTCTAACTCATCACTACTCTCAGCGGGACGAAACACCATCAAGTCCAACTTTCTGCATTCTGATAACATCATTACAGACGCGACTACACGCAGATCTTCTTAGAAGCCGCTGTGTCGAGAGTTTATCTCTCCCGACAACAGAGAAACGTCTGATCAGCAACAACATGATTGTCATAATAACAAGACGTGGAGTCCATTGTACTAGGCGGGTTAAACAGGAAGGCAAAGACAATGAAGTGCTTATATTAAGAGTTCAACCTGCCACATGTTTTAGATATGGTGACAGAGTCCTTGACGTTGTCTGGAGGCAGCTCGCTGCACTTGGTTGAGAGTGTAGACAGAGAATTATTAGTTTCTGTGGAAAGAAAGAAAACTAGACGTGTTTGCTGCCGTCATGAATTACAAACAGTCACGTCAAACGTCTTTTGTTGTTCTTCCCTTCCTCCTCAACCCCAAGTCTTTGCTCCTCACTGAAGATGTAAAGCTTTAACAAAAAGGCTCAGTCATTTCCTAAAACATCTGGTCACTGTAGAGGGCAGGTCCGTTATCTGTTCCTTATGTAGAAACAAATGTAAAGATATTCTGAATATAGCCTACACTTGAACTAATATTGTGTTTTTTAGGTGTCTAAAACGCGTTTTTCTGCTGCTGCCGTCCACAGATGCTTAACCTCGCCGTCATGGGGAGCTGAAGCTCTCTTCAAAGCGACCAGACTCCATTAACAAAAACAGTTTAAAATATTTAATCGCAAATTAATCGCACATTTTGTATCTGTTCTAAATGTACCTTAAAGGGAGATTTGTCAAGTATTTAATGCTCTTATTAACATGGGAGTGGGCAGATATGCTGCTTTATGCAAATGTATGTATATATTTATTATTGGAAATTATTTCACGGCTGTGTTGAATACTCGATTCTGATTGGTCAATCACGGCGTTCTGCGGTCTGTAATTTCTGTATAGCAGACCGTTGCTATGGGCGCAGCTCTGATGTCGGACTCTGGAGGAACGTTTTTGTGTCAAAATATTGATCTCTTAAGTAGCCGTGTGATAAGTACGAGATAATGTACAGCTAGCTAGCGGGTCATTGTTGTGAAAGAAACCCCTTCAGGGCGATGAGAGCCCCGGCATCGCCGTGTCGGGGATTCTTTCACAACAATGACCCGCTAGCTAGATGTACATTATCCCTTACTTAATTAAAAACACAAAACAATGACAGATATTGATCCAGAAACCCTCACAGGTACTGCATTTAGCATAAAACAATATGCTCCAATCATAACATGTCAAACTGCAGCCCAACAGGCAACAACAGCTGTCAGTGTGTCAGTGTGCTGACTTGACTATGACTTGCCCCCAAACTGCATGTGATTATCATAAAGTGGGCATGTCTGTAAAGGGGAGACTCGTGGGTACCCATAGAACCCATTTACATTCACACATCTGGAGGTCAGAGGTCAAGGGACCCCTTTGAAAATGGCATGACTGTTTTTCCTCGCCAATATGGAGCATAAGTTTGGAGCGCTATTTAGCCTCCTTTGCGACAAGCTAGTATGACATGGTTGGTACCGATGGATTCATCAGGTTTTATAGTTTCATATGAGCTTTAAAACTGAGCCCGCTACAACCTATAAATCGCAAGTTGCGTTAATACGTTAAAGAAATTAGTGCCGTTAAAACAAATTTGCATTAACGCGTTATTATCACGTTAACTTTGAAAGCCCTACTTTCTGATTTTATAACCTAATTTTCAGATTTTGTGAAATGGATTGAAACAGGCCTTGATTTAGCTCCAAAGACAGAGGCGTCCTGTAGCTCCAGCAATAATTTCTGCAGCAGTGAAGAGGTTAACGTCTTTGTTTGGCGGAGGAAGCGGGTGGAGGGACCAAGTGCTTCTCTTCGAGGACTCTGGGCTTGAAATTGAGTTTGTTCCTGTTTCTAGTATGCAATTTCGTAGCAGCAGACCGGTCAGGGTGCACCGCGCTGACCCGTGTCCACGACAGAAGCGCCTCCAATGGGCACGTGAGCATCAAAACTGGACCACAGAGCGATGGAAGAAGGTGGCCCGGTCTGATGAATCACGTTTTCTTTTACATCATGTGGACGGCAACGAGTTGGAGGTGTTGACTTTTCCAGATCTCAATCCGATGGAGCATCTGTGGGATGTGCTGGACAAACAAGTCCGATCCACGGAGGCCCCACCTCACAACTTACAGGACTTAAAGGATCTGCTACTGACGGCTTGGTGCCAGATACCACAGCAGACCTTCAGAGGTCTAGTGGAGTCCATGTCGCCACGGGTCGGGGGGGGACCTACTCAATATTAGGCAGCTGGTCGTAATGAGAATGTTATAGCTGATCGGTGTATATGCGTCTCTGTTGGCCAGATCTTTGTTGTTTTTCCAGGGTTCCTGCATCCAGACGGAGGTGGTGATGCACCTGAAGCTGATTGGATTACTGCCAAAACAATTGGGAATTTCTTCAAGCATCATTCTTCATATTCAATATACGTATTGTTCTGCCTTCCTTGTCCTTTGCTTTTTTGTATGTTTGCTAACTTCAATCTAAATGTATTTTATGATACAACAATTCAAGACACTACACATGTTCTGGTTTATTCTGAAATACAACATAGGTTATATTTAAGTTCTGTTGCAGTTGTTCCCTTCCTATGCATGCTCTCCCATATGTCTAATTTAAAACGGTGGTTTGGTCAGTGCTGTTGCATTTCTATGGTAACATCTTTTTATCTTTAGCTGTTGCTGTTGACACTCTTCCTTTCTTTCTTTCTATCCTCTTAGTATTTGTTGCAGCAGTGGCCTATTTTCCCCACAGGGATCATTAAAACTTCATCTCGTTACCTCTACACCTACACTAACCTTCTTCCCTCCTCCTCCTCCTCCTCCTACTCCTCCTCCTCGTCTCATCTTTCTCCCAACTCTCCCTGAAGTTTTTCTCCCCAGAGGCCCCTTCTCTTCTCCCTGCGTCTCCATTGTGGTGTAAGCATTTTGTTCTTGGTGCAGAGAAAGCGGTGCAGACGGATGGAGGGAGAAGACTGCTGAGAGCCTTTTTAAGACACTCTGATGCAGACGCCCCCCCGCCCCCCAAAAAAAACACTCTGCTTTCAACTTTTCATCTTCTCCTTATGAACTCTCCTCTGTTTGTGTGGTGAGAGCAGGGAACGAGGTTTTAGAGGTTTAAAGTGGTAAACAGAGCCAACAACTGCACACAACAGTAATCAGCCAGAAGCACACACACAATCAAATAAAGGATAGAAAGGCAACGACGATGTGTGTCTTACAGTAGATACAAAAATGTGCAGAATATATGAACTTTCTAAACAGAAAGCAGAACAAACCCTCTGCCGTTCTATTACATTGTTTGCAATCACCATGTTTTTTTTGCAAAGGCAGACTGAAAATGATCGCTTTGGAACGAGAACCCGGATCATTTTCAGTCGACTAAATTTCAACGGTCAGATGGTTTCATTTAAATAACTTTTTTGAGACACAACAAGGTAAAATGATCCAATATTTTGCAAAAAAAAGCACCAAAACATTAAATTTGTGTATCAGGTCTCCTTTCCTTTTTGCACAACTCCTCACATTTATCTAATACCAACAGTATATTCAGCTAGTAAAGCTGTGTACTGGCAGTGGTGGAAGAAGTACTCATCTTTTTCTTCAGTAAAAATACAAATACCACGGTGTATAAATACAAGTAAAAGTACTGCATTCAAATCTTTAAATCAAATCTTAAAGTACCAAAAGTAAAAGTACTCATATTGCAGAATAATCTATATCTTCTTATTGAATTATATATATATATATAGATGCTTTAATGTGTTCATCACTTTAATGTTGCAGCCGTTAAATAGTTTAATCTATAATTATACATCATCAGTTATTAGTTGAATATATTTTTGTTTTAATAATCTGAATCTGTAAAGTAACTAAAGTTATTAAATCAATGCAGTGGAGTAAAAGTACAAAATGTACTGCTGAGATGTGGAGTAGAAGTATAAAGCAGCAGAAAATGGAAATACTCAATCAAAGAGTCAAGTACCTCAAAATTGTATTTAAGTGCAGTACTTGAGTAAATGTACTTAGTTACATTCCACCACTGCGTATTGGCAAGAATCTGGCGATACGATAGGTATCACGATACAGAAGTTACGATTCAATATATTGTGATATATTAAGATTTTTTAAATCTAATTTTAGGAAAACTGTCATAAAGAACACACCACCATATGTATCAAATCTGAGTAAAATAAAGTTAGCTTTTTTTTATGCAATCAGAACATTAGGTCGCTGTAACATCATAGTACTACTCTTTGTGCATTAACCACTGACTGCCACCAAACTTTGCATGTTAACTGTTGATAAAAAATCAATGTAGTGTTTTTGAGAATCAATATCACAAAACATAATATCACAAAACATAATATCACAAAACATACTCAAGTTTATCCATACAACAGTAAAATTCAATTCACGTCTTAATATAATGTATAAATATCAGTCACAGGGGGATATTCTACTGCAGAACTACTGCTTTTACTTTTGGTATTTTATGTACATTTTGCTTATAATACTTCTTTACTTTTATTTAAGTTGGAGTTTGACTTCACTTAAAATAATAAATAATAAATTAACATTGTTTTTTTGGTATTTTTTACTTTGGTAAAGAATCCGGTTTTCTGACAGTGACGCATGATACAGTGTCCAGTTGCTTTAAGATAATTCTAGAAAAACATCTCAAAACAACTAACAAATGAAGTCCTAAACATTTAATACCCGTTAAAATGTACAGTAGGAAAACAGACCCCCCCCCTCGAGAGGACGCTACACGCAAAAAATGGGCTCCGTCCGATGAGCAGGGCCCTTCGGGACTTCATACAGGGAACATGAAGACTTGATTTGTTAGGTGCACTAAACAGTTTCTAGTATTATCCCAGAGCAATAAAACTCATTATGTCACATGCTGGATACTTTTGTGATGAAATTATTATCTGGCTCATACATTTTTGATTTGTTGATTTTGCCAAATCGATGCTTTTTTACACGCGCAGCACAGAACTCTGATATGTTTGAGTTTACCAATGAATCGATATAAAACATAGGAAGTATATGACGATCATATTCTCCTTTTTCTTTTGTACATTTATTGATTGATTTTATTTATTTATTTCTATTTATATGTTTATTTGTTTGGGACAGAGCACGTTAACGAACATCAGTATAAAATACAACATGTAAACATGCAGGAGTTGGCAACAATGCACATTTATATCTGTAAACGTGACGTTACATTTATAATTAACTGATAATCTAATTAGAGATTTGTTTCTGATGTTGGTGTACATGTGGATGCACCACAGCAGGGACACACACTTATCTCACTGCATCACCAAAGCTGCCTTAACAAAATACAAAGACATCCAGAAATGGTATTAATATTGCAACACGCATACGTGGATCTGCTGTTTTCTGTAACCTCAGTATTTTTACACTGGAGACACAACAGCACACATCATCATCACTGCCAGAGCATCCAGAATTGTTATGGAAATGAGGCATGGAAGGGTGCGCCGCGCAACTTTTTCCATAATATCAGCACAAAATGCACTAGAGACAGCGCTTTTTATACAAAAAACAGCAGAATATACTGTAAACACGCCCCAGTTCACCCCCCTCTCCAAAATTACAAGATTAGGTCAGAGAGAATGGGCAGTGGAGTGTCTGCTCCTCTGCTGAAGTGCTGCTGAAATGATTCGGTTTACACCGGCTGGCCGGCCGGCCGGCGCACCCCGGCTGTCTTATTTTAGCAGGTGCTCCCGGGCTGGAGCACGGGACCCTGATTTACATTTCCCTGCAAGGCACGGCGGCGTTTGCTGCATGATGGAGGGTGGAGGATGCTGAGGGGGCCAGCGAGGCTCATCCCGTCCCAGGGGAGTGGAGTGAATAGCAGGCTATACTGCTGCCCAGGCCTGCCTGAAGTCCCCATGGGAAAACATCCAGAGGGGTATAGACGGAGCGGAGGAGAGGCATGCAGAGCTATTTATAGAGCAGGTAAAGAGGAGAGGTGAGGAAAGAAAGAAAGAAAGAAAGAAAGAGAGGCTGGGGGGAGGAAGAAGAGGGGAGTTGAAAACAAGAAGAGGAGAAACAGAAGAGATGACAGAGAGTGATTTCTGCAGCCGATAGCGTCCACAGTGTTGCAGGACTGGGCCGGTTTCTGTGGGCTACTTTTGATTAAGCTGGGCTCGGAAAAAATAGTGTTGGGCTGGCAGATGAAATTTGGGCTGCTTATGTCAACATTTAGCGGGGTCTTTAAAATACTGTGAAAACAACATTACCAAACTAGCCGTCATTTTATGGACAAAAACACAAAATTCTGTTAATTTTGTTGAGTCCACTCACTCATATGATTGACTCATTTAATTTGAGAAATATTTGATTGACATGAGTTGTATTCAATCGTTTTTAGGGATAACGGAGGACCTACTTACCCTACCCATCTTACGTCATCATCATTGACATTAATAATAATAATAATAATGATAATAATAATAATAACTAGAAGTGCACTCGGAGAGCGCAGACCTACGCCACGGCTGGTTTCATGTACCGTGTTTGATGAGGAAAGCTGGCAGAAGGACAGAGCTGGGTGACGCGTCATGAACACGTCAACAGTAACACCGCGCATGTCTTAAAGCCTGTGGTGTCATGATCCGGATCGCCACCAAAATCGAATGGATTGTTCATTGTTCCACACCCCATCCCTCCATAAAATTTAATTCAAATCCATCGCAGACTTTTGGAGTAATCCTGCTAACAGACAAACCAACCAACAAACCAGCGCCGGTGAAAACATAACCTCCTTCCTAGGCCTTCGACCTCGGCGGAGGTAATAATAATGTATTTATATAGCTCTTTACAAAGTGATTCACAAGACAATAAAAGTAAAAAAAACTGAAAATATCAATAATAATAGAATAGTCTAATATTGAGTAGGTCCCCCTGACCCGTGGAGGCCTGGACTCCTCTAGACCTCTGAAGGTCTGCTGTGGTATCTGGCACCAAGCCGTCAGTAGCAGATCCTTTAAGTCCTGTATAAGTTGCGAGGTGGTGCCTCCGTGGATTGGACTTGTTCGTCCAGCTCATCCCACAGATGCTCCATTGGATCGAGATCTGGAGAATTTGGAGGCCGAGTCAACACCTCCAACTCCACATGATGTAAAAGAGAACGTGATTCATCAGACCGGGCCACCTTCTTCCATCGCTCTGTGGTCCAGTTCTGATGCTCACGTGCCCGTTGTAGGCGCTTTTGGCGGTGGACATGGGTCAGCACGGTGCACCCTGACCGGTTAGCCCCGTACACCACAAACTGTTCCTCACTCTGTGTTCTGACACCTTTCTATCAGAACCAGCATTAACTATTTCAGCAGTTTGAGCTCCAGTAGCTCTTCTATTGGATCGGACAACGCGGGCCAGCCTTCGCTGCCCACGTGCATCAATGAGCCTCAGGTCTGACCCTGTCGCCGGTTCACCGGTTTTCTTCCTGACCACTGCAGACCGGGAACATCCCACAAGAGCTGCAGTTCTGAGATGCTCTGACCCGGTCGTCTAGCCAGTACTATCTGGCCCTCGTCAAAGTCACTCACATCCTTACGCTGGCACTTTTTTTCTGCTTCCAACACAAAGTTCAAAATGTTCACTTGCTGTCTAATATACCCCCCCCCCCACCCCACACTGCCAGGTGCCATGGTAACCAGATAATCATTGGTATTCACTTCAACTGTCAGTGGTCTTAATGTTATGGCTGATCGGTGTATATACCCATACACACATGCTTGTCCACAGTGTCCACAGAGCTCTGCGTTGACGATACGTCTGCAACACCTGCTGAACAGGACAGAGCCCTTGACTTCTAGCCTGCTGGTGCAAAAAGCTAACAAAGCATGCCTCAACTTATTGATTTATAGTAGAGAGAGTTCATGCAGAGGTTAGCCGCGCTGAACTGAAAGGGAGTGAGAAAGAACACAGAGAATAGTTGAGTCAAGACGACGGTGATATTTTATCAATACAGACTCCGACTCGCAGGCCAGAGTTCTTTGTGATGTTTCTGTACGAGCCCGGCTCTCGCTCTGCCTTCCTCCTCAATAAATAAAATCTACTTTTATTCTTTATTTATCTCCCCGCTCTCCGACTGCTGCTCCTCCTGCAGGCCTCCTCCGCCACGCTGTCAGCTCCCCTCAGCCCGGCGTGCAGCATGTACGTATGTCTCTATTTCACACTGATGCCCTTTAATCATTTTCATTATTTCAGCGAGCTGACATTTTACATAAAGAGCTCTTATCATCGCCGGCTGACGCTTAATGATGAATTGTGATAATTACTGTCAGTCGGTGCGTCTATAGCGTGCCATGGTCACGTCTGTATTTCTAACTCTGAAGTGTGCATGCTTCAAGAGAAAAGAGTGTGCCATATCTATAGCTATATAACATTATAATATTATATAGATGAAAAACCTCAAGTAACACATGAAATATGAGTGACACTAAGTTATGTCAATTAAATCAGTGGCTCCCAACCTTCAGGACACGATGCAGTCTTTCCTATCAAGCCTATGGAACAACTTGATACTGATTTTAATAGAAAGTGTGAGATACATTCGAGAGGGAAAGCTCATTTTTAACAATAAGAGTTTGTTAGAAGCTATTAGTATTTGGCTTTTGATTTATACATTATAAAATAAAGTAAATAGAGCTGACCCATTTGTCTGATTGTTAGCTAAGATAGCAGGATATCTCAAAATCTGGTTAAAATAAATAGTTTGTTTTTGATAATTTTCACTATTTTCATATAAACTACTCCGTCCTATCTGTGCTATATATTTTGCAAGGGGCGCCATCGCTGCATCCCGTGCATACGCCGAAATAAAACCAGGCTCGCTGCAATATTTACATTTTCCTGCGGCCATGAGGCGTGTTCATGTGTTCATGTGTTCATGTGTTCATGTGTTTCAGGTGGGAAGAAATTCGCTGCAGAATAAAACAGTTGCAGCTTGCTAAGCTCGGGAGCGTCCGCCACAGCTTTTCATAGACATTACATGGCAGCTCGCCGCAGTCCGCACTTCACCGCTGCTCTGGTGTGAATTTGGCGTTAGTGCCGCCCAAGACAGTTGTGATTGGTTTAAAGAAATACAAACAAACCAGAGCACTTTTTTTCCATTATACCAGAATGATAATGTATAGTACCAGATCTTTCTCTATGCAAGACTAAGACCACCTAACATAGGGGTCAGCAACCTTTACTATTCGAAAGAGACATTTTAGGCAAAATTTAAAACAAAAAAAAAATCTGTCTGGAGCCGCTAAACATTTGATCATTGTGATGAAGGTAACTCAGATTATAGTCTAAGTATATAGTATATAAGTCTAATGCAGTGAGGGCCAAAGAGACAATGTACCACGGAGTATTAGGGCCACATTGAGGGGAAACAAATCAGAGATTTCCAGAATAAAGTCGCTATATTACAAAAATGTCACCGTCGTACCGTCGTATCATAGACCTACAACAATGATAAATAAAAATGAAAATGTAAACAAAAAAAAACAGTCTTCAGCCGCATGTGGCTCCGGAGCCGCAGGTTGCTGACCCCTGCCCTAAACCAAGAACAAGTCATGACCAAGACCAGACTGCATCAAGACCAAGACAAGACCAGACCAGAGTGAATCCCTCACTGCATGATAACTTATGATAAACTGTGGAACATGGAAACCACTGAGTCCCTCCTCATTGATCTTAAAGATCCACATTCCAATAAAAAACACCCAGAAAACAAATGAAGAATCCTCTTTATTCACCTACCAGGAGAAATGTCTTGATTAAATAATCCAACGGTACCGCAGAGGTGAATATTACATGTGGGAATCTTCCTTTGTTTTCTATGAGCAAGCAAATACAACCTGTTGTAAATAAATGTTAAAGCCTCTGAACACCCACACAGGTGTTCTCAGTTAATGTGGCTGACTAGACCTCTGCTCAGGACTCTGTGGGCGTCTACAGACTGAGGTTGACTGACATCTTCCTGAGTCTCCTGTTAGCTCTGTTGCACCTGTTAGGGCGGGACTAATTACACCTTTAGCATTCTTATTGGTAGTAGAAGATTTGTGAATAGTGATGCACGATGATATCGGCAGATAGAGGCTTTAAAATGAAACAAAATGAACATTTCCGCTGATATGTTCCATACAAATGTATTTATTTATTTAAAAAGGACCCCCATTAGCTGAAACCAATGGCACCAGATAGTCTTCCTGGAGTCCACATACATACTATAAACAACATCATATTTGTGTTACACTATTAACATTACAATTTTCCAAACATGTATAAATTTCACATTCATGCACATCATCCACAACCATTTAGCCTCAAGGCCCATCATCAGGGGAAAAGAACGAGAAACCGTACACGACCAACACCGGACTATCGATCAGCTGCGCAAGTAATACATTCTTAGATGGTGTTTGAATGAGGATTAATAAAGTATGGCATGTTTTACAGAGCTCCAGAAATGCGACCAAAATCTGTCAAGTGCAGACATTTAACAGGTCGGTTTTCTTTTTTCCCCATCTCCACTGAAAAAAGAAAAACGCCTTGTGTGTGTATGTGTGAAACCGCGCCCTGTACTCTTACTCGATCAGCATCGCAACCTTAAAACATACCGGTAATTAGCGACGCTATGGTAGAGCGGGCATCCCGTGTACCAAGGCTGAGTCCTTACCGCAGCGACCCAGGGTTCAAATCCGACCTGCGGCCCTTTGCTGCATGTAAAAAAAAAAACATACCGGTAATTCAAAATGAAGAAAACTATTATTAGTTTTCTTCATCAAGAGAAATGTTGCGGTGCCCGCTGCATCTGTCCCCGGCCCTGAAAGCCCCGGACCAGACCCGACACCACGCCTAAACCTGAAAACAGCCAACATTTTGAAAAGCCTTGTATTTCATGTCTGCATCTGCCTTGTGATGGTGACTTGACAATGTCGGACAAGGATCTCCGTTAGAGTGAAACGTTGATCTATATCTATATATCCCAAAAAATATATATATATATATGTATATATATATATATATGTGTGCGTATATCAGTATTGGAAATCAGCCAAAATGAGTTAGAAAATATGGGCGTATCGGATATCTGCAACCCTACTACTCTACCTGAGCAGAGGTCTAATCAGCCAGAATAACTGAAAACACCTGTGTGGCTGTTCAGAGGCGATCTAGTGATATCCCTGCAGCTGTGGTCTTGACCGGTCTTTAAATAAAATCCTCAGACTAGACCGGGTGAAAATGCAGTCAAGTACTACAACGGTGGCATGAAGCGCCGAGCCAGTAATCCTCTGGGGTTAATAGATGATGATTGTGATCAATGAGTGTTTTATCATCACCAAAGGTCTTGATGGAAGTGTCCACATGCAGGTGACTTTTTTCTCTCTATGTGTGTGTGCAACCCAGTGAGGTAAAGTCCTGGTGCTGTCCGCCTGAATGAGCGCCGTCACGCAGCCACCAGCTGTCCACGGCAGCAGTGACACTCAGTGTTATTAGCAAACCTCTAAAATAAAGCAGAAAACATCAGCAACAAGGTGCCTGACGCAGAATCTACCAACGCTCCGTGTGGTGACATGCTGCTGTATTAATGTGTTTGTTTTCCCCACAGAATGGCGCGTCGGGGTGGAAAGTTGCAGCGCCGAGCTTTTCCTCCTTCCTCTGTCATCACAGTCCCCCCCGGCCCTGCAGGGATGCACCAGCTTTGTTGTTAATCTAGTCTGAGTGTGAGTAGATGAATGAACTCACAGTGTGGATTTAGTATGAACACAAGACGACAGAGGAGAATAAAGGAGTGTTTGGACTCCCTGCTTTTAGCTCTGTTTGTGGGTTAGCCACCACTGAGTTGTTCCATTAGACACTGAAAGGATGTCTGGAACTTCTTCATCGTGTCTGAGATTTTAGGCAAAAAAACAGATCGTTTTGAAAACGCTTTCTAAGCTGCAGATTTTCGTGCATGCCCATTGTTGCTTTGTGTAATCAGCATGCATCAGAAACAATTACAAAGATGGCGGACTACCGGCGTTTCGTTAGCGCTGCTCGGGCTAATTACTACTTTACATTTGAAACATGTTCCAGTCACAGGAGGCCAAAGCAGGGACACATTAAACATGTCCAGAAAACTGAATAATTCACTCCTCTGGTGTGAACTTGGTGTGTGAATCTCTGGCATAAACTAATATTCATCCGTTTTTATTTATTTCTGTTCCTGCTTGAGTATTTCTTTCTCTTAGTTCTCTCCATTTCTCTCTCCTTCTCTTACTCACTGAAGGTCCTTTCAGACACAACGTGACAACGGCACCACTGCGCTCTGAAACACGTTATTTCTAACGGCTTTCTAACGCCGCACTACGACGGCTTTTCGCTGCATCAAGCAAAGCCCAACTTGCTGTGGCGAGCGCAGCTTAAACATGAGCTCACACTGCGCTGTGTAGCAAGCATAGACAGCTCTCTTCTGCGGGGGAATCGACAGTTGGTGTAGCTCTATTGTCGTCCGGGTGGAAACAGTAGAGATTATACGAACTGTTCAGTTCCAGAAACAGGTTGAGATAACGAAAAGGAAAAAAAAGTGTGAAAATTTGCCATAAATCTGGAGAAATACGAGAGAACTGTGACTCCGGGAGGAAACCGGGAGTCAAGTATACCTGAATGACCTCCCTCCACCAATATGTGTTACCGATCTGACTGTAATGAAGCCAAAGGGAGAGAAGAGTGGGAACTAAACTCCTCAACCTTTAACTTGTGATCTCACTTGTGGTGACATGTAAATATTACGGCGAGCGTTTGGAGTCGTTTTTGCATTTGAGTGATAGATATTTTGTAAAATGAAGGTCGTGTGGACAGATTTTAAAATATTTTTATACGTGTAGACGAGGCTTTAGTCGTCTTACTTTTTTCAGGCTTTATTATTGCAGTTTGGTTGATTGAGTCATTTTCTGACAACTTCCCAGAATCCCCATCTTCAAATTTGCTCTGCGTATTTCTCCGGGATCTCACATACGTGCAACTTCCCTGAATAGTCGTGTTAGAGGTGACAAAAGACAATAGATAAAGAGGACAAATAAAGCAACAACAAGCAGTGATAAATAAAATAAATGACTCGCAGGTGGCACAATAGCTCGGCAGTCTTGTTCCGCAAAATTGTGTTTATGCAAAATTACAGTTTCAAACCTTCCACATTTTCCAACCTTTGCTGAGTTATTTTAACTGGAAGACTTCATATCACCAAAGAATCTAGAAACACTCCTCATGTCTCGCCCGTGCTCCGGATGTGTCTCGGCGCTAATGATGAATCTGCTGTAAAACGGCGTAAAAAGTCAGGAGGTCGGGACGAGCAAAGGTTCTTTTTTAGACTTCATTTACCACACAAACGGTCCCGTCCTCCAAACAAGGGGAGAGGGTTTTTAACACTAAATGCTGCGGTTCCTTCGGCAGGAGGGAACTCACAGACTCGGCACTGATGCAAGACACTGAAACGAGACTTTAACAAACCTTTCACCAAAACACCCTTCATTTGATTTATTCTCCTTCTCCTCTTCTCCCCTACCTGCGTGTACGCGTTAGACGCTATAAACGCTTCCGCTCCCTTTAGACTAACGCTTCACATACGTACACCGACGTTAATATCGTCCCCACAGAGATAACTCCGTTAGATGGAGTGTGTGTGTGTGTGAGAGAAAACATGAATACATGCATGTGTGCATCTGTTTGGATTGTGTGTGTGTGTGTGTGTGTGTGTGTGTGTGTCCGGATTCTCATCAGATGAGAAATGAGTTATCTGCCCCCCCACCACATATTAATTACATCAGGCCTGTGATATATGGACAGATTACAGGGTGTAAAACGCATTATTTCCTTATGGAAACAGGCCCCAGGAGAGATCCATCAGCCGGCATCACGCTCGCTTTGGGGCTCGCTACATCATAACGTGAGCACGCGGCGTACCTGCCACAATCAGAGGGATCTCTCCTCCATCTGTCCTCACCAGGAAAAGGACAGCGTTGGTTCTCCAAACGCCTAAATGAGCCGAGGATTACCGCAGGTTTACCCGATGAGTTGACTGTTGTCTCTCAGAGCAGAAGAACCTCTTAACCTCCTAGTGAGGCGTTTGTTCAACCCGTTCTCACTCCCAACTCGTCAAATACCGACACTCGGTCGGTGCCCCTCAGCGTCTGATACTGACGCTCCAAGGCACCCTTCAGCGTCTGTATGAGACACACCGGGCTTCCAGCTAACTCCAGTGTAAACCCATCTGCATCATGATGTAGTATAAAGAGCGAGAAAGTCATCTTACGGAGGAGGTCGAGGTGGACGTATGGGTCAAACAAACATGGCTTTCACCCAGGAGACCGCTGTTTGTGTCCCGTGTGAAACCAAAAGTGAACGTTGACTTATTTACATTTACTACTTCACTTACGCAACTTAATTTATGTAACAAACGTACTTATTATAACCCAAACCACGATGCTTTTCTAAACCTAACCAAGTAGTTTTCTTGCTTAAACCTTTTGTGATAAAACTGACTTCAGTGATTTATCTTAAGAAACCAAAACACAAGTAGAGTATATTCAACGTTTCCTCACGGTTCCTATGATATCTTACAAAAACGTCTTTCTCATTTTTAATACATTCTCCTACGAATGTTCAGCAACAGGAGCGATCAGTGCGCCTGCAGTGCAGAACCTGTTGTTTACGCAACAAAAGTACTTGGTTAGGTTCAGGAAAAGATCATGGTTTGGCTTTTATACTACGTCACCTGACTTCTTTAGTGTCAGCGCTGCGTGTCCTGGCTCAGGATGTATTCATTCATATATTTATTTATTTATCTAAGAAAAGCAACACTAAAATACACAATGTTGGCACTGCACACGTGTCTGTCTAAACTCTTTAAAGTGCGAGAAATGGTTCCATACTAGAAAAAACAATGGCCCAAAAGGTGTTGATGTGTCTGGTGGTCAATGTGGTTACTGAGGTTTAGTCCATGACGGGCCTTTTACTTACTTTTCGCCTAAATGTGACACTGACGAACAATGTCATCCTGCCGAAAGGATCAGGTCAGATCAAACGATGCTAATATCGGTAGGTGTAGATCAGGGTTCATTTTGTTAATGAAAACTATGACGAAATACTTTTTCCCCCACTAAGACGAGACGATGACACGACGGCACAGACACCATTGAAACTCTAACTGTGACGATATCAAACATGCAATATCGTTGATGAAAAAAGACGAACCAAAATGTAGTTTAAAAATTTATAATTTTACTTAAATCTCTCTTTATTTTCATAACCTTCCACCTTCTCTTCCCCTCTCTCTCTGTATCAAACACACACACTCACACTGTGCTGCAGCGCTCAGTCCGTCTCCGTCCTTCTTGTTTCAGACCTCAGTCCTCACAATTGTGCTACTATAATGCATAAAGTCTGGTTGGGATCGGGTGGTTGATTAATGCACATTTAGAGCATCACTTATGAGCAACATCAGGAGGACTCGGAGTAACTGCAAAGCTGCATTAGTTATCATTCAACATGTGTTTTTCATCAGATAATCATAAGATAAAATCTCATGTAAAATTAGAAAAAAAAATTTAAAGTTTGACTAAACTGATTTAAATGTTCAATTTAATCTGATGATTAAAAAGGACATTTGACAGGACAGGACAAAGACTAAATAAAAAAAAGCTGACAAAATTAAGAGGGAAAACATTTAGACTAAAAGTTGATTAAAGTAATGACTTTTCGGCGAGTAAAACTGGACTGAAACATTTTGAGTTATCGTCGTCTAAAACTAAAATGTATTTTTGCTTTAAGACTAAATCTAAAATAGCTGCCAGAATGACCACTGTTGTGTGTGACAATGACAACCTGTTTAATCTAGACTTCACACACTATTCGCTCTCTGCCTGTCGCTGTAGGAGCCGCTGTGACTCAGAGGAGACGCTCTCCACAAAGTGAGCTGAGCACAAACTCTGAGTTTGACCTTATTAGTTGGATGGTTCTTTGTTGCCGCAGCTATTGGAACAGGTTGGCAGGTTTGCCGGCGTTTATCAGAGCGTATTAGACCTTCGCTGGGCTTCTATTAAACTTAATGAACATTTAAATCCTTTAATGGATTGAAGGGAATTGAGAGCGGCAAATTATCAGCTAGACGCCCTCCGCCGGTGTTGATAAAGACACCCGCCGATGGAAGTTGAAGAGACGTATTGAGACGGCAGCCGCCCCCCTCTTCCCCTCTCTTCATCTCACTTTGTTCCCTCGCCGTGACCGTCTCACACTCTCCTTGTTTCTGTCCTTCGTTCCTCCTCTCTCTCTCTCTCGCTCTCTCTTCGATCCCTCTATCACACAGCCTCTCTTTTGTTTCTAACTCACGCTGCGTTCCTCTGACTGTCTATAACGGAGGAGAGGAGGCTGCTGCTGCAGAGCCAGATCTCCGTCATTCATCAGTCCCCATGAAGGGAACATCATAGAGATCTCTCTCCAGGAGGGATGTGCTAACACAACCACAACAGCAGCCCATTACAGAGCTGTCAGGCGTCGACCTCCTCTCCTCCCGTCTCTCACTGTTGCTTCATCCTCAGCCGTCTCACGGAAGGATCTGCTGTACCCCACATGCTACCGTAGCAGAGAAAACAGGAATTACCCAGCTGCATTATCACAGAGCACAGCAGAGGCGGCGGCCCGGGGGCTGCTGAACTCTGGCCGGCCCAGCGTCAGGTCCTGCTAATGGGCGGATGGGGCTCAAGAGAGGCCCCTGCTTTCTGAGGCCTTCTGGACCGCGGCTCAGGAGGACTGGCAGACCCCGGCTGTATTGATCTGGAAGCTCCTATATTCCTGTCGACAGCCGGCTAACAAGGCTGATGTCTCAATAAAGAGCAGAGCCTCGGGGGGAGAAGGGGGAGCCGCCGGCCGACCGGCCAACCAACCTGTGTTAAGACAGACCAGCACACAGAGGGAGGGAACGGTTCACGCCCTCTTTGCTTCTTTAATGCCATCCCCCCTTCAGGAAGACACTGGAAACTATAGAGCTGATACTGAGACTGGGTTGAAAGGAGAAATTCAACAATTACTGCCACTGACTGGCAACCTGACAGAAATACGCTCCCATACAGCTAAACTTCATTCTCAGTTACATTTCAAGTACGAAACCCAAACGTCCCGGTTTGTCCAGGATTGTCCCGACAAATGTCTTTAAAACACTCAAATCTCCTGGTTTTCAGCCGTCACTACCACGTTGTCCATGTTTTCATCACAATTAAAATAATGACAACAATATTATACGTACATAGACGTTTACTATCGTGTTCTGTCCCACTCAATTCATTATATTGTGCACATGAGATAAGAATATACACTCTAAGAGAAGTCCGGGCCAACCCGTGTTAATATGAAGGAATTTTCTGTATCGATTTTTCACAGGAGTTGTACCCTTATTTTTAAATACGCATTGCATTGTGGGAACAAGAACCTCCGATAGCGTGAAAGTTAGAAGAGGCAGAGACCATCACACACAGGACAGAGTTTTAGTTCAAATTCAGGATTTGGAGAAACCTTTCTGACTTCTGTGGTAATAAAATCAACAATGAATGCTTTATGTTGATGTTAACGTTAGCTCAGTGTCGTTTCAGTTGGAAAGATGTTTTGTTGTTTAGTTCGGCTGTTGTCGACCGTTAACGTTAACGTTACCAGATACGCCAGGAATATTTTGATGACTTATTTTGAGACTACCTCAAGTTTGGTATTGTAATTTACGTTTTACCAGAGCTTATATTTTAGACTTCAGTGGACGTCAGGTAAAGGTTGGACCTGCTATTTGGCTCCGTTCAGAAGATATACTGCAATTTACAGAATTTGTTCCGTTTTAGGATTAACAGAAGTGTCCGTAAACTTAACGGGAAATGCCCTGGTAATTTTCTGCCGGGGACATTGTGTATTTTTCTACGGATTTTTTCCTTAGAGTGTAAACAGAGAACGAGCACAGCGCACCCCGCTGCAGTCTCTTACTCTACTAGAGTGATGTTCCGCGCTATCAAGCCACAATTACGCACGGAACAGCACAGCAGATCCACTGGTTCCATTTCATGCAACCAGCATCAGACTGAACCCCCCACCGTGTTTATGTGCAAATCAAACATGTTGATTTGATAAATTATTCTACACAGTTCCTTCTGCGCATCAACAAGCATGTAGGCAAAGAATTGTGAATCACTTTAAACTTTACACTCCGCTTATATAACTCCGTCAGGACCGTAGCGGAGTAACATGATGTGATAGAGATTGTTCGGGTTCAAAACAAAAGTTAAACGGACTTTCATTTATACAGCGCTTTTCTAGTCTTCCGACCACTCAAAGCTCTTAACACTACATGTCAGCATTCACACACACATTCATACACTGATGGCAGAGGCTGCCATGCACGATGCCAACCTGCCCATCAGGATCTAATCTAAATACTCATTCACACACCGATGGCTCTGCTTTCAGGAGCAATTAAGGGTTAAGTGTCTTGCTCAAGGACACATCGACATGTGAACAACGGTGGCCAACCGCTATATAAATGCAAGTCCATTTACTGTTTACAAAACAAAAGTTGGAAAATAATTCCCGTAGTCCCAACAACAACAATAAGTTTCCTCTGAGAGGATAACTCTCTACAGGACTCCCAAACTGTCCGTGCATCATGACGGGGGATATCCCTGTGATTACAGGGGGAGAAAGTAGTGAAAGTGATAAGTCCTGATCCCAACCCCTGCTCAAATGCGCCACAGATGCGCCAAGTGAGCCATCCTGATGAAAACGTGGTACACTTTAGGGTCCCGGTTTGAGGGATTGAAAACATGGTGAACAAAACACAGCAAAACTTCTTGGTTAGTTTTAGTGAAACATCATGGTTTGGCTTAAAATAAGAGTTTGTTACGTTATTTAAATTACAAACGTATTTATTAACTGTTGGTCTCACACAGGACGCCAACGGCGGTCTCCTGAGTGAAAGTCCTGTGTTTGTTAGACCCGTCCACCCACCTCCTTCCTACGCAGACTATCATTAGGAATGTATTTGTGATGCGTCGTCCAGGAGAAAATACGTTTCCCTCAAAACTTAATTCATAATGCAGCTTTGTTGTAATTGTTAGGAGACCGGGCTGTGACTGCTGAGACGTAAATTTGCTTTTATTGCTTTTAAAGTGATACAAAGACGGAGACTGCAGTCATTTACTAGCAAAGTGCAATTAATAAAGCTCCCATTTTAACAATGATTTCATAGTTTCAAGGTGAAACCAGGAGTAATTAATACAGAACACACACAACCCCTTACAGACTTCTCCTGGAGCCCGGCACATCTCCTAATGCTCTTCTATCTGTTATAGACCTGACAGATAGAACTGACGGCTGTGAGTGATCGAGCAAAACACAATTAAGAAGCGAGTGTGTGTGTGTGTGTGTGTGTGTGTGTGTGTGTGTGTGTGTGTGTGTGTGTGTGTGTGTGTGTGTGAAAGAAACACACAGACTATCTAATCTATTTTTGCTTCTTATTTTGGCGCCCATGTTAACAGGTCAGAGCAGCCGCTGCGTGGACAGCGCGGCTCGTCTGCGTGTCAGCTACGTCTCTTCTAGAGATTCGAGGTCTCGCCTAATTCTTTCAGCCCGTTCTCATTCACAGGGCGTCAAATACCGATGCTTTGTCACCACCGTCTGCGTTTAATATCGACGCGAAAGGGTGCCTTGTGCTTGTTTTTAGTTCTTTAATTTATTCTAAAGTATGTAACGAATGAAAAGCGCTGTATAAATTCTATGTATTATTATTATTATTATTTAAGCTAACGATGTAGTTTTGATGTCTGACGTTAACTTCTTTGTAATTGTTTAGTTGTTAATTGTTTAATTATTTCCTAGTCGACACCATTTTATTCTAATCTTTTCTTTAATTTTATTTTACAGTATGTAGAGCGAGAACTTTGAAAATCACTTTTAGTATATTTTTTATATTTATTTACCATTACTAGTATTATTATTATTATTATTATCCATCCGTAACCGTCTATCCTATTCAGGGTCGCGGGGGGGCTGGAGCCGATCTCTGCTGACATTGGATGAAGGCACAACCATGCAGCCCCTATTATCATTATATTATTATTATTATTATTATTATTATTATTATTATTATTATTATTATTCTTTAAGCTAACGTTGTAGTTTTGTTCTCTAAACCGAACGTTAAATTGTTTCCATGGTGGCGGCGCTTCATTTTATCACATGCCGTGCCATCACCATGTAACGCGCTGTCAGGAGGTCATGGTCATTTCACGTATTTCGGCGAGACCACCGAATCATATACATACAGCTATATACATACAGGCACATAAATGATCTGACCTCTGCATTTAACCCATCCTCAACATTTAGGAGCAGTGAGCTGCTGTAAAGCACCCGGGGAGCAAATTGGGGTTCAGTGTCTCGCTCAAGGACACCTCAGCATCCGAGCCAGGGATCAAACCGCCAACCTTGCGGTTAAAGGACGAGCCGCTACGCCCGCTGAGCTACAGCCGCCCCAAATGGTGACAAATCCATCCACCCTGTGTGGTGAGGCAGCTCCACGAGTCAATAAAAGACGTTGGGAGCTCAAATATGAGACCCGTGAAGGAAAACATCTTTCCTTGTCAGCGAGCTGCTGAAGTGTCCTTCAGCAAGACACTGAGGACGACACACTCCAGCAAATTCAGCACTTATTACGAGAGCTTAAATGCTTTTTTTCCCTCTGTAATCTGTTGCAGAAAGGTCTCCCCCTCCAAGCTATTAATTATGACAAGTTCTGGTTTATTTTTCCACTGATGTTACTAAACATCACATAACTGGGGAGAGATCAACAGCAGCAGCAGCAGCGTCTGCTGTAGCACTGATCACAATCAAAAGCCTCACTGTCTTTGTTTTTCACACACTCAATTCTGTCTTTTATTGCACAAAGAGGGAAAAACTGCAGCTGCCAACAGTCTGGCTGCTTTCAACAGTTCCCTTCATTTCCTGTTTTTTTTTCCTGCAATTTTGTTGCTTCTAAATTACATGTTCAAATCTTTGAATAATGAAAAAAGAGGATTTTTTTGTAGCTGTTCCATCGTCCTCCCCCCCCCCCCCCCTTCTTGGTCCTCCTCCAGCAGAGGTATGTGGGAATAATCATCCACCTACAGTTTGCTCGTTAGCAGCGAGTCCTGCTCTCTGCATGAGTCTTTTCATGTTCCTCAGTACTAACAACAACCTGAAGGAACGCTCTCTCTCCTCACCGTGTGATGCAGCGTGCAGGAGTTGAATCAGGGACAGCGCCCGCCGACTGGAGGGACGCTCAGGGAAACACCACCTCCGTACAGCCCGGTGATTCACTACCAATGTGGGAGCTGCTGGATGCGGCGAGCTCCGTATGAGTGGTCGGCCTGCACTGATTCATCTGAAGGCTGATTTCAATACCGATGCCAATAACTTTAATGTGGCCGTTTTCAGTGTTTCCCCTCAAAAGTAGTTCCTTGAAAACGTTATTTCTACCCCAGATAGCTTCATCTGTTTTGAAGGACTTTTAGAGTTTATAACTTCAGACTTCACAGGAATAAAGTTTGGGTTGGAGGACGTACTGTGTGCGTTATGTTTGTTGATTTTATTGTCAGCGAGGAAAAGTGTCTGAAACAAAGTTTAGAAACTTTTGCTTTTGTATCGCAGGAAAACCCGCCGACCTATGGAGACCCAGAGTGTTCTATAACCATGAGATTGTCTCCGCTCATTATTACTATAAAATGTATGTCAACCCGCCGCTCATTCGATTGGCTGTTGCTTTGTCCTGATTTAGCAAAGGGCCAATCACAGAAGCGGCTCTGCCCCGTTTGTGTCAGATCGTCGTCGACGTTGTGATGAAAAGAAATAAAATGGTCATTGGGAGAAAATGTGTTGGGAAAAAATAAGAAGACACTTTGAGGGAAAAAAAAATAATGAAATAAAGAAATGACCTGCAATAACATTTCATTATATTTCATCATGAACCAACCGGAGGTTTCAAAAGGCATTGTATTATTTCACAATGTCATGCTTATATATATTTTTTAATATATATATTCTCTGCATATATTCATGTCATTTATTTAATTTTAAAAATGTATTAATAAATATACTAAAATAAGTCAATTTAAAAAATATTTTGACTTTACGGACTTTGCACATACATCGTCTGACCCACATTTACATCGAGAGTAAAGGAACAAATGTTAAAAAACAAAAAGGAAAGAGAAAGACGGTGTGTGTAAAATGTTGCCGGCTATATTGCCATTATTTCGCCATCCAATTAAAACCTTCTCTTTTTTTTTTTTTTATTAAATGTAAACAGAAGGATTTTTTTAAATGCTGTTTATTGTCAACATTAGACCAAGACCAAAAATTACCAAGATAAATAAATAATTGAATATATATTAAAATAATAATAATAATAATAAAATAATTTTAACATTTTGAAATTGAAGGATTAAGTGTTCCTTTATGGATTGAGAAAATTATCCAAGTGCTAAATAAAAAATGGAAAAACCCCATTGGGTTATCTGGAAAAATGTAATGTAACAAACCTGTTTTTATTAACTTATTATTATTAATAGTTTTCACAGCGACAGTATGCATCTTAAAGCGCTTTTTTCATTATTTTTTTACTTTATAAAAGAAAAATATCTCAATGAAAGTTTTTCATTGAGATATTTTCTACCATTATATATACCTTATATATTTATATATATATATATGTATATATATATATATATTGTTAGAATTAAAAAAATTGTATTCTTATTTTATTTTAACGTTTTAATTATTCTATTGTTATTCTTTTTTTTTTTTTATTGCTTATTTGCACCAACGAACCAAAGCTAATTCCCAGTGTACACCTGATACACCTGGCAGTAAATAAAGACTGATTCTGATTCTTGATGTTACAGTGCTTAACACCTTCAACACCTTGCTCGTGTTGTACGAACTCTCCGATAGTACGTCGCTTTGGACAAAGAAAGCTTCAATGAATTTGTAACACGATGTCCGCTACGAAAAGAACGTAAAGCTTTACATCAGCTTATAAAGTGCTAAACTCCGTCAGTGCCGATGAAATATGAGGATAAACTGAGCTGAGGAGGGTTCAACCGTCCTCCATCATAACCTGCTGGTCTCACTGATCCCAGACGCTTCTCTGTGTTGTTTTCTACAGGTTCTATAATAATTATCTCTCGGCCACACAATGGATTTACATTCTCACGTCCTATTGAAGAAAAACACATTAAGAGATGCCAACAAAAAACAACAACTAGGTTTTCCTTTGTCTCCCTTTACCACACACACACACACGCACACGCACACACAAACACACACACTCACACACACACACACACACACGGCGCTCCGTAAACACATTAATGACGGGGTCTGAAGGACACTTGAGTGACGATGTGGACAGGACCGAATGCTCACATATATTCACAACTCCAGCCTCACTACTCAGCGTGTCGGTGAGTCGTGGTAACTGTCTGGTTCATGTTTGTGTGTATCTACATGAGAGATGAATACCACTGCAAACATGAACAATGAACACAAAACAAAATGGCGTGCCATGGCTGCTGCTGCTCGTACATCAAATATACGTAAGAAAACACAGCGTCTGTCTTTAGCGAGCGCTCTCCAGTGTTAATGTGTGTGTGTGTGTGTGCTCTTCATGCTTGTGTGAGCAGTTCATTTGCAGCTCTTGGTTGGTTCGTGAGGTTATCTCCTCCACGTATAAACATGTAATATTTGTAATTGCCCCTCGTGGGCCCGTCGCGGCGCCGCCAAAAACCAAACCAAAGAGGCGAAATCACATTTTGGTCACTTCTTTAAATGCATTCAGTTATCACTCAGACATCAACTGTTTGTTTGGCCTTGATAACAGTTTTCCTCAATCGCTTCCAAAATAGAACGAAAAGCAGATTTGCAGGATCTCTGCAGAAAAAAACTGATTTGTTTTCCTGGTGTTTATTTAGATGAATTAGCAGCGCGCCGTAAGAGCAAAATCTAATTTTGTTATATTCACAACTCTCAGGTGACTGTTTTCCAAGGAGTGAGCCGGTGTGAATAGAAATCAATTCATTCATTCACATTGATTAAAATGTTGAATAACTAAATGGGACCAACTATAATCAGTTTTTTTTTTTTAAAGCTGCACAGTTTTCATCTCACGACAGAACTAATAAGAGTTTAATCACAACTTTACAACACTTAGTTTAGAGTAAGTAGTATATTTCTAATAATCACAATTCAAAGAAAGATGTGCACAAAATAAGGTTCATATCATAAATATGTTATTGTAATTCAGTTTTAGTGTCACACGACAGTGTAATCGCTGTTTTAAGGGGATTTTTAACCCGTTTTAGGGTCTCTGTTTTACAACATGACGTATAACCGCAACGTCCCCGGTTTGATTCCAGCTGAGGAACTGTGCTGCAGGTCATATCCCTCCCCTGTTTATCTCTGTTCTGTCTGAATGTAAAAATGCCTAAAAAAAAGAAAAATATGTTTGAAAAAACGCAACTAAATATTAGAAGAAAATATAACCTGCTTCAGTCGATTTGGATTTCACACAGGGGATCATTCAGGTTTCAAAATGTGCCTCACAATCCGGATTAAATACATTTAGACATATATATATATATTATAAATTGACAAAATCCGTGTTACTTCTAACAAATAAGATTCTGATTGAATAGATTTAGCATTTTAGTTTTTTTTAGTAGCAGTTTGTGTTTCGAGCAACCGACTGATCAACAACACGGCGATCCATCCTGCTGTTTAACTCGGCGGAAACACATTCAGACCTGCAGACGAACGACGGGACTCGTGAAAAACGGGATTTTTTTCTTCAGGAACTGTTTTTTACAGACGATCATACGCTCTGTATTCAACGTGGAACCGGGATTAAATAAAGACAATTCTTAAACTCTGTAAGCGGAGAGCAGGTTAAACTGCATTTATGTAATCACACTTAATCAGCAAAGGGCAACGATCATCACGGGAGGGAGAGAGAGAGAGAGAGAGAGAGAGAGAGAGGGAAGATGAGGACATTTGACGTGGAAGTGCATTTACGGTCCAAACGGGAGTGGCGGTGAAGGAGAAGGAACTCAACATGCAAATAACACCGGAGGTTAATGGCGGGTCGTAAATGTTGCTGAGGCACACGAGGACGCCTCGACTGAACCGACCGTCTCGCTTACTGCTCCGTCTGACCCGAGGCGGCCCGACTCTCCCGTCCCGACTTTACACAGCTTAAATACAGGATAAGCACCGCCCTCACCTCTCCACCGCCGAGGTGATCCCACCTGAACCAAAGCACTAGTCTCTCTCTTTTTTACCCCCGCTATCTCCTCCTCCTCTTCTGCTGTTTTTTTCCCTGCAGTGGCGGAGCTGAATGTTGCCGTCAGGGCGAGGAAGGCCCTAACAGCCCAATCGCCGGTGTCAACCAACTCTCCTGAGACCAGACCTATGTCAAGGACCCTGTCACACACAGGACTTTGTGGTGTGTGTGTGTGTGTGTGTGTGTGTGTGTGTGTTTGTGTGTGTGTGTGTGTGTGTGTGTGTGTGTGGCATTAGTTGAACAAGTGACAACAACAGTTTTCCGTCTCGTGGTGGAAACATGAAGGACGGGAGGATGGAAGTAAACAAACCCGGGCCGGGCTTCAGGGAGCAAAGTGTGTGTGTGTGCACTTGTCACCGCCACACACATTTAGGAAGCTCAAAAGAAAAATACACAAGTGAGACGTTCACCTCAGATCACATACAAAAGGGAAAAGGCGTAGACGCACACTTTCACGTCACCGCCTAACCTCACAGCAGACACATGCGCTGTTACTGCAGCTGGCACGCAACCCGGGCGAATATGAGCAATGTCAAAACGAGTTCACACACACACATTCACACACACACAAAACGAGTTCACACACACACACACACACATACAGACGTCACCCAGATTTCCTTGAGTTGTTGTGCAAAGCGAACTTTGATGTCATACGCTGGATTACGACACGCAAACACATCATCTAAGTGTGTGTGTGCCATGTGTGGCTCGTTTGCAGGAGCTCCACATGTATGAAGTTAATCCCCGCTGTCAGTCAGACAACATGCATTGTTTAACTCTATTTAAATGAGCACACACACACACACACACACTTACCTTCGTTACTGTTAGTTCCTGCGCTGCCCACAGTCTGTAGTGATATAGTCCATAGCAGCATCGCAGCCAGCCCCGGATCTGAAGCCATGGTGTTCTCCCCTCACACCCCGCCAGTCTCCCTCTGCCTCTCTCTCCCTCTCTCCTCTCTCCTCTCTTACTCCCTCGCCCCTCACTCTCCCTCTCTTCTGCCGCTCGCTGCCTCTCTCCCCTCTCCCTCTCCTCCTTCCTCCTCTTCTGTGTCCCAGCGTTGAAGCAGCGAGAGCCGGCGCCGAGGAGAGTGGAGAGTGGCGTGTGTGTGTGAGTGTGAGTGCGAGTGCGAGGGCTGCGAGCTCATTGGGTTTAGAGTTAGAGCACTGCCTCTGTGTGGCTCGCCTCAGTCTGCCGGCTCCCTCGCACACACACACACATACATACGTACACTTTGGGGCAGGGGAAGCCGGAGGAGGGGAGGGCAGGGGGGGGGGAGGGACGAGTGCGTCTGTCAAAGTCTCGCCAGCCAATTAGAGCGCGGGATCGGCCGGTGCTGCACGCTAAATGCTCCATCCGTTGCCACACCCTCCCATCCTACCTGCCTGGCCAACTCTCACTTTCTGTTTATCTCTCTCTGGGTCATGAGCTGCATCCCCCCCCCCCCCCACCTTCCTCTCTGTTATTTACCCCCATTTGTCATCATTGGCTCGGGTCTCCAACACACACACACACACACACACACACACACACACACACACACACACACACACACACTCACCTACCCGGTGGCAAATATCTGACTGATGGGAAGAACTGAAAACAGCAGCATGTCCGCGAGGCTCAAGGACAATGATCGGCTATCGATCTGCTGTATTGTATTCATAAAGCTATTATCTGTAGTATGTCCAGGTGCAGCAGAGTGTGACCTCACATGGCTCTACCTGTGTGTGTGTGCGTGTGTGTGTGTGTGTGTGTGTGTGTGTTATTCAAGGACTATGATCATTCATTGACTCGATGTAATAGTGGGAAACAGATCACAGCACCTGTCCTGATCACACTGCTGCAAAGTGACCTGAGCTGTGTTGAAGTGAAATCGTTACTCACAGTTTATAAAGCTGATAGAAGATTTTTTTTAAATCAATGTTAACCTTAAAGCTGAAGTAGGCGAGATTGGAGCAAATATAAAACGGTCACTATATCGTGACAGTAGGACATGAAACAGGTAACCTGAAAAACATCATGTTCCTCTGTGTCCTCCGGTGCTCCTAACGGCATCTGCAAGATTTCACAGACCGGAGGAAAACAAGCAGTCAGAGCTGATCTGAGGTCTGCTGTCCAGCTGCCGTCTATGAGAGCCGGCTGTCAATCACTCGTGAACTCTGATCAAACGGTCAACCTAGGCAGCGCTGATCAAATATGAATCAATATTCTGTTATGTTAATGCCTATTTCTCTCCTCAGATGTTCTCAGAATCATCTTGTAGCACGGTTTAGCTGGAAAATGAGAACGTTTGTGACGCCGCCACCATTGTGAAATCTGGTGAAGGAACGCCAAGTACCGGTCACATGACCAGAACACAGCCAATAGGAACGCTCTCTCTCTGAAATGACCTGTGATTGGTCAAAGTCTCCCGTCACAGGCTAGATTTTCTAAAGCCTGAAAACAGAGCCATGAGGAGGAGCAGGAGTCTAGTTCTCTCTCAGAACACTTGAATTACAATATGCTGAAAGGTTATTATGGGATTTTTGCCCAATGATGCCAAAAATATATTCTGCCTACTGAAGCTTTAAACTGATGTAAAACTAATAATAAAGTTGACAACAACAATCTCACCTCCACGTAGTCGCTGCACTGGGTCGCTTCATCATGTGATACGATGGAGAGGTGAGACTGTTTAGTCAGTTGCTGTTTCTAATGTCAACAATATACTGTTCATCATTACGACTGCTACTACTCTTTATAGTACTAATACTAACACTAATACTGCTGCTGCCAATGATAATAATAGTGTCTTTGTACTACGACTATTACTACTACTACAACCAGTAGGCAATTTGTTCATTTTGAACAGGGGGGACGGATTCATTTGTTCGTTTCGAACCCCCCGGGACGAAGGGCCAATCTCAGAGAAAAAAGTCGCAATAACAAATCCGTCTGCTACTTCAGCACCACGGCCAGCGGCGTGGATTTATCAACACACAGCACAGTTAGAGACGCTTCTAGGACACGCCACTCCGGCGGCTGCATCGCAGCAGGAACGCGGCGGCAGCAGCTGCGCAGCCGGTGGAGGCTACTGATATTTCAGAGCCGTGGTCGGGGGGCCACGGATTCTAACTTGCACAAACCTCAGTCAGATAAATATTCATATTCTACTTTTACAATTTGCACGGCAGAGATATATCTTGAATCTTATATTAAATTCAATTTTGTATGTATTTTTTAATCTAGTTTAGTAAGTATGTACATTCATATATAGATTTGTAAACACGGTGTTTTTCGTACCTACCCTTAATGTCTGTTTTGTGTGAGTGATGCAAGTTTTTTGTGATCTATGTAAATTGCTTCTGCAAGACCGCAATTTCCTTTTGGGGATCAAAAAAGTAAATCTATCTATCTATCCATATCTATATCTATATCTATATATAAAGGATCAATGAGTCAGGCAGACTAGATGAACATATTAACATATTCAAGATAACAACCCCTCTTTCCATGTACTCCCTCTGCTACTAGGGGATGGAGGGGGACCCCTCATATCGCCTACTGACTACAGGTAATAGTATCATGATAATCAGTGGTGATTTTAGGTGAAACTCCTTTGGACAGATGCAAAACCAGAAAATTGCTCCATTTTACACAATGTACTATTTCACATTCTGCACTCAGTTTAACAGCGGTGATGATCCCACTGAGCACAGAACCCGTTCTCCTCTTCCTGCTGTTCTCCTGCTCAGTTCCCCGTCAGTATGCTCTGTGAGTTTGGGTAACGTTAGCTACCCAATCTCACCGCGTTGTCCTGCTGCTTTCCTGTTTGGTAATCCTCTCAGAAAAGATGCTTTAGTTGTCCCATCCCCTCCGAATAATAACACACACGGGAAGCAAGAAAGCGTCTTCTCTGACAAGCTAGCAGTTAGCCACTGTTTTTTCCAACATTAAATGTGATTATTTTTACCAGAGGTTTGGTTTATAGTAATATCCCACGGCCGGTCGGCACCGAGGTGTTAAATCTCTAAGTTTTTCTTCAAAAAGCAGACTCACATTTTGGGCCATAGAAGATAATCCCCATCGTCACGGTGACCACAGTTATTATCTTATTTAAAATAAATTCCAAGAGGCAATGAGCCCAACTTGGCTTTAAATTTGTGCCATCCGCTTCCATGGCCAGAGGCTTTGTGCACGAGTATTGTTTGTTTTCCCACTCGGGACACTTGATATCGTTAGCGTGGGGCTATCCGCACATAACTGCCTCTAAAGCCAATTAAAACAACATTTAAAAATTATTATATACAGCCTCTTGACATTAAATTGTATAATAATGATACATAACAGCAGCAACTGAGGATGTTTCATGTCGTGCATTAAAGCAAATAATTAATTATTAATATATTAATTTCTAAGTTACCCAGTATCACTAAAAACTATTTTTTTGCCCACAAATGACCCGTTAATAATATTATATAATACTGTATAATATATATAAATAATATAATATATATTGATAATAATATTCACAGTAATAGGGTGTAATGTGTATATAATAGAGTGTATTTTTTACTTTGTACTACCACTACAACCACTGCTACTACTATTGCTGCTACTAATATGACTCATAATAATATAATTGATATTTCTACTTAGTTTACTCCAACTACTACTAATGATAAAATTGTTATTTGTGTTTAGGTGACACTGCTACAATAACTTCTACTGTTACCCCTACCTGCTACTACAACAACAACTAATAATAAATATTATTAATAATAATAATATTGTATTGATGCTAATAATACCATCATAATGGGATACACATATACTGTAATAATATAATATGCATAGTATCATTTGAACTTCGTAGTACTATTACCACTAATACTATAACTACTAATGCTACTACTACAATGACAAAAATATTACTGCTAAAACTTCTACTAATAATAATATTTTTATTGATGGTAATAATCCTACTACTCAGAATCTACTAATAATTAATTACACTATGTTTGTTCTGTTGTATTATTATTACTATTATTACTACAATAACAAAAACTAAAAATAATGTTTTATTAATTCTAAAAAAAGAAAGAAGAAATTACTAATAATAATAACGTACTTAGTTTACTGTTAATACTCCTACTAATAATTATAATACATTTTATGATTGTAATGATATTACTAATATGAATTAATTGCACTAATTGAACTATTTTTACTACAAAAACAACTAATACAAATATGTTGTATTAATTCTAATACTACTACTACTAATAATAATAATAATAATAATGATAATAGTGTACTTAGTTTACTTTGAATACTTACTGTTAGTTTACTTTTAATATTACTACTGATAATATTAATATTTATTATTATTGTTGTTGTTATTATTTGTACTTTTGTTGATTTTAAAATACCATTTTGAATTGTTGAATTGCATCTGTATAATTTTAAAGGTGTTGTAAATGATGTTATTAGTGTTACTGTGTGCTCTTCTCATTGTGAGGGTTTACAGTGTATTTACCCAGACACCCCCGAGTACCACGGCCGGCCGCTCTCTCTCTAAAGTTGTAACCATGCTCTAACGTGTACGGGATGATTGTGTCACAGCTCAGACAGCTGCCAGCCCTGCTGCCGCGCCGAGTTTCCAAACTGAACTGTCCGCCCTGTAAGCCCCGGGACATGGCAGCACAACGCTGACGCCGCTCTGCTGCCATCACGGCAAGTCTGCCACCGCCGCTAAAGCATCACTGCCGTGACCGCTTGATTTTCCTCGCACGCACGCACACACACACACACACACAACAAGAAGAACTATAGGAGTTCTACTCATCCTTAAAAATATTTAAGACTATAAGTGAGGAATGTCCCTGAATATTGAGTGCGAGCGTACATGCAGCTGGCCTGCTAAGTGAAGGAGACGGAGGGCTAGTTGAGATGAGTGTCCAGGCCAAAATCGAGGCAGCGCTGCGCCTGCCAAACCCCGTCCTTCACCCCCCCACACCCCCTCTCAGGCCTGGAGACACAGGGGTTTCTGTGTGAGTTCATAATGCTTCCTCCACAGCATGTATAGGGGAGCCTTGTGCCTACGTGCAGCGTCTCCATAAAGCAAGAAAGACACACATAAAACACAGAAAAGTGCAGCGGGGTTACGCATCATATTCGGGCAGCAGGCTTGTTATCCTCTGTAGCTCTGTGTTGTCCCTGATCTGCAGTGTGTGTCCATGTGTGAGGCTCCGTTGCTTTGCCACTAGGCTGCACTGTCAGTCTGCCTGTCTAATAGGCTGCACGCCTGCGAGGACGACAAACACTGTCATCTCCACCCCGACGCTCCGATCTTTCAAGTGCAGAGGAGCGAACGCTCTCTGAACCCTTAAAACACAACACGAATAATCACTGATTTATGTCAGTGTCTCTGATGTAAAACACGTGACCGGAGGGATTTGAAGAAGAAAAAGGATGCTTTGTAAGAAGAAGCAGGCTGACAAAAAGAGTTCAAACGTAGAGGAGTTAAATCTATATTCTTCCCATTACTAGCATAGCATGAAGGATATTATTATTTCTGTAGGAATGGATGTACAGCCTGGAGCTACTCGCCATAGATACTAAATGTTTTTTGCACCCTAACATGATCTCTTTTATTGTATTGAACCAGAAAATAAAGATGTCTATCCCCAGAAAAACCCACACTATCTGCCGTCTCAGTCACCTTCCTCACCTCTGGTAATTGATTTTCCATGCAGAGACGCATCAGTGTGACATCTCAGTTTAGGCAGCAGCAGTAAAGTCTTTCTCTCATTTCCGGCAATACGGGAGAAAAATGTCCTCGTCCAAAATAAAACATCCAGTGTGTGAATAATAGTACTCCGAGGCACAGGTATTATTATACGAACAGTGTGACTCAGAATATGAATATAAATGTGAACACAATGAGGAGTAATACTAATATTGTCGGGTCATTTTGTCCTTTTACCATAATTGAAGCGGTGAGAGGGAGAGAAATGAGTGATAGATGTGTTATTATAAACACAGACTGAGCCTCCACACACACTCACACACACACACACACATACACACATAGAGGCAAGCTCATTAAAATGGCTCCCCATAGCTCTCTGCTCTCACAGTGAGTCTCTGAGAAGCCTTGTTGTTGCATACAGTATATGCATCCGCCATAATGAGAAAAATGTACTAACGACACTATCGCCGCGGCAACGTGGGGAGTCCCCTGCATGTGTGTGTCGTGCATGAATCTGAAAGTCCACCTGGGTTTACCTGGGGGGGGTCTCTGGGCAGCAGTAAAACCTGAAGGTGTGTGTGTGAGCGAGCAGATGGCGGGGGTCAGTGCGTGCCTACTGTTGTGGGGCTCGTCGGTGTGTGTTGGCTAAATATAGCGCGGCAGTGACGGAGCTGCTCAGAGCACGGTCGCTGACTCCGTCGCCGCCGCTCTCACTGTAATTCTTTGATCAGTTGGGCTCCGTTCATTTCACCTCAGCGTGATCGAATCACTTCAAAGAGAGCCGATTAATTTCAGGTGAATTAATTTAAACTATAAACTAACCGGCCGCAGAGCGACTCTGAAAGGTGTAATTTTACCTGACAACTATAATCATCACCAATTCAAATCAAATGTAGATTTTTTTTTTTAATTAGAAAAAAAAGCATTTCTCCCCGACTTCTTCCTTTAAATAGGACATATAGTATCACGATCATTTTCAGATTCATACTTGTGTTTTGGGTTTCTATTAGAACATGTTTACTCGCTTTATTGTTGTAAAAAACACATTATTTGTCTCATACTGTCTGTCCAGCTCAGTTGTAAAGCAGTTCATGAAATAGTCATGAAATTGAATGTATTGATTTGTGTACATAGAAATGAATTTCCCTTTTTTTTCATGACGAAATAAATTCTTATTTAATCCACATATCTGTGTACCGGGAAGTATAAACACCGACGAACACTGTGGAGAGAGGATGTCTGGGTAAAAACCACAGGACTCGTCAGGAGACCGATGTCCGTGTCCCGTGTGAAACTAGAAGTCAACCTTGTTTTATTTGTCACGTAACTTCCGTACTTAAGTTACGCACCAGGTTAAACCAAAATTAAAACCTCAGACTCACTTGCTGTTTTTAAATCTAATCTTAAAACTCACCTGTTCCTTTTAGCTTTCCCCAAGGGTTTTACAATTACTATGATTTTATGGTACTTTTAGTTGCTTTTAACTTATTTCAGAAATTAGTTTGCCTATAATTTTATTTGTCCTATTTTGACGCTTTTAATCGCATGTTTATTGTGTAAATTGTCTTAACGTTGTGTTGTGATTGTTTTGCCCTTTTGCTGTATTTTAAAGTGTGATATATAAATTAAATTCATTATTATCAATATTATTATTATGTTCATAAACCTAACTAAGTACTTTTGTTGCCTAAGCCTAACCAAGTCTTTCTCTCCCCTAAACCTAACTAAGTAGTTTTATTTTGCAAAGACTGCAGCGGAAATTGACACGTGTGTCTCGTGTTGCTGGACATTCGTAGGAAAATGCACAATTTGTTTCTGTTTGTGTAACGAAGCAAATACATTTCATGACTATTTCACAAACTGCCGTGAGACTATGTTGGTCTGTCTGAATGTATTCAACCTCTGTCTGTCTCTTTAAGACCGCCTCCTGAAAACGCCCAGTCTGATTGGCTGGGAGAAAAATATGGTGCATCTTTGCAAAGGTAGTTCTCGGTATATTCTAATGAGCCTGCATGTGACATAGGAAGGGGAGCCAGATCTGAATGTCTTGTTTAATCACGTTTTCTGATCTAGACAGCCAATAAAAATCTGACTAGGTGGTCTTATTTCAGTTTGTGGGTTGGTAGGAACTCTTGACAGACACAGATAGACACTGTAGTTTGATAACATTTACCTGAACTGCAGGGAGAACCATAGTCGGACTGGCCATCAGGAGCACCAGGAGACATCCAGCTGGGTCGGTGCTCATCCAGGTTGAAAGTAGTTTGTCTGCAGTGGACAGATGTAGATTAGGTCTACAGATTAGATTAGTCAAACAGTCCAGAGCTATTTTACATTCCTAGTCCGTCCCCATTCATTTTATTTAGTGAGATGTCTTTTTTCTGGTTTGCTCTTGTTTGTATTTGCTGCTGATGTTATTTGTTGTTAATAAAAACTCAATTCTTCGTCCATGTTTACCTGTTTTCTTGATACATGTATAACGTTCACATTGTTGTGTCATACTCACCACTCTGCTACTCTGAGTTTCTCTTTTTAACAGAAATACTGTTAATTATTTCAAGTCTTAGCAGTTTTTTCACTTCAAATGCAACATTTCTGAACAGATGCTTCGAGGCTGTCCTTTAACAAAATCTGTTGTTTCAGTGCCCCAACACAACAGGTGGTATAACCTTTAATCATGACCACAACCGTTCCCTGACCTTCTACATGTGGTTATTATTGTAACCGGGACAACAAAGGTTTCCTAGCCTAAATGAGGTGGTCATTTTAACCCAAATGAAGATGTTTGTCAAACTTGAACAAAATACTTTTATTTACCTCAACAGCGGGAGAGCGATAGTCGGACTGGCCATCAGGAGCACCAGGAGAGTCCCTCCTTTGGGTTTCAATATGAAATGTCTGCAGGAAGTGTTGAGTTGCATGGACGGTAGCTTAACAGTGATCGGAAGAACTGCAAAGTAGAAGTGATTGGAATTAATGAATGAATAAAATATTGTATATATAAACTGGGGAAAAAAAGTTCTGAAACTTGTGTTTGGTGGATTATTTCTCTGTTGTTACAATGCTAATGGTCATTGTATTTTACATCGTTGGAAAGCCTGTTTATTTACCTTCACAATGATGTCCAACTCGTAAGGATCGTGCATTTGTGGGATGAGCAGCACAGCTGATTATGTGGGTAGCGCCCAAAACAAATTTGCCAAAATGCTCTCTTCCTGCAAAACCCTGTCTCCTACAAAATTACATCACCATACAACTGACTGAATTTTCAATTGCGTTTTGAGGGATTACGGTTGCAGTTTTAAACAGTTTTGAACACAGAGTTAATGTAAACTGAAACAAAACAACAACAAAAAAATCGACAAAAAAAACACATCATGATTAAATAACAGAACGTTTACTTTTAGTTTCTGACGGGATACGACCAGCGGCCTCCTGGGTGAACGTCCGCTGTTTGATGACCCATCCATCACCCCGACCTCCTCCCCATGCTAATGGATTTGTGATACGTAATCCGCGACAAAATACGTGTCCCTCGGAACGTAATTCACAGTGCAGTTTCGTTGTATGGGACCTTAATTTGTAGGAATCCAGGCTGCCCTGCAGTAAACAGAATCACTAATTATTACGCAGAATGACATCATCGGACATTCCCAATTTTTTTTCCTACTGGCGAAGGAATGACCCATCACTGTCTCTTATTAAGGTCAAAGTCAAAGGTCAACTGTATTATCACACAAGGGGAAATTCATGTGGTCATATACACGTCTCATAAAAACAACATATAAAAACCTCACACACTTCCCAGGATCCTGCACACAGCGCAGTCCCGTGCACACTCTCCCCCTCCAGCACACACACACACACACTAGCAAAACATCCAGTTCAATACCGTTGGTATAAAAAATACACCCTCCACAATATAAAATATAAACTCTATACAAAGTGCAATCCGACAGTCTTAGTATACAGAGAAACACCGTCCTAAAGAGTATACAGTATAGGGTGGGCTACAGCCTATTTACCTCTCATTTAGAAGTCTAATTGCCGTCGGCACAAAAGATTTGCTCTACCTCGTTGTTCTCATTTTTTTCTGCAGGAATCTGCTATTTGATCTGCTACTCTTTTTGAATTTCTGATGGAGAGGATGGGTAGGATCGTTGAGTATCTGATCTGCTTTTTTTAGAATAAGGTCCCTATACAGCTGTGCTGCAGACACCTGATCGATCCCAATGATCCTGCTTGCTGTCTTGATCATGCGCTGCAGTTTGACATGATCTTGAGCACGCATATTACCAAAGGTGCAAATCAGACTGAAAGACAGAACACTCTGCAAAACAGTATTGTACAACATTTGAAGAATACAACGTTCAACTCTAAAATGATTCAGTTTCCTAAGAAAGAACAGCCTCTGTTGTAGTTACTCGTTGCCTTTGTTGGTTGGGTTGGTTAAGTGTAGACATGAGGAGTGAGGTTAGTTCGGTTTAGGGTAAATATATCAGCGTAAGCCAACCAGAGGAAGAGGAGGGCGAGTCATGCCTTTGCCATGGCAGCAAAAAGTAAATATCATGACCAGACGTCATTTAGCATAATAATTAGCCACGTGCTTCTGTTGGTTGCACGGAGAGTTCGTATTTTTGGAGCAATGGGCCTTCAGAACAATGGGCGTTTGTTTTTGGGATAACGGGCTTTCAGCCCAGTGGGACATTTTTCGGACTATTGTGGTTTTGGAATAATGGGCCGTCGGAACAATGGTATGGCACCAAACAGAGCAGAGATGGATTCATATGTCATTTTGTGACATTACCATCATTGAAACTGAATTATTTCTCACACAGATGTTATCACGTTCAGCTTGCCATGGATCAACTGCCACAATCCCTCCCTTTCTGCCATGACAGTACAAACAGAACTATTAAGGACTGGCATTTATTTGTTCGTGCTGGCCATGTCCCTGGTTTAATACTAGCTTATGATATTTGTTTCATACAGGGCTAAAGGAGGCGTTCCTTCGGTAAGTCAAGTTGAGATGGATTCTCTCTCCGCTACATCCCCACATGAAGGTAACTACTCGGTGTTGGCAATCACAAAGTCAGCCAGCCGCATCAGTCAAGACTCTCATCTCATCTAATCTTGCCATCATCTGGATGGCTTGTTTGATCATCTCAGCCCCAGTGAGACTCTCCCACCCCCCCGCCGTCCACCCCAATGTCCCGACACATTCGGCTTCTTTTAGATAATCATTTTCTCGTCCTCTCCCCTCTCAGCTTACAGCAACAGAGAAATACAGAGAAACTATTTAAACCTCCTGCAAAGACCTTTTTACATCTCCTCATCTGTTTTGCTCGTCATCCCCCAATTCTCTGCTTCCTCCCCCTTCCAACATGGAGGTCAGTGAACTCTAATCAGGGCGCTGCAGATTACACAGCTGAGGGTCAGAGGTGCTGCAGTAACAGGTAGCCTCACAGAGACGAGCTTCGTGACTGTGGTTGAGTCATAATAGGCTGCAAAAAAACAGGGGAAATATACAGCGACTGAGGACTTTATGCAGGAATAGCTCTATCAAATAACAGATGGTGGATTATAATAAATAATTATACAGCATGTTTACAGATACAGACATTACAGACAAAGTCAACAAAGTTCCACAAAAATCTACAGTAACTTTAGTCAATCTGCACCTTCACCTTACCTTGCACGGCGTAGGATCACATATCAGAAGAAAATCCATTTAGTCAGGCTTCAAGTAATGCGTTTGAGTTCGATATGCCAGACCGAGGACCAATCAGCGTCCCGTGCGGAGCTACTGGCAGCTACGGACGTGGCTTAGGAGTTTGTGACTGTTCGTTCTAAACAACAGCTGCTGCAATGGCATTAGTTAGCCTATATCAGATCAGGGGAGTCGTTTTTCATTGAAAGAGGAGTAGAGAACGGCACGGAAGGCTTTTCTTGATGGAAAATATGTTTTTGCTCTTCTCCCGACTGGCTACAGCAAGAGTTTGATTGACAAAATGGTTCATCTAATTACCTCCCAAGGATTTTTGAAAGTGCCTGCCAAGCCCCCAGGAAGACCGCCAGTCGTTGATGCCAATGTTCGTAGTGGCCAAACGGCGGTACTGCAACTTCTGTGTCCGACTTACATTGGGAAAGAGACGTCTGTAACTCAGCGGATCAACTTCCCAGTATGATCACTCTAATAGTCCTTATTTAAATCATTAGGTCCTCAACGTTAAAGGTAAATTATAACGTTATCATGATGTGTTCAAATGTAATCTTGTAAAATGTTTTTTACGAGAAATTTATTTATAATAAATTCTCAACAGTACAGTACGCAAACATTAAAGCTTAGCTTTAAAGTAGGCCAAGACTCACGTTTTTCCTGCAGATACACTGTGAACAGTAGCTCGTTTTAGATCGACGTATTGCCAAAAAAACAGGGACTTTCTCCACTGCACTCTGGTATCTTCAAAAAGTCAAATATCCACTTTTCCAGCAAAATTCCCCAAGTACTCCTTGGAGTAATTCAACATGTGTCTGGCTTTGCTCTTGTTTTAGCAGAAGAGAAAAAAAAAAACAATTGGAAATGTGGAGTGAGTTAAGTGACACCGTACGCAGGGTTCTGATTGGCTGCTGAGGTATATCAGCCCTGTATCATGCCTTAATCACATGAACTCACCTATTTCAGCACTATCAACTCCCATGTCACCTGAATCTTTACAGATGTTGCAAACTAAGCACATTAAGCACATTCACCTCACCTGAAGTGAAACATTTTTAAATTAAAGATCTACATCTTTTTTTTTTTTTCAAATGTACTTGTTTATTAATGCACTCATATCTGAGGCCCAGTAACATGGGTTACAAAATGCACATGCTGCACATGCACATGATCAGCTCTCAGTGAATCAAAACATATTTCTTCAACAGAAAACTCTGGCAAATACTTGCCACTAAATATGAACGAACAACATAACACAATGCACAATGCTGTCTTAAATGGTGGACTGTATATATGGACCATGCATTGATCATACTCATCTAACCACATGTTAACACATCCATGCACGCAGACAGCAATAACAAAACCACCACCGCTGTATCAATAACTTAACTTGGTGAGTGTGTGAGGAATACGGAGTGGAGATGTGAAAAGGTGTTAACAGAGTTTTTTTGTCGGCTTCATTATTATTTTCAGCTCAATGTTTCAGTTTATTTGATATATTATCAAATAAGTTGTATAAATGACACAAGCTTGTGCAGTTTGTTTGTTTTATGGGTTCATTGTTGCTGTTCCGCGTGGGATGCCGCGATAGAGCAGCAGCTCAATCAAGGAAAGTACAAACAGGTTTGTCTCATTATGTCCTCTTAGGAGGGAGCGGCTGGGTCCTGTTAACATGTCGGAAGATCGGTGAGATAGTTCTGCAGTAAATTACATTTTACAATATTTGATGTGCTTATTGGTATGGAAGGGTGATTGTGAAGTCTGCAGGCACTCCGCTGCAGTTTTCATTAGTTTGGAGTTTTTTTTGCTGCAGTCTAATTTAGTTTAGTTTCAGTAAACATTTTTTAATGAATGAAGCTTTCTTTACTCCTGCTTATCAACCAGGTTCTTTAACATCCCTTTTTAAAGTCTTCTGGTGCCAAACCACCTCATCTTCTCTTTATATGGGGTGGAGAGCGCTACAGGAGCGTACAAGGTTTTTATGAGTTTCCATGGTCTCACTCCGAGGTACCGCTCCGTCCCACCAGCCTGCCTTTAGATTCAACACAAAGCATAGTTTAAAATTTGATAGTCAATCAATATATAAATGATTAAATGTATCAATATCAATAGTCCAGCTCCTCGACTGATAGTACAGACAATAGCTGTAACTGAGTCTGTACCAGGCTTCAAAATTTACCAGGAATTTCACAGGTTTTTGTCATTTTCCTCCTTTTTGCTTGTGAGGAGGCATTCAGTACGCCATCGGACAACATCATTTGGCCGATATAGAAGTGTGTCTGTACTGAATTATGAAGCTTTAAATGTTTGGCTGTCAATGAACTCACTCTACATTTCCAATTGTTTTTTTTTCTGGCTCTATTTGGTTGGCGTCGGGAGGAGGTTGTGTTGCTCTGGTTCCATCTGTTTGGCATCGAGAGGAGGTTGTGTTGCTCTGGCTCTATCTGTTTGGCGTCGAGAGGAGGTTGTGTTGCTCTGGCTCTATCTGGCGTTGAGAGGAGGTTGTGTTGCTCTGGCTCTATCCGTTTGGTGTTGAGAGAAGGTTGTGTTGCTCTGGCTCTATCTGTTTGGCGTTGAGAGGAGGTTGTGTTGCTCTGGCTCTATCCGTTTGGCGTTGAGAGGAGGTTGTGTTGCTCTGGCTCTATCTGTTTGGCGTGGAGAGGAGGTTGTGTTGCTCTGGCTCTATCTGTTTGGCGTGGAGAGGAGGTTCGCAGAGATGTTTATGTGCATCTTTGCAGAAGCATAATTCCAGCTGAACAACCGTTATGAGGCTGCTGCTTTGTGTGGTCGCTGCCCACACACTGAGGCTTAGGGGGGCTTAGCAGCACTTGTCGACCAAACTGCAAGCTCACAATAAACACATCAGTGTTTATGGAAACGAAAACCATCAATCCAACATTGACTGACACTGACAAAGACAATGAGTAAACCTGTAGAATGGTGTAAATGAAGTGTAGTATAAAGATCTCTCAATGGTTTGCTGGTTAAGGCCGGCACACACTGAGGGATGTTTCAAATCTTAACAGATGTTGAAGTGTGAGCGAGCCCACACATAACCACATGTTGCGTTACATTTAACAGTTTTGTTCCTATAGTGTGTGGAGAGCAACAATTTGGCCAAAACAGCACACCACACACAGATTCATTCATGAACAACAAGAGTCCCAAATAAAAATAACTGAAATATCGCAAAATCTCTTGCTATCAAACGTGACTTTATCGTCAACAAACATGGCAGACGACGGGCAGGAAGAATTAGCGATGTTAGTACTGAAAATTCACAAAGGACGGATGGATGAAGTCACGGAGACACGTTAAATGAAAACTCGTGTTGTTGCCACAAATCAACAAGTCTGTCCTCCATCTCTGAGCTCCAAATTACTACTACTTCATGCTTCACATTGAGCATTAGCTCATGCAGTAGCCACGGCCGCCATGACGGCGGTGGTTATCCTTCCCTCTTCAGGCAGCTTGGTTCTCTATTGGCTATCGTTCTTTCCCACGTGACTGCATCATCGTCTATCCTCGGGGTTCTCCACACACAACAGGAGATCCCATCGTAAATATTGAACATGTTTAATATTAAAGATTTGAGATCGGTGCAGCCAGGATGGACTTCCGAGCCGATCGGGGATGTAAAAAACACTCTTAACATACCTCACAACACAGGAACATCTGGAAAGATCATTTTTAGAACCATCAAAGAATCTGGGCTTTGCTGCCGATTGTCAGGTAATGTGATCGTGTGTACTGTATGCCGTATGCATGCGTATTAAAAATGATCTCAATGGAAATCACATCTCTACAGTGCAAAGTTAGTTTCCACCAGGGCACACAGTCACCTAAACTTCAATCCCAGCAGACTTCATATGGAGACGCTGAGCTGTCTGGTCCTACACAGTGTCTTTCTTGTCTCTTCAGACATCCTTTCAGGAACTGTCATGCTAATCATGATCTTCACTGTAGGAGTTAAATCGTTTCTTCAAAGTTGCTTCCTTCGAGCAAATCTTTTCATGGGCAACTACTTCAACCTGACCATGTAACCCGACGACATCTCTCAGAGCATTCAGGTCTGCTGGATTTAATGAGCCTCCAGTTCAGCTAAAACTTGTGCAGCTAATCTGTGACGCTTCCTTTAAACTCTGCCCCCGACTGTGCAGCCAGGACCAAACAGTCCAACTGTAAGCTGTCAGCACTGCCTGTCGAGCAGCTTCAATACATTCACACACAGTGATGTAATCTGTGGTGAAATCAGCTCTCTCAGACGAGACGCCAGACGTCTCTCCCAGCCTGATTAGTATGTTATGCTTCGTAATGAGCGCTGATTATTCACATTTACCTGCATATGTTCCTGATTGCCGCCTCACTGGTCTTTTTTCTTCTGTGCTTTCTTACACACAACTCCATGAGTTTGAGTCTCTGCTGCAGACTGTTTGTTAAAAACATAAACTGGTGCAGTCGCCCTGTTTGATGCTTCACATAGAAAAGTGTGTTACTCTTTGTTGGAGGTTTGGAAGTTAAAAGCACCCTGTGTTTGTTTTTGACCTCTAGTAGCACTATGGATTAATGTTTTGATGAGAGGGTACCAGGTCCTTTTCTCTATTTCATTTTTTGCAATAATGGAGCAGCGTGAAACTGACGTGACATCTTTGTGCGCCATAGTTTTGCAAGAAGCCATTTTTTTTTTTTAAATCTGGGTCGATGTATGTGGTCATGTTTCCATATTGAGGAATACTGGGATAAAAATGTTGGTAAATTTAACTTTTTAATGTCCACCTTAACACTGAACCTCAGGTGTTGCTTCTCGGTTTCCTCGTATTAAAGGCTTTCATCAAAGAAGGCTCTTCAGTATTCTTACATTTGCTGCCCGGATGATGAGCCGTAAAGAATGCTGTTGGAGTTGTCGATTCTGGATGTGATGAAGGCATGGATCAGAGTTTCGGCAGCAGAGAAGGAGAGTGATGGGCGGAGACGAGCTATGTTTTTAAGGTGGAGAAAGGCAGTCCTGGTGATGTGATTGATGTGGTGTTCAAAAGAGAGGTGGCTGTCGAAAATGACTCCGAGGTTGCGGATGTGAGGGGAGGGGGACAGAGTGGAGTTGTCGATGGTGAGGCAGAAGTTCTGGTGAGGGATCTTGGGCCGTACTTCGCCATGTGCTTCTGTTCGGGATAACAACCTGTCGGGACATTTTTTTTAACTATTTGGGTTTCGGAATAATGGGTCGTCGGAACAAGGGCATGGCACCGTTTTAACTCCACCTTATCGGCTCAGCTGGCTTGGAATCTCAACCGAGGTCGTACCAAAAACAATTACAAGGTACCCTTCCAGCTGCTGTCAGACTGTACAACCAACACTGATCCCAGTAGACTGCACACACCAGAAAACTGACAACTCATTCATTCACTCATTCATGTGCAATATCAATATTTATTACACAGCTTTGTTGAAAATTTGATTCTGATTGGTCAATCACAGCGTTCTGCAGTCTGGTATTTCTTTATAACAGACCGTTGCTATGTATAACAGACCGTTGCTATGTATAGCAGACCGTTGTTATGGGCGCAGTTCTGATGTCGGACTCTGGAGGACCGTTCTTGTGTCAAATTATTGATTTCTTAAGTAAGTAGCCGTGTAATAAGCAGGATAATGTACAGCGAGCGGGTCATTGTTGTGAAATAAATCTCTTCAGGGTGACGCAAGACTCCTCTGCTCCACGTTGGGTGCTTCATCGCCCTGTCGGGGTTTATTTCACAACAATGACCCACTAGCTGTACATTATCCCTTACTCAATACTCTGTGCAATGTCAACATTTCATATTCTTATGTGCAATAATGTGAACCCAACTCATTCAGTCTATTTTTTACATCTTGTTTTTTACTGTTTACTTATTGACTATATCTTTATTGTTTACTTGCTTATTCATTAGATCTTGTTTTGTTTTTTTGCTGATGCCTCTTGTTATTTGCATTGTCCTCCTGTGGTGCTGTAATATTGCAAATTTTCCCACCGTGGGACTAATAAAGGATTATCTTATTTCAGGTACTAACCACAACTTTTGTCAATGGAAAATCAAAAAAAGGGGGAGCCGAGTTGAGTGGAATCGTGCCGTACCATGCAGTGGAAATGCGGCAACAGACTCACAGACACTGGCCAAGTTGATATACGTTCCTGCTGCCGGATTACGCTGTTCTGCTAATTAACAGTTGGTTTAAACTGCAGAATTTCATAATATTCTGACAATCAGCTTTTTGCTAATTTACAGAATCTGCTCCTGGTATTGGATAGTGGTGGTTCTGTTATCCGTCTTTAGACCATCATTGACCCATATCAATATTCCATACCATCAGTACACAGTGATTAGGGGTTAGTAGACTATCTGAAGGTGGTCCATGTGTACTCAGGTCCTGGATATAAAGATTAAACATATGGTGTGAGTAGTTTAAGGTAAATCGGACAATCTGTGTTTTTGTTTTCTTGTTGTTTTTTTCCAGACGAGCCGAGAGCAACGGGGACCGTGAGAGGGTCTTAACCACCAACAACATCAATAATGAGGTCACACTTTGTGTACGTGTGCGTTTTTACGAGTGTGTACATGAGATACTGTATGTTTGTGTCGTCTGAGGAAAACCAGAGAGAGAGAGCGAGAGAGAGAGAGAGAGAGGGCTTTGAGGGGTCAGTGTTGTTGTTGTGCTAATACAATTTAGTCCTAATTAGCAGAATGCCTCTAAGCCTCAAGTGTCCTCTCACAATACACACCATTTCCTAACAATCAATTTCCATGAAAACAAGAATTAGCCCTGAAACTACAACACGATGACCCAAAGTCTTTGTTGTTGTGCTTTTTTTTGTTTGTTTTTTTATGTTCTTCCTGTTTTATGTTGATGAACATGACATTTCAGCACAACACTAACATCCCAAAAGACGAATAGCCAAAAGTGATGAGTTGTCTTGTATCTTGTCTCCAGGAAAGCTCGTCTTGACTTGTTTGGAAACCCCGAGAGTTGACAGACTGACAGGGACTGCTCCGCCGAGACCCCGTCAGACGCCGTGTGTGTATGTGTGTGTTTCCGTCCTCCTATATGTGTGCTAGTGAGGGTCACGGAGAGCCTGTGTGACACACGGCTTGTTGTAGCTTAAGTCAGAAAAAAGAAAAGTGATGGAGACAGAAATAGATTGAAGACTGTTGAGCCAAAGAAAAGGCTCCGGTCACAGTTATTAAAACGATGCATGATGGGTGAAAGTTGTCTTTACAAACAGAATCCAAATTGATATGGTAAATATAGACATAGGGGCACTTTTTGCATCATATAATAATCTATTAAAGGAATACATAACATTTTGGTTAGATGCACTAATTTGTTCTGACACTGAGATGAGAAAATCTATTGTACCAATCTCATGTCTGTGTGTTGAGTACAGAGCTGTGGTCTGGACGTGGTGAGCTTAGCATTAACACTGATAGCAGGGGGGAAACAGCTAGCTTGGCCTTCTCCAAAGTTCAAAACTACACCTACCGACATCTCGAAAGCTGACTAATAAAACCTCAAGAAGTGGACGTCACCCATTGGTTTGTGGACTGCGGCTTTGAAGCCTGGAGTTTGTCATTTTGGCCGACGCCATCCCCTGCTTTATGGTCTATTTGACTCTAAATGGGACCATAATTTACTAAATGAACATCATGCTGTATTGAAGAAGACTTGAAACTAGCGATTGAGACCATAAACTCATGTTTACAATGTTTACTGAGGTAATAAATCAACGTTAATTCATGCTAATTCATTTAGTTAATTTTCACTTTGGAGAGAGCTAGGCTAGCTGTTTCCCCTATTCCCACTCTTTTTCTCCATACGTGACATACAGATCAGATATCAATGTTCATGTCTGACTCTCAGAGAGAAAGTGAATAACTGCATTTCCAGAAATGTTAAACTCTTTATTTGTATGGAGCTGGTGTCATGATGTAGCTTAACATAAAGACTGGAAGCAGGGAGGAACAGCTAGTCTGGATCTAAAGCTCATTTACTAACTGGCATGTATCTCATTTGTTTAAAATGTAAAGATGTCAATGTTTAAAATTCTTGGCCAGGCACATTAACTTCCTGGAGTCCCAACTGGATGCCCGGCAACTGCTAGGAGCTAATAAATAACGCTACTTAATACAATAACACTACTATACTTCATATCTACCATACAGACATTAGAGAGTGGTATCAATCTCCTCATCGACTGACTCTCTGCCAGAGAGCTAATAAGTTCCCAAAATGTCATACTTTTCCTGTATGCTTTGGAAACATCTGCACCATATCCTTCTCCCTCATCTCCATGTGTCTGTGTTGTTGTTGTTGTTTTTTCAGATGCAGTCATGCCTCACCTGTCCAGCAGTGTCTCCACACACCTGTTCTCCATCACCTCATCAGCCCTGTGACCTGCTGCCTGCCTCCACAGCTGATCTGCGTTGGCTAATTAGTCTCTCTGTACAGAGGTACTCGTTCTGTCAGCACCAGAAGAAAAACTAACACAGGACTTTCACCCGCTGTTACTTATTTTAACGTTACGCACATAACTTACATACTTATTTTAAGCCAAACCATAATCTTTTACTAAACCTAGCCAAGCAGTTTTATTATTTATTAAAGGACCAATATGTAATGTATTTACAGAGATTAAGGAAACATGCTCAGTTGAAATACTGGCTTCTCTGAAATCAATGCTACAGCTAGTATGTTCTCCTTTGAAATCTCCATTCCAGTCCTGAACGTGTGTTTTTGTTTTGGCCTCTGTGATCCCGTCCACTGCCCATTTCAATAACCGTTGCCACATATGAAACAAATTGGCACACAAACACCACACAGCCTCCTGCAGCCATGGAAGCAAGCAAACAATCTGGATCAACAGATAACATAACATTAGATTCTACCCGACCTAAAAAGCATCGGCACATCTCTCTGTGGTCCGTGTGCAGCTGAGTTATCAAGGCAGCGAGTATTTGAGACACACAGCCGGTGAAGTGATTATGACTAACGTTACTGCTGGCCAGAGGCTAATGCGGTTGTGTCTTTAAGGTGGACTGCTCTCAGTCCAGCCCAGTTGCACAGCAGTTTGTGAAATAGTCACAAAAAAGTTAACGTGATGATTTGTGTGCATAGACACAAATTTCAAATGTTTTTCGTGATTATCAGCACAAAATCATTTTTATGTAATCCACGTAATTGTGAACCAGGAAGTGTAACAAGTGGTGAACGCCGTGTAGGAAGGAGGTCGGAGTGGATGGTTGAACTCAAACCACAAGTCAAAGTTGATTTATTTGTCACGTAACTTCCGTACTTAAGTTACAGCACTTTTGGAGTTATTTTAACCAAAACCGCAATCCTTTCCCAAACCTATCTAAGTAGTTTTGTTGCCTAAACCTAACCAGGTCGACCTATTCCTAAACCTAAGTAGTTTTATTTTGAAAAGACTGGAGCAGAAATAGATTCAATTTCGTGACTATTTCACGAACTGCAGTGAGCGGACGAGCCGCAGCTTATGTAGAACTAATATTAAACTGAATGTTATCATAACCAATAAAACCAAAGCTGTAACAGCACCTGTATCTTTATTTCTGTGACGAGTTAATGAGGGACCTACATGCAGGAACATTTTATCACCTGTGTTGAATCACCTCAACAAGAAAAAATGTGACAAGGTGACACTGAGCTCTGGTATAATTGACCAATACAGAACAAAGCTATCGGGTCATATAGTGTGAAGAACTGGAAGGAAACACATTTTGACAGGAGATTACGCTTCATGAAAATATTGAAATGATAAAGTTCTGAGTAACGGTGGCAGCAGTCGTGATGTTGGAAAGAAGCCGGCAGCCTGACGTCCTTTCATTCAGAGAAACAGCAAGACTTGTAGAAATCACAGGTACAATTATAGCAAAGGCCAGTATGTGGCCAGATAACCTCTATACTAACGGAGATGGTGAGAATCAGAGAAACACTCTGAAGACTAAAGTGTACATTTATTTTGTTACAGAACACAGATTATAATGAGGAAGATGTTTTTTTCCTCTTTAAGATAACTGCAGCATTGTGTGTTTAGGGGACACCAGATGTGCTCCTTGTTCTTCATTTCCATTTTTATTTGCTCCATTTTCTTTGTATTTTTTTCCCCCTCTGTGGTTTCATTTTTAAAATAAACACAACCAGACTGCATCACTTTTATTTTGTATATACATAAGTATTATTCTGCATTCACATGGAATCAGACAGACGAAACAGGCATGACAATATGTTGCTATGGTGACGTCGTATTGTTTACAAACAATGGAATAAAATAAAATTATTTTTATGTAATTATTCCAGTAATGTATGTAGCTATAAAATGCAGCTTTCTCTTAATATGCAGTTGCAAGCTTGAACAACGTTCTCGTTGTGTGAGGGAGCTACGTCACAGCTTGGTTTTCAATTCTGTCGGCAAAAAGTAAAAATATTTTAACTTTGGACGGACGACCGTTACCGGTACTCTTTACAAACCTCACCTGATTTTACCGTCCTGCTCTCGTCCACTAACGTGATTCCATGTGAATGCAGCATTACTAGTACTATACTCAATTAAGTTTCCCTTTCACGTTACAATCAGCTGATCGTTCGTGTCCCGTCACATTTTCACGTAGTGTTGATTTAAAAATAAATCTTTACCTTTTTCATGTCCATGACATATTCTACAGACTGTAGTAATGTTGCTGATATGATGTCAATATACAGTCAATAGATCACCGTCACTGTCTGTTGTTGCTGTGAACCGCGCAGCTTGCGTTAAAAGTAGAGACGAGACGTCGAATCTCTAAAAGAGACGCAGCTGAGACGTGTGTGAGACGGCCGTGTGGCTGCTCGAACCTGTTAACACGGACGCCGAAATAAAGCAAGAAATACCACTTACGGTGAGAGGGGAGGTGGATGTGCCCAACAAACCAGGAGACCCGTGTTCGAGACCGTTGATGACCAGTGTTTTGTAAGTAACAGTAGTGACAGTTGATGTTTGTCGTGACGTTTGTCACTTGTTTCCTTAGTTGATTCCAAATGCGTTTTACTTAGTTTATGTACTTATTTTAAACCCGGTGTGTCTCTATTTGCTATTTAAACTCAGTCACATGCTCTGACAGAATGCAGAAACGTCGACATTCAACGTACGTGATTTGCAGAAACGTCCAATACCAATAATGTTTTCCTGGCGACTGGGCTGGAATGTTACCGTAGTTTTGTTGACCGCTTCACAGTAACAACGTGACGTTAAATGACACGTGAAAAGCCTCAAATGCGTCATGACGCGCGGAATGTCCTTAAAATGTCGTGCTATAAATTCTCCTTCCCATGAGATGAAGTTCAATATAGAAACAGGTGAGGAATGAAAGGAAAACCTGAATAAATGTGTGGGGGAAACGTAATGAATGAAGCTGGTATGAAAATGAGGAGAATCACATGCTGTGGCCTTCGCGTACGTGTTTCACTTAGTTTACTTACTTATTTGAAGCCCAAGCATGACGTTTTCCCTTACCCTAACTGAGTGGTTTTCTTGCCTGAACCTAAACATAACTTCGGATGTTTGCATGGCGTTCAAATGACTCGTGAAAAGGCTAAAATGTGTCCTCATGACACGCGGAATGCCCGTGTAATTTCGTAGTATTTATACGCCTCCTCGTAAGACCAGGTTGGGAAAGATATGATATGTCTTTGCAACTGGCAGTACAGAGGAGCAAAACAACCTCTGCTCATATGAACACATCTCACTATAATTAAAGAGCCATGTGTTTATCATGTGTAGTGTTACTGAGGGAATACTTGTCACCGAGGAGGAACGTAATGGCGAGTGGTGCCTTTATACCGACGCTGAGAGCATCTGATCTGACTGCAGGCACCTCCTCCTGTCATCTCCCAACACATCTCCTCGCTCATTTACACTTCTAAGGAAAGCCCACCTGCCTTAAGGAGGCACTTCCTGTGTGTGTGTGTGTGTGTGTGTGTGTGTGTGTGTGTGTGTGTGTGTGTGTGCGTGCGTGCGTGCGTGCGTGCGTGCGTGCGTGTGTGTGTACACCGATCAGCCATAACATTATGACCACCTGCCTAATATTGAGAAGCCGTCTGGAAAAGTACCCAGATCTTGGGCACATGGAACATGCGCAGCAGCGTCCGCTCGGTCACGGGGTCCCAACGTCACGGCTTGGCGCTCCAGCCTCGGTCTGGGTTTCACTCACATGAACGGAGGAAGGGAAATAACTCTGGATTCAGCTGTTAGTGCGTTTTACAACTTTAAAAACTTATTTTTTTAAATAAGGATTATTAGAGTGTTCGTACTGGGGAGTTGATTCACCTCAAAAAGAATTATCCGCTGAGTTACAGACGTCTCTTCCCCAATGGAAATCTATGGGAAAAAGTTCTTTTGGGTCCAATGGCATCACGTGACGGACACAGAAGTTGTAGTACCGCCGTTTGGCCACTACGAAAGTCCGGACTCTTCCTGTGGGGCTTGGTCTGACCCCGTCGCCGGTTTCTCCGGTTTTCCTTTCTTGGACCACTTTTGGTAGGTCCTGATCACTGCAGATCGGGAATATCCCACAAGAGCTGCAGATCTGGAGATGCTCTGACCCAGTCGTCTAGCCAGCACATCCTTACGCTGGCCCATTTTTTCCTGCTTCCAACACAGAGTTCCATGTTCAAAATGTTCACTTGCTGTCTAATATATCCCCCCCCCCCCCACTGCCAGGTGCCATTGTAACGAGAGATTCAATGTTATTCACTTCACCTGTCAGTGGTCTTAAAGTTATGGCTGATTGGTGTATATATATATATATGTGAGTATAGGCGTGCCAAAGTGAGGACAATTAGAGGAAGATGTGTCTTTGCACCCTTGAGGTTCATTTTACAAGCTGGAAACAGTTCATGTCAATTCATTTCGCAGCGTTTTATGATTCTCACAGCACCCGTTTTCATATGAGGCGTAGAATCGATATGGGACAAATTTTGCAGCTGATAAACTGTGACGGCCCCGCTGTGTATGTGTGCATGCACGCACGCACACACACACTCTTATGCTTGAGTAAAGGAGGACAGAAATAGATCTTCAGGTGTTGTGCGACTGACTGCAGAGACAACAGGGTCGCCCTCTCGCAATCCTAGTCTGTGTCTGAGGATCTGTTTCTCCATGACACACTCTCTCAGAGCGAGGGGTGCTTTATAAAAAAAATGAGCCAGGAATAGGGAGAGGAAGAGGAGGAGGAGGAAGAGGAGGAGTGAAGGGAGGTAAACAAGGACTGTCACCAAACAGCTCCAGAGCTCTTTGTCACTTTGAGAACGAGAGCAAACAGCTCCGGCAGAGAGACGACAGAGGTGTGTGTTTGTGTCAGCATCTCTGCAGTAACTGTGTGTGCGTGCGTGTGTGTGTGTCAGCGACACTGAATGTATCTTTGTGCCCGTGACTGAAAAGGATGATAGGAATTGTGGGAAGCCGGTGGGGAGCGTTGCATCATGGGAGGTAGGGTCATATAGAGTTCAACATTGAGCGAGTTGACCCAGAAGCATTGTCAGGATCGCTCACAAACACACAAACACACACACACACACACAAACACACAGGATAATAGCTGAGCCCAAATTGTAGCATCTTGGGGGCATAATGCTCGCGGCGCCGTCTAAAGCCTTTAAACACACGTACACAAACCGCCGCTACGCACATACAGTTGATGAGCTTATCGCGTCTGAATGTAGGCTATCCGTGTGTTTGCCAAGAGGGGAGATAAAACAGCGGGACAAAAAAAACACCAGACACTGTAAATCCATTTATGTGTGAGAGAAAGTCTGTTTGTGTGTGTGTGTGTGTGTGTGTGTGTGTGTGCGTGTGTGTGTGTGTGTGTGTGCGCGTGTGTGCGCGTGTGTGTGCGTGTGTGTGCTATTGGCCCATCGGCGAGTTATCAAGCGCTCCTGACTGTTCAATGTCAGCCCGTTAGCTAAATGACACATACGAAGCTGCTCTCTGTATTCAGGGCACCTCTCAGTGCCGATCTGGAGTCATTGAGCAGCTTCTCTTGATTAATGCAGATGTGTGAGGCAAACTGGATCAAGACTCTGATGTTCTTATATGTGTAATAAAAGCCGAGCACGACTGCAAAAACATTTCTAATTTCACAACTGACTTCTTGTCTTTCACCGTTTGTTAATTTACATTTCAAGACCGGGGCGTAGGTTTGCATATTTTGGGAGGACAGAGTTGTCCCGAACGATATTTGAGGCAACTCGTTTCGCATTAGGCTCGTTGGAGATGAACTGCGTCTCGCCTGGAAAGCGAGAGAGATCAGGCGGCAGCAGCAGGACGTGGAGACGGACAGTTTCCAGCCGTTTCCAGCAGCCTTCACTGAAAATATAGGAAGACACAGAAAAAGTTACTTCCTGTTAGATCCCATTTGACGGATACTTGTAGTTTGCAGACTGCGTTGGGATTTATTTATATTTATTTGTAAATATATGTGGAAATGTATATATGTATCTGGCTTTGGATTCTATCCTCCACTTTATAACGAGCACTTGTTTTGATAAGTGCTATATAAATAACCTTCATTATTATAATTATTATAAGTAAGGGATAATGTCCAGCAAGCCGGATGCTGCACTGGATCCGTCACATGATGCTATTGAGCCCAAACATATTTAGACTTCCATTGGGAAAGGGAATCATTAGGTCCTTAAAGTTGTAAAATGCACTGATAGCCGAATCCAGAGCTATTTCTCTCGGCATAATGAACTGCCGGGGGTTAAAGGAAACTCTAGTGTGCCTGCTCTGTGGTCCCCATGGATGCAGAGGATCCGGGTTTTTTATACTCAGGAATCAAGCTCTTTTGGCTTCATGCGCCAATGAGCATCTTTCTGAACGGGGCCTCGCCTCCAACGCTGTATCCAGTTCTCTTTATACATCCGTTATCTGTACACATCCTAAACGTTACATGCTATTCTGCTACCTGTATGCATGTTAACGTGCTGCCATTAGTACAGTAACAACAAGTAGAGTACTAAGGACATTTACTAAATATGTAAAGACAACATGATTATTTTAGCTAATGAACTGTACCATAATGAACCCAACAATGCCTTTTTAATGCCTTTCATTCTGCAGTTATTTGCAGCCGCTCGTGTTGTGTTGTTTCTGTTGGGCTGCAGGGCTGCACAGACTGAAGGACGGCAGTTATTTCAACGGCGTGGCAGCCGGCAGCCGTACTTGAATTAAACTCTCTGCATGGAGAATTGTCTTGTTAAAATGGGCTTTACTTTCATTAAGCTTTAACAGACAAAGCAACAACAACCGCGGCTACGGAGCGTGCGGCTGCATCCACAATCGCTCCTCAAAGTGTGTGTGGCGTTGGAAGATAGTTTGGCGTATCAGGTGAGACATTTCAAATTGCATATTGTCTGACACTTCAAAAGGTCAAGTTATGCGTAACCACGATAATGCGTACTCATAAGTAATGGCCGTGTTACACGGTCATTCTCCACAGTTTCTCACTGCGAGAGACTGTCTCAAATGGTAATGAGGCTGGAAACATCCACATGTAATTCAAATTATTGTTACAGACTGCTGTTTACTTCAGAATCTCATAATGAAACACAGATCAGATGGAGCAGCATTTTATTCAGTGGGACAAAAAAGAGACACTTTGTAAAGACGAAACCATTTTCTTGCAGTTTGTCATCACTTTTGTTTCTCAAACTCACAACTTTAAGGAGAACCTTAACACTTCTTAAGGTTAAAGTTAAACACTCCGTATTTGTGCAAAGGTGCCTACCGTCTTAAGCTGGCCAGTCGCTGTGTGAGGTGGATTGTTACCATAATTGTCGAACAAAAAACGACAGTGATTGAACAACAATTTAACTTTTGGAAAGTTACTAACAACTTTTATTGCAAAAGCCGGTGGTGCATATCAATGCACTTTCATAAAACGTATACTAACAATAATTTCTTAAAGGGACTGTTTGTAACTTCTTACACGTATAAATCAATCCGGGTCGGTGTCCCATGCGGCTACTGCTCAGACTCAGACTCCAACACAAACTACTATCTAGTGAAGCCCGTCTGTTAAACAGTGTTGGCCGCGGTCGCAGGACGCGGGGGAGACCGTAGCTTTGGTCTCCAGGACCGGAGTCTCTGCCGTACCCTGCTCCTCTGCCTGCTTGCCTTCACTCACACACCACGCACATGCTCGTTCATGTCTATGTAGAGCGAGCACAGGACGCTGACTTTCGTTGACTTAACGGCCACAGGTGTCGCTGTTACAATACATTTCTGATTCTTACAAACAGTCCCTTTAAGACATTAACATAACAGGCTGTGACAGCCCTCTAGTCCAGTGTTTGGGGTAAAAGTACAACTCGGGGTACATTGGAGTACTGCAGGGGTACATGAGATTAAAAAAAAAGTTAATTTAAAAAAATATCTGTCGTGCGTAATTCCGAAAATAACGACACTGTAATAAGTTCAATAAAAAATGTAAATGTAAGTTCAATAAATAACATTTTATATTCAGTATTCCTATTTACAATGATATTGTTAACTGCCGTCAACTGTCAACTGCAACAAATGCAACCATGTTGGTGATTATGTTAGTTCAGTTACGTTGTGGAGGTCAGGGGGGACTTGGCTGAAAAAATATTTCAAAGGGGGTACATTATTGAATAAAGTTTGAGAACCTCTGCGCTAGTCCTCCAGCTCCTGTCTGGGCTGTGCTTCTTGTTAGGAAACTAGAGCAGTGCCCATTTGGAATGGGCCAATTGTTTGGCTCCTGTCATCGCTGCTTGCAGCGTTGTCGGGGGGCGTGGCCGTTCGGAGCGGGACAAGTTCTCGAGAACTGCTCATCGCTTGTATACTCTAGGGAAGTGAAGAAGAGTTTGGTTGTAACGTTATCCAGCATCCAGCAGCAAAAGGGAACTGCGGTCAATCAGCCGCGGCCTGTGAAGGCCCGCTGCCGACGACATGCTCGACTCAATCCACACGAGGCCTATAGAAGGAGGCTGGGACACGGGCGGACACGGGTCTTGGGGAATGGGCACATGGGCAGTGCAACTGAAGCTGCGGTCGTGCGTTGCGATTGGCTCAATTTCGGCGGGTGCAGGACAGATTTTACTGCGCATGTGTTGTACCCCATAGCTATGCCCTGTTGATGACGCGTGACCCAGCCTCCTTCTATAGTCCCTGAAGCCCCACCTCTGCTGCTGCACAGAGCCCTGATACTTGATCAGTCAGTGTCCAAATTTCACCAACTTCCACACTGCACTTCATTGGGTCCCCAGCAACACACCCGCCAAGTGTGAAGTTGGTAGGACGAACGGTTCTCGAGATATGTGAAGGACAAACACATACGTACATACAGACAGACAGACAGACAGATTCTTGCTTTATAGTTAGTTTTAGTCTGTTTGTGTTCAAAACGTAACGTTTAATTCAGTTTTACAACATGTTAAAAACATGTTGCTTTTAAATTTTGCTTTCACTTTTACAACGTAGCCCAGTAGGGGTAGCAGGCCCCTACTGACCCACATCTATGAGGCTCATAACGACTGATGACGCACATTTAATGAGCTGATAACAGTCGAAGCAGCAGTCAAACAACAGCCTGTTAAGCAGACAGAGAACTATTGCAGCAAGATAACCATCTTTGTGGGTTCCATTAGGTCAGCATCCACTACATGGTCCTACATGTACATGCATATGTGGTGTGTGTGTGTGTGTGTGTGTGTGTGTGTGCGTGTGTGTGTGTGTGTGTGTGTGTGTGTGTGTGTGTGTGTGATCAGAAGCAGTAGAGTGGTACCCAGCACACCGCTGCTAAGTGACAACAAAAGGCCTGTCACTGTGATTAATGACAAGGGAAGTGTCCCTGTGTGCTTCCTGTGTGCAGTACTGTAGCAGCAGCTCTGAAAGGAGCCACGTGCACTTTGCAGATAGACGTGCACGTGCATGGTCTCTTTCTGTCTCATTCCACAAGTCAATACCTCCACTTATCTCCGACCTTGCACACTCTTACCGGCTTTTCTTCTCTCCTGCAGGGCATGCCCACCGAGCCTGATGGGGAGGTTTTTTTTTTTTTTCTGGCTCAGGAGAGGAAAGAAGTGGAGGAGTAAAAAAAGGAAGACATGGTGTCGTGACTGGAAAAAAGACAATGAACACACTGTCACAACATGACATATTCACCAAGGTGCTTCAAAGACTGCTTCAAAAGGGCTCTGACTTCTCGCCGTGAAGTTGTTCTGGTGCCTGGCTCCGTGTCGGCGAGGGCAGGCTGCTCTTTTGTTTGCTTGTTTTTGGAGGTGAGAGAGACGGAAGGAGTTAGAGAGAGAGGGAGAGAGCGAGAGAGAGTCTATTGATTAACGTTTCTGATTCTCCCATCGGGAAGCGAGCTCCACACCCAGCTGGGCTAAAATCACATCAGCCATGGGTGCTAAATTGGCGGCTCAACTCTATGGAAAAATCCATACTTTAAGGTTTATTCCAGCGATTGCGATGCAGCAGCGCTCCACGTGAAGCTAAGAAGAATCCCAAAGAAAAGAATAAAAGAGTAACGCTGCAGCTGTCTGAACTCCTCATACCTCCAGACTGAATCTCTTTGTGTTGAACTTAACCCGATGTTCTAATCTGTGCAAACGCCAGGTTTTCATTTTTACTTAATGAGGAATGCTAACATACTTATAGACAGCGGGCGGAGAAATATTAAGATGCTTTACTGAAGTAAAAGTAGTAATACCACACAGTCAAATACTGTTACATTAAAAGAAAAAGAAAAGTAGGTAAGTATTATCACAAAAATGTATTTAAAGTATCAAAAGTAAAATGTTTATGTTTATTTATTTTGCACAAATTAAGACAAACAAACATAACAAAATAAATAAATGCAGGAAGAGGCAAAAAAAACACTGGGCTTATAGAGACAAGATTAATATACAGAAATAATATGTCTACATAATAGTAATGACAATTAGAACAAGATATATATATATATATAATAACAACAATAATAACAATAGAATATTTAAAAAAAAACAAATACATGACAATTACTTTTGGTTTCACACGGGACACGAGCAGCGGTGAAAGTCCTGTCCTGTCATATTTATTATACCATGTAACTTTCAACAATGGTCTCTTGATATACTTGACTTGCTCTGACCGAATGAGAAAACATACAGCGTCAACATGTTTTTCCTGGCGACTGGGCTGAGAGGAGACGAGTGATCCATTTACCACCCAAATGATCACAAGAGAAAAGAATATGAATCCAAAAGAATTGAATATAAAGTAGCTCAACTGGGAGCCACTCGTATCCAAGTTTTAATAAAACTGAACCATCCTTTAACCGCAGAAGATTTCCATGAGTACTGAATGAGATAACAGGATCATGTGACCTGTTTGCTCCTCAGTAAACAACTTTTTGTCAAGCTGCCATTTTTGGAGATATACGTCTTTCACTGAATAGCAGGATTTGTCACTTCCTGTTTTCGCTCCGGCCACGCTGACAATAAAACCCTCTGAATGTACCGATCACGCCTCAACCAGAGGACAAAAACTACACAGCCCCCGAAGATAAAGAGAAGAAGCTCCTGAAGAGACATACTCCACGGCGCTCTTGAATGGAACTCTGCATGGCGGCGGCGGCGTCCGTCGGCAGGCATGCTAACGAGGCCGCGCCGCTGCTCGACGTCCTCTGGCTCCGAGCTGGAGAAGTGTCCTCTCCCATGAATGGCGGAGACAACCACAGGGGAAGTGAACTGTCTCATATTGTCCCAGATGGACTCATTATCCGAATAATGAATCTCTCCCTTGCACTCCCTCTCTCTTTTTCTGTCTCACACACACACACTCTCGCTCTCTCCGTCGTCCCTCTCGTGAGCACATCAAACAAAGGACGGGGTGAGAAAAAAGAAGCACAGCGAGACAGACGAGAGGAACGTTTTTTCCTTGACACGTTTCTCTCCTCCTGATTAAAGATGGGGGGGGGTCTTCTCCAGCAGGTTGAGTACAGTTTGCTCCCTTTGAACGCCACAACCTTGGTCAACTTCACAGACGCAACACCAGGGCGATCGGTTAAACACGGCACCAGATTTAAAATTCAGCGAGGGACATTTTCTCCTTATTTATGCAAATGAGCTCAACCAAAGTGGATTTTTTTTTCAGATTTTTATTGAATGCTTTGCTGCAACTGCTCAGTCAGTGTTTGGCCAACGAATCACTGCTGGCCGCTGACTTTCACTTGGCAGAGTCGCCTTTGGACGGCGTGTCCTGAAGATTCAAAGAACACTACTAAACATCCTGCACACACACACACACACACACACACACACACACTGTATGGGTATGAGCCACGCGGGGGGGGGCAGCGGTGCGGCTGCACATAATGGTCGCTCTTGTTGTGATTGTTGACAGCTTGGCTGCTGTCGAAAACCGCCGTGTGCGTGTGAATCATGGAGGCTTAATGTTTATGTGTGTTATTGTGTGGAGCAGAAAGGAGCATGCTGATCAACACGACGCTGGTTCGGTCCCTCCGTCGGCCCCTCCGAACACCGGGGGACTCCGGGCACAATTAAAACAAGCCAGCTGCAATTATTAGCCGGCTCTTCCTCCTCCTCCTTCTCTTCACCGTTTCTCTCCCCCCCCTCTCCCCCTCCCATCCTTTCTATTTTAAAACAGAGATAAAGCCGAGCCTCCGATGACTGTAATCTTGGGCCTCGCTACTTTCCCAAATGGAAACACTGCAGACGGAAGAAAGGGAGGGAGGGACTGAGAACGTTAGACGTCAAACTTGGAGCAAACCAAAATAGCTTGTGTGTGTTTTTTGTGTAGTAAATGTAAGTGTGGGTATGTTAACACTGTATGAATTAGTGTGTGTGTGTGTGTGTGCGTGTGTGTGTGTGTGTGAGGGGGGGGGGCCTCATATGCAGGGGTGGAAGAAGTCTGAATAAAATTAGAAATACCAGAAATCCTTCAGTATAGGACCTGCAGGTCAGCAGCAGCCCCGTCACTCTGACATCTCCCCACTAATGCACATCTATAGGTCCTGTCTGTGTATGTCTGTGTGTATTTCCAGCCTATATGTGTGTGTTTGTGTAAAAGAAAAACAACAACAGAGTGAAAAAAACATGGAATTTCTCCGAGGGGATGACTGAAAAGTACTTCTTCTTTACTTCTACTCAGGGACAGAAAAACTTTGCTCAACAAATAAGAAAGTAAGAAACTTTGATATACTCTCGATAAGGTTAATAATAATAACATAATTTAAAAAATAAACTGAATGCCAATCACATTACAGAAACCAAACTATATCTTTAGGTTTGATGGAGTTAGCTACACACCCCACATGCTTTCGTTTTAATGGCAAAAGTAAAATAAGACGGGCGAGAGGAGGGCTCCCTCAGAGCAAGTTTGATGATAGTGTGGTGATACTTAAGACTCATACATATCACATACGTTCTTTGTCTGCATTTACTCGTTGGCTTGCTTTCCTCACTTCTGTTTCTCTTCTCGTGCACTGATTAGCTTAAGCTGAACCGCCAATCAGAGTGATTTTTCTCAAAAGTAGGCCTAGGTCATGTTTTTTGTGTGTAAAATCTTAATCTTTAAAGTAAGTAAAAGGTATAACATTTGAAATGTAGTGGAGTAGAAGTATACAGTGGCAGACAGTGGAAAAGTACAAGTGCCTCAAAACTGTAATTTAGTCATAGACAGTATATAAGAAGTGGACGTAGTCGGCGTGACGTCTCCCATTGGTTTGTGGACTGCTGCTTTGAAGCCTTGAGTTTGACATTTTGGTCGTCGTCATCTTGTTTTTTGGAACCAGAAGTGACAGCAGAGGGTGGAGCTAAGTACACCCGAACGCTGAATAAAACATTTTTAGGCGACCGAAAGGTTATACAATTCATTTTTATTAACTGAAAACACACAAGATGAAAACACGGACAACTCCCAGACCGGACAACGCCGTGGTAGTGACCTGTCAATCATAAGGTAGCCCCGCCCTAAAGCATCCCCTGCTTTATGGTCTATCTGACTCTAAATGGGACCATGATTTACTAAATGAACATCATGCTGTATTGAAGAAGACTTGAAACTAGAGATTGAGACCATAAACTCATGTTTACAATGTTTACTGAGATAATAAATCAAGAGAGAAGTAGGCTCATTTTCTCATAGACTTCTATACAATCAGACTTCTTTTAGCAACCGGAGGAGTCGCCCCCTGCTGGCGGGTAGAAAGTTTCAGACACTTCAGCGTTGGCTTCACTTGTCAGACCCGGATGTTGGCGCCTGACTTTAGTACCACACTTCAGTAAATGTACGTGTGTGTGTTTGTGTTGGTTTCCTCAGAGGGGGGGTGTTCCTGATCTTAGCTGGCGGCCTGCAGCTCTGTCAACCTCACACTGTTTAGGAGAGGCTTATCAGGAACTCCAGCTTAGATATAACGCAGACACACACACACACACACACACACACACACCTAGAGTTCCAACCACGACTCAGCAAAGACAGCAGCAGAAGAAGAAGAAGCAGCAGACAGTGGAAGGAGGGCAGGGCACTGATGCATGGACAACGCCAGGCGAAGATGTCATGAAAGAAATGAAGTGAGATTCCAGACATAAGGCTGTGAAAAAAAAAAAGCAGCAAAAGGAACAGCGGGGGTGAAGTCAAACCCCCACGGAGGAGCCCCGACTCCCTGCTCTCCCCTATTGACTCCCCTCCCCTCCGTTCTCTGCCTTTCGCCCTCCTCCTCCTCCTCCTCTTCCTCCTCTTCTCTTTGACATGCTGTGTCTCTGTCCTAGCCTCACCCAGCTTAACCCTGTCTTCTTCTGCAGCCTCCTCCTCCTCCTCCTCGCTCTCAGTCCTCCTCCTTCACCCACTCCTCGACCCGTCCCTCACCCTCCCCCCCCCGTCCCCTCTCATACTGTCACCCTGGAAAGCATTCAGGATGGCTTATGCTATGCTGCCTCGCTGTCTTCGCAGTAATGCAAGTGTTCAGCGGATTAAAAGGAGAATGTGTTGACTGCGCCACAAACCGTTTCCATGGCTCTTGATCACAAAGTGGAGCTGACTCCTGACTACAGAGGCTGACAAAATAACAAAAAAAAAACATGACCTCATAGCTAATTCAGCGGATATTGATGAAATACATATACACACATATAAATACGCGGACTCTAAATACACCCTTGGTTCTCGTCGTGGATCAGCGATGGAGCCCAGTTCATTAGCTCAGCTTACATAAGTATGCTAACGAGGCTCTGATTTTATTGGGCTCATTACACCGCGGGGAATTGGCCAGATAAAACCGGAGTTATGTAAGAGAGAGAGGAGAGGACCAGTTTAACATCTGCCCCCTTCGTGGCGTTGAGCCAATCAGGCGCCAATCACCAGCAGCAGCGGGCTGATAGAGAGAGAGAGAGACAGCTCCCCGGCCAAATCCAGAATTTGGCAGGCCCGTCCGTGGGAGGGTGTGTTTGAGGGTCCGCGTGTGTTTGTGTGATTTGTTTTTGTCTCCCCTTTTTGTGCCCGCTTCTTTGCCAAAGCTGAAATTTCATGGCTGGTGACTATCAGAGGTGATTCTGAGTGCACAGCTGAATTATTTCTTTTTGTGTCTGATATAAGCGCCTTGGGACGTAACGTGTGTTTGTGCGTTTCAGGGTATTTCATGTGTTTTTTTTGCACCCCGCAGATCTCTCTCCTGAAAACATTTTGTCAGACGTTTGTTCTCATTCCAGTGCATCAATGAGCACAAAGGAGAGTACGCTGTGAGACAGAGCTCTCCGCTTTCTTTGCATGCGGGCCTTAAAAGCTGTCCGCTCGGATCCCACGCCTCAAACCGGGGGAGAGCTGAATTAGCAAACCAGCTATAGAGCGGCTACCTTTTTGTGCTGTGACGGTGATAATCACCAGATATTATCCCGGACCTGGATAATATAGTATAAATCACAGTAAATGACTTTAACTGCAGCATTTACAGCGAGCTGAGTTTCATCAGAAACAAACCCCGCAGCTGAGAAAGTAATTACCTGCTACGATGAAGCCGCGGCATGTTTGTTTGCAATAAAGCTCTCAATACATCTCTAGTCGAGCTCTGAGCTATAGGCTGAGAGGTCGTATAGAAGAAACACAGGAGGCCACAACAACCTTCTCGCTGGAGAACGTGAAGACTGGAACATCATTTAAATACTGTTCCCCATCCGCTCCACAACCAAAGAGATTGACCCTGTTCAGACCTGGTACTAACATGCATCCTGGGTGATCGGATCACAAGTGGATAGTTTTAAGTACAGGTGTGAACGCACTCAAGACTCATTGAGATCGGATCTTTCAGACCACATTCAGAGGTGTATCGATTTATATTCCTACGATCCAACTACATCGATAGGTACTTGGCACGTTGTCCTTCACGGGGGGACGTATAACGATGCTAAGGATTTGCACCTTGTATTTAAGGACGACAAACGTTATATAAAAGTGTTTATTAGCACTTTTATTAGTAAAGAAATGTTAAACGTTACTTCGCTTCCCTCTCCAGACATGCACCAGCTTGCCAGCTCCGCCCTCTGCAGCGAGAGCACACACCCATGGCGTGCATGCAGACGAACGCCACACTGGACTCCTCGCTCTCTCAGCCGGTAACGGCGCGGGTAGAGTTACAGGCGCTCTATGTGTAGTAACGCAGAGCTTCTGTGCACTACTGTATCGCCGTTGGTACAACTGTATTTTCTTTATAGGCTGTAACAACATATTCAAATTAGGGCTGTCAATCAATTAAAATAGTTACTCGCAATTAATCACATGATTAATTGCACATTGTTTATCTGTTCCAAATGTACCTTAAAGGGAGATTTGTCAAGTATCTAATACTCTTATCAACATGGGAGTGGGCAAATATGTTGCTTTAGGCAAATTTATGTATATATTTATTATTGAAAATCAATTAACAACACAAAACAATGACAAATATTGTCCAGAAACCCTCACAGGTATTGCATTTAGCATGCAGTGTACCTGTGAAAAATGCACCCGAATTCACGAATATGTAGGATATTAGTAGGCCTACAAACATTCTTCCTGTATTAGCCATGTGTTTAGTACATGTTTATCTGCATATAGAGAGTGACCCCGTGTCCCCTACGGTGATTACGCAATTGTGCGTTAGCAAACCTAATTCTCCAGCTGGCCTGGAGCAGTATTAGCCTACATTTTGTGTCATGTTTCCTGCCACGGAACGAATTAAAAGTCCAATATTGACTCTCTGTTTAACTCCGTTTTGGTCTCCACCAACTGAGAATATGATCTTGGTCTTTAGCCAGGCTAGCTGATTCCAGACTTTAGGCTAAATGTTATGCTAAAAATTTAAACAGAATCAACTTTTGGAGATGTGCAACCCAACACAACGCTGCGGTGGACAGTCAGGTATCCGGCGATCCAGAGCTGTACAACCCTGCCATGAGGGAACAAAGACGTGAGTAGTGCAGTCGCTTGGCGTTAAATGAGCCATTAATAAGTGACACTCCCACAACCTTACACTAATCGCCGCAACGCCTGATTTGGTGTGAATGCAGCCTGAAGCAGACTGACCCAGGCCCAGGGAAATACCCTAATAGTGACTAACATCAGAGTCTAACATCAGTCTAACATCAGAGTCTTTGTGGGTGAGCAGAGCAGCCCTCTCTGCTGCCCTCTCAAAGCTTTTTGTAAAATTTAAAACTCTCCACATTTTCTAGTTGCTGCTCTCCACTCACTCTTCAGTCTCAAACCCCCTCTTGTTTCCTCCACAGCTAATGTGCTAAGAGCTGCCTGTCAGATGCATTATGTGATGTGAAGTGAAATTTAGAGCCAGAATGAATGAATGAACGCAAACGTGGTGGAAAGACCCGAAACGTACGTGATTCACTCTGGTGATTTAGAAAACAATGTTTAAACGTATGACAGGAGCAGGAAGAAGAGAGCATCCAGGGAAATACAACTTAAGTTATAGACCTTTTTCATTGTCATTCTATTGCTAGGGCAACAGCTTTGGTCCAAGATTACTTTGTGTCAGCTAATGCATTAACAAACATTGAAACAGGAAATACAAAGGGGCTCATTTAGAATGTTTATGTTGTCAAAAAGGTTGATTATTGGAGTAGTTCTTTTTTCTTTTTTTTAAGATCAATTTGTCTGAGCTATCACAGACATATCCAAACACACAGATCATGATGAAAATAACACGTCCGTTAGCTGTTTGGAGACAAAACACACAGAAATCAAAAACACTGCAGCATTTAGCAAAGAGAGATGAAAATTAATTTTGATCGGACCGAAGGATTTAGTGATATCTTGGAGTGATCACAGATCCTCTGACTTTCTAAAAAGCTGCTCTATGATGTAACGACGCCATGATCTAATTAAATTCAGTGGATTTATTGACAATAACTGTGATATTTAAATAAATTAAATATCGATAATAAACATATGATAATATCGTAAATAATCCAAGGCTTCTTAAATCATTTCCTTTTGTACAGTTATGGTGACAGACTCTCTCTCCACTTCCCTACACTCGTATTTTTGAGTGTAATTATTTTCGCCAAAAAGACAAAACACACAATAAACAAAGTTAAAGATGAATTTGACTCATAGCATTGTTTTTTCAATTTTTTTCAAATTTTCGATAGCTATCGTGATAATATTGGGAGGTAAACATTTAATATGATAAATGATGATACATTAATATAATATAATATAATATAAGTAATTTAAATAATATAAAAAGTACCCATAGTCAACCCGGTCTCACGGGAAGACGTATAAATAACACAACACTACACGGACATTCCACGGTTCATGAGGATGCAATTTAACGTTTTCATGTGTGTTACGACCCCACTTAAGGCTAGGGGATAGGGGAGTAACAATGAAAAGTAAAACCGGGTGGAAAAGAGGAAATGTTTTTCTAGCCTTAAGTGGGGTCGTAACAGTTGGGGGCTCGTCCGGGATCATTTGTACGTCACGCAACAAAATTACTGTAACGGCCGCAGTTAGGTTTAGGCAACAAAACCACAGTTAACTTTAGGAAATACATCATGGTTGGGCTTAAAATAAGTATGTAAAATACGTACACACATCACAAACGTCACTTCAGAAAGAAAACACCGGTCTCCTGGTTAAAAGTGTGTTTGTTTGGACCTATCCACCTCCCCTACAGCTCGCCATAAGCAGTCTTTCTCGCTTTTTATTCCACTTCACTAACTCTGATCGTAGCATATATACGCGGATGGCGTTCCCATTGCAGTCAGTACAGACTACATGGCGTAGAAATGACACGCCAAAAGCAAGAAAGGCGTTCGTATTGCACGCTAAATGTCTTGTGTATTATCATGGCATTCATTCGCCTTTTTGTGCGAACGGGCTGCCATAGCGGTAGTATAGTAGTATAGATCTATATCTAATATCACAGCTGTAGTAGAGCTGCATCGTCCTACTAAAGAAGCTGTCCCTGAATACCTCAAGTCATCACATATTTAAATGTCCACCGCCTTTTTAAGCTGTTTAAATGTACAAATAGTACCTTGCTTTTGTTCAGTGAGAAGTAGTTGCAGGTCTGGTATTTGCTGACAGGTACAGTATGGTGCAGCTCTGGGGAACTGCCTTTTATTACAGAATAACAGTGACCTTTAAAAACATCCCATCAGGCACCCTGGGTGTTCTTGGTGAAACATCTGTTACTGTAGCTCAAAGCCACACACCGCCACCAGCACCACAACTCAGCGTCCCGCTCCGCTCACTTCGGTTCTGCTCTAAAAAACCTCACTCGACGGTTTTCAAGGAAACTGCAGGATTTTGCATAATACATAGCATGACGGGGGCCATACTCGTCTTTACTGTCTGCCCGATGGTTTGAATCCGTCGAAGAAGGGATTCAACAATCCGACCGTCTGCCGTTTCCAAAGACATAACGTTTGTCCGCGGCTGATAAGCTTGATATTTCAGTATCGCTTCTACATCTCAGCAGAACGCAGCCAGTTTGTTTACAGTGTAAAATCAGGATTATGGACCGTGAGACTTTCGGCCCACTGGCCTCGCTGTGACTCTGTCCGCATACAGGCCTGAACAAAAACAGGCTTTGTCCCAGAAAAGGCAATTTGGAACGGTGCTGTCGGGCTTGCCCCCTCCTTTGGCCACTGTGAGAAACATCACAACAACTGCACTGAGCTTTTACTCCAAATATAGAGCAGATAAAGGGCCATTTATGGAAAGTTCTGAAACTTTTTCGCCACACATACTCGGCCATGTTCAATTTCTGAACCCGTCAGCTACCGGTCTGACAGCCGGCGGATAAAAGATATCCGGGCCGAGACTTCTGCTGTCTCACTTTGTGTACTTCTCTACTGTATGTTCACACTAAAAGTATGGCAAAATACAATGTACTCTAAGTCCCCGGATGTACTCAAACGGTCAAAACGTTGAGCGTGGAACGCCCTCCACTTCCACTCTCTCCCTCCTGTGTGAGTGTGGGGTTAATGCCGGAGTGGAGACAGGTGTGTGAGTCCGGCAACCAGCTGTCATTCATCATGATTAGCTCTGCCATGAAGACCTGGTTCAGACTCCAGCAGATCGTAGACTCTGAAGCTGTTAGGAGCTTCGTCTTTTCTATAAATTCAGTTGAAAACGTACCACTAATACTGGAAAAAAAAGTATGTTTGTGTGTTCAGATTTGACAATCTGAAAGATGCAAGTTAGTTTTCTCACCCAGCAGTTTTTCACAGTTCGGCAGTTGCTGCTAAGAACACACTGGACTGGTCTAAGAACACACTGGACTGGTCTAACAACACACTGGACTGGTCTAAGAACACACAGACAAGAAGGGTCTGAGCCGCCTGTTTATTCTCAGGAGACTCAGATCCGAACTGGAGTCTTTGGTGGAGGTGTCGGAGAGGAGGATGCTGAGGAAACTACTCAGTATTAGGGACAACGCCTCTCGTCCCCCTGCACGCCACACTGGAGTCATACCAGAGCACCTTCTGCTGTAGACTGAGACCACCGAGGTGCACCACAGAACGCCACAGGAGGTCTTTCCTACCAGTGGCCATCAGACTATAGAACTCCTCCTCCTTCTGCAGGAAGGACAGCTGAAAACACCGGACACTGACAACAACAATAATATCAATATCATGAGCAATACTACTTTTTCCATTCTCATGTGCAATATCACTGTTCATTGTGTGCAATATTACTTCCTTTTCTGTTTTTTATCTTACTTTACCTTTTTTATTTTACTTATCTTATTTACTCATTTTACTAAATGTATCTTAATTTATTGTTATTCTATTAGGCACTGGTGCTAGAAATAGTACTTTTTATTTTATACACTTGAACTTAGTTTTAATTTTGAGCAATCTCTGGCACAAGAATTTCCTTCGGGATAAATAAAGTTCTATCTTATCTTATCTCACATTTTATCTTGCATGTTTTAAATGGGGAATTTCAACTTCTGCCCTCCAAGAGGCGATTTAGAGTCCCTCCATTTAATCGCATCAGGCTGAAGAACGCTTTCGTTCATCAGTCCATCTTGGTGCTAAATAATAATTAATGTGCTGCTAAGGAGATGTAAATCCAGAGGACAGATGGTCATTTTTGAATGGGTTATGTATGGTTAATTGTGATGTGTCTGATGGGTCTTACTTGTCTGTTTGTTTATTGTAACAGTATGTCCGTTGTATGTGTTCTTTTTCTCAAACTGAGCTGCCGACGGATGCAAAATGAATTTCAGTGCAAACTGACAATAAAGTCGTATCGTATCATATCGTAATATCTTCTTTAAGCATCCAGCAGATGTCATAAATATATCTAATACAACAATTTAAAAAGCATTCACTGTATATTATACAAGCCAAGACGAATGATCTGTTAAAGAGCATTGAAGGTTGGAGTGAGCATTTGGCAAATGTTTAATGGCCAACTCAATTTGGAAGCCAAAAAACAACCAATTATCAGTAAAAATCAGTATTTCTTTTTGACTAAACAGCTGTTGGGATGTTAAAATGAAAGCCACTTGAAAAAAGTATTTTTAACCAAATCCTGAAGTTTTTCATTTCTGCCTTTTATAGTGATTTTTTCCCTCATAAAAGACACATTTCAAGCATTTACTTTTTATGAAACATCTTGGGGGAGTCAACCGCCAACACTGGCTCTCCTGGTAGTCTTTTTATTTATTTTTTTGGCACTTGAACATTCACCATTCTTCCTCCTTCTGTAGCCTAAAAAATTACAATTCCAACACTGACCGAGCTGTTTTTTTTTACCCCCCGTGCTCTCTGGGACTCGGCAATTATCGATCGAATCAAAAAAGCCGAAATGCCAGCAGGGAACACACACTTCAGCAGGCAGATTTATCAAAGGTCGGCCGTTAATGAAGTCGCACCAGGCGAACGGAGAGGGAAAAAAATGTCATGCAGGGATTTCAACAAAAAGACGGGAAATCTGGTAAATTAATTGATGCCCTTGTGATTTGCTTTGATAATCGTTTTAATGTCGCCACAATCCCACTTTGGGAGAAGCTTAAGGAACCATACTTTTTTCAAATTTTTATTGTTAAAAAATTCAGACTGCGAGCGAGTGTTTCGTGATTCAGTGGGTTTGATGAAAAGACCAAAAGACCTTGTCAGATCAGGACAGCCTCTGGCAGAGTTTCCTGTCTAGCGCTGGTAGTCTGGTAAGAGTGTTCTCAGCCTCCCAGTCACGGAATTTGGATGACTTTTACTTTCTGCTGCGATCCTGCGATGGTGCATGTCCCCTGCATTACACCACACTCAGCATGTGTGCCATACCGCACTGTGCGTCATTTCTATGCTATGTGCTGTGTGTTTGCATGTATGCATATACTAGATCTGTGTATGTGTGTGTTTCTATGTGTGTATGGTGGTAGCGTGAGCAGCAGTGTATGTTTTCAGTGCTTCCGTGACTTGCCAGGAAGCCCCCCTGCTGTGCTGCTGAGTGCCTCCCCTTCAGACGCATTAAAATAAGATGAGTGTGTGTGTGTGTGTGTGTGTGTGTGTGTGTGTGTGTGTGTGTGTGTGTGCAGCAGTGGGAGTGTGTGTGAAGTAGAGAGGGGAAGGAGATAGTAACAGAACAGAGAAATAAAGGAGAAAGATTAAAGGATTGCAAACACACACATCATGAGGCGATCTCTGTGTGCGCAGTCACACATGCAAGCATGCATGCATGTGTGCAGGGATGTGTGTGTGCTGGAGTCCCTGTGGGCCATTAAACTAAGATGAGTGCCATGTTGGATAGCAAGAGAGGGAGAGATAGCGGTAGGAGGAGGGAGGAGGAGATGTGTACATGGCGGGTAATTGGCTCTTAAGTGCAGCACGCGTCTTTACCCGAGAGCCTCCCCCCCCCCCCTCTCCTCATGGCTGCTGTTTGTTGGGCTGCAAACTCCGTCCACTTATCTCCTCAGCCAGCAATCACTACAACCTTAAACACACACACACACTCTTTATCACCGACTTGCATGTTTTCTCCTGCTCTTCTGTTCTCTCCATTCTTACTCCTATACCTCCTCCTCACTCCCTCCTGCTTGTCTCTTTCTCACATACGTACTGTACATTCACCAGGGAGAGCAACGGAGCACAGGAAAACAAAGAGATGCTGATTATTGTATAGTAAAATGGTGGAGATGTCCAACAATTGTTTTGGACAGATGCAAAACCAGTTGTTATTTCACATTCCCCCACAAAGTTTAACACAGCTGATAATCCAAATACAGTTGAAACCTCTTATACGTCTTGTAGGGGGTCGCTACAGTGAGACATTTTTAATCACAAGAGCTTTTAAAGGTACAGTGTGTAGGATTTGGTGACATCTAGTGGTGTGGTTTCAGATTGCAACTGAGTACTCCTCCGCTCACTCCTCCCTCTCCAAGACTGAGGTAACGTGAGCCGCTTAGTGCAAAACCGTGGTAACACCGTTTGCCTCGCTCAGAGGCCATCCATATCATAACTAGAATGGCACTCGGAGAGCGCAGACCTCCCCCAAGCTGCCCGAGTACGATTGTCCCCCCCTCTACGTTCAGCTTGCGCCATCATCCATGTGTATTTTAGTTTATGTTGAGATCAGCTGTACATAGCGGAGCATCGTAAAAAACGTCATTCAAACTGGACAGAAACAAAATAAAACTCACCTAAACCGTTGTCGTTACTCTTTCCAACAATCACCAAGTGTGCTTTGGTCCAACTCAACTCTAACTTCACCGAGTTTAATGTGAAAAAACGCTGAATCTACAGTTGTCCCCCCCTCCATCTACCCCCCGCTCTCTCTCTGTCCCTCTCTCTGCAGGCAGAAGGAAAGAGGCAGGGTGACACGTCATGAACACGTCATCAGTTGCACTGTGCATGTCTTAAAGCCTGTGGTGTTAATACACAGGCTGAGCGGAGTTATTTAAAAAAATTACCGAAGCCGGATCATGATCCGGATCGCTACCAAGATCTAATGATTTGTTCATTGTGCCACACCCCACCCCTCCAAAAAATATATATTCAAATCCATCGTGGACTTTTGGAGTAATACTGCTAACAGACAAACCATCAAACCAACGCCGGTGAAAACATTACCTCCTTCTTAGGCCTTCAGCCTTGGTGGAGGTAATCATTTTTGGAGCAACGGAAGTCAGTAGACGGATTATGGTGCACTCTGTGGCTCACGTTACTGCAGTCTCAGTAGCGTGTCGGAGAACTACGGTGTCCTTCAGGGAACGTAAAAACATGAAAGTCTCTCTCTAGAGCCAGAGTTTGGTTTGTCCATTCTGGGATACTGTAGAAACATGGCGGACTCCGTGAAGACGACCCACTCCCTATGTAGGGATGAAGGGCTCATTCTCAACATTTTTGGTAGTTTTCACAGTGCTAGAGGCATTTTTGTCAAGAGGAGTAAAATAAACCGATGAGCATCATTGAGACTCTGCGTCTTGCTTCTCCACGCCGACAGCTGTTACAACTAGATTTAGTAACGTCTCCTTGCTAAACGTGGAAAGGCACAGCCACACCGAACGGATTGAGCTAGATCCTTAAATATAACTTCCCTCCGATGCAACTCCACCAATGTCACCTGACAACCTGACGAGATGACTTCTCTGCCCACAAGCGGCTGATTAACGGGAGGCGTAGGTGGCGCCCGGTGGCCTGGCCACATTCCGTCTGGCTCTACCGTTAACCTGGCTGTCCTGAGGCGTTATGGAACTTGAATCTGGTCCATGACCTTTTCCACATGTCACCCCCCTTCCTGTCTCTCTCTATCTCTGTCTAATGAAGCAGTCATGGAATGAAAGCGCTGCTCGGAGAGGTGTTTAAAGATAATTTAGTGCTCCTCTGCTCTAATCAAAAACAGAAACTTTGAGCATACCTCCCTACAGTCATACCCAACACACACCCACAACACATAAAAACACTACAAAGTCATTTATTTATACAGCAGCAGATATCTGTTTCCAAATCTGTGGCTCACCCGAGTGCACTCTGTTACGGAGTTAGCTTGAAAGCTTGAACTTTACTTTTCTTTAGCAGACACAATGTGGAGGCAAACACTTTAAAGTTTGTCCCCTAGGTGCCCTTAAATAACATCTGGTTAGCGCTGTTAGCATTTGTTCCAAAAACCAGGGGACCCAACAAGCTGCAAACGAGCTTCAGCATTCTTCTTCCCCCCGGTGTGAGAAGCATCTGGTAAAGAACACTAACCAATTAAAAATCCAAAATATCACATTTTAACAATCACGTGTCGGGATCATCCGTCAAAGCGTGCGGCGGAAAAAACACAACTGCGTGTTTCAGAGGTGTCAAACCTTTACATTATGACATCATGACACATCAGACGCGTGAATGATTGAAGAGAAAAGCAACGCGAGGCTAATTCAACCCATCTAAAAACCCCTCTGTCCTTCCCCCGTTTCCCTGTCGGTAATAAGAGCTCCAGACTCCCAACTTAAAGTATTCACGGAGGAGAGATAAGCCCCTCTGCTCCGGGAATCTTTTTTTTTTTTTTTTTTTTAAACTCCCGCAATGATAAACAGCTGCTGGAGAAAAAAAAAATAATAATATTCTTCAACCGAGTGAGAGAAACGGCTTATGTTTATGATTTCTCAAAACAACTTTATTTCTGACCTCTCCATAATCCCCAGAAAGTCTTTCAATTAGAGAAAGGCTGAGATTCCTCCTATTAACTGAGCGCCCTGCTCCGAGACAGACTGGGGAGAGAGGGAGATAATTGGCCAATAAAAATGTAAATAGGGTGGTGGAGCAAACCAGCATGTGATGTGGAGGGGGGGGGGGGGGGAGGGTTTGGGATAATCCACTGTGACAGGTTGTGTTGGTTTTGTTGGTTGCTAATTGGATGCTCAGAGTTCTTTTTCCGCACAAATACCATAATACCACACAGACGTGATTATTGACGGGCGCTAAATGAGATGTTGGGATGGGACTCCTCCCTCGCCTGACCTCCACGATGACGGCAGGTGACGAAGACATGATTTGATTTGTTCGGGTGAAAGTTCAACGGAGGGGTTCGACCTGTAAATTGGATTTGACGGCAGACAATGTGGGACTTTAATTAAAACTCTGATATGATCGACTGTAGTCCGGCTCCAATGAGACGGATGTGGATTCATGCAGTGTGTCTACAATTACATGTTTATTGTTGAATTTATCACCACAACCACACAAGACGGCTCTGATCAGATTTAATTAAGCTATATTATTATATTTTATTGTATTTCTAACATGGGGCTGGGTGACAACTCAATAGGATAATTTATGGTCTTTCAGTGGAATCATCGTGATGAAATCGTATATCAGGAGATCACAATTATGTCGTCAATAATAACTACATTTAATAATGTGACAGGGTTGCATTCGGAGCGCTCTGAAGAAGGCTCCGTGCAGATGTGACCCAACAAGTGAAATGTTCCTATTCTGTCCTCCTTGATTTGATTCAATCGTGGATGTGCCACCCTATCACATTTGTATTCTTATTTGGACTTTGGGTCGAGCGCTCCACCGTGAATCCCGTCGTTGAGGCGCAATCTCCTTTACCAAAAAACTCAAATATCTCATAAAATCTGAATTTATAAGCAACGTGCTTGTGGATATACCCCAGTGTAGTTACATCAAACTATCGTCTAAATCTCATTACTCTGTATTTGTGTGCGGACATGTAAACATAGTCAGTGTGTAGCTGGAATTATTGTTTTCTCTAAAGTTTCCTAATAAAATAAGTTTGTACTTTTCCTTTGTCAAGTATTTAATTCACACAGGAGTAAATAAAAATAGGCTTTACCATGTTGTTATTTCATATAGACTATTTATTTATTGACCTACCAGAAAACATGCTTTATCATGATACATATCGTTATCAAGCTATGAAATGACATAGCAGTACTACTACTACTGCTACTACTACAGTATATCAGGATAGAAGATGTTGGCCAAAGAGTCTATCGCTCAGCCCTGAATAGTGGACTTATATTGGTCATGTGTCCAGATACACATATTCAAACAACTGCTGATGGCACTCTGTGTCTGAGGGATGTTTGTTTACTAACGTTTGCGTTGGCCATATTAACTTTATGACTTCATAAGATGATAACTTGTCAATTGTACGTGATTTTTAGCTTCTATGAGTTTGGCCCCCAAGTGGCCCAAAAAATGAGTAATGCAGCTTTAAAGGAAAACTTCAACAACTTATGAAATGTACTTATTTGCTTTCTTTTGGAAAGTTAGATGAGAACATTGATACCACTCAGTCTGTGCGTTAAGAACAGAGCTACAACTGGGAGACATTTAGCATTAAGGCTGGAAGCCGTGTCCAAAGTTTAACAATAAGTCTAACAACACTGATGACTTAACAAACAAAAACACATTGTGTAAATTATTGAGCTTTATAGGTGTTTGTAAGTGGATTTAAAAAAAATAAAAAAAACTAGACGGAGCCAGGCGAGCCGTTTCCTTCTGCTTCTGGTCTCAGCAAAGCGAAGCTAACGACTACGGCTCTAGCTACGTAATTAATGACAGAGACATGAAATCTGTATTGATCTTCTCAACTAGCTCTCGGCAATGAAGCAAATAAACGTAATTCCAAAAATGTAACTTTTCCTTTAAAGCTGCATTATTATTATTATTATTATTGTTATTATTATTATCATTATTATTATTATTATTATTATTATTATTATCATTATCATTATTATTATTATTATTATTATTATTATTATTATTATTATTGGTCCACTGTTGCAACATTTCCATTTATTTAGAGTTGTGTGTCTGACCAACGTAAAGCTAATATTCACTTTCTTTGAGCTCCTGAGAAAAAAAACAGCGGCCTGAGAACTCAGTGAATGAGAGACTGAACTAAAACACTAAAGTTGCAATAAAACCAAATTAATTCGCTAACAAGGTAAAGGTTTCTGGAGCTGAAGGGGTACTTGTCTGTGGGTTCGCCGCCACGAGTAACACCTTTCACATTAGTCATTTGAACCATCGTTGAGATAGAAATATTTATTAGTGCAGCTTTAAATGCTGTTTCCTACTCTACTACTAATAGTCTTTAGATTGATATGTGTGACATGAGATGATCAACATTAAAGATAGTACATCAGTCAAATCTTCATTTAATATCAGAAAAGACAGATGGAACCAAACTAAACAAAGAAACTGAGGGCAAACAAATCAATTCCAAATCCATTGTCTATTTTCAAAAATGCAAAGTGCATTATTTCCTCATTTCATGAGAAGCAGATAGAGCAACACGGACAAATGCAAAATGGAAAAAGCCTTTCAGAGAGAATGGAGCAAATTAGTTTGTTTTTTCTTCACCGTTTGGAGTGACATCCCTCCGTCACCACGTCGTCGGGGAATAACAAGCTGAGGATTTAGTTTCGTAGGCCGGTGTGTGTGTGTGTGTGTGTGTGTGTGTGTGCTCATGTACAAATATGTAAATGTGTGTGTTGAGGCCTTTTGTGAGACGGGGAGAGCTCTTCATTACGGCGCTGTGCTGTGCGGAGGGAGAGCCTTTCCTCTCCGCTCGTCCTGACGAGAATTCACTCACAAAATCACTCACAAAATCACTCACAAGTGGCGACGGGATCCACCGCTGAACTGACTTTAATCACGGATTGTTTCATCATATTTACTCAAACCTGTGTGTCTCGCTGATCTCCCAGCATGCCACTTTGATATGTTTCATCACTCGGGGGGGAACGGAGAAGTCGGCACACTTTGAAATCACAAAGAGGGAGAGCAGTAGACGCTTCTTTTCTGATAAACAAATAATGGTGTTTAGGGAGAGAGAGGCAGACAAATAGCTAGTAAAGTAACTACTCCTCCTCACATGTTCCCTCACAAAGCCTTCATCATCCTTTACAAGACTCTGAGGGAATACTTTCTGAATCAGAGGATCTTTTTTTTAAAACTAGGACTCTCTGTAATGTGATGCCAACCAACTGGTCAGTTTAACAAAGTAACACAAACCACTGCCTGTCCACTGTGCGTTGGCATTGTGTGATTAAAAAACAACATTGCAGTGAATTATGAGAGATATAATATTGTGACTTTATTCTCATCAATTCAGAACAACTGAAACCAAAAGCCAAACATTTATATACAGGACTTTCACAGGTTATACTTAATTGATTCTGCTTAAAGCTCCAGTAGTCAGTATATATTTTTGGCATCATTGGGCAAAAATCCCATAATAACCTTTCAGCATATTGTAATTCAAGTGTTCTTAGAGAAAACCAGACTTCTGCTCCTCCTCATGGCTCTGTTTACAGGCTTTAGAACATCTAGCCCGTGACGGGAGACTTTGACCAATCACAGGTCATTTCAGAGAGAGAGCGTTCCTATTGGCTGTGCTCCGGTCATGTGACCAGAACTTGGCGTTCCTTCACCAGATTTCTACAATGGCGTCGGCGTCATAAACTTTCTCATTTTACAGCTAAACCGTGCACTACAAGATGATTCTGATAACATCTGAGGAGAGAAATAGACATTAACGTAACAGAATATTGATTCATATTTGATCAGCGCTGCCTAGTTTGACCGTTTGGTCGGAGTTCAGAGTGATTGACAGCCGGCTCTCATAGACGGCAGCTGCACAGCAGACCTCAGATCAGCTCTGACTGCTTGTTTTCCTCCGGTCTGTGAAATCTTGCAGATGCCGTTAGGAGCACCGGAGGACACAGAGGAAGATGATTTTTTTTCAGGTTACCTGTTTCATGTTCTACGGTCACGATATAGTGACCATTTTATAAAAATAACTTTTTTTAATCACCTTTGCTCCGACCTCGCCTACTGATGCTTTAAGGTGACCAGATCCCAACGGACCAACATGAGACTCACATGTACTGCGTCGCTTATCGTGTGAAATTGAATAATCTCCTTCCACCGACTTCACCCAGCTATATCAGTAGTTTCACAGTCTTTGTTGTAGCTGCATTTCTTTCCTTTGTGGTAGTTTCCATCAGACATGGAGCTCTAAATCTGCAAATAATCTGTGACTTTGTGGCGAATCGCAATTTTCCCCCGTTGTCCGTAGCAAAGACGGTGAAATGTTAACCTGCACTTGACCCACGTGTGCGCGGTTTGATTGACATCAAAAGCGACCTTCCTGTTTTCTTCACAGCCAATTGGATAAAAAGACAGATTTTAGAAAACACATCTATCTGTCCTGCAGTGGTTTGACTGTTGAATAACTTCCAATCAAAACGAGGGACATCGTCTCAATCATGTGGGACGCATGAGATAAAAGCTGTGCAGTTCCTCATAAAGGAGGGGGAGGGACACCTGGTCAGCCTAAACCTGCCAGGTATTGCATAGCCTTTGCATGAATGAAACTTTGTCTAAGAAAACACACACACACACACACACACACACACACACACACACACAGCGAGCCTGCAGGGAGGGTTAGTAGGTAGGACAGTGTTAATCTCTCCATCTTCTCCTCTCTTTATGTTTTTTACATCTCTCATTCAGCAGGTTCAGCAGACCCCTGAGAAAAGTCTAACCTCAGCATGAACCCACATCTCACCTCAAATATGACAGCTTACACTTCCTCTCATCTCCCTGCTCTGCTGCAGCGCTGACACACACACACACACACACACACACACACGTCTCAGTTTTCCTCTCATCTCGACACTCACATGCACAGGAAAGTTTGCAACTTCTCTCTTCTTCTCTCACTCTTTCTCTATCACACACACACACACACACACACACAGGGGAGCTGAGCTCTGAGAGGAGGCAGTGAGAGGGAAGAGGAGACGCTATACAGGGAAGAAAGAGCTGAAACGTAAGATCTGTCACTGTGACCTTTGATGGTGACAAAGTGTGAGAGAGCGCTGCCACACAACTGCTGTCTTCCCCCCCGCATCCCCATCTCTGCCTCTCTTCCTCTGAAATATTTGGATGAAGAGCGAACGTTTGTTTCAAGATGTGAGAGGACTATCACAGCTGGTCGTGTAAAGCTTCAGCAGATACACAAAGTAGATGATTACATGATTTTACATTTCCTAGTTATTTTTGTGTTGTAAAAGAAAGAATTACGCATGAAAAAAAGACGCCAACTCTGGATATTAAATATTGTTTATTCGTCCTAAAAATATTATATTCATAAATTTTGTGGATTGTTACACTTTTTTTGGTTCAATGCATCGTATAAACAAAACAAGGCAAAATTGAGCATGGCTCCGGCCAAAGGTTTTGCCCTTTTGGAACTAATAGAATTAGTCTATTGAGCACAATCTAGCTTGTTATTAGCTCACCTTTCTCAAGTCCAGGGTGCCCAAAATTTCAAAATGTTTGGGCTTCCAACCCCCAAAATTTACAACTAGACCACACTGTCAACCATCAGACCTAATTTGAAGTTCCTAAGTGAAATAGTTTCCGAGTTCTGCTCCGGAAAAGAAAGTGTGACACGTAAACAGACGGAAGGACGGACACGCGGAGCGCTATATACCCTCGAATACGTCGTCGCGGGGGGTTAATCATTTAACTAAAGCAAGTTTTGTCTATAATAGTAATAATAGACTGATGGTCCACAGTCAAAAACCTTAACATTTTCTTGTGGGAGGATCTCCAAGTTACTCTCCACAAACCTGAAAAACATTAAAGGTAAAGTCCACCACATTTTTATGTGGATGTGGATCAGTGTTGATGGTAAATGTAGTCAAATCAAGCAAAATACAAAAATATTTGGCGGTTAATCAAATAGTTGACAACTAATCGATTAATCGTTGCAGCTCTGCGTAACATGTGTCCATGAAAATGGCATTAAAATAATAAGAAGAAGAAGAAAGTAAAATTCAGTTTTGGTCAGAATAAGTGTCCTACTGATGATGATGATGTGGTTATATTAGTTTCAGATATCAGAGGGGAGGGTCCACTAGGGGCTGGGCGATACGGCCAAAATCTGCTATCATGATATCGGTAATTTCATATCTTGATAAGCTGTACTAAAGCTGGAGATACACTTGCTTTTAACGTTTATGTGGTCGCGTGGGCATGATGGCTGCGTCTGTTTGGAGCATTGGTTGTGCACGTTTCACGAAATTTATGCCTTGTGTCTGCAAGATGCAAACGCACGTGACACGCTGTGCTTGATTTAGGGGCCTTACATCCCATCTACGAAGGCGCTTTTTAGCTTTTTATGCCGTGATCTCAGAATTAACAAATAACCTCCTCTAGTGTCGCCGTGTTTATTGGGTCGTGTCTAGAAGGTCAACGCACAAGTTGGTAAACTCGCGAGATGGTTAGGCATCGAAAGTTTGACCTCTAATACTTAAGGTTAGGATAGGTCATCGGGCAGCGAGTCTCGCGACAGTTTTTGCAAGATATTGTTAGATTTTGCAGTTTGCGGGTTACCTTCTAGACACGATTATTGTTTATCGTTCACGATGCAGTCAGTTCTCTACGCAAACGTTTGGTTAAAAAGCAAGTATATCTCTGGCTTTAGCCACAATGCTACCATGCTTACCATGGTCAATATCTAATTTTAGTGTGTTAGCATGCTGACATTTGCTAATTAACACTAAACACGAAGCACAGATAAAGATTGTGGATAATGTTATTTGCAGGTATTTGGTCATAAACCAAAGTACTGGACAAATACAAACTTTTAACCTGAAAAATGTGGTAGATGAAAGGTTAAGGGATCACCAAGACATAGACCTACCACCAAACCACCAAACCATGAGTTCTGTTTACATTCCAGCCCCAGTAAAATACCTACTGACTTTAATATCACTATAACAACACAATATTGTTGAGGAGATGATTGAAACATCTGCACTTATTACACTTATTATAACAAACATGAATTCTAGATAACAGCATGTTGTCAGATTTCCCTCCATTATGGTTTTGAGAGGGCTTTTCCCTGTGTGTGTGTGTGTGTGTGTGTGTGTGTGTGTGTGTGTGTGTGTGTGTGTCAGCAGATGGAGAGCTCAAAATAGTTCCATCACAAAGCAGTTAATGAGCGTCTTTCCCCGTCTCATCTGCTCTGATGTCTCATGCTATTTTAAGGATTTCAGAATAAAAGCCTTCCTTCTTATCGGCACGCTGACGTTGATGTTCAGTGATTGATGCTGCTGCACCTTGTCACCAATTAGTGTTTTATCTAATTCCAGTTCTATATATCCTGCTTCTCTCTGAATTCTCAGTGATGTTTTGTCTTCCTATATATCGGGGAAGAACATCGTTGTTTTTTACGATGACAGTGAGCTATGATGTGACAGATTGTCCTCACCAAAAGAGAAGCAGCAGCAGCATTGGTTGTTTGTTCAAACACCTAAAACAACCGTTGTTTTCCTGAAAACAGACGTCTTGATGTCTTGAAAGTAACCGCTGTCTGCGATGTGACGTTATTCAGGAGGAGGTTGTGATCAGTGGTTGGATTAGCAGAGTATGGTTCACAGCCTGCTTCGTACCAACGATCAAGACTCACTTCTGTCAACCGTGGCCAGCCTCGTCTCCCTCCCGGGGCGTCAGATACCGATGCTCAGCCAGTGGCTCCTCAGCATCTTGATACCGATGCACAAGGCATCCTTTAGCATCTCTATGAGATGCACAAGATCGATCGGGCTTTCTTCAAGGACCTTTGACCTCATACAGGTCATGGAGGTCGTTCAAGGATGTACCAGCAATTTTACTGTTACAAACCTTCACGATGACAGCCGTGCCAGCAGATAAAAGAAAAGGTAAGAACAGATTCCATGAAACATGAATAAAACATTCTCATTAAAAGTAAATTAAAACTACGAAGCTTACGATAAAGACATATGAAGTTATGTTAAAAACGCACCCAAGTAGTTTTGTTGCCTGAACCTAACTGCCACCGTTTCACAGCGTTAACCACGCGCAAAATGTCAACGTCAAGATACCACGCAAAATCCGACGAGTAGGGATGAGATCACATTTCCATGGCAATGCTGTTCTCCTAAAGTTAGAGCATTAAAGTTCATGCTCTATCTTGGAAACCACAGGGACATCTGGCAGAAAAAAAAAATCTAAATACTTTTGCATTCTCCCAGGAAACCTTTGTGTTACCTACAAAACAGCTACAGTAACTTGGGAAAAAAGCAATATGGGGCCCTGAATTTGATGAATTTGCTGTTTATCAGACCACAAATGAGTTTGCGCTGGCTGAATTTGAGACGAATTGTCTGCCTGAAAGTATTGAGAGACGGACATACACAGAGAGAGACTACGTTTACATGCACAAAATATTCAGTCTTTTGCCTGTTATTCCCAAAAAGAAAATATTTACTCCTAAGCTGTTTACATGGCTAATAAAAATGTATATTCCACTAATATTCCCATTTCCGATTAACATAACCGGTGGAGATCTTGTTCGACCGTACTAACACAGCCTCTCTCTTTCTCACCTTCAACCACCTGTTGATATCCAACTCTTTCATAATGTTTAACAGTAGGAGTGTCTCTCCTTCTTTTCTTTTGGTCATGCATCTCTGCAGACTGCCGGCTAGTTGGTTTGTGTTCAACGCACAGAGCTGGATGTAAACAGGCGAGAGGCCGTGTGTCGCAAACTGCCGTAAAACCCCAGATTGAGACGCATGTCCTGAATGTGCTGTATATATATACATGTCTAAAGAATGCTCCTAAAACCTGAATAATATCAGCATATCCCACATGTCTTCATCAGAAAATGCTCCATTGAGAAGAAGACCTAAATCTGAATATCCAAACGGAATATGATGTTTACATAAACCGTATCAAATCAACATTATTGACATATTCTGAATAATAGTGGGATATTTGTTTGCATGTTAACATAGTCATTGTTGGTTTTGGATGATAATGATAAAAATTCAGAATAATGCCGGTGTTATCCTTTAACCATATTCAACTCACCTCACTGTTTCATTTTGTGGTTTATTTTTTTCCCTGGGTTTTATTCAAATTTTATTTTTTTTAGCTCCGATCAGTTCTCTTTCAAAAGGAACAATGTTGTATTTCAGCCGGGTTTTACCTTCTTAACATCTAGAAGCTGCACTGGGACACTGAGAAATATCTAGTTACTTGATCAGCAGGTCAAATACACAACTTAAACTACGGCTTCCCTTTAATCATTCATACATATTTCTGATCAGTGAAGCAGAACTTTTCCCCGTGCAGGATACTTTTATCCTGTTGAAATTCTGTGCATGCTTCTCTGTCTCTTTCTCTCAGACCCCTTCAACTCCACCGACATTCACATCTCCACCTGCACTCCCCAACACACCTGCACTTTCTTGACTACCTCCAAATGTACCGTAGACCCCTCTGGGGCGCACAAAGCGAGCCCAGCCGGGTCTGGCTATAATGCTCCCGTTGTTGCCCGGCCTGCTGGCTCCAGAGCCTGGGAGTCGATTTCGATGCCTCCGTTCCCACTCTGTGACACTCATCCAGGCATACCTGCATGCAAGACAATCTCCTAAGAATGTCCACGCTCGTCTGAGGGGCTGTTGTTGCTCGCTGCTTTGTCTCCACGCCATTCCCAGACTGCTGCGAGGCCCCAAGGCCAGACCTGAGGGAGTATTGGATTGTCGTGCGGAAAAGCAGAAATACATTTTTTGTCTTTGTTTGTGAGGGAATTCTCCGGCTCAGCTTACCTCTCTCCATTCCCCCCTTTCTTCTTTCAAACCGGTAAAGTAATGTGTGAGAGTGATACGGCAGGAAAGGAGAGCAGAAAGAGGGAGAGAGAAGTGGTGGTAAATATGATGGAGAGAGGGAGTGGAGAGGGAAGATGTGAGAAGAGGTGACCAGAGGTGGAGAGTGCAGTCGGGGATGCAGAGCGGGAAGGATGCAGAGCGGAGAGAAAGATGGAGAGGGTAGATTTTGTCTCCCCATCAGGGTGCTGTCAGCTTTATAAATAACAGTAATCAATGGCTCAGCTGGCTCCGTCCTCTGCGCTAATTGCTTTTAGTGCTTAAAAACCAGCTCATGCACTTTTTTATTCCAGGACAGCGTGGTTATAGAGCTGCCACGGGGCTTTTGTCTCGTCCACTTGTTTTACATTTGGACTGATGTTTTTTTTTTACTGTGGTTATGTGGGCCTCACCAAATGGCGTATGAACAACATGGCAATTTGTAAGTCATTTTGCATACAATAACAACACCTTTGTTTGCTTTTGGGGTGTCATTTGTACGCCGTGTAGTCTGTACTGACTGCAATCGGCGTAGAGCTAGTGACGTAGAATAGTGGGCGGGTCCAACAAAGACTGGACTGTTATGTTTATGACGTGCTTTCCGTCAAAACGTTGTTTACATACGCATTTTACTTAATTTACGTAGTTATTTTAAGCCCAACCATGATGTTTTTCCTAAAGTTAACTTCGCCAGTTACCGTCGTTTTGTTGCCTAAACATAACCGCGACCATTTCACGGTAACGACGTGGCGTATAAATAATTAGCTCGTTCCCATTCCCAGGGTGTCAAATACAGAGGCAATCATTGGGCTTCACCTTTCAGCATATTGTAATTCAAGTGTTCTGAGAGAAAACTAGACTTCTGCTCCTCCTCATGGCTCTGTTTTCAGGCTTTAGAACATCTAGTCCGTGACGGGAGACTTTGACCAATCACCGGTCATTTCATTGAGAGAGCGTTCCTATTGGCTGTGCTCCGGTCATGTGACCAGAACTTGGCGTTCATTTACCAGATTTCACAATGGTGGCGGCGTCACAAACTTTCTCATTTTCCAGCTAAACCGTGCACTACAGGATGATTCTGAGAACATGTGAGGAGAGAAATAGGCATTAACGTAACAGAATATTGATTCATATTTGATCAGCGCTGCCTAGTTTGACCGTTTGGTCGGAGTTCAGAGTGATTGACAGCCGGCTCTCATAGACGGCAGCTTGACAGCAGACCTCAGATCAGCTCTTACTGCTTGTTTTACTCCAGTCTGTGAAATCTTGCAGATGCCGTTAGGAGCACCTGAGGACACCGGAGGACACAGAGGAACATGATTTTTTTTTGGATTGGATTGGTCCACATTTGCTCCGATATCGCCTACTTCAGCTTTAAGTATGACGTAAACCCATACCCAACAGTAAATATTCAGATTCTGATGTAAGACTGCACAACTTTGTCTTTTTTATGAATCTGTTGGTGGATTTGTATCATCAGTGAAACACTTCGGACTCTGGAACCCTTGTTTTTCTTCTGGATTTTCCTAAAATATAAATTCAGGCATCTGGACGACTCCGTGACATAAAGTTTCCCCACAAACCTCCTTCCTGGTTAAGCCTGGTGAGAACTCAACACATTCAATTCATCTTCACACATACCTCCCAACAGCATGCGGGCCAGGGACTTGTCCTATATTCCAGCTCTACTTGGCAGGTATCCACTGTCTTCGGGCTAACAAGCACAACTCCAAGTCTGCTGCAGTCCTGAACACGCTGCCTGTATCTCTTATTCTAAAACTCTTCAGTAACCCATCTGTCTGCATTTTTACTGCATTTAATACAGTTGGTGTCAGCTATTATGAGTTTTAGTCTTAGTCCTGAGATCAAAAGTCCATGTTAGTCATGTTTAGTCTTAGTTTACCTTGTCTTTTGTATTTTAAGTCCATTTTTAGTGGACTAAAACTCATATTGGTCTTTTCTTAGACCAGAGGTCAGCAACCTGCGGCTCCGGAGTCACATGCGGCTCTTTAGTTCCTCTCCAGTGGCTCCCTGTGGAGTTTAAAAAATGGAAATTAATCACTGTTTTTTCATTTTTATTTATCATTGTTGTAGGTCTATGGTACGATGGTACGGAAAAAAAAAAATCTGAGATTTCAAGAATAAAGTCATAATATTATAAAGTAGTAATTTTATGTGTTAATTTCTTTTTCCTCGTAAAGTTCTGACTTTATTCTCGTAATATTATGACTTTATTCTGAGTCTCAGATGTTTTTTCCCTCAATGTGGCCCTAATACTCCGTAGTACATTGTCTCTTTGGCCCTCACTGCATTAGACTTATATACTATATACTCAGACTATAAACTGTGTTACCTTCATCACAATGATCGCATGTTTTGCGGCTCCAGACCGATTTTTTTTTCTTTGTCTAAAATGGCTCTTTTGATAGTAAAGGTTGCTGACCCTTGTCTTAGACAAAGAGGGGTACAATCAGCAACGCTTCAGTTGTTTAAGTGATCCAAAAATACGACCGAATCTAAAGTTGAGAGCTCTACAAATCTCGAACTTCCTCCCACCATTAGCAGCGCAGTCAACAGAATTTCAAGCTCAGCGACTGGATGTCTCTGAAGACTCGTAGTTGACCTCTCTCTTCCTGTCTTGTATTTTAGAGTCTCCATCAATTTTTTAAAACACAGTCGCTCATTGTTTGTTTCAGGCAGGAGAGTTTATCCAAGCCTGAACTCCTCCAGCTGTCGAATATAAAAAACGACTCTATTCTCTAGTGGTAGAAGTAGTAATAGTATTAGCAGTAGGGCTGGGCGATATGGCCACAAATCAAAGTAGAAGTAAATAAATAAACTTGGGACTTTTGGTTGGTGATAGCGAACGACCCAGCCAGCCAAAGCCAAGCAATGCCAGCCGACCGGTTCACTATCGATGGCGGATTTTGGTTGTCTAGCATCGCTTGGCTTCAATTAGCCGAGCCACCCACCACCACCACCACCACCAACGGGTCCCAGCCAGCCAACACCACCGAGCTTTAGCTGCCTGGCTAACGTAGTCGTTCTGAACGACTACGTTAGCCAGCCAGCTCACTTTTTCCAAAAGCGCAAACCCTTTGGCCCTACTTTATCAGGGGTCAAGCAGTGAACGGGGGGGTTATGTGAGCCGTGCTCACTTTTGCCTTGTTTAGGAGAGTCAGAACTGAATTACAGATATCTCTAACTGTCGTTTTGACTCGTCACAATGACGTTATAGATATCTGGAATAAAAATTCTGACTCGTCACAACGTAATTACGACTAGTCAAAATGCAATTGGGGATATCTCTAATGTTAATTCCAGATATTCAAGCTTAGCTAATAAATGTTAAAGGTACTGTATATAACAGTTTACATGTATTAATCACGGTGTACTGCCAATGTGTGAACAGATTATAATGTAACTTGACTTTCCCCCCTTTCTCAGTTGCCTATAACAGCCTGTGGTCTATGTAAAGGACTCAAGGAAAATCCAAAGGATGTGACGTTTATGCCCCGATCCAGAGGGGCCTTAACTCTCTTCAGCTCCCCTAAAGCGCCAACAGTGTGTAGTTAGCATAGCAAAATACTGTCTTGAGTGTTTAAGCTAAGGTTAGCCAGCTAACTTACAGTAGCTACGTGGTATGGATCTGCCGTTGGTTGCGTCGTTACATTGAGCTGATAATGTAATTTGCAATAGTTAGTATCATGGAGCCAATGGTCCAAAACAAAATATAGCAACATTACATAACATTATCAAAGATATATGATTGTGATGTAAGGTCACGTCGCTGTTTTAGCGATGCCCAGGATGCTCGCTCGGAGTATGCATGCGAGCACGAGCAACAGGATACTGACTGCAGTTCACTTAGCGGCCAAAGGTGTCATTAATAACAAGGATTTTCTGAAAGTTACATATAGTACCTTTAAAACGGCTTGCCATACAGATCAATTTGATGAAGATGAAGATGCAGTTGGCATTGAAACATTAGTCTTCTAATAAAGTAGATTGCCTTAAAGCCGTGTGCTCCACGGTGTTTCGGTAGAAGCGTGTTAAACCTCCTTTCTTCGGTCCTAATAGTAGCATTCGTATTCACATGTCCAACACCACAGACGTTTGTGCAGCCGCAGCCTTCCTCTGAAATAAAAGCTTTGTTTGAAATCCTCTCTAAATACAACAGCAGACGTTTGGATGTTTCTCTGAGCTCAAAGACTTTCACACAAGTGAGAGCGATGCAATGTTTGTGTGGCGATTGATTTATTTTTTTTCAGGCCTTTGTGAAGGTGAGCGCTCACTTCCACAGTAAAGCACCCAACAGTGCAATGGCTGCTTTTGTACTGATCTGTCCTGCTGCCAAGGATCAAAATCCCAGAGGCTTAGCGGGCTAAGCAACATCTCACGTCTCCTTTGTCTTTTTTCCCTCCTCTGTATTTTATTTTCCTTACAGTTGTTTGCTCTTATTGTTGTTCGTCTTATTTCCCCACCCTCTTGGCCTCTCCTAACCCTCCTCTCCTCGTCTCTCTCAACCCATTTCTCTCTGTTCTCTCGGAGGGGAAACTCCACGGAAACCAGGGTTTCTTTTTTCAGAGCCCCTGGCAAACGTTTGTCACTTTTAAGACTGAACCATGAAAGTCATTTGTATATGATTGAAAAGAAATACTTGCAATAAATAGTTTTGAATTACATCCTTTGTTCATGCTATTTCTCTCTGCTATTTCCCCTGTCGGTCTTTATGGTGTCAAATTGAGGAATTCGATGGAATAAAAACTGATTTTTAATATGAGCAAATGTGAGGGCCAGCACCGACAGGGAGCAGCGCCCCCTGTCGGCCGGGTTGAGTAGAGCTTCCTGCCTTCATACGGCCAGGTTTGGGGTGATTAGAGCCTCTTTGTCTGACTCCTGGTAGAGATGTGTGGCAGGGCAACGCTGTTTGTGCAAGTAAGGGAGAGATTTTGGGAAGAAAAAGTAGTTCTATTGTTTTATAGTGAGTTCAACCACTTCTTCTGTATATAGATTTGTAGTGCAGCTGTGTGCTGAGCCGTCCAGATTGATGCTCTGTAAGCCCGTACTGAAGAGGGAAAGATTCAGCCTTCTGCCTCTGATGGCTACGGCCCTGAGGAGGAAGACTGAAGCTATAGACTGCTGCTTTGCCTCGACGTATTTAACACAGCAGCCTGATTAATGTGACTACTGATTTATTTTGTTTTTTCAAATTGTTATCTCATATTTATTGAGTAGATTCTGTGTACAAAATGTCCACAGAGACAAAACTACAAGAGAGAAACTTAAAACCTCCACAAAAAACAAGCAAAGCAACCACAAAACGTTAGAAACAAGATGCAAAATACTGCAAAAACAAAACCCACGACGTCCACAAAAACAATCTAGACATGCCTGCAGTCCATCTGACAGCTTCTCCACATGAACTCCTGACCCGAGTACATGAGGTATACACGCAGTCGCCAGTTTATTAGGAACACTGAGCTAAAACTAATGCGGTGTAATACAACAGTCAGCCCTGCTGTACCTCTTAGTCTCATAAGGTTTAAAAGCGTATTTAGAGAGCTGTTGATTCCACTGTGTCTCTTAAACTGGACATTATAACAATCAGGAAGGGGGATTTATTGCAGGAGTGTTGTAAAGGGTAACGTTAGCTTGAGAACATCCACATTCATATCGGACTGGGGTCAGATTGTTGGATGCATTTTAATACAATTCAAGTTTGTTTCTCAAACCAGGAAATGTTACATACCGTCACCATGGCCGTCGTTGCTTTCTGCAGACGTTGTATTCCTCAACGTGGCTGCTCCATCTGTTAAGGCGTCCATTGTTAGGTTAAAAAGAGGCTCTTGAGTGTTGTCGAGCTCGGAGTCTAAAACGTCTCCTTCGCCGGGACAGAAGGACGGTCGGTGTCCCAACACTCTGTCCAACTCTTCGTAAAAAGGACATCTTACCCTGTCCCTACCAGACTTCCTGTTAAAGTCCTTTGCTTTCCGGTAAGCATTCTTCATGTGTCTTATTCGTCGTTGGCATCGCTGCCAACCTCGACTATAGCCATTCGCCTCCATCTTCAAGGAAATATCTTCATAAATCGCCCGGTTGCGATATGAATCATCCAGTTTCCTTTGAGCGGACTCTTTGTCCCAAATAGAAATGAGGCAGCGAGTTTCCTCTGTAGTCCAGCCACGGGAATCCATTATGAGTTCTTGTGTTGTTCTGTTCTGTTGTTGTTTGCCGTTGTCGTTTTAAAAAACGCTGTTTACGCTGAGGACATAGGCGTGGCTTAATGTGGCCCAGGACACATTCACTACATACTGCTGAAAGAATGTGGTCATATGTGGGCCAGACCACCTCTGAATGTGGTCTGAAAGATCCGATCTCAATGCGTCCTCAATGCGCGAGTGCGTTCACACCTGTACTTAGAGCTGTCCACTTGTGATCGGATCACTGAGGACGCATGTTAATACCAGATCTGAACAGGGCCAAGAACTGTTCACCGCCTGGATCCACTCTCTGGATTAGCTGGTAGATTATTTCCTCTAATCGACTCCGGACCAAATCACATCCTGTAATGTTGGTAAGAAACGATGCTTTAGATTTGCTGCAATGAGAACTCAGTCATGCACGAGTGTTTCCAGTGTCTGTTTAACATCCCAACTGCTGTCTATCTCCAATGAGGCTTGCCAGTTTGTCTCATTCAAGGGTGTGTTTCGTGTGCATGTGTATGGGTTCATGCTGGCGTGGCACTAAAAACGAAGTGAAACCAACTGTGAAGAGATGACTAGGCATGCCAGGTGAGTGTGTGTGTGTGTGTGTGTGTGTGTGTGTGTGTGTGTGTGTGTGTGGCTGGATGGTGGTTGGACAAGATGCATGTTAACCTAAAGTGCTGCTGAGCAACGTTTTCTGTGTATGGAAGCCTGGTTTGTTGTCGCAGATCAGATACAAGCAGGTTTTTATTTACTCTCCATGTAGGTCCAGAGATTACAGATTTACTGTTAGTTACCAAAACACAAAAAATAGCAATCACTGATGTCATTACATGACCGTTGACCGTGATGAATTGTTATGATCTCAAGAAAGTTTTAAAGGGGAATTATTATGCAGAATGAACTTTTTTCATGGTTTTTCAACATAAGTGTGTCCCTAAAGTGTGTTTAGAGACCACACTTAGAGTGTCAGAAAAGGCCGTCCTCAAAGAGCAAAAAAAGAGGTGAAGGAGCTAAAAGGGGAAAGAACAAAAAGGTTAAATCAAGCAAACAAAAAGAAACAATAAATAAGTATATAATGGTCTGCCCTGGCCCAGTTGTCCCGGCCACTCCCAGATCCACCGTGGCGCCTCGGCCCTCAGGGCCCAACCAGAGATACTTTTCAAGAACATTGTAGCTATGTTTTTTATTTATTCATTTATTATTTATTTTCATTTTTCGCTTCCAACTTCCAACTTCCATTGAAAGCTGACTCTGGCCATTATCTCCAAAGTTGTGTTCCCCAGCATTAATAAATGCATTAAAATAAAAACACATTAAAATAAAACATGTTACAGAAGATGCTTTAATGAAATTAAATGTTTTTCAGTTGTTTTTATACTGTAGTCTGCTGTATTTCATGGAGGTTTTAAAGTGCTTTATTTCAGCTTGAAAGACATTAAGTAACTGGGTATAGAAACTTTTACGATAGAGGGCTCCACTTTATGCATGTGGTTTTCTCTGATGTGAATTAAAGCTGAAGGTCAGCACTGACACCTACAAATACTAGCTGACCTCACAGTATATGTTTTTACTTCTTAAGGGCTAAAGAGTTACTGGAATCCACCCAGACAGTCAGTATTGTAACTGACAGAGAAATCCAGGTATTACTGGCACATAGTATATGGTTTGAGTTTGATTTTTGTTTATGCATGAATATGTCCCCTTTAAGTCTCAGCTATTTGATTTTGAACTCAAATTAACCAAAACGGAAGCTAAAAACATATTCAGAAAATATGTAAAACAGTAAGGTATGCTTAAAAAGCCATTTCTACTGAACGATCAAAAACATGCAAAAGGAAACCAAAAGAACCTTTAAAGAACTGACACTGATAATAAGAACTGCTTTAGTCTGAACTTAATCAGCTGAGCTTTAGTTATTTAGGAAGTCTCTCTGAAATCAAGGTCTGTTTTTCAAGTGAGACCTGAGAATAAATGACATATATACAAGATCACAAGATGAGCCAGTCATATGATGCTGTTTAAATGGTGAGTGTGACGGCTGCTGTATCTTGAGAGATTAACCGTAGGTCGCTGTGCTAAATGATGCCAATGGTTTAAGGCAGGGGTCAGCAACCTGCGGCTCCAGAGCCACATGTCGCTCTTCCGCCCCTCTCCAGTGGCTCCCTGTGGATCTTTAAAACTGGAAATGAATAACTGTTTTTGTTTAAAAATAAATCTGAGATTTCAAAATAAAGTCAGAAGTTCACAAGGAAAATGTTCACGTAATATTATGAGAATAAAGTCATAATAACTTTTATTATAAAATAGTAATTTTACGTGTTATTTTCTCTTTTCTTGTAAAGTTATGACTTTATTCTGGTAATATTCTGACTTTATTCTGTAAATCTCAGATGTTTTTCCCTCAATGTGGTCCTAATACTCCGTAGTACATTGTCTCTTTGGTCCTCACTGCATTAGACTTATATACTATATACTTAGACTATAAACTGTGTTACCTTCATCACAATGATCACATGTTTTGCGGCTCCAGACAGATTTTTTTTTTTTTTGTTGTGCCTAAAATGTCTCTTTTGATAGTAAAGGTTGCTGACCCCTGGTTTAATGGTTATTGGCAACAGCATGAGCATACAGGGTATCTCTATAACCCAATGTAAATACTATAATGGATTGGATGTTTTTTTCTGTTCCGGTAGAAGAATCAAATTAAAAAATGTTAGCAAGGTTTTGAGTGTGATGTTTGAAGGACAATCTGCCATCTAACCATATTTTTTATTATGTATAATACTGTACTGTGTCGATCAGCTCTTAATTTGGGGCATGTATCAGAGTAGGAACATCAAAGCTTCATGCTCTTGTGCACACGGCCGCATTAAATTACCGCAGGCCCCGGGGCTAAAGGCTTTTTCAAGCCCCCCCACCACCCCACCCCCCAAAAACCATCACAGCTCAACTATAGCATCAACAATCACTCATGATTGCAGTTTGATATTATGAGTATTGCAGCGCCAAATACAAGTCATATAATCATTTTAAGCACCACACAAAGTAGAGCATCATTTTATTTTATTTCATAAATAGATTTTATTTTGTTACCCAGTATTTACAAAAATACTAGAATAATAAAAACTAGAATCTCCTTTCCTCTACAATGTTTACTCCCTTGTTCCCCATAGTCTTGTTTTCTTCCACTGAAACTACATTTAATGACCAGTAGGAACTAGTAAATATTGTATTGATTCATACAGCAGCATCACACTGTAAGATCAGAGGCTGTATTATAAAGTGTTACCAATGTTTGAGCCAATATTTATAATGGATATTGGCATAAAGTATCAGCTGTTACGATGTAGTTTGGTGGACCCAAACGCAGGACGCTGACAGGTGAAGGTAAGACGATTTATTGTAGGATCTAACGGTGGTGGAGTTGAGAGAAGAGGCTGGCTGAGGCAGAGGGGCGGTGGGGGACAGTAGGACGGGTGGACGAGGGTGAGTGGTGTGAGCAGTCCAACGTGTCTCGACTACGACTGTTGCTGAGACAACGATCTGACGATGAGTGAGTGAAGAGCCGGAGTTGATATACTGAAGCAGCCCTATCAACAAATACAGGGCTTTCATTCAGAAGACTGGACTTGAAAACGTGAAGTCACATTTTCACTGTAAAAACGTTGTAATTTTAAGCCTAACCATGTTGTTTTTTTCTAAACCTAACTAAGTGGCTTTGTTGCCTCATCCTAAAAATGTGTTTTTGTTGAATTCACAACATTAAATACGTGTTTACTGTGACTGCAAAGTGACGCCGAGGGGTCTGGCAAAGCGTCCGTATGTGACGAGTTGTGATGAGAACGTCTTCTTCTGTCCCTTATGAAACTTAGGGTGTTTTCACATTAGGTACGATTGATCCGTACCGAGTACGATCCTCCCCCACCCCCCACCCTGTCTCATATCAATTCAATTCAATTCAATATGCTTTATTGCCTCTCTCTCTCTGTCCGCTGAGCAGCTGAGCGTCTCTCGTTCTTCGCAGACAGACCATTAAATCAGCTAAATAAAATAAACATCACTCAACCCCATCGCCTATTGTTTATATTTTAAGGAGCCTCCCCCCGGCCTTCCTGCTGTATCATCCACGGCCGTGCAGCTCAGAGGATGAGATCGGCGCATGCTGCGCGCAGATACAGACATAGATATGAAACAGTTTTATGTATACAGATTTCGGAGGAGACCGGCGGCGTTGAAAACAGCCTGCCCTTTCACAACTACTCTCTGACTGCTAACGTTACTCACGTTAAATAGCGGTCCACTTCCGTGTTTCCATACGGTTGGCTTTCACACCTGATGCGAACCGTACCCGAGTCCACATGAAGCGTACTCCAGACCACCTTTTCAAGTGGACTCGGGTACTGATCGACAAACCGTCCCTCAGTACGGTACGCAGCGTTCACACTAATCAAACGAACTGGACTTTGGGGACAAGTGTACTCAGATCCGGGCCCTGGTCCCTGATGTGAAAGCACCCTAAAAGTCAACATTCTCTTATTTTAATTTACATCTGTAGCTTTATAACGTATCATCTGTAGTCATTTTAAGCCAAACCATGATGTTTTTTTACTAAACCTAACCCAGTAGTTTTGTTGAATTTTTGTTTTGTTTCAATTTACAACGTTAACCACGGGTTTAAAACCGTTTCGGAGTGCGACCGTAATCCAGGAGAAAACACGTTTCTCTCTTTTCTGCAGTTTATGGGACCGTTCTTTTTGTAGGAGACGGGGTTGATGTACTGAACAGCTGATGAACTGATGGAGTGAGTGGAGAAGCCGCGCCCACGGCAAGAGACAGACCGAGAGAGGAGAGCTGGAAACACTGGGGAGGGGAGACGCTAAAGAGACACTAATAAGCTGAAGCACGGCTGTGACATCAGCAATCAGTACCAGTATAACATGTCTGGTGCTCCTCACAGCTCAGACCCTTCAGTAGTAGCAAAACCCCCAGTTACCCTACAGAAACACAAACATAAACTGTCCTGTACTAGTTATTACTGAGAGGGATTTATTGCCTGCTGTCTAACATCTAAAAGATCACTGAACCCTTGTGTTAATTAGAATGAACCCGCAATGAGGACTGACTATTGAGAGATTCACATCCCGAGCCAAGTGGTCTCATACAGGCCTCCTCAGAGGGGCCGATGGGGATTCAGAGGAATTCAAATTAAAAGTGAACTGTGAGGCCAAATAGCAGATGAACCGCGAGCCAAGACAGATTTTGTTTGGGATAAAGAATAATTATCTTTGAGAAGATTAGAGAGGACAATTAGCGGTGAAATGACACTTTTATTCAATGACATTAACAATAACAAAGAAGTCTTGTGGCTGTTTATTTAGCATAATAAAGGCTGTGTAGTGTGAGAGCCAGATAGTGTGGGCTGGCCAGACAAAAGCAAGCCCATTAGAACTCATTAGAGCTAGGAATGACACACATTAGAGGATTTATAATGCTTGGTTATGATGTTGAAAAGAGAAAGAATGGAGCTCTGAAAGGAAAAGATGTGTTTATTGTTGTAAAAATTCAAATGCTTACTTTCAACAATATGGTGAGAATGTAAAAGACCCACAGAGAGAGTCCTCGCAGCTGATCCCAGACGTTATCATTCATGGCTTTCAGCCACAGACTATACATAAGAAGTGCCCCCTGCTGGCTGGTAGAAAGAATGCAGGTTTAAGGCACTTCAGCATCGGCTTCACTTCTCATGGTACGTGTCCACGCCTCCCATTCATTGTCTATGTAAGCAGCCATGCAATGCATTCTGGTAGCGTGGCGGCGCGATTTGAGAGACGGAGCGTCACGCTGGCTGTTCCTCATTTGCTTAAAGTTGAGGTCTAGTCTACTTTATGCAAAAACTTTACTTTACTTTACGCCGCTTCTCGAAACTCCCGAGAATCTTTTAAAATTAACGTTGTCGATCCAAAATAAAGACAGATTCAGTAACTGCACGGATTATTTCTCACCTCAAAAGTTTTCAGAAACACATTTCAGTGAACTATTTTCTTGATATCAGAGAAGAAAGTTTCCAAACCAGCCATCATGTTGGTTCCAGTTTAATAGCTGGTAGCAGCAGCCCACGGAGGTAAAGCGTTCGTCCAATCAGGAGCCTTTAGTGCCTTGTGTCTAGTGACAGCCCAACAGCGTCCTCTCGAGATAAAAAACGCCCCGGTGGACACGTACCATCAGAACTGGAGGTTGTCGTCTGCTTTCACCTCGGATATAAATGGCACGATTTGCATGCCGTTTGCTAAAAATGGTCCCCAAACACTAGTAATGCGGCCACCTGTAGACGGATACCAGAGGTCAGGCAGCGAGTGTCAGCCAGAGCTTGTATAGTTTGACACAGTAAATCTTGTCAAACAGGATAAACACCATCTCTCAGCGCACTGACAAGCCCTCTTTGTCTCAGAGAACGCAAAAGTCTCATGAAAACTTTATTATTTATCTTCTCCTCCGCCGCTCGTGCCTAAAATGGTGGGAGAAGAGAAAGATTGAGCAACGCAGGAAAAGGATGAGGGGTTAGGGCCAAACCGCTGCAATAAAAGTGATGTATGAGACGTCACCCGGTGATTGGCTCAATACATCACCCTCAAAACACGCACGCACACACTCGCTCTGCGGCGCAGTGAAGCACGTGGTCGAGTCCCGTCTGCCTGTAGGCTAATAGATGCGAGATAAAATAAGAACTTCGCAAATATGGGATGCAGCGCTGCTTTATTGGAATGTATTAGCTCCACACACACACACACACGACTCTTTGTTTTCCGTTGAATGGAGCTGTTCTAAAGCTGGAAGCACAGGAGCATTAAGGTTGAGAATAAGCAGGTGGTAACTAAGTGGGATAACAGAGACGGAGACCGCTCTGATTGATGTGTCTGTTGGTGCTCGCTGATGCTTGATGCCTCTGATGAGCCTCTCGAAGAACAGAGGTCTGATATCAGGATGGTGTGCTGCCTCACTGCTGTGGAATAATACATGAATATCAGACATTCAGAAATAAAGATGCCGTCAGTGCGAGTGCTTACACGGGTAGAGTTGGTATAATAGAAGTAAAAAATATTAACAACTGTTTATTTGTTTACATTTCCATTCAATAGTTTCCCCCCAGTGTTTGTGTCCTACTTTTAGAGACTCCACGGGGGGTGCAACATCATTATTGATCATTGATCATGTGCAATATTTTCAATCCAGTTGATCAGATTCTGATGAAACTGGAGCGAATAAAGCATCTCATTCTTTATTTTCAGCTCTGTGTTGCGCAGTGTGTGTTGCTGTTTGTCTACATTTATTCAGTGCCGGATTTAGTCATTTCTATTATTATTACTAAACTAAACTCAACAAAACATTTACTTTGGCCACAGTTCAACTCGACCTAAAAAAGTACTGTTCAACAAAGCGGATGGCATTCCCCCTTCATCCCCTCACATGGCCTTGATCGATAAGATGGCCCAGCTATGTATTCTTAATAGGGCTGTTAATTGTTTAAAATATGTAATTGTGATTAATCATATTATTGTCCACAGTTAATCGCAAATAAATCTAATTTTTTTTCTGTTCAAAATGTACCTTAAAGGGAGATTTTTCAATTATTAACAACACAAAACAATGAAAACCCTCACAGGTACTGCATTTAGCATAAAACAATATGTTCAAATCATAACATGGCAAACTGCAGCCCAACAGACAACAACAGCTGTCAGTGTGTCAGTGTTCTGACTTGACTATGACTTGCCCCCAAACTGCATGTGATTATATAAAGAGGGCATGTCTGTAAAGGGGAGACTCGTGGGTACCCATAGAACCCATTTACATTCACTGATCTGGAGGTCAGAGGTCAAGGGACCCCTTTGGAACATCAATTGAACATCCCTTGTTTTTGTCCTTTTCCTAAAAAAAAAGCAGCAGGGATTAAGTCATCTAACTAAATCCAGTAAGTTATAGAAGGCGAGAGGTACTGCCTGCTGGGAGGAGAAAGTGCTGAGTGTGGGTGGGGTTTGTGTTTTGGGGGTGGAGTGGGGGGGGTGGAGTGGTGACTCATTGAAGACACTTGAAGTCGCCCATCCTGTTGGCCTCGCCCTTGGCGCTGACAGTGGCGCTGCCCTCGCTCTCCAAGATGTCAGATCCTTGTGTGTAGACGTGTGTGTGCGCGAGCAGCATCGCTGGGATGGAGACACTTAGATGGCCGTCACCGTGACAGGGTCAACGAGGAGGGAGAGCACTGACACTGACATCACTCGACCTCAGATGACCGCTCTATACACACACACACATATGCATGCTTCTTGTTCAAACACACTCAGAGTTACGCAGGACCACAGTTAACGGATTAGTGGGGAAGAAAAACATTTTGGATTGGATTTAGAGATTTGATTTTTGGGCACACATGAACATTTAAAATCTCTGGCGTCATAGGATATAAAAACAGGTTGTTCTTTTGATTCCTCTCTGTGTTAACGTCACGGAGTTGCAGCAACGAAGACATTTAAAGCGAGTAAGACTAGAAAACTCATTCACACCTCGAAAAATAATCCAGCTGTAACTATATACAAAGATTTAAATCCTTTTAGGTAAATAGTTCCCAGTGTTTGATGATAAAAGGTACAGTTTGGTCCCAGAGCTATTAGGTTTGATGCAGTTACAATAAAACATTTTCATAGTCAAATTAAAATTGAAGCTAAATATGAGCTTTGTGAGCTGAAGATCTTGGATGTTGCTGTGAACGCTGCAGCTATAATATACTGTACCGTTATTGTCAGGAGTTGATGGGTTTGGGTTAAGGGGTCCTGCTCGCTTTACATAATTTAATTCCAGATATTTAAATTCTATTAAAGGCTATTTGTTTCCAGCCTTCTGCTTGGTTGCACCGGAGACTCCTGGAGGCTAAAGAGGTTGTCACGGGTCAGCAGGTTGCACCCGGTCGGCATACCTGAAAGGATGACGGCATTTAGAGACTGAATCTGCCGCGCCGGGCTGTTTTGTCAAACTCTCGCAGCAAAGAGGATGACCAAAATATATCATGGTGAGGTAATGAGCTTTGATTTAACTTCCTTTATGAATCGTTTGACAGCAGGATTCAGGTTCCTCCCACTGACTGAATGGACAGTGGGAATGGAGCAGCTGGCTGCTTGCACAGGGTCATCGTTCCAAACGAACACGGCCTGGAGTCCAGATAAAAATGTAGGCTTGAAAAATAGTTTCCCAGCAAGAGAGCAGGTTTCATTTCAACTTTCAGGAGGGCACACCTGGGATCAAACTCTGGACAGCAAATCACACTAACATACTGTGGGCTGAAAGCATATGCCATGCAGTACTCATGGAATACTAGAGTTTCTACTAGCGTCCGACGCGACTCGCCGCCTCTCTAAACTCCCGAGAAACTTTTTAACTAAACGTTGTCGATCCAAAATAAAGACAGATTCAGTAACTGCATGGCCTATTTCTTGCATAAAATGTTTTTAGAAACACATTTCGATGACCTATGTTCGTGAAGTAAGAGAAGGAAGTTTCCAAACGAGCCTCCATGTTGTGTCTGGTTTTGAGCAGCAGCCCACGGAGGGAAAGCGTTCGTCCAATCAGGTGCCGAGTGTCTGGTGGTCCCGGTGGACACGTACCTTCAGGCCATCACTCTCCTCAACAACCCGTCCTAGTGTCCCGCCTCCGTCCCACGCCTCCCCTTATCATTATATATGAGTTTTTTACTTTACCTTTTAACTTTTACCTTTCTTGGTTTTACAGGGCGGTATCGGCTCGTCAAATTCCTGTGAACGTTGTACATTTGGCGAATAAAGACATTCCCCCATTTACTTCAATTCATCAAGACTTTTCTCTGTTTTTTGATTCTCTGTTTACCGTGGAGGCATGTGAGAAGTTTTCTTCAAGACTTCAGGCACCACAGGGTGAGGAATTAATATACAAATACAAATAGCATTTTGTGCGTGAAGTATTAATGTATAGTACTAAATGTATGGTCATGTAAATGTCCAAGCGAGGCATGTGGAAAACAAATGTTGGAGGTTAAAAGTCCAGCAACACTTTGAGCCCAGTAAAGAACATAACCTGCACTTACAGCATCTTCATCTTCAAAATATTGTCACATTAGCCATATTGAGTTATTTGGTGGAATACATTCATTATGTTTGACTTTGCCGATATTGCCCATCCTTAATGCTTCACATTAATGTGTCCCTGTGACTGACTGAGCTTCATGAAGAGCTTTTGAGTACACCTGCTGTAACATTAGGTTGAGGGATAAGAACGGGCCCAATGTAAAAAGGTGATGGATTGTTAGAAGTTTTCACCCAACAGCCTTTTTCCTCCGGAGCAGGAACAGACCCCATTACGGGTTATAGACTGAACTTATCGTCATGGTTATCGTTCTAGATGTTAATGGATTTTATATGGAGAGAGAGAGACGGCAAAGACACGTTAATGTCCTCCTCTTCATTTTTAACCTTGACCTACCTATCGTGCTCCTGAGGTAACCACCGCCACACACACACACACACACACACACACAGGAATGATGAGTTCTGCAGAGGAGGTCATTTATAATTAGTTACACAGCACGACAGAAGTCCTGCTCCGCCACGCACAATCAAAGACAGCATCCACTGCATGCACAATAGCAATCAGCATCTGAGGCAATCAGGTAATCACATTTTTAATAATGCATCTCCCTCTGGGGGACAGTGTACAGCCGTGTAGGCTGAATGTTAGATAATAAGCAAAAAGCAGACAACCCGTTACGCTCACATTGTACTATTGCTTTTGCACTTTTACCACCGTATTTCTTCACCCAGCAGCAGCAGCAGCAGTGTGTGAGCTTTCAGCAGTGCGTGGCTGTCAGGCGGCGTGACAGCTCTATACCTCGATGCCAACGGTGAGACAGGTTGCCACAGGAAGCCTGGAGAGAGCTGCAGGCTAATGCTCTACAGCAGCAGTCGACACTGAATTGTGGACCTCTTTGTTCCTCCAACCAAGTGTCGGAAAACTTTGGTTTCCTGCTTCCGTGGATGAGTCCGAGCTCAGGTGTTTCTCTCAGAAAGCGAGCTCACACCGGCTCCACCTCTGGACTCAATTTTCATTTAAGCATCATATAACCTGTAAGGATCTTAAGGACAGACCACAAAAAAGTGGTCACAATAAATCAGTATGCTTCAGAGAAAGGGCTTGTTGGCTCGTCTAACCCCCTCCTCTCTCACCTTTCTGACGTCGGGAAGGGGACAGCTGTGTCCAGCAATGTTTTAACAATCCAACATTCACACTCACTTCATGAAGCGCCAAACAAAATGAATGGCTTCGAGGAGAGGCTGTCGAAACGTGTGGCAGCCTGTTCTCACTCCCAAGTCGTCAAATACAGCAGCTTGGTCAGCGGAGGAAGTCAGGTGCCGTAGTATAAAAAGCGATAAAGTCCACGTAGAGGAGGTTGGGGCGGATGGATGGGTCCGAAATACAGGACTTTCACCCAGGAGGTATCGAATGCCGATGGCCGTGACAAAGCCTCGTGATCTGACGCCCTGGGAATTAGAACGGGCTTGTAGAGCGTCAAGAGTTTGAAGCGTTGGGCCACTGACCACTGATTTGACGAGTTAGGAGTGAGAATGTGTTGCATGTGCCCTGCAATCCCCATTTGAACTGTTGCATTGTCTCCAATCAATTTTAAGCCCACAAAATGTTTTTGCATCTCATCCAGCTCTGAACTTCACATTAAAACCATTTTGCTTGTAACTGGTATAATAAAAAAAACAACTCTTCTTGAACTTACTTCATAAAGATCCTCTTAAGTACTTAATTCCTTCTGTTCTGATTGATCAACTTCGCCCAGTTGGTGTGTCACCTAAGAGAAGCACTGGCTGTATTTTCTGTCATAGTGTGAGTGGAAAAGAAGTAAAGTAAAGTAGTTCAGCTTCTGAGGAGACACAGTGCAGACCACCTGTACAACCACAACAGGAAAACAACATCTGATTCAGTCATTTTTTAATTGATTACGATCAGTTGAATTGAGACTTGCAGCAGTTTGGTGGATTGGGGTGTGGGGCGGCCTCAGTTCAGGTCCTTGGATTTATGGGGGGGTCTGCACTTCGACGACATCCTCCTACATTAGCTGTTTTGAGGTCATGTACGTCTGGAGTGCCAAATTTGGCAATTGAAACCTCAGACACTATCAAGAGATGACTTCTAAAATATATCTAATCTAGGGCATGACCAGAACAAGTGTGTCAGGCCTCCTGGGGACTGAGAACATCCATCGAAGAACTCGCTGGTCTCTGGGTAAATGTGGGTTGATAAAGTTTGATAAACTCTCCTCCACCGCAGTCAGGAGTTCCTCATGCAGCGGGTTCACTTTCTGCTGCTCCTGTATGAGTTTCTGGAGCGTCACAAACAAAATAAGGAATAGAATAAGGGCGTTTTCACATTAGGTTCGAGTATCCTTCCTCCCCTCCCCCCCACCCTCCACTCAGCTTTCACATTAGTAAAGTTGTTCCGTACCCGAGTACACCTGCGTCATCATCCACGTGTATTTGTTTGTGTTGAGATCAGCTGTTCTAGTGGCGGAGCATCGTAAAACACTTCATTCAAACTGGACAGAAACAAAATAAAACTCACCAATACTGTCGTTGTTAGTTTTTTCAACAATCACCAACTCTGGTTTGGCCAAAATAAACTCTTATTTCACCGAGTTTGATGTGAAAACTCACCCCTCCCAACCTCGTCTCTCTCTCTGCCCGCTGAGCAGCTGAGCGTCTCTCGTTCTTCGCAGACAGACCATTAAACTAGCTAAATAAAATAACAAACACAGCCATCGCCTACTATTGTCTATATTTTAAGCAACCTCTCCTGCAGTATCATCCACAGCCGTGCAGCTCAGAGGATGAGATCAGCGCATGCTGCGCTCAGATACAGACATAGATATAAAACAGTTTTATGTATACAGATTTTGGATGAGACCGGCGGCGTTGAAAAAAGCCTAAAAAACTACTTGCTAACTGCTAACGTTACTCACGTTAAATAGCGGTCCACTTGATTATACACTAAAGAAAACATACTTATTAATATTATATTCCATCCCTGCCATTAGATCCCCCTCATAGTTATACACTGGTCCTGTAAGAAACACTTTGATTTGCATTGAAGTTAAGTTTGAGTAGTTGTGCTGCAGGAGTCACCACGGAGACGGGCGCATCATTAAATCAGCGGATGACTCCGTCGCTGTGAGTTGAGGGGGAGTGTGGACACGGCCCTGAAGTAGATGACTGTCTGTCTCTACTGCTGCTATGAGCTCTACCTGAAGATGGATGCCACTAAAACAAATGATATGGTCATTGATTTCAGGAGAACATCACATCCGTCCACGGACACCATCATCAGAGGACAAAAATAGGACGTTGTGCAAAGTTACAAGTAGAACGATCATTGACAAGGACTTTAATCTTCCTTTGAGTCTGTTTTAACCTCTGATCTCATAGTAGTAATGTTGATAAAGGTATCCAGTCAGTGAGCAGCTGACCTCACTCTCACACATTATTGCCACTGATACCTGCAACCAAGAGTTAGAGCTGCTTCCCTCGGGGCAGAGATACAGACTCCACAGGTCAGAGATGCAGACTCCCCAGGGCAGAGATACAGACTCCCCAGGTCAGAGATACAGACTCCCCAGGTCAGATATACAGACTCCCCAGGTCAGATATACAGACTCCCCAGGTCAGATATACAGACTCCCCAGGTCAGATATACAGACTCCCCAGGGCACGGTGCAAAACATTCAAACATTCATTTTTAGTACGTGCAATAAATTTGCTTAATTTACACTCCAGAAGTTACCAGAAAAGTCTGTCCCTGTCTTATTAACTTATTATTATCAACTTGTTTACCAGTTTGACCTGCTCTTTACTTACTGTTTCTTATTCTTTGTATTATTATGTTTGCCTGTGACTCTTTTCTAAATCATATTTCTTCTATGTGATATCCGTTTTCTTGATGGATGAGTCTGGTCTGGTCTGTTTTTGTCATGCTGCGAGTCACATTTCCGAACCTGACCCACCAGATGGTTTGTTTTCACAGAAACCATCTGAGAAGCTGTCATTGGAAGCTGTTTGGAAAAACGGAACAGGCACTTTCAAAAAAATACTTGGCAGGTGATTGGATGAACCATCTGTCAATCAAACGAACGAATGACAGCAAAACTAACTGAAGGCAAAAAAAACTTTATTCTAATAAAGTTTATAGATTTGGGAGTGTGAATGTGTCTCTCTCTCTCCCCTGTCTGTCCTGTCTCTATCTCTGTTACTACATCTAATAAAGCAGAAATGCCAAAAATAAATATTAAATGTAGTGGAGTAGAAGGTAACATAAAATGGAAATACTCAGGCAAAGTACAAGTACCTGAACATTTTACTTAATAAAATAACCTTTCAGCATATTGTAATTCAAGTGTTCTGAGAGAGACTTCTCCTCCTCCTCATGGCTCTGTTTTCAGGCTTTACAACCTTTTGACCAATTACAGGTCATTTCAGAGAGAGTGAGCGTTCCTATTGGCTGTGCTCCGGCTGGTGGGCGGTGCTTGGTGTTCTGAGAACATCTGAGGAGAGAAATAGACATTAACGTAACAGAATATTGATTCATATTTGATCAGCGCTGCCTAGTTTGACCGTTTGGTTGGAGTTAACGAGTGATTGACAGCCGGCTCTCATAGACGGCAGCTGGACAGCAGACCTCAGATCAGCTCTGACTGCTTGTTTTCCTCCGGTCTGTGAAATCTTGCAGATGCCGGACACCGGAGGAACATGATTTTTTTCAGATTACCAGTCTCTACTGATGCACTACTATCAGGATATTGCTCCATTTCTACCCACTGCTGCTTGAAGTTATGGTTGGGTGAATATACTTAAATCCATGCATTTTGCAACAGAGCCACGTCAATATACTACTGCCTCTTACTATATTCTATCATGACTTTTATACGTGACTAAAATACACGATGAACCTTTCCCGGTGCAGTATGAGGTGATTTACTGGGTCAAATAAGTGACATCCTGTAATTTAACAGCGTGTGGTCAGATCATCCAACGCTGTCACCTTGTGGCAGGAAGAACAAACTGCACTAAATGTGTATGTGGGAACATAAAAAAAAAAAGTCATTATTACAGACCTCCGGTGTGTGTGTGTGTGTGTGTGTGTCGGTTTGTCGGTGTGTGTGTGTGTGTGTGTGTGTGTGTGTGTGTGTGAGCAGATAATGATAACGCCTTCTGGCAGCGTGCCAGCCATGTTGATTTAACCTTTCTCACAGGATCAGACTGGGTGACAAAAGCTGTTTTTTTAAGTCCTTGGTGCTGGTTAAATAGGCTGTGATATTGATATTCAGCCTCATATTTATAATTGTTTAGTTATTCATGTCTGTAGCAGCAGCTCAAACCTCAGCGCTCCATATAGCAGCATATTTCAGCGGGGGGGGTTTGTATGTGTGTCACTGAGCCACCCTGTCCTCTCGTTCACCCCTAAAAAAAAAATATTCCCGCTTCATCCTGCTCTTCCTCTCTCTCTATACCCCCCCTCTCTCCATCTCCCTCCGCCTCCACCCGGCTTTGATCCGCCCCTGCAGCCACGCTGGAAAGATGACAGAGCGAGGGAAGAGAGAGTGGAGAGGGAGGGAGAGAAAGAGATGACAGCTCCTCAACAAGTGTGGAGAGAGAGAGGGAGAAAAAGAGGAGAGTGCTATTCTGATGATGAGCTCCTCGCCATGGGAGGGGGGGGGGAGACATATGCAGCATCGAGAGTATGCAGGCGCTCGCTGCTCTCTTCTCACACACACACACACACACACACACACACACACACACACACACACACACACACTGGGTTAACCGCCTCGGTTTACCCTCAATCTGGATTGTCGACGGTCTCCGTCTGCCCCGGTTGACACAGATGCTGTCTTGTAACACATCCAGTAATAGTCAGTCATAGAGAAGTAGATGCTCAGAGGTTGTCGGTAGTCTTGACAGTCTGACACTTCAACAGTTTCCACAACAATCTGAGACTTTCTTGACAAACATCATCTGTGTGATTCATGCCACAATTCAAAAAAATAATTTATCTCTCATCGCTAACTATCCATCCATCCATCCATCCATCCATCCATCCATCCATCCATCCATCCATTTTCTTTCTGCTTATCCGGGCTGGGTCTCGGGGTCAGCGGGGAATTCCAGACGTCCCTCTCCCCAGCAACGTTTCCCCGAGGCATTCCCAGGCCAGACCAGAGATATAATCTCTCCAGCATGTTCTGGGTCTACCCCGGGGCCTCTTAGTAGTTGAACGTGCCCAGAAAACCACATCCAGGAGGCATCCTGATCAGATGCCCGAACCACCTCAGCTGGCCCCTTTCAACGCGAAGGAGCAGCGTCTGTACTTCGAGCTCCCTCCAGATGTCTGAGCTCCTTACCCTATCTCTAAGGCTGAGCCCGGCCACCCTACGGAGGAAACTCATTACGGCCGCTTGTATCCTCTCGATCACTACCTAAAGCTCATGACCGCAGGTGAGGGTTGGAACATAGATGGACCGGTAAATCGAGAGCTTCGCCTTCCGGCTCAGCTCCCTCTACACCACAACAGTCCGGTACAGCACCCGCATAACTGCTGACGCTGCACCGAACCGCCTGTCCATCTCCTGCTCCTTTTTACACCCACTCGTGAACAAGACCCCAAGATACTTAAACTCCCAAACCGGCGGGTGCAGTACACCGGTTTCCGGCAGAGCACCATGGCCTCAGACTTGGAGGCAAACCGCCCCAGTTAGTGCTGAAGGTCGCGGTCTGATGAAGCCAACAGAACCACATCATCTGCAAAGAGCAGAGGCGCAATTCTGAGGTCCCCGAACCGGACACTCCCCACCTGATGAATCTATCGGTACCAACCATGTCATACTAGCTGGTCATGAAGGAGGTTAAATAACGCTCCAAACTTACGCTAAATTTTGGCAAGGAAAAATTGTCATGTCCATTTTCAAAGGGGTCCTTTGACCTCTGACCTCCAGATATGTGAATGAAAATGGGTTCTATGGGTACCCACGAGTCTCCCCTTTACAGACAAGGCCATAGTCTTCCCTGTTCCCTTTTCTCATTTGGTTAAAAGTACATTTTCCATGAAGTCCATAATGTTTAACACAAAGATTAATTAAATGTAATAAAGGTTGAAGCAACATGCTGGAGCCCTGATAACAGATAACAGATACAGGACCAGTGTCTGATGGACTATGGAAACGCAGAATCATAAATTCATCCCGTGCATTTATTTAGGGGAGGGAATTATCTGATAACAGCTCCGACATCGCCCCGAACCAAAATACTGTCCGTGTGACTTGAATACAGCATTGCTGCCTAATTGCAAATCACACGTATATATCCTTAATAATATCCAGTTATAATCCTGATATTAATCAGAAACAACTTCTGAACATGGAGGTTCCCATAAGAGAACTCAAATGCTTCTCTTTATATCTAATTAACATGCATCTCATACCAGGACTGTCTCCATGTTATTTAACTTAGATTACATTTAGCTAATTCAAATCCCTGTTACGCTCATTTAAATTAGATTTCTCTTTGCTTCACATAATACTAATCGTTTCATGTGACTTCATGTGATAATATTTATGTCTTCAATCAACAATCAACGGCTTGCCTCGCTTGTTCCTTGTTCCTTCCATCCATCAGTGTCCTGAGAAATGTAGTATTGCACCTCCATGTCAACCAGAGGTCTCACAGGAAGTCGTATAAATACCACGACGTTACACGGACATTACACGCGTCATTAGTGCACATTTTAGCGTTTTTGCGTGTCATTTGTACGCCACGTCTGCAGTAAACCACTTAATTAGGTTAAGGGAAAACATCATGGTTGGGCTTGAAATAAATAAGTAAACTAAGTAAAACATGTACGGAGACAACTACGGAAAACATGTCACAAACATCAATAAAAACATGTGACAGTCGTCACTAGCGTAACTTACAAAACAAATCACTGATCAACACCGGTCCACGAACACGGGTCTCCTGGTTAAAAGTCCAGTGTTTGTTGGACCCGCCCATTATAACTGGTCTTTATCACTTTTTAATCTACGTCATTAACCCTTACCGTTGCATTTATATGCGGATGTGTTTACATTGCAGTCAGTGCAGATACATGGCGTACAAAAAGACACTCGGAAATAAAGAAATGCGCGCTTATTGCACGCTATAACGTCTTGCGCATTATCGTGGCATTTATACGCCTTTTCGTGCAAACGGGTTGTCCATACAGTTGGGTACGGAAGCAAACATTCTGGTGATCCATCTTCTAACGCCGGGACACACAGGGAACATCAGGAGTGCGTGGCGTGGTGGCTGCGTGATTCACGCGTCGGGTGTTCACACCAGCTGCGTTTCTGCTGCTGCATCTGCTGCAGCTGCTGCTGTCAGCCCTTTCTTTCTACATAGAGTTTGCCTTTTAATGGCCATTTCATTTCATTAATCCACAATTAAAACGCCGTACTATATTCATTCATGGAGCTATCCGATTCACTGCATGTTCTACAACACTGTCCGGCACATATTTCAGAATTAAAGCCTTGTGTTAACAAATGAAGAATTTCTGTCCACAGAAAAAAAGGCTTGAGGGCTTTTATTTCGATATGAAAGCAGGAAGTGTTGATTTAAATCTCATACTTTATCAATTCATGGAGCTCTCTAAGTCACTGCATGTTCCACAGCACTGACTGCTAATATTCTGAATAAAAGCCTCATGTTAACAAATGAAGGAATTCTGTGCATTAAAAAAATGCTTGAGGGCTTTTATTTTGAAATGAAAGTGTTGATTGCGTTGGAAGTGCTGATTTAAAAATAAGTCTTTACTTTTTTTCATGTCCGTAACATATTTTACAGATAGACATTGAAACTGCAGTAATGTTGCTGATATGATGTTAATATACTGTCAATAGATCACCTTCACTGTCTGTTGTTGCTTTGAACCGCGCGGCACGTCTCAAAAATAGGCGAGACCTCGGATCTCTAGAAGAGACACGTGCGTCTCACGCGGGCTGTGTGTCTGCTCTAACCTGTTAACACGGATGCCGAAATAAAAAACAACAGGTAACGCAGCCACCACGCGCTGCTGACGTTCCCCGTGTGTCCTGGGCTTAAGTCTGATCTAAATTGTGAAACCTCCGATGTTTATGACTTAAAAACAGCTGAAGAAAGGTTCAATCAAGTTACTTTTTTTTCACCTGTGAAAACAGGTGAAAAAAAAGTTTTGGCAGGTGATTTTTTTTTTGTGTGTTTGTTGTTGTAATACTCATTTCGGCCTCAAGTATCTGAAGTGCACCACAACCTCATGTTCTAAATAGGTCTAAAAGCATTCATGTTTTCTTCCAGATGACTTTTAATTTCTCCATGCACTCTAAACACAAGGTACATATATTATTGTGTTAGCGAGTTATGTAAATTAAAACTATTAATTAAACCAATTTAGAACAGACTTATCTGGTCCAGAGAAAAAAAATATTATTACTGAGTAAACTGACGATCCCTGACTAAGTGACATATTTCATATTATATTCAATGCATAACAATAACAGTACAGAATAACTGATACACTGTACAATCAACCCAAATAGTGAACACAATAACTGCAGGAAGTTTATGTAAAACCAGCCATTTGGATGATTTTTGAGCAGATTATTGAATGAGATAATGACAGAGATGAGTTTTAATACAATTCTCTGTATAGTGTGTTTCTTTTTCTTTTTAACAGTCATACATATTTAATAGGCTTCTTTTTTGACAAGTTTAATGTTTTCTTCTCCCTGACGCTGCGTACTTTTCTAATGCAGGACGAGGCTGTTTAGCAGGGAGGGAAGACTCTGAGAATAGAACTTGTGTTCAGGTTTTCACCGTGTCTTTATCCTATAACCTAATAATACAAATAATACAAACTTTAAATGATTTCATTTAGTTTTCTTCATGGAAATGAATGAAATGCTGAGATACAGGCTAACTGTATTTTTTAATTTTTTTATTTCAGTTTTCTTACACCCCTCGCGAAGCTTTGGCGACCTTTAGTTGACACCATTTTGGGAACCAGTTAACAAGACTCCTAATCCCCCTTTTCCACTAAAATTAGCGCATATATGCAGTTTATTTAAACATGGAAAGACCCGCTAAAAATAGGCGATAGACTCCTTTCCCCACTGTGCCGTTGCACTGGGCTTTCTGCGGGGGGTTTTCCCCGGTGTGTCACGTTTAATGTCACGGACGCGCCGGCCGATAACCCTTTTTCTTGTAAATTTGCCACTTTAATCTCAAAGAATATCCATGTTTTTTTATCGTATATTTACAACTTTAATCTCGGAAATCATTCTCTAAATATTACCCCCCCCTCCTCCCCCGGTTCTGTAACTATTATCTTTTCACCTAATACGCCGTCGTAAGTTTGAAACCAGTGTTGACACTGCGGTAAATCTTTCCGTTGGTGTGATTTAAATTTATTTAAAGAGTTTTATAGGATTTATTGAGCTGCTGCAGATCACGTCCTGAGTTTGAAAAAGCTCCCACACCCGTCCTCCTCATCCTCCTCCTCCTCCTCCTCTTCGCTCTTCCTCACTCCCTGCCAACAGGCATAAAAAGTGCCAGATTAACACACTGGCACACATACATTGGAAATGTTGGTGTGCACGAAGTATCTGCTTGTGTGTGTGTGTGTGTGTGTGTGTGTGTGTGTGTGTGTGTGTGTCAGGATAATTGCCTGGATTTATGGGTGACAAGAACAGTTTACTGTGTCATTTGGATTTTCAGGGACAAGGGTTCACTTACCGGTGAATGTGACAGAGAAAGAGCCCGGAAACACACACACACACACACACACACACACACACACACACTAACGCTGACTTGGATGCGTAGGAGTTTCACGGCTTAGTGTTTGCATGTCGCAGTGATATCTGGTGTATTGAATGTGTGGGATGGAGGAGTGCTACATGTAAGGAGACAGATGCTGGAGCTCCCAATTACACTCACACAAACAAACATTGACTGTCACACACACACACACAAACACACACACACACACATAGCCTAAACACACACACACATATGCATGATGCCCAAAATCTGACAAACACTGCGATGAAGCTGATGTGCTCAGCGCTGCTGACTGTCCCAGAGATGAACTCGTGCTACTGAGATTCACACTAAGCCAAGGGGAGTCTGATCAAATACTGCTATTCCCTACTGTTACCCCCCCACCCCCACCCCCCCTGCCTAAACACACACATGCACAGACACAAAAACAGAATATGGGATGGCGGTTGAATACTAATGTCGGACCTATTTACATTTCAAGCTGCACGACTGTCAGCACATCTCTGTTTGGGGGAGAGAGAGAGAGAGGATGGGGAATTGTCAAGAACACAGTTCTCACCTCGCTCTTAGTTTTATTCCAACCTTTAAACCCCACAAACATAATGTTGGGATACTCTGGCATCAAGAGGCTGATAATGAAACCTCAGTCAAACTGTTTCATCTCTCATTTTGTTTACAAATCCCGTGTTTACGCCGTGTTTTCCCCCTCTGAGAAAAAACGGCGCCAGTCTCTTTTCATTCCATTTAGTTTGCCTCTGCGTCGTCGTCGTTGACGTCGTCGCTTCAGACTCACTGACCCACTAAAAGTAGTCAGAAGCTGCCTGCCTTTTTTCAAAGTCTAGACTTATTCAGATATTCTCATTAGAACGTCCTTCACACCAGAAGAAAAGCTCAACCAGCAGCGGCTCTGCTGAGTGTTCTTTTTACTGAAGAATGAAAATCAGAAAGCAAATGTTGGCGGCGAGGAGTCAGTCTGAGCCCACATGAGACAACAGCGTCGTGACCGGCATCAGCTGAAAGGTCTGATCCGGTCAGTTGATGAGATAAATAAATTATGAAATTATGGAAAATGTTTAATTTTTGTGATATTATGTATTGATTCTCAAAAACACTATTGATTTTTAATTAATAGTTTACGTGCAAAGATGAACCTTCCTGTTGTCCTCGGGTGAAATTTGACCCATTTTCAAAATTCACTATATCATAAATATGGATTTATTTCATCTAATTGCCCCAAAATAACAGGATGGTTCCCTACTATGATCTTTGCAAAAACAAAAAAATGAATGACCACTACTTTACCTTCGTTGAATTATGGGTGTTTTGTTCTAACTTATAGCATCTGTGGTCTTACCGGGTCATTTTTGCGGACCACCGGTGTCACTATGTGCTTTTTGATGACATTTTTTCAGCCTTTTTTCAGACTTCTTGTTCAAACATTTTTCAGACTTTTTTTCCAACATTTTTCAACGTTTTTTTATTTATTTATTTTTTTTACCTTTTTCAGACATTGTTTAGACTTTTGTTTTCCAACATTTTTCAAACTTTTTTTTTCAGACTTTTTTTTCAGGTATTTCTCAGACTTTCTTTTTACAGACATTTTTTCAGACTTTTTTTTCCCAACATTTTTCTAATTTTATTTTCAGACCTTTTTTTGGAACATTTTTCAGACATTGTTTAGACTTTTGTTTTCCAACATTTTTCAAACTTTTTTTTCAGACTTTTTTTCTGACTTTTGTTTTCCAACATTTTTCAGACTTTTTTTTCAGACTTTTTTTTAAAGATATTTTCAGACTTTTTTTTTACGGACTTTTTTTTCAGACATTTTTCACTTTTTTTTTTTATTTTTTTTTTTACGTTTTTCAGACATTGTTTAGACTTTTGTTTTCCAACATTTTTCAAACTTTTTTTTTCAGACTTTTTTTTAAAGATATTTTTCAGACTTTTTTTTTACGGACATTTTTTTCAGACTTTTTTTTCAGACATTTTTCACTTTTTTTTTTTTCTTTTTTTTTTACGTTTTTCAGACATTGTTTAGACTTTTGTTTTCCAACATTTTTCAAACTTTTTTTTTCAGACTTTTTTTTAAAGATATTTTTCAGACTTTTTTTTTACGGACATTTTTTTCAGACTTTTTTTTCAGACATTTTTCACTTTTTTTTTTTTCTTTTTTTTTTACGTTTTTCAGACATTGTTTAGACTTTTGTTTTCCAACATTTTTCAAACTTTTTTTTGAGAATTTTTTTCTGACTTTTGTTTTCCAACATTTTTCAGACTTTTTTTTCAGACATTTTTCACTTTTTTTTTACGTTTTTCAGACATTGTTTAGAATTTTGTTTTCCAACATTTTTCAAACTTTTTTTTTCAGACTTTTTTTTAAGATATTTTTCAGACTTTTTTTACGGACATTTTTTTCAGACTTTTTTTTCAGACATTTTTCACTTTTTTTTACGTTTTTCAGACATTGTTTAGACTTTTGTTTTCCAACATTTTTCAAACTTTTTTTTTCAGACTTTTTTTTAAGATATTTTTCAGACTTTTTTTTTACGGACATTTTTTCTGACTTTTTTTTCAGACTTTTTTTTTCTTTTTTTTTACGTTTTTCAGACATTGTTTAGACTTTTGTTTTCCAACATTTTTCAGACTTTTTTTACGGACATTTTTTCTGACTTTTTTTTCAGACTTTTTTTTTCTTTTTTTTTACGTTTTTCAGACATTGTTTAGACTTTTGTTTTCCAACATTTTTCAGACTTTTTTTACGGACATTTTTTCAGACTTGTTTTCCAACATTTTTCAAACTTTATTTTTCAGACTTTTTTTGGGGACATTTTTCAGACTTTTTTAAAAAAAAATTGTACCTTTTTCAGACATTGTTTAGACTTTTGTTTTCCAACTTTGTAGACATTTTTCAGACTTTTTTTTTTACAGACATTTTTTCAGACTTTTGTTTTCCAACCCTTATAAATGCACTTCAGTTACAACCAGTTCTGAAGGCACGGATAATTTCACTGTAACGGCGTTGTGGCTCTTTAGCGCTGAATTCATTTTCTTTGTGAATTGGACTGTTTTGCAACAACTCGTCGGTTGTGATTCAGCCAGAGCCAGAGAGCCACAGCCGTCCGACACTAAGAGAGAGGAGAGGGGGAAATGTAAGGAAAGGGAAGAAATAATTAGCTTATTTTATATATAAATATCTATATGTACAGCCTTTCCCCCTTTGTTTATTAGTCCTGTTTCTTGTTAATAAATATTAGGGGGAAAAGGAAAGGATGACAGCCATTTCAGACATGCATACATAATCATTAATAAACAAATGAATAGTATTAACTCATTCATAGTGGGGATTAGATATCAGTCTGCCTCTTCCAGAATACAATGGAGGTGAATGGAATTTTTATTTGTGGTGAATTATTTTAACATGTTTTGTGTTTCTTGTGTTTTTCCAGAAACAAAATCCATGTTATTCTGGTTCAATGAAGCACATGTGAAACACATTTCACATTTCACATGTGTATTACATGTAGAAAACCATGTCAAATACAACAATGTAGACATTTTACATATACAAAGTAAAATATGTAATAATGTCAAAACAACACATAAAATCCTATGAGAAACATGCTTCAAAGAAAGCATATACTGTATATCACATGTGCCTTTATTTAGGGGCCAAACTTGAGGGTGGGTCCGATGCCATGGCCCCGGGACCAGGACCGAGGGGGGGAGGGATGTGGAGTGAAACTAAAGTTGAATTAATATTTTTCACAATACTGGTCAACAACTTGATCAGTTGTTTTAGTAAAAACAAATAGTGAAAAATATTCATCACAACTTCCTGGAGCCCGAGGTGACGTCTTCAACAGTCAGAAACCCAAAGATATTTGATTTACTGTCATATGTCGCCACAGCGGATCATCTGAGATCTGATTTCATGATCCGCATATTTGATTTGGCATAGGGGGGGGGGATACATGTTTTTGTTGTGTTGAGAGGAAACCGGAGAACCCGGAGGAAACCCCCACGAACACATGGAGATCATGCAAACTCCACACAGAAAGGCCCTGCCCAGACTGGGGATCGAACCCTTGACCTTGTAAACCCAATTTTATTATATAATTATTTTCATTATAATTATCCTACCATATAATAATAATATTTTTGTTATTATTATTACAATTATTGTTATAAATACACATTATTATTAATTAATTAATTATAATTAATTTTTTTATTATTTAACCTGTATTTAACCAGGTTAGTCCCATTGAGATTGAGAACCTCTTTTCCCAGGGAGACCTGGCCAAGACAATAAGCAGAAAGAACGAGACACAAACAGAGATGAAAATACAGTTCACAAACACTAAAAGCACTAAGATTTGCATTAAAAGAGAACTATCTAAAGACAAATGGGGGGACGAAAAGGAACTTCTCTGGGAGTCAGCTGTACAACCAGGGCCATAGAGTCTGCTTCTAAAGCCTTCATTTTAGATTTAAAGATGTTTAATGATACCAGCTCCTTGATTTTCACGTCATTTTGGAGCAAATTCCAGGCTGAGGGTGCAGAATATGCAAAAGCCCTTTCCCCAATTTGTGTCCAAGCTTTTGGGACAGAGAGCACAAAGAGGTCCTGTGATCACAGTGAACACTGTCCAAAATTTTTCTACGTAATAAAAACACTTAAGTAGTGTGGGAGCAGAACCAGAATCACCTTATATATATAAAGATGTACCAATGGGAGAGCCTACGGGCTATACTGTATGCATAGTACAGCACACTACTGCATTTAACCCATCCTAGTATATACAGTATATACAGTATATATATTAGCAGCTACTATGCAGCGCCTGGGGAGCAGTTTTAGGGTTTAGGACAGGGGTCAGCAACCTTTACTATCAAAAGAGCCATTTTAGGCAAAAAAAAAGAAAATCTGTCTGGAGCTGCAAAACATGTGATCATTGTGATGAAGGTAACACAGTTTATAGTCTAAGTATATAGTATATAAGTCTAATGCAGCGAGGGCCAAAGTGCAAATGTACGACGGAGTATTAGGACCACATTGAGGGAAAAAACATCTGAGATTTAGACAATAAAGTCAGAATATTACGAGAAAAAAGAAAATAACACGTAAAATTACTATTTTATAATACAATTTATTATGAATTTATTCTCATACTATTATGACTTTTTTTCTCGTTAACTTCTGACTTTATTCTCGTAATATTATGACTTTATTCTTGAAATCTCAGATTTATTTTTTTCCCTCAATGTGGCCCTGATACTCTGTCGTACCTTCCTACCATAGACCTACAACAATGATAAATAAAAATTAAAATGTAAACAAAAGAAAAACAAAAAAGCTATTCATTCCACAGGGAGCCACTGGAGAGGAGCTGAAGAGACGCATGTGGCTCCGGAGCTGCAGGTTGCTGACCTCTGGGTTTATGGGGTCACCACTTGCTCACCTTGGCAGTTCCCAGGAGGCAAATTGGCACTTCTCCACTTACCAGTCCGTATTTGGTCCGTGCGGGGACTTAAACCGGCGACCGTTTGGTTCCCGAGCCACGTCTCCACAGACTGAGCTACCGCCGCCCTCCTTGCTGTGAGGCACCACCGTGCGTTATGTACTGTCATATAACTATAAAGAAAGGAATGGACGCTGCACTAGCGTCAAACAAAAGCAGCAAACTCACAAAAGAGTCAGAGCCTGGAACCCATTAGTGTTTGCAGATACATTTTTCTTTCAGTCAACTAATTGATCGGTCGACCATCATTAAAACGTTCCACCTATAGTTTTCAAGCTACAAGTCAAAACGTCTGCTGTGAATCGGCTTTATTTGGGGAACCATAAAGAAACAGGAGTGCTCTGATGCCAGCGGGGGTCTATTAACATTCAGGAGAGCAAGAGATTTATTCAGAAGTGAAGATGGACAAACGTTTGACAGCGAGGAAAACAACATCAAGTGAAGCTCATCAAGCAAACATGTCAGATATTTGGGAAGCGCTGCTCTGGATTAACCACAAACTGAATACTTTCTACCAAAGAAATAGTCCCTTTGAAAACAGTGACAGCGTGCTGGTGGATTAAACATGCTTGTTCGTTAGTTTTGATCCTTTAAATCATGATGGTGGAGGATTGATCTGATGTGTAGTCGGTAGACCGGGCCAGGCGTTTGTTTGTTTGTTTGTGTGTATCACCATTTCTACTCGTGCACGTGTTTACATAAATCACCGAGTTAAGAAGTGAGTTAAGCAGCACACAGCCTCCTCCTCCATCTATCTCTCTCACACTCTGCTGTATTTCTTGCTCCACTTATCCACAGTGTCGCCTGCAGCTACTCATCTGAGAACAGAGCAGAGAAAATGAGGGGGAATCAACTCCAAAGTGGCGGCGGATGATGTGTAAGAACAATCATTGTGCCAGGAGGCACGATAAGCCCTTTGAATAGGAGAGCTTCATTTACGGAAGTTCTTAACCCTGTTGCCTTTTTTTTTTATGCTGTTTCTCTTCTCAGAGCATCAGCGGGGTTGTTTGCAGACTGTCAAACAATGACTTCACAAACTGTGGGTGTCACAGCCGGGTCAAGAGACATTTTAATCAGACATTCACACACACAGAGACGGAGGTACTGAGTCAAACATTTGGCCAGCAGGCATCCACCACTAGTGGCTGACTAGAATTAGCAATGTGCTCTGCAGCTAGAGAGCAGTAATCCAATTATACTGTCGGCCCACGTGTAGTCCTGTAGTGCCCTCTTTAGGAGGAACGGTGAAGTGAATAAGTGAAGGGAAGGGATGTGTTGGTCCTCATCTCACCAGTAGCATCTGCTACCTCTAACATTATAGCTCATCGCTGTCCAGAGTGTGATTGCGTAGATTAACAGCAATCACTCCGTGAATTTTCATATCAGTTCTCCCCGACTCGATGTGCATTTTCTATGTTTTATGTTCTATTTAAGTACCTATTAAGCCCCTTTCCCACTGGACACAAAACCCCACTAACATCTGGCTTCTGTCTTCAGTGGGAAAGGTTATAATCAGCATTCATTCTCGGGACAAATGGCTCTGCAGTAGTCGCGGGTATTTATGGGTTTCAGCTCCGATCGGCAGTGACGGAGACATGACAACTCTAATTTTCGGCCCTTTTCTCATGCGATGCTATGTGAAGCGTTGAAGTGAATATATAATAAATAAAATCAACAGGGATTTGGACAATTATTATAATTTATTAAAGTACAAAACATACATTTTATATTTCACATACAACATAATTAGAGCAAAAAGTCTAGAATATGAATACATGTTTCTGTATCAGTACTTTGTGTTTTCTTCTTCTCTCTCTCACTAATCTTCCCACGACCCCTCAGATTTATCTAGTGACCCTTTAGAGGGGCCCAACCCCCAAGTTGGGAACCACTGGACTAAACAATAATGTCATAATAATAATAATAATAATATATTTCCTGCAGAATGTGTTTTACTTTGATATTTTAAGTACATTTAATTAAGTAGAATTTTTACTTGTAATGTTTAGTATTTTTACATTGTTGTATTGGTTTTATTATTATTATTATTATTATTATTATTATTATTATTATTATTATTATTATTATTAAGTAAAAGATCTGAATACTTCTACCACCACTGCAGAGCAGACAGCATATAACACACGCCAGCTTAATTTTTATTCTCAACAATTTTATTTTAAAACACACCATATATGTGCAATATCAGCTAAAATAATAATAATTTAATTAATTATTATTGTTGCTATTATTATTATTATTATTATTATTATTAATAATAATAATAATAATAATAATAATAATCTGCAGGCTTTTGCAAAAATGTGAGCATTTGCAAGATGTTGAGCAGATGGATGATGGTTTAAGCTGCTTTGAGAAGTTTTTATGGATGTTTTTTTGTGCTGTGAAATGATACTTGAATCCATATATTCGGGATGGAGAATGTTAATGTTGCAAGGATTTAGTGTCATGGAAGGTTTTTAGAGCTCTTCACCACCGGTACTCTGATCCTTTACTTAAGTAAAAGTACCAATACAAAGATATAAAAATACTACATTATAAATTAAAGTCTGCATTCCAAATCTTGCTTGCATAAAAGTACATAAGTATTATCTGTAAAATAAAAAGTACTGCTTCTGTGACTGTTGTATTATTATATATGTCATCATTCGACTGTTAATACTGATGCAACAACGTGTAAGAAGCATTTTTACTGTCGTAGCTGCTCGAGGTTGGAGCTGGTTTGAACTATTAATTAATTCATAATATGGTATTTTTATGTGTCGGTTCCCAACTAACAAAAGGCCACAGCATGAGGGGTCATGAGGAAAGAAAGAAAAAATAAAGTTGTGCAACACAAAGTTTGTATAGATTACAGTTTCTAGACGTTAGATGGGAAATCACTTGCTCACAACTCAAAAACATCTGAAATGTGACAACGAGCTCCGGCTACATGCACTGATTTGTTAGAAGGAGTCACAAACCAAAAAGGTTGAGAAGGTTGAGAAAAGCCTTGTTATTCTTTAGCAATGCTTTTATTTGATTTATTATAAATAGAATATAATTCCTTTGTTGTCACTGCACAACGTACAACGAAATTAAGTAACAATCGTGACGGTGCGTACACATACAGTATATCAAACAGTATTACAAATAAAGAAGAGTAAAAAATATATATATTACAAATAAAAAATATGTGCTGTAAGATATTGCACTTCTGGATATTGCGCATTTTCTGAATTGTATTGGCTCTATATAGACTACAAGTAATAAATAAAAAAATATATACAAAGGAATAAATAATAAGGTAGTAATACTAATAATGTTAATAATAATAATAATAATAATAATAATAATAATAATAATAATAATAATAATAATAATGTTAATAATAGTAATAATAATAATAATAATAAGGTGCAGTTGGAATCTGCCAACATCTGTCCAGAGTTCTTTATATAAATGAACAAAAGGTGCAGGTGTCATGTAAAAACATCTGTGCAGTGTACTATATAAACATAAAAAGGTTGGACTGCAGTTGGACTGTAGCTGTAACTGTTAGTGTTGTAGGAGAGCGTCGAGCTGCTGCGTCTGTGCACGCCGTCATCTTGACCATCATCTAAAATATGAATCTAAAGAGTAACTAATAACTACAGCTGTTAGATACATACTGTATATTAGTGCAATAGTAAAAAGTACAATATTTCCCTCTGAGATCTAGTAGAGTGGAAGTATAAAGTAGCATAAAATGGAAATACTCAAGCAAGTACTCGTTGTTTTACAAGTTGTTTTTTGTTTTTTGTTAGTACAGTAAAATACAGTACTGAAGAACACTTTATAATTACCATCATTTATAAATGGTAAATTGATAGTTAATTAAACTTAGTTAATAATTATTTTACTGTTAACAAACATTTAAATGATAATTAATAATGTTTACTAATTATTTGTGATGCTATAATTTATGTTATTTTATGATTAGTTTGTGTAATATGAAATAATTAGTTTATAAATTATCATAGCTGATAAGAGATGAAAACAATTACATCCTGATTACATTAGTAAACTATTTATTATAACAGTTTATTGTTGCACACATTATAACATTTTATAAACTATAATAAATATGTGTTAATAATTACCAAATGATTTGTAAACCTTTAACCTTTAAATCATTTTTAAAACATCTATTAAACATTACATAGATAGAAGGACCAGAAAACAATTATTAACCATTGACAAAGTATTAAATATATATCTTATATCTTATCTATAATAATAATAATAATAATAATAATAATAATAATAATAAAATATACATTATATACATATAGTATATAATGTGTACAACAATAATGATAAAATAACATAAATTATAGCATTACTAATGATTAGTAAACAATATTAATTATCAAAATAACTATTAACTAAAGTTTAATTAGCTATCAATTTACTATTTATAAATGATGGTTATTATATAGTGTTACTGAATATTTTTTGTAATAATGATGTTCATGATGGAAAAGAAGACAAAGTATTAAATATCTAACTAAATCATGTTTATAGATGTTTTACAAAAAATGTCTTTAAGGTTTACAAATAATATCTTAATCATTGACAAATACTATAATATATAATAATAATATTAATAATAATTATAATTATAAAATATAAATTATATATATAGTATATAAAATGTTATGTGTACAACAATAATGATAAAATAACATGTATTATAATAATAATAATAATAATAATAATAATTATAATTATAAAATATAAATTATATATAGTATATAAAATGTTATAATGTGTACAACAAGAATTATAAAATAAGATATATTATAATAATGATAATAATTATTATAATTATAAAATATAAATTATATATATAGTATGTAAAATGTTATAATGTGTACAACAATAATGATAAAATAACATAAATTATAGCATTACTAATAATTAGTAAACAATATTAATTATTATTTCATGTTTATTAACAGTAAATTAACTAAAGTTGAATTAACTATCGATTTACCATTTATGAATGATGGTTATTATAAAGTGTTACTGAATATATTTTGGGAGAATTCTGTTCATCCCTCCAGTAGAGTTTCATCTGTCCTCCATCTTTACAGACGACCTCTGATAACCTGAAACCTGCTCTGTGCTGGATGAAAAACATGAGCTGAACCTTTCTACTGGTCCACTCTGGTTCAAACTCCCAACTCTTCTTCTGTGTGCTGCTATGTTAACATCTGGGTTAACTGAGGTTGTGTTTGCAGGCCTTTATCTGTGCTGCATTGCAGTTCAACATAACAGCCACAAGGTGTCAGTGCTGCACATGTGAGTGAATGATGTGGTGATGTCTAGCTGCAACTCAACATTTTATCATTATGTGTAAATCAAATATTTCACACCTCGACAGCTGGATATTAAACGGGGGATTGGAGTGAATAAAACAAACAAACGAGTATACGAGACATTTGATAATCTGCGCTTTTAGCTACACGTCAGTGCAGTTGACACAGTGACGGTGAACACACACACACACACACACACACACGCACGCACGCACACACACACACACACACACACACACACACACACACACTGTGAATTCAAACCCAGAGGTGTTGCTATACAACATGTGTCTGAGGTTCAAGGACATTTTTTCTTTTTGTTGTTGCAGGCTGAAGAATGCAGAACTCGGACTGAAGGAACGATCCGGCAGCAACACAGTGAAGCCATGAGGAGAGAGACAGAGAGTCACATCCCTGGTTGCCATGGCAACATACCTGCTCCTCACTCCAGCATCATCCCTGAACACAGAGACAAGATGAAGTCTGTCTGATGTGGAAGAAGCAGGAGAGAAAGAGACTGACAGACACACAGACAGACAGACAGACAGACAGAGAGACATTTTAACAGTTTCACATTAAAATAATGATCAATATCTCATATTCTGATGAGGATTTAACAGCAAACACACATATATACACACGGCATGATGGGAATAACTCACATTCCTAACAAGCCCTCAGCACAGCCTACAATTTGACAGCAGAACCTCCTCGAACTCACCACACGAGTGGGTGGACCTGAAATTTAATAAGCCTAAAAAAACAAAGGTTACTTCCACCCAGAGCCTCCAAACCTCAACTGGGATTTTTTCAACGAGAGATTGTTGCAGCACATCTGGTTCAATTGGTAACAATTTTAATTTTATCATCCCCACAGTAACTGATTGTTGAAATCTAAATACTAAACTTGTTTGTGGACCGAAACACAAGCCAAACACGTTTAATAGAGAGTTGAACACTTAAACAGACCTATTTTATATACTAAACTACTATTCATTTATTTTTAAAACAGACCGATGGGTCACCATCTTGTTTAAAAGCTGGAGGCAAATTTGTTTCAAGACATGTTGAAAGTGAGATGATTTTTTTTAAAGGTCTTATTGATAACATTGTTATGTAGATAAATATATATATATATATATATATATATATATATTTATATATATTAAATAATACATCCACAGAGCCTTTAGAAAGGTGCCAAATAAAAGTATGGCTTTTCCTGAAAAATATTATTATGATTGTGAATTTATTAGGGCTGTCAATCAATTAAAATATGTAATCGCCGTTAATCGCATGATTAATAATAATAATAATAATAATAATAATGATAATAATAATAATAATAATAATAATCTTTATTTAAAGGTGCATCGAGCTGTTGCCTTACGGAGTTAAAAAAGCCTTTTTATAAAAATGGGTTTTTAAAAGAGATTTAAAATTGTTTATAGAGCTGGCTAACCTGAGGTCGGCTGTTCCAGAGTCTAGTCTCATTGATGGCAACCTGATTGTCCAGAGTTAACCGCAATGAATCGCAATTAATCTCACATTTTTTATCTGTTCAAAATGTACCTTAAAGGGAGATTTGTCAAGTATTTAATATTCTTATCAACATGGGAGTGGACAAATATGCTGCTTTATGCAAATGTATATATATATATATTTATTATTGTAAATCAATTAACAACACAAAACAATGACAGATATTGATCCAGAAACCCTCACAGGTACTGCATTTAGCATAAAACAATATGCTCAAATCATAACATGGCAAACTGCAGCCCAACAGGCAACAACAGCTGTCAGTGTGTCAGTGTGCTGACTTGACTATGACTTGCCCCAAACTGCATGTGATTATCATAAAGTGGGCATGTCTGTAAAGGGGAGACTCGTGGGTACCCATAGAACCCATTTACATTCACATATCTGGAGGTCAGAGGTCAAGGGACCCCTTTGAAAATGGACATGCCAGTTTTTCCAGGACAAAAATTAGCGTAAATTTGGAGCATTATTTAATCTCCTTTTCGCAACAAGCTAGTATGACATGGTTGGTACCGATGGGTTCTTTATGTTTTCTCGTTTCATATGCTACCAGTATCTTCACTCTAGCTTTAGCTAGCAGAGCCTGCTACAACATTAAGATCTCAAGTTGCATTAATGCGTTAAAGGAATTATTGGCGTTAAAGCGATTTTGCCTTAACACGTTATTACCGCGTTAACTTTGACAGCCCTTGCACTAATCATTTTAAAATTTTGCCGGGCCCAAAATGAATGTTTTATTTCTCTCTCTGGAAGATATCTGACGTTTGGTTCCCACTTCTATTAAGGCTTGTGAGCAAATAGTATAACAATGTTGGTATCACTGGGTCGTCAGTTAAATGGCTAAGACTGACGGTAAGTGTCTGGCAACGACTTGTTGTGAAGTAAATGGAACGGGGGAGGGAGAATGCGACTGGTGGCTGAATGTTATCAATGTTATCAATAGGACCTTTAAAATTCAATTTCATTTGTTTGGACCTTTCAAGGCTTATAGCACGGAATAAATACGAGATACATTACAAAGGAATGAGCAGCAGAGCAGAGATGGAGACTCAAGTCGCACACACGGTGACTTGAGACTTGACTTGGACATGCCAAAAATGACTTGTGAGCACCGCTGGGTTTGAGACGCTATGTGATCACTTTAAATCGACTATTGTCATACAATATGAAAAAAAAATACACAAATAACTGCATTTTGCCCCTGAAAATGGATATAGAAATCATTACTCTGGGTAACAGGAAAATATTGCTAACACTAAGAGGCGTGCAATAATAACCGTAATCTATTTTTCAATAACAGAGTTCAACCGTATTGTATAATTACACTGGGTCTCTGACAGGTGCTTTGAATTCCTTAGATATACAGCAGCTATGTTGTGTTCTAAGCAGACCGGATGTCATGCAGCAGAACGCTCATTACAACCAGAAGAGACTTGAGACATGACTTGTAAAAAATGACTTATGAGATATGAGGAATCAATGTGTAATCCATGGTACCACTTCTTTACCAGCCATGACAGCGTGTGGCTGGTATTGTTTTCACCCTGTGAGTCTGTGTGTGAGTCATCATGGCAACATGTGGTCCTGTAGCAGGAACCACCACAGAGGAGGTTTGGAGTACTTAGACAGACATACTGTATAAACACCTGGCAGTCTGTGGACAGATTTAGTCACCGTGATCGCGTCACAAGCGGGTGAGATGTAGCCACAAAACTTAGTTGAGATCAAAGCAAAGGTGGGAGTCCAGAGATGGGTGTGGTCCAAGCAAGGGCGCCGGAAGTAGGGAGGTAGGAATTGGGGAAGGGACCATTTCACCTCCCCTCTTTACGCCCTTGGCCCAATGTTGCATTGTGGCTAGTATGATCCATAAACTGTATATATAAAGTGTATAAAACGTATTATTACATAAAGATCGACCTCTGCTCTACCGGTATGGCGTCGAGAAGAGGTCGTGTTGCTCTGGCTCTATCTGTTTGGCGATGCCGGGAGGCTGCTTGACATCCTCCTGGATCTACCTTGTCACTTATATTCACATTATATGTATTAGTTTTTGTCATATGGATTGTCTATGTTGTATTTTCATTATGTTGTTACTCTGTACACACGACATCTATTGCACGTCTGTCCGTCCTGGAAGGAGGATCCCTCCTCTGTTGCTCTTCCTGAGGTTTCTAAAAAATGTTTCCCTGTTAAAAGATTTTTTTTTTGGTAAAGTTTGTCCTTATCCGATGAGAGGGTCGCACTGTAGAGAACAGAGGGTGTCGTATCCTGTACAGATTGTAAAGCCCCCCGAGGCAAATTTGTGATTTGTGATTTTGGGCTATGCATATAAAATTGACTTGACTTGACTTAACTTTGTGCTTCGTTAGGATGTGCTCCACTATACGAAGCCTCTGCTGCAGCGTTGGCCTTCTTCTTCTTCAGTTTGGTAAACAGACGTCTTTTAAGCGTTGTTTTCAGCTCCTTTACCTTCTCCGTTCGTAAACTGCTACCAGACGGAAAGTCCCGTGAAAAGTTGCCGTGGTGAAGTGGCGCTCGACGTTTCATCTTTTACCGACTGACACGCTCGCGCCGCAAATGAGACACGCATTTGTCATTCCTCATTAAAATAGTATATTTGTTGCTTTTTTTTGACCTGGCTATTTTCTGCGCTCATTGTCGAATCTGGTGTACGCTTGCTGGTCTGCTAACATCGCCTGATGGCATGAAATTTGAAAGCATGCACAACTTGTTTAACTGTCGGCTGATTGGCAAATAATCATTTTGTGTCATAAGGGGGCACGATGTCTGTGAATTTGATTGGATAGACATTTAAACTTGTTTACAATGAGACTTTGTATTATCAAATTTATGTTCATATTCTTGTAACCTTTAGTGAGACACTCAGATGAAGGTAGCGAGCTACTTGTTGGAGACCCCTGTACTAGCTTGTGCAGCATCATGACAACTCCGTGTATCAGCAAAAGAAAACTTTGATGCACTAGATTTCATTTTCATTTTTCATGCATAAATACATGCCCAGCCTAAATAGGCTTACAAGACACCATTATTTAGAAAATAAAAAAGACAGAAACCAGAGTAGCAACATAAATTACAAATAATACTAAACAATATACCATCCTGATGTTGTTTCCAAGCTTGAGAAACAAAAGTAGCCAACTTATCAGCATTCAAATTAAATAGCCATTCCATTCTGTCAGTGCACCAAAACATTTCTGGATTTTAAACAGACATTTAATTTAAAGAGGATATTCTTAAAGCTCCAGTAGTCAGTATATATTTTTGGCATCATTGGGCAACAATCCCATAATAACCTTTCAGCATATTGTAATTCAAGTGTTCTGAGAGACAACTAGACTTCTGCTCCTCCTCATGGCTCTGTTTTCAGGCTTTAGAACATCTAGCCCGTGACGGGAGACTTTGACCAATCACAGGTCATTTCAGAGAGAGAGCGTTCCTATTGGCTGTGCTCCGGTCATGTGACCAAAACTTGCCGTTCCTTCACCAGATTTCACAATGGCAGCGGCGTCACAAACTTTCTCATTTTCCAGCTAAACCGTGCACTACAAGATGATTCTGAGAACATCTGAGGAGAGAAATAGGCATTAACGTAACAGAATATTGATTCATATTTGATCAGCGCTGCCTAGTTTGACCGTTTGGTCGGAGTTCAGAGTAATTGGCAGCCGGCTCTCATAGATGGCAGCTGGACAGCAGACCTCAGATCAGCTCTGACTGCTTGTTTTCCTCCGGTCTGTGAAATCTTGCAGATGCCGTTAGGAGCACCGGAGGACACAGAGGAAGATGATTTTTTTCAGGTTACCTGTTTCATGTACTACTGTCAGGATATAACGACCGTTTTATAAAAATAACTTTATTTAATCATATTTGCTCCAGTCTCGCCTACTTTAGCTTTAACTCATCATAATGTGGACAACACAAAAGAAAATATGATTCATTTTCAACTTCTCCTAATTTGCATAATTCACACAACCTGTTGCCCTCCTGGTTTTTAAATCTGCCAACTTCAAGGTGCGAAAGGAAGGATTCCTGTTCTCCATTGTACAACTAAAGACCTTTGACCTCTTGATAAATTGATTCAGTGCCATAATTGTGCTTGATTTGAAAAGATATTTGTAATTTTGGTTTTGACAATATATATTTCAACCGTTTTTCTTCAAATCTAGAAAGTAACTTTCTTCTAATTGTGTTCATGCTACGTGATAAATCATCATATGCCCATGGAGAACTGTGTGATTTACTCCTGTCTGTATGTGCTTAATATAGCTGTAGTTTTCCACCAGCAGCTTAATAACATATTATGCATTTGTGAAGAATATTAGAAAAGTGTCAAAACTCCACACACAAATGTAAACAAATCCACAAGTGTAAGGTCATTTATGCATTATGAGATCCATCTGTATTGAACGCACCGTATGTTTCTTTGTTCAGATATATGATTTTAAGGGACAGCTGCCACAAAGGGAATAGATTAGATTCAGGTTTATCAGAATCAGAATCAGGTTTATTTGCCAAGTACATACTGTACATACATACAAAGACTTTAACACAAGTAGTGGAAAAAATACGTTTATATGTAAATATATGTAAAAAAGCACCAAAGACCAAGAATAAAATAATAATAAAATAACAAAATAAAAAATGTATATACATGTGAAGTGTTCTGGAAGTTGTAAATTGTGAATAAAGAATGTGTTATTCGCAAGATCACGTTTGTACATTTGGTCCTGGAGGCTATGAATACTTCCACACAACGAACACGCCCTGTAACGCTGTCACAGCAAATCCATTTTAAGAATCAGTGTACTGTACAGTACCGTATATATTAATTCTAAAGTTATTATACAAATCATCCTGTTAGTTCTCCCTTTCCAGCGTTAAACCACCAGGTGAGGAACAGGCGTCATGAAGCCTGAATACATGTTGACACTCGAAAACACCAGTTTGTCTGGATTATTGTGAGGTCTGAAAGTTGTATAAGGGTATAAGCAATTTAGGCATTTTGTGTAATGATTTGAGGCAATTTGACATTGTGAAATTTAGTTATAAGAATATATCTCTCTGTATCTTTTATATCTTTATTATTGTTTTTTATAATTTTTGTATACCTCTACCTCTCCTGTGTTTCACTCTGTTTGCTGATGTTCCTGCTTTGACACCAGAATTTCCCTCCAGGGATTAATAAAGGTTCATCTTATCTTATCTTATCTTATATAAGATTTTTTCTATAAGAAGATTAAAAAAAATAAGCCTAATTGTGTGAAATCTATCACTGAAACAACCTGTAATTTGCTGACTTTCCAGCTGTAATGCTACAGATGCAACTGCTCTCTACCTGCATGCTGCAGCAGTCTGCCAGGTGGGCAGAAGAAGGTTTGGTCTCACTATGAGCAAATACCACAATCAATCTGACTCCTGAAACATGTTATATTCGATTATTATACACACATGATGTTTGTGCACGAACCTATAATTGCAAATGTTGCTTTATGGTCTTTTGGGAAGCCACTGAATTCAATGTTTGCATGCAACCTGAGGGCCTCTTTTTGTTTTCTTTAACAGTGCGACTTCAACCGAGCCTGCTATAACGGTATAAGCAATTTAGGCATTTTGTGTCATGATTTGAGGCAATTTGACATTATGAAATTTAGTTTTAAGAATATATAAGATTTTTTCTATAAGAAGATTAATTAAATTATTATTTAAATGATAGATTATTAAAAAATAGGCCTAATTGTGTGAAATCTATCACTGAAACAACCTGTAATTTGTTGGCTTTCCAGCTGTAATGCTACAGATGCAACTGTTCTCTACCTGCATGCTGCAGCAGTCTGCCAGGTGGGCAGGAGAAGGTTTGGTCTCACTATGAGCAAATACCACAATCAATCTAACTCCTGAAACATGCTTTACTCGATTATTATACACACATGATGTTTGTGCACGAACCTATAATTGCAAATGTTGCTTTATGGTCTTTTGGGAAGCCACTGAATTCAATGTTTGCATGCAGCCTGAGGGCCTCTTTTTGTTTTCTTTAACAGTGCGACTCCAACCGAGCCTGCTTTAAGGGAGGAGGAGTTACTTTATGCAAAAACAGCGCCTCTAACGTGCAGCTCCAGCAGCAAATAGCAAAGCAGAGTGGTGGTTCAAACCAGACAATGAGAGCAGAGGATTGCCTCCCAGCAGCCTCTCACAGCCTCTCAGCAGCCTCCTATAGGCGGGTCTTAGTCCTGCTTCTTGGAGGACCCACCCCTGAAGGCCTTGGGGTTTGGTTGCACACACAGGCTGCAGTTTCAGTTTGTTTTATTCACCATTTTGAGTAGCTGAAGGAAAAGAAAAAAATTAAGAATATTTTTGGAGGTTTTTTTCTGGAGGACAAAGTCGCTGCTTCGTTGTTTTCATTTTGACGCTCGGACGGTGCGAGTTGTGCGCACTAACCCGTCGCTCCCAACGTGTCCAGCAGAGCGGGAATATATCTCTCTATCTACATATATTTCTTTTCTTTTTGTCCTCCTCCCTCCTGAGCTCTTCTCTCCCTCTTCCCCTCCTCCTCCTCTTCCTCTCTCACATCCTTTAACCTTCTACAGTATTCCTGCAAAATGTCCAGACCAGTGAGGTAGGTGCTCTAAATCTAAATGCGTCCTCTTCTTGCTCTGCTGCTCTCTACTTTAACGTTTATAACGACTAGACTAGGCCGAGGCTTCTGCAGCACACATAGAACATGCAACCTCCTCGACCACGCTGCTTTTCATCTGTTTATTTCATGCAATAATAATGGGAATGTGCGTGTGTGTGCTTCCTTCCTCTTCTCCCAACATGGATCCTGTGTGTGTGTGTGTGTGTGTGTGTGTGTGCACGGTTCGCCATGTCTGTGTCTGCTGTTCGTGTCTTGTTTTAACTGGATCCATGATGGAGCTGATGATGTTGGATGATATATATGTGGAGGCCATGCATGCATGCATGAGGAACATTAGGAGGTGTGATATTTAACCAAGCTGCAGTTTAACTGCTTCATGTTGTGCCAGATGTGCCTGATTATATTCTCCCTTCTCTGGGCTGCTGAGAATGAGAATATGGCGACCCCATTCATCCAGGGGAGGCTCTCTGAAAGACGCTAACACCCCCAACACCCTCCCACCACCACCACCACATAGTGATGTGGAGGTTGAAAACGAGCTGGTTCATTGAGCTGACTCTTTTAAGCGAACGATAAGAGCCGGCTCTCTTTTTTTTTATTTTTTTTTTATTAATTCAAGGCAAAGCAAGGCAGCAGTGGCGACTGGTGGAAATGTTTAATAATGTATTGTAATATACAGTGCAGTGCGACTCTAAGAACCGGCTCTTTTAAATGAACGATGGGAGCCGGCTCCCGTATCCACAGGCCATTTTAACACGAATTAAAACCTACTTTAACTTGATTAGAAGTCATTTTTATGCTATCAAATCTAATTTAAAGTTCTAAACTTTTATTTTAAATTTGTTAATACAATAAACTAACTGATGCATCGGTAAATGCAAATAAATGAAATGTAGGAATGAAAATGAATAAAATCAAACAAGATATTAAATTAAAAAGTGTAACATAAAACATGCCAGTGGTCAATATAAATGAGGTATCCACAGGCCATTTTAAAACAGCTTAAAACCTGATTTAAAAGTAATTTCTATGCTATAAAATCTAATTTAAAGTTCTAAACTTTAATTTTAAATTTGTTAATACAATAAACTATCTAATATATAGGCAAATGTAAATGAAGGGATGAAAATAAATAAAATAAAACAAGCAAATATAAAAATTAAATAGTGTAACATAAAACATGCCAGTGGTCAATATAAATGAGGTATTCACAGGCCATTGGCCACATCCAATCAATTTCAGCAAACATCCCGGTATGATTTAATGTAAAAAAAAAAAGTGAAGGTATCAAAAACACATTACTACTTTTCAGTTAAATAATTATTATAGTTATTAATTATTAAAATAATAAACAGTTATTTTATTCCAACAGGAGCAGTAAAGAATGCTTAGAAAAACACAACAGTATAACATGTCCTCAGTGGTGGAAAGTAACTAAGTACATTTACTCAAGTACTGTACTTAAGTACAATTTTGAGGTACTTGTACATTACTTGAGTATTTCCATGTTCTGAGGGGGAGTCAGGGGACGTGCAGGAAAATTATATATTTTGCACAGATGATTTTCTATCATAATTTACACATATTACTGGGTGCATTCCATATTTTAAACACAAATATTTACAATTTGTATAATTTATTAGTAGTAGTAATGTTTTTTTGTGTATGTCTGGCTCAGGGGGGGCGGCGCCCTCTATTGACCGGCCGCCACTGCAAGGCAGCTTTATTTGTTTAGCACATTTCAGCAACAGGGCAATTCAAAGTGCTTAAATAAACATTCAAGAACATTGTGACAAAGTGCAAAAGAACATTAAGACATAATTAAAACGGTTATAAAAACATTAAAGATTAGAAAATAAAAACAAACTCAAAATAAAAGCTAGGATAGAAGCTAAAATAGAATATAACACACAAGAGTAAAAGCTCTAGTGCAGTATATAAGATCATTATCTGGTTTAATAAAAGGCAGCAGCAAACAGGAAAGTTTGAAGCTTTGATTTAAAAGAACTCAGAAATTAAATAGTGTAACATTAAATATTCCAGTGGTCAATATAAATGAGGTATCTACAGGCCATTTTAACACAAATTAAAACCTCCTTTAACTTGATTAGAAGTCATTTTTATGCTATAAAATCTAATTTAAAGTTGATCCTTGATTTTTTTATTTTTTAAATTAACTTTATGTTAACAATAAACAATTAAACCGATGCATGGGTAAATAGATATAAAGGAAATTAAGGGATACAAATAAATAAAAACAAACAAGCATAAAATGAAATAAAGAGCCGGCTCCTGTCCGAGAGTCGTTCTTTTTTTTGTCTTCTATCATCGTAATGAACTACAGCGTCGGCCCGTCAGCTGTCTGGAAAAAATATCATCAAAATGTACGTGATTTATCTAAATAAAAACAAATAAAAGTGTCAGATAATTCAGCTTGGAGTTCGGTAATAAAAGACAGTGAGAATCTGGGGGGCATGTCCTCAGTGTTGAATCTGAGAATTTGAGTCTGGGGTTGGGTAAACAGCCAGAGACGTTGAAACAATCAGTTGTATTTCTAGCGGTAGAATGATAGAACGATCGTCACGGGTTAATGACGTCCGTGTGACCAATCGGGTGATGACGGACAAGGATCATACCATCAAGCAGGGAGGGGCGGGGGTGCACGGCACGCTGACGGTCTACAGGTACAGAGCAGGAGGGGAGAAAGAGAATAGCAGACAAGATGAGTGACAGTCGTAAACGAAGCAGCATGTAAAATTACGGTATTCTGGAAATTATAAGGTTTAGTATAATTATATTGAATAATTTAAGTGATATATGTGCACACATACTAATCATGGGTTTAAAACGGCGCTAAATTTGGCTGAATTATAAAAAGGCAGAAGTTGTAAAACGAAGAGCCGTTTGGCAGCCGGCTCCTCTTGGTGAGCTGAGCCAAATGATCTGGATCACTAAAAAGATTTGGAATTCCCATCACTACCCCCACCACCACCAGGAGGAAGAGGAGGTGGAGGAGGTGTTTGGTGTTTGGCCTCAGGATTTGATCTTGTTGCCGCGCAGAATAGCCATGTTGAAGCTGTAGTCACGTTAAACGTCTCTTTTATTGCATTCATGTCGGTTCAGAACAATATAAACAATATAACATGGTCTGGACTGTGTGTTGTTTTGGGGAGCAGATGTAGATCTTCAGTGCTGCTGGTAGTAAATGAACGCTGCTGGCTGATGTCAGAGGAAGGGAGAACTACAGAAAGTCACCACACCCCCCCAAAGCAAGATCCCCACCGGGATTACAACACAGGAGCTATCCACACTGTCCACACACCATTTTAACACTGATTAAGACCTCCTTTCACCTTAAACTGGGTTAGAAGTCTTTTTGATGCTATAAAATCTAATTAAAAGTTTTAAACTTTTATTTCAATTTTTTTAATACAATAAACTAACTGATGCATAGGTAAATGCAAATGAAGGGATTCAAATAAATAAAATAAAACAATCGGATATAAAAATGAAATAGTGTAACATGCCAGTGGTCAATATAAATGAGGTATCCACAGGCTATTTTAACACAAATTAAAACCTCCTTTAACTTGATTAGAAGTCATTTTATGGTATAAAATCAAATTTAAAGTTGATTCTACTTTTAAAAACTTTGTTTTAATTCTGATAACAGTACAATAAACAATTCAACCAATATATAGGTAAACACATATAAAGGAAATTAATGGATAGGTAAATATGTCAGGGGTCAATATGAATGAGATATCCACACACTATTTTAACACGGATTAAAACCTCCTTTAACTTGATTAGAAGTCAATTTTATTCTAGAAAATCTAATTTAAAGTCGATTCCTCGATTATTTTTTTAAAACTTGATTTAAAATCTTAACAATACATTAAACTGATACATAGGTGAATACATATAAAGGACATGAAGGAATAAAATAAATAAAAACAAGCAAACATAAAATGAAATAAAATAGCAACATAAAACATTCCAGTGGTCAATATCAATTATGTATCTACAGGCCTTTTTAGCACAAATTAAAACACCCTTTAAGTTGATTTAGAAGCCATTTTTATGCTATAAAATCTTATTTAAAGATTATCCTCGATTTAAAAAAACAACAACTTTATTTTAAATCTGTTAACAATACAACTAACAATTAAACCGATACACAGGTAAATACATGAAAATGAACTTAAGGAATAAAAACAAGCAAAAATAAAATAAAATAGTAACATACAACATGCCAAGGGTCAATATAAATTAATAATAATTAAATAAAAACATTAAATTGGGAGCACAGTTTCACTGTTTTACTAGCCTTTTTGTTTTTGCTGAAGTTATCATTTTAATATATGGTTCCATTTCTTTCTTGAAAACATTAAAGTGGGGTTTTACTTCAGCAAATTTACATTTATGAATGTAAAACAATTCAACAATGATAATGAGATTGATTGGAAAATATTTAGTATGATGAGGAAAAATGACATATCATTTGTTCTGATTGGTCAAAAGTCTTGAAATGTGGTACGGATATACTTTGGGCGAGTATCTAACAGTAAAACTGTTAAAAAAATCACACTTTTATTAATAGTCAAATTCAGGATTTTTTTTAAAAATAGGGGGAAAAACATTTAAATTAAAAATTTCAGTTGTGGCACAAATTGGTAAAAAAAAAAAAATCACAGATAATATTTTCTAAGATAAAACCACAAATATTTTGCCACAGTTTACGGGTATGTGTACATTTCCAACAACAGATGGACAATAGTTTCATTACTTTAAATTAAACTTCTTTTACCTTATTTACCAAAAATAACTTTTGTGGTAGAGTTCATGCTCCTCGAGCGTCTTGTGGTTTCTCGGCATCTGAATGACTCATTTTTGGCATTTAAAAGGAATTTATTACTCAGAGCTGTTTGTTCCTTGTTTTTAAGTGAAAAAACGAGTTATCTGGAATTAGACAAACCTTTAGGGGTTGTATGGGATTAGGGGGAAGTGTGGAATGAGGTGCGGTTAATACATTCCTTTAAAAAACAAAAAGGGCAATATGATGATATATATCGTAATAATTATATAAAAATGTCTATAATGTATATTTTTCTATCGTGATATAGAATAAGCCTGTATTTATTTATTCATTTTCTCTATAATTTCACTTAAAGTGGCACTCAAGTTCTTAAAATGCAAAAATACTCTTTCATTTGTCAAGTATTTAATTCAGTACAAAATAGGCTTTCCCGTGTTTATTTATTGAATTACCAGAAAACATGCTATATTGTGGTATATCATTATCAAGATATGAAATTACCGATATCGTGATAGCAGATCACCCAGCCCCTAGTGGACCCACCCATCTGATATATATATATATATATATTTTATTATTATTATTTTAATGCCATTTTCATGGATACATGTTGCACAGAGCTGCAACGATTAATCGATTAGTTTTCAAGTATTTAATTAATCACCAAATATTTTGGTATTTTGCTTCATTTGACTACATTTACCATCAATACTGATCCACATCCACATCAAAAGGTGGTGGACTTTCTCTTTAACGTGTTTCAGGTTTGTGGAGGGTAACTTGGAGATCCTCCCTCAAGATCATTATTACTATTATAGACAAAACTTGCTATAGTTAAATAATTATACCCCTGCGACAACATAGTCGTGGGTATATATAGCGCTCCGCGTGTCCGTCCTCGTTTCCGGAGCAGAACTCGGAAACAATTTAACTTAGGAACTTCACATTAGGTACGATGGCTGACGGTGTGATGTAGTTGTAAATGTTTGATAATAACAAGCTAGATTGTGCTCAATAGATTAATTCTATTAGTTTCAAAAGGGCAAAACCTTTGGCCCTACTTCAGTAGGGGTCAAGCAGTGAGCCATGCTCACTTAATTTATTATTTACACTTCTCACAGCCTTCGTCTCAACATTTAATTCTTATGTTTTCCTCAAAAGAGCAGATTCAGAGAACTTCCTCTTTCTGCATCGGCGTAGCATGGGATCTAATTGAGATGAATGACCAGGTCACGCTGTTGTCTGTCTGAACTGGCCTAAAGCTAAGATGTTGTGGCGGACGTGTGAACAATCAGGCCTTTTATCCTGCAGATGATGCATCTTTAAGTTTACTTTGTGTTTGTGGAGATGATCAGTCCACTCATCCCGTTTTCTTTGTGCACTGCGTTGATTCGCTCAAAACGAACTCAATCTGTAGTCAAATAAAATGTACACAATGAAAGTAAACATAAGACACAAGTTGTGTCTTTATTCTGCAGCTTCAGAGAGATTTGTTCTGCTTTAATGAAAGTTACCACAGTGGACGTCTTTGTCCTCGGTGGCTTTTCATGTTGGGGAAGCATTTTTTCAAATGAGAAAGATGCAGATGGAACATTAGGGCTGCAACTAATGAGAATTTTTATTGTCGATTAATCGATTAGTTGTTTGGTCTGGAAAATGTCAGAAAATGTCTCAAAGATATTCAGTTTACCGTCATCGAGGAGGAAAGAACCCAGATTCAATTAAAAAGTACCAAAAGTAAAAGTAGCCTACTCGGTATGCAGAGTGGCCCATTTCACAATAATACATCTTGTGGTATATCATGGTAATATAATTATTGATGCATTAATGTGTTCATCACTTCAATGTTGCGGCTGGTAAAGGTGCTCATTTTAACTATTTTATATGCGTAATAATGATACACTACTTAATAATACACCACCATTTTCATTAGTTGTTTTTTATTTAGTATTAAGTTCTGAATCTGCACACAGCTAGTGCCTAATATTGTCAAATAAATAAATAATTGGAAGTAAAAAAAGTACAACATTTCCCTCTGAGATGTAGTGGAGTAGACGTGGACTATAAAGTTACGTAAAATAGAAATACTCAAGTAAATTACCTCAAAATTGTACTTAAGTACAGTACTTAACAGTCCATCACTGCGAGAGCATCAAAATGTTTACAAGAGCACAAGATCTATCCTCTTGATGTTGCCTTCACGGTGCACCAGATTAATGCGTTTAACTTTAAAATGTACAACATTTTCTTTCTACTTTGCAACTAATTCCGGGGTTCAAATGTTCTTTCATATCGTTAGTGCTTTCTTGCCTGTATGGATGTGAAGTAGGCCTTAAATTGCATTCAAAGTTTTAATTTGACTTGTTGAAACCTGCAGAAAATAAAAAGCTGCAATCAGAATTTACACTTTTTTTTCATCTTAAAAAAAAGTTACTCACCCCGATTATAGGATTATCAAAATAGATGGCAATTAATTTAATAGTTGACAACCAAGCAATTAATCGTTGCAGCTCTAAAACAATTATTAACAAAACAGTTGTCTATCGATTAATCGACTGTTCGCTGCCTTTAATGAGTTGCGATGGCGACTTTAACACAACCTTATGAACACATAAGGAAGCAGTGGTTGGTAACGGGTCAGTGCACATTCTGAAGTGAGAACGAATCATAATCGTAAACAGAGAAACCACAAAAGGATCGTAGACTTCCAAGAACGTTGTGATAACCCGCTTTACCCTGCAGTTTATTACTAAGACTATCTCGGTTATATATTGATATCCCCCCCCCCCCCCCCCCCCCCCCCCCCCCAGTATCACGGTTGGCTCACTATAACGGAGCTGGTTGGATGAAATAGTCTGCAGCTCTCTGTGATCTCCCTGTGAGATGTGAATGATAATGTGTGGACAGCTTGGTGGGCAGGTCACTGACGGCTGTTACACATGTCTGTGGTGAGTGTTGGTGTGTGTGTGTGTGTGTGTGTGTGTGTGTGTGTGTGTCTGTTGTTGTAATCTAAGGACCTGTAAAAGTTTCTGGCACTGTTACCCATCTCCCTTCCTTTCCATAACGCACACACGTTGCTCCAGCTTGGTATTTTAAAGTGGTTTAGATCCACAGATTATTTAATTTGACCCTCTGATTTCTTTAAAATGTTTTTGTTTCTGTATGTAACGCTCTTTACGAATTGTGTTTGAACGGTATTCACATAAATGAGGGCTGATTTCTCCGTGGTTTTAACCGGCACCAACGCAGCCTCTCGAGGTGTGTGTTACCTGAACTACAGTTGGCTGCTGTCACCTGAGGCTTCCCTCATACACTTTGCCAAATTAGCCTTGGAAACTGTAGAAGGTAGACCAGTGTCCAGTTCAGTGCCCCGGGCTGGAGGCTGCTTTGTGGCTTCTCCAACTAAATAATACAATCCAGACATTCATACACAGCTAACGTGTTGCTGTTGAACATGACTTATGATTATATCTTTGTTACCTGCATAGAGGCCTTTACACACCAGCAGTGTTTTTATGGTGTGATTTAGAGCTGCAACGATCAATCTATTAGTTGTCAACTATTAAATTAATTGCCAACAATTTTGATAATCGGTTTGAGTCATTTTTGTTTTTTAAGAAAAAAGTCTTAAATTCTGATTCCAGCTTCTTAAATGTGAATATTTTCTGGTTTCTTTACTCCTCTATGACAGTAAACTTTGAGTTGTGGTCATAACAAGACATTTGAGGACATCATCTTGGGCTTTGGGAAACACTGATCGGCATTTTTCACCATTTTCTGAAATGTTTATAGATCAAACAAATAATTGACAGATTAATCAACAATGAAAATAATCGTTATTTGCAGCCCCGGTATGATTAATTTGCACGTCAATATATTTTTTTCAAACTGTTGTTTTTGTCATAAATGCTTTCACACTGAATATTACGCGGCGAAAAAGCAATGCTCTTTTTTTCCCGAAATGAGATTGATTTTTCTGAGCTTTTGCACCGCGAATAAAAGCATCAACTAATCACATTGAAACGGTGAAGTTGTGCCTTTTATTTATGAAACAACAACACGGAGGCTCCGTAGTCTGAACCAGGACGGCAAACTTTATAACTCCTTTCAACCTTGACAAAGGTAGCGCAGACCACTTACCTTTCACAATAAAAGCCCTAGATATATCATATTCGCAGATTCATTTTGGTGTCGTTCATTCGTCACGCCCCCCCGGTGTGTAACGGCCTTACCTCCTCCAGCACCCTTTGACATATCTAATATGAAACGTTGGCAGTGAAGATACTTTGTCCCGCGTGAATGTAATGTGATACCGTGTGTTTCCTTTACTTCACAGGAACAGGAAAGTGGTGAACTACTCACAATTCAACGAGTCTGATGATGCAGGTAAGAGATGCTTGATGTGTTTTCAGTATACGTGGTAGTAAGGGGGGGCAATATGGATACAATCCATACTTTGAATGATATTTTATGCTGTGTATATTGTCATACAATACATTTACTAGAAAATCAAATGATAATGGATAAAATAAACAGAAGGTAATGTCTGCAGATACCTGGCAGATCAAGGTACCTTATTCCATCGATGCAAATAATCCAATATTACCATAAAGTCCTGCTTATTGATTTGCAGCACAATGTTATGATATTTAAGGAATTAAGTCTAAATGACTGACGAAAGACTAATTTATATCTTTATTATCTATTATACTTCTAATTGTCATCTATAATATGCCGTCATATTGGCCAACCCTGTGATAGAAAACACTCATACAGGTGTCAGCCATATTAATATATTAATACTGGAACTGCTAAATTATACCAGATGGTTCTGCTACTAAAACCTGAACAACATGTAGAATTAACCTCATTATTTATTTTAATATTAAAGAATTTTGTGCTAATTTATGACCGCTCTGCGGCCGAATTCACACCGGAGCAGCGGCTAAGTGCGGCCACCCGCGAGCTGCCATGCAATGCCTATGGAAAGCTGTGGTGGCCGCTCAACGTGCTGCGGACGTTAGAGTCTACGGCTAAGTGCGGCCAGACCAACAACCAATCAGTAAAGCGATCATGTGACATGTTGACCTACGTTACAAAGAATTTCTTCCCGCCTGAAATACATGAACACACAGAACAATTGTTTTATTGTGGCGAGCCACACTTCACCGCTGCCTAGTGTGAATTTGGCAATAGGGATGGCAGTATCTGACAGCTGGTCAGTCTGATCACATGACACTGGTTGTGCCATGGCATCTGGAGGCCCCCAGCGAGGCCTTTTAGTCTCTACATACTTATGAGTACAAGTAATGGATCAAGACTTCATAATGAAGCAGATCCAATGTTACGGTCTCTTTGAGGACTTCCAAATATCTCTATTGAGCATCAGATAAAGAAATACCAAGAGAGTGTGACTTTGACCAAAAACAGTCTCAGTCTGTGTGACCAACAGGAAACCAGATCATGTGGATGCATGCGAGTGAAATACTAAATCCTTGTCCTTTCTCTGTAGATGAGGAGTATGGTGAGAATAAGGCTAAGAAGGTGCGCGCACCCCCTCGTGAGCCCAAGCACAAGCGCACAAAGAACTCACAGGAAGACAGGTGAGCCCTCGGTGTAGGTTGGTAGAACTGGCGGTGCCTGACAGCCGTCTACAGCGTGTTTAGTGATGTGACATTAGTGATACATTTGTTAATTTTATGGTTTCTTCTTGAAGGTGTGACACCTGTACATTAGGGCTGGGAGGACACACCTATCTCCCGATTCGATACCATCACGATACTTGGGTGCCGATTCTATATGTTTTGTGATTTTTAAGTATTGCGATTTGATATTGCGATTTAACACTAGACCATGGGGAAACAGTTGAATCATACACTACTAAGGACTTGGGAAAATCTCTAAATGAATCCAATAAAAATGTTTGATTTTCAGCATGTATGTAGTCACAGATGTCCTGAAGTCAAATATATCAGGATCATTGTCAGGAATTATTTATTAAATCTTTTCCAGCAACCCAAAAATCAAAGAATAAAGACATTTCCCTCTCAGATTAGTGGTATTTTCTATTTAATTTATAAGGCACATGTAATGTTTTATACTTGTGGTGAATATAATCCAATCAATCTTATTTCTATAGATGTATTTAGTATATACAGTTGCCTTTGTTAACACCTTATTTTGAAAACCAGACGTAGACCCACGTGTCTACTTCCTCTAACTTCTCCAAGGTGGTCTCTAGCTCTCCCGTCAGCTCCGTTCTCTTCATCCATCCATGGTCAGCTCCATCGGGGCCGTTTCAATGCAGAGAACACAAATGTCAGTATCTGGGTGCTCTACAGTCGTAGCGTCGGCCCATTTGACCACGGAGACGAGAGCGACGGCCGGCTTGACCGCATGTTACCACAATACGATAGTTTCCTGTCCAAAACGTCCTTCTACCTCCGCATAGACTCAAATGAATCAAATATATCGATTCTGGCGTTAAAAATCAATTTAAAAATCGTAAAAAATCATAGGAGAATCAATAATTTTTTTTCCATCCCTACTATACACATGTTTCAATGATATTAATCTTGTGCCATGTACGGTTTAACCACTTCAACACATTTGGCCTTGAGGAACACGGCAGCTTTTGTATGAGCAGGGTGGATACAAGCCGCCAGTCGGCGCTAAGACACCAGGATATCCTGTAGTAGGGCAGGTGCACCGATGCTGAGGGGGGGTTAGGACCGGGTAGAAGGACGCCATAGTGGGATAGAGAGAAGAGGAAATACATGTTGAGGACGGGAGACAGCCAGGTGTGATATAGCAGTGTTTCAGGCACTGGTGGGTGAGCTGGAAGAGTGTAGAGAGAGCTGGAGGAGACTGTGGGGGAGGGAGGGAGGAGAGCTGCATTGGATTCATCCTGGATGCAACTTGTAATGTACGACCTCTCTAAAATCTGACAGGGTTCTTCTCCCTGGGCCGGGGTCGGTCCTCTGTAGTCTCGCTAAGCCAAGCTGTGATGACATGCGTTTCCACCACAGCCTCACAGTCGGGGATGAATCCGGCACGGTAGCAGAGCCGGCCATCAAAGACAACAGCCGCTAGACGGCGCTGCTGTAGCGCTGTCGCCATTTTGTACTGAAAACGCCAATGAATCCATCGCCATGGATTTATAAAGAGACGTCTGTAAATCAGAGGATCATTTTTAATATCAACTTCCCAGTTTCCCAGTAGGAACACTTAAAATAACCCTCATTTAAATCGTTATGTCCGAAAAGTTGTAAAATAAAACAGCTGAATCCAGTTATTTTCCTGAACGGTCATCAGACCCACGAGACCGCGCCGCCCGGCACGCTCATATGACATATCGGGTTCTGCCAGCTTCCTGCTAGATGTACTGTATGTGGCTGTAATAATGGATATTATTGACTTTCCACTGGCGAACCAACAGGATGCTTTTATTGTGAAGAGGTTATAGGTAAATGCTATGTGTTTGCCACCGAGTTAGTGGAGCTTCATTAGCGGTTCTATTCTTCAGTGAAAACAGGTCTAACCAGCCAGATGTGGACATTTTATTCTGCACTATTTGGTCAGCGGATCAGTTTTAAAGGGAAACTTTGACAAATCCCAATCCGATTAGTGACGTTGCCAACGGAGACACATTTATGTGACTCGGTGTAAATGAAAGTCTTACATCTGGATTGAGACACTTGAAATGACAAAGGTGAATGAGACCTGTGAAACAACTTATGGTGGCAGAAAGGACATTCAGCAGCTCTAATGGACATTCCTGCCGTTAGCATGCCTATTGCACAATATCTCAATAATTGATGGCGTCTGTGTCGTAGTGTTACGAGGAACTTATCCTCCCCATAATAACAAGCACCTGTGTGATAATCACACAGTATTGTAAACAAATGTGTACTCTAAATGTGAGAGAATCAACCTTGTAAAGTGCATAGATATAAACTGTGATTGTTTCATTTTAAAAGTGTTGCTTTTAGATTTTTGCTGAGGAGCAAAGCTCTGGCCGGTACCCGTCCTCCTCCTAATGCTTATTTGTTAAGTATGTATTTGACTTATGAAATTAAAATCTGTGCATCTTTGTTCCAGTGAGGACTCTGAAGAGAAGGTCTCTAAACCCAAAAACGATTCAGCAGGTAAGTCCGTCTGTCGTCTGATTTTCCGATGATAAAGGTTTACTTTAGTGAAAACACCTGGTTTGATTTGATCAGTGGAGAACTGAACACTTGCCTTCCCTCTGTATCACTGAAGCAGATGACTTTGGCAGTGATGAGGAAGACAATGACTTTGGAGAGGAGGAAGAAGATGGAGGAAGCGACTACGAAGAAAAAAAAGGCAAAAAGGGAAAGAAAGCCAAGGTGGAGAAGCCCGCCAAGAGAGGGCCGAAGAGAAAACGGCCTGCAGGTAAAACATCCAGTGTCTACACATATTCACCTGATCAATCTTAAACTGTGGATCAAATCTACAGGTCTCCCCTGATATTCACTTTACTGTCATAGAGGAGTAAAGAATCCTGAAAATACTCACATTTAAGAATCAGAATTCCTTACAAATATTACTCAAACTGATAAATCGATTATCAAATGTAATAAAATAGTTGCCGATTAATTTAATAGTTGAAAACATTTTTGAAAACATTTGTTTTAATATTTTATTTCAAAAGTTCAATACAATATAATCACATGTTCAGATGCTTCATTACAGTTCTGCAAAAATACCGTACAGCAGGGGTGCCCAATACGTCGATCGCGATCTACCGGTCGATCGCGAAGGTAGTGTGGGTAGATCGCATGGCATTTAAAAAAAAAAAAAAAAACACTTTTTTTTTTTTAAATAGACGTCAGCCAACAAATTGCAACACTGTTTCACCTGAACTCATCTGGAGTGGAGGATGAGATTTTGACACTACAAGCTGACATTCAGCTTAAGTCCAGGGCTCATGGACAGTTCTGGAACTTACTCACAGAGGAAAAGTACCTCAACATGAGGAAATGTGCTACCTCCTTGACTGCATTATTCGGCTCCACTTATTTATGCGAGTCAGCCTTTTCCCACATGAAGATTATTAAGTCCAAATACCATTCCACCTTGACTGATGATCATTTGGAAGTGTGCTTGAGGCTGGCTATCAGCAGCTACTGTCCGGACTATGCATCCCTGGCTGATTCCATTCAGTGCAAGTCATCAGAGTAAGGTAATGACAAAAAATGTACAGAGTTATATTGTACAATATGGGTTCATGCAGTTATGCAAGGTACACCAACATATATTGTACATATAAAGAATACTCAATATATTTATAAATAAATATATGTTTTGCATTTTTATAGTAGGTAGATCATTTTGACTTGGTCATTTTATAAGTAGCTCGCATGCTGAAAAAGTGTGTGCACCCCTGCCGTACAGTATCAAATTAATATAAAAATAAATTATACAACAAATAAACTGTAAGAAAAGATGAATAGAAAATAAATAAAAAACAAACAAACAAAAAAAACATTTGGGGTCTGCTAAACAATTTGAATAAATTTGAAATGTCTAAACAATTTAATAGTTTTAGTCAATTTAGAATTTTTGAGTTTTAAGTTTTCAATCATAGTCAAATAAGTTTTAAAATCAGCATCTTTAAAAATAAAAAGGAGGGTATTCTTTTAAACCATATCTTTTTATGTATACAATATTTTGCTAGGATAATAATCAAATGAATTATGTAAATCTCATCCGCTGAAAAACTGATTGCTGACAGTGAGTAATATTTCAATCTTTGTTAGTATGATATCATTTTCGAAATGTTTTGAGAGATTCTTCTGCAAATGAAACCAAAAAGAAGTAGCATGAAAACAATCTACAAAACACATGTTCAATAAACTCACAACTGCAAAAAGTGTTAACAGTTACGAAGTATTTGCAAATCTTCTCTTTAACAGGGTCGTACCTGTGTTACCTGTGTACAGTCTTAAATAGAAACTCCTTGATGTTATTTGTAATTATATATTTATGAGGTAAATAGGTAGTGTTCTATTGTTTTCTATTTAGATGTAACATCTATATTTACATATGGGAGTGGTAATGTGTTCAAGATGATTTCTAATAAAAGCGTTATAATAGTTGACAACTAACCGATTAATCGCTTTAAAAGCTTTATTGTTTTTTCTTGAGAAAAAAAACCCCATTACAACTTAAGATTTACATGTTAAAGAATACAAAAAGCTGTGCTATGTCTGTGCTAATCATTACGGGAATCTATGAAGGGTTTCGACGTACTGTTGAATAAATGAAATATGACTGGATCTAATAAAAGTAGTTTGGATTTGTGTGCAGCCAGATGTTCTGTTCTAGCTGTGAATTCCTCCGATCCAGGATGTTTTGGGAGGTCAGACAGCGAGGCAGTTGTGGAATTGGTGGCATCGATATTGATCTTTTCTGACTTGTGAAGATCTAAAATAGCTTGCGCTCGGTGGTTGACGGGCAGCGCTGCGTGTGCTCTCCCAGACGTGCTCTCAGAGTGTATTCCTCCCACATCCCCGTCTGACTGAGACTGACTGAGTCGTCTGCCTCCAGCGTTCCTCAACGCCGACGTTCTGTTTGATTTATTACTGCGAGTCGAAGGTATGATCGATCAATCGGTCATCTGCTGAGCCGAGTCTGATGGATGTTGACGGCATCTCATCTTTTGTGATCAATCGAGTGACGAGGTGATGGTCTCAACAATCTCCTCATTAGGTATACGTCTGTGCCCTTTTTCCCTGTCAGCTTTTAATTTAAAGCTGTCGGGTGATGATGGGCAGAGTCGTTTCATTGTGGCCGATTTAAATCACCAAAATAACTGCCTTTATCCTTCTGCCTCATCAGCGTTCAAATGAGTAATTAACCTCTACAGGCACAAAGTATGTACTGTATGTATGTGCTTTCAGTAATTGCAAAGGGCACGGCAGTATGGGGCTTCAAATGTCCTTCACAGCAAAAACAACTCACCTGCTGTGCTTCAGTCTGGCTTTTTATTACACCTCATGGAGGTATATGTTCCTTTTTAAAGGCATCGCAATCCATTACTGCTTTGCTTTGTGACCCAGAATGCACCTCCTGGTTAACCGGATGACTGCTGCTCCCAACAGGAACATTTGTTTTGCCCTTTTCCTTTTTTCTTTCATTCCTTTTTTTTACAGAAGTTACAGAAAAAAGAGAAATTAATGATAATAAAAATAATTTCATTAATTAGTTAAAATTAAAGGTAATAAGTACTACAATAATACAATTTATGGTAGTAAGATAGAAACCTTAAAAATTAATTAATTAATTAAATGTAAAAAAAATAGCACATAGAAAATAATAATTGGTAATTAAATAAATACCATAGAAAGGTTAGGTTAAGTAGATTCTATGTTAGTAATCAATGGATCCCATAGCATATAGAAAAACTGTGGGCTACCTCTTATAGCATAGGCTATTTTTTCCAAAGGAGCACATGACTTTACCTCATTAATCCACAGTAATATTAGGGGGCTCCTCATGATTCCACTTAGATGTGATACATCTATTGTTTTGCCCCTTTCCAACCCTGAGAGATGTAAGAAATATGATTTAGAACGGCGTTTCTCCGATAATCGAGCCTCGCTAACTGATTATTAACCGACAAGATTAGTGCATGGCATGCGGCGGTGCACAAGCTGCAGTGTGTGAGCAAAACGGACAACTCGAGTCCGCAGTTCACCCGACCGGCAGCGTTACTGTAGCAGCCACGGTGCTGCGTGTAGTTTCATTAAACACATGCAGCCACCTCCCCAGTAAAATTCTCCACAACACCATTTAGCTTAGCTGCGAGGTTGCCAGCTGTGTGTCTGCCCAGCGTGACGTTAGCGAGTGTTGAGACTGTGAGGTGTCGGTGGCGTTATATCTGTAAACGTAGCTGTAGCAGTGTGTGTACAGTTTATTTCTCGGTGAGCAGGATGGTCGGGGTGTTTCTTTGATAGTCTGATCACCGGCTTCTTCAGACGTGTAGTTTGGGCGGGGTCTGAAAATGGCACGCTCCACCCATCAAATGTGGGTAAAGTGTTTGGTAAAATGGTCAGGCCATAGACGAGGGTAAAGGGTAAAACAATCATAACACAACATAGCTTTAATGAAAGTGGGTTAATGTGTTGTGACATTAGTGGAGGCCGTCAGTGAATCGGTGGAGTTGGCTCTGCTAAAACCAGCTGCAGGAAGCCGTTAACAATATGAATACTCAGGGAAGTCATCCTCTCCGTTTACTCTTGTCTTGTTCTGTTAATGTGTGAATTATCGTGTTACTCTGTGTGTGTTCTTTGCGTAGATGACAGTGACGATGAGAAGGAAGTGAGTCGAAAGCGTACCGTGCGCCAGGCGGCCTCCAAGGCTGTGTCCAAACAGAGGGAGATCCTGCTGGGCGACGCCGGCAGCGAGGATGAGGAGCGAGAAGACCAAGAGGAACCCTACAATGACCGTATGTACAACTGTACTCTACACGGACACAGCAACACACAGTCTGCCCTAAATGGAACATAGAAACCACAAGATGTCACACATCCAGACCAGTAGTAAATGTCTAATGTGTTTAAGGGATCCATTTTACTTTTGATAGCCCGGCACCCGTTAACCGGTAACCAACTGGTTAGTTTTTAAGGACCAAAAAACGCAAAATGACACAAAATACAAATACAAGAGGCGCTTTCCGTTTAGTCCGACGCTGCATTGACTCAGTGAGGTATGTCGCCACATTTCGAAGCGTTATCCATTTAGAGGTGCTGAAATTTTTATGTTTTTTGTTGCAAATGTCTTGTCTTTAATTTTATTGTCTGTTTATTGCATTTTGCTGATCAGATGATGTATAGATTCTGAATTGAAAATGTTTTCAATACTCATTTGCCTGCTTTCTCGTCTGCTCTGCCGCACACAAAAGAGCCGGACTGAAAGTGCCACACACGTTTTACAGGTGCAGCCCTGTGATGGTAAAAACAAGGGAAAATATATTTAATTAAGACAAGACAATAGTCGCATAAACTATTTGATTTTTTTATAATTTCGTGACTCATCCCTGAAATGAACCTATAGTCCGCAAATTAACCTATAGACTGTAAATGAACCTATAGACTGTAAATGAACCTATAGACTGTAAATTAACCTATAGACTGTAAATTAACCTATAGACTGTAAATTAACCTATAGACTGTAAATGAACCTATAGACTGTAAATTAACCTCTAGACTGTAAATTAACCTATAGACTGTAAATGAACCTATAGACTGTAAATGAACCTATAGACTGTAAATTAACCTCTAGACTGTAAATTAACCTATAGACTGTAAATTAACCTATAGACTGTAAATGAACCTATAGACTGTAAATTAACCTCTAGACTGTAAATGAACCTATAGACTGTAAATTAACCTCTAGACTGTAAATTAACCTCTAGACTGTAAATGAACCTATAGACTGTAAATGAACCTATAGACTGTAAATGAACCTATAGACTGTAAATGAACCTATAGACTGTAAATTAACCTATAGACTGTAAATGAACCTATAGACTGTAAATTAACCTACAGACCGACATATGTAACCGGTCAAAAATATTCCCGATGGTTAACCGATTAATTGTTTGTGTTGACACCCCTAAATGTGACGTTCCTGTATGAACCAGATCAACACTGTGAGTAGATAACTTTTGCAGATTCCTAAAGAAGATTCATTGAAGGTTTGAAATGCCGGTCACAATAAAAGATGCTTTAGAGCAGTGGTTCCCAACATGAAAAAAATCTGAAGGGTCCCAGATGATTGAAGAGATAGAGAGGCAAATTATGTTTGTCACACAATATTCTGTCAATTTTATCATTATTTATTTATTTATTTATTTCATTTTTCTTGTAAAAGACAGCATACTTGACCTCTTTACAGCTCTAAAAATCCATCAAATGAAACAAATCACTCCCGCTCACCACTATAAACCCTCTAGGATTGTGTCAATGGCGAGCAAAATAGTTGACAAACACCAAAAGCCCTTAACTCAACTTTGTACAGAAAGGACGAGGAAGAAAGCGAGGAGTATATCTTGGCAGATAGTTGCCATCCTCTCTGCAGCCAGTTTGAGCTCTTGAGCTCCGGGAGGCGCTGTAGATCTAAACCACAGACACAGTCATGAACTGTTTTAATGTGTAATATGACCTGTCTGTTTTGACTGACTGCTCGTCTGCTTTCTATGCTGTTGTTTCCTGTGTTTGGTGAGCTGAAGACAAATATCCTCCAGGCTACTTAATTTTAAAGGCCCACAGGCCAAATGGGTTTGGAACCAATGCTTTAGAGCAATAATTACATCACCTCAGGTCTTGATAAAAATGTTGGGTGAGCAGTTACAAGCTGACAAAGGTGTGAGAAAACTCCTAAAGCCACCGCTCCATGACGACACTATTTACACTCAACTGGAAATAGAGCAAGACACTAAACAAACTGACTTGGTGCTATAACTAGTGGAAGCTTCCAGGCTCCATATACAGTATATACATTGTAAAGGTGTCGAGCATATGATTGTGAAAAGATCCTCATGCGTTCTGTGTTTCGTGTGCAGCCGACGAGTCCGGCAGCGACGAGGACTTCATGGTGGAGGATGATGATGACAGTGACTACGGTCGCTCCAAGAAGAGAGGCAAGAAGGTGATCCGACGGGGACGGCCGGACAAGAAGGAGAAGAAGAGCCCCAAGCCCCGACTAAAGGCCACAGGTGAGAGGAACCCCGGTCATCTGCTGTTGACCACTTTGATTCTGTCAGAATTATTTATTCATATTATGTCAATATTTAAGTCTATTAGCTTAGTCGCTCTGAATCATGACCTCCAGCAGAAATAAGTAGTACAAGGTGAGCAGGCTTCAGCTGTTGCTCTGAAAGTGTCAGATTCATATTCAATCAACACTTCTGCAGCTCATCGTTTTATCTCTGGGCTGTGAACAATATATATGCTGCCACTCTGAGCACTTTCTGATCTCAATGAAATGTTGATAAATGATTAAATAGTAAATGTTGAAAGCTAAAAGTCACATGAATAACACAAGGCTTTTATTCTGAAATATGTGTCGGACAGTGTTGTAGAACATGCAGTGACTGGGAGAGCTCCAAGAAATTAATATAGTACGGGGTTTTAATTGTGGATTATTACTATTATTTACAAATTACCACACGTTTCTTAACCTATCTCTGTCTAAAATAAATATAAATTATATTTTTGATGAAATGAAATGGCCATTATGAAGGGCAGACTCTATGTAGAAAGAAAGGGTTTGACGAGAGCATAGATGGACACAACGGCTTCAGTTCCCTGTCGGAAACATTGACTTTATAGCGGTCTCACAGCAACGTAAACCGGCGAAAATATTCTAAATATAGCGTACACTTAAACTGATATTTTTTTAGGTGACTAAAATCTGTTTTGCTGCTGGAGCCGTCCACAGCAGTACGTTGCTTTGCTTCAGTGCGGTAACTCCTGTCTGTTACTCCAAACTGGAGGGGTCATCTACTGTAGGTAATAAACTGACTATGGATAATACCTCATACAACCCCACTGCAAAACACCTGAACTCTCCCTTTAAGTAGCCATAATCTGATGATCACTAACGGATTTGTCTCCCCCCTCAGTGACCCCCAGCCCGATGAAAGGAAAGGGGAAGGGGCGCCCTAGCGCCAAGGCCGTGGAGAAGAGCTCACCCAAAGAGGAAGAAGAGGAGGACCCCGAGAGTCCCCTGGAGGAGGAAGAGGAGGAGGCAGAGAAGAAAGAGACCTCCCCCGCCCCCAAGACGACGAAGGAGGCCGCGGGAGGCGAGGAGGAGGAGGAAGACGAGGAGGAGGAGGATGGCTCAGAAGAGGAGGCGCCCTCTGGAGAAGACTAGAAGATGGTACCCAGCTGAAGCCCATCCTCCACGTCTCTATCTCTGTCTCTTCTCAAAGTTTTTGTTTTCTTCTTTTGTTGCTCTGCCTTTAGAGGTTTTTTTGTTTTTTCTTCTCCTGGTGGCCTGGCTCAATGGTTTGGACTTGGTGTGCTTTGTCTTGTTTTGCTTCTCTCTCCCCCCCCTCCACCCTTCTCCAACCAAGACATTGTGCTCATGTGATCATCATGTAAGGAGTCACAACATTCAGCCTTACCCACCCTCCTGTCTTTATCATGAAACTCAGCATTTTAGTGTGAAAATCCACAGTTTCTGCCTTTCCCAGAGCTCCGTGCTGGTGAGCGTCCGTCCTGAGTGTCATCACATTCACCGTTTTTCTTTCTCCTCCCCCTCCGGGATTACCAGTGATTATCAGCCACACGCAGTTTACTTTACTGATATCTGCGATTACTGGGAGTATTGTTCAGAGAGCTTCTCAGTAACCGTCACTAAAGCGCTGTATTTACAAAGCGACGCTAAGTCAACACGCGCCGGGCTGAACGAAGCCGTCACCCCCCTCTCTTTGGTACTTTGTGCTTTTTAAAACCAGGAGCATGTTTTTTTAACAGGGCAGCGTTTAGTTAGGTCGTTGTTTAAAAAAAAAAAAAACTTCTTTTCAGCCTAAAGCTTCTTTTAATTGTATTATTCTTTTAAAGATCCACCCTGCTTGTTTCAGACTGTATCGGTGCTGAACTCTTGTCGTGTGGCTGCTGCTGCTTCGTAGATCTGTTGGAAGGTGTGCCGTGTCGACCGGCGGAGAGACGCCGGACTGCCACCATCACACGTTTCAAGCCAGCATGTGTGTGTTTTTATGTACTTGTTTAAAATTTGTGTGCTTGCGAGGGGGGGGGGACTTCCTGTAAGAGGGTCTGGCTTGTTTCATCTGCTGCCTATGTTAAAAACGGTTTTATGTTGGGCTTTCTGACGATGCACCATGCTACGTGAAGCGCCCCCTCTTCCCCACCTCCCTGCATGGCTGCAGCATCTTCTCAACATTCAACCCCTTGTGCCAGGCACCCCTAAAAAAATCTTTTTTTTTTGTTATTTTTATTTTTATGAAATGCAAGAAGAGATGTTCCTTTTCTTTTTTTTTTCCTTTTTTTTTTGAGAGTTAAAAAAAAAAATGAATGTTGTTTTTTCTCCTGTTGGTTCATTGTTTTAATTCTCTATTCAGATTTTTTTTTTGTAATGTTTGTTTTTTAAGAAAAGAAATAAAATGTATCTTGATTTTAAAGAAAAAAAAAGTCGACCCTATCCAATCTGTTCAGCCATCCCTCGCTTTATTTACTCCTGTACAACCCCCCCAGTCCCATCAGCTTAATGGTTACATGTTCTTCACCTATTAGTATTTCACAAGCAGAATTACACCGTACTGAGGCGCAGAAAAAATTTAAATAAAGCGGGCAGCTCAGTAAATATCCGGCATTCGTTTGTCTGTTAATGCCTTAATTTTTCATTGAGTTCAGTTCCGGTAGTGGCTCTGATGTCGTTGGAGGCCTTGAGAATGTAATCTGTCCTCGTTGTTTTAGGTCTTTCAGCAAATTAGGCTTTAGGACAAGTCAACAATTTGTACGATCAGCTGACCATCCAAAGCCATAAACGATCTCAAAACTAGTGACTTGGAGATCAGGTGCAGAACTCGTGAGATTGTCCTTTTTTTTTCTCGATAAGTGTTTTGATGTCAAAACAAAAAACAAAAAAAATAATAAAGAAAAAGCCTTGGGAATATGATAATAATAATAATAAATGCATTATTAGGCGTCCCGTCAGGAGAAATTCTGATTCGCAATAGAACCGGTCCTGGATGTGTACAGGACACGTGAACCTAGTCGTCGGTTCAAAAGCACATTCAATTGTTTTACAACTAGCAGGTTAGTGTGTCTTTTCTACGTTCGGGTCCTGAATTGGCACTAAAAATGTCATTTTGAGACGATCGGATATGAATAATGAAAATAAAGTGTGTTTATACCAACATGCAGCTCAGAGAGCTCCTTGGATCAGATCCTGTCCTGTAGTTCAAAGCGTTTGAGGGGCTTGGACGAGGTTCCTCTCCCATCATCCCACACAAGGAGGCACATGGCATAAGGCTGTGAATTTCTCTCCTCTTTTTCATCCATCCTGAGACTTCTTCTGTTGTACTTGTTTTTGGATGTTTTTTTTCTATCTTACCTACCTTCAGTTGTACTGGCGATGTTAATGTAAAGCCAAGTTGTGATTGCTACAGGAGACCAAGTGGAGAAGCTTTTTGTCAGTAGTGTGGAACGGGAACGCTGAACTCTTGAATCTTTTGCATGTTGTGGAAAAAAGTGCAAAGCGATGATGGTGATTATGATGATGATGATGATGCTGGTAATGGCAATATTGTGGTCTTACGAAAAAAAAAGTATTAACGACGATGTTGATAATGTTTTGGTTTCCCAGCTTCTAATAAAGGCAACCTACTTTTTATACGGATTTAACTACTTGTTTTGTGACGTTGAGCTCTGTGTGATTTGGTTTTATGGTGACCTGCAGTGTTCAGTGTTGGCCACTCGGTGGCGCTGTGTGCAACGACAGCATACTGTTGTGTTTTTATATATGTAGTTTAATGATCTGCTGACAAACAGTAACAACACTGCTCAGACTCTGCAGAACCATGATCAGTAAGAAGAATGTTATAAAGGTCAAAAACAGCAAAATAATGGTTTGGGTGAATTTTATTCTACAACTAATGGGCTGATAAATCATCAGAGTACGTCTGCAGGAGATACAAATAAATAACTGACTTTTAGTTCCTAATATGGGTCAAGCTCCAGACTTTCTGTTAGAAATCAAAGTGTCAGACAAACCAAGATTATTTTTCAAACTTAAGAAAGCTTCCTTCAGAGCCGCAGACGACAACAACCGACTGAGAAGCACTAACTGATCCTCGTGTGAAATCAGCGGACTGGACCTTTAAGAAAATAAAATGATGGCATATGACCTCTCGATTGGACTTGTTCTTCAAATAATTTAAATTAACAAAATAGACACACACACACCTGTAATGCTGTAAAATTATTTTTATAAAACGGTCACTATATCGTGACAGAAGTAAATGAAACGGGTAACCTGAAAAAAACTTTTTTTTCTTCGAACATTTTTCAGACTTTTTTCTGACTTCTTTTCAGACGTTATTTCTCAAACTTTTATTTCGAATATTTTCAGAACTTTTTTTTTTCGAACATTTTTTAGACTTTTTTTCTGACTTTATTTTTTCAGACTTTATTTTCAGACTTTTTTATCAGACCTTTTCCTGACTTTATTTTTCAAACTTTTTCCTGACTTTATTTTTCAGACTTTTTTTTCGAACATTTTCAGAATTTTTTTCAGATTTCTTTTCAGACTTTTTCCTGAATTTATTTCTCAGACTTTTATTTTGAATATTTTCCTGACTTTATTTTTCAGACTTTTTTCGAACATTTTCACAACTTTTTTTTCAGACATTTTCCTGACCTTATTTCTCAGACTTTTATTTCGAATATTTTCAGAACATTTTTCAGACTGTTTTTTCAGACTTTTTTTCAGACTTTTTTTTCAGACTGGTTTTTTCAGACTGGTTTTATCAGACTTTTTTTTCAGACTGGTTTTCAGACTGTTTTTTTCAGACTGTTTTTTTCAGACTATTTTTCAGACTTTCTTTTCGAACATTTTCACAACTTTTTTTTCAATTTATTTTTCAGACTTTTTCCTGACCTTATTTCTCAGACTTTTATTTCGAATATTTTCAGAACTTTTTTTTTTCGAAAATTTTTCAGACCTTTTTTTCTTCAAACATTTTTCAGACTTTTTTTTCAGACTGTTTTTTCTGACTTTTTCAGACTTTTTTCTGACTTTATTTTTCAGTCTTTTTTTTCAGACTTTATTTTCAGATTTTTTTTCAGACTTTATTTTCAGATTTTTTTTCAGATTTCTTTTCAGACTTTTATTACGAATATTTTCAGAACTTTTTTTTTTCGAACATTTTTTAGGATTTTTTTTCAGACTTTCTCCTGACTTTATTTTTCAGACTTTACTTTTCAGACTTTTTTCTGACGTTATTTTTCAGCCTGTTTTTTTCAGACTTTTTTTCAGACTGTTTTTTTCAGACTGTTTTTTTTCAGACTTTTTTTTCAGACTGTTTTTTCAGACTTTTTTCAGACTTTTTTTCAGACTTTATTTTTCTGACTAGTTTTTCGAACATTTTCAGAACTTTTTTTTTTTCGAACATTTTTCGGACTTTCGTTTAGACTGTTTTTTTCAGACTTTTACTTGACTTTATTTTTCAGACTTTATTTTTTCAGACCTTTTTTTTAGACTTTTTTCTGACTTTTTTTCTGACTTTTTCCTGACTTTATTTTTCAGACTTTTTTTTCGAACATTTTCACAATTTTTATTTCAGACTTTTTCCTGACCTTATTTCTCAGACTTTTATTTCGAATATTTTCAGAACTTTTGTTTTTTGAACATTTTTCAGACTTTTTTTTCTTCGAACATTTTTCAGACTTTTTTTTCAGACTTTTTCCTGACTAGTTTTTTTCAGACTTTTTTTTTCGAAAATTTTTCAGACTTTTATTTCTTCGAACATTTTTCAGACTTTTTTTTAGACTGTTTTTTCAGACTTTACTTTTCAGACTTTTTTCTGACGTTATTTTTTCAGCCTGTTTTTTTCAGCCTTTATTTTTCAGACTTTTTTTCAGACTTTTTCCTGACTTTATTTTTCAGACTTTTTTTTCTTCGAACATTTTTCAGATTTTTTTTTCAGACTGTTTTTTCAGACTTTTTTCAGACTTTTTTCAGACTTTTTTTCAGACTTTTTTTTCAGACTTTTTTCTGACGTTTTCTTTCACTGTTTTTTTCAGACTTTTTTTTTCAGACTTTTACTTGACTTTATTTTTCAGACTATTTTTTCAGACTTTTTTTTCAGACTTTTCTGACGTTATTTTTCAGACTTTTTTTTCAGACTTTTCCTGACTTTATCTTTCAGACTTTTTTTTCGAACATTTTCACAACTTTTTTTCAATTTTTTTTCAGACTTTTTTGACTTTATTTTTTCAGACTTTTTTTCAGACTTTTTTTTTCAGACTTTTTCCTGACTTTATTTTTCAGACTTTTTTTTCGAACATTTTCACAATTTTTATTTCAGACTTTTTCCTGACCTTATTTCTCAGATTTTTATTTCGAATATTTTCAGAACTTTTGTTTTTCGAACATTTTTCAGACTTTTTTTTCTTCGAACATTTTTCAGACTTTTTTTTCAGACTGTTTTTTCAGACTTTTTTCTGACTTTTTTCTGACTTTATTTTTTCAGACTTTTTTTTCAGACTTTTATTTCTTCGAACATTTTTCAGACTTTTTTCTGACTTTATTTTTTCAGACTGGTTTTTTCAGACTTTTTTTTCAGACTTTTTTTTCAGACTTTTTCCTGACTAGTTTTTTTCAGACTTTTTTTTCGAACATTATTCAGACTTTTATTTCTTCGAACATTTTTCAGACTTTTTTTTCAGACTGTTTTTTCAGACTTTTTTCTGACTTTTTTCTGACTTTATTTTTTCAGACTTTTTTCTGACTTTATTTTTTCAGACTTTTTTTCAGACTTTTTTTTCAGACTTTTTTTTCAGACTTTTTCCTGACTAGTTTTTTTCAGACTTTTTTTTCGAAAATTTTTCAGACTTTTATTTCTTCGAACATTTTTCAGACTTTTTTTTAGACTGTTTTTTCAGACTTTACTTTTCAGACTTTTTTCTGACGTTATTTTTCAGCCTGTTTTTTTCAGACTTTATTTTTCAGACTTTTTTTTCAGACTTTTTTTCAGACTGTTTTTTCCAGACTTTTTTTTCAGACTTTTTCCTGACTTTATTTTTCAGACTATTTTTTCAGACCTTTTTTTTCAGACTTTTTCCTGACTTTATTTTTCAGACTATTTTTTCAGACCTTTTTTTTCAGACTTTTTTCTGACTTTTTTTTCAGACTTTATTTTTCAGACTTTTTTTTTCGGACTTTTACTTGACTTTATTTTTCAGACTATTTTTTCAGACCTTTTTTTTAGACTGTTTTTTCAGACTTTATTTTTCTGACTTTTTTCTGATGTTATTTTTCAGACTTAATTTTGACCTTTTTCAGACTTTTTCCTGACTTTATTTTTCAGACTTAATTTTGACCTTTTTCAGACTTTTTTTCAGACTTTTTTTCAGACTTTTTCCTGACTTTATTTTTCAGACTTTTTTTTCGAACATTTTCAGAATTTTTTTTTCAGATTTTTTTTCAGACTTTTTTCTGACTTTATTTCTCAGACTTTTATTTCGAATATTTTCAGAACTTTTTTTTTCGAACATTTTTTAGACTTTTTTTTCAGACTTTTTTCTGACGTTATTTTTCAGCCTGTTTTTTTCAGACTTTTTTTTCAGAATGTTTTTTCAGACTTTATTTTTCAGACTTTTTTTCTGACGTTATTTTTCAGACTTTTTTTTTTTTTTAATTTTCATAGGAATGAACGGGACCCCGCATCTGAAAACAGAGCCATGAGGTGGCGCAGAAGTCTTTTCTCTCAGAACACTTGAATTACAATATGCTGAAAGGTTATTATGGGATTTTTCCCAATGATGCCAAAAATATACTGCCTACTGCAGCTTTAATACTCAGCTTGAATCTTTCTAAGTTTTACCAGATACATTATATGTAATATCTTGAAAGACACTTCCTTTAAGCTTGTTATTGATAGAGTATTTATCACACATTTTCCAAGCTTCCTCCCACTTTATATCATTAAATAAAGAAGACCAAACACATGTTTTCTGATCCACACCTGTACCTGTCTGGGAGGCTCCTCTGCTGACGTCACGCTGCTGACTCAGGCTCGTGCATCATCAGAGAGTCATAATTCTCAGGTGAGCGTGGTTGGATGACTTCACCTTTACACACACAGAGAGGTGTTGCAACCGAGATCAGGATGTTTGTGAGACAGATCAGGACACGCAGAAACAAGCGGTCAATAATTCCACCAACAAGCTGCAACAGGATGATGAAGATTCTGATGTAAAGAGCTTCCTCCATGCTTTAACACCGCCTGCCTGCCTGTCTGTGTCTGTTGACACATTGTTGCTCCTCCTCTTCCTCCTCCTCCTCCTCCTCTGAGTTAAAGAGGCTGATCGTCTGCTGCTGCTGGAGGCAGTCAGTAGCTGAAGAAGAAGAAGAAGAGGAAGCAGCAGACTTTTTACTTCAGGTTTTTACTGAAGAAAAGAAACATTTTTATTTGATCACCATGTCAGAGAATAAGATGGGCCCGAACCTCCAGGCTGGAGCCGGATTCCTCGCCAAACGGGTCCAGAAGTCTTTGAATCGAGCTCAGGAGAAGGTAAAGTTACTCTTTGACTCACAACTGTCAGTATAGTTTGGTGAACTATGAGACACAGCTCATTAGAAGCCCTGATGGCAAACAGACATGAAGCTCCTGAAATCCGCCTGGAGGAGGTTTAACTTCTAGTATGAGATTTACAACAAGGATTCTAAACTCTTTCAGAGAGGATTAGTTCACTGTAGCTGGTACTTATCTTAGGAGAAATGAGTGTTTAAAAGTAACTTGTGTTTGTTACTTTCCACCAATCTGTAGTCCTGTTATCTAGCTGATAAAAAGCTCCTAGATGAGAGGATAACATGTAACAAAGTAAAAGAAGCTGTGATAATGAGCATAAAAGAAAAAAGGAAAAGCTGTTATTTATCTTAGTAGAAACTGATAAATGAGTGTGTACATCTGTTGCTCTGCAGCTACTGGTACTTTCCCAATCTTTACATTAGATTCAGCTTTATTGTCATTGCACATAGTACAAGTACAACGAAATGCAGTTTTGCATCTAAGTAAAGTGCTGATTAAGACAGTATGAGTTGATGATATGTGGTGCATATAAATATATATATATACAGATTGCAGTAAGGGTTCAAAGGATTGACACATTCGTCCTGTTATCTAGCTCTGTAGTTGTAAATCCTAATAAAATGCTCCTAGATGACAGGATAACATCATGTGACTAAGTGAAAGAAGTGAAGTGATAATGGCCATAAAATGAGGGTAAAGCTGTGTACGCAGGCAGTAAACCACATGCTGTAAGACCAGTTTATATTAGTATGCATGGTTTAAACTGTCTACATTTGTTGATGCATTAATAATAATAAAACATTAGCTTGGACTGTCCCTGTGCGAGCATCCCAGTGTTGTTCAGTTTGGTTACAGCTATGTGCAGACACACAAAAGCTGCCACTTCCTGACTGTGTGCACTTCCTCTCACTCGCTGCTGCTGCTGGAGTCTTTTCTCACTCAGTTTTGTGGTTTGATTTCAGCGCTCCGCCTCAAAGCAGCTACAGACGTTGGTACATGTTCTCTGAAGTTAAGGCCAGAGACTATTTTAGGGATTTTATTTTTGTGTAGTTTAATGTTGGAAAATGGAGCATAGACATGATAATGAGAGCCTTTGTTGCAGATTTAGTGAAGTTGAGTTTAAGGTCATGCCATGTGGCGTTCAGGCTCTGAGACAGCTGCATGCAGCGGGCTGTGAAGGACACCGTAGTAGTAGTTGGTCATGTGAGTCTAGTTTAGGAGTATATGGAGCGTTAATCTGTTAGGATTAATAGTGCTGGACCGCTAAACCCACCGGGCCTTCACATCCTGTTGGAATCTACCTTAGTTTCTGTACTGCAACTTCTTCTTGGGTGACATTTACACCAATATAGAGCTGATATGAGCCAGTTAAAGAGTACGCCGCCACTTTAAAAACTTAAACAAATAAACTTTATTAGATTCATCATATACATACAGGAACATACAGGACATGTGATGTCTGCATTTAACCCATCCTGAGGAGCAGTGAGTGCTGCTCAAGGACACTTCGACATGCAGACAGTAGGAGCCGGGGATCGAACCACAAACCTTAAAGGACGACCCGCTCTACCCGCTGACCACAGCCGCCCCTGAGCATTGCACTCCGATAACACTGTTTATTAAAAAGCAGCAAAATGATGCAGAAGCAGAGATATCGTCTTTTTTGATCCATGCATTTGCCTTCGTTGTCAAAACCTATTGCCTATATTACCCACAATGCAATTGGAATGCAGACAGTTTGATCACAGTAGGCTACCAATGAGGACGTCTCTACTCTCTTTCTGATAGTCAGCAGGCGGGCGACTCCTCTGGTTGCTAAAAGACGGCATGCATTTCTCGCGCCACGATGGCGTTAGTTTTTGGTTTTGAGTGCGTGTCTCAGTTTAAAATAATTAATTTGTGCACACAAAAGGCGCAAAAATGTGAACACCCCTAACTGTGCCAAAGCAGCTTTTATAGCAGTGGGCTAATCCACGTCTGCCGGAAGAGCCTCAAACCTGCATTCTCTCTACCAGCCAGCAGGGGGCGACTCCTCTGGCTGCTGAAAGAAGTCTGGTTGTATAGAAGTCTCTGAGAAAATGAGGCTACTTCTCTCTTGATTTATTACCTCAGTAAACATTGTAAACATGAGTTTATGGTCTCAATCTCTGGTTTCAAGTCTTCTTCAATACAGCATGATGTTCATTTAGTAAATGATGGTCCCATTTAGAGTCAAATAGACCATAAAGCAGGGGACGCTTTAGGGCGGGGCTACCTGGTGATTGACAGGTCGATACCACGGCTGTCTTACAACTTTAACCCTTTCACAGTGTGTTTTCACTTCATCAAAGTTAATTGTAACATTTTGGTCGCCTAAAAATGTCTTCTTCAGCGTTCGGTCGTAGCTCCATCCTCTCGTGTCACTTCTGGTTGCAAAAAACAAAATGGCGACGGCTAATATGCAGAACTTGAGGCTTCAAAACAGCAGTCCACAAACCGACGGGTGACGTCACGCTGACTACGTCCACTTCCTTTACATACAGTCTCTGCTTGGTTAGAGATTGGGGGTGTGTTAATGCTAGTTGAGGCTAAAGTAGCCTTGAGCTTCCAGCCTGCAGCAGAGATGAGCAGCAGGCCTCAGAGATCTGTTAAGATCCTTTCTGATTCCTCACCCACAGATTCTTTGCATTTTCAAACTTGTAGTCTTCAGCCCCGACCGGCTCACATGACATCACTTTAGGCAGTTTACCAGGTTGTGTGCAGCTCCATCTGGAGCCACTAAAAGGCTTTAAACAACGTTTCTTCCACAGCATGCAGTAGTACTCTCTAACGGCTGTAAACCCCTCACACAGACTGTTCACACCTCGGCCATCAGGCAGGAGGTTTCACAGCATCACAACCACCACTGCTAGTTTCATCAGAACCATCACTGCTCACCGCTGCTGGTTCTGCAACAGCTTCTTCCCCCAAGCTGTCAGATCACTAAACTCCACATAAACACTTCATCCCCCTCCACACCCCTCTCCTCTCCGTGACCCCTCACTCCCCACGTCTCATGCTGGACATGAAACAGACATTTCAGGTCTACTATGCACTGTCACTTCTATTTATTTATCTATTTAGGAGAGTCATGGGTTCATAGTTGTTTTAAAGACCTGATTGCTTTTAGTCTGTGAATCATCCTGCTGCACTTTGTCGCTGTGTTATGTTCTATGTTGTATCTAGTGAATCTGCGACGATGTTTTTGTACGTGTGTGTTTGCACCCTGGCCCGCGAGCAACCACATTTGGTTTTAGCCGTGTACTTTGTGTGTGGAAAAATGACAATAAAGTTGAATTTGACTTAACTTGAAACAGACTTTTGATGAGTAACGTTGGTGAAGTTCCCGTTTTAATGAATCTACCTATCTTTGTCTGTCTAATGTTGAAACTCACCGACTCTGCCGTCCTCTCTCAGGTCCTTCAGAAACTGGGCAAAACCATGGAGACCAAGGATGAGCAGTTTGAGCACTGTTCCCAGCTTCTCAACAAACAACAGGTACACCAACATGTAACATGACTTGAGGTCTCTCTACATGGCAAAACTCATCTTAAGGTCATGGAAAGTTTTTGCTTTATTCCACTTTTCTAGTCAAACAGCTCGTTACCAAACATCTCCAGTGAAATGGAGCTCTGCTGACTCTAAAAAAAACAAGCACAGTGTTTTTTCTTGTGTTGGTGCCAACCCACAAATCGAGACAATCAGCTCGGCCTTGACAGCAGGAAATACTTGAAGCAAGTTGCAGCTCTTTCTTATTGTCTTATCTATTCTGCTGCATAAATACTGCACGTTATGTCTCCTCTAGAGGAATCTCAACACAACTCTTGATACTAAAAGAAATGAGATACATGTGCATGCTCAGATTCATCACCCACACCCTCATGAGCTAATAACTTGGCCCGGTCCTGGTCTTTGAAAGGATTTAAAGTGAGACTATGTCACACTGGAAAGAGGAAATAAAACAATCTTCTTTTTGTTACAGATTACAAAATGTAATTTAAAAGTAATAAAAACACGCCCTCAGTCAGTGTGATGCCCTCTGGGGGGGGCGGGGGGGACTGTGCTTGGTCTGGTTTGACCTGTTCAGTTGTTGTTGTTCAGTGGAAATGATCCCAAGGGATCTCGGAGGAGGTTCTCGTTAACCGTTTACTGACATTCCCTTCTGCCACTAGGCACATAGGATTCTGGGTAATGTAGTTCCTAACAAGTGCATATTCATTAACCACACGTGACTATTTGCTTGTGTGCTATCAGAGCTGGAGGAGTCGAGTCTTGATATGAGACTTGCTTGACTAACATTAATAAAAGACTCTTGGTGTTGACTTGGTATTCATGACTTGAGACTTGACTTACACTTGAGACAGATGACTCGAAAGGACTTGACTTTTTATTTGTTAAATATTTGCAAGTTTACAGATATTAGAATAAAAAAAAAAACTTGATTTCTGAATCTGATGCATGTGATATGAACAAATTAATGAATACGTATCGATTTATGTAGCAAATGTTTTTATAAAATGAGAGCTAATTCATAATTTATTAATTTCCATTGTGTTTTATTTATGCCATGCATGACTTATAATTATGGAAATTTAATTTTATTGTAGAAAAACTGATTTTATAATTGGGGCGGTCATAATTTACTTTGTTTACTACGTTAAATCATGACAAATCATCTGAATTTCATATGACTAGACTTGACTTATAGCAGGGACTCGACTTGCTTGTGACTTGCACACGTGTTACTTACTCCCACCTCCAGTGCTAATGTTGGCAAACTTTAGATGGATATAGCATTATCATATGAAACTAGAAAACCTAAGGAATACATGTCATACTAGGTAGAAGGAGGCTAAATAACGCTCCAAACTTATGCCAAATTTTGGCGAGGAAAAACTGACATGGCCATTTTCAAAGGGGTCCCCATGACCTCTGACCTCCATATATGTGAATGTAAATGGGTTCTATGGGTACCCACGAGTCTCCCCTTTACAGACATGCCCACTTTATGATAATCACATGCATTTGTTTGGGGGCAAAAACCAACAGTCTTTTAGTTATTTTTGCCTGTTCTAAAATGGTTTACTTCCAGTGTGTTCTTTATATTATGACAGTTTTCCTAAGATTACATTTTGAATTATATATCGCAATGTATTGACTCGTTACCCCTGTATCATGATGCGTATCATATCAACAGATTCTTGCCACCACACAGCCCTATATAGCTTTATAATGGAAATGACTGAACACTGACTTTATGTCTCATTTCTACTTGTTTCACCGTTTTAACATTTGATCATTAAGTCACTTTTGTGGCTTGCGGCTGCCGTTGGGCAAAAGTTACATCGGTTCACTTCTAAGTTGCTCAAAGCTCATTCAGCGTTAAATGCAGCAACAACTACGGTGCATATTGGAGGGAAACTGACGAGGAGCAACAGGAAGGAAGTGAGAGACACACTGCTTTCACTTCTTCACCACGGCCACAGCACCACATCAAATGTTGTGATTGTTATTTAATTTAAACTCGACGCTGAGGTCAGACGATCACGTATCGTGGATGATATGTAGCTTCATGCAGAGAAAGTTGCAAACAAAAGCAGCCTGATGCAACTTGATTTCAACATTTGAGTTTCAGGAAATGATGAAGCATAAACAGTTCAGATCGGCCGTAGAGATACTGGTACTAGTGTCACTGAGATACTGGTACTAGTGTCACTGAGATACTGGTACTAGTGTCACTGAGATACTGGTACTAGTGTCACTGAGATACAGGTACTAGTGTCACTGAGATGCTGGTACTAGTGTCACTGAGATACTGGTACTAGTGTCACTGAGATACAGGTACTAGTGTCACTGAGATACTGGTACTAGTGTCACTGAGATACAGGTACTAGTGTCACTGAGATGCTGGTACTAGTGTCACTGAGATACTGGTACTAGTGTCACTGAGATGCTGGTACTAGTGTCACTGAGATACTGGTACTAGTGTCACTGAGATACTGGTACTAGTGTCACTGAGATACTGGTACTAGTGTCACTGAGATACAGGTACTAGTGTCACTGAGATACTGGTACTAGTGTCACTGAGATACAGGTACTAGTGTCACTGAGATACTGGTACTAGTGTCACTGAGATACTGGTACTAGTGTCACTGAGATACTGGTACTAGTGTCACTGAGATACTGGTACTAGTGTCACTGAGATACTGGTACTAGTGTCACTGAGATACTGGTACTAGTGTCACTGAGATACAGGTACTAGTGTCACTGAGATACTGGTACTAGTGTCACTGAGATACTGGTACTAGTGTCACTGAGATACAGGTACTAGTGTCACTGAGATACAGGTACTAGTGTCACTGAGATACTGGTACTAGTGTCACTGAGATACTGGTACTAGTGTCGCTGAGATGCTGGTACTAGTGTCGCTGAGATGCTGGTACTAGTGTCGCTGAGATACTGGTACTAGTGTCGCTGAGATGCTGGTACTAGTGTCGCTGAGATACTGGTACTAGTGTCGCTGAGATACAGGTACTAGTGTCACTGAGATACAGGTACTAGTGTCGCTGAGATACTGGTACTAGTGTCGCTGAGATACTGGTACTAGTGTCGCTGAGATACTGGTACTAGTGTCGCTGAGATGCTGGTACTAGTGTCGCTGAGATACAGGTACTAGTGTCGCTGAGATACTGGTACTAGTGTCTCTGAGATACTGGTACTAGTGTCTCTGAGATACTGGTACTAGTGTCGCTGAGATACAGGTACTAGTGTCGCTGAGATACTGGTACTAGTGTCGCTGAGATACTGGTACTAGTGTCGCTGAGATACTGGTACTAGTGTCGCTGAGATACTGGTACTAGTGTCGCTGAGATACTGGTACTAGTGTCGCTGAGATACTGGTACTAGTGTCGCTGAGATACAGGTACTAGTGTCGCTGAGATACTGGTACTAGTGTCGCTGAGATACTGGTACTAGTGTCGCTGAGATACTGGTACTAGTGTCGCTGAGATACTGGTACTAGTGTTTGACTTCTTTATGTTTTGCTTCTGCACACAGATCGATGGGAGCAGGTTGTTTAAAGATGTCAGAGCCTACCACACAGCAGTGAAAGGTAGGTTCTAAATGCACATACAGCACAGTGTTTAACAGTCTTTGCTCAGGAGAGAGTTGGTGGTGAATAATGGGGAAGTGGACTTCTTCTATTCTTGGATTCTGCGGCAGACTTTTGCAATTCCGTCTGCGTTGCCATGTTGAACGAGAACATACAAAATCCCTGCAGAGAAAATGGCAGACGCAGCATTGCTTATGTGATTCATGTGCAAGAAACTGCTGTTGTTCGCTCCAGTCAGGAAACCAGTGTTGTTCTGACCTTCTCTGTGTGGGTGTAGCAACGCTGCCACAAACCCCTAAAAACAATCCCACCACAATGCTCCGCGCTGCTGATGCTAGATGATAAGTTCCTTTATGGAGGCATGATTACATTTTTATTCTTTTGTCCTACAATTTCCTGTTTCTTTCCACAGCCGTGCATGAGACGTCCAAGCGTCTGTCCCAGACGTTGGGAGACATCTACGAAACGGAATGGAACGGAGTGGAGGACCTCACTGTCATTACAGAGGTACGTTCATAATGTGTCTGAGAGCCGGCCCACAAAGCCGGGTCATTTAATAATATCACTTTTAGATCCGGCTTATTTCCAGGAAATTTGGTTTCACCAAGCAGCCTTAAAGAAGTCTGATCTAAGTTACCATGAAAATACACGTTATTAGGTTCACCTTGTGGACCCCCTTCTGCCTTCAGAACAGCCTCAGGGCGTTTTCACATTAGGTACGATTGATCCGTACCGTGCCCGAGTACGATTCCCCTCCCACCACCCCATCTCCGGTCAACTTTCACATTAATAAAGTTGTCCCGTACCCGAGTACACTTGCGTCATCATCCACGTGTATTTGTTTATGTTGAGATCATCTGTTCTAGCGGCGGAGCATCGTAAAACACTTCATTCAAACTGGACAGAAACTAAATAAAACTCGCCACAATCGTCGTCGTTAGTCTTTCCAACAATCATCAACTCTGGTTTGGCCGAAATAAACTCTTATTTCACTTAACTTATTTCAGTTTGATGTGAAAAAAATGCCGACTCTACATGTTGTCTCACCCCCCCCCAAAAAAAACAGTTATTCATTTCCATTTTTAAAAATCCACAGGGAGCCACTGGAGAGGAGCTAAAGAGCCGCATGTGGCTCCGGAGCCGCAGGTTGCAGACCCCTGTTCAATTGTAGCTTAAGTTTCCTGTTAGCTGACGGGAGTGGTACCCGGTGGGGTCTTCTGCTGCTGTAGCCAGTCAGCTTCAAGGTTCAACGTGTTGTGCGTTCGGAGATGCTCTTCTGCACACCTCAGTTGTAACGAGAGGAACATTTGAGATACTGTTGCCTTTCTACTGGTTCGAACCAGCCCGGCCATTCTCCTCTGACCTCTGCCATGTTTGACATATTATGGTCTTATAAAGTTTGATGGCTAACATGTTAGCAAACACTTATTTACAGATCCAGCAGCAGCATTAGCATTCATCATGTTTCAGGTGAATACTGTATATGTCCAATATTCACTCTCCTTTTAGCTCTGTTTTGGTCTCCACCAACTCCTGAGGAGAATTATTCTATCTTTAGCTTTTTAAATGTTCCACATAATATGTTCACCAGCTAGTCTCTAACTTTTAAAAAGAACACAAGATGGAGAAATATACACAGAACCTTTAAAAACACATTCTGTTTGACATATTGTGCAACATGTTCATATCCTCCTTTTGGGGACATACTGTTTGTAGTTTGGTCAAAGTTATTTTGAGACACTTGTTGCATTGATGCGATAACAACTTTGTCTCACAGAGTGAAGACCTGCTGTGGAACGACTACGAAGAGAAACTAAGTGACCAGATTGTCCGCACCATGGAGAACTACACGAGCCAGTTCCCCGAGGTCAAGGTAACCGGATGCCTTTTTTTAACATGAATCATTTCCTGCAAAAGTGAATGCAAATAGTAGAACGGCTGCTGGGCCTCTTATAGAACACCAGTCTGATCATCCATCCTCTCGCTGTTTCAGGAACGAGTCGCTAAACGCGGTCGCAAGCTGGTGGACTACGATTCAGCCCGTCACCACCTGGAAGCGCTCCAGAGCGCCAAGAAGAAGGATGAAGCCAAAATAGCAAAGGTAACACTAATGTTCCATTACTCAGAGCACGGAAACACAGTGTTGGCTGGTAAGAGTCGTTTCAACTGTAACTATTATTATAAAATCTACTTTTGAATCCCTTTTTAACAGGCAGAAGAAGAGTTCAACAAAACCCAGAACGTCTTTGAAGAGATTAATAACGAGCTGAGGGAGGAGCTGCCTGTTCTCTATCAGAGGTACGGTTCAATTTAACACACAGTCCATAAAGATAACACTTAGTGGAGGTTTGGATCATAAGATAAGATAAGTAATATGACATGCAAGTGTCCTGTTGGGTATTCAACAAGATGTACCTACCTGGGTTATTTGGAACATACAATATGTGAGAAGTGTCTGCAAAATGTGCGAATAAGCAATTTAAGTTGTTGTGTTATTAAAATATCCAGATAGAGATAGAACCTGTGTTCAGGTTTCACCTTTTCTAAACCGTTCAGGTAGGAGTGAAATGAATCTGAAAGTACATGCATCAAATTTCGTATTTAATATATGCAGAAAAGTGGTATATCACGCCACTTGTCTTTTATTTTTATTATTTTTTGGGGGTGTTTGTGTCGAGATTGCAGACAGTGGAGAGATGAGAGGAAATGAGGGGAGAGAGATGGGGATCACGTTCAACAAGTAAACCGGGGATGTTGTGGTTCTGGCCTGTCAAATTATTTACAGATAGAATTAGTCCAAGGAGGCATTTTCCAGAACGTGTTTATGACAACATGACTGAACTCGATTTGTAATTTATTCAAGAAGGAATGAAGTGAAAGATAAACTGCGAGCCTAACCCCTGTCTCTCTGTGTGTGTCTGTAGCCGGATAGGTTGCTATGTGACGGTGTTCCAAAACATATCAAACTTGAGAGATGTCTTCTATAAGGAAATGAGCGTGGTAAGATATGACCCACATCCTTATCTCATAGTAGTAATGTGTAAAAAAAATACCCTGATAACTCCTATCACTGCATCTTTTAAATGACTAGATGATAAAGTGTGGTGTTTGTGTTGCAGCTGAACCACGAGCTGTACAATGTGATGAAGAAACTGGAGACTCAACACTCAGGAAAAGCTTTCATCATCAAGGGTCTGAACAGGTAAGAAACTGTGTTGCACATGTCCTACTAATACTATTCATCTAGATCTATGAAGTGCTTTATATAAGTCTAAAAATAACAAGTAAACGTTTTCTTCCAACAGCATGACCAGCAAGTCAAAGAAGAGGAAGTCCCTGGTCATCTCCAACCCCATCCCCTGCAACACAGCTTTCCCAGACGACCACGTCTCCCTCCATACTTCCACCGGGAACGGAAAAGACGCCGTGCCCTCGTCCCCCGTCCAACAAACTCAAAGCACCTCTGAAGAAAGCAGCATGCCGGAGGAAAGCAGCGTCTCATCCAAAGACGTCAACTCATCGGACTCCGAATTCAGCTCCAGCGGCGCCAACACGCCTCAGAGGCAGTCGGTGTGTGACAATGAGAACGGCGACGACCGGATCGCAGCGAGTCAGAGTCCAGAGGAGGTGGAGGCGGAAGCAGAACTCGCTACGAACCAGTCCGATGACTCCGGGGTGGGCGTACCAAAGTCTGAGGCTGCCAGTCAGGAAGTGTCCAATCCCTCTGATTCTGCAGATAGCGTCCCAGAGAGTCCAGAGGAGGAGAACGTGAGTGATCCACCATCAGAGGAGGCCAAGCCCAAACCTCCACCGGTCCCCGCCCCTCGCGTATCCTTCCGCTGCACAGATAGACCCCACCTCATTCCCGCTGCGGAGCAGGAGGAGACAGAGGAAGCATCCGACAACCAGGAGACGGCAGAGGAAGCATCCGACAACCAGGAGAAAGCTTCAGATTCAGGAGATGACTCCACTTCCCACAATCCACCAGGCTTCCTATACAAGGTACACAACTATGACGTTAGGGAGTCTTTAACATTTTGGTGAATAATTATAGTTACTTTCATTCTGAGGGTGAGATGAGAAGATCGATATCAATCTAATTACATTGTAAATCAAATACTACATAAATAAGAAAATAAACTAAATAAAATAATACATTTAATAAAATAAAAATAAAATAAATAAAATAATACATCTAATTAAATAAAAATAAAATAATACATTAAATTTAATGCCATTGAATTTATTTCATGGTAAATCAAATAAAAAAAACTAATTCAAGTCTGAATTAAGTCAAATCATACATTTAAATTATATTTTAAAATAACTAAAAATTAAATATAAAAATATAATTTAATTAATTTAATTTGATTAAAAATTAAATAAAAAATAGATTTCATATATGAAGACATTTGACTTTTTGACGAACTAAAGATCAGATCAGATTATTATTAAATAATTAAAATAATGTAAATCAAATAAGAAATTAAACTAAATTAAAATAAACTAAATTAAACAAGAAATTTAATGAAATGTCTAAATTAAATCATACATTTAAAATATACTAAGAGTATGTATATATATATATATATAATATAATATTATATTAATATATAATATAATATTATATATATATATAATGCATTATTTCTTGTCAAAAACCTGCCTACATTACCCACAAGGCAACAAGCTTTGGTTTTCATTTTCAAACTTGTAGTATAATTTTTTCCACATATGCACAAAGAACGTATATTGATAAGAAGTGAAAGTAAAAATTTGTCCCAACGTCAGCGCCCAGCAGCAGAGCTACGCTTCTGCCATTTTGGACTGAGTAACCCCCCCCCCCTGCCTCCAGTGTTTATGCTAAGCTAGGCTTAGCATGCTCCAACTCCAGCTCCGTACTCAACCAACACTAGATTAAGTTTCTCATCTCACTCTGTTCAACGAAAGCAAACAAGCAGATTGTGTAACAAGTAGCTGGAAACCCCCTGAATGTGTTGAATTGTGCAACACAGTGAGTTTTATTGCTAATGAGTTCCCCTTTTTATTAGTCAGATGAAAAATGTGTTATCTCTTCCTTTAAAAGTTACGTAGTCTCACGTCAACAGACTGAATTAAGATGGTTTACATACTTGGACTAGCATAGGGTTTTAAAATATCTATTCATATGAAGTTCAAAGTAGTTTACAGGCTGACCCAGGGGTCAGCAACCTGCAGCTCTTTAGCTCCTCTTCAGTGGCTCCCTGTGGATTTTTTAAAATGGAAATGAATAACTGTTCTTTGTTTACATTTTCATTTTTATTTATCATTGTTGTAGGTCTATGGTACGACGGTACGACGGAGTATTAGGGCCACATTGAGGAAAAAAAATACATCTGAGATTTAGAGAATAAAGTCATTATATAACGATAATAAAGTCATGAGTTTACAAGAAAAGAAAGTCATAATATTACGAGAATAAAGTCATGAGTTTACAAGAAAAGAAAGTCATAATATTACGAGAATAAAGTCATGAGTTTACAAGAAAAGAAAGTCGTAATATTATAAAGTAGTAATTTTACGTGTTACGTTCTTTTTTTCTCGTAATATTCTGACTTTATTCTGTAAATCTCTGATGTTTTTTTCCCTCAATGTGGTCCTAATACTCCGTAGTACATTGTCTCTTTGGCCCTCACTGCATTAGACTTATATACTATATACTTAGACTATAATCTGTGTTACCTTCATCACGATGCTCAAGTGTTTTGCGGCTCCAGACAGATTTTTTTTTCCCCCTAAAATGGCTCTTTTGATAGTAAAGGTTGCTGACCCCTGCTCTAATAAAACACTTAAACACAAAAGCAAATTATACCTTATAATATATGTTAATATATTTTAGTTTGCCACTTAACACCAAATATTTTTATGTATAATAATAATAATAATAAACCTGCATACATGTGTCATTCATATGAATTAACTCAACGTAACCAGCGTTATAAAAGGAGTATTAGTTGTATTTTGTAGTGTTTGTGTCGACCTGCACAGAGACTGCAGATGCTAAAGATAAACCTAGTATAAATCATGTCTTACTTTTTGTATGAAATTAATGTTTTTTTGTGCATGATGATGATTATGAGCTCTGAGATTTCTGCCTTCACTCCAATATAAAGGAGGTGAATAACATTTCCTTTGTGGTCGCTACTTTGTACTGAAAGAAAAGTCCCTATGAGAACTGTTGCTCGTGTGTTCTCTGTGTATTGATATCCAGATTATCAGGAACACCTCCAACAGATCTCAGATCTATCCAAACCTGCAAACTGTTATTTACTGATTATGGTGAACTGACCTTTTTATAAGTGAACTAACTGTTTTGGTCCAGGGGGTGGCGTTGGAGAGCCACGCGGCGTCTGAAGACGGCCTGCTGCTCCAGTTTGAACAGGGAGACGTCATCCTGGTGCTTTCTGATCCTCAAGAGGTTTGTGTGCATTCTTGTAAAGCTTAGACATAGAAAATTACACATTTCCTGTAAAGTCTGCTCTCTTTCTGTGAAGCTGAATATGTTGTTTTGTTCTTTTCTGTTTGAGCCATGAATTCATCCTGCTGGTGATGTACTTTTCATCACATCTGGGTTCTTTTTCATGTTAAGTGATGAATTTTTTGGGATGTCGTTGGTTTGACAGCAGGAAATGTTTCAAATGTTTCAAATGAAATATCTCAACTAAACATCAGGAGACACATTCACAAAACATCTTCAGACTCATAACTCCTAAAACTAAGCAGCGTGTCCTTTCAGTCAAGTTAATAATAAGGATCCAATCAGCTCACCTACAAATCAGAACAATCCAATAACACCGGAGATGACGGTTTGCACAACTCTGCACTACTTTATTGATGCTGGAGAAATGCTGTTAGCAGTGATGGTGAACTTGGAATATTTATTCATTTGTGTTCTACATTTGTTTGACACTAAATAATCACCAAATGAAATAAATGAATAAAGCTGATTTCATTGCCATTAACGGATTACCTGTAGATGTGCAATCGTTCAGTCAAATGTAACTTTGTTTCATACATGAAATGTATTCTTTATTTAATTTTGAATCAGATTAAATTAATCTTTATATTTCATTTTTATTTTTTAATATATTTTAAATGTATGATTTAATTTAGACTTGAATTGAATTAAATACATTTATCTAGAGACATTTAATTAAATGTTGTATTTAATTTAGTTTATTTTAATATTTTAATTTGGTTTGATTTCTTATTGGATTTACAATATAATTTAAATTTTTTTAATCTTATCTGATCCAATCTTTAGTTCATCAAAAGTAAAATGTAACTTTGTTTCATACATGAAATTTATTCTTTATTTAATCAGATATATTTTAAATGTATGATTTAATTTAGACTTGAATTGGATTTTTAATTTATAATTAAATAAATTTATGTAGTGACATTTAATTAAATGTATTTTATTTAGTTTATTTTAATATTTTAATTTGGTTTAATTACTGAGTTGATTTACAATATTATAATTTTTTTTTTATCTGATCTTTAGTTCATAAAAAAGTCAAATGTAACTTTCATATATGAAATCCATTTTTATATTTAATTTGTATATTCATTTTTATAGTTATTTTTAAATATAATTTAAATGTATATAATTTTAATTTAGACTTGAATTCGATTTTTTTCACTTGATTTATCATAAAATAAATTCAATGGCATTTAATTAAATGTATTTTATTTTTTAATTTAATTAAATGTATTTATTTTATTTTTTTTTATTTTATCAAATGTATTATTTAATTTAGTTCATTTTAATATTTGCATTTTATTTATTTATTTTATTTACAATTTAATTTCAATTTTTTTTTTTTTTTTATCTAATATGATCCAATCCACTACTTTTTCATGCTCCTATGTATTGATGAATATTTTTCACTGACACAGACCAATCACATGTCAACCACTGTGCAACAGGATCAAACTCGTCCCTGCTCTTAACTAGGAGTTCTCTCTGGCTCTTAGTAAAAGTGTCTTTCAGCAGCTTTGTGAAAGGCTCTTTAGAGGAAACCTTTCAGACTCCTAATGGAAAAGAAAAGCTTGTGAACACAACCCCAGATTTCATTGTCGGCCCCGTAGAAAGCAAGAAATGGCACCAAGAAGTCAATCCCAAAACACTCGTTCACAAAGTATCTGATCAGAGGGTGGATTTGTTTCCTCCTAATCTCCCATGTGTTTAATGTTTGTGTTCTGGCAGCAGGACGGTCTGGTGAGGGGGGTCAGGGAGGAGAGCTGGAACCAGCACCGGGATCTACAAAATCACTCTGGGATCTTCTCGGAAAAACTCCTCCAGCCTGTTCAGGCAGAGTGAGGCAATAGTCAGTCCTCAGTCTGCAATACTTTCTTCTTCTTCTTCTTCCGTCGACCAGTTGGTGACTCACACACACTCACACATTCACACCCACCCACACCCACACACCCACACACCCACACAGGGAGTGAACCCATATGTTGTTGTGGGTGCAGATGTCGTACAAAACAGATGAGCACGAGTCCCATGTGGTGCCTCGCGTGCTGCGATGTCGCAACAAAAGATTTAGAACATTTTGTGAGAGATGTTTGGATGACTAAATGTTACAGTATTTTTCTCTTATTGTGTTTTTTAAAAGTCTTTCTGTGAAACACTGTGAAACAAAGAAAATGTTTTTTTATACCGATGCTGTGATCTTGTGTACAATTTCCTAATAAAGTTCTAAATAAAAAAAAAAAAGGGTTTTCACTCTGTTCATGTGGGAATTTCCAATCTAAGAGAAGCGGATAACATGCAGTAAATAAAGGAAATTGTTGCTGTAAGAGCTGCAGATAAACAGCCAGAGCTCCAGAGAAGACTTCACCACAAAGGAATGTGAAAATATTGTCAAGACCTGGAAACTGAGACACACTGACTGATTGACTGTGAGGAGTTTATGGAAGAAAGGTCTGTCTTGTATAAAAACATAGCGAGCTGCATGGGGCTCACTTCTAGTTCTGCTGTGTGGAAAAGAGAAGCTGAAGCGTGTTAGAGTTTCTACAAAACACCAGACTATACACAGACGTAGCCAGCTGGTTGGTGAGGTTACACCGATAGGGGGGGTTAAAGGACAGGATAGAGGTAACTGCAGCTACGAGGGGTTTCCAGACTGATTGCTGCAGTTGGCTGGTTGGGTTTAGGCGTGGGTTTGGTGTGGTTACAGTAACCATCAAACAGCTGGGACTGTCAACATGCCCCCGCTCCAGCAACATCATTTAGAGGCAATTTCCCATCCATCCTATCCGAAACAAGTCAGTATCACATCTGAAAACAAGACTAAAAAGAGTTGACTACCATTCCTGTGGTGCTTTACACATCATGCAGGGTATTAGAAGAACACAGATTATGGTTGGAGGTAGAGCGGGTCGTCCACTAATCAGAAGATCAGCAGTTCAATCCCGTACTCCTCCGGTCCTTGAGCAAGATACTGAACCCCAAATTGCTCCCGAACGTTAATGCAATAGCTGAGGTTGACGGCTTGAAGTTAGGAACAAAGGTTGGATGTGAAAGCGTGCCTGGGGTCTCTTCTATTCAAGAAGAGAATACACTGACTCTGTCAAAGTCTCTATTATTGGAATAGAGCTCATTGTGCACCATTCCTGCTTTATGAAGTCATCACAGTGACACAGTGACTCTGTGTAATACCGGCCTGACTTGGATTAGACTCCTCTCTTCGCCCCTGATTCCTGGAAGAAGAGCGTGAGATCAGTAGCACAGCGAAGAGGGTTTTTACATGTGATTCTCTTATGAAATAACATCTGGATGTGAAGTGGTTTACAACTTACATGACCTCTGATTTACAGCTTGTCAATGAAGCGGAGAAAACACTTCCCTTCTCTGGAACATTTTCCTTAACACAAGATATTTACAGCAAGTAATAACTCACAGGAAGCCTTTTCAGGTGGATGTCGGCGTGGCTATGATGATAACAGCAGTTTAAGCTTTTACATTTCTTATCAGAAACAGAATGATGAAGTATTTATGTTTCCTTTCTGAGCATACTCAACTTCCTTAACAAAAACAATCCACTCTTTGGTTTCCTTCTTTCTGTCGCGGTGAAAATGTGCCAGTGACTGAGGGGACTGACAGAGAAACCAGACATTACTGTAGACACAAGACTCCCCTTTTTATTAGGTATCCAACAGTAACAGAGAGCGTGTTATTTATAGAGCGGCTCCGTCACAGAGAGGTTAATATTGAAAGGTGATATTCACAGTGGAAGACTCTGGGCTGTGCTCCAATATGAATATAATGCATTGTTGCTTGTCCTTTTTTCTCAATGAGGGGCCTTTATCTGCGGGCCTCGTGCTGCTCTGCTTGTTTGCGGTGTGAGTTTTCCTCGTGGCTCCCCCCCTCCCTCTCGGGGGAATAGGGCTCGTAGGTTACGCGGGGCTAACTGCCGCATTAGCTCGGGGCCGTTGAGATGTAGTGTTGTGTTGACGTGGCGGGTGATAGATAAACTTTGATAAGGTCCCCCGGGAGAGCTGTGGAGTTTCAGCCACAGCTCGGTCACATTCCTCGCCCGCAGAACTTTCACTGCAAATGCATACGTTCTAGTTCTACACTTCAACTTTATGTTTGGATACTTTCAGCTAAATGAAAAGTTCACTCAAACTTTAACAGTCTGCAGTAAGTCTAAAGTGAAGATACAGGCATCATATGAAACTAGAAAACCTGATGAATCCATCGGTACCAACCATGTCATGCTAACTTGTCGCGAAGGAAGATAAATAACGCTCCAAACTTACGCTAAATTTTTGTGAGGAAAAACTGTCATTGACCCCATTTTCAAAGGGGTCCCTTGACCTCTGACCTCACGATATGTAAATGTGTGAGGGCTTTTGTCAGAAAAATATAAAACAAAAAATGTATAAAAGATATCCGAAAAAAGTAAAAAAAAAAAAGAAGAAAAGTCAGAAAAATGTCCAGAAAATAGCCAGAAAATGTTAGGAAAAAAGTCTGAATAATGTCCAATAAAAAGTCAGAAAAAAGTCAGAAAAATACTAGCATGTCATGAAGGAGGTTAAATAACGCTCCAAACTTAGCTAAATTTTGGCGAGGAAAAACGGGCATGTCCGTTTTCAAAGGGGTCCCTTGACCTCTGACCTCCAGATCAGTGAATGTAAATGGGTTCTATGGGTACCCACGAGTCTCCCCTTTACAGACATGCCCACTTTATGATAATCACATGCAGTTTGGGGCAAGTCATAGTCAAGTCAGCACACTGACACACTGACAGCTGTTGTTGTCTGTTGGGCTGCAGTTTGCCATGTTATGATTGGAGCATATTGTTTTATGCTAAATGCAGTACCTATGAGGGTTTCTGGACAATATCTGTCATTGTTTTGTGTTAATTGATTTACAATAATAAATATATACATACATTTGCATAAAGCAGCATATTTACCCACTAACCATGTTGATGAGAGTATTAAATATTTGACAAATCTCCCTTTAAGATTAATTTTGAACAGAAAAAAAGAATGTGTGATTAAATTGATGGATCTACAGCCCTCGTCTGCATAGATCATGCACTTGCACAGAGAAAGTATATATGCAGGAACACAGGTATGAATCATGTGAAAAACCCATGAATGAATGAGTTACTCTCTGTGGAAAAGAAGAGAGGAAATCTTTAATCTTAATTTCTTCCTGTAATGATATTCTTTTTCCTCTTCCCCGATACTCAGGAAGAGTAGAGGTCAGGGAAAGGTCAGAGGTCATGCTTAGCAACACAAAAACCTCCCTGGAGCTGGTCTTGCTGAGCTACACCTCAGCAGGGTGGATTCTTGCTGACACAGGGGTTTGATTACAGGTCCTTCAGTTTAATAACAGTTTTCTAACCTACAGCACCACCTTGCTGGGCGTCGTGAGCGCATTCTGCTTTCTTTAAAGCTGTAATGTGTAACATGTAGACACATGCTCCAAACAAATAGTGGTCAGCATTTCACCTCTACTGCTGGGTTCATACAATCTAAAGTTACAGTCATCAGTTATATAAAAAACAACAACTACAAACTAACAGCATGGCAAGAACATCGGCAATAGGACGTTTCGGCGCCAATAGGACGTTTTACAAACAAATGTTATTGGCGGAACTGAGCGCGGATAGAGGCCGATGGCTGCACAGCCGCCACCAGTCATGCGTTTTGCACGGAGGCTCTTTATCTTTTATCTTTATCTTTTATAGGCTTTTTTAGGCTCCATACACAAAGTCGAGGTAGAGGGGGAGAAAAAAAAGTGATCTCTCGATTATATAACGCAACTCTATCAGCTCTTTGTCCACGATACAAGACAGAGAGAAAGGGAGGAAAAGAAGTCATTCATTGTTACTTTAACTTGCTTACCAATTTGGTGCTCTCTCTTCCAAGTAATCCAGCCACATAACCTCCTTATCCCGGGAATATGCACCAACATTAATGGTTTGCAAGAGTGGCATTAAATAATATACGAGGCGCACAGCAGAAGTAATCCTGGCCGCTCATACTGTAAGCCACAGAACAGCGCCTCGCCCAAATACAAAGAATATTTTCCAGTTATGTAATACATCAAATCACACTTCAAGATATTCTTTTACGAATTATTAAATTCGGAGTGACAAAAAACGGATTCATTAAAAACGGTGTATGCAAAAGCAGACGACAAGGCTGCTGCAGAAGTAAAGAAGTTATCAACCGATTAATCACCTATCTGCTTTTTCCTGCTCCAAACTATCGTTATTATATCAGTCGACCGCTAGTAACCATTTTTTTAATGTTTTAAATTCTGTCAGGATCTTACATGTTGCACCTTTAAGGGTTTCCTGTGGACTTTTTGACCTCTAGTAGTGTCATGGAGATGCTTTCCTATGAAAGTGTCCTCTTTTTGTTTATCTTGTGAGCTAAGTTCCTGACAATGGTTTGACAATATACCCCTGATTCACAGGTGGCAGTAACGCGCCAAGATATGCAGCAATTAGCCAAAAAGAGGGGGAAGAAAAAGACTGCAAGCCAGCAAACATGGATGTAAACTATCTGGATTTACACAGTTCACACAGTTCATTTTGGTGAGTACTGAATGTAAACAGAAGTTTTGTAATCCTCTGATGTTGATCCCTTACCTGCCTTAGCGAACACGGTGAAGTCATGATTCTATCTGAACCTCTGGAGGCAACACATTAGCAGCCATGTTGTTTTAATTGTGGTAATTCTGGGGCTTCCAGTGTGTGTAGGTGGCCTCGTGCATGTATGTGTGTGTGGAGGGAAAAGAGCTCTCTCCTCCATCTTTCAGTGCTCCAGACAACATGCAGACACGTGGGTGTGTGTTACGTCTCTTATCACCTTTACTCTGACATAATGCAGACAGTCCTGTGTGTGTGTGTGTGTGTGTGTGTGTTAGTGTGTGTGTGGGGGGGTTGGGAGGTAATTTTGGCTGTGAAAAGACATAAATAAAATCCCCCCACATGGCTGTGCGAGTTGACCGGTTGGAAAATGAAACCCTTTAAACTTAACAAGCCTCCGCGTAGCAAAATAATTGCAGATAGGCTGAATAGGTATTCCAGTGTGCTTCTTTTCTCAGGCTTTTTCAATTAGCCTGCAGATGTAACTACCTCAGCACGTCTCTGAGCTTTTTCAGCCGTTTCAGCTCCTCGTAGCTCGGAACATGCTCTTTTTCCACAATCTTGAGCCAAATCAGTAAAGGTCACCCGTGTTCACTTTTTCCTCTTTGAAAATGAGGTATAAAACAGCTCAGTTCACACTGAGGTAAAGAGTCCATGCACCAGAGAGTAATCTATTCCTTTCAGATCTTTCTTTAACGCGATAACTGCCTTTGGGTTGTGGGCCAATATTCACTGAGGAGTAAATTTAGAGAGACAGCACGGCACAGACTTCATGTTTAGCTCCACTGTTTGACCCTCTGTGAGGTTACAGGTGTGGTTCAGAGCAGTCAGAGCTAAAACTTCCTCTGAGCCGAGTCTCCATTTCCAAGTTCAAACCCTAAAGTCCCACCAAGATTAAAACCGGATGCTTGATTTGGATCAGGGAAAGTATTTTTATCTGATAAGTAAGTTTAAATATACACAGCCAGGGTTTTTAAAGTCATAAGGAAACAGCGATTGGATGGTGTATTGCTACTGTCATTTGATATATTTCTGGATGTTGAGACATAACTTCAGTAAATTGTGAGTGCCATAGAAAAATATACTGCCGTAGCTTGTGTCTACTTTATTTGTTGTAAAGTTACAGTGATGTTGTAATATTGAAAACTAGCCAGAAAGTACCAAAAGATCCTTTTTAACATGTACAAATGTTTTTATATTTGTATTTATTTGTTTGCACGTTGTCCGGTCCACATGTCAAAGTGTCCTTGAGCAAGACACTGAACCCCGAATAGCTCCCGAAGGCCGAGCCACCGGTGTGTGAATGAGTATTTAGATTAGATCTTGATGGGCATGGCAGCATCTTTCTTCTCAGTGTTTTGGTTTTTACCGTCTGCAACTTTGGTGTTTTGGTTCACTATCATTGCTCTCATCTAACGGTAGATGGACTTGTATTTATTTATTTATTTGTTAGTCTTCCGACTACTCAGAGCGCTTCACACTACATGTCAGCATTCATCCGTTCACACACATTCATACACTGATAGCAGAGGCTGGTGAAACATGAGAAAGAGCAGCCGACTTTGAAACAGCTTTTGTGTTGGTGCATTCAAGTGCTTGTGAGAAACTCAGTTGATTCCTGAACAGAAACTGCAAATTGAACTTGCTAATAGCAAACTAAATTTAAACCCACTTTGCACGGAAGATACGAAAACATACTCATTATTCTAAAACAAAACAACATGCTTTGCTTGTTATTTAAAGTGTTTTACCATGCATCGTATCATACACTAAGTGTAGGCCGGTGTGGTTTGTAGTCAAAGGGATAACATAAACACCTTCCTTTAGAGAGACACGGTGTTATTTACTGTCCTTTAGTATCGGACTGCTTATTGTAAAGATTTTGATCAATGCAAAAGAGTTACTTCACCAGGTGGCTCTCAAGTCTCAGAACCAATGTTAGTTCTCTGGTGTTTAACATCATGATATAGCCTACATGCGTACAGTATTACCTGATACGGTTTACAGGTTTACATTATGAAAATGTGACATTGTTATGTCTGTGAATGCAGCTGTAGACCATCGTATGGCAGCCCTAAGAACTTAAACCGTTGTTTAATGTTGACGCACGGCATGTTGCAGTTCATACTTCATGCCGATAGAGGTCAATAAAGGTCACAGATTGCGTGATCTTTTTTTTAATCAGAGTTAAATCATAGGCTATTTATACTGCATATGGTGGCTGATTTCCCTGAGTCTTTGTGTCACAACTATGACTCTAATTTAACCATTTATAACACAAAGCTTTTGATTGGTGGAGGTGGATGAAGGCCGGACAGAGCCAGCTCAACAAAGTCTTTTAATCAAGAAGTTCATTCAAGTTAAACTGACTGTTTAGATTTATGGGACAGATATTAATAATAACTTCTGTGCTGTTTATAATAAGTTGTCAAAATGTGAGACAGCGTCCATTTAATCCGTTAGAAATGTTTCTATTTTATTTACCTCTTCATGAAAGTAAGAGGTAAGGTAAAGTAACATTCGTCATCCAGCACGTTCTGACATCATCTGGCGTTTGTTAATTTACGAGGGGAACTAACTGTTGAACTATCAGTCGCTACGAGGCACAGATTACTGCCTCTGTGTGAAAGTCTGTTTTTACAGAGTGAAAACTCTCTTTGTCTAAGTTCCTGTTGCCTTTGGCAGGTAACACGTCTTGACTCACCGCTCTTCAAATGTCGGACCCTCTTTTACTATAACTAACACACACACACACACACACACACACACACACATAACCATGAGGAGAGCTATAAACAATAACGTACTGTATGCTTTCCTGCCTGTCAGTCTGTTATCATGATTGCGAGTTCAGTTCCAACAAAGTGACGAGAGACGGAGCTGAAGATGGATGTCTGTGGGCTTTCCAGGTTTAGTCATACTGAAGTCTGTCTTGACATGTAGAGTATGTTAGCACAACACCAGACTGTAAACACCAAGAGAAAAGATTTGTGAAAATGGAGCCGAATTAATACAATCATAACTGTTTCCACAACTAACTCCTTCTTATTCTACATCAAACAGACTGAACATGTAAAAAACACTTACCTACATGACATTAAAGGGCCAGTTTGTAGGATTTAGTGGCATCTAGCGATGTGCTTGCAGATTGCAAGCAAATGAGTACCCCTCCACTCACTCCTCTCTTTTAAGACCGCCGAGCCGCCGAGTGCAAAACCGTGGTAATGCCGTGGTATTTTGCAGGACCTTCGCCTCGCCTACTTTATGGAGCAACGAAATTCAGACGGCGGCTGGCGTTACTGTTACCTCAGTTTCACAAGCATGTTGGAGAACTACGGTGGCCTTCAGGTAATGCTGGGTACAAGCAACACTATTGGCTCACAGGCCTTGTTAGAAGTGGGAATCAAATGTCACATATCTTCCACAGAGATAAACGAAAACATTCATTTTGGACCCGCCAGAATCTTATAAAGGGCCCATATTACAAAAAAGTGAGATTTTCATGTTTTTTTTTATTATAAAGCAGCTTAAGTCCTATATAAATACTGTGAAAGTATCGAAACACTCAATCCACAGGGAAATACACACAGCCCGTATTCAGAAACTCTGCATTTGAAACAAGCTGTCAGGATTTCTGCCCATTTGTGATGTCACGAATCTACAATATTTAGACCATTACACGTTTTTAAACGTAAACATTCTAAATGTGTCCCAGTTTATTTTGTAAATAACATCAGCTGACAGGAAGTACACATGGACCCAAGCTGTTGCCAGGCAATGCAATTCTGTTGCAATTCCGTCAAAATGCGCTAAAACGGAGCGTTTCAGACAGAGGGTAAATACAGGCATATTCAGGCTGACAGTAGGAGGAAAATAACGTTTTTTTTTAACATGTAAACATATTCTAGTAGAAAAACAAAATACAAGTATGAACCTGAAAATGAGCTGATATGGGACCTTTAAAGGGACTGTTTGTAACTTCTTACACGTATAAATCTACCGGGTCGGGATCCCACGCGTGCATCGCGTGAGTCTTTGCTCCTCTGCCTGCCTGCTTGCCTTCACTCACACACTGCGCGCATTCTCGCTGTCTCGCTCCACCTCTACACGTGCATGCACGCTCACTCGCTCTGAGAATATCTAATGAGTACAGTGGACATTTGTGCAGAACTAACTGCTGCAGCTCCTCCAGACCAACAGAGGTTTCCCGTGTCTTGTGAAGAAACGTTATCGCCTCCGACCAAAACTCCGGTCGGGAGGCTGAGGCAGGAAAAGCCAACACTAGGATCAGCATTGATTCATGGAGAGACCTTCGTCTGGTCAGCTAACATTACTGCCAAGCAGCTGAAATATAGAGTGATATTGTGCTTTTAGCTGACGTGTGTCACCTCACTGTTTTGAGCGATGCTCGTTCATGTCTATGTAGAACGAGAAGAGCGTGAGCAACAGGACGCTGACTTTCGTTGACTTAACGGCCACAGATGTCGCTGTTAACAAGCATTTCTGAAAGTTACAAACAGTCCCTTTAAATGATAAAAAAGCCATACTTTTATTCAGCTCTGTGATTTTTTTTTTTTTAATATTCTTCTACATAAAAATGTTCTCAATAACACCTTTAATGATGAGTTTGTGTAACTTTCCTCCTCTGACATTAGTCTGGTTAAAGACTGAAGTTCAGCTGAGATATTTGTGTTTCACAGCAGTCTTGTTTCTTTGTGGAGCAGACAGTCTGGTAATATTTATTATAAAGCTCCACCCCATCATGATGAGGTCGCAATCATTCCCCCTCCTTCCTTCTCTCTCTCTCTCTCTCTCTCTCTGACTCTGTCTTGCCTTTCTTTCTTTACATTTCTCTGGATCTTTGCACCGGACCTGTTGTCGGATCTGAAAGGATTATTATTATTCACAGGACACAGATTGTATGCCTAGGAGCAGCACGGATGATGCGTTTTGCGCTTCAGCTGTTCAATGAAAGAAGAGACGCGCAGAAGAAGAAGAGATGGGCACCGTTCCTCCTGGACTTCCACCGACCCGGTCCGTGCTGCTCCTACCTGTAGTGTTGGTTCTGGTTCTGGTTCTGGTCCAGCTCTGTGCTGCTTTTAACCTGGACGAGGAGAACCGGGTTGTTTTCACCGGACCGAGAGGGAGTTATTTCGGCTATTCGGTGGAGTTCTTCGGAAACTCATCCAGGTAAAGACTTTATGTTGCAGCAGCATCACACAGATTCAGGCTGCTTTTGGTAAAACAGGGGGAGACAGTTTACAGCATTCTCTACAGTCCAAAACCACTACTTTATTATACTCTATAATAATACTATAGGGAGTTTATGAATGATGAGTCATGACCTCTTCAGTGGTTCCTTCAAATCTTGTGCAAGGCAAGGCAGCTGTATTTGTAGAGCACATTTCAGCAACAATTCAAAGTGCTTTACATAAACATTCAAGAACATTAAGACATAATTAAAACATTAAACATTAAATATTAGATAATAAAAACAAGCTAAAAATAAAAGCTAGGATAGAAGCTAAAATAGAATATAACACACAAGAGTAAAAGCTCTAGTGCAGTATAAGATCATTATCTGGTTAAATAAAAGGCAGCAGCAGCAAACAGGAAAGTGTTAAGCTTTGATTTAAAAGAACTCAGAGTTGGAGTTGGTCCTGCAGGTTTCTGGGAGCTTGTTCCAGATATTTGGTGCATAAAAACGGAACGCTGCTTCTGCATGTTTAGTTGTGACTCTGGGGACACTAAGCAGACCTGATCCAGATGACCTGAGAGGTCTGGATGGTTCAGAACATTGCAGAAGATCAGAAAAGTATTTGGGCCCTAAACCATTTAGTGCTTTGTAAACCAGCAGCAGGATTTTGAAATGTGGAATCACCATTTTATCCAGTCTTACCAGGTCTTTATGACTACCTTACACACAGTCACCTTAATTGATTCTCTCTTATGGCATCCTTATGATATTATACTAATACATGGTACAATAGTTGTGTCTGTGCTGCTAACAGTTCTGCAGACTCAGATTTTATATTGTACAATATCTACAGTGTAGTATCTTATACTATAAAGACATGTAGTATGTAGCAATGCATTCAGTTTAAAGTTCTTATATGAGCTTATAATAATATAAATATAGGGACTTTAATGTGTTGATGTGTTTGCACATTGTTTTATAAGTTTACTTTATATTTTCTAGACATTCAAGTAAACCTTTACAACGTTTTAAAGTTAACATTAGTCTGTGGAATATATTTCATAGTGGGGTACAAAGATAAATGCTCTCACACACACACACACACACACACACACACACACACACACACACACACACACACACACACACACACACACTGGATTCCAGCCTGAGTGTGATTGGAAACAGACACACACGAGTCTGTGTTTGATTCAGGGAGGAGGGGGTTAACCCACAGCAAAGTCAGAAATATGCTAATCTTATTCTGAGTGTATACTAAAGGGACAGTAGGGGTTTCCTGCTGGTTTTTCTGTTGACAGATGAGGAACTGCTGAGTGAGATAAAGTCAAAGATCAAACATGTTCTTCTTCCTTCTACACACAGCAGGCAGGCTCCCATCACCTGTTTTGGCTCATTGAGAAATCCCTCCTCTGGGCTCCAGTGAGGAACACACACACAGTCATAATACAGCCATAATCCAGAAGATATGAATGAAGTGTGAAGGCCGATGGCTTCATATGGTTCTCCATTAATCGGCTGCACATCTGATTTTACAAGAAATGTATACCCGGCGATCTAGTTATAGACCTTTACAAACTTGACTTTGTTCTATTCACTAGTTTTACTACTAAAGAAAATGAAAATGAAAACAAAATATACATTATATATATAGTGAGGGATAGTGGTGGAAAAAGGACTCTGACTGAAGTAAAGGTAGCAATACCGCAATGTAGAAATACTCCATTACAACAGTCCTACATTAAAAATGTATGCAAATAAAAGTAAATATAATATAAATCACCCGGGTCGGTGTCCCGTGCGTGCTCGCATGTGCGCACTCGCGTGTGGCTACGCTGTTCAGACTCAGACTCCAACACAAACTACACGGAAGCACCAAAACCTCTTGGTTGTATCTAGTGAAGCCCGTCTGTTAAACAGTGTTGGCCGCGGTCGGAGGACGCGGGGGAGACCGTAGCTTTAGTCTCCAGGACCGGAGTCTCTGCTCCTCTGCTCCTCTGCCTGCTTGCTTTCACTCAGCTCGCTCCACCTCTCACGTGCATGCGCGCACACTCCAAACTGCAGAAGACTTCGTAGCTCTTAGAATATCTAGTGGACGTTTGTGCAGAAATAACTGCTGCAGCTCCTCCAGACCAACAGAGGTTTCCCGTGTCTTGTGAAGTGACGGGGCTCCGCAGAGAGAAACGTTATCGTCTCCGACCAAAACTCCGGTGTCTCCCCTGTTCCCTCCGACCGCGGTCGGGAGGCTGAAGCAGGAAAAGCCAACACTAGGATCAGCATTGATTCATGGAGAGACCTTCGTCTGGTCAGCTAACATTACTGCCAAGCAGCTGGAATATAGAGTGATATTGTGCTTTTAGCTGACGTGTGTCGCCTCACTGTTTTGAATGATGCTCCTTCATGTCTATGTAGAGCGAGCACAAGCGTGAGCAACAGAACGCTGACTTTCGTTGACTTAACGGCCACAGGTGTCGCTTTTAACAAGACATTTCTGATTCTTACAAACAGTCCCTTTAAAACGAGACTATGTCACTTTAAAAAAAGAGAAATTCTTCCTCTTAAAAAAATTAATTCATAAGCAACACAGCGCACCTTTGCTCAGTTCAGTAGAGTCAGTTACGCTATGTTTTGTTATTTACCACCATCCTATAATTGTCACTTGTTGCCACAGTGGCTGTTGTTCAGTATTAGTCTCACTTTGAACTGAACAAACGGTTATTTAGCTCGCTAGCAGGCTCACTTAGCTCACTAACAACCAGCGGTAATGCTACCTACCTGCTACAACCACACACATCTGTTAGCATGAATCACATGGAGACACACCAAGTAATGTTCGTAGGATTTAGAAATACTGGTACTTTACTTGATTATTTACTTTTTAACTTGCAACACTGCATTGTTAAACTTTACTGCAGTTAATAAATCAGCTAATAAAATATGATGCTTTACTGTAGTTGAAAGTATCCATTAGTATAATGGAGTTCTTCTTAATTTTAATACTTGTAGTATTTCACTTCCACGGTATTGATATGACCTGATGTCTAGCTGACAGTATTCCTACAGTTAACCAGCTCACATTGAATCATAGAACAATCTGATTGATCACTTTCAGTGAATTTACGTCTGTTGAAACAGTCAAATACATTTTCAGCCAGAACACCCTCTCACAGCTGTTCACAGCTGCTTTTGCTGAGGAGCTGAGGACCTCTGTAGGATGTGTTACATCACCTGAAAGCCCCTTATAGGCTAGATGATGACAGAAATCTAGTGTATATTAGATAATAATCTGCTTCATGATAACCTGCTGGGGAGCAGCTCGTAGCGGCAGGACTGTTACTTGTTACAGAGTATTTCTACATTGTGGTATTGCTACTTTTACTTCAGTAAGTGTCTTTCTTCCACCACTATCCCTCTCTAACATCCTCAGGGGCTCACAGGGTAAAATCAATGTTGGTTTAATGAATGTAGATATGTTCCTGTGAGGAAATTGGTTAAGATTCTCTCTGTTTGCTTAACTAAGCTTCTGGCAGTTAGAGGGCATGTTGTTGAGTCATTACTGAGATGTTGATTTAGACCAATTTGTAAAGACGAAGTCCTCCTTTCCTGCAGTAGTTTTGCTGACACTGTCCAACATTTGTTTTTTGACCAAATTCATGTTATTTTGACGGCTCACAGCTGTTGAACATCTTCATGTGAATCAATCTGTTCTTGTTTTTGTGGTGGGTAAACAACGCAGCAGGAAAACGATGCTTTCCTGAATGAGATGGATGTTTTCTTTCTGCTGATGGGATGGCTTCTGCTGGTTGTCATGCCTTCGGACAATTACCACACTGTTTGGCTGTAGGGAGCCTTGTTAACAGTCGCTCCTGTTGCTCATCATGCCGTCTCTGTTCTCACTGGCTCAGCACAAGTCGAGTTTAGGAAGCAGGCTTCAAGTGTGTTGTTGCTAGAGATGGTTCAATAGTGTACATCGATGACAAACTCACTTCATGGCTCTAGGGATTGCAATGTTGGTTGGTCCACCGCTTTGTTCCAGACTGAAATATTGTGACAACAACTGGATGAATTTCCATGAATTGTTGTACAGACATTCAGAGGAGGAATCCTTCTGACTTTGGTTTGGGGATCCTCTTCCTATAGTGCCACCAGCAGGTTGACATGTTGGATTCAGAGTGAGATATCTGGACAGCTATTGGATGGATTGCAGTGAAATTTGGTGAAGATATGTATGTCCCCCCTCAGGTTGAATCCCACTCACTTTGGTGATCCCCTAACTTTTCCTCTAGCGCCACCATCAGGTAAAGGTTTGTTTGTGCAGCACTTCGGTTGATGACCAAATACCTGCAAAACTAGTGACATTCCCTCCAGCCTCACCTGCACTTTACTGACACGCTAAACTAAGATGGCAAATACTAAACCTGTGGTTAGCATGCTGATGTGACCATTTCACATCAGAGAGGCGTTAGCATGCCTGTCTTGTTACTTGCTTTTGTCACTCTCCCCTTCTGAACACACTATAACATGTATAGAATTAGTCTGTAGTATGAAACTGGGACACAGCTGTTGGAATCCTGTGACCTGATGTCAGTGAACTTCTTTATGTTTACCAAACCTGTCTGTGGACATTAAAGGCCACCAAAGGGCTTAACGCTTAACCTCACTACTTGATCAATAAAAGAGCTAATCTACTGAAAAGCTAATTGATTCAGAAAACAGCGACGCTACCGAGAAATGTAGTTAAACTAGTAACGCTGCGGCTTCTTGTAGCGCAGCTACTGCCCAACACCGTTCAAGAGTGTCTTGATCTGGTTCTTATATTGATATCAGAACCAGCTTTCATTTGGTCAATTGAGCAAATGGTCAGTCAAGAATAGTGGAGTCTACTGCAGACTATATTTTAGTGCAGCTATAATGTTTGTTAAACCAACATTGCACGTTTGACAAAAATACTACACACTAATTGAGTATTGTGTCAGATTATTGTGGGCCACCCACATATGTATGAGTTTAATGAATGTATTTACATGTTAACCAAACAGTATTGGGGTTGGGGATCTGGCTCATATGAGCATCATATCCTGTTTATTATAACAAGCCAGATAACATCTGGAGAAAGCTGAACAGGGTTAGCTGGGATACAGAGGCTCTGTTGGTTTTTATTACTGGATGTAATGGAAGGTCATATCATTACACCTCAGTGGTTCTTGACCTATTGTGTCCAGCAATGTCCAGATGTGACCCCTTGTCACATGTTTAACACGACTATATGTTGTGAGAAACTCAACCCAAGTCAATATCCTTCCTTGAATTGTTTTATTGAAATACCTTTAGAAGCCTGAAAGGGTAAAACTGTTCAGTATTATAGAGTTCTTAGAGAAAGAAAAAACTGAATTTTGTGCATAAGAAAAGTTTTGAGTAGATTATGATGCAAAGGAACAATTAAACTGAGTAAGACCTACAATTAGGATATGACTTGTTTCAGAATAATGCGGCGTTATAAATGCATTCGCTGGAGCTCATAAATCCTTTAGTCAAAATTACATGTTACATCCTTGACCTGGCCATGCCTCTAAGCCATTTCCCTGTTTGCAGATGTTCCTGTTGAACGTGAGTTAAAGGAAAGGAATCTGTGTTTCAGGTCTCAACAGAAGCATCCATCATCCCGCTGATACACATGTTGTATTGTTGGCTGTTAAGTTTTCATTACAAGTGCTTTTAATGGACTTACAAATCCACACGTGCAGAGATCACAGGGGGGGGTGGTAGTGGGTTAAAAGTCCTGAATCTTTGTAAGAGAAGGTCGGCTGAGTGGCTGTGGAGTGAGTGGTTTATACGGAAAGCTTCTCCAGCCATGTAAATATTCCTCTGGTGCTCTCCAGACATTTTGGGGGATGGGGGGAGTACAGAGTCTGTCTGATCTCTGCTAATGTCATCAGTCACCAATGTCTTAAGTTGTGCCATTCGCTCTGGGCCAGGCCTTTTTAGCAGGACTGTCTGAAAACCTTGAAAGTAGCTGATTTGTAATACGTGCTCACATATACACACACACTTGCACATGTCAATTTGCATGTGGGAGTGCATGAGTGCATGATATTCACACATACATCTTGCAGTATGTGTCTCTTGTATTTCATTGCCATCCATTCATTTCCAGGCTGAAACGTTTTGTAGATAGGCATAAATGCTTAAAGGACCAGACACACCAACCTGACATCAAATAACGAGCGGCGAGGAAGGCCGACTGTTACGTCGCCTCACGTTGCCTTTGTCTTGGCTGACAAGTTGCACTCGAACACACCGCAAAGACTACAGCCCACGGCCAGTTAGCACGTATGTTCTGCGCCTGCGTTAGAGGAAATAACTCCACACCATCAGGAGGCGGTAGTCTGTATTCATCATTCAAAAAGGGAAACTGGAAGACCGAGGACAGCGGATATACAAGCCGTTGAAATAGAATAGAATAGAAAGCTTTATTGTCATCGTAATAAATACAACGAGATTCACAGTTGCCACTTCTGGTCAGTGCTTAAAACAAATACTTGACAAGACTAAACGAGGCAGATAAAACATATAACAGGTAAAACACACACAGTTATAAAGCAAATAAAACAGGTAAAGTAGATGTAATAAATATAAACAGAAGTGTTACACTTGAGGAATAAAATAGGTAAGATATATGTAATGTAAACGGAGGTAATTGCACTTGTAAAATAGGTAGGGTAGATTTAATAAATAAAATGTAAACAAAGGTAGTTGCACGTGAGGTATATATTGCAACAAAGGATATATTGCACAGTCAAATGTATTTCACATTCAGTGTATTAATATTGCAGAGATTTATTGTTTGTTTAGTGTCCGTATGGCCTAGGGAAAGAAACTGTCTGAGTCTGGAGGTGCGGGCTTTCATTGACCTGGAGCGCCTGCCAGAGGGCAGCAGGTCAAACAGGGGATGAGCTGGGTGGGAGGAGTCTCTGAGAATAGTTGTGGACCTACTGAGGCAGCTGAAGCTGTTATGATACGTACATGAAACAAAGCAGTAGATAAAGTCTTCAGTTCCCCATCAAAAAGAGCTGTTCTGTCTGACAGCAGGGTAAAGCGGTGAAAATATTCTAATAGCGTACACTTAAACTGATATTGACCCCCCAATCCAATATTTTATATATTCTACTACTTATAATGTAAAAGGGATTTAAAGTGACAAAACCACAGAGATCATCAGCATTTTTCAGCTCATTGTTTTAGTTTTTACGGCCCACAACTTTACTGTTTTGGTTCACTCTCACGGCTCTTGTCCGCATTGTTTCCTGCAGCAGCGGACGGCTGTTTTCAGCAAACAAGCCGTGATGAACCCGTTGTTCACTACCTGCTCAGCACCAAACAGCAGACAGACACAGTCAGAGACTAGCTGGTGAGCATCTGCTCTATCAACTTTATGAGGTGATAACAAGTCAGTGTTGTGTTTACAACTTGTTGTGCTAAAATAATAAATACAGGTTTAAATCTACAGCACGATCAAATTTCATCTTCAAAGAAAACTCCATTGGTGCATGTTAATCCTAGAACTTAATTGATGCATAAATTAAAGTATTTATTGAAAATATGTCTTTTCTACTGAAGAATTCATTACATGGTTTCATGCAAAAACTACTCTGTGTTTTTGGATTCCAGTGCTGACTTTGACCTCATGCTGAGGTCGCAGAGCTTTGGCTCAACTTCATGTGACAGTATGTGAACGTTATATGAGCGTTGTTGATCACAGACAGATGTTTAACCTTCTGGGCAGCGATGCCGGACATAGTGTTGTTCCTGTGTCTAACGTTTAAAATCCTCCACCAGCGGTGATAATGACAGGGATCTGCAGAAACACAGCCACTGAGCTCATAGCTGTAAACTGGTCTTTGTACGTATATGAAACAGTTACGCTGTACCTTACAAGCCTTTAATAAACACATCGACTCTCATGAAGTGGAGCAGGGGATGATAAAGGAGAAGTCAGTCTCGGTACCACGTCTTAATGGAAGTACTTTGTGTTCCTTCTCAGTTGTTTTTATCGCTTGCTTTCTCTACAGGCTAACATAATCTGATCCCTCTCTGTCATGACTTTAGTTCTGATTAAAGCAATAGTTCAACGTTTGCTTGCTTGTTAAGAGTTAGATGACGATATTGATACCAGTCTCACGGGTAATATGAAGCTACAGTCAGGAGATGGTTAGCGTTGTTTCTACCTTTATGATACTCTCATCTAACTCACCGGCAGTGGTGGAATGCAACTAAGTATATTTACTCCAGTACTGGTCAATTTTGAGGTACTTGTACTTTACTTGAGTATTTCCATTTTCATCTACTCAATATTTCTACTCCACTATATCTCAGAGGGGAATATTGTACTTTTTACTCCACTACATTTATTTGATAACTTTAGCGACTAGTTACTTTTTACATAAAAACATATGATATGCTTTTATGACATGATGTAGTACTGTACTACTAATCTACCCAGGAGTATATAAAGTATCTAAATTGTATTTGTTGGTGATCAAAACAGAATAATATAATATTCAATAATAATAAAACACTGAGTCGTCTGCATACTGACTACTTTTACTTTTGATACTTTCAGTATATTTTGCTGATAATACTTCTGTACTTTTACTTAAGTAGCATTCTGAATTCAGGACTTTTACTTTTAATGGAGTATTTTTGACTGTGATATTTGTACTTTTACTTAAATAAAAGATCTGAGTACTTCTTCTACCACTGCTCACTGGCAAGAAAGCAAAAAATCTTTTGACAAATCCTTGTCATACGTAGGGAAAACTCAAGAGATTAAGAATCAATCACTGGCTCCAAATGAACCTTTCAGACCCTTTTCACCACTCAATTCTTTGTCCACATTCATACTTATTTCATCAGCTGTGTGTATGAGAAAACTTTATTTCACAAGACGAGTTAAATGCATTTGATTTTAGATCAAAACAAATGTTTCTTTGTGTAATCTTGGACTTTTCCTGGACACAGGCCGTCACCACAATGTAAGATTTTTTTGTTTTCCTTTCTGCTGTCTAGTATCAGCGTTTTGATCGGCGCTCCGAAGGCCAACACCAGCCAGCCCGACATCACCGAAGGAGGAGCTGTGTACTTGTGTCCCTGGAGCCAAGCCAACTGCAGCATGATCAACTTTGACAAGCAAGGTAGGGGGTCTTGTTAAATCTAAATTGACTGTCGGGCTTCTTTGTAGGTAAAAATGTGATCCGTGGAAAAAAAAGATAATTTTCCGTACATCATAATCACAGCAGCAGTTGGTAACTCACATTGTTCCAGGATATAAAAATGTCACTTTCCCCAACGGCACTGTTAAACAGTTGAGACAGGACTGTGTAGTAAACTCCCAGCTGTCTCTAACCAGCCGTAAAAAAAGGCTGAGAGAGGCATCAGGTAGCATCCCGAGTGTGCTTGACCCTGAGGTCAGAAGTGCAGATCATACAGCTCCTAATACAACACTCCTCTGTTTTGATTGAAACTAGGGATGCACCGATACCATTTTTTTTCAGACCGAGTACAAGTGCTTACATTTGGGTACTAGATACGAGTACTTCTCTGTGCCAAAGACCCTCGTTAACAGCCAGCTGGAGGGTGTGAGCGACACACGGCAGGCTGGGGAGTCCTAGGTCGGCTTGGAAAGGCTCAGGGCAAAGGTGCTTCCCGGGGCCGTGGACAAAGTGTCATCGTGAGTCATTTTAGAGTCGGACCGAATTTCAGCTACGTCGGTCATCGTTTGCCTTGCAGAGTACGGGGGGGACCGAGGACCGATAACTCGAACGGCCGTCGGCCAGTCGGATGAATTTCTGACATGTTATAAATTTTGGTCGGCCGTCCGCAGGCTCTCGCACAGTTGAAGCAGAGCCACGAGCCGATTCCTCAACGTCAATGCCTTTTTTCTACTTTGCACTTACTTCTACTCTTAGTAATCAGAGCTTAGCTATCAAGATATCAATGTACAATAGATATAGTAAAACATAGCTAGTTTACCTCCAATTCTCTCTGCAACATGGACAAGCCATACTGTCCACGTCTTCCTAGTCACCTGCGAGTCCATATAAACCGGCACCTCTTTTTTTTTTTAGACGTTTCAGCAGACAGGATGGCACAAATGATCAAGGCGGCACGTCTCTGCCTTGTTAGCATTGTGACCCGTACAGACCTCTGCTAGCAAACACATTTTACCTGCCTCGGAGCTTTCAAACAAATCTTTATTGACAACTGTCAACGGACCGTACAGTGTGAGCACATTAATCATGAGCTTTGGCTTTACATCGCAAACGATCTGCTCGTACAGTGAGAGTAGGAATTACACAACAACATCTCTAAAATGGTGCAGTGTATGCCCAGCTTCAGGTCTCCATTCGGGGACAAGGGGCTGTATTTTGCAGTGTTTTCACAGAGCTTTGATTTCCTGCTGGACTCGGGCCCAGTGTTGTGAGCGCTCTTTAATTATGGCAGAGTCATTACGGGGACAAGGACCCCAGAGGACCTGGGCTGCCCCCGGCTCTGCCAGAAAAATAATCACCTCCATCAGAAATGCAGGAAGCGATAAGGACCACCGTTTGAGGATCACAGGGTCTGACTTATCGTACGCTCTCGCATGCTGATATGGAATGGCGGTTTACACAGACTGAGGGCTGTGACTATGTAAACTCTACATACACAAATACACACCTACAACCTGTTTACAAATGCTCTCTGCAGACAGCCACTGAAACAGGACACAGATTAGAAAAAAAAACATGCAAAACCACATGTTTATCTACACACACATGCATTTACATTCAGTTGTCTTGCATTTACAGGCTTCTGGATTCACGGAGTGTTTGAGGACACAGCCCAGACTCCTTTAACCAAACAGGCACACTGAGTTGCAGCCAGGAGAGTTTAATGTCCCTACTCTGCTACAGACAGCAGGCACATATATCAGAGAATATACCACAGTGAAGCTTACACAGTTACAGGCGTATTGAAGCATGATATAAGGCGTCAGGTTCTGTTGAATTACTTTTCTAGGATGCTGAATGGCAACAAAGTCTTTCACTGTAGGTGTGATAAAAATCATGCATGTATAAGTAATAAGAAATTAGGATCTGACAGCAAACACTAACAAAACTTTATTTAGTACTTGTGCTTGATGAGGATGTGAAGAGTATTTCCATGTCGGGAACTTGTTTTACAGTGTTCCTTAGAACAGTATTTCCCAACCTGGGGTCCGGGCCCCTCTTATGAGGGGATCACAGCGGGCGCGCCAGGATTTGTCTGCTCTGAGGTTTTCAAAATTTGATTTGCTCATGTTAGGGCTGTCAAAGTGAATGCAATAATAACAAGTTAACGCAAATTAATTTTAACGCCACTAATTTATTTAACGCTCCTTGTCGTGAAGGAGGTAAATAACGCTCCAAACTTATGCTAAAGTTTGGCGAGGAAAAATTTGCATGACCCTTTTCAAATGGGTCCCTTGACCTCTGTAGCTCATGCATAACTAAAATCATAATAACACACGTACTGGACAAAAGTCTGGATACAAAACTTTTTAAAAAGATATATTTTTTTCAACTTAGTAGCAAAATATTCAGTTTCAATCCACTTTTGTTCAAAAACAACATTTTCACTGCGGTCATAAACCTATTTGCGCTCCTGCTTTATGCACCTGTATTAACTCCGCGGACTAGCAGCAATCTAACAACAACATAAATTACATTTATTTAACCACAATAACAAAAAATGTATTTCTTCTCTAACACTATTATATATATTAATACTAGTAAATCAATGAAGTTGTTACAGAAAAAGATCAGCTTTCCTCAGACACAAGTAGAGGGGGCTTTAAGGAAAATAGGTTTGGAACCACTGCCTTAGGACATAAAGGAAACCTGGCTCACCGACCTGGCTCAGACGTTTTGTGGACCAGGAATAGCAATCCAAGAAGAAATATTAACGTCTTATTTTTCCAAATTAATTATTATAAGAGAATGTTGTTGTTGTTGAAAGCAAAACTCCTGGAGGTGTTATGCTGCTGAGGCTGCAGAAGGGAAACATTTGGCAGGAAACCACACACACTCACACCTCTGGCACTCCACCCACCCCTCCCTCATCAATGTTCCTTGCCTTCGTACTGCCAGGGCCTCTTCTTAAAACAGATCCTGTCCATGAAGTACAGCCGTTTGGGTTACAGTAACAACAAGGTCCAAGTCCCCTTTGAGCTGTTTGATGTCTGCCATAGCATGGAGGATGGATTAAGACTGCAGACCCCGGGAACAGGGCCATAAAATATCCATTTAAAAAGCCAAGAACATGTGGGGAACGCTCTCAAATGAAGCCCTGACAGCACAGAATTCAAACTCCGATGACAGGGGGATCTTTGAATAAGTTAAAATAGCAACTTCTGACATCACTGAAGTTTCCAGTTTCTGAGCAAAATGTAGCAGTGATAATTATTCAGTTATTCAGTCGTAGATTATGACCTGCGTACAACTTTGTGTTATTAAATGTGTTTCCCCTCTCTATGTTCCTCTAGGTGATCGATATTTTTATATCAATGATGTGAACACTCAGGTTGAGTTCAAGTCCCATCAGTGGTTTGGAGCTACTGTGCGTTCCCATGGCAACAGCATCCTGGTAAGAATGGGTCAGGCTTGGTTGGTCTGTTCAGATACTGACATTATGCTGTGTGATGACATGCAAACAATAGTTTGTTTAATTAATCCACCGTTATTGTTGGTGCGCTAGCAGGGATTTTTTAATATGGGCGCATGGGGCCGCTTGATGGACTGTACAGGTTACTGAACATTCCCTGCTGTTTCGAGACTCTAAGTCTTGACAGACTTTCTGTGTGTAGTTACAGTTGCTAAGCTATGATCGCACAGTTGATGTTTGAGGGAGGTGTTTCTCAACTACAAAATGTGGTCATGTTCTTTTGTCACTGAGCTGTCTCTCTGTGTTTGCCAGGCTTGTGCTCCCAAGTATTACTGGAGGACCGAACATGACACACCCTTCGCCGATGTCACAGGAACCTGCTACCTCTCTGTGGACGGACTCAAAACCTTTGTGGAGTACGCCCCCTGTCGCACAGGTGAGTTACTGCAATGATAGCCAACCTCCAAACCTTAATCAAACAGACACGGAGCAACATTAGCATCCATTTGTTATCATGTTTCTGTCCACCTGATCAATGTAAGACATGTATTAAATCTCCTTTTAGCTCCGTTTTGGTCTCCATAAACTGAGACGTGCGGCAAAGGTACTGCAGGGTGAAAGGGACAGGTACATGCCTAACAAGAAGTTAGTTATTATAGTTGTACCTGCTGATTTAGCCCGCTTATCAACACAGTCAGCAGTTGGAGCTGCCTCAGTGCATGGCATTTCATTTGTCTCAAAAACTCAAGTACATAAAAACCAGGTGTGTGCATGAGATACAAGTGCACAGAACAGTATCCGCAAGCGGAAAAGCATCCTCGCGGAGGAGCATTTCTGCTCCGCTGGTGCAAAATGCGGTCTGGCGAGCACAGGCGAGCTGTGACGACTGTGACAACTGCTCTCAGCAGAGAGGTAACCCGCGAGTTGGGAAATGCTGGTTAAGGTTAGGCATTGATCTTGAATAGTTAAGGTCAGGATAAGGCGTCGGGCAGCGAGTCCCGCAAGAGTTTTTGCAAGTTTTTCAGATCAGATATCGCAATTTGCGGGTTACCTTCTAGACACGACCCTGCTCAACACTTGCCCGCTCGTCAAGTTGACTTTTTAGGCTTTGGAGGCGGAGATGGAAGAGACAGTTGTTGATGTCTCCGTTCCTTTGATTGGTCACAGTGACGTACATGAAACTTGCCTTGGCGGAGGTGTGTGCTCTCCGAGTGCACTTCTAGTTTTCATGATTGAAAACCTTTCAACGGTGGTGTGTGTATCACAAGAGAGACATCGATCACGGAGGCAATTAAAACTTTTAGCGCCCGATTGCTGCAATCTGCTTCATCTAAGAGTCATAACTCAAACACAGACATGATAAACATAGTTTTTAGATTCTGTGTGACTTACACTTCCCGAGGATATCACTCTCCAATGTCCTTCTCGAATAAACATCCATAAATCCTCTTATTACTCCAGAACTGGCCTGAGAATCAGCACAGTTTTAAATTTTCATCAGTATCAAAGTAATCCAGTGATAGCTCCATTACATTGAAGACAGGAACTGCTAATAGCATGGCAACATTATACTTCCTGTTTACATCCCCCCAAAGCCCTCAGATCATCCAAAACTTAGAGCATGATTATCCCCCAAATCAAAGTAAGTCAAGGAGTAACAATGGGAGTTATTCTTGTTGCTATCAATATTTCTTTGACATTACTCGTTACTACATTGCTCAGAATGTTTCTAACATCATGCATTTATATTCCTGGAACACTGACACCATCCATATGAATGGACAGAGGAGAGTGTGCAGATATTTGTCCTGTATTGCAAAGAACAGGACAGGAAAATGTTCTAGTTCAGGATTAGTTTTGCTGTTTTTTATTAGTTTTCTGGCATTTTTAAAGTTGGTATAAGATATGTTTGCGTTGAATTTTCAGACGACAGCTACCTGCATATCTTTTGAAGAGTGCTGCCTACAATTTAGGTCAGCTCTTAAAACTCGTCAGCTGAACCAGAGAACCAAAAGTGTTACCAGATAAAGCTACAAATTTACTCTTAAACCTTTTTTCTGTGTTTTCTTCTGTTGTTTTCAAAGTGTCTGGAATTCAGTTTTGGGTCGATGAACAATTGAAATGTGACAACAATTACACTGGAGAGTTCTGCCCTCAACAGAACAGAACGTTTAGTTTTTCTCGTTTTCATGAAACAGAACGATTATTAGTGTTTCTCATGTTTGTTGCTGTTCATTGCAGAAAGACATGGACCTGTCGGACAGGGCTATTGTCAGGGGGGATTTAGTGCCGACTTCACCAAGGTAAGAGAAACATTTGTTGGAGTTTCTGCCGGTTTCTACATAATCACATAGTTACCGTAGCTCTGTTTTGGTTGATGTAAGCAGCGGGGATTTGTACACCGGCTCTGCAGAGTTTGTTTGAAACTCATGATGCAACTGTTGTGTGTTACAGGACGGGAGGGTTGTGCTTGGAGGACCGGGCAGCTTTTACTGGCAAGGTGAGCTCACAGGAATGTGGAGCAGCGTGGATCTTTAGATAGATATCTCCCAATAGAGATTGTTCCTCTGAATGAGACATAAAATCAATCCACCATCTTTGTCTTTCAACAAACCTCAGGAGTTCAAAAGTCACATGTCTTATTTTAACCTCTGACCTTTAACCTTTTGCTACCCGTCCATCCCATAGGTCAGCTGATCTCAGCCACCACAGAGGAGATTGTGAAGGCCTACTACCCCTCGTACTTTCTGCTGTCGGTCGCCGGGCAGATTCAGACACGACAGGTGCAGGGGAGCTATGACGACAGTTACCTGGGTGAGGAAGTACTCTTGAGGCAATTACGATTATTAAAATGAGATTTATTATTTATATAAATGTACTAACCCTAACTGTACAGCTACTGATACAACAAACACTACTACTACTACTACTACTACTACCTCTGTCGTCAGACTGCAACTACTTGTGTGTTATCCCCCGAACTGTTACACACTGTTCCTTTAATATCTGAGGTGTTAGTGACCCCATGACCTTTTGTCTACCCACCATGAGGTCCACATTTTGGCCAGGAAACACCTTTTTTTAAATCAGTTTGATATGGATTTCTACTGTTCGGTCTCTAGATGATTAGAACCCTTTGACCTTTCCTCTTGTGCCACCATCAGGACAAAATTTAAAACAATCGAACTGGCTTTCTAAATTTCTCTCATCACATTCGTACTCCCCGGAGGAAGAATTCTTTCCATTTTGGACACGTCATGATCTTTCCACGAACACCACCCTCATATCAAATCGTCAACTTTGTACACAGAAAACTGAAAAACAACTGTTGGAATGCAATAGCTTTGCTGGTGATATTCAGCCTCTTGAACTTTCCTCTTGTTCCACTCTCATGACTCATGACATGACTCAATCTACTGAGCACAATCATGCTCTCACAGGGAAATAAATGTATGATTATTACAACTCGATGGCCCTTTCTGTAGTGCTACCCTCAGGACAAACGTTTTGCTTCTTTTTTTTTGCCCCACTTTAAGTAGCAAAGTTGACACTCTGTCATTAACTTCTTCCAAACATTCACATTGTGGGGCCTTTTAGGGCCACACTATAGCGAAGTACTGTAGGGTGTAGGGGGAAGTAGATTGAAGTTGTTGCAGGTACTAATAGGCTACCCCACCTTCATCGCTTGATATTGTTCTCCTCCCACCCCCAGCGTCATCATCCCTGAACACACGATTCAACGCCTGTATGGTGTAGAAAGAAATCAGAAACATTTGACATCATGTATAGCTAATTATTCATTTAAATGGTGAAAGTGCTGCAGAATCATTTGTAAATTTTTCAAGTTTTGAGTTGTTCCAAATTAAGGGGGCACTCACGTGAATTTTACCAGCCGGGAACTCGTATTTACGATTATTCCAACAACACATGAATGCAGCACAAATGCCTTCTCTCCATTGTTAATGAAAGTGAAACAGCATTGCCACATGCGTCAACACATGGAGCTGTGATTAGGGATATTTGATACACCACAGCGTTGTACTGGCAGGGATACGTAGCCTACAGTAGTGCAAAGATGCCGTTTCTATGGTTGCCACACATAGCGCCTGCCCTTTACTCACGGAGCATGAGGAGCGCAGTCACACCTCGCGGATCCAAGCGAGTACGCAGGCGGGGTGTCGCTCCCCGTCTGAAAAGACCTTAATGTACAAACAAACAGGCAAACCAAACCAAAAACATAACCTCCCTGTCGGAGGTAACTAACTGTATGTTAACCTGATGTTAGCAGATGTGTTTTCTTGTTGGAAATGCAATCGTGACAGGTTGTATGTGGGTTTTTGGCAGGTAGCTGCTGTCCCTTCTACCTACCGGCACTGAATCTTTTAGTGGTACCGAGTAACAGACCATACCGGCCTCCTTTCAGCCCTGGTGACCCCCCTTCCAGGTGGCTGAGGAATATTTGTGTTATAAGATTTGTTTTGGCACGTGACACCCCTCCTCTTCCAGTCTTTGTTACCCACAATATATTAGATTTTAAAAGTACCCCATCGATTTAGCATCGCACTTCAATAAAGTTAAATCTGGTGCCTATATTACCCGCAATGCACCTCAACTGCTGGCAGTTTTGGATGTGGACTTAGAAAGAAGAGAGCTTACCAGCCACCTTTGGCCCGCTCTTCTTGAGGCTAGCGGCTCAAGGCTACATTAGCCGCTGCATAATGCACCTGAATCTCTGACCGAACTGGCGGTGGTTGAGTTGCATTGTGGGTAGTGTAGGCGCCAGGTTTTGACAAGCAAGATTATTCCATTGTGAATAAGACACTGTTATAGACATTGGAAAATGTTATAAGTAATACTCTTTTACAGTTGATGATCAAATGATGCCAATCACCGCCAATGTGTGAAGGCTTTTAATTTTACTGGTAACTACAACTAAAATACACTAGTGCTGCAGTAGGCCTACATCATTTATAATAATCATCATTATAACGAACTCCAAGTTCAAACATATTCGTATAACTTGTAATTTCAGTGTGATACAGTATCATGTATCCGTCATTTCCAACCTCAGCTGTTTCCTCTCATTCACACTCTTATTGTTTTCTTCATTTCTCCTGCAGGTTACTCTGTGGCTGGTGGCGAGTTCAGTGGGGATGATGAGGAAGGTGAGGGTCATATTTACAGTACGGAGAGCTGAAATGCATGGCTGAGTACAGGGTTTGCTGACCCCCACCCCGACCTCTGTCAAATATTGAACTGCTCGGTCTCAACACACATGATTGTGTTGTGATGGGAACGGATTACTAAGTCTTTCAGGAAGCAGGAACTCTTAGAGACCCAAAGAATCATTGTTGCTTGGTCACAACAGTTCTTAGTTATCAGTGTTGTTTTGAAATGACTCCTCCTCACCTTCTGATTTCCTTGTCGCAGATTTCATCACAGGAGTTCCAAAAGGACTCATGCTGTATGGTGTAGTAAGGACTCCCCACATTTTCATTTAACACCATTTTACAGTGCAAACAGTCTACAAAACATAAACGTATACATGCAGTATACTAATGACTTTTGTCTGTTTCGATATAGGTGTCCATATTAAACGGAAGGGATCTGACGTCTCTGCTCAACCTGACAGGGGAGCAGGTATGTGCACATCTGGCTGGGGGGATTTTCTGTAATAGCCTGGCTCCTATTCTCTTATGTGGGTACACTTTTAAAGTCACATGTGTTAAAGGAGGGCTGGAGATGAAGGAATTTGCCCCGTGGAGAGGAGGCCTATACCGGTGTCAGAGGTCGAGCTTACAGTACGCACAGCTCATGGTTTCTAAAAGCTGGAAATCAAACCCAGAAACTGCAGACCAGGATTGTGTTCACGTCATAGAAACAGAATAGGAGTAGAACAGACATTGAAGTGCTTTCTGTGGTCATTTGACTAGAACAAAAGAAAATGGTTGTTGTTGTTGTTAGTCCGGGAGACCGCCCATTGTTCCGACGACCCATTGTTCCGACAGCCCATTGCTACGAAAATGCACACACTCCGTGCAACAAACCATGACATCATCTGACCTTCTGACTGTATTGAGTCAGCATGTGATGTTGAAATGGAAAGTCCTGAAGAGTGACAGCATTTGTCAGTAAGACACTAGCTGAGCATTTAGTCATATTTCTTAAAAAATATAACCCACAGATTTAAAAAAAAAAATTTAAAAATTATTTTTAAAACAAAATGTCACCAACTCCCCCACTGTAACTGAAAATAGCTTTCTGACTCATCTAGCAGTGTGGTTGCAACCAACCCCTCCGCTCACTCCTCTCTTTCCAAGACTGTGGTACCGTGAGCTGCAGAGTGCAATACTGTGGTAACGCCGTTCGCCTCGCTCAGAGGCACCGCGGTTTTGCACTCTGCGGCGAACGTTACCGCAGTTTCACAAACTACGGTGGCCTTCAGGTAACGTAAAAACGTGAAAGGCTCTCCCTAGCTAGTGTCTGGTTTGTCCGTTCTGGGCGACTGTAGAAACATGGCAGATGACCCGCTCTCTATGTAGATATGAAGGGCTCATTCTAAGCTAACGAAAACACGATTCTTAGTTTCAGGTTATTATACAATAAAGAAAAGATTATAGAATTATGAATATTATTATTATTATCCATTTCTGCTAACAGATCCCCCAAAATGTTACACACTGTTCCTTTAACAGAATTTCCAGAAAGTTGGCAAAACAAATAGCAAATTAACGTTTTCATCCACTACTGTCATGTGAATATTAGCAGTTGGACACGTAAGGGATAATGTACAGCGAGCCGGTCATTGTTGTTAAATAAATCCCGACAGGGTGATCCTGTGGACCTCGATGTAAACCCTGAAGGGGTTTATTTCACAACAATGACCCGCTAGCTGTACATTATCGTGCTTATTACACAGCTACTTATTTAAGAAGTCAATAATTTGACACAAAAATGGTCCGCCAGAGTCCGACATCAGAACTGCGTCCATAGCAACGATCTCTTATACATAGCAACGGTCTGCTATAAAGAACTAACAGACAGTAGAACGGTGTGATTGATCAATCAGAATCACATAATCAACAAAGCTGTGTAATAAGGAAAGATAAATAGTTGCTGGCGCTAATTCTCCAGTTGAGTTCCATTAAAACACTACAGAAGAATAGGGTGCAATGACATGCTCCAAATGGATCAATTTCTGATTAAGGCATGTGGGAAATGCTGATATTATTCTGATTTTAGGAGCATTCTTTGGACATCTATACAGCGCATTCAGAATATACATCTCAATTGGGGATTTTACTACAGTTTGTGACACATGGACTCTTGCCTGTTTACGGCGTCAGTGTCTGTTCTCGTGCATAGTCGTAATAAGAATAGCTTGAAGAACGTAGGTTGCGTTCCAAATGGCATACTTTTTTATTTTTAGTACATACTGCAGCTGCAAAGAACGCACTGTTGCATGCAGTACACATTCAAATTGGGACATACTACTTCTTCTTAACATTGCGCCTTGAACTCAGACCCTCTTGCTCATATATCCAATATATGTGATATCATGGCTAAACCATGGGGGAACTGACTTATCAGTTACTTTTTTTGTGTAGTTTCACAAGGCTTAGTTGTGTAGGTATTGCATGATGTAATGGCATGTGACTGTGTCCACATGGGAAAGTGTGTGTGTGTCTCTTCAGTGTGGGAGGTCATCAGTGACTCTCAGAGGTGTCAGGCTCAGGGCGGAGGGCGCTGAGTAAACTGTTAAGTCATAGCGAGAGTGATCTGAGGTAAACTCCTGGCTGACGGACTCTCTGCTCTCTGTGGGTGAACGCTGGTCCCTCTGTGGGTGCTGTGGGACTGTGTAGTCAAAGTCAGCTGCAAAAACACACCGGAGGGTATTTGTACAAGAGGCCCTGTTGTTTGTTGAATTAAACCTCAAATTGTGTCATTTGTTATGCCAGTAAACTCTATTTTCTCCGTTCAGCCATGTTTCATTTGCTTAACAACTCCTGTTGTGTCCAAAATTGCAGACTTTATACTTGTTTATACTTGTTTATACTTGTTTATACTTGTTTATACTTGTTACTGGGTTGGGCGATATGATGATGATATTTATGAGACAATAGAAATGTGTCAGGCATCAGGGATTTTGCTGTCTGGAGGTATCAGACCATTATGGGGAGAGTAGTAGGGCTGCTCTGGTTCTATTCTATATGATACAGTATATTCATTTCTTGTATGCTTGATTTTGCTGACCAATCACTAGAGACCAACGTATCCTCCTGAATCATACGGCATTTTAAATCGACTCAGATGCATGGCCACTGGTCTTGCCGGGGTTTTAAGAGCGGGGCGGATGTCGGATGACATTAAGAAGTCATGCTATCTACTTTAGTCCGTTAGTCTCGCCCCTGGCACTGATTGGCTAACTGTTAGTCTCCCCTCCCCCCCCCCCCACGATGCTCATTACTTTTTAACCAAGAAACTGCTGTTTCATGCCACGATGCAGGACGAATCAGTCAACTCAAACTCGGTGGAGTGGGCGGATTCAAAGGATCATAGCAATAAAATAGGAGTAGAAGTTGAACTGTTTGCTGTGGTGATTTGATTAGTGCAAAACAAAATGAGGATTGTTGTTATGGTGACAACAGAACACACGTCAGTGGGGCCGTAAAATGTGAAGTCACAGCGCAGCTCGCCACGAAGAGAACGGACGCAGCTCCCGGAGGCCAGTCTCCCACAAAACCGAACAAAGTAGTCACTCTGGTGATAGCAATGTGCCTTCCTCTACTGTGTGGATGAAGCATTAAGTTGTTAAATGTGACTCATTTACTCTCTGTGCTTCGTAACGTTACTACTCCTCTGCTCATTTAGTCGTTACTGCAAAACCTCACCTCAGAGTCCGCGACTTGCCACAAGTCAGTTTAGTTTATACGTAAATCAGCCTGATACAACGGCTGTCGGCCATCCTGCTGCGTTGATTTGAATGGGAATTTCCGTTCTACTCCTAATTCTAATGCTATGGTCTGGACCCAGGCAACGATCTCACCTCACCTCAGATGAACATTCCCGGTGGTTCAGCTCTACAGGAAGTGTTGATCATATTTCTAAGAGTGTGAATGTATCTGGCATATCGGTGCTCCTACAGTGAATTTGAACTTTCCCGAGCCTCGGTTTGTTGATGTGAGCTGTTTTGCACGTGTGATGCAGGAAGACAACCCCAATATCCAGTCTTGTTTTTCACAAGGGTCTCCACACTCGTTTTTCTGCGTATAGCTACTAATCACTTTGAAGTGAGAGTCACCCGAGAATGTAACGTGAACCTAATTTATCATACGTGGTATGAAATTAAACCGGAAAAACCCAAGCCCCATGAGTTTTCTCTCTGAGTGAGTTCTTAAAGCAGTTTGAGGACCCCCTACCTCTCCTCGAGCTCACAGAAGCTCTAACGCTGAGCTCCATGAAAAGGGAGAGGAGGAGACCCCAGGGCATTGTGGGATTGAGAGATTGAAGAGGAAAGCTTCTGGGGGTGGTGGTGGAAGGTACAAAAAAGAGAGAGAGAAAGAAAATGAAAGAAAAGAAAGGGATCTACGCACCGTGGTGTGATTACAGGCTAACTGGGTCTTGTTTGTAATGCGTTCCAGATGGGGTCCTACTTCGGCTACGCAGTGGCAGCCACCGACATCAACAACGATGGGTGAGTGGATGGAGTGACGGTGAGACATGTGATGGCAAAAAAATGGGGAAAGGGTGACAAAATGAAATGAAATGACAGAGAACGGAAAAGTGAGCTAAAACAAGAGACTAAAGGTAAAGCATGAGGTCACTGAAACGGAGACAACGGGGACTTTTTGGAAGTTTCCCATGCTGCAGTTCAGTGATCCGGTCACTCTCTAATGTGTCAGGAACATTTCTGAAAATACTCTCATTCTGTCTGTAGTTCCTCTCAGTATACAGTTCTCATTCGGTCAGTTTCACTTCCCTTTCACTGGCAGAGGCACACAATTCAAAGAAATGACTATTTATCATCTGAATGAACTGATTCTGAGCGTGGTATGTACAGTACATCGCAGTCATTCAAAGTGTATTTGATTTGAAAATGCTCACTGGGAGTTGTACTTTATATGCTTTTATTCAGTCTTTATTATATTGCTATTAATTTAGTATCAGAGTCAGATTGACACACATTATTTTTAGCCACTTTTAACATTCTGAATTGGTCAACTTTCATAGCTCCTTTTCTCTGTTTCAACCATGATGTTGAAATGTACCTTAAAGGGAGATTTGTCAAGTATTTAATACTCTTATCAACATGGGAGTGGGAAAATACGCTGCTTTATGCAAAACGTATGTATATATTTATTATTGGAAATCAATTAACAACACAAAACAATGACAGATATTGATCCAGAAACCCTCACAGGTACTGCATTTAGCATAAAACAATATGCTCAAATCATAACATGGCAAACTGCAGCCCAACAGGCAACAACAGCTGTCAGTGTGTCAGTGTGCTGACTTGACTATGACTTGCCCCAAACTGCATGTGATTATCATAAAGTGGGCATGTCTGTAAAGGGGAGACTCGTGGGTATCCAGAAAACACATTTTCAAAAACAAAACGCGTTATTATCGCGTTAACTTTGACAGCCCTAATTTGGGGTTTCTACTAGAACATGTTTACACGCTTTAACGTTCAAAACACACAGTATTTTTCTCGTACTGTCCGTCTGAATATACCTGTATTCACCCTCTGTCTGAAACGCCCCGTTTTAGTGCCTAAATTGGCTTGTGAGAAAGAAATAGTGCACGTTTGCAAAGGTAGTTCTGAAGCTGTGGGCGATATGTTCTAATGAGCCTGCATGTGACATAGGAAGGGGAGTTACATCTGACTGGCTTGTTGAATCACATGTTTTCTGATCTAGACAGCCCACAAAAAACTGACTGGGTTGTCTTATTTCACAGTTTGTGGGTTGGTAGAAACTCCAGATACTCAAACGTTTGAGCATTAGCACTGAAAAAGTGAGCTTTTCATGATATGTCCCCTTTAAGTTATCACAGATACCAATTTGATCTGTCTGTATGAAGGAAAGTTGTATAAAATGACACAAGAAATATAGAATATTTCCTTTTGAGTCATGTGGTTGAGTATCTCACTCAGTGTAAACATCATATAGCTTTAATGAAGAGCGGAACATTGCTAAACTAAGATGATTTTTCCAACATTAAAGTTGCTAAAGGGGAAATACTAAAGTCTTGTTTCTTTATCTGTCTTCTCCTTATTTGTCTCCTGCCTTTGCTCGCCTCCCTCAGTTTGGACGACCTGGTGGTGGGAGCTCCAATGTTCATGCGTCGAGGGGTCAATGGGCGTCTGGAGGAGCTGGGTAAGGTGTACGTGTACCTCCAGAGAGGCCCTCTGCTGCTGGAGCCGAGCCAATCCCACCTCCTGGGTCAACAGGCCTTCAGCCGGTTCGGCACCTCGCTGGCTCCGCTGGGTGATCTCAATCAGGATGGATTCAACGGTAGGTGTGCTACTGCATACACAGTGTGGGTTAATATGCTCCAATCATAACATGTCAAACTGCAGCCCAACAGGCAACAGCAGCTGTCAGTGTGTCAGTGTGCTGACTTGACTATGACTTGCCCCAAACTGCATGTGATTATCATAAAGTGGGCATGTCTGTAAAGGGGAGACTCGTGGGTACCCATAGAACTCATTTACATTCACACATCTGGAGGTCAGAGGTCAAGGGACCCCTTTGAAAATGGCCATGACAGTTTTTCCTCGACAAAATGTAGCGTAAGTTTGGAGCGTTATTTAACCTCCTTCTAGTACGACATGGTTGGTACCAGTGGATTCCTTAGGTTTTTCTAGTTTCATATGATACCAGTATCTTCTCTCTAGCTTTCAAACCGAGCCCGCTACAATCATAAAATTGAAAGTTGCTTTAATGCGTTAAAGAAATTAGTGGCGTTAAAACGAATTTGAGTTAACGAGTCGTTATCTTGTTGAGTTTGACAGCCGTAAAAATGTGATAAATGACTGAATCAATGATCAAAATGCTTTTTGATTCATGTTTAGGGCGCTCGTTTAGCTCAGATACTATTCTAAATGTCAAAGATATCTTTCTATCTCAACACCCACTGATTTACTGACAGAGTCTGTGTTTTATTCATTCAAACATGATTCAGCCAAAGTCTAAAGAAGCTAATCTCCATAAAACAAAACAAAACACCACAAAATAATCTGTGACTTTTTTCTTTACTGGCCCACAAAACCACCGGTCCTACCCTGGCCTGTGGCAGCTGTTTTTTTGATCTGGTAATTTAAGTACATAGTGCTGGACTCGCTGTAAGCTGCTCTGCATGGAGCTAAAGTGTAGATGTACATACATATATAGGTTATATATACAGTAAACATGAGATTGTTCACATAGTGTGTTCTTGCTGTTTACAATCAGACGTGGCCATCGGCTGCCCCTACGGAGGAGAAGACCAGCACGGATTGGTTCTCATTTATAACGGTCACGCCGGAGGACTGATGGACACGCCCACTCAGACTCTCTCTGGCCAATGGGCTTCTAGCTCTTTCCCAGCCAGCTTTGGCTTCTCCCTGCGAGGAAACAGAGATCTGGATCAAAACGGCTATCCAGGTAAAATAGTCCACCGCCGCCGCCGCCGCCACCAGGCGTCTGTTATCCTCTTCTCTGATGGCTTCGTTTAACTCACCTTCCCTTCTTGCAGATCTGATTGTTGGTGCTTTTGGGGTCGATAAAGCAGTGTTATACAGGTATGTTAAAGCATGTATGAGTGTAGAAACAAATATATAGACCCTTCTTTTTTATTATTATATATGGAAGCCCTAAATGGACGTGATTCAAACTTTTTTTGTAATACCGTCTCAAGATCACAAGTCTTGTTATCTCAAGATAACAAGATTATTAACTCGTTATCACGATCAAACAAAAGGTTGTTTTCTTCTATTAATTATAATGTTTGAGTCAAATCAGTCGACGGTAAATGCATTCAAACGGCTCAGATCCAGCTGACAGCGTGGATGTAAACATCCTGACAGTGATGGACTGTGTATAAGCAGTGGACGTAGTCACCGTGACGCCACCGTGACGCCACCCATGGCATTTCGGCCGTCACCATCTTGGTTTTTGGCCATCGTCATGTTGGCTATTTGCAACCAGAAGTGACACGAGAGGATGGAGCTTAGTACAACCGCTAACTTCACCAAGTCCATCACTGTCAGGATGTATACATGCATCCACGCTGTCAGCTCGATCTGAGCCGTTTGAATGCATTTACCGTCGGCTGATTTGACCCAAACATTATAAATAATAAAAGAAGACAACCTTTTGTTTTCTCGGGATAATGGGTTAATTATCTCATTATTTCAAATGGACGTGGCTTATATGGATAGATCTCGTCTGGACCCACAAAATCCAGGGGAAAAAAATGTTATTGAGACTTTCGGTTCAAAGTTACAGACCTAAAGTAAAGTTCATTGTTATAGCGCCTCCGTCTGGCCAATCTGCACCACATTCGACACTATACTCACTGGGGTCCTGAGCTATAGACCCGCCAAGTGTGATGTAGATCGGATGGGTGGTTCTCTAGATATGTGAATAACACACAGAGGGACAGACAAACAGAGAATCCTTGCTTTGTAGTTAGATAATTAACTCGTGATCTTGAGATAACGGTATTAAAAAAATGTTTGAATCTTGTCCATTTCGGGCTTCCGTACTTATTCTTTCATGGTGTCTCTCTTCAATCAGGGCTCGGCCGATAGTGAGTGCCGGTGCGTCTCTTACTGTGCAGCCCACCATGTTCAACCAGGAGGAGAAGACCTGTGAGCTGATCACAGCCAATGAAACCATTTCTGTGTCTTGGTATGAACTTCAACTATTATCCTTATAAAAAGTTTGTCTCCACTTCTATCTTAATAGGAAGATTATACACCGTCTGATCCAACATGCAGTGTTTGTCATCGTAGCGGAAATTTCTTTAATACTTTAACAAAAAGCTTCAGACTTTACGAGTAGTTAAAGAGCTCTCTGACAACAGAACATGGAAAGTCTTGCAAACGTTATGTAACGCACATCTTAGTTCAGTTTCAGCTCTCCAAACTTCACCTCACGAGAATGTCAAATGACTTCATGTTTGCCAGTTTCCTGTCCAAGCTGCTCTGAACTACAGTATTCTTAGATCCAGTGAGAAAGAAAAAAGGGGAAATTCATCCTGTTTTGAATCTCAATGACGCTCTTTCCACAAGTTCAGGTTAACCATCGTATTAAATGTGGAACATTTTTAGACTGCCGTGAGAGGCGTTTGCCAGACTTGGCTGGTGTTTTAGTGTCTGCCCTGAAGGTTGATACAAGTAAGACTTGTTTTCCTGTTTATTGGTGTTTTTGCTGCCGTGGTGACAAAAAGGAGATGAAGGCAGCGGAGAAGAGGAAGCGGGAGAAAGGTGGAGTCGTTTTATGGAAAGATGGCACGGTGCAGAGAGGGTTGAGTTATTAATATTGAAAAGGTTGGAAAAGGGTTGTAACTTTCTAGAAATGAATGAGACATTGTTTGGCATCAACTGGACTCCTTACGCAGCACATGAGGTGTCCCCTCCCTTCATGTGACCACACACATTTTTACATGCATGCGTCGACTGATTTTTTTATGTCCCCGCGCCGGCGACAGAGGCATTATGTTTTTGGGTTGTTCGTCTCTCCGCCTGGACCATATTTGTGAACGTGATATCTCAGGTGCTCAAAGGTCAAAGGTCAAGGTTAGTGTGATCTCACAACCGTCCAATTCCCGTGAATCCATTCCATTCAATTGTCAAGCAAATTTTAAGCAAACTTTTGAAATGTCACAAAAAAAAAAATACAAACTAGGAGCGCTACCACCAACTGGTTCGGAGCAAATAACTCGGCTGCAGCGTAGTTTTATCAGAAGTTGACGCTATAGGCTCCGCATGTCAGCTAGTATTGGTCATGTTTCATGTTGTCCAGAGACGAAGACATTATAAATATATATCCGAGAAGACGCCGACAGCAGAAACAGCTGATCAGTCATTTATAATTATTATAAAACGGTCACTATATCGTGACAGTAGTACATGAAACAGGTAACCTGAAAAAAATCATGTGTCCTCTGTGTCCTCCGGTGTCCTCCGGTGCTCCTAACGGCATCTGCAAGATTTCACAGACCGGAGGAAAACAAGCAGTAAGAGCTGATCTGAGGTCTGCTGTCCAGCTGCCGTCTATGAGAGCCGGCTGTCAATCACTCGCGAACTCCGACCAAACGGTTAAACTAGGCAGCGCTGATCAAATATGAATCAATATTCTGTTACGTTAATGCCTATAAAAGTTTGTGACGCTGCCGCCATTTGGAAATCTGGTGAAGGAATGCCAAGTTCTGGTCACATGACCGGAGCACAGCCAATAGGAACTCTCTCTCAATGAAATGACCTGTGATTGGTCAAAGTCTCCCGTCACGGGCTAGATGTTCTAAAGTCTGAAAACAGAGCCATGAGGAGGAACAGAAGTCTAGTTTTCTCTCAGAACACTTGAATTACAATATGCTGAAAGGTTATTATGGGATTTTTGCCCAATGATGCCAAAATATACTGACTACTGAAGCTTTAAATGAAAAAAAGTTGTGTCTAGAAGGTAACCCCCAAACTGTGAAAACTTGCAAGAACTTTGGCGAGACGACCTATCCTAACCCTAACCACTCGAGGTCAATGCCTAACCTTAACTATCTCGTGAGGGTTTCGCTCTTCGTTCTTTACCCTTAAAACACGACCATAAAAAAATGATGTACAGATGTACCTCAGATCAGTGTAAACACATCTGTATAAGCTCAGTGTTAATTCTTTTTTTTTTTCTCCATATTTTTGTCTGTGTTCAACCTCCAGTGTCAGCATCAGTTTCTGCCTGCTGGCTAATGGGAAGCACCTCCCCTCTCAACTAGGTGAGGCACGCACACACACACACACACACGCACACACACGCACACACACACAGATGGTCCCTATTACCTCGCTTTCTTTGTGTAGCCACAAGAATGCTGGACTTCACTGTGGTCAATTTGGCAGTTAAGATGGAGATAAAAGAGCGATCGCGTAAACACAGGGTAACTTGGTGGGCTCCGGCAGTTTAGAAAAGTGTGTGTGTTTACTTTAAGTGCATGGGTGTGTATTGTCTGTGTTCTCTGTGTAGTTGTTGTCATGTGGGCCACAGAAATGCCCTCTTTCTGTATACTGTACGGAGAGCAAAGTAGCACATGAAGGCGCTTTACCGCAATAATGTTTACCACTGTATGAGTGTGCATTTACATTTACATTTACATTTAATATGTCTGTGCAAATATGTGTTTGTTATGGCTGTTTTCACACAGCCATATATGTAGACGTACAGACGACATGCATGTTCACGGTTTTCTCACTGTGTGTGTGTATATTTTGAAGGCTTTGTGGTGGAGGTTCAGTTGGACAGTGTGAAGCAGAACCAGAAGGAATCCATCAGGAGGACCTTGTTCCTCGATAGCCAGCAGCCCAGTCTGCTGAAGACCCTCAGCCTCGCCAACGGAGAACGCTCGTGCCACGACACCAAGATCTATCTGCGGGTCAGTCTGTCTCTCAAACCTACATTTTTTTCCATTAATTTCTGTCATTTCTGTCATGCTGAAGAAGAAGAAGTAGGGCTCTCAAAGTTAACGTGATAATAACACGTTAATGCACCTTTAAATTTTTTCTTTAGAGTGGAGATCCTGGTATCATATGAAACTAGAAAACCTGATGAATCCATCAGTACCAACCATGTCATGCTAGCTTGTCGCGAAGGAAGATAAATAAGGCTGCAAACTTATGCAAAATTTTGGCGAGGAAAAACTGTCATGGCCATTTCCAAAGGGGTCCCTTGACCTCTGACCTCCAGATCAGTGAATGTAAATGGGTTCTATGGGTACCCACGAGTCTCCCCTTTACAGACATGCCCACTTTATGATCATCACATGCAGTTTGGGGGCAAGTCATAGTCAAGTCAGCACACTGACACACTGACAGCTGTTGTTGCCTGTTGGGCTGCAGTTTGCCATGTTATGATTGGAGCATATTGTTTTATGCTAAATGCAGTACCTGTGAGGGTTTCTGGACAATATCTGTCATTGTTTTGTATTGATAATTGATTTCTAATAATATATATACGCATATTTGCACAAAACAAGCCTATTTCACCCACTCCCATGTTAATAAGAGTATTAAATACTTGATAAATCTCCCTTTAAGGTACATTTTGAACAGATAAAAAAATTTAAGATTAATTATGGACAATCATGCGATTAATCACGATTAAATATTTAAATCGAATGATGGCCCTATTTAAAAGTATTGTGCACTAACTATTTCTCAGTCTCAACACCTTTTATATGTTTCACAAATTCTCCGGCTCTTAATCTTGGCCGTCAGGAGCCCCGCCGGTTGTCATCTGAGCCATCTAATCAGAGTCTATGTTGCACCTGCAGCACCAGGTGAATGTAATTAAGTCGCCGGTAGGACAGAGGTTAAAGTCATTTCCTTATAGACGGGGGCTTGATGTTGCTGTTTGAAGTGCCATTTGAGGGGGGAAACTAGTACAGTACCAATCTTCTCATCACTCAGTGGGGACCTGATCAAAGTGAATGCCTGCCAGAAACACTTAAGTCATATGTGTACGTTCATTGTAAGGACATAATGATCAGAGCACTTAGCTCTTTGACAGGATAAGAGATGGTTGGAAACTGCCAGTCAACACGTATCTGTTTGTACACCTTTTCTTCCTTCTACTCTTTCTTCATCATCGTGGCTGGTTAAACAGAATTCATGTCACATTTTAGAGAAACTTAAACCGGACTAAATCCTACATTTAGGCCAATAACATCTGCTTTTGATTTTGTATAATGTGACAGCTTGTACATTTACTTGGAAGAGGGTTTCACTATAATCTGCGCTTAAAGGCTGGAAAATTCCTACACTAACGACAGATTTCTAACCATCTTTCACTCCTCATCGGAAGCGTCAGAATATTAAGAACAGACATTAATACACCAGACAGATGTCAGTCAGTTCTTGGAGACAACACATGGATCTGTGTGGTCCACATCAGTTACTCACATAGTTGCATCTTTCCTCTGTTGCAGGCTGAAGATGAGTTTCGGGATAAACTCTCTCCCATTTTCATCAGCCTTAACTTCAGTCTGGATCCTCAAGCCTCAGTGGACCAGCATGGCCTCAGACCAGTCCTGAATTATGACACAGAGCAGCGTATACAGCAGAAGGTATGTATATGAGCTCATGATGCAAAATAACTCCGTAGCCACGTAAAGAGTCACGCAGTACAGTTTAAAAACATTTCAGATTCAAGTTCAGGTGTTGCTATTTTTACATTTACAGTGTACGCTGCTTGAACATGATGTGCAATAAATGCATGTCAGAAATATCTAGGTTGAGAAATCCTCCCTAAATATCCAAACTGGAAATCCATCTATTCTTTTTAATAGTTCAACTCCCAAAGATATGAAGTGTATCTCAGTGTGGAGTTGTTAACTGTTTCTATATATTCCATTGCCACACCACACCACTTATATGGCCGCACGCCTTGCATGTTATGAACTAAACAGACACTGACCACAACGATTACCAGAGGAGAGAGAGCGTGACAGATGAACATTTTCACATGTACAAACGGTGTTTTCCACACACAGCGGTTCTCTGTACTATACAGGTTTAACTTCACCCTCCAGCACATCTCCCACTGTTTACATTTTGCATGCAGGGAATTTATTTGAATGGCAAAGACGGAGGCTACAGGCCGCCCTTTTTTAAAATTGACATCAAATGTAAGGCCCCTCTGCAGTGCCGAAGCCCATCTGGTTAGAGGTTGAGGGTCAGGCCTGGTGGAGCGTGAGCTGATTACTGCACTCTGGTCTCCATTGGTAGAGTTTCCTATATGAAGAGTTGGGAGGTTTATGGAGGACCGGCGAGTCATGGCTCTGCAAAAACACAGAGGGAGGACTGACAGCTCCTTTTGGGTGGGGCGGCACTCTGCTCGCAGACATCTGGTTGTGGTTTGTTTATGTATGTTGCCAGTGGTTTCCTCCGCCAGGCAAGAGCCAGAGCCTGAAAACGTGCACATGTTTATGTGAGTGATAGAAGGTGAAGTGAGTGTGATGTGAGGCTTTTTTAACAGAACACACCAACTTTTTTTCGGCCTAGAAACCTTCAAGGCAACACTATGAATTTCATCTGTCGTTGTTCTTTCTCTTTATGTGAGAGGAATCAACGTTTCAGTGATGAGAACATCATCAAAGTTCCCAGTAGACTGTTGGCCCTGATGCTTCATACTAACATTTGTACGCATTGTAGTCTGTATTGACTGCAATGTAAAAGCATCCGTGGAAATATGCTACGCTCAGAGCTAGTGACGTCGAATAAAAAAGTGACAAAGACTGCTTATGGTGTGCGGGAGGGGAGGTGGATGGGTCCAACGAACGCACAACTTTTAACCAGGACTGGTGTTTTGTTTTGTAAATTACGTTAGTGGGGTTAGTGACGTGTTTTTTAGTAATGTTTGTGACATGTTTTCCATACTGATGTGACGCCGTTTCCGTACGTATTGTACTTAGTTTACATACTTATTTTAAGACCAACCATGATGTTTTTCCTAAACCTAAAGCTGGGGACACACCAACCCGACATCAGAGAACTAGCGGCGATGAAGGCTGTTGTTGCATCGCCTCACGTCGCCTTTGCTTTGACCGACAAGTTGCACCCGAACACACCGCAAAGAGTACAGCCAACGTCCAGTTGGCACGTAGAAACTAGGCCGACAGAGGCTCATCGACGGCCCCAAACTGTCCGACGGCCGACCGTCGGCTTGGTGTGTCAGGGCCGTTAGCTACGTTTTTTTTTTGCCTAAACCTAAGTGAGTGTTTTTGCTGCCCCCTGCTGGTACTTCACCTGTTAAATGTTTTATATTGTGTAGACTGGGTGTCGTCACACTGCAACAGGCCACATATCTGACCACATCTACAGTTAAGATTATACTGCTTAACAGTTTCATAATGTCAAACCCCATTATTCACTCTATAAATGTAAATCCATTTAATGGCAGGGATGGTGAAGATTTTTAATTTTTTTTGTTATATTAGTTGAAATTCTCATGACATCCCGACAGCAATCAATAAATCAAATGCTCTGACCTGTCCAATCATTTAATTTGGCCCGAATGTAGTGATATGACAGATCTTCCAGCTGCTAGTTTGACAGCTGTAACTACTAACAATAGCCCTGTTAGTTGTTTACATTCATTAGGATAGGTTTATGTTCATAATGATAAATTTGGAGGGAGTGGCTTTGGAGGGAGGCCTGAAGCGACGGACTGTCAGTGTTGCCGACTTGGCGACTTCCTCTAGATTTAGAGCTAGTTAGAAGCTAATGCTGCTAGCTACTTTCATTGTAAAAGAGTTGACCACACTGGGCTCGTTTTTTTCGGCTGGATCATTTTTAAAAATCGAGTGTACTCCTGCTCGTTTCTCAGGATCGCCCACCCTGCCTTAATGTATTAATGCTCTGTAATTGCCTCTCTACATGGTAGGTTTTATTGTTGCTGGCGGAGTCCGTCTTTCTGCACACCCGCTAGGTTTGAAGGTTTTTCCAGTGATTTGAAATGACTTCTCAGGAATATATCGCTTTTTTCCCAGGAGTCCTGGGATTTCTCTCCATGGATATAGTTGAATGTAGTCTGATGTTATTCTGTCAGATTTGACTACAATTCTCAAGTCTCAATTGATTCTCTGTGTTTCTGCATATCCTCTTACCAGTTAATACATCCTAGTGCTGCTGTGGGAGCGTCTGACCTTCCTTATAGTGCGGTTATTACTGTATGCAGAGACAGGGAAGGAGTATGCATCACATGCAGCCATACCCAGGCATAGGACATGCCTGGGTAAGCCACTGGTTGAACTGCCTGGATAGTTTACATCTATTCGTAGGGAGGGATTAGCAAGCCTGTTGGCAGTAGCAGAGCGTCGTGGACAGGCTGGGGTGTACAGGGTGCACGCTTTGACCGTGTCCTGGATGTAAGATGGGCCTGAGCCATTCACTCACTGAAATGCAAATGAGAGTGTGACGTAATCTACGATTACTCTGACAACTTTTCAAGCGGGCTTTAGATACTTTCTATTGAAAATAGTTGGCAATACTGAATGCATGTGTCATTTTGAACATAATTCCGAGACCTGACTAATCACTGCTCATTAGATCCATGATTTCACACAGTACAGTACAGTACAGGAGCTTTATTAAGTTAATGACACTTTTTCTTGAAACTGTATAAATTCAGATTCTATTTGATAAAACTATTCCCAAGCGGTTATTGTACATTTTTAAACTAGGGCTGTCTATCGTTTAAAATATTTAATCATGATTAATCGCATCATGGTCCATAGTTATTTGTGATTAATCACAAATAAATCACACATTTTTCATGTCTTCAATATGTACCTTTTAAAGGGAGATTTGTCAAGTATTTAATACTCTTATCACCATGGCGGTGGGCAAATATGCACAAATTATGCAAATGTATGTATATATTTATTATTGGAAATTAATTTTGAACACAAAACAATATCAGATGTTGTCTAGAATCCCTCACAGGTACTGCATTTAGCATAAAAAATCATAACATGGCAAACTGCAGCCCATCAGGCAACAACAGCTGTTGTTTTTATTCCCATATCTTGAGGTGAGAGGTCAAGGGATCCCTTTGAAAATCCCATGTTCTTCGCAACAAGCTAGTATGACATGATATCAATGGATTCTTTAGGTTTTATAGTTTCATATGATACCAGTATCTTCACTCACACTAAAAATCGCAAGTTGCGTTAATGCGTTAAAGAGATCAGTGGCATTAAAACAATTTGCGCTAACTTTGACAGCCCTAATTTAAAGTCAAAATCTCAAAGATCTCCGTTCCGTTCTATTTGGCAGCACCTAAGCGGTAATTTCAGGTGTGTTTTTGGATCTCACTTCCCAGAGATCCAAACAATGTCGGGAATTCCCGGGAATGTCGCCACAGACACCCAGTTTGTAATACTTTGCTGCAAATGAAAGGGCTTTCATCAGTGGACCGTAGGCTTAATCACCATTGTGTTGCCTCATTCGGCGATAGATAGTGACTTAAAAGACATTTATTTAAATGAAAATCTTCAAGATTATTACTTTAACTATTACAACGATTCTTAATTTAGATTCTTAATTCGGGAGAGACTGAACATGTTATACGTTTTAGCATGTAATGCCGTAGTCAGTGGTCTACCAGCTATGATTTTGATGCCTGCGTTTTCATCATTTCACATCTTGAAGTTGACCAACAGGCTGACAGCGGGGTGTATATTCCTTTAAGAGCTGGAGGGAAACATGGATCACATGGATCAAACGTATGGGAAGATGAAGAGATGAAAGTGAAAAAGAGATGAAAAGTGGTTGGAAGGGAGGGAAGATAAGTTGGGACTCATCACTTGATCTTAGAAGTATTACAGAGTGTGTGTGCTCCTGTCTGGTTGGTGTTAAATGACCGATAGCCTCTCGATTCCTCAGTGGATGTAAAACCAGGGACTTGGATGAGGAATCTCCACTGAGACACTGTTAACCATTGCCAGGCTGATTCTTTGCTCTCTGTAGCATTCTTTGGGAATCTAATGTTTCCCATATGTTGGGAGAGATGAGGGCAACAATGACACTATGAAGCTACATGGAAGAAATGGTGGAGGGACAAAAAAGAGAGAGTAAAGCAAAGATCTGACGGGACAAGCTGGAAAAAAACAATGTCTCCAAATCAAATCACATTTATCTTTTACTGTGGTTTTTACCAAGTCTTCTGTCACGATAGACTACAGAGCAGATTAAGCCCAACTCTCTTTTTAAAAGTGAGGTTTTCACTCTTTGTGATCGAGGCTTTTCCGCAAAAATGTAATACTTGTTTGGATGGAATTCATCATCCTCTCATTCTCCTAAACCTTCACCATGTTTTCTCTACTCTTCCCTTTGTTCCCACATGTAAAGCACATATTACGTTTATCCCGCAAAACATGAAAGGATGCTGTTTTCACACAACTTCTTGGCATCTGGTTGTTGCAAATATTGTTCACGTTTTGTGCATATATGGAGGAGATGTATAGTCTTTATCCTCTCTTATCCTTTCATTAAATCATGAATCTAGTGTGCAGGCTTCTGTAAACATCCACTTCCTCAAAAGCTTTCCTCTCTCTCCATACCTTTGGACCTTATTCCCTGGATACCTCTCTCTCTCTCTTTCACCCATCATGACCATCCCTCGCTCCTCCCTCTTCCCTCCATTTATCTCTATCCATCTTTCTTTCTTTCTCAGGCCCAGATTCAACTCGATTGTGGAGAGGACAACATCTGCGTCCCTGACCTCAAGCTGGCTGTTTATGGGTGAGAGGAAAATCACGACTCTATTACTTTACCTGATTCAACAAACACAACTGAACCCCCCCCCCCAGTCCTGCTTTGCTAATCTGCCACAGCGTTTTTTTTTTTCGTCTGTGAATGATAAAACACACCAGAAATTCAACGTATACTGAGGAAAGCACTTACATTTGCCATGTGAAACACCCAGCGTGTCTGGTGACTCTTTCCTCTGCTGCACTTGAAGTGATGCATTTTATGTTTCTGTTTTTTGTGGAATGAACAGAAGAAGAACTGCATAGTGAGCATGAGCAGCAGTTGCAGTCCTGGCGGAATACACAAAGTAAACAGCACCACTTACTGGAACCACACACACAAAACAAAATGCCACTGCACGGGCCATACTGTTCAGAGCAGTATTAACGGAGTTATTTGGCCCGATTTAGGAAAGCAAAACAAGCTGTGAACTTGAAATGAAGATGATATGGCTAAGGTGTTAGCAAATACAGTCAGCAGACACAGAGCGACATTAGCATTCATTAGGAGCCATGGTTTGTGACACCAAATGAATGTAAGTCCAATACTCACTCTCCTTTTTGCTCTGTTTTTGGCCTCCTCCAACTGTCGAGGGAAATATCTGCCTCTTCAGCTGATAAATGCTTCAGCATGTTCACTAGCTAGTTGCTAATTTTGTCCGTGTGCTGTTTGCTGCTGAGCAGGTACTGTAGCGTACAGTGGGTTTAAAAAAAGACCGGTGAGAATGAACCAAAACAATAAAGTTGCAGGTCGTAAAACCAAAACAATGAGCTGAGAGGTGCTAAAATGCTCCATAGAGCTGAGGGGAAGTGTAGAGTTGGGTGATATATATTTGGGGTTTATAGTTAGTGTGTGTAATGTATTTGTTGAAATTCTCAATACATCGCAACAGCAATGAATAAATCACATGCTCTGACGAAAAAGAAAAAAAATCTGGTGTCTGTAGCTGTAACTGTAATAAACAAGTCCAATCATTTCATTGGCTGTGCTACCTGCCTGAGCTTACGCTGCCCGTGCACTCGTTGTGCATCACCGGAGTCTTCTACGAGCTGCTAGCTTGACATTTGTGAGTACTAACAGTAGCCGTGTTCATTGTTTATGTTCATAATGATAATTTGGGGGGAGTGGCTTTGCAGGGAGGCCTGAAGGGACGGACTGTCAGTGTTGCCTAATTGGTGACTTTATCTCTAAATTTAGGGACTTCTTCGAGCTAGTTATCAGCTAGTGCTGCTAGCTACTTTGATTGGAAAGGAGTGGACGACACTGGGCTGGGTTTCTCAGTTGGATAATGTTTAAAATCTAGCGTACTCTTACTGATTTCTCCAATGTTACCTACCCAAGCTTTACTCACTACATGCCACCCATTTCACATTACACATAGTCATCAAAACGCTTTGTGTGTGCAGTTCAGAGCAAAACATGGCGCCATGGATGCAGAATTTAATCCAAAATGTATGTAGAATTTTAAACTGAACTGATTTAAGCTGCAGATTGTGTTTTCAGTTCTCTCAACACAGTCAACATGAGCTTCCTCATGCAGTTAGTGACACACATAACAGAGTTTAAGGCTCAGTGATTTACGTGGACACAGGCATCTTTGACTTCTTCAATGGACCAGATATTTTCTAACACAGTCGTTAATCTTTTGGATTGATGATTGAACTGGGAGAGTTTCAATCCGATCCGTAGAAGTGCTCCAACTGAGAGTGACATAATATTGGCTACGGGAAAAATGAATGGGACTTTTATTCTGGAACGAGGGACGCCTGAATGGGGCCGCTGTAATTAAAGACATGATGATAAACTGTGTTGTTTTCTCATGTTGTCTCTGATGAGTGTTGTATAATGGCAGAGAAGTTCTACTTCTTTTATATATATATATGGGTTTTTTTTCCGTGCCTTTATTTGGCAGCCCATGTGTAAAGAGACATGGGGAGAAACAGGGTTATGACAAAGATCCCCCGGCCAGAATCCAATCATGGACGTTATCAATGATTTTAGAGGTCTCGTAAGTATATGATACTGCACAAGGAAAAATGACACAACACAATTCTGCTTCAAAATGTGGTGTTTCCTCCTCAGAGTCCATTATTTTCTATAGTAGGACACCTCAGAGTGCTTTACCACACTTATACCATGGCCACTTAACAACGGATAAAAGAAGGCTGGATGTAAATCTTCAAAAGTTGTTTGTTGGTAGTCAGTTAAAGGTTCACCGCTGAGCTTTTGACCAGTAGTAGTGCAATGGAGCAGCGTTTTTACTAGCAGTTTGATGCATACATGTGTACATGCATCAGGAGGTATGTATGTGTACGCACATTAGCATGAGGACATGATAAACATTTCTATGGATGGTTCCATGTTATTATATCCCTGTGACAACGTAGTCGGGGTTATATAGCGCTCCGCGTGTCCATCCGTCCTTTCGTCCGTTCACGTGTCACACTTTCGTTTCCAGAGCAGAATTCTGAAACTATTTAACTTAGCAACTTCAAATTTGGTAAGGTGGTTGACAGTGTGGTCTAGTTGTGCCTTTTGGGGGACAGAAGTCTAGGGTGCCCTACATTCTTGACATTTATCAAAAAGGGCAAAGCCTTTGGCCCTACTTTAGCAGGGGTCAAGCAGTGAGCGGGTGTACGTGAGCCATGCTCACTTTTGCCTTGTTTCACTGATCCTTATGACACAATAAATAAATGCAGGCTTAAGAATATAAAAAGTCAGCTTTTCATATTTTTTATGAGGAAGTAAATGCATTCAAAAAATGTTTTAAGCCTCAAGGATGTATACATTGAATTTTGATGAGAAAACTGAATGTAAACATTCCTGTCTTTGCTTACAATGCAACACGACAGAGTACCTTTAAACTCAGGGTCAGTTCTTCCAGTGAGTTAACTAGTGATAGTCAATGAAGCATGCTGTGGTTGTCTGCCTTATCTGCAGGGAGAGACATTGAGTTTCGTGATAGATAATCAAAGAGAAGAAGAATGGGAATGATATATCAACAGGATTCTGTGACTCAGAGCATTTAAGACACAAAAGATAAGACATAGTTTACAGCTCATATCTGGAGAAACAGATACAGAGGAAAGATTCACATGTGTTATTGCTAATTAATCATGTATCCTTGTTGGTGAATGGACGTCAGCCAAATATCTGGTAATGTCTCAGCCCATTCACAAAGCGAGCAGCCTCTCTCCTCCCAGCCAGCTCTGTTATGAGGAGTGTTTTGCATTACATGGCCATGTGATTTCTCTTAGCTGCAGAAGCCTCCCACGAAAAACTCAAAGATCTGCATTTGTTTCCACGAACTGGAATGATTCAGCACTTTCACTAAACACAATTTCCCTTCATTGACTGATACTATAAGACACAGCGTTTTTCTCTCGCTAGCCAAAAATTTGCAAACGGTGGGATGTTTGACATTCACAACCCTGTCACTGGTGTCTGAGTTGTATCCTCTGGCTTCAATTATGCTTTTACGAGCTTCATGATCCACCGTTATATTTTCCCAGAGAGTGAACCTCGGTGTTGTTAACATCTCAAACATACGCTCCAGATTTCTGTTTGTTCTCAGCATCTGCTGAGTGTTGGTGTATCAATGTTGCTTCCTCTGCATTCGCTAAACTTGCCCAGGCCTAATTAAAATCATCTGGTGGTTGTCTTACCTAGCGAGGGGTCACTGCGTCCAGACTCTCTGAAGACGGAGGGGGAAGGGGAGAAGGAAACGAGGAATGAGAGAAGAACCCTGATTCTGACCCTCAACCAGACTCCTTTCTCCTCTTTCTGCTCAATAGAAACATGAATTTACCACCACAAAGTGTAGCCGTTGGGGGAGGGCTGGAGTCGGGAGAGTGTCGAGAAGATTTATCACTCTCACTGAAAAGTGTGTTTGCACACAGGGGCGTCTGCTGTGAACATGCGGAATAAGGTGGGGGTCGGTTTCCTGAGACAAATCACAGTGATCAGATTTGGGTCATTTCCCAGGTCAGTCACGGACAGATACACAGGAGGAAATGGCCTTTGGGGACTGTTCTAAAACAGAGATGCATTGTCTGGAAAGACTTCACGTCCCTGCTTTTCATTAAGTTTTACAATTACTTCTTGGGGCATTCTGGTCGTGGCCTGCACCAACAGCAGCAGAGATAAAGCTAACTAAACTGTGCCAACAAATAGAGGCTGTATATGGAAGCTGCTATTTTCAGTCATTTGGATTGTAGTAGATAAAAATATCCTTCTGATGACTGACAAAAAAAAATAGCTGCGTAATAGATACTCATGGGAAATACTACTTTTAAAAATACCTCAAGAAATAAGAGTCTATAGTGTCTACAGTCTGCAATGACAATGCAATCATTCTGATGTTTAGCTGGTATATTTACCATTTTTTTTCCATTTGACGGTGGCACTGATGGTGAAAATTTAAGGGATCTCTAAAGTTATTACCATCGAGTGGTGCAGGAATGAGTCCTGAAACCCAGAAATGAGTTTTGAGCATTTTAGCACTTCCTGTTCCCTCGTCTGGAAGTCAATGGGTTTTTAGTTAGATGCCTGAAATAAGGTCTGTGGTTAACACAAGCTGAAGAGGTTTTAACGTTTTGTTCTACAATATAAAATACGTCAATAAATATTCCACTCATGAATTTTGAAGCTTTTATATGTCTTAAAAAAGGCGGTTGCTAACATGTGGCTAAATGAGACTGTTTGTTTATAGCCTAACGTTAGCTTTTTACTTCTGGCGATTACATTCATGCTTCAAAGTGGTGTTCATTTGTGGAGATTATCTTGCTGAACAAAACGTGTAAATATCATAAACGTGTGTTTGTGACAGAGTTTATTTTCTATAATAATCCAAAACCCAATGGAACAATCCCGTTGGGTTTTTGTCGAGGGAACCAGGGCGATGCTAACTTCCTGGTTGGCCTACAAAAATACGTCATCCCTGGAGCACTCTATTCGACCTGCGGGGGACATGAATGTGTGTGTATCAACTTTCATGATGGTTAATCTAATAGTTCTTGAGACACCAGCCTCGTGGTGGCGCTCGAGGAAAAGTCGAAGATCGCAGGTGATTTATAATCACAAATATCTCTACAAACCTTTGTGGCGATCTATCTGGTAGATGAGGCAGTATTTCACAGTAGAAAGTAAAACGTTTGACCTGCTGATGGCAGATGGTCCTCTGATGAATGGACCGTGAATGTCTGTTCAGAATTTCATGGTGAGCTGTCTAGTAGATGTTTGAGATATTTCAATCTGGACCAAAGTGTTGGGCCAACGTTGTCATCCTGGATGACTAAAACCTTGAATCAAGGTGCTTAATTTTTTTGTTTTTATTCTATTTTATTTAACTTATATATACAGTATATATATATATATATATATACTGTATATATAGTTTTATATTAGCAATGGATCAAATGACTATGTGTAACATGAAAGGGGTGAACCCACATAGAATTATCCTCAGCTCTACGGAGCGTTTAGCAGCTTCCAGCTCATTGTTTTGTTTTTATGGTCCTTGATTTTACTGTTTTGGTTCAACCTCTTATCAGCGTTCGCTTCCAGTCACGACGTAGTATGTGACGGTTGTGTACTAACATGGTTACGTGCTAACGTAGTTTTGTAACAAACATGCTTACTTTAACCCGAGCTGTGATCATTTCCTTAGTCGAACCAAGTCATTTTGTTGCCTAGACCTAACCAAATTGTTCCGTTTCACAACGTAAACCACGTGTTTAAAACTGTGACCGTTTCACAACATTAAATAGAACAATTAAGTGTTTAAAACGGTAGTGTCTAGAAGGTAACCCACAAATTGAAAAAACTCTTGCAAGACTCACTGCCCGACTACTTATCCTAACCTTAACAATTCAAGGTCAATGCATAACCTTAACCATCTTGCGAACGTTTTGCAACTTGTGGGTTACCTCCTTGACACAACCATTTAAAACTGCCACTGTGCGATTGTTAAATAGAACAGTCATGTAAGTCGTTTTAGGAGTCTCTGGCATTCAACCTATTCTGTATAACTCTATAACTCATAACTTATAATAACATTCATTGTGCAGTCGTTGCTGCAATTTGCACCCTTGCATGCATGGACATGCTTAACAGGGTATACTTCTTTTAGTTTGTTTTGTCAACGACCTTGTTGTGCTTGTGGTTCTCCTCTTCCAGTGACCGAGCAGAGGTTTACCTGGGTGATGAAAACTCCCTGAGCCTGACGTTCAATGCCAGGAACGAGGGCGAGGGAGGGGCGTACGAGGCCGAGCTCTACGTGGTGCTTCCCCCCGAGGCCGACTACAGCGGGATAGCACGCAACAACGTGGTGAGGCAGACAACCATCACTGTAACCATATCAGTAATAAGGATTATTTCTTTATTACTGAACTATTATTATTCTCCAACTTAAGTTGAAATAACACTGGCTTTCATAACTATGTACAGCATGTTTCCAACAAAGTAGCACTTGAAAGCAGTGCTGAAAAGCAGCTGATGTGGAAAACCCACATTCCCACCGTATCTGAGCAGAATAAAAACACAGTATAAGAAAACAAAAAACAAAACAGGAGTCATGATGTGGCAGAAAACATCACAATCCTTCATAAAAGTGTCTGTCCAGCTAAACGTCTTGTTTAAAAAAAAAAACAGAAGGCACACTATTTTAGTACGTGTTTAGTTATCCAGTAATCTTAATATCAGAGTTGACAGTATTTGATGTTTTTGTGTCCTCTCCAGAGCTTGACTCAGCTGACGTGCAGCTATGAGGCAGAAAACCAGACCCGCTATCTCGTGTGTGATCTGGGAAACCCCATGAAGTCTGGTACCAGCGTAAGAGCCCACAAAGCCCACATGTTGTCTTTGGCCTTTTTCAGTTTTTGTATCTCGGTACAATTAAGTCGAGTCAAATTGTTCCGGAAGGAGCGTAACTCATACTCAAACCCAAAACGTTTTTGAATTGACGTGATAAAACATACAAAACATAAATCAATCTTTCATGTAGACAAAATATCTCCCTGTGGGATATATCAGACCAGAAGCTGTAAATCAAATGTAATGAAATCTCTTGGTACTTGAGTTAATTGTTTACATTTTTCTGTGGTTCATTTCCTAGTTATGGGCCGGCCTTCGGTTCACTGTGCCCAGACTGAAGGACACTCACAATACTGTTCAGTTTGAGCTCCAAATACGAAGGTAGGTCACTTTTCAGATTCAGTACTATGAGGTGAGATAAGTTCATGTGTTGTATCTGCAAGTCCTTAAAGGTGGAGTCAGTGGTTGCATCAGAAGTGCCACATTAACATGCTAGTATATAAACTAAAACAGTATGTGAGATCTTTTAGTATGTCAGAAACCAATAGTACACAAATTGCATACTTTTATCGGTGAAATATTACAACAGTGCAATGCCGGACACTACAGCATTAAATATCCCATTTTGCAATGCGATAGTGACAACAACGTTGTTGACGGACAGCTCCATAACATCAATAACGCTTCAATAGAGAGAGACCGTATTTTCCGTTAGTCAGGCCTGGTTAAACACAAAGCCCCGCCCCACAGGCGCATCAGCTTTTTCGCCGGACACCGGCCACACGCCTGTAGCGACGCGTCTCGATGTGATCAGCCCCCTTTTTGACTCTCACAAATTGTTGTTTTTTGTCACATGAGGTAGGTACGGGTTACCGTGGTTACACGTCTCCTACCGGCAAGGATGCTCTCAGGAAGTGACGACTTAAATTACTTCTCAGTGTGTCCGAAAATATACAAACTACTGTTTACTCACAAAAAAAGCATGTTGAACGATGCAGTGCATAGTATGCGATTTCGGACAGAAAGATTGTTGATATTTGAGCTCAACACCCAAACAAACACATCCCCCATCCATATTTACCATCCCTCTCGCTCCAACTGCCTTTGTCTTTATACATCCATCGGCACGAGCATGAATGCCCCCCTGTGGCTGATTGGCTAGAATAGTGTTGTGTGGCTCATGGTACGTGTCCAAAGGATCCGTCCTTTCCACGCTTCCCATTCATAAGAAGCTGTGAAATGAATTCTGGGTTAGCGTGGCGGCGCGATTCAAGAGACAGAGCGTCACGACGGCCGTTCCTCATTTGCATAAAGTTGAGGGCTAGTCTACTTTATGCAAAATCACGGGCGTCCGACGCGACTCGCCGCCTCTCCAAACTCCCGAGAATCTTTTAAAATAAACGCTGTCGATCCAAAATAAAGACAGATTCATCAACATGGATTATTTCTCTCCTCAAATGTTTTCAGAAACACATTTCGGTGAACTATTTTCGTGAAATAAGAGACGAAAGTTTCCAAACGAGCCTCCATACTGTTTCCTGTTTGAAAGCTTTGGAGCAGCAGCCCACGGAGGGAAAGCGTTCGTCCAATCAGGTGCCGAGTGTGTTGTGTCTAGTGGCAGACCACCAAGTGTCCAATGCTGTGAAGCGGCGCGTCCTCTCGTGATGAAAAACGCCCCGGTGGACACGTACCATTAGTCTGAGCCACAGAGCCAGGGCATGTAACAATGTTATGCAAGTATATGTTTAATTTAGTTTCATTTCGAAGCAGCTACGATTTCTTTTAAGTCTTAAAATCCAGATTCTTTTTATTTTTTTAAAGCTACATTTAGTATATAAATTAACGTTTTTTATATTTGTTGGTATCAATATTTGTTATTTTCTGTTAAAAATAATTGTGACCATCGTCTGCCGAGGCGATACTCGCACTGAACGTTCCCCGAAGTTGAACTCCACGCAAATGCAAAAGATGCGAATTTGCTTTGTAGGAAGCAAATGGTTTTTTTTGCCCTTTCGCTCGCGTAGAATGGGAGTGAACGGGAGGAACATGTTAATGTCGAACATGTGTGACCGTGCTTTACATTGTTTCGCCAGGCGATGAATAAATGTTGTTCCTGAAAGATCTTTTTTTGTCTTTTTGTTGTAGTAAAAATGCGAATAACTCAGAGAGCGAGGTGGTGCTGTTTGAGCTGGAGGTGGCCGCGATGGCTGACGTCATTCTGCAAGGGTGAGGCTTCACGGTCAACTCTTCCACTACGTCATTACATTACTGTATCATCGTATCATCATTCTTATCTTTGTGGATCCTCTGTGTTTTTCTGTTGCAGTGTTTCTCGACCAGACAAAGTCGTCTTTCCTCCTCCCAACTGGAAAGTGAGTCAGAGTCTGAGAGAAGAGCAGGATGTCGGCCCGGAGCTTCAGCAGGTCTACGAGGTACACCGACACACTTCTTAAAACATTTCTGTTTTCAGTTTTAGATTAAAAGGCGGGTAAACTAACATTTCTGTTGAGTGATTATTAAAGGACTGTATCAAAATTGTAATTATTATTATTGTAATTTTTATTTTTGCTGAAGGGAGGGAAGTCTAAACAGGGAAGGGTCTTTATTTATTTTTCTTCCCCCATATTTAGATTTTATTTCAGCTTTCCTTTGTGAGATTTATTATATTATAAAAAGAGATCAAATACATAACATTATTTTCCTCACCACAATCAAACAATTAGTTAACAATTGGCTGAAAGGTGAGGGGGTGATGAAAACACCACTGTCATGAAAAATAATATTAGGAAATTAAAAAAAAAATAATTAGGAAATATGACATTAGGAAATAAAAAGTAACATGAAATTCAATTTAAATTCAATTCAATTTATTTTTATAGTTATCTCAAAACACTTTTCACATAGAGCAGGTCTAGACTGTTCTCTTTAATTTAGAAACCCAACAAGAGATCCCCCATGAGCATGCATTTAATAATAATAATAAAAGTGTCATTGGGAAAAATTGCGAAACCAAAATTTCTAATATGAAATAAAAATGAACCCCTTTAAAACCGCTATGAAAATAAAGCAGTATACGTATAACATTTCATAATAATGAGATGAGTTTTAATAGTTTCTTAAGTTATTTCACAAAATATTGGTTTATTTATATATTATACAGAATTTATTCTAATGACTACTTATTTTATATTTATTAATTCATGTAATATTGAACATTTTTGGGGCTCTGTAATAAATATATTGCTTTGAGATGGTAGGATATTGCAGTTTTTTTCTAAGTCAAGGGGAGGTTCCAAAATAAAAACACCACAGCAAATAAATAATAATAATAAAATAAATACAATTGCTTATTTTTATAAAATAAAATATGGCACTCAGCCCCCCTCCCCACCCGAGTAACGTTTGTACAGTCCTGAAGACAAACACAAATCCATTATATCGCAAGAGAATGTGTTTATAACCTGCATCAGGACGTACAATGTTGCTGCGCTCCATGAAGATTCATTTCACCATAGAAGCCATTTGTGTTTCTTAAGCAGGTTTTTGTAAAAACAGCAAAAAAAGCAAAAGTTTAAACTGAATGTGTCTCTTCCAGTTGGTGAATAACGGTCCCAGTGTGGTCAGCCAGTCCACGTTACAGGTGAGATGTCCTCTGAGGGCTCACGGCCACGAGCTGCTCTACCCTGTGGAGGTGGTCACTGAGGGGCCGCTCAGCTGCTCCTCCAAACACACCTTCAATGCACTGAAACTCAAGGTGAGGACACACACACTTAAACACAGCTCGGTTGGCACGGTGAGACCATTAAAGACCTTGAACGGTTGATTGTGTTTGTTAATGACTGCGTCGATGTCTTTGTGTATGCAGCTCCAGCCTCCAGCAGCAGAGGCGTCCACGTCACTGACGTCCAGAACGGAGCACCACATCCGGAGGAGGGAAGTCTACAGAGACCTCCTGGCTGAACAAGGAAACCTGGTGAGACAACGTGGAAAGAATAGGGAGTTTTCTCCGTGTCCGTGTTTCTCCGTGGACACAGTTCATTTACAGGTGCACGCACTGTTTCTATTGACTTCGCTGATTTAGCATTGCACTCTTATAACACTGTCACACTTGTGACGGACAGGTAAAAAAGCAGAACCAGAGATATCATCTTTTTTTATTCCACTCATTCTTCTTCCTCGTCAAAACCTGGGGCCAACATTACCCACAATGCAATCCGGCCACCGACAGTTCAGTGGGATATTCGGGTGTGTTTAGGCAACAATAGTCGTGTTTCCATTCAATTGTCAGGTGCTGCGTCTGCTGCCTGCTTCACACCCACTGCTACCATCGATATCATCAGCCTCTTTATTATTATTAGTATTAGTTATACTTCTATTATTATTACAGCTATTAATTCTGATAGTTATATTCATGGAGATATATTCATAAGTCATGGAGACACGTTAAATAAACACTTGCGTTGTTGCCACAATTCAACAAGTTGCTCCTCTCATCTCTGAGCTCCATCCTACTACTACTTTATGCTTCAGGTTGAGCATTAGCTCATGCTTTAGCTGCGGCCGCCATGACGGCGGTGGTTGTCCTTCCTTCTTCAGTCAGCTTGGTTCTCTATTGGCTGTCGTTCTTTCCCACGTGACTGCGTCATCAGCTGTCCTCGGGGTTCCCCACACACAACAGGAGATCCCATTATGAATATTGAACATGTTTAATATTTACCAGGCCAGGATGGACTTCTGAGCCGATCGGAGGATGTAAAAAAAACTCTTAACATACCTCACACCACAAGAACATCTGGATCTTTAGAACCATCAAACAATCAGGGCTTTGTTGACGATCGTCAGGATGGCAGGAGGAGGGAATCAGGCCCAAAATCCTCTTGATTCTCGTATCGTGTGTACCCGGCATTAGCCGGTTTCGAATTGTAAACTGACAAAATAACCCATTTTGGGTGTATTTACCTTTTCTTCTCTAACTTGCTGAGAACAGTTGTTCCTCATCAGGACAGAGGAGTTGCCTCCATGTGTCCCATAAAAACCCCGGGAGGTGTTTGTTTTTCTCTTTCTCTTTCCTCCTCGACTCAGCATGTGGAGGGAATCAACACACCACAACTGAGGCTCTTGTGCTGGGTGTTCGGTCCCACCGGGTTCCTTATGGGAGTGTGTTTTCATTAGTGTGTGTGGCCTGAAGTGTAATGTGACTTTTGTTTTTGTGCGGGCTCTGCACATTCATGTAGTACATTTAAACCAATCGTAGGAAGAGGTAACACTGGATTGTAATGACATCATTTCTTTCAACAGAGGAAATGGGAATAGATATAATGAGGTCTGTTCAACATCGCCTGCTGCTCGCTGTAATTGTTTGTGAGATGAAGTTAATTAGGTTTGAGATTTACTGAGTTGCTTTTGTGCGTCCTGCGTCACTGACTCTAATGTCTGAGAGCTAATCTCTTATGGTATTTTTTTAAATTGGAGAATCTAACCACGTGTTGAAGATGTTTCCAAACATCCATGCTCCACTGTTTGAAAGTTTGATGTTAGTTTCCGTATTGAAATGACTTTTGACTGACTTTTTTGACATGTTCACGTCCAGAGCGTAATATGCAAAATAAACATTCAAGACATGTTATTCAGGTTTATTTCTTTGAGACAGTTTAATGTGTCACTGGAGTGATATCCTAGCCTGGTTCCAGATCTTTAAATTGATTAGTTCAGCGTTTTGTGTAGAATGAATGAAGTGAAAAGAAATAGCAAAGCTCTCTAGATTTAGGGATTTTTGGAGCTAGTGCTGCTAGCTGCTTCCATTGGAAAGGAGTTGACAACACTGGGCTGGGTTTTTCGGTTGGATCATTTTTAAAATCTAGTATACTTTTGCTAGTTTCTGAGCATTACCGCCCCTAGCTTTAAGTATCACAATTACAGCTCAAATCACCTCATACCTAGTTTGGCATTTCTGTACTGCTATTTCTCGTCACTTATCGGCCAACATGTACACCGATACCAATATATATCTGCAGTAAACTCATATCGGCTCTGTATTTAAAGGACCAGTCTGTAACAATTAGGGGGTTCTTTTGGCAGAAATTAAATCAAATATTAATAACAATATTTTCTTTAGTGTACATTCACCTGATAATAAGAGTCGTTGCGTTTTCCTTACCTTAGAATGAGCCGCATATATCTACGTACGGAGCGGGTCCTCTTCACGGAGCCAGCTGCCATGTTTCTACAGTAGCCCAGAACGGACAAACCACTGTGTTAAATTTTCCTGTTTGGGTCGGAGTCAGTAATGTTACTTGCTCCCGTCGTCGCCGCCGCTCTCTCTCTCTTGCTTCACCACTCATTTCCCACGTACACACACACTCTACGCACTGGCTCTACTCCAAATGACCTACTGGCTCTAGAGAGGGACATTCATGCTTTTGCACCGTAACTCTCCAACACGCTTGGCACATGGGAGAGGCTTCAGTTGGTTGCAATCTTCTCACCTCACTGCTAGATACCAACAGATCCTACACACTGCTCCTTTAAGGCACATTTTAATAATGAAGATGCGGTATGGATTTATCTTTTAAAATGGATAGGCATGTGTAGTGTTTTCAAATCAATATTGTGCCGTGACTTGTCTATTATTTTTTAAAATGTATGGGAATAATTATTTTATATTTTATGATTCCTGCAGAAGAAGCTGCTAGAAATCATTTTGGTTTGATACTTCTTGGCCAGTCCATTGATGAAAATCAACAGTGCTGGATGCTCCGTTATCTGTGTGTTACTGTGTGTCTGACTGTGTCTCCGTCCCTCCGTAGACCTGCTCTACGGTGCAGTGCTGGCAGCTGCAGTGTGACGTCGGGCTGCTGGAGAGAGGTGCCAGCGTTATCCTGACTGTTCGCTCCAGACTGTGGGCTGAAACCTTCATCGAGGTGAGACAACAGCACTCTCTGCTCTACAGCGCAGGTCCATATGTGATCCGTTAGGACAGGAAACTGGAGTCAGACTGGATGAGAAAAGCAGCATAAAGTCAGAACGTCTGTGTTCCTATACTGCCCTCTGTCAGGCAGGTCATCAAACAACAGTTACTCCACACTACATGCTAATTCTATACATGTATTTACTACACTATATTTACACATTTTCATAGTATATTTTAGCAGTTATAATACCAGTAAACAATACAGCATGTCCACTGACAGTTCTCAAGGACAAATCAAAACGGTCTCCCAAAGACAACATTTTTTACTGCCATCTTCTGTTTTTGTCTTTTATTAACGCTTTATTTATAGAGATTTTATTTTTCCATTTATCAGACAAGACACTGACATAAATGATCATCTCAAGGTAAAAATATGTGCAAGATAAGGAATACTGTGAAGAAAGAAAACAAAACAACACCATCCAAAACAGACAGATCACAAAAATAACAACCGTATTTATTTATTTATTGTTTTGTTTTTTTCTGTGAGTTTTGTTTTGTATTTTTTTATCCTTTAATTTTTCCTTGTTTTTATTTTATTATATATTTTTTCTTGTTTTGTATTTTGTTTCTGTGTGTTTTGTTTTGTTTACATTTTTTGTACTTTAATCTTTATTATTTATTTATTTTAATTTTTTCAAAGATAATTTTTTTTGGGCATTTTCAAGCCTTTATTGATAGGACAGTGGACAGTTTAGAAAGGGGGAGAGAGAGAAGGGGCTACATGGCGTTGTCCTGGGTAGAATTAGTATGTAGGATATATTAAACGGTATGGGGCCTTAGACAGGATGATTGAATATGATTCTGTTTGATGAATTACACATCTTTTGTACAACTTATTAGTGGATTTTATCAGTTTTACGCTAGTGTTGTTGTACAGTAGTTATCACGCTGAAGTCTATTTCATGCAGTGTTGGGCAAATTACTCAGGAAGTTTAGTAAGTTACTTTTTACTTATTATTCCTTTAAAAAGTAATATTACTTTATTTATTACTTGGTATCAAAGGTATTTCGTTATGTTAGCTGTTATGTTATTATATCACTCTGCTATATAACTGTTTGTTTGTCCACAGAGGTCCTATAAGCAGTATGTTCTGGAGTGCTCTGTTCAGTACCAGGTGGACAGGATGCCTTATTCTATTCCTCCCAAATTCAAACCGTCAGGATCCAAAAAGGTATTTCTTTATTGGATTGTTTTTTTATATTTACATGTGAATGTCAGTGAAAGGTGGTGCGGAGACTCACCTGTATGATGTGGTTTCCTGTTGTTCAGGTGGTGACGGCTGTGATGTGGAACAAGCCGGAGAGTCCGTTTCCTGTCCCAGTGTGGATCATCATCCTGGCTATTCTAGCTGGGTTGCTGTTACTCGCCCTGCTCATTTATCTACTATACAAGGTAACAAGCAGATAACTCACCCTGCTTATACAAGAAAATCACAGTTTCTGACTGTCTGAAATGTGTTAAAATGTTGTATAAGGACACCTCAGGTACAGTTTGAATGGGGGTTAGTTGGTGTTACTACACAGAGCAAAATGACACAGGTCCACCTGGCACAGAGCCTCTGTTGGAAGGGACTGTTAGCATTTCTTGTTGGAAAATCACAAGACAGAAAACCACTACAAAGACATGCAAAACCACTACAAAGAGACACAAAACCACTAAAAAGCTGGCAAAACCACAGAGATATAAAACCACCACAAACAGATGCAAAACCATCACAAAGAGACACAAAACCACAACAAACAGATACAAAACCACCACAAAGAGACACAAAACCACAACAAACAGATGCAAAACCACCACAAAGAGACACAAAACCACAACAAACAGATACAAAACCACCACAAAGAGACACAAAACCACAACAAACAGATGCAAAACCACTTCAAAGAGACAGAGAGCGACTCCAAAGAAACGCAAAACCACTACAAAGAGACACAGAACCACTACAAAGACATGCAAAACCACCACAAAGAGACACAAAACCACTACAAAAGACACACAAAACCACTACAAATACATGCTAAAAAACACCAAGAGAGACACAAACCACCACAAAGACATGCAAAACTACTACAACGAGACACAAAACCACCACAAAGACATGCAAAACTACTACAAAGAGACACAAAACCACCACAAAGACATGCAAAACTACTACAAAGAGACACAATACCGTTACAAAGACATGCAAAACCACCACAAACAGATGCAAAAACACAACAAAGAGACAGAGAGCGACTGCAAAGAAACGCAAAACAACTACAAAGAGACACAAAACCACTATAAAGACGTGCAAAACCACCACAAAGAGACAAAAAAACACTACAAAGACACAAAAAAACACTACAAAGACATGCAAAACCACCACAAAGACATGCAAAACCACCACAAAGACATGCAAAACTACTACAAAGAGACACAATACCATTACAAAGACATGCAAAACCACCACAAACAGATGCAAAAACACAACAAAGAGACAGAGAGCGACTGCAAAGAAACGCAAAACGACTACAAGGAGACACAGAACCACCACAAAGACATGCAAAGAGTCACAAAAAGACCGCAAATAGACACAACATGATTACAAAGAGATGCAAAACATCCACAAAGGACTACAAAACAACCACAGAGAGACACAAAACGACTACTCTGTCGCAAAATAACTACAAAGAGACACAGAACGACCACAAAGAGATGCAAATCCACTACAAAGAGACACACAATACAAATAACAACGATGATGCAAATAGACACAACATGATTACAAAGAAACACAAAACGACCAAAGAGAGACACCAAATGACTAGAAAGAGACACAAAATAACGACAGAGATGCAATACGACTACAAAGACACGTAAGATGACTAGAAAGAGACACAACGACAAAAAAGACATGCAAAATGACTAAAAAGAGACAGATGAAAAATGATCACAAAGTAACACAAAGAATCACAAGGAGGAACAAAATGTCCACAAACAGACAGAAAATGTCCACACAGAAAGAGACACAAAAGGACTACAACCGGCGTGGCCGTGTCACTTGGTTTCGTGTCTCTTTCAGTCTGGCTGTCTTGCTCCTATCTCGCGTGGGTGGAGGACCTTTTACACGTCTTTGCCCGCCCCTTTGTCTCATGCTTCCTGATTTGGGATGATGTACATCTTAAACAATGCTTTGCTGTGAAACCAGTTGTCCTCCAGGGACAAAATAAAGCTGACAGTTGAAGTTGAACTCGATAAAATATGTTTTAGCTCAGAAAAGAGTAAAATATGAAATCAACAAACTTCTTTTTTCAATTATGGTGTTACAAAGGGTACTTTTTGAATGTGATTGTAGTCTATATGTTGTGTGTTGATGCATATTTATATTGCATTTGACTTACTGAGTATATACGGAGTCTGCTCCACTGAAATCAGCTTTTATAACACAACCCAACCATGCTCTGATGGGCCAACGTCAGAGCAAAACATAATAATACTCACTTCTACAGATATCCCCTTACAGTCCAGACTTATTCTCAGATTGATTTCTATCTGATCTTCCTCCCTCCACGTTTCCCTCCAGATGGGCTTCTTCAAAAGGTCGGATCCGTACGGTACGACCATGGAGAAGGCCCAGCTCAAACCCCAGGCGTCCTCTGAAGCTTAGCTCCAGGAAGGAGCCTCCCCTGCAGCTGTTCCTAAGAACTGGAATCATCATCTCATTCCCAAACAAGTAAGGAAACGAACGATAAGCAGGCAACCCATTTATGAAGGGACAGTTATGGGTGCTGCATCACTGGATCTGCACTAAAATGCCAAAGCAGGAAAGACTACAAGGGTCATGCAGCTGAAATATGCACTGCTGTTTTGGACATGAATCAGAAGCTCATCGGAATATACTCTTTGTATTGTGTTGACCGGGAAAAGATGCACCTCCAACAAAAGGCACTAACGCTACAGCATTTCTTCATTCCTTAAAGGTGTTTAAAGCCGTGTTTGCAGCCCCAGTGTTTCTTGAAAACGTCTGCCTTTGTATGATTTATACACCACTCTTTATTTATGGCACAGTGTTATTTTCCTTATTGGTTGTTGAATGTTGTACTGTACTGTCTGCAGGACAATCCTGATGAAACTGCAATGTTTAACTTGAATCATTCCTCTCCCATATTGGGAGGTATTTCGTGTCATGTTGTGATGTATGTAATGCGTTCATTGTGTTGTGACCCGTTGGTGTTGTGGCCCAGAATAAAGCCTAATTTTGTATACCCACTCACGATGTTATCTATGTGCTAGTAACCTAATAACCACTGAAATACAATAACATCATGTACATTCAGACTTGATATTTTTTCACCATTTAACACTAAACAACAGCATCATAGTCTTTGTAGTCTGGAATAAACATCGCAGATTTTTTATCTCAGGTTTCGAGATTTCATTTGATCTGTAACTGCGTTTATCAGTTCTCCATAAAAAACTGCATTTACTCTACTCTACTACATTACCGCCCTCTGCAGGTGGTAGATGTTACTACAACTATACAGGCAAAAATGTCTTTATCCTGATATTGAATTGTTTGGCCAGTTTTCCAGTTAAAAAATGAGAGTAATTAAAGTAGGTATAATAAGAAAATGACATGTACTGTATGTGACGGCCTCAGGGTTGGCCCTATCTTGTCCTTCGCTGTGTTTTCCCTTTTCCTCCAGGATGTTGATGGGGGGAGTTGAGACCTCGTCAGAGATGCAGCACACCTGAGCAGGCTATTATCAGGCTAATATCTTTAAAGGTCCCATATTGTAAAAAGTGAGATTTTCATGACTTTTATATTATAATGCAGGTTTAAGTGCTTTATAAATACTGTGAAAGTATCGAAGCGCTTATAATACGGAGTAATACACACAGCCCGTATTCAGAAATTGTGCGTTTGAAACAAGCCGCAGGATTTCTGTCCATTTGTGATGTCACAAATATACAATATATATATATCATTACACGGTTTTAAACGTAAACATTCTAAATGTGTCCCAGTTTATTTCCTGTTGCAGTGTATGTAAATAACATCAGCTGACAGGAAGTAAACAAGGACCCAAGCTGTTGCCTAGCAACGCAATTCTGTTGCAATTCCGTTGAAATGCACTAAAACGGAGCGTTTCAGACAGAGGGTGAATACAGGTATATTCAAGGAGACAGTATGAGCAAAATTAGTTTTTTTCTTAACATTACAGCATGTAAACATGTTCTAGTAGAAACACATAGTAAGTATGTATGAACCTGAAAATGAGCACGATATGGGTCCTTTAATGCTCCTAACGACCGTTGGATTTATGCTGTTTACCTTTTTTTGTTATTTTCTACCATACTTTGTTTGGTGTCGCTGTTGCATCCGAAATTTTTTCTCTTCCGTGAAGTGTCTTATTTCGGCCATAATGCATTTAAGTGTTTATATTTAAGACAAAGACCAAGTCTATACAGTCAAACTAAAGGATGTACTACTTCAAACTCAGAGCCACCGTCAGTTTCCAAATCCCTAAACCCATCTCCTGAGACCCTCTAGGTTCTTGCTTCTTCCTGTTTATTTGACATGTTTCTGTATTTGTTTATTTAACTGTATCATAAACTCTGATCTTTAAAGAAGAGCACTGAAGGTTTTCCTCCTCTGTTGGTGTTGGTGTGTTCGCTCTAACTGACATTTGTGCTGAGTGTGTGCATGTGTGTTTCCGCTGGATGGATGCTTTCCCCGACCTGCAGATCGGGTGTTTTGTGTCTCTCCTCCTCCTCCTCCTCCTCCTCTTCGTCCCTTTCTGTCTCTCTCACTGCGTGTGTGTGTGTGTGTGTGCTCCCCGGCTATAAAAGCTCCACTGTAACGGGGGGCGCCGTGCTGCAGAGGAGCTCAAGTGTTCGTCAGAAAGAAACAGACGAAACAGAAGACTGCACTTGCCTTCCCTTGGCTGTGAGTAACATGTTTTGTTTCTCTTGTGTATTTAGACTGAGTAGAGTGTGTCATGTACAGTAGAGCATGACATTAATGTGCACGTACTGCACCTTTAATGCCTGTGACTTTGAGTCTGCAGGGCCAGATGACTCAGCTGTTTGTGTTTGGAGCCTCAGCCGTGAAATGCAGGACAAATACGCAACTAAGTAGTTTCTAATGCACACAAATGTGGTAGAATAAAACCTGATCTGTTCTCCCCCATGGACACATCGCTAACAGAGAGCCAGAACTTTTACTTTCTAAAATACTGATTTTAAAAGAAAAGTGCATAACATTTCGGGGGATCTATTAGCAGAAATGGAATATAATATTCACTAGAAACTAAGAATCGTTGTGTTTTCGTTAGCCCTTCATATCTACATCTCGGATGTAAATAGAGAAGTGGATACAGCGTTGCAGGCTTCTGTTCATTCCTATTAGAGTGTCTCAGTGTCGCATGAAGCCAAAATGGTTCGACTGCCGAGTGATAAAGTACCCGGATCATCCGGCGATCTTCTGCATCCATTGGGCCCATAGAGCAAGAGCAGTAGCGTTTCCTTTAACTCCTCCTTCCAGCCCTCACTCCTTTAACTCCTCCTCTCAGCCCTCGCTCCTTTAACTCCTCCCGGCCCTCGCTCCTTTAACTCCTCTTTCCAGCCCTCGCTCCTTTAACTCCTCCTCCCGGCCCTCATTCCTTTAACTCCTCTTTCCGTATCTAGTGAATGTTCAGTGGACGTTTGTGCAGAAATAACTGCTGCAGCTCCTCCAGACCAACAGAGGTTTCCCGTGTCTTGTGAAGTGACGGGGCTCCGCAGAGAGAAACGTTATCGTCTCAGACCAAACTCCGGCGTCTCCCCCGTTCCCTCCGGCCGCGGTCGGGAGGCTGAGGCAGGAAAAGCCAACACTAGGATCAGCATTGATTCATGGAGAGACCTTCGTCTGGTCAGCTAACATTACTGCCAAGCAGCTGAAATATAGAGTGATATTGTGCTTTTAGCTGACGTGTGTCGCCTCACTGTGTTGAGCGATGCTCCTTCATGTCTATGTCGAGCGAGCACAAGCGTGAGCAACAGGACGCTGACTTTCGTTGACTTAACGGCCACAGTTAACGGCCTAGAATGGACAAACCAAACACTGACTCTAGAGAGAGACTTTAGCGTTACCGGGAGACGAACGTAGTTCTCCGACACGCTTGTGAAACTACAGTAGCCTGAGCCGCAGAGTTCAAAACCGTGGTACCGCCAGCTGCCGTCTGACTTCCGTTGCTCCTAAAGTTATTACGGTATGGATGACCTCTGAGCGAGGTGACGCAGTCTTGGAAAGGAAGGAGTGAGCGGAGGGGTACTCAGTTGGTTGCAATCTGCAACCACATCACTAGATGCTGCTAAATCCTACACACTGTCCCTTTAATGTCTCAAAGACTAAGCACACAGACACAAAACTGATGAAAATCCCAACAAAGGAAGGAATATTTGGGGTTTTCTATACATGAGGTAATAGAATATATAACTACAGTCATTCCTATACACTCCTTAAGTTGAATAATATCAAGTAAATTGCATTTCAGTGTCACTCAGGATGTCCAAAAACAGGCCCTTGAGCAACTGGTTTCTACGGCAACCTGCTATCCCAGGTTGTTTTCCTGCTGACTGTTGTCTGTTTGATGACCGGTTGATCCTCTGTGATACCTCCTATTCAGCATGTAAAGAGGGCGGCTTTTGCCCCGTCTGTTGTGCTGTGAGTCAGCAGACGGGGTATTAGTGTTGTGGTTTGATTCTCTGGGTCCGCCTTCACACGGGCCACTTTTATTTTTAACCCAGCTGGACCCAACACTGTGTTCATCAGTACCTACATATTTGTCTATGATGACCCACATTTTACCATGATGACACACACACACACACACACACACACAGACTCACAAGGTGAAAACAATACCAGCATCGCTGTCACAGCTGGTAACAAACCGATGCCTGACTCGATCGGGTGGATCAGGACAGCCCGATAGAAACTGCAGCAGAGACGATTATTGATCTAAGTTGCTGTTTCTTGTTTCTGCAGACTCTGTCTTCTCTGTATACGCTGTAATCATGACCAAAAACCTGCTGAAGAATCCCAGTGGGGAAGGTAAGAGGTCGTTTTCTTCATAGAGGATCTGCAGCTATGTAACTGGATCAGGAGTGGATCTAGTCTGGGGCCGGCCACCGCAGCCCATTCTCATTCCCAGAGTGTAAATTACCGACGCTTTGTCACGTCCATCGGCGTGTGGTACCAACGCACAAGGCACCCTTTGGCGTCCGTGTGAGAAGCACTACTTCAATTAACTACAACGTAAACCCATCCGCTCAGAGAAAGTGTTCCGTGGAGTGTGATGACGTAGTTTAAAGGGCTAAAGAGACACACACAGGGCGGGCGGGTGGGAGGGAAGTGGATTGGACCGCTGTTAGTGTCCCCGTGCGTTAAGTTTCATTTTCACATTACAATCAGCTGTTCGTTCGTGTCCCGTGTTCACAACGTTAAAGGGACTGTTTGCAACTTCTTACACTCTTATAAATCATTGCGGGTCGGTGTCCCATGCACGCTCGCGTGTGGCTACGCTGTTCAGACAACACTCAAACACAAACTACACGGAAGCACCAAAACCGCAAAGTTCTATCTAGTGAAGCCCGTCTGTTAAACAGTGTTAACTCTTCCTGCTCCGGCCCCCCGACCGCAGCCAGAGGACACAGGGTAGACGATGCTGTGTCTGCTTCGCTGCCTGCCTGCTTGCCTTCACTCACGCACCGCGCTCGTTCTCACCCGCTAGCTCGCTCCACCTCTCACGTACATGCCTCACTATTTTGAGCGATGCTCGTTCATGTCTATGTAGAGCGAGCACAAGCGCGAGCAACAGGACGCTGACTTTCGTTGACTTGACGGCCACAAGTGTCGCTGTTAACAAGCAAGCAGGCCCTTTAAGTCTCATTGTCACTTTAGAAACGTAATAATTTTAAGCCCAGCCATGTTGTTTTTTTCCTAAACCTTAATTAAGTGGTTTTGTCGCCTAAACCTAAGCAAGTGTTTTTTGTTTAATTCACAAAGATAAGCACGTGTTCACTGCGACCGAAAAGTGACGCCAAGAGGTCTGACAAAGCGTCAGTATGTGACGAGTTGGGATGAGAATGTGTTGGCCACTCCGGGTAGAAAGAAAAGGAATTTTCGTGACAGAAAATGTTATTTTTGTATACTATGTCCCCTAAACTGTCCAAAGTATGAAATAGGCAAGAAGTAAAGTGAAAATCACATGGTTCCCATATTCAATAAGTTTTCTAGTGTGTCTTGTTCTTCACCTCATTGTGGCGTCTCAAGCCGTAACCAGCTTGTTACTGCCGCCTGAGGCCGAAAAAAACGCCCACTGGTACTCGACGGTTGGTGAGAACTGCAGTTGTTGCCCAGACCTGCTCCATATGAAACGTGTCTTCAGATAACTTCTGTTGATGATTTGACGCTATATAAATAAAATGGAATTGTTTTTACCTCCACAAGGGGCAACAATGAGCCTATTTCAAACTCGCAAGTGACACTAAGTTGAGATTTCTGATTTATCTGAAGTGATCAGTGTTTTTCTAGAGTAAAGACTTAAACGATGAAAACTGCCATCAGTGGGTGACACAGTCCCAGTCCGAGGGGTCATCAGTAGCTTTAATCCTGCGGTGTCTTTGCCAAAAGGTTGACTATTTTTATTTGCTTAGTAAATAAATATATTTAAACATCCATCTGCTAATCTGAGCGTATGAGTCTGCACACAAACAGGCTGCATCTAGGACTGGAAATAGCTCAGCCATGATCTAAATATCACTCTCTGTTTATCGGTTTGATTGACTTTACTGTATTAACCACACTGAGCTGCACACAGAGCTACATCTGTGCTCAGTCTTAAAGGAATAGTTCAACATTTTGGGAACTACACGTATTCATGTTCTTGCTGAGACTTAAATGAGAAGATTGATACCACTCTCATGTCTGTATGGTGAATACGAGGCTACCTCCAGGAGACAGTTAGCTTAGCTTAGCACAGAGACTGGAAACAATGGGAAACAGCTAGCCTGGCTTCACTTAACTGTGTCTCATGATCTTCATCAGCAGCCCCTTGAGATGAAGTTGATGCTCTGAAAAAAGCCAGTAAATGGACCTCGTGTTTTGTCATTTCTAAGGTCAAAAATCGACAATCCTTGAGCCTTTTTTGTTGCTGGTCAGACTTAACTAAACCGGCTCTTGGAATTGAACTTGACTCTTGAGAGCATACAAGTTAGAAAATACACTACACTTCTATTGGCAGCCTGACACTGTGCATTTCCCTCTCAGAACAGCTGGAATTCTGGGAGCTGACGGAGAACGGCGGGAGTCAGTGGAAGGTGGAGGAAATGCCGGGAGACTGTGGCTTCGACTTCTGCGTCGACGGAGTGACCAAATACTTTGCAACCTCCTTTGAGTGAGTGTTCATTGCTGTATGTGTAGTCATGTGACTATATTTAAATACTATAGAAATCCAGGGAATGATTCCTCACCCCAAGTGAAGGAGTTCAAGTACCTCAGGGTCTTGTTTGCGAGTGAGGGGACTATGGGACTGGCCGGAGAATCGGAGCAGCGGGGGGGCGGTATTGCATTCGCTTTACCGCACCGTTGTGACGAAAAGAGAGCTGAGCCGGAAGGCAACGCTCTCGATCTACCGTTCCATCTTCGTTCCTACTCTCACCTATGGTCATGAGGGCTGGGTCAGGACCCAAAGAACTACATCGCGGGTACAAGCGGCCGAAATGGGATTCCTCAGGAGGGTGGCTGGCGTCTCCCTTAGAGATAGGGTGAGAAGCTCAGTCATCCGTGAGGGACTCGGAGTAGAGCCGCTGCTCCTTTGCGTTGAAAGGAGCCAGCTGAGGTGGTTCGGGCATCTCGTACGGATGCCCCCTGGGCGCCTCCATAGGGAGGTGTTCCTGGCACGACTAGCTGGGAGGAGGCCGCGGGGAAGACCCAGGATTAGGTGGAGAGATTATATCTCCACACTGGCCTGGGAACGCCTCGGGATCCCCCAGTCAGAGCTGGTTAATGTGGCCCGGGAAAGGGAAGTTTGAGGTCCCCTGCTGGAGCTGTTGCCCCCGGCGACCCGACCCTGGATAAGAGGTTGAAGATGAGTGAGTGAGTGAGAAATCCAGTGCACCGCTCAATACAGCGACTACACAGCTCTTTATCTTGGGAACTATAATCCCAAAGTTGGGATCACTTAATGGAACCATGAACCCTGGAAAAAACACTTCAACAATATCATTATTAGGCCGTATTAACACGATAGGAATAAATATATTACCACAGTTATTGTTCTTCTTCTTCTTCTTCTTCTTCTTCTTCTTCTTCAAATGTAAAGTATGAAAAAATAATTTTCCCATATTATCCGTTATTTGAATGCAACATCTATTTTTTATTTTACTTTTTTTATTAATCCCATGAATAATCCCGTGTGTCCTAGGCTGTGTCTGAAGAGACAGGTGATCGACCTGTTAGCGGAGGATTACTCTGGCGACCAGCTGGACGCTCAGCCTGCCGTCACAGTGGAAGACTGGTAAGACTGCGGTGGACTGACATTCATGTACGCAGCTTCTGTTAGTGTCGCTGAACGGGCATCTCGTCCTGCAGGTACTGCGGGAGGTCGGATTGCGGCTGCAGCTACCAGATGACGGTGTGTCTGCTGGATGAGAGCCAGGAGGTCATGCAGGAGTTCAAACCGGAGCCGGTGACTCTGGACCCTGACTCTGACGACTGCTCGTGGAAGCAGGTACAAGAGAGGACAGACGCTCATCCGGGAGTATCAAACCACTTTTTTTACTGACGTGAACGAGATGTAATGTTTCTAAATGTCTTCTTAATTCGTTGGGTCTGTCAGAGTTTTCAGACACAGAATACACACTGGTCTCTCCTCATCTCTCACCGCATTCACTGTGAACCCGAGAGCAAGATGGGCTTCGAAGGTGTGTCATCATATTTGATGACTTTATCACCCAAAATGGGGAAAATACGTGTTTATATAAATGTAATTTCTGATGCTTAGATTGCTGGTAGACTGCCCCGTTAATACAGGTGCATACCGGAGAGTAAACAGTTTTTGACCGCAGAGAAAATGTTGTTTTTGAAAGACTAAACGGCAACAAATATGGAATGAAGCAGAATACTTCGTTAGATTAAAAACAAGTTCTGAATTTTGGAAATTATTACATCTATCTTTTCAATAGATTTTGACATTTGGACTGAGGACAATTACAGAGACGGACAGAGTGTCATGGTGCTCACTGTGTGTGTGTGATGTATATTTATACAACATATGTAATATTTTTTTACCCTTATCAGCAGCTATAACCCCATAATTTATTATATCTTCAACTGTGCATTGCTGACTTAACAGTAGCCTATAATAATTTAGTGCAATAATCTGGTTACTTTAGCATTAACACTGCATTATTTATACAGAACATTTAAACAAATATTCTTATTTATTTATATTACTACACACTTAATGATAGATCCTATGTTTCAGCATTATTATTTGCAATGTTGCAATATTTACATTTTCTTATAATTTCTCTTTATTGACAGACTTGAAGTCCATTAAAAAACATAAAACACAAACAACAATACATACATTAAAATGGAAACTGACACTTTTTTTAAAAGACAGTTATACCAATGTTTCATTAGGGGTGACTGGTATGGTTGAACACTAAAACAAGGATTTGACAGAAGCATGATAATGGTGTTCTGAGAATCATTTAGCCGACATATAATTTTATACATCAGGTTTCTCAACAGAACCTGGAAAGTGTTGATACCTGCATTACAGAACAGCTCGCTTGACACTACACCACCTGGTTTCTTAAGTAATATCCGCATGCAGTCATTGTAGACAACCTGAAGCTGATGCATGCTCGCCTTTTTAAACTTGGCCCACAGGGGGGCAGTATAGAGGGAGAGGGGAGTGCAATAGGCTCTAAAGAGACCTGTCTTGACATGGTCTGAACACATGTAGAATTTTCTATGCATATAATATACGGCACTGCCTGTAGATATATATATATTCTGATTCTGATATTTATTTCCTTGCCGAAGAGTGGCCGCTGTATATATACCCTACCTTCCATCATGAAGTGGGAGGGTGTAGGGATTGGATTGGAATTGGGTGGAGTGAACTCTGTCTGGAGTCTCACTCACAGCTCAATGGAGCTCCTTCTTTAAGGTGGAGGGTAGAAACACAGTGGCCACTTCAGGACCAACTTCCCTCCCATAGGATCTATGCAAATAATATAAATGCATGCATTTATAAAAATGCAAGAATAGTGTAAAATAAGGATATTAGTTTAAATGTTCTGTATAAATAAATGCAGTGTTAATGCCGGAGTAAACCAGATTATTGCACAGCTGAATTATTGCACTAAATTATTGTTCTGTTTAGTCAGTATCGCACAGTTGAAGATATAATACATTTTGGGTCTATAGCTCCTGATAGGGGTAAAAAATTATAAATACATGTTGTGTGTTATATATATACATTTATACTGTATGCATACATACATATAATATACAGCAATTTACAATCTAATGAACATGACGTTTTCTAGACTGGTCAAGGGTATGTTTGATCCTAAATAAAATCGATTTACTTTATGTAGTTGACGTCTGTATGACAATAAAGTAGAATAAATTAAATGTCAGTTTGAGCAATTTACAGTAAATGTTTGTACCGGTAGTCGCACGGAACTGACATCGGATCGTGTTCCATGAAGAACACTAAACGGCGTTGCACGTCGTCAGTAAGGGCAGCTGGTTAAGTCGTCATCGATGCCGGCTCGCTGTTGGAGGGTTTTATAACCCACTTCCCCTCCCCAGTGATGGGTTTGGGATGCCCCTTAATATGGCAGACCCTCTACGTGAACGGAGTGGAAGTAGGTAGGGAGAGGGTGTAGGGGGGATGGGTTGGAATTGGGCCTACCTGTCATGTGTCACACACTTAGAGAACCACTGCTATAACGTCACCTGACTTCCTCTTTATATCTCCCACCATAGAGGGCACTGTCACTTGAACGTAAACATGAATCGACTGAGTTGTTCTCGTCCACCAGACTGAACAGATCACAGTGGTTTTCTCTCTCTCTCTTTCTCTCTGTTTGAACTCCAGGTCAACCACACATTCTCTGACTACGGCCCTGGGATGCGTTTCATCACCTTTGAACATGGAGGACAAGACGCCAAGTTCTGGGACGGCTGGTTTGGAGTCCGAGTCACCGGGAGCTCTGTTACTGTCGAGGTCTGAGCGAGAGGAGAGAGGAGAAGGGAACCAAGTAGTTAGGAACCCCTAAAGGTAAAGGAGGGGACGGCGAACTAGAGTAATATCAGGGCTCCAGGGTGGAGTGGAGCTCTCCAGGTTTCAAGAGGACCAGCTTTGCCTTGTGCACCTCGCTTACACCTCTGTAATATCATAATGCTGTTCATGCTGTGGAAACATACTGCTGCGATGAAGACTGTACTTACAAATCTGGCTCAGCAGCTTTACCAACTTTAAAATATATTAAAATTACTGCTTGCAACACAGTCATTAATATGATCTGTTAACTCCTACCTCTGCACAGTGACAGCACGGTAGCTGTTAAACTAAATGACGTGTTTGGTGGCTGGTGGCTGGTTTAACATTCAAACTGGAATTAAAATGATTAAAGAAACTACATCATTGCCTGTTTTGTCAAGTTGAACTTTCATTTAAAGATCTGATCAACTGAATGTGATCATCCGTCATCCCGAGATGATTGAACTGTTTCTGTAAACGTAGAATTCAGCGGTGTGTTGTTGTTTGTCCTCTTTTACTAGAAACGGACCGTAGGTGGTTGAAGATGTGAGGCAGAGGATATTTCTTTGTTTCTTTCTTGTGAGCAGTGTTGGAAAGTGAATAAGTACATTTACTCATGAGCTGTACTTAAATACAACTTTGAGGTACTTGCAGTTTACTTGAGTATTCACATTTTTATGCTACTTTATTCTTCTACTTCACTACATTTCAGATGGGAATAATGTATATTCAAGTTAAGTTTAAGTATCCCAAAATTGTACTTAAATACCGCGCTTGAGTAATTATACGTTTACCACTGTGTCTAAACTACTCAGATGATTTAATATAACTGTCCGAGGCCTAAAGAATTCACATTATGCAATATTTCTCAAAAATGCAAAGATTAGAGCAAAGTCACAAAAAATGTACACAAATTTATGTAGAATTTGTTAAAGTCAAATTTAAGACTTTTAAAAGGGACAGTTCACCCTAAAATGTGTGTACCACAAGCTCTCTCTCTCTCTATATATATATATATATGTATATATATATATATACATATATATATATATATATATACTTGTGGTACTCAAAGTGCCAAAAGAATACATTTGAAAAACTTGTGAGATCAGATTAGACATGTCGTGTTTTAAATTAGTATATGGATAACACGCAGAAACTGTCAAATATAAAACACTCACTTTTATTTTTATTAAATCCAAATTGTATAACTCAAGTGCAAATGGATGACATACTGTAGGCCTACTTAATATAAATATTTTAAAGTTATCTGACATAATTATAAGTTGTTTAGATTGCAAAACTTGTGACTGTTAAAATAAAATGTAATATTATACACGTACAGCATAGTGTTCAAAGTGAGCACCATCAACACTGGCTGATCAAGGGCACCGTCTTTTTTATAGTTACATTAAACAATATTTAGGAATCACTGAAAAAACATCCTCTTGTTCTGCTGTTGGTAGCTGCATGTTTAACCGTTACATAAATGTAACAAAGTTTGATATTAAAGCAAAGGAAATGTCTTTGACCTGATGTGTGCGTAGGAAATATGCAACTCTGCTTCCAGTTGTTCCTGTTTGAGCACATTTTACCTACTGTACCACTTTATTATAGCAATACTCTCTGGCATATTCAGGTTACAGAGTCAGTAAAACAACAGTTTACCTCTTCAGTTGGAGAATATACAACAGGTTTATATAAGTAGGTTCACCTGACCATTGCTGAACTTTCTGGAGTTAAAAAACAAAACACTTGCACTTTCCTTGAGTATTTCCATTTCTACGTCTACTTGTATTCTATTATTGCAGGCTGTCTGAACCTCCGTATACTCTGGCTCTAATAAATACAGGCGGCCATCGACCTCAAAGAGCTCCTCCACACTCATCATCTATCATCTAAATATTCAGCCATGACATTGAACATCTTCTAGATGATGAACACTAAGCTACGCTTTCTCTCCTCCAACACAACAAACACTCTGGTTTCCACCATGGATGTGTTCCTCTATTCCACCGCTGTCTTCCGGCAACACGTCACCTCGCCAGATTTCACATTGAGACTCCTCCTTGAGAGAGGCTCTTTCCTTTTTTTCCTACTTTTTGCTCTACTATATATATATATATATATATATACTATATATATATATATATAGTATATATATATATGCCATACTATACGATAACTTTTTTATTACTTAATTTGAATTAAATTGCTGCAACAGCTTATGAGACATAATAGAGCATGGGGATGACCATCAAATACTTCTATCATAATGTTCTAAACCCTTATACACTTTCACTATTTATTTAAATTAATTCATTTGTGTTTATTTCTGATTTCTGATTAGAACAAGTTGACCCACAGTGCTGAGCTGCATCTCAAATTAATCTCCAGGTTTCCAGCTTTCCGATGATGTACACCACTTCTATATGACATCTACTGTTGACCTGCTATCTCCCCTAAAGACCCCCCCCTAAAAAATAATAAAAAAAACAGGTCTATTAACCATTGACAGACTGTGGAAGACGGACCTCTCTCCAAATAACTCCAACCTAAATTGGAAACTAATCTGGCAGAACATCCAACTATCTTTCAGGAACCCCAACCATCAAGTTATACATTTCAATTTCATACACTGAACATATTTCAACCCCCCGCATATTGCATAAAGTTTTACCATCACCACCTGCACCTTATGCAATCAAAATGCATTAGGTACTTTTTGGCTGGACCGCAGAAGGCCAGCCCTACAAACGCAAAAGTCTGTCTCCTCATTGGTTGGTGCTCTTTCAAAATGAAAAGGCGGAGAACAGTTCTGTGTTTACGTTTTCTGGGGAGCGTGTCAGCGGTTCAATAATATCATTACATAGAGCTGTTGTTGTGCATGTGGTATTGTTTATGTTCGTTTAAGTTACGTTATGTTGTGCTTCGTATTGTTATCGTACATTCACACCAAGCACGAAGAACATTTTTGCCTCGCTTTCCTCCATTAACCATGGAATGCTTTGTACATGTTGTGGAAGTCACGGATATGTCAGAAAACCAAACGCCGTCGTGTCTGGGTTCATAACGTCGCCTGACGGCGAGCTGTATTCACATACAGTGCCATTGCACTGACTGTATCTAGCAAGCCACATGTCGCTACTGTGGTATGAACCCAAAATAAACAGACTGTGCTGTGATTTAATTGCAATAAACGGATCAAAATGATGCCGAAATAACGAAATTACAGCTGCAAAGCGACTAATAGCTTGCAGATGGAAAGCTCCACATTCTGTCAATATACAAAGATGGCTTCTTGACTTCATAGATAGAGCAGGTATGGAACACTGGGCGGCCAACATGCACTTAGCAAAGAGAGAAAATATATCACGTTGGAAACAAACAATCACTATAATTAAATCCTTCATATAATTGTTCTCCGTGTCCCCGAGGTCTAGGGTGGGTGGGATGGGAGGGATTTGGAGGTGGGGGGGGGTTTGTTGTTGTTTGTTTTTTCTTCTTCCTGTTTGTTTCTTTTTCTTTTTCTGTAGCTGCTTGCCAATGTTGTATTGATTAACACATGGACATTTGTGATTATATTCTTTTACTCTATTGGTGATCTATTAATTTGTAACTCCACCCTATACAATTATGCTTAGATACCAATAAAAAATTGATCACAAAAAAAAACATTGTTTTGGTCTATTGTGGGTCTCAGAGGGTTAATTCAGCCGGTTCAAGCCAAGAGAGATTCTTATGGATACATCATGTTAAATGTGAAAACACACATTGGCCCAATTCCAACCCCCATACCGTGCGACTAACGGTACAAACATTTACTGTAAACTGCTGAACCTGACATTTTCTATATATATTCTACTTTATTGTCATACAGACGTCAACAACATAAAGTAAGTATATTTATATATATATATATATATATACACACACACACAACATATATTTATAATTTTGTACCCCTATCAGGAGTTATAGCCCCGTAATTTATTATATCTTCAACTGTGCAATACTGATTTAACAGTGCAATAATTTAGTGCAGTAATTCAATAATCTGGTTTACTCCGGCATTAACACTGCATTTATTTATACAGAACATTTAAACTAATATTCTTATTTTACACTATTCTTGCATTCTTATAAATGCATTTATATTATTTGCATGGATCCTATTTTTCAGCATTATTATTTGCACTGTTGTTAATAATGTAATCAATAAAGTATTTCTGATTCTGATATTTATTTCCTTGCAGGAGAGAGGGAAGTTGGTCCCAAAGTGGCTGCTGTATTTCTCCCCTCCACCTTACAGAAGGAGCTTCATTGAGCTGTGAGTTCACTCCACCACAGAGTGGGAGGGTGGAGGCAAACTCAGCTGACTTCCTGTAAATGGAGAGAGGAGGAGGAAAACTGACCATGTGATCCTGACTCATGAGAACAGAGGGAGGGAATCATGAAAATGAAAGTGTTCAGTCCGCCAGTAAACAGACTCCATTTTGAGAAAATGCAGCAGAAGGATGAAGACTGAAGACTGAAGACTGAAGCAGGGTGAGTGTTAATCCAACATTTTATTACTTTACTGTCAAAGTCTCTGAGTCAGTTTCCTCCCTGTGGACAGAAGGAGAGGAGAGAAATGTTAGAATGATCTCAACAATTTGATTCTTCTGTGAACACAAAGTCATGACTGGCTGAATAATCCTCATTAAAACTGCTGTAACCCAAGAAAACAAGAAAACAAGAAAACAAGCAGAGATTTAAAGAGAACTGACCAGGTGGAGTGCTGGGTGGTTTTATTCTACTGTATACGGTGTGTGTGTGTGTGTGAGTGAGTGAGTGAGATAGAAAGAGGGTGTGTGTTACTTACTGTTCTCCAGGGTCGGCGCCAGAGTGTTAGGGGCGGACGGGCAATCAGCTTTGACAGGGGGGGCATTTTTTTCACCTCATATAACCTTTATTAAAGGGACTGTTAGTTTGTTTACATGATGTAACAGAAGTGCAGATTTAACGGATTCAGTGGACAGAGAGCGTCAGATGCGCGATGCAGCGCGATAGTCGGACAATCGCATCCAGTTAGGACACGGTGTTAGTTTATAACCTGTTTTTGTGGACATAACAGCATGTGTATGCGTGCGTGCGCGCCTGTGCACATAAGTGGCAGTATGTATACACCTCTCTGTCAGTTTCTTTCTTTCATGAAACATGATAATGTTAAAGATACACTTAACTCAGACTGCAGTGTGGAGTGAGCGCGCGTTCTCGCTGTCTTGCTCCACACCTCTAGACGTGAACGCGCCCTCACTCCACACTGCAGTCTGAGTGAAGGCGGGCAGGCAGAGGAGGAGAGGCTCCGGCCACACGCGAGCACGCATATGTGAGCGCGCATGTGTCCCGACCCGGTACATTTATACGCTTAAAAAGTTACAAACAGTCCCTTTAAGTGTATCTTTAACATTATCATGTTTCGTGAAAGAAATAAACGGACAGAGAGGTGTATACATACTGCCACTTATGCACACAGGCGCGCACGCGCGCATACACATGCTGTTATGTCCACAAAAACAGGTTATAAACTAACACCGTGTCCTAACTGGATGCGAGCGTCCGACTATCGCGCTGCATCGCGCATCAGACGCTCTCTGTCCACTGAATCCGTTAAATCTGCACTTCTGTTACATCATGTAAACAAACCAGGAACATATCAGCTGTGAGCTCCAGATCAGACTGGAGCTGAAGACATAACCACCTCAAAGATGGGTTAGTAGTACTTGTTATCTTCCTACGTTCGTACTTTTTTTTTAATCAGAAAACACACGTTTTATTTTTGATATTTACTGGAAATAACATATGATATAGCCAAGAGCAAGTAGGTTGTTATCTAGTGATCTTCTCCAGCCAGCTGCCACCTTATTATGGTTTCAGTAGTGAAATGAGGAGGTACTGGAGGCTACAGATAACTCCTCAGGCACGCCCTGCGTCTTGCTCATGCCAGGGTGAAAATGTGCACACACACGGGTGCCGAGATAAACAGACAGTTAAACAACACATTAATCTAACAGTCTGACTGATGTCTTCATAACTATAATTTAAGTTAATAAAGACTAAATGTGGATGTTTCACTCACCAGTTGTTGTCCCTGCTCAGCCTGCTGTAGTGTAACATTAGTCCATTGTTTTATTCCACAATACTGAACAGAATAATCCAAACAGGTAGAACAAGTAAGATGTGAGAGGAGCACAGGATGCTTTTTACTCTCTTGGTCCTAATTGTGCTTTAATGCACCAGGTTTGTAGGTCTACTTTCTCTCATTTTTTTCTATTGAGCTAGATTAAAAAAACAATTAAAAAAAAACAACACGCAAACGGAGCGGATCAAAACGAGGCTTCTTACTGAAATATTGTAGTGACGGCTCATATTTCCCAGAGTTTCCATAGTTGTCTCTTTGTGCTGTGTGTTCGTGTTTTATTTGAACCATTAGTGAGGTGGCTGTTTTTTGACAGGTAGCTCGTAATAAAGTTTCATTAGTGAACTTTATTACATATAACTGCGAGCGTCAATGTTTGTGCTGAAAGTGTCAGTAATCAAGTTCATATTTTCATTTATATCCAGGACAACTGACCCGGTTTTCTCGGCTCATTTTATCTAAACTAATCAGCCGTTCCTCTCAATATGAGTGACAGGAAAAAATAGGAACCGTGTATCAGATAGAAGTTCAGACAAAACGTCACGCCGCGCTGTGCAGCACCGTGTTGCTGCGCAGCGCCGTGTCGCTGCGCAGCGCCGTGGTGCACCGTGTCGCTGTGCAGCACCGTGTCGCTGTGCAGCACCGTGGTGCACCGTGTCGCTGTGCAGCACCATGGTGCACCGGGTCGCTGTGCAGCACCGTGTTGCTGTGTTGCTGTGCAGCACCGTGTTGCTGTGCAGCACCGTGTTGCTGTGTTGCTGTGCAGAACCGTGTTGCTGTGCAGCACCGTGGTGCACCGTGTTGCTGTGCAGCGCCGTGTTGCTGTGCAGCACTGTGTTGCTGTGCAGCACCATGTTGATGTGCAGCACCGTGGTGCACCGTGTTGCTGTGCAGCGCCGTGTTGCTGTGCAGCACCGTGGTGCACCGTGTTGCTGTGCAGCGCCGTGTTGCTGTGCAGCACCGTGTTGCTGTGTTGCTGTGCAGCACCGTGTTGCTGTGCAGCACCGTGTTGCTGTGTTGCTGTGCAGAACCGTGTTGCTGTGCAGCACCGTGGTGCACCGTGTTGCTGTGCAGCGCCGTGTTGCTGTGCAGCACTGTGTTGCTGTGCAGCACCATGTTGATGTGCAGCACCGTGGTGCACCGTGTTGCTGTGCAGCGCCGTGTTGCTGTGCAGCACCGTGGTGCACCGTGTTGCTGTGCAGCGCCGTGTTGCTGTGCAGCACCGTGTTGATGTGCAGCACCGTGGTGCACCGTGTTGCTGTGCAGCACCGTGTCGCTGTGCAGCGCCGTGTTGCTCGCAGCCAGTTAGGACCCTCCAATAGAAAACAATGTAATCAAGCCCAAGTACATGTCCTAGTTGTTTCCTAAATGCAAAACTATCACTGTTTTGTGCGTTATTTTGCATTGTAGTGTTAAGTCCTTCCATTACCAAACTGAATGACTTAATTTTACTTATAGCTTAGCTGTTATTTCCGTTTAGTTTTTTGTCAGGAGAGAATTCAGCTGAGGGGGCACAGTGACCTTTTTGGACGGGCCTGGACCCCCATTGCCCGCCGCTAATGCCGACGCTGCTGTTCTCTCAGTCTATCCTGTGACTCTAACTGGTTTATTTTTCATGTTTACAGTCAGTGTTCCTGTTTTGACCTCAGACTGACTTCAGATCAGAAGATGAGTGATTGTGTGGAGGAAGAGGAGGACGGAGCAGAGCCTCTAGTCTCTGGCTGTCTGTCTATAAAGAGTGATCAGTCTAAAGATGATCCTCCACTCTTCAGTAATGAACCTGGACCCTCAGAGTCAAAGTAAGAGAGCTGCTACTAACTCATTTATATGACTCATTTTCACTTTCCTCTACCAATACTGTTTTCTGTTGATTTTGTGTTTCTGTTTTAAAATTTCTACTAAAATGTATTTACTAACTGAAGTTGAACACACTTTTCGTGACACAAAGAGAATTCATTTGTGCATTCTTCCTCTTCGTATCTGTGACAGCTGTCAGTCACCCAGAAAAGCTGTAATCTAAGAGGACTAATACAAACTTTAAACCACATTATTGACAGTAGCAGTAGTTTGTGTGTTTTTCAAGGATTCATGTGATCTGAATAAAATCATCTTGGTGTTTGCAGAGTTCAGTCCAGACCGAGAGCAGAGTCTCCAGTACCCAGCTGTCTGTCTATGAACAGTGACAAGTCCATGGATGGTGGTCTGTACTTCAAGGGCTGTCTGATGGCGAGGTAAAGGGCTGTCTGACGGCGAGGTAAAGGGCTGTCTGACAGCGAGGTAAAGGGCTGTCTGATGGCGAGGTAAAGGGCTGTCTGACGGCGAGGTAAAGGGCTGTCTGACGGCGAGGTAAAGGGCTGTCTGACGGCGAGGTAAAGCAGCTAAGGACGGGAGCAGCAGAAAATCTTAATTTAGCCACCTAAAAAAATAAATCCATTTAAGTGAACACTATATTTAGAATATTTTCTCTGCTTTACCTCGCCGTCAGACAGCCCTTTACCTCGCCATCAGACAGCCCTTTCTGACGGGGAACTGAAGCCGTTATATCACTGTCTTGAGAGCCACCAGACTCCATTCACAGAAACAGTAATTTAACCTCTCAGAACACGAGAGTTGCTGGTCTACCGCTGCATCCATCGGTTAGTTAGTCTGTGTTATTGTGTGACTTTCTGATCTGAACTAACGTGGCGTCCACAGCAGTACATCGCTTAGCTTCCTGTCGCTACTCCTGTCTGCTTCTCCTGACTGGGAGCACGCCGACCACCATCTAAGTTACTGTATTAATACACGACTATAAGGATGTATATATACTGTATTAATACACTGACTATAAGGATGTATATATACTGTATTAATACACTGACTATAAGGATGTATATATACTGTATTAATACACTGACTATAAGGATGTATATATACTGTATTAATACACCGACTATAAGGATGTATATATACTGTATTAATACACCGACTATAAGGATGTATATATACTGTACATGTAGCAGTGTCATCATGTAGAAACCTACGTCAGGTCGCGTGGGAGAACGTTTTTAGAAGGTCTTGAAGGGAAAACAGCATTTTGACGATAAAACATTCGTACGTAGAGTTCAGATTTGAATACATAAGGAACACCACTGGGAAGATACAGAATGATATAAAAACAAAGTTATGCCATGATTTTGTTGATTGTGTGTTTGTATATTAAAGTTCTACTAAAATGTATTTTCTAACTGAAGTTGAACACACTTTTCGTGACACAAAGAGAATTCATTTGTGCATTCTTCCTCTTCGTATCTGTGACAGCTGTCAGTCACCCAGAAAAGCTGTAATCTAAGAGGACTAATACAAACTTTAAACCACATTATTGACAGTAGCAGTAGTTTGTGTGTTTAGAGCTACTGAAATGTTTTTGTCATCATCGAGGCAGATCACTAAATGTTTAATAAGACAGTCAGATAGGAAAAACAGCTAATTCTTGTTTATTAAAGCAGGAGATTTAAAATAAAGGAACATTTTCATTACAGACTGAATGCTGAATTCAGCAACAACACTTTAACTCTTCCCTGTGACCAGGGTCTGACTTTAGCTTTTTACCCTTCCTGCCACTGGCAGACAAGTATTTATTTTTGTCTGCCATTCAGAAATTGTATCTGCCACTTTTGAAATCTGTGCGCTAAATGAAGGAATAACATTTTAGATCTGATGTCATTCAAGCCTGTTATTCAGGGCAGTGAGGGTACTGTACACAGTACTGTACTGTACTTTGTTATTGTCATCTATAGTGGATATTTGCATAAAAACACAAAATTAAAATGATTATGATTATTTAAATATTTGCTTTAATAAAAAAAAATCTTTGTAAGTTGTTTAGAGCTAGTGTTAGGAAGTTAAACAGGTCATAATTCTCTCTCTATTATCTATTTTATATTACCGTGAAAACATCTCCTTCAAACAACTGGATATTTTAAGATATTCCTCTAATCCACCTTAATGACCTAAAAAGAGATTCATGTGATCTGAATAAAATCATCTTGGTGTTTGCAGAGTTCAGTCCAGACAGAGAGCAGAGTCTCCAGTACCCAGCTGTCTGTCTATGAAGAGTGACTGGTCCATGGGTCGTCCTCCAGTCTTCAGTAATGAACCTGGACCCTCAGAGTCAAAGTAAGAGACTGTTTTTACTGTAAGCTGACCTGGTGGACGATGATGATGCATTGAGGATGAAGACTAAATGTTCTGCTAAAAGATTTATATTCCTCAAAATGCAGCTTCATGTTGTACTAATTGAGCAAGAACAAGTGTCATTTCTGGCTACCATCTATGTTTGGATTATGAAAAAGAGTTGCAACTCAGGAAAGTGGCTTAAATTATTTTTATTATGCAACAGACAGAATATTTATTTTTCTTTCAGATGTTGAGAAGAATCTTAGTCATATAAGTCTGAAAACAAAAACAGAAAAAGCACATTAGTCTTTAATCAAATTGATTTAAACATAAAAATGAGGTAACATTTGACCAAAACTCATTTTAATTCAACCTGTTCAATCTGAAAGAGATTCTCATAAACACCCCGTGTTAAACAGCTGATTTGTGTGAGTAACACGCCCTCATAGATAAACTCAAAGGTCAATGGTTTCCTGTAAATGAATAACAGAGCAGAAGGATGAAGACTGTAGACTGAGGCAGGGTGAGTGTTAATCCAACATTTTATTACTTTACTGTCAAAGTGTCTGAATCAGTTTTCTCCCTGTGGACTGTAGAGGAGAGAAATGCACAGCTGCCACCTTGTGGTTTTCTGGCGTGCCCTCGCAATATGTGTATCCATGAGGGTGGTCTGTACTTCAGGTATGAACCTGGACCCTCAGAGTCAAAGTAAGAGACTGTTTTTACTGTGCACTGACCTGGTGGATGATGATGCATTGAGGATGAAGACTAAATGTTCTGCTAACAGATTTCTATTCCTGATGCAGAACTATTAGTGCAGATACTGTTTCAAACTAAGATGGATCTTAGTCTGGATTGTATAGCCACAAAGTACTGCTTGTATTTCTGTAACAAAACACCTGAGAACCTCCATTTCACAATTTACACTTCATGAAAATATTCATATTTCTGCCCGAACGTTGAAGTCGCTGTAAAGATTTACAACTATTCAAAATCTGAAAGAATGTGCTTCAAATGTGTAATTCATTTCCTCATATTTGTCCTCAACATACTGTGTTGGTTTGACTTCTCCTAAAATCAGCTGTTACGACAGCTTCTTTGAAGTGGGGTTGTACGTATACTCCCGTGTTCTGGGAAGTCAAATTACTGTCCGTTGTTCCCCTTTAATACAAACTCATCACTTTCTGCAGCTACTTCACTGTAAATGTCCTCCATTAAAGAGAGATGATTATGTCCTTTACTGATTCACAGTCACTTTGGGCAGTTTAGTTTGAGTTAGTTAGGTTTAAACTGAGGTTAGAAGTGATCTAAATATTGAGGTAGACCAGCAGTCTAAGACACACATCATGTAACACGGGTGCTCTGGTGTTCCTTGTTAGAATAGAATAATATCAGTGTTTTAATAATGGCCGTTGTTCCCCTTTAATAAACAAACTGGAGGCAGATCACTAAATGTTTAATAAGACAGTCAGATAGGAAAAGCAGCTAATTCTTGTTTATTAAAGCAGGAGATTTAAAATAAAGGAACATTTTCATTACAGACTGAATGCTGAATTCAGTAACAACACGTTAACTCTTCTCTGTGACCAGGGTCTGAAATGAACTCTCTTCACTTCCTGCCACTGTGGCAGGCAAGTATTTCTTTTTGTCTACCACTCAGAAATGTTATCTGCCACTTTTGAAATCTGTGCGCTAAATGAAGGAATAACATTTTAGATCTGAGGTCATTCAATGTTCAATATATTTTACATAATAAACATTATATACACGGTAAATTACAGTGTTTGAATACACCGTGATGTTTGGGAGAGCCCTATTATTCGGGGCAGGGAGGGTACCGTACACAGTACTGTACTGTACTTTGTAATTGTCATCTATAGTGGATATTTAAATCAAGATATAAAAAATCTTAGTAAGCTGTTTAGAGCTAGTGTTATGAAGTTAAACATGTCATAATTCTCTCTCTAAAACATCTTCAAACAACTGGATTTATTCAAGTTTCTCACCAAAAACTTAATTTTACGAGATTACATTTGAACACATCATGATAACGTTGTAATTTACCTTCACCCAATAGTCATTTTGCTTAGCAGACCGTGAACGCCTCATAATAATAACTCAATGGCACCTCTGTTAACGTTAGTAGCTCCGTTATTTAACCAGTCAGGACTGTGCTGCCCACTGGCTGCTAACAGCTAACACTACTAACTCTCTTCCTGTTGATTTAAACACAGATGTGTTGTTCACAGTGTTGCATTATCTGGTATAAATACGGTGCGTCCCCTCAGGTTTAGTAGCGCCATGCTGTTGAGTGCTTTTTTTTCCTTCCGCCATGGCTCCGGTCCCAAACAAACTGAAATATGATACAGCATGCGTATGAGTCATTGTGCAGCGTAACTGTGGGAAAGCATCAATAAGAGGAATCGATAGTCACGGAGGCATGAGATGCCAAGAAAGCGGACAACTACTGTTCTCTGTTCCCATCACTAGCGCTTTCCCTGCCTGCCAAGTGGCGAATGGCCAATTTCAGACCCTGCCTGTGAACATCTGAGCTTCTAGACATTATCGGCCGAATCTTGATATTTTTCAACGACAATCAACAAATCATGTAATGTCTCCACAGAGAGAAGAAGAGGAGTCATGCTTCTGTGGAGGAGCTGATGTCCAGATCCAGAAAAAGACCTCGACTGCTGACAGCCAGTCAGACCAGCACTGTACAAAGTAAGACTGTAGATCGGTCTGCTGATGTCTTCATGTCTGAAAACAGGACTTGTTGTTTTAATACACTGACTATTGTTGTGACAACCATTTAAGATCTGCTCCACCATACATATCTGCTCTGCATCACTTGTACTTTGTTCTCCTTTGAGAGAAAATCTGAACTGAAAGGACTAAATTTATATTTTTATGTTTTGTTTTTATGATAGCAGTCCGTCTTTGCATTAACCAATCAGAATGCTGTTTGTTTTCCATCTGCATAGATGAAGATGGAGAACTATTAAACTCTGTGTAAAGCAACAACATCACTGTTCTATCACAGACAGACAGTCACACTGACGAAAGGGGAGTTTTTCCTTGCCATTGTCGCATAACAATACATGCTCATGATTTTGTTGGGTCTCTAAATTATAGAGTACGGTCTAGACCTGCTCTATATGAAAAGCGTCTTTAGATAACTTCTGTTATGATTTGACGCTTTATAAAAATGAATTGAACTGAACTGAACTGAACAGGAGCCACAGACTTTGAACAACATTAGCGTTCCTGCTACAGTCTCCTTCTCTAACTTACAAACATCTTGTCCTGCAGAGCAACTTATTGAAAAACTATTGAAAATAAATATAAAAACTACTTTGACGTTAGTTTTGACTTCAAGAAGGGATGATGACTTTATAACCTTTACTTCTTTATATGTTCTTATATTGATTATTTTTATATTGGCATTGGAAATAATAAGTTTCTTTGTTTTGTCTTAAACTTTGTCTCTCTCTTTCAGCAGATAGAGGTCTGCAGGAGGTTGTAGATGAACATAAGATCAGTCTGAATAGAGGTCTGCAGGAGGTTGTAGATGAACATAAGATCAGTCTGAGGAGGAGATGTGAATGTGTGACTGAAGGAACTAATGAAACAGGAAGTGGAACCCTCCTCAACAGGATCTACACTGAGCTCTACATCACAGAGGGACTGAGTGAAGAGGTTAATACCCAACATGAGGTGAGGCAGCTTGAGACAGCTTCCAAGAAGAAGACCCTCCATGACGCTCCAATCAAGTGCAACGACATCTTTAAAGCCTTACCTGACCAACAGGGACACATCAGAGTCGTTATGACGAACGGCGTCGCTGGCGTTGGAAAAACCTTCTCAGTGCAGAAGTTCACTCTGGACTGGGCAGAGGGCTTGGAAAACCAAGATGTCAGTCTGGTGGTTCTGCTTTCGTTCAGGGAGCTGAACTTGATCAGAGATGAGCAGTACAGTCTTCTCATGCTGCTCCGTGTTTTCCATCCAACATTACAGAAGGTCACAGCAGAGAAGCTCGCTGTCTGTAAAGTTCTGTTCATCTTTGACGGCCTGGATGAAAGCAGACTTTCACTGGATTTCAAGAACAACAAGGTTGTGTCTGATGTCAACCAGAAGTCATCAGTCAACGTGCTGTTGACAAACCTCATCAAGGGGAATCTGCTTCCCTCAGCTCTCGTCTGGATAACTTCCCGACCTGCAGCAGCCAATCAGATCCCTCCTGCATGTGTTGACAGGGTAACAGAAGTACGAGGCTTCACTGACGCCCAGAAGGAGGAGTACTTCAGGAGGAGAGTCAGTGATGAAGAGCTGTCCAGCAGAATCATCTCACACGTCAAGACATCCAGGAGCCTCCACATCATGTGTCTAATCCCAGTCTTCTGCTGGATCACTGCTACAGTTCTGGACCACATGTTGACTACAGACCTGAGAGGAGAGCTGCCCAAGACCCTGACTGACCTGTACTCACACTTCCTGGTGGTTCAAACAAAGAGGAAGAAGCAGAAGTATGGTGAGGGACATGAGACGAGTCCACAGGAGCTGACGAAGGCTGACAGGAAAGTTCTTCTGAAGCTGGGGAGGCTGGCGTTTGAACATCTGGAGAAAGGAGACATCATGTTCTACCAAGAAGACCTGGAGCGGTGTGGTCTTGATGTCACAGAGGCCTCGGTGTACTCAGGAGTTTGTACAGAGATCTTCAAAAGAGAGTGTGTGATCTTCCAGAAAACAGTCTACTGCTTTGTTCACCTGAGCATTCAGGAGTTTCTGGCTGCAGTCTACGTGTTCCACTGTTACACAAACAGGAACACACAGGTACTGAAGGCCTTCCTGGGAGAAGACTATGTTCATTCAACCCTGGATGTCTTCCTGAAGAGAGCGATGGAGAAACCCCTGAGGAGTAAAAATGGCCACCTGGACCTGTTTGTTCGCTTCCTTCATGGCCTCTCTCTGGAGTCCAACCAGAGACTCTTAAGAGGTCTGCTGGGTCAGACAGACAACAGTCCAGAAATCATCCAGAGAATCATCAACAACCTGAAGAAGATGAACAGATATGATATCTCTCCTGACAGAAGCATCAACATCTTCCACTGTCTGACGGAGATGAACGACCACTCGGTACATCAGGAGATCCAAGAGTTCCTGAAGTCAGAGAACAGATCAGAGAAGAGCCTCTCTGAGATCCACTGCTCAGCTCTGGCCTACATGCTGCAGATGTCAGAGGAGGTTCTGGATGAGTTGGACCTGAAGAAGTACAACACAACAGACGAGGGACGACTGAGACTGATTCCAGCTGTGAGGAACTGCAGAAAAGCTCTGTAAGTCCAGATGTGATTAACTTTATAGATCAGTGTAGATTAGTAGTTTAGTTCTTCAAATATACACACTATAAATTTATTCCTGTGTTCCACGTGTTTATTACATAAATAAGTCAGTTGTATTTTGTCACAGATGTTCTTGAGTTGTTTAAAATGTTGAGTTAAAAAATGTTCCAGTAGGTTTTGTTTCTAGCTGTCAAGTTAATGAACACTTGTTCTATTTATTTATAATAATTGTTACATTTTACAGTTTTTTCTTATTTATCTTTGGGGTGATGGAGACGACATGTGAACCTGGTAAAACAAATGAAAAAAACAAAAGATCAGCTGACTGGTGGAGCGCTGGGTCTAACCGGTGTAACGGCAGCAACAGAATGTTTGCTGATCCGGCGGGGAGTCGGGGCGGTCCTGGGATCAGAGCTCTGGTGCTGGGGTTTGCTTTCAATAGGCCTTGCACCACATTACACCTTACCTTGTGTGTTATTCAGCTCATCTCTTTCGTTGGCTTCAAATCCAAACTGTTTCCATGCTGCCGCAGTTTTTGTTTTCTTTGAGACCAGCTCTGCCATGTCTCGTCTCGTCTCGTCTCGTCTCGTCACCCCAAAAAATACTTGAACTTTCTAGTAAACAAACATCTTCTTGTTTATAAACCAACATAACATCATAATATTACGTTAATCACGTTGTCATATTGCTTATTAGTAATGCAATACAGGCTGGATTTAGCACTGTGACTCTGTCGGCACAGGTTGTTGATGTTGGCTACTTTTTAATTTGCCAGAACGTGTCATAATGTCATAATGACAAATGTCGGTACCGCCAGTTAGCATAAAATCAAACCGGTTTAAGCTTGTACACTGTACCTGGACGGACTGGCAAAACCGAAAACCGACCCAACTCTAGCATTAGCCACCTTAAACTACTGATCATACGAGACAAAGATTGTTGTTGTAAAACCCCTGAGTGTGTTTAATCGTGCAATGGTGCATTTTATTGCAAAGGAATTTAAGTTGTGTTCCATCATTACACGAAGTTGTCTCTCATCCTGTCATCTACCGCTTTTTTCTTTCTCAACGCGGACGGACAGCAGCTCCCGCACCTCGATGTCTCGCCACACACATATCTCTCTGTCATCAGTTACACTGTGCATGTATTATACCCTGTGGTCTTAATGCTCAGGCTGATTGGAATTCTTAAAACAATTGCTGAATCCGGATCATGATCCAGATCGCCAACAGAATCTAATGGATTGTTCATTGTGCTACATCCAAAAAACGTAAGACAAGATTAGCTGAACCACTGATGTGAGGAGCAAATGTTAATCCAAATATATATCAAATTGTTTAGTCATCAAATGCATGAAGTAAATATAAACTGTCCTCTTTCATAATAACATATTTTGTCATTTTTGTGTCATGACAGACTTTCTAAATGTGGACTCTCAGCTACTCACTATGAAGTTGTGGCCTCAGCTCTGAAGTCCAACCCCTCCCATCTGAGAGAACTGGACCTGAGTTACAACGTATTACTGCAGGATTCAGGAGTGAAGCTGCTGTCTGCTAGACTGGAGAGTCCAAACTGTAGACTGGAGACTCTGAGGTCAGTTCACTGACTGTAGCTTATGTAGTTTGAACACACACTCTCTACACACTGGCTCTGCTCCAGATGGCTTTAGAGAGGGACATTCACGTTTTTGCGTCGGCCACCGTAGCTCTCCAACATGCTTGGCACACAGGAGAGGCTTCAGTTGGTTGCAATCTCCTTACTTCACCGCTATATACCGCCAGATCCTACACACTGGACCTTTAACCACAGACCTTATTTCAGGCATCTAACTAAAAACCCATTCAAAAAACCCATTGACCTCCAGACGAGGGAACAGGAAGTGCTAAAATGCTAACTCATTTCTGGGTTTTAGGACTCATTCCTGTAGCGCTCTATTTGAACATGTCTAAAGGTGCAGCACTCTTCAACAAACGCGTATTGTACCAATTTAAAGGCACATAAGTGATGATTATGAACGACACCATCAAATTAGAGTTTTCTATGGTTCTAAGTTATTCTCACGTTCTTTTTGACAGCAGATCTAACTGTGCTCTGTTTTCATGACAGCATTGACTTATTATTTGAAGCCTCAGACATTTAGATTGCAACAAAAAACAAATAAATATTCTGCATCAGAAACATCTTTGCAGGTTCATATTTTTTTCAAGTCTATCTGAATACAATACTCACATGTTCATGTATATTCAAAGAGTTATTGATGTCTGTCATCATTCCTTCTGTCTTTGAAGCAATCCCTGTATAACCTGAGTCTTATGAGATGAGGACTAAATCCACAGTCTGGTTCTGTGTAAAATGACCTATAAAGTTGATCTTAAACTAATCAGAGGCTTCAGCAGTCTGAGTTAGATCTATTAGGGCTGGGTGACTTGGACAAAATCAAATATCACAATATTTTTGACCAAATACTTTGATATCGATATTGCGACGATATTGTAGGGTTGACCATTGGTGCTTTCACAAAGTATTTACACAATGACATTTTTGATAAATATTCATCAGTAATGTGGATATAATGACTAATAATAGGACAGCTAGAACAGTCTGGTAAGTTCAGAAAATTACATCACTTTACTGTAATGTAGCCTTTAAAACCAGGAAAAGACAACACTTACAGTCCCCTCGAAAACTATTGGAACAGCGAGGCCAATTCCTTTATTTCTGCTGCACACTGAAAACATTTGGGTTTGACATCAAAAGATGAATATGAGACAAGAGATCAGGATTTCAGCTTCTACTTCCAGGTATGTACATCTAGATCTGTTAAAAAACTTAGAAGATAGCACCTGTTGTTTGAACCCACCCATTTTTCAAGTGAGCTAAATTATTGGAACATGTGACTGTCGGGGGATTTCTGTTGCCCAGGTGTGTCCTATTACATTGATTATTCAAACAATAAATAGCGCTGAATGTGTACTCTCAGTTTCAGCTTTGGGTTTTGCCTGTGCAGACTGCATTCATAGTTAAAAAGGTGTAACCAACATGAAGACCAGAGAGCTGTTTATGGTAAAAAAGCAAGCAATTTTGAAGCTGAGAGAAGATGGAAAATCAATCAGAGCCATTGCACAAACATTGGTCGTAGCCAGTAAAACCATTTGGAATGTCCTGAAGAAGAAAGAAACCACTGGTGTACTGAGCAACAGACGTCGAACCAGTAGACCAAGGAAAATATCAGCAGTTGATGACAAACATTATGAGAGCTGAAAAGAAAAACCCTAAAACAACTGTCAGTGACATCACCAACAACCTCCAGAGGGCAGGAGTGAAGGTATCACTATCCAACGTTCTCAGAGGACTTCAGGAACAAAAGAACAGAGGCTACACCAGAAGATGCAAACCACTCATTAGCAATAAGAATAGGAAGGCCAGATTGGAATTTGACAAAAAGTACAGAGACGAGGCTCAAACGTTGTGCTCATTGATTAGGACAAAGTGATGTTGAGCTACACATTTAAAACCTGAATACATCTGATTGGATTATAAAGTGATTTTTATCTTCATCATTTGTTCTTTATTCAGATTGAGGAGCTGCAGTTTGTCAGAGATCAGCTGTGCTTCTCTGGCCTCAGCTCTGAAGTCCAACCCCTCCCATCTGAGAGAGCTGGATCTGAGTGAAAACGAGCTGAAGGATTCAGGAGTGAAGCAGCTGTGTGGTTTTCTAGAGAGTCCACACTGTAGACTGGAGACTCTGAGGTCAGTTCACTGACTCTCTGTTACTATTATAGATCTTATATCTTTAATTAACAATTGAACCTGATTTATGTACAAACATAACTTACATCCATAAAGTTGTTAATGTCCTTTTGTTCATATTTTCATGTTTCTTTAACTAAATTCAGTCTGCAGTCACAAAAGACTTCTGTTTCTTAAAGAAACTGTAGAAAATGTCCACTGTTAGCTGTTAAAGTGAATTAATGTTTATCATTGTTGGTAAATGGTCACATCTGGATACAGAAGATCCTCTGAACTAATATTTGTTTTACATTAATCAAGTTTACTTCATGAAGTAGAAATATTCCTCTGGTTTCTGATTGTTTCAACGTATTCCACAAATAATGTCTGATCATTGGTATTGATCCTTCAGCACACACACATAGATGAACACATAGATCAGCAGCATGTTATCAATGTGTGTTGACATGAACAGGTGTATGAATGTTATGGTGACATTTGGATGATGTCTGTAGAAGGCTGACATTATGATGATCCACAATAACACAATGACAAAGTCACTCTACTCATTTTAGGGAAAAGATCATTGATTAGGACATAGTGATGTTGAACTACACATTTAAAACCTGAACACATCTGATTGGATTATAAAGTGATTTTTATCTTCATCATTTATTCTTTATTCAGATTGTGGTTCTGCAGGTTGTCAGAGATCAGCTGTGCTTCTCTGGCCTCAGCTCTGAAGTCCAACCCCTCCCATCTGAGAGAGCTGCAGCTGACTAACAATGACCTGAAGGATTCAGGAATGAAGCAGCTGTGTGATCTTGTGGAGAGTCCAAACTGTAGACTGGAGACTTTGAGGTCAGTAGAGGGTCGGAGTCGGTCCATGCTGGTTTCAGCAATATTGTTGTGATGTGTTTCCTCAGGTAAGCTGTGAGAGGAGAACAGTGACACAGAGAGAGAGAGAGAATAGTCAGCCAATCAGATCAGCCAGAAGCTTGTTGTGATCATGTGTTAGAGTTGATGTGAAGAAGATGTTGTTGTTGTGTTCATGTCTCCAGGAAATAAAGCTGGATTACAGCTGACAGCATCACATCATGTATAGAGACAGTGGTCCTCATCCATCAAACTGTCCTACCATCAAATCTGATCAGAAAGTCTTTGTTCTCTCATTGATCAGTTCATCTCTGTCACAGCTCTGAGATCAGTCTGAAGCCTCAAATCACTGGCTCTTATTTCATAGAACCGTGGTTACATTTAGTAACCATGATGTGGTCTGCCCAAAGAGCTATTAAAGGAGGGTAACGGGATGATGGTGTGGAGTTTTAGTGTCTTTATTAACTCGTTCCAGTCACTAGGAGCAGCACACTGGAATGAGTGACGACCAGAGGAGGTGAGGACTTTAGGAACGACCATACTGATGAATATGCTAGAACATAAGTTGCGGTTACTGTTGGAGATATTGAGTAGTGAGCAGAGATATGAAGGTTGGTTTGGCCAATGATAGTTTTATAAATGAACTGTGTGCTGCATCAGTGACTGACAGCTGATGAAGTGAGTCTCTGTAAACACTGATTCATGACTTCTGTTCTCTTCTTCTCTCACCAGATGGAAGCCGTGATCTCTGTCAGAGTGAGTGATCAGAAGAGTGGATGTGTTGAGAGGATCAGCCGTGTCCTGATGATCCACAGAGGTTCACCACCAAGACCTGCATCTTATTTTGTCTTTTTTTTTTTTATTCATTCATTTATTCTGAACCCAACATGCCTCTGCAGAATAGTTCAGTTTATGACAACATAAATGTAGATTAACACATTTATATAGATCTTTCTGCTTTGCTTTGTGTCGCAGCTCCACTCTGTGGAACGATGGAGTTTTGCTGATTATTTCCACATATTTCTAAATAACAGTGGAAGTTAAAGATGAAGTAGGCGAGATTGGAGCATAAAAAAAGTTATTTTTATAAAACGGTCACTATATCGTGACAGTAGTACATGAAACAGGTAAGCTGAAAAAAATCATGTTCCTCTGGTGCTCCTAACGGCATCCACATACTGGAGGAAAACAAGCAGTAAGAGCTGATCTGAGGTCCGTTCTCCAGCTGTCGTCTATTTATTTATTTATTTATGTTGGTGCTATTGATTATAGATTGATGGTATTAGAGTGTTGTTGATTACTGATTGATATTGCTATATTTAAATAAATTGGTTTTACTTTAAATAGCAGTTGTCTGTGATCATTGTGCATTTGTGTTGTAATAACAACTGGTTGTGAGAGTCAGTGCTCGGATTCACCCTTCACTGTTCATCTCATAAATGTATAGTAGTGTTAAAATACTGGCATTTGGAGTGAACAACCCCTTTTTGAGACTATATTAACGTTTTGGTTATTGGTCCCTGATTCCAGGGTGGTGCCCCATTTATTCTTAATGTTTATTGATAATTTTTATTAATAATAATAATTATATTAATATTATTAATTAATTTGCTAATAATCAAACCTGTTCCCTACGCCAAATCCCTACATTTATTTATTTTTTACCTTTATTTATTCATGGGGAGGTTCACTGAGAGCAATGCTCTCTTTTTCAGGAACGCCCTGATCACATTCACACAGTTATACATTCACACCTGGAAGCTGCCCAGTACAACCACAGTCTGATCTGCCGGCCACTGAGCAGATCCACTCCAGCTGCAGTCTATGAGAGCCAGCTGTCACGTTAATGTCTATTTCTCTCCTCAGATGTTTTCAGAATCATCTTGTAGTGCACGGTTTAGATGTAAAATGAGAAAGTTTGTGATGCCATCGCCATTGTGAAATCTGTTGAAGGAACACTGAGTTCCAGTCACATAACCGGACCACAGCCAATAGGAACGCTCTCTCAATGAAATTACCTGTGATTGGTCAAAGTCTCCCGTCACGAGCTAGATGTTCTAAAGTCTGAAAACAGAGCCATGAGGAGGAGCAGAAGTCTAGTTTTCTCTCAGAACACTTGAATTACAATATGCTGAAAGGTTATTGTGGAATCTTTGCCCAATGATGCCAAAAATATATACTGCCTACTGCAGCTTTAATATAGTAACTTGTTCATTTCACAAAGATAAAGTTTGAGTTGATCTTTTTCTTTACTTTGGGTTGCAGCTGCATATCCTGTTTTGGTTGTTTCGTGTAGTTTATCACACACACACACACACACATAGACTGCACGTTGACATCCATGCATCCATCGACAGAGCTACTAACTGGACATCTAACCGTGAGTCACCAGATGAATGAGCGTAACTTTATTTAATATGAGCCTCGTTGTTGACACGTTTCTTGGTGATAGAAATATGGCTTAAAGGAAAGAAAGAAGGAAGCCGTAATAATCAAAGATACATATTTGCTTGTATCAGAATTAGATAAAACCTGAATTCAGTCGAGGCTTCATTTGAGTTTCTCAACTGACTACAAACAGATTACGTCTGGATTTTGGTGTAAAGTCAGCAACTTCATATTTCATATAATGTTTGATGTAAAATAAACAAACAGAACTGATTAACATGCATACTCTAGACTTTATATTCACTAATCATGTACAAACAGGACAATTCCAGTTTTATGTGTGACTCTGTTAGTTTTCACGTTACATGACAGACACATAAAGTCGCCCGTGGAGCTTTTTCCCCTCAGAAATCCGTGTTGAAGCGGTCGTTATCACCACCGTTCAGGTTCTGTTGTTCCTGCTGGAGCTGCTTTCTGCCAGCAGATGTCACCGTTCCCTCTGTTTTACCCCAAAGGAGGTTTATCTGAATGGATGCAGTGAACACTGAACTGATGGTGTTAATGTTTTCTTTCTGACTGACTTGGTTTTGTAAAGGTTAAGTGTCATCATGATGTAGTTAAACTTGATTTAAAATGATGGAAACTGGATTTGAAATTAAACTCGACACACAAGTTGTACAAACGTCCACTTGGACTCAAATATGAGCTGATTAGAGTTTGGTGGTCAAAGGTCAAAGGTCATTGTGACCTCACAAAACACATTTTTGGCCATAAATAAAGAATTCATCTGCTAATTATGACAATTTCACACAGATGTTTATTATGATAAAATGATGAAGTGATGACATTTTGGACAGACATGGATGTAAACTGCAACTTGACTGGTTGGAGGAGGCAGACAACCGTGAGGCGGTAATTCTATTTATTTATTTTTTTGAAGAGAAAACAAGTTTATTTCATCTGTGATTAAGTATTTTGAGTTAACTAATTTTAAAATAAGTTAGCTAACTTTGCGAAATTAACAAAGAAACGTAGCTAACGTTAGTGTTAACTGTCACTTTCATTTTTTAAAAACATGTTTCTGTGGTTTTCTGTCCCCATTTTAAGATGAACTAATATCTGTTACTGCACTGGACAGTGAACTCATCATCGTAGTAAAGATGAGACTGCAGGTATTTTGTCATATTAGTATTCAACAACTGTCTTTGACAGAACCTCTTTAACATCTCACACAATAAATCAAAGTTGACAGTGTTCCTCAGCAGGGAGAGAAAACTGCATGTTCACATGTTCTAATAAGTGCAGGAGTATATTCTAGTATACGTTACAGTCCCAGTAGCTACAGTTTGTGCCTCTCATGTCTGACCTTTAAACTCAAGTCACAGAGCTAAGCAGACTGTTTTCTAATAAAGTCCTTCATCACCTACACTTGGAGCTGTTTTAAAGACTCCACAAAGACTCTACTGAACATCTGTTGCAAAATAAAAACACATTTTAATCACTTTACCAAGTTGTGATTGTATTTCCAAATCCAAGTTGCTGGAAACGGCACGTCCTTGCTCTCTTTTCGTAAAACACAAGCGAAACGTTCACACCTTTTGTATGATATCGGAATAAATATCAATACCAACAAATGTAACTCATATAATAAATGTATATACAATGATATCTATTTTTGTGTTTTTTTATCTGTTCAAAATGTACCTTAAAGGGAAATTTGTCAAGTATTTAATACTCTTATCAACATGGGAGTGGGCAAATATGCTGCTTTATGCAAATTTATGTATATATTTATTATTGTAAATCAATTAACAACACAAAACAATGACAGATATTGATCCAGAAACCCTCACAGGTACTGCATTTAACATAAAACAATATGCTCCAATCATAACATGGCAAACTGCAGCCCAACAGGCAACAACAGCTGTCAGTGTGTCAGTGTGCTGACTTGACTATGAATTGCCCCAAACTGTATGTGATTATCATAAAGTGGGCATGTCTGTAAAGGGGAGACTCGTGGGTACCATTAGAACCCATTTACATTCACATATCTTGAGGTCAGAGGTCAAGGGACCCCTTTGAAAATGGCCATGACAGTTTTTCCTCGACAAAATTTAGCGTAAGTTTGGAGCGTTACTTAACTTCCTTCACGACAAGCTAGTATGACATGGTTGGATTCCCTAGATTTTAAAGTTTCATATGATGCCAGTATCTTCATTATAACTTTAAAACTGACGTGTTATTATCCTGTTAACTTTGACAGCTCTAAAATACATAAATAAATAAATAAAACCCTTACCATTACCTTTTTTATTATCAGTCATATATTGTTTGTTTTTTGTTTTTTTGTCCTTATTGGCAATAGCTTGCCAAATTAATTATATTTTATGGAGGACCACAAGAGTCAAGAAAATAGTGATAAAGCATTTCAATTAATAACTAATTGTACAATAAAAATAGGCGTTAATAAATTTGTTTACAAATTAATTCATTAATCCATGAATAAATGGACTCCACACTGCAGAAGAGTTAGTAGCTCTGAGAATATCTAGTGAATGTACAGGGGACGTTTGTGCAGAAATAACTGCTGCAGCTCCTCCAGACCAACAGAGGTTTCCCGTGTCCTGAGAAGTGACGGAACTCTGCAGAGAGAAACGTTATCAGCGGCACCCGGTCGGAGACGATAACGTTTCTCTTCCTGCGGAGCCCCGTCACCGACCCGCTTTTCCTGCTCAGCCTCCGGTGTCTCCCTCCGGAGAGAGAGACACCGGAGGCTGAGCATGAAAAGCCAGCACTGATTCATGGAGAGACCTTCGTCTGGTCAGCTAACATTACACGGTCCAGACATTTACTGGGTTTTGACCGAGCCTTGTTTTCATATGGTTTGGGGGGGTCCAAGGGTTGCAGAGTTCTGGAAGAAGGTTGCAGAGATGCTATCAAACATATTGTCTAAAACAATTCCTTATTCACCTGAAGTCCTGTTACTTAATGACAGCTCTGACCTGGAACTCTGTGTTAAGCAGAGATGTCTCTGGTTAGCCGGCCTTACAGCTGCAAAGCGACTAATAGCTTGCAGATGGAAAGTTCCACATTCTGTCAATATACAAAGAAGGCTTCTTGACTTCATAGATAGAGCAGGTATGGAACACTGGGCTGCCAACATGAACTTAGCAAAGAGAGAAAATATATCACATTGGAAACAAGCAATCACTATAATTAGTGTACAGAAGTTTTTATTTAAATGTTTTTTTGTTGTTGTTTGTTTTTTCTTCTTCCTGTTTGTTTCTTTTTCTTTTTCTGTAGCTGCTTGCCAATGTTGTATTGATTAATACATGGACATTTGTGATTATATTCTTTTACTCTATTTGTGATCTATTCATTTGTAACCCCACCCTATACAATTATGCTTAAATACCAATACAAAATTGATCACAAAAAAAACAAAACAACAGGTCTATTGTGGGTCTCAGAGGGTTAATTCAGCCTGTTCAAGCCAAGAGAGATTCTTATAGACACATCATGTTAAATGTGAAAACACACATTGGAGCTATAGCCCCATAATTTATTATATCTTCAACTGTGCAATACTGATTTAACAGTGCAATAATTTAGTGCAGTAATTCAATAATCTGGTTTACTCCGGCATTAACACTGCATTCATTTATACAGAACATTTAAACTAATATTCTTATTTTACACTATTCTTGCATTCTTATAAATGCATTTATATTATTTGCATAGATCCTGTTTTTCAGCATTATTATTTGCACTGTTGTTATATATGTTTCTAATTTATATTTTCTCTATTTTTATATATCTATAATCAAGAATATTTCTGATTCTGATATTTATTTCCTTGCAGGAGAGAGGGAAGTTGGTCCCAAAGTGGCTGCTGTATTTCTCCCCTCCACCTTACAGAAGGAGCTTCATTGAGCTGTGAGTTCACTCCACCACAGAGTGGGAGGGTGGAGGGGCGGATTGGAACTGGGCCAAACTCAGCTGACTTTCTGTAAATGGAGAGAGGAGAAGCAGCACTGACGGTGTTATGTAAGAACATGAGAACAGAGGGAGGAAACTATGAAAGTGAAAGTAAAGTTAAGTGCGCAGTTTATTAAACCCAGAATCCATTTTGAGAAAACTAAGCAGAAGGATGAAGACTGAAGACTGAAGACTGAAGCAGGGTGAGTGTTAATCCAACATTTTATTACTTTACTGTCAAAGTGTCTGAGTCAGTTTCCTCCCTGTGGACTGTAGAGGAGAGAAATGTTAGAATGAACTCAACAGTTTGATTCTTCTGTGAACACAAAGTTATGACTGGCTGAATAATCCTCATTAAAGCTGCTGTAACCCAAGAAAACAAGAAAACAAGCAGAGATTAAAGAGAAGTGACCAGGTGGAGTTCTGGGTGGTTTTATTGTACTGTATACTGTGTGTGTGTGTGTGTGTGTGTGTGTGTGTGTGTGTGTGTGTGTGTGTGTGTGTGTGTGTGTGTGTGTGTGTGTGTGTGTGTGTGTGTATGTGTGATAGAGAGAGAGGGTGTGTTACTTACTGGTCTCTCAGTCTATCTTGTGACTCTAACTGGTTTATTTTTCATGTTTACAGTCAGTGTTCCTGTTTGACCTCTCAGAATGACTTCAGATCAGAAGATGAATGATTGTGTGGAGGAAGAGGAGGACGGAGCAGAGTCTCTAGTTTCTGGCTGTCTGGCTGTGAAGAGTGATCAGTCTAAAGATCATCCTCCCGTCTTCAGTAATGAACCTGGACCCTCAGAGTCAAAGTAAGAGACTGTTTTTACTGTAAGCTGACCTGGTGGACGATGATGCATTGAGGATGAAGACTAAATGTTCTGCTAAAAGATTTATATTCCTCAGAATGCAGCTTCATGTTGTACTAATTGAGCAAGAACAAGTGTCATTTCTGGCTACCATCTATGTTTGGATTATGAAAAAGAGTTGCAACTCAGGAAAGTGGCTTAAATTATTTTGATTATGCAACAGACAGAATATTTTTTCTTTCAGATGTTGAGAAGAATCTTAGTCATATAAGTCTGAAAACAAACAGAACAAGTACATTAGTCTTTAATCAAATTGATTTAAACATAAAAATGAGATAACATTTGACCAAAACTCATTTTAATTCAACCTGTTCAATCTGAAAGAGATTCTCATGAACACACTGTGTTAAACAGCTGATTTGTGTGAGTAACACGCCCTCATAGATAAACTCAAAGGTCAAAGGTTTCCTGTTAATGAATAACAGAGCAGAAGGATGAAGACTGTAGACTGAGGCGGGATGAAGACTGTAGACTGAGGCGGGATGAAGACTGTAGACTGAGGCAGGGTGAAGACTGTAGACTGAGGCAGGATGAAGACTGTAGAATGAGGCAGGATGAAGACTGTAGAATGAGGCAGGATGAAGACTGTAGACTGAGGCAGGATGAAGACTGTAGAATGAGGCAGGATGAAGACTGTAGAATGAGGCAGGATGAAGACTGTAGACTGAGGCAGGGTGAAGACTGTAGACTGAGGCAGGATGAAGACTGTAGAATGAGGCAGGATGAAGACTGTAGACTGAGGCAGGATGAAGACTGTAGACTGAGGCAGGATGAAGACTGTAGAATGAGGCAGGATGAAGACTGTAGACTGAGGCAGGATGAAGACTGTAGACTGAGGCAGGATGAAGACTGTAGACTGAGGCAGGATGAAGACTGTAGACTGAGGCAGGATGAAGACTGTAGACTGAGGCAGGATGAAGACTGTAGACTGAGGCAGGATAAAGACTGTAGACTGAGGCAGGATGAAGACTGTAGAATGAGGCAGGATGAAGACTGTAGACTGAGGCAGGATGAAGACTGTAGACTGAGGCAGGATGAAGACTGTAGACTGAGACAGGATGAAGACTGTAGACTGAGGCAGGATGAAGACTGTAGACTGAGGCAGGATGAAGACTGTAGAATGAGGCAGGATGAAGACTGTAGACTGAGACAGGATGAAGACTGTAGACTGAGGCAGGATGAAGACTAGACTGAGGCAGGATGAAGACTGTAGACTGAGGCAGGGTGAAGACTGTAGACTGAGGCAGGGTGGTAGCGGGGCAGCTAAGCTGAAATATTTCTAACATTGTGCATTTTGCGATAGAAGAAACAAATGTGGCACAGATGTAGGTTTATATTTAATGAAAAGATGTAGATATCGGGGCACAGCAATATTGGCACTAAATATTCCAAAATGTTGCAGAATATTTTCATCAGCAGTAGAGTTGACAGAGATATCGCTGGACAAAGGTCTGGGTCAACAGTAACTTCTAATCACAGTTAAAGCGATACTGAACTTTGGTAGAACTTTGGGTTGTATCTCTAACTAGCCGTGATATATGACCAACTAAAGGAGATAATCATCATCGATTGCTCCCGTCAGCGGGTTACACTTTGTTCTGCTTTTTTTCTCTCTCTATTTACTCCCTTGGTAGAGAAACAGGTCGCTAAGGTTGCTTTGACTCATGACCCGTTCTGTTGGGTTAAAACAAACTCAGGTCTGTGTGCCCGGTTAGTACAGTTTGTTTGAGCTGGTGTGAAAGCTCATTCAAACTCTGGTGAAGACCAAACAACCAAACTCTGGTCCACCTTAAAAGGTGCGTCTCGGTCCACTTCCATGTGAACTCTGGGAGCGTTTTGTTTCTGGTGTGAAAGCAAGCGAACCAACCACCAGCAGATATGTGATTTTAGCATGATTTCAAAAGCTAAACTACTAATAAAGCCATCTGCTGATGGTGAAATCTGTTCAGGAAGTGATCTTATTGATCTGTATTAAAACGTTCAATGGAACCACCCTACGTTTACCCTGACAATGCTACATTATTTTTCATACCGTCTGCCTAAATATACCTGTATTCACCCTCTGTCTGAAACGCTCCTTTTATCCATTACGAAAAATTTGCTTCAAATCCCAGCGCTCTTCCCGGGGCTTGGTTTAGCAATATCTAAAGCTGTTCCTCTACACTTCAGTAATGAACCTGCACCCTCAGACACAAAGTAAGAGAGCTGCTATATTCCAATTTCTACACAAATGTTTTTGTGGACTAAAATTTAACCGACTTCATCAAATAAACTCGTCCTCTTAGTATCCATGACAGCTGTCAGTCACCTAGAGAAGATGCAATCTAATCTAAGAAAACAGATACAAGCTTTTAAACCTCCTTATTGACGACAGTAGCAGTAGATTGTGTGTTTAGAGCGACCTTAATGACCTAAAAAGAGATTAATGTGATCTGAATAAAATCATCTTGATGTTTGCAGAGTTCAGTCCAGACCGAGAGCAGAGTCTCCAGTACCCAGCTGTCTGTCTATGAAGAGTGACCGGTCCATGGGTTATCATCCGAACTTCAGTAATGAACCTGGACCCTCAGAGTCAAAGTAAGAGACTGTTTTTACTGTAAGCTGACCTGGTGGACGATGATGCATTGAGGATGAAGACTAAATGTTCTGCTAAAAGATTTATATTCCTCAAAATGCAGCTTCATGTTGTACTAATTGAGCAAGAACAAGTGTCATTTCTGGCTACCATCTATGTTTGGATTATGAAAAAGAGTTGCAACTCAGGAAAGTGGCTTAAATTATTTTGATTATGCAACAGACAGAATATTTTGTCTTTCAGATGTTGAGAAGAATCTTAGTCATATAAGTCTGGAAAAAAAAAAAAAAGTACATTAGTTTATAACCAAATTGATTTAAACATAAAAATGAGATAAGATTTGACCAAAACTCATTTTAATTCAACCTGTTCAATCTGAAAGAGATTCTCATGAACACACCGTGTTAAACAGCTGATTTGTATGAGTAACACGCCCTCATAGATAAACTCAAAGGTCAAAGGTTTCCTGTAAATGAATAACAGAGCAGAAGGATGAAGACTGTAGACTGAGGCAGGATGAAGACTGTAGACTGAGGCAGGATGAAGACTGTAGACTGAGGCAGGATGAAGACTGTAGACTGAGGCAGGGTGAAGACTGTAGACTGAGGCAGGATGAAGACTGTAGACTGAGGCAGGATGAAGACTGTAGACTGAGGCAGGATGAAGACTGTAGACTGAGGCAGGATGAAGACTGTAGACTGAGGCAGGATGAAGACTGTAGACTGAGGCAGGATGAAGACTGTAGACTGAGGCAGGATGAAGACTGTAGACTGAGACAGGATGAAGACTGTAGACTGAGGCAGGATGAAGACTGTAGACTGAGGCAGGATGAAGACTGTAGACTGAGGCAGGATGAAGACTGTAGACTGAGGCAGGATGAAGACTGTAGACTGAGGCAGGATGAAGACTGTAGACTGAGACAGGATGAAGACTGTAGACTGAGGCAGGATGAAGACTGTAGACTGAGGCAGGGTGAAGACTGTAGACTGAGGCAGGGTGGTAGCGGGGCAGCTAAGCTGAAATAGTTCTAACATTGTGCATTTTGCGATAGAAGAAACAAATGTGGCACAGATGTAGGTTTATATTTAATGAAAAGATGTAGATATCGGGGCACAGCAATATTGGCACTAAATATTCCAAAATGTTGCAGAATATTTTCATCAGCAGTAGAGTTGACAGAGATATCGCTGGACAAAGGTCTGGGTCAACAGTAACTTCTAATCACAGTTAAAGCGATACTGAACTTTGGTAGAACTTTGGGTTGTATCTCTAACTAGCCGTGATATATGACCAACTAAAGGAGATAATCATCATCGATTGCTCCCGTCAGCGGGTTACACTTTGTTCTGCTTTTTTTCTCTCTCTATTTACTCCCTTGGTAGAGAAACAGGTCGCTAAGGTTGCTTTGACTCATGACCCGTTCTGTTGGGTTAAAACAAACTCAGGTCTGTGTGCCCGGTTAGTACAGTTTGTTTGGGCCGGTGTGAAAGCTCATTCAAACTCTGGTGAAGACCAAACAACCAAACTCTGGTCCACCTTAAAAGGTGCGTCTCGGTCCACTTCCATGTGAACTCTGGGAGCGTTTTGTTTCTGGTGTGAAAGCAAGCGAACCAACCACCAGCAGATATGTGATTTTAGCATGATTTCAAAAGCTAAACTACTAATAAAGCCATCTGCTGATGGTGAAATCTGTTCAGGAAGTGATCTTATTGATCTGTATTAAAACGTTCAGTGGAACCACCCTACGTTTACCCTGACAATGCTACATTATTTTTCACACCGTCTGCCTGAATATACCTGTATTCACCCTCTGTCTGAAACACTCCTTTTATCCATTACGAAAAATTAGCTTCAAATCCCAGCGCTCTTCCCGGGGGCTTGGTTTAGCAATGTCTAAAGATATTCCTCTACACTTCAGTAATGAACCTGCACCCTCAGACACAAAGTAAGACAGCTGCTATATTCCAATTTCTACACAAATGTTTTTGCGGACTAAAATTTAACCAACTTCATCAAATAAGATCTTGCTCTTAGTATCCGTGACAGCTGTCAGTCACCTAGAGAAGATGTAATCTAATCTAAGAAAACAGATACAAGCTTTTAAACCTCCTTATTGTCGACAGTAGCAGTAGATTGTGTGTTTAGAGCGACCTTAATGACCTAAAAAGAGATTCATGTGATATGAATAAAATCATCTTGGTGTTTGCAGAGTTCAATCCAGACCGAGAGCAGAGTCTCCAGTACCCAGCTGTCTGTCTATGAAGAGTGACCGGTCCATGGGTTATCATCCGAACTTCAGTAATGAACCTGGACCCTCAGAGTCAAAGTAAGAGACTGTTTTTACTGTGCTGACCTGGTGGACGATGATGCATTGAGGATGAAGACTAAATGTTCTGCTAAAAGATTTATATTCCTCAAAAAGCAGCTAATTGAGCAAGAACAAGTGTCATTTCTGGCTACCATCTATGTTTGGATTATGAAAAAGAGTTGCAACTCAGGAAAGTGGCTTAAATTATTTTTATTATGCAACAGACAGAATATTTATTTTTTCTTTCAGATGTTGAGAAGAATCTTAGTCATATAAGTCTGAAAACAAAAACAAAAAAAGCACATTAGTCTTTAATCAAATTGATTTAAACATAAAAATGAGGTAACATTTGACCAAAACTCATTTTAATTCAACCTTTTCAAGACAAAAGAGATTCTCATGAACACACCGTCAAAGATTTCCTGTAAATGAATAACAGACTGAGACTGAGACAGAATATTTTTTCTTTCAGGTGTTGAGAAGAATCTTAGTCATATAAGTCTGAAAAAAACCCCAGAAAAAGCACATTAGTATTGAACTAAACTGATTTATTTACATGATTTAAACATACAAATGAGATAACATTTGAGGCAGGGTGAGTGTTAATCCAACATTTTATTACTTTACTGTCAAACTCTCTGAGTCAGTTTTCTCCCTGTGGACTGTAGAGGAGAGAAATGCGTCGCTGCCACCTTGTGGTTTTCTGGCGTGCCCTCGCAATATGTGTGTCCATGAGCAAGTTGCAGTTTCCCCCCCCCCATCATGTTATATAGCCTCCAGAATGATGTCAATGTTTTAAAAGTGGCTGTTGTTCCCCTTTAATACAAACTCATCACTTTCTGCAGCTACTTCACTGTAAATGTCCTCCATTAAAGAGAGATGATTATGTCCTTTACTGATTCACAGTCACTTTGGGCAGTTTAGTTTGAGTTAGTTAGGTTTAAACTGAGGTTAGAAGTGATCTAAATATTGAGGTAGACCAGCAGTCTAAGACACACATCATGTAACACGGGTGCTCTGGTGTTCCTTGTTAGAATAGAATAATATCAGTGTTTTAATAATGGCCGTTGTTCCCCTTTAATAAACAAACTTGAGGCAGATCACTAAATGTTTAATAAGACAGTCAGATAGGAAAAGCAGCTAATTCTTGTTTATTAAAGCAGGAGATTTAAAATAAAGGAACATTTTCATTACAGACTGAATGCTGAATTCAGTAACAACACTTTAACTCTTCTCTGTGACCATCTGAGCTTCTGTATCGGCCAAGTCTTGATATTCTTCAACAACAATCAACAAATGATTTTAGTAATAAAGTAATGTCTCCACAGAGAGAAGAAGAGGAGTCATGCTTCTGTGGAGGAGCTGATGTCCAGATCTAGAACAAGACCTGGACCTCAGACAGCCAGTCAGACCAGCACTGTACAAAGTAAGCCTGTAGATCGGTCTGCTGATGTCTTCATGTCTGAAAACAGGACTTGTTGTTTTAATTCACTGACTATTGTTGTGACAACCATTTAAGATCTGCTCCACCATACATATCTGCTCTGCATCACTTGTACTTTGTTCTCCTTTGAGAGAAAATCTGAACTGAAAGGACTAAATTTATATTTTTATGTTTTGTTTTTATGATAGCACTCCGTCTTTGCATTAACCAATCAGAATGCTGTTTGTTTTCCATCTGCATAGATGAAGATTGAGAACTATTAAACTCTGTGTAAAGCAACAACATCACTGTTCTATCACAGACAGACAGTCACACTGATGAAAGGGGAGTTTTTCCTTGCCTTTGTTGCATAACAATACATGCTCATGCTTTTGTTGGGTCTCTAAATTATAGAGTACGGTCTAGACCTGCTCTATATGAAAAGCGTCTTAAGATAACTTCTGTTATGATTTGACGCTATATAAAAATGAATTGAACTGAACAGGAGCCACAGACTTTGAACAACATTAGCGCTCCTGCTACAGTCTCCTTCTCTAACTTACAAACATCTTGTCCTGCAGAGCAACTTGTTGAAAAACTATTAAAAATAAATATAAAAACTACTTTGATGTTAGTTTTGACTTCAAGAAGGGATGATGACTTTATAACCTTTACTTCTTTATATGTTGTTATATTGATTATTTTCATATTGGCATTGGAAATAATAAGTTTCTGTGTTTTGTCTTAAACTTTGTCTCTCTCTTTCAGCAGATAGAGGTCTGCAGGAGGTTGTAGATGAACATAAGATCAGTCTGAATAGAGGTCTGCAGGAGGTTGTAGATGAACATAAGATCAGTCTGAGGAGGAGATGTGAATGTGTGACTGAAGGAACTAATGAAACAGGAAGTGTAACCCTCCTCAACAGGATCTACACTGAGCTCTACATCACAGAGGGACAGAGTGAAGAGGTTAATACCCAACATGAGGTGAGGCAGCTTGAGACAGCTTCCAAGAAGAAGACCCTCCATGACGCTCCAATCAAGTACCGTGACATCTTTAAAGCCTTACCTGACCAACGGGGAAACATCAGAGTCGTTCTGACGAACGGCGTCGCTGGCGTTGGAAAAACCTTCTCAGTGCAGAAGTTCACTCTGGACTGGGCAGAGGGCTTGGAAAACCAAGATGTCAGTCTGGTGGTTCTGCTTTCGTTCAGGGAGCTGAACTTGATCAGAGATGAGCAGTACAGTCTTCTCATGCTGCTCCATGATTTCCATCCAACATTACAGAAGGTCACAGCAGAGAAGCTCGCTGACTGTAAAGTTCTGTTCATCTTTGACGGCCTGGATGAAAGCAGACTTTCACTGGATTTCAAGAACAACGAGGTTGTGTCTGATGTCACCCAGAAGTCATCAGTCAACGTGCTGTTAACAAACCTCATCAAGGGGAATCTGCTTCCCTCAGCTCTCGTCTGGATAACTTCCCGACCTGCAGCAGCCAATCAGATCCCTCCTGCATGTGTTGACAGGGTAACAGAAGTACGAGGCTTCACTGACGCCCAGAAGGATGAGTACTTCAGGAGGAGAGTCAGTGATGAAGAGCTGTCCAGCAGAATCATCTCACACATCAAGACATCCAGGAGCCTCCACATCATGTGTCTAATCCCAGTCTTCTGCTGGATCACTGCTACAGTTCTGGACCACATGTTGACTACAGACCAGAGAGGAGAGCTGCCCAAGACCCTGACTGACCTGTACTCACACTTCCTGTTGGTTCAGACAAAGAGGAAGAAGCAGAAGTATGGTGAGGGACATGAGACGAGTCCACAGGAACTGACGGAGGCTGACAGGAAAGTTCTTCTGAAGCTGGGGAGGCTGGCGTTTGAACATCTGGAGAAAGGAAACATCATGTTCTACCAAGAAGACCTGGAGCGGTGTGGTCTTGATGTCACAGAGGCCTCGGTGTACTCAGGAGTTTGTACAGAGATCTTCAAAAGAGAGTGTGTGATCTTCCAGAAAACAGTCTACTGCTTTGTTCACCTGAGCATTCAGGAGTTTCTGGCTGCAGTCTACATGGTCCACTGTTATACAGCCAGGAACACAGAAGTACTGGATGTCTTCCTGGGAAAAGGATATGTTCGTTCAACCCTGGATGTCTTCCTGAGTAGAGCCGTGGAGAAATCCCTTAAAAGTAAAAATGGCCACCTGGACCTGTTTGTTCGCTTCCTTCATGGCCTCTCTCTGGAGTCCAACCAGAGACTCTTAGGAGGTCTGCTGGGTCGGACAGACAACAGTCCAGAAATCATCCAGAGAGCCATCAACAACCTGAGGGAGATGAACAAAGATAATATCTCTCCTGACAGAAGCATCAACATCTTCCACTGTCTGACGGAGATGAACGACCACTCGGTACATCAGGAGATCCAAGAGTTCCTGAAGTCAGAGAACAGATCAGAGAAGAAACTCTCAAAGATCCACTGCTCAGCTCTGGCCTACATGCTGCAGATGTCAGAGGAGGTTCTGGATGAGTTGGACCTGAAGAAGTACAACACAACACGAGAGGGACGACGGAGACTGATTCCAGCTGTGAGGAATTGCAGAAAAGCTGTGTAAGTCCAGATGTGATTAACTTTATAGATCAGTGTAGATTACTAGTTTAGTTCTTCAAATATACACACTATAAAATTATTCCTATGTGTTCCACGTGTTTATTACATAAATAAGTCAGTTGTATTTTGTCACAGATGTTCTTGAGCTGTTTCAAATGGTGAGTTAAAAAATGTTTCAGTAGGTTTTGTTTCTAGCTGTCAAGTTAATGAACACTTGTTCTATTTATTTCTAATAATTGTTACATTTTACAGTTTTTTCTTATTTATCTTTGGGGTGATGGAGACGACATGTGAACCTGGTAAAACAAATGAAAAAAACTAAAGATCAGCTGACTGGTGGAGCACTGGGTCTAACCGGTGTAACGGCAGCAACAGAACGTTTGCTGATCCGGCGGGGAGTCGGGGCGGTCCTGGGATCAGAGCCCTGGTGCTGGGGTTTACTTTCAATAGGCCTTGCACCACATTACACCTTACCTCATGTGTTATTGGGCTCATCTCTTTCATTGGCTTCAAATCCAAACTGTTTCCATGTTGCCGCAGTTTTAGTTTTCTTTGAGACCAGCTCTATCATGTCTCGTCTCGTCTCGTCTCGTCACTCCAAAAAACACTTGAACTTTCTAGTAAACAAACCTCTTCTTGTATATAAACCAACATAACATCATAATCTTATTTTGAAGTCTTTCCTTTTATTCTGTTACTCACAGAAGGAAACTCTGGTGTTTCTCTCTCTTGTTGCTGTAGAGAAGAGTAGTAACAGGGAATACACAGCTTCCACCAATAACAGCGGTCTGATGAATATATAACAGCAGAATGGTAGAATTCAGACTTTTTAAGAGATCTTATACACACCAAAGATCAATGTTCTGTTTTTAATGCTGATTCACTGATAACATCTTTCTGATGACATTATGTTGAAAATAATGCAACCTTATTGGTTCATTAATTGTGTTTGTGAGCTGAATATGTTTGATGCTCAGAAAAGAGTGTTAATGACAAAACGCCATGCAGTCATCAAATATATAATTATATGAATGTTTAATTATGTACAGGTTTAATATTATTACACAATTTGTTTAATTTCTCTACCGTTTGGCAGCAGTCACTCAATTTTCCCATTTATGGACGTGAACCTGACAGCAGCAGGTAGCTAGAGGTCAACTTTATCAACTGTGTTATTATTACTTATTCACTGAGTTTTAAAAATGTTTTTCTAATCAAGAAGGCCTCATGCTAACTTTGTGGAGACAGACCTGAGATCAGATCACACTGACAGACTGGACATTAGGGAAGACTCAATGTAACTACATGTTTTCTCTAAGAAAGAAACAAACAAAGATTAAAAGTCTGCAGGTTTGAGAGAGAGTGATGAGAATTATTCTTTCATGTCAACCAGTGAGATGAGATTAGCTGAACCAGTGATGTGAGGAGCAAATGTTAATCAGAGAAGTATATATCAAATTGTTTAGTCATCAAATGCATGAAGTAAATATAAACTGTCCTCTTTCATAATAACATATTTTGTCATTTTTGTGTCATGACAGACTTTCTGCATGTGGACTCTCAGCTACTCACTGTGAAGTTGTGGCCTCAGCTCTGAAGTCCAATCCCTCCCATCTGAGAGAGCTGGACCTGAGTGACCTGCAGGATTCAGGTGTGAAGCTGTCTGCCGGATTGGAGAGTCCAAACTGTAGACTGGAGACTCTGAGGTCAGTTCACTGACTGTAGCTTATGTGGTTTGTACACACACTCTCTACGCACACAGGAGAGGCTTCAGTTGGTTGTAATCTCCTCACCTCACCGTTATAAACCGCCAGATCCTACACACTGGACCTTTAACCACAGACCTTATTTCAGGCATCTAACTAAAAACCCATTGACTTCCAGACGAGGGAACAGGAAGTGCTAAAATGCTAACTCATTTCTGGGTTTTAGGACTCATTCCTGTAGCGCTCTATTTGAACATGTCTAAAGGTGCAGCACTCTTCAACAAACACGTATTGTACCAATTTAAAGGCACATAAGTGATGATTATGAACGACACCATCCAATTAGAGTTTTCTATGGTTCTAAGTTATTCTCACGTTCTTTTTGACAGCAGATCTAACTGTGCTCTGTTTTCATGTCAGCATTGGCTTATTATTTGAAGCAAAAACCAAATAAATATTCTGCATCAGAAACATCTTTGCAGGTTAAAAAATTTTTCAAGTCCATCTCAATACAATACTCACATGTTCATATGTACATTCAAAGAGTTATTGATGTTGAGTGTTACGAGATGAGGACTAAATCCACAGTCTGGTTCTGTGTAAAATGACCTGTAAAGTTGATCTTAAGCTAATCGGAGGCGTCAGCAGTCTGAGTTATATCTATTAGGGCTGGGTGACAATATGTTTTACCAAATACTTCAATATCGATATTGCAACGATATTGTAGGGTTGACTATTGGTGGTTCCACAAAATATTTACACACTGAGGTTTTTGATAGATAATCATCAGTAATGTGAATATAATGAGAAAGTGTAAATGACAAATAATAGAACAGCTAGAACAGTCTGGTAAGTTCAGGAAATTACATCACTTTACTGAATGTAGCCTTTAAAACCAGGAAAAGATGACACTGATGCCATATCACGATATGTATCGCAATTTTTATTTAACGATTTTGAAATAGAGTTTTTTAATGCCAGAATCGATATATTTGCTCCATCTGAGTCTATGAGGAGGTAGAAGGAAGTTACCGCTTTTATTGTTGTAGTCTGAGTAACGTGACGTCATATCTGTTCTGTATCCGTTCCAACCAAAACAAACCGCCGCGAGCAGAAACGAGAAAGTATTAAACGTTGGCGGGTCGGCGTGGATACGACCTGCACCCTCACATGTTAAATCCAGCGTGGTAAACACTACACATCCAGTAAAGGATGGAAACACTTTGGGTTTCACACATTGCAGGAAAAGCAGAGCTAGACATCACGGCTAAAGCTGCATGCTAACTCTGTCACGGAAAGGAAACGTCATCGTATCGCTGTAACGTTGCGGTCGAGCCGGCCGTCGCTCTCGTCTCCGTGGTCAAATGGGCCGACGCTACGACTGTAGAGCACCCATATACTGACATTTATGTTAAATGCATTGAAACGGCCCCGATGGAGCTGACCATGGATGGATAAAGAGAACGGAGCTGACGGGAGAGCTAGAGACCACCTTGGAGAAGTTAGAGGAAGTAGACACGTGGGTCTACATCCGGTTTTCAAAATAAGGTGTTAACAAAGGGAACTGTATATACAAAATACATATACGGAAATAACATTGATGGATTATATTCACCAGAAGTATAAAACATTACATGTCCCTTATAAATTAAAAAGGAAATACCACTAATCTGTGATCTGTTTTTATTCTTTGATTTTTGGGTTGCTGGAAAAAATTTAATAAATAATTCCTGATAATGACTGATATATTTGACTTCAGGACATCTCTGACTACATACATGCTGAAAAATAAACATTTTGCTGGATTCATTTAGAGATTTTCCAAAGTAAAAGTCCCTAGAAGTGTATGTATTGTGATTTTTAAGTATTGTGATTCGATCTTGCGATTTATTGTGTTTTTTGTTAAATGTTTTAACACTAGACCATGGGGAAAAGTTGTTTTGACATCTGGATGATGTCTTTAGAAGGCTGACATTATGATGATCCACAATAACACAATGACAAAGTCACTCTACTCATTTTAGGGAAAAGATCATTGATTAGTTCATATTGATGTTGAGCTACACATTTAAAACCTGAACACATCTGATTTGATTAAAAAGTGATTTTTATCTTCATCATTTATTCTTTATTCAGATTGAGGGACTGCAGGTTGTCAGAGATCAGCTGTGCTTCTCTGGCCTCAGCTCTGAAGTCCAACCCCTCCCATCTGAGAGAGCTGCAGCTGAGAGACAACAACCTGAAGGATTCAGGAGTGAAGTTCCTGTGTGGTTTTCTGGAGAGTCCACACTGTAGACTGGACACTCTGAGGTCAGACACCATTTTTTACTTCTGTACTGAGATTAATATGATGTGAAAGTCGTGGTGACACTAAACTGCAGACATAAGGCTGATATTATATTGATCCACACTGAGTATCTTAATGCTAAAGTACATTTTCTTCTTCAGTGGTTTAGTCCATTGACTGTGGCAGAGCAATGTTGAGCTACTAGAGGTGTGACAATACTCAGCTCACGATACGATACAATACACAATATTGGGTTCACGATCTCGATACGACATTATAACAATAATTTTAACAAAACTTGAATGATGAAAATATATGACTGAAAAAGTAGTTTTTTATTTAAAAGACACAAAATACAAAAACATCACAAAACTTCTATGCTAATTTTGTCTGACTCCTCCATTAATGCCTGGCTGCAAATCAGCTACAAATGCACTAACCACACCAGCACTAGGGATGTGACGGTGCACTAACCACACCAGCACTAGGATTGTGACGGTGCACTAACCACACCAGCACTAGGGATGTGACTGTGCACTAACCACACCAGCACTAGGGATGTGACGGTGAACTAACCACACCAGCACTAGGGATGTGGCGGTGCACTAGCCACACCAGCACTAGAGATGTGACGGTGAACTAACCACACCAGCACTGAGGATGTGGCGGTGCACTAGCCACACCAGCACTAGAGATGTGACTGTGCACTAACCACACCAGCACTAGGGATGTGACGGTGAACTAACCACACCAGCACTAGGGATGTGACGGTGCTCTAACCACACCAGCACTAGGGATGTGACGGTGCTCTAACCACACCAGCACTAGAGATGTGACGGTGCACTAACCACACCAGCACTAGGGATGTCACGGTGCACTAACCACACCAGCACTAGAGATGTGACGGTGCACTAACCACACCAGCACTAGAGATGTGACGGTGCTCTAACCACACCAGCACTAGGGATGTGACGATGCTCTAACCACACCAGCACTAGGGATGCGACGGTGCACTAACCACACCAGCACTAGGGATGTGACGGTGCACTAACCACACCAGCTCTAGAGATGTGACGGTGCACTAACCACACTAGCACTAGAGATGTGACGGTGCTCTAACCACACCAGCACTAGGGATGTGACGGTGCACTAACCACACCAGCACTAGAGATGTGACGGTGCACTAACCACACCAGCTCTAGAGATGTGACGGTGCACTAACCACACCAGCTCTAGAGATGTGACGGTGCACTAACCACACCAGCACTAGGGATGTGACGGTGCACTAACCACACCAGCACTAGGGATGTGACGGTGCACTAACCACACTAGCACTAGAGATGTGACGGTGCTCTAACCACACCAGCACTAGGGATGTGACGGTGAGGAAATACTCCCACCGGTTAATAAACTTGTGACATCACCGGTGCTACTGATTAAACCGGACATTTTACAGGAAAAGATGACGGTCAACATGTGTAGCTTTCTTACTTTGATGTTTACCGTCTGGTGGCTGGCTGTGTGTCTGACCTCTCCGGTCCAGCTTTTGCTGCGGGGCCGCAGTGGTCTACCTGGCACCGCACCCACCGGCTGTGACCGCTCCGTCCTCCTTGCAGCAATTAACTCTACCTCATTAACGTTATGGTTCCCTTATATCATCGGGTTTAAATCTGAAATATTGCCAAATAGGCGCGCATGCTTTTCGCTTCGACACCAAATCCTCCGCCATCTCTCGGTCTGTCAGCTCTCTCTGGTCAACGTGTGTGAAATATGACACCTGCTGCTCTGAGCTGACTCCTTAAGATGTGTTCACTGTCAGATTGAAGTGTCCGTCGTCCGACTATCTATTGATAACATTCCGCAAAAATGAACTAAATAGGTTTTATTTCTGTAATTAAAAAAAAGCAAGCCGACAGTGGGGGCGATGCTTCACCTACTGGTCTGAACTCAGAGCGCCCTCGTCTGTTCAAACAAAGCACTGAAAAAGACGAGAGACTGCAGATCAGTGCTTGTATGACTAGATGTACCTATGATGCCCTGATATCACTATATCAGTTTTTCATTTCGATGATACATATCGTCACGTTTTTATATCACTATATTTCGTGGCATGATATTTCGTCACATCCCTATGAGCTACACATTTAAAACCTTAATATATCACAACTCTTGACTTTTATCATGTTTCTTTTTTTTCCAAGAAATGATAATAAACAGTACATAAGTATGAAGAATAAATAAATAATCTCTATTTCAGCTATCAGACGATAAAAAATATATTCAGTATTTGTTTTTTCTAAGAAAAGAAATATGAATCTATATGATGCTTATACTGACTGAATAGTTTAAACTGAAGATGCTTTGATTTTATGACTCCACTATTCCTAAAATATATACAGTATATTGTAGATGTCTTATCTTCTATATCTTTTGTTCACATTTCCACAAAATTCATCCTGACATATTTGACATCTTTACAAACTTTGAGATCTTGAGTTGAATCTTGAATCAGTTTCTGTGGTTCTTATTTGTGTTTGGCTGCTCAACATGAGTTTGTATCGATGGATCCACTGGTGGAGCTGTCAGAGTTTAAGAGGTGAAGTCACTACGTCTTTATTGAAGTAGCAGCACGTTGTCATTAATATTAATGAGAGCTCTGTTCCACTTTTTGTATTTTACAGTTTTTAACCTGCATCCTGTTGGCTTCAGGTGTTTGGAGTTTACATTTTCTAAACTTCTACGTTCTAAACCTTCTCCAGCTCTGAACACATTATTAAACATTGAATGATTTCAAGCAGGAACGTTGTCTTCTAAACTTACATCATTTATTCTTTATTCAGATTGAGGCACTGCAGTTTGTCAGAGATCAGCTGTGCTTCTCTGGCCTCAGCTCTGAAGTCCAACCCCTCCCATCTGAGAGAGCTGGATCTGAGTGGAAACGATCTGCAGGATTCAGGAGTGAAGCTCCTGTGTGGTTTTCTGGAGAGTCCACACTGTAGACTGGAGACTCTGAGGTCAGTTCACTGACTCTCTGTTACTATTATAGATCTTATATGTTTAATTAACAATTGAACCTGATTTATGTACAAACATAACTTACATCCATAAAGTTGTTAATGTCCTTTTCTTCATATTTTCATGTTTCTTGAACTAAATATAGTCTGCAGTCACAAAAGACTTGTTTCTTAAAGAAACTGTAGAAAATGTCCACTGTTAGTTGTTAAAGTAAATGAATGTTTATCATTGTTGGTAAATGGTCACATCTGGATACAGAAGATCCTCTGAACTAATATTTGTTTTACATTGATCAAGTTTACTTCATGAAGTAGAAATATTTCTCTGGTTTCTGATTGTTTCAACGTATTCCACAAATAATGTCTGATCATTGATATTGATCCTTCAGCACACACACATCGATGAACACAGAGATCAGCAGCATGTTATTGATGTGTGTTGACATGAACAGGTGTATGAATGTTGTGGTGACATTTGGATGATGTCTGTAGAAGGCTGACATTATGATGATCCACAATAACACAATGACAAAGTCACTCTACTCATTTTAGGGAAAAGATCGTTGATTAGGACATAGTGATGTTGATCTACACATTTAAAACCTGAACACATCTGATTGGATTATAAAGTGATTTTTATCTTCTTCATTTATTCTTTATTCAGATTGAGGAGCTGCAGTTTGTCAGATATCAGCTGTGCATCTCTGGCCTCAGCTCTGAAGTCCAACCCCTCCCATCTGAGAGAGCTGGATCTGAGAGGAAACAACCTGAAGGATTCAGACGTGAAGCTGCTGTCTGATCTTGTGAAGAGTCCACACTGTAGACTGGAGACTCTGAGGTCAGTAGAGGGTCGGAGTCGGTCCATGCTGGTTTCAGCAGTATTGTTGTGATGTGTTTCCTCAGGTAAGCTGTGAGAGGAGAACGGTGACACACAGAGAGAGAGAACAGTCAGCCAATCAGATCAGCCAGAAGCTTGTTGTGATCATGTGTTAGAGTTGATGTGAAGAAGATGTTGTTGTTGTGTTCATGTCTCCAGGAAATAAAGCTGGATTACAGCTGACAGCATCACATCATGTATAGAGACAGTGGTCCTCATCCATCAAACTGTCGTACCATCAAATCTGATCAGAAAGTCTTTGTTCTCTCATTGATCAGTTCATCTCTGTCACAGCTCTGAGATCAGTCTGACTGAAGCCTCAAATCACTGGCTCTTATTTCATAGAACCGTGGTTACATTTAGTAACCATGATGTGGTCTGTCCAAAGAGTTCTTAAAGGAGGGTAACGGGATGAGGGTGTGGAGTTTTAGTGTCTTTATTAACTCGTTCCAGTCACTAGGAGCAGCACACTGGAATGAGTGACGACCAGAGGAGGTGCAGACTTTAGGAACGACCATACTGATGAATTTGCTAGAACATAATTTGCGGTTACTGTTGGAGATATTGAGTAGTGAGCGGAGATATGGAGGTTGGTTTTGCCAATGATAGTTTTATAAATGAACTGTGTGCTGCATCAGTGACTGACAGCTGATGAAGGGAGTCTCTGTAAACACTGATTCATGACTTCTGTTCTCTTCTTCTCTCATCAGCTGGTGATCTCTGTGAGAGTGAGTGATCAGAAAGTGGATGTGTTGAGAGGATCAGCCGTGTCCTGATGATCCACAGAGGTTCACCACCAAGACCTGCATCTTATTTTGTCTTTTTTTTTTATTCATTCATTTATTCTGAACCCAACATGCCTCTGCAGAATAGTTCAGTTCATGACAACATAAATGTAGATTAACACATTTAAATAGATCTTTCTGCTTTGCTTTGTGTCGCAGCTCCACTCTGTGGAACGATGGAGTTTTGCTGTTTATTTCCACATATTTCTAAATAACAGTGGAAGTTAAAGATGAAGTAGGCGAGATTGGAGCGAATATGATAAAAAAAAGTTATTTTTATAAAACGGACACTATATCGTGACAGTAGTACATGAAACAGGTAAGCTGAAAAAAATCATGTTCCTTTGGTCCTCCGCGTCCTCCGGTGTTCTCCGGTGCTCATAACGGCATCCACATACTGGAGGAAAACAAGAAGTAAGAGCTGATCTGAGGTCTGCTGTCCAGCTGCTGTCTATGAGAGCCGGCTGTTAATCATCCGTTAACTCCGACCAAACGGTCAAACTAGGCAGCGCTGATCAAATATGAATCAATATTATGTTACGTTAATGTCTATTTTTCTCCTCAGATGTTATCAGAATCATCTTGTAGTGCACGGTTTAGCTGTAACATGAGAAAGTTTGTGACGGCGCCGCCGCTATTGTGAAATCTGGTGAAGGAACGCCAAGTTCTGGTCACATAACCTGAGCACAGCCAATAGGAACGCTCTCTCTCTGAAATGACCTGTGATTGGTCAAAGTGTCCCGTCACGGGCTAGATGTTCTAAAGTCTGAAAACAGAGCCATGAGGAGGAGCAGAAGTCTAGTTTTCTCTCAGAACACTTGAATTACAATATGCTGAAAGGTTATTATGGGATTGTTGCCCAATGATGCCAAAAATATACTGACTACTGACGCTTTAATACAGCCATGATTAAACCAATACCAGCCATTTCTCATATTATCAATGTAGGAGCCAAATATTAGAAAAGGATAAGTTAAATTCCTTATTATAAGATGTGCATTATGTTGATAGAGTAGTGGTTGGTATTTGTGCCCCATGTGGCCAACCATGGCATTCAATTGTTAATAAGTTGGCACCAGTTGATGACGTCATAGTGATCTAGTATCAGCTGTGCACAGCGCAGGCTGCTTCAGGACGCCAAGGGCCAAAATAGTTTTTCAACAGGCTATAATATAGTAACTTGTTCATTTCACAAAGACAAAGATTGAGTTGATCTTTTTCTTTTCTTTGGGTTGCAGCTGCATATCCTGTTTTGGTTGTTTAATGTAGTAGAATGAGCGTAACTTTATTTAATACGAGCCTCGTTGTTGACATGTTTCTTGGTGATAGAAATATGGCTTAAAAGGAAAGAAAGAAGGAAGCCGTAATAATCAAAGATACAAATTTGCTTGTAACAAACAGAAAGAATTAGATAAAACCTGAATTCAGTCGAGGCTTCATTTGAGTTTCTCAACTGACTACAAACAGATTACGTCTGGATTTTGGTGTAAAGTCAGCACCTTCATATTTTATATAATGTTTGATGTAAAATAAACAAACAACTGATTAACATGCGTACTCTAGACTTTATATTCACTAATCATGTACAAACAGGACAATTCCAGTTTTATGTGGGACTCTGATAGTTTTCACGTTACAAGACAGACACATAAAGTCGCCCGTTGAGCTTTTTCCCCTCAGAAATCCGTGTTGAAGCGGTCGTTATCACCACCGTTCAGGTTCTGTTGTTCCTGCTGGAGCTGCTTTCCTCCAGCAGATGTCACCGTTTCCTCTGTTTTACCCCAAAGGAGGTCTATCTGAATGGATGCAGTGAACACTGAACTGATGTTGTGAATGCTTTCTTTCTGACTGACTTGGTTTTGTAAAGGTTAAGTGTCATCATGATGTAGTTAAACTTGATTTAAAATGATGGAAACTGGATTTGAAATCAAACTCGGCACACAAGTTGTACAAACGTCCACCTAGACTCAAGTATGAGCTGATTAGAGTTTGGTGGTCAAAGGTCAGTGTGACCTCACAAAACATATTTTTGGCCATAAATCAAGAATTCATCTGCTAATTATGACAATTTCACACAAATGTTTATTTTGATAAAATAATGAAATGATGACATTTTGGACAGACATGGATGTAAACTGCAACTCGACTGGTTGGAGGAGGCAGACAACCGAGAGGCGGTAATTCTAGTTTGTTTATTTATTTCATCTGTGATTGATTATCAAGTCACAGAGCTAAGCAGACTATTTTCTGATAAAGTCTTTCATCAGTTCTTCAGTTTTAAAGACTCCACAAAGACTCTTCTGAACATCTGTTGCAAAATAAAAACACATTTTAATCACTTTACCAAGTTATGATTGTATTTCTAAACCCAGGTTGTTGAGCATGTCATTTCCTTGCTCTGTTTTTGTAAAACACAAGCAAAACGTTCACAACTTTTGTATGATATCAGAAGAAATATCAATATCAACAAATGTAGCTCATATGATAATATAATAAACTCAGAAAAAAAAGTTTAGAAATTTGTGTTTGGTGGATTATTTCTCTGTTGTTACAATGCTAATTGTCATTGTATTTTACATTGTTGGAAAGCCTGTTTATTTGCCTTCACAATGATGTCCAACTTGTAAGGATCATGCATTTGTGGGATGAGCAGCACAGCTGATTATGTGGGTAGCGCCCAAGAAACATTTGCCCAAATTCTCTGCCAATGGTAAACTGTGTATTCTCCTGCTATGCTGATTGTTGCACCGATCAAGTAACAGCTTTTGGTGGGGGCAGTGTCATGGTGTGGGGCGGCATCTCCCTCACTGGCAAAACAAGGCTTGTCAGCAGCCGGTGGCGATCCCATATCTCCACAATCTGGGACCTAACTTCCTCCTCCAAGATGACAACGCTCGCCCCCACAGAGCCAGGGTTATCACAGACTACCTCCACAATGTGGGAGTAGAGAGAATGGAACGGCCTGCCAAGAGTCCAGACCTCAACCCAATTCAACACTTGTGGGATCGGCTTGGGCGTGCTGTACATGTTAGAGTGACCAACACAACCATGCTGGCTGACCTGCAACGAATCCTGGTTGGGGAATGGAACGCCATCCCACAGCAACGTGTGACCAGGTTGGTGACCAGCATGAGGAGGAGGTGCCAGGCTGTTGTGGCTGCGTATGGATCTTCCTCCTCTACTGAGGCTCCTGACGGTGGATTCAATCAATCACTATGTCTTGTTTGTTCCTTGTTACTGATAGAGAGTTCAATCATCCAATCCACCAAACAACTCAAAACAAGAGTCAACACCAACAGGAGAATACACTGTTTACCATTGACGGAGCATTTTGGAAAAAATTTTTCTTGGGCGCTACCCACATAATCAGCTGTGCTGCTCATCCCACAAATGCATGATCCTTACAAGTTGGACATCATTGTGAAGGTAAATAAACAGGCTTTCCAACGATGTAAAATACAATGACCATTAGCATTGTAACAACAGAGAAATAATCCACCAAACACAAGTTTCCCAACTTTTTTCCCCCAGTTTATATATACATATATATGTGTGTATTACACACACATATATATGTATATATAAATGTGTATATATATATGTATGTATATATACACACAGTGTGTATATATACATACATATATATTTATATATACATACATATGATATATATATAGATGTATGTGTATATGTATGTGTGTGTATATATGTATATACAGTATATGTATGTATATATACATATATATGTATATATTTATGTAAGTATATATATAATGTATATATATATATATATACACAGAGAGAGAGAGCATTTGTATAACTAGGAAGATCAGATTAGACATGTAACCCTTATCTACTGTTTTTTGTAAGTATACAGATAATATGCAGAAAATATCAAATAAAAACACTCTTTTAAAAAACAACTCACTTTTATTTGTATTAAATCAAAATTGTATAACTCAAGTGCAAATGAATGACATACTGTACTTAATATACATATGTTTACAGTCATCTGACATAAATAGAAGTTGTTTAGATTTAAGTAGTCAGCGGTCATGTCTATAATGTTTTGTGAACAGTTTTTTCCACTTAAATCTTAATATTTGATTGAAACTTATAATGAAGCAAATAACATTCAGTAATAGTAAATGGTAACATTTACTAGTTAGTATATTATATATTTTATACAAGGTGAAAAAGTGTCAGCATGACATACAGTCAGCAAGGTTAAAAGTATTTCAGTTTTTTATTAAAGCATGTGTATCAAAAGCATTCATCATATAAGTGGTGTGTAACACCATATATATACTTTTATTTTAAGTAGCCTATAAGTTTATCAGCGTTGAGATATTCCTGATGTCATCACTGATGTTGTTGCTGCAGTATTTATTCCTAGATGGAGTGTTAATGGAGCAGCTGCATATCCTGGCACTGATCGATCAGAACTCCTTTCAGAAAACAAGCATTTTAAAGGTTGTTTGCTTGTCGTCATGGTAACAGACCTGACAAAGCATAAATTCAGACTTTTTACTAATCAGCATCATTATGTAGTTATATCGGCACACTTTTGATTCGTTTACAAAAACGTCGCTGCCGTATTTATGCCTAGACGTTATGTTGAGTGTTAATGGAGCAGCTCCAATGTTAGCATAGCCTGGCATTGATCGATCCGAACTCCGTTCAGAAAACAAGCATTTTAAAAGTTGTCTGCTTGTTGTGTTGCAATCAGACCTGACAAAGCATGAATTCAGACTTTTTACAAATCGACATCATAATGACGATATTTCGGCATCATTTTGATCCGTTTATTGTTATTATTATTATTATTATTTTGGGTTCTTAAGGCAGTAGAGACGTGTGGCTCGCTCCCCAGAAAACGTCAACAGAGACCTGTTCTCCGCCTTTTCATTTTGAAAGAGCAACATGAGGAAACTCCAACTCAGTCAGTGACAGACTTTAGTGTTCTTATGACTGACCCTCTGCGGTGCAGCCAAAAGAGGGAAGAAAATCTGCTGATTGTACAGGAGTGAGAAATAACGTGACATATAATCATACTTTAAAAAAAAAAAATGTATTAAACAAATCCAGATTTCCAAGCAACATGGCTCATAGATCATTGCCTTAGAGTAAAAGGACAAGGTGCATACAGAACAAGAACAAATAAAATATGTAAAATTATACATGAAAATAATAATAAATTAAATTAAGGGCTATACCTGTAATTCATATTCTTCTGTTATACTAAGACGTTTCAATGCATTTTTGTTTTTCATGACTTTAGGGGCTTTTATGTAAGAACGAAACTCAGAATGAAACACATTAAACCAGGTTTCACTTTCTTATACTTGGATTTGTGCAAAAAAAAAAATTCCAAGAATGAGAATGTTATTCACCAGAAGGATCTTTGTTATTGTCCATGACAAGAACACAAACAACATAAACAAGCATCACTAATGTCCATCACTTCTATGTGACATCTACTGCTGACCTGCTATCTGCTGTGAACACACACACACACACACACACACACACACACACACACACACACACACAGATAAACTCAGCTGATTTCCTGTAAATGGAGAGAGGAGGAGGCACACTGACGGTGTGATCCAGACTGAACAGAGAAAGGAAACCATGAAAGTGAAAGTAAAGTAAAGTCAGTGCGCAGTTTAATAAACCCAGACTCCATTTTGAGGCAACGGAGCAGAGCAGAGGGTGAAGACTGAAGACTGAAGCAAGGTGAGTGTTTTTGTTACTTTACTGTCAAAGTGTCTGAGTCAGTTTTGTCCCTGAGGACTGTAGAGGAGAGAAATGTTAGAATGATCTCAACAGTTTGATTCTTCTGTGAACACAAAGTTATGACTGGCTGAATAATCTTCATTAAAAACATTAAAAACATTTACATACAGAAGAAGCATTGCGAAAACATAAATAAAGAGCTGTGCCAAACATAAAAGGACAACAGAAATTAAACAAAACCAACATAAAATAAAAAAAACACAATCAAAAATAAATAAATAAGTAGATAATAATAAAAAAGACCAAGCGAGAGTATGACAATAATTTCACTTAAAAACTTTAAAGATATTTCATACATTCATTGTTTTCATTGCTTTTTTGTTTTGTGAGGAAGAAATTGTTGACAGATATAATTCCATTTCTTTCATAAATACAAAGAAATTAGGCTTTTTTGGGGTAAATTTACACTTCACCAGAATTAAAATTAAATTAATAAGAAAAAATGCATTACTGTCTTTGTCACTGTAACCATAGCAACCAGATATAATATTTCTATAGTACAGTGCAAAATCTGAGAAAATGAGACAAGTATAAAATTATTGACATCTTTCCACAATTCACATGGATGTGATTCACAGAAGGAACAATTTTCATCTATATGTCACTCTTTAACTTCTCTAAGAAATGTTCTACTGGTTAGAATCTGTGGATCAACTTGGCCAGGAAGAGACTCGGAGAGAGGAAATATGATTTTAGAGACATGAGACGTTGTTTCCTCTGAAGCAGCAGCTGATCACAGCTGGATCAGCTGTTGGTCGGCTTTAACAGCTGTTAATGTCTGAATTGATCTAATACTAATAAAGAAACAGAGTTATCAGAGCAGCAGTGTTTCTCTCTGTAGTCTGTTACCTGTTTAACAAACACCTGCACATGAATAACAGCTGCAGTCTGTATTTCTACTGTGGACTGAGTCCTGCTTAGAGGACCAGGAACCATCTCTACTGGAACAATATTTTTATATTATTTATTCATTATTAGTGTCAGTAGTTATTGATATTCTGATAGTAGAAGTTATGTATTAGGCTGAATGTTTCAGGGAAAATGTAAATGATGTAACTCATATCAAACCCGACGCTCAGGATTTATCTGCCTCATGTGTCTGAATGGAAATGAGGATAAATGATGTAAAAGGTGTAAAAGACAGACCCTCCTTCTCTGTCTGATTTTAACTGGATCCTTAATAAAAGTTAATGGGAAAATAACAGATCATCAAAAGAAAACTCTTTCTAATAAATGAAGAAAGTTGTTTGAGGTCCGTTTGTTGTCAGGTGTTATAAACCCCTTCCAGTGTCAGACTCCTTCAGCTGCAGTGTGTGAAGCAGAGATACTGCAGGTCCTCCTGCTGCTGGAACACTTCATCATCAACATGGTCCGTCTGTTGTTCACACCTACAGTTAACACAGATTATAACTAGATGGTGAATCAGAAGACAACTAAAATATAAAACGTTTAATCTGTGATCTGTCTTCACTCCAGTATGAAACTCAGTGATGTTGAGAGGTAAAGTTATCAGATCAGTCCGATCGGCGCAGCGTCCAATCAATAAATTATATCCAATAAGGGGGCGTGTCGGTCGGTAAAAGACTTCCGTGGAGGAAACACTGGTGTATCTTCGCTTATGGCTCCTCCGGCAAGCCTCCTCGATCCTCGATCCTCGAGATGCATTTTAGAAATTGGGACGTCCTTCAAGATGGAGCGCTGAGATCGATTTCCGGGTCACAGACGGAGGAGCGAGGAGACGAGGACGCGAAAAAACGGGAAATGAGACGCAGCTTGTGTGATTCACACCTGCTGCCTGTCTGCAGCTGCTGCTGTCAGCTCTTTCTTTCTACATAGAGTTTGCCTTTTAATGGCCCTTTAACTTCATTATAAATATCATCTATATTTATTTTAGACAGAGAAAGGTAAAGAAACGTGTGGTAATTTGTAAATAATAGTAATAATCCACAATTAAAACTCTGTACTTTATTCATGGAGCTCTCCAAGTCACTGCATGTTCTAGAACACTGTCCTGCACATATTTCAGAATAAAAGCCTCGTGTTAATGAAGGAATTCTGTCCATAGCAAAAAAATGCTTGAGGGCTTTTATTTTGAAATGAAAGCAGGAAGTGTTGATTTATAAATAAGTCTTAATTTTCTACAGATAGACATGTAAACTGTAGTAATGTAGTTGATATGATGTTAATATACAGTGAATAGATCACCTTCACTCTGTTGTTGCTGTGAGACGCGCGGCTCGCGTCAAAAATAGGCGAGACCTCGAATATCAAGAAGAGACGCAGCTGAGACGGGCTGTGTGACTGCTCTAACCTGTTAACACGGACGCCGAAATAAAAAACAACAGGTAATGCAGCCAACATGCGCTGCTGACGTTCCTGGTGTGGGCTGTAAACAACCGAGATCACGCTTAACAGGGGCCTGTTTCACAAAAGCAGAATAAAGATTTCCAAATAAGAGAGAAAGCGAGGCTTGACATATTCTAGTCAGTTCATCCTGGCTTAATTGGTTTCACAAAGGCCAAGCCAGGCTGAGGAGGAGCGACTAGGTTGAGCCAGGCTGAAGAGGAGCGACTAGGTTGAGCCAGGCTGAAGAGGAGCGACTAGGTTGAGCCAGGCTGAAGAGGAGCGACTAGGTTGAGCCAGGCTGAAGAGGAGCGACTAGGTTGAGCCAGGCTGAGGAGGAGCGACTAGGTTGAGCCAGGCTGAAGAGGAGCGACTAGGTTGAGCCAGACTGAAGAGGAGCGACTAGGTTGAGTCAGGCTGAGGAGGAGCGACTAGGTTGAGCCAGGCTGAGGAGGAGCGACTAGGTTGAGCCAGGCTGAGGAGGAGCGACTAGGTTGAGCCAGGCTGAAGAGGAGCGACTAGGTTGAGCCAGGCTGAGGAGGAGCGACTAGGTTGAGCCAGGCTGAGGAGGAGCGACTAGGTTGAGCCAGGCTGAGGAGGAGCGACTAGGTTGAGCCAGGCTGAGGAGGAGCGACTAGGTTGAGCCAGGCTGAGGAGAAGCGACTAGGTTGAGCCAGGCTGAGGAGAAGCGACTAGGTTGAGCCAGGCTGAGGAGGAGCGACTAGGTTGAGCCAGGCTGAGGAGAAGCGACTAGGTTGAGCCAGGCTGAAGAGGAGCGACTAGGTTGAGCCAGAATGAAGAGGAGCGACTAGGTTGAGCCAGGTTGAGGAGGAGCGACTAGGTTGAGCCAGGCTGAAGAGGAGCGACTAGGTTGAGCCAGACTGAAGAGGAGCGACTAGGTTGAGTCAGGCTGAAGAGGAGCGACTAGGTTGAGTCAGGCTGAGGAGGAGCGACTAGGTTGAGCCAGGCTGAGGAGAAGCGACTAGGTTGAGCCAGGCTGAGGAGGAGCGACTAGGTTGAGCCAGGCTGAAGAGGAGCGACTAGGTTGAGCCAGGCTGAAGAGGAGCGACTAAGTTGAGCCAGAATGAAGAGGAGCGACTAGGATGAGCCAGGCTGAGGAGGAGCGACTAGGTTGAGCCAGGCTGAGGAGGAGCGACTAAGTTGAGCCAGGTGTTATTAATTCAGATAGATGCGCGTTCACTGTTTTCCTCAATAGACAGACAGGCAGAGACACATTTTACAAAGGAAGAGTAAACTATATCAGACAAATATGAAGAAGTTAAACACTTAATACAGACTAACAGTAACTCAGCTGAAGCTGCCAAATGCAGGAAGAACAGCTGGTGAAAGAAAAAACTCCGATGTGTGAATGATTAAATTAACAGATTTATTAATTTAACGGAACACTCAAAAGTCAGATGAAGTTGTCTAGATATAAATAATTTGTAGCAGTGTAAAGGTTGAGATTATTATACTTCATTATGTCCTTTATCAAGTAAAGTGGCGTCTATGAGTATTTCAGCCTTCTTTCAGCTGCGTCACGTCTCCGGCGGTGTGAAACGGACTCAACAGGAAGTTAAAACATAAATATAAAAACATAATTCTAAGCGGTAAACACACACAGCATAAATCCAGCTGTCCTTCCTGCATCTGTCAGTTTAAACTGTGTTGTTTTTAGTCGTACAGCCCTCTGGTGGAGTGCTGGGAGATTTTATAGTGCTGTATACTGTGTGTGTGTGTGTGTGTTTGTGTGTGTGTGTGTGTGTTAGAGAGAGAAGGTGTGTTACTTCCTGTTCTCTCAGTCGCGCCTGTGACTTGCACTAACTTGTTTCCTCTTCATGTTTACGGTCAGTGTTCCTGTTATTACCTCTCAGACTGACTTCAGATCAGAAGATGAGTGATTGTGTGGAGGAAGAGGAGGACAGAGCAGAGTCTCTAGTCTCTGGCTGTCTGTCTATGAAGAGTGATCGGTCCATGGATCATCCTCCACTCTTCAGTAATGAACCTGGACCCTCAGAGTCAAAGTAAGAGAGCTGCTACTAACTCATTTATAGGACTCATTTTCACTTTCCTCTACCAATACTGTTTTCTGTTGATTTTGTGTTTCTGTTTTAAAATTTCTACTAAAATGTATTTTCTAACTGAAGTTGAACACACTTTTCGTGACACAAAGAGAATTCATTTGTGCATTCTTCCTCTTCGTATCTGTGACAGCTGTCAGTCACCCAGAACAGCTGTAATCTAAGAGGACTAATACAAACTTTAAACCACATTATTGACAGTAGCAGGAGTTTGTGTGTTTAGAGATACTGAAATGTTTTTGTCATCAGAGAATTTATCAAGGATTCATGTGATCTGAATAAAATCATCTTGGTGTTTTCAGAGTTCAGTCCAGACCGAGAGCAGAATCTCCAGTACCCAGCTGTCTGTCTATGAACAGTGACAAGTCCATGGGTCTTCGTATATTCTTCAGTAATGAACCTGGACCCTCAGAGTCAAAGTAAGAGACTGTTTTTACTGTGCGCTGACCTGGTGGATGATGATGCATTGAGGATGAAGACTAAATGTTCTGCTAAAAGATTTCTATTCCTGATGCAGAACTATTAGTGCAGATACTGTTTCAAACTAAGATGGATCTTAGTCTGGGTTTTATAGCCACAAAGTACTGCTTGTATTTCTGTAACAAAACACCTGAGAACCTCCATTTCACAATTTACACTTCATGAAAATATTCATGTTTCTGCCCGAACGTTGAAGTCACTGTAAAGATTTACAACTATTCAAAATCTGAAAGAATGTGCTTCAAATGTGTAATTCATTTCCTCATATTTGTCCTCAGAATACTGTGTTGGTTTGACTTCTCCTAAAATCAGCTGTTATGACAGCTTCTTTGAAGTGGGGTTGTACGTATACTCCCGTGTCCTGGGAAGTAAAATTACTGTCTGTTGTTCCCCTTTAATACAAACTCATCATTTCCTGCAGCTACTTCACTGTAAATGTCCTCCATTAAAGAGAGATGATTATGTCCTTTACTGATTCACAGTCACTTTGGGCAGTTTAGTTTGAGTTAGTTAGGTTTAAACTGAGGTTGGAAGTGATCTAAATATTGAGGTAGACCAGCAGTCTAAGACACACATCATGTAACACAGGTGCTCTGGTGTTCCTTGTTAGAATAGAATAATATCAGTGTTTTAATAATGGCCGTTGTTCCCCTTTAATAAACAAACTTGTGGCAGATCACTAAATGTTTAATAAGACAGTCAGATAGGAAAAGCAGCTAATTCTTGTTTATTTAAGCAGGAGATTTAAAATAAAAGAACATTTTCATTACAGACTGAATGCTGAATTCAGTAACAACACTTTAACTCTTCCCTGTGACCAGGGTCTGAAATGAACACTCTTCCCTTCCTGCCACTGTGGCAGACAAGTATTTATTTTTGTCTACCACTCAGAAATTGTATCTGTCACTTTTGAAATCTGTGCGCTAAATGAAGGAATAACATTTTAGATCTGAGGTCATTCAATGTTCGATATATTTTACATAATAAACATTATAAACATGGTAAATTACAGTGTTGGATTACACCGTGGCCTCCAGGAGAACCCTATTATTCGGGGCAAGGAGGGTAGTGTACACAGTACTGTACTGTACTTTGTAATTGTCATCTATACTGGATATTTGCATAAAACATACAATTCAAATGATTATGACTATTTTAATATTTGCTTTGATTAAAACAAAATCTTGGTAAGTTGTTTAGAGCTAGTGTTAGGAAGTTAAACGGGTCATAATTCTCTCTCTAATATCTATTTTATATTACCGTGAAAACATCTCCTTCAAACAACTGGATTTATTCAAGTTTCTCACCAAAAACTTAATTTTACGAGATTACATTTGAACACATCATGATAATGTTGTAATTTACCTTCACCCAATATTCATTTTGCTGAGCAGACTGTGAACGCCTCATAATAATAACTCAATGGCACCTCCGTTAACGTTAGTAGCTCCGTTATTTAATCAATCAGGACTGTGCTGCCCAAAGGCTGCTAACAGGTAACATTACTAACTCTCTTCCTGCTGATTTAAACACAGATGTGTTGTTCACAGTGTTGCATTATCTGGTATAAATACGGTGCGTCCCCTCAGGTTTAGTAGCACCACGCTGTTGAGTGTTTTTTTTCTCTCCGCCGTGGCTCCAGTCCCAAACAAACTGAAATATGATACAGCGTGCGTATGAGTCATTGTGCAGCGTAACTGTGGGAGAGCATCAATAAGAGGAATCGATAGTCAGAGAGGCATGAGATGCCAAGAAAGCGGACAATTACGGTTCTCTGGTCCAATCACTAGCGCTTTCCCTGCCTGCCAAGTGGCGGATGGCCTGATGATTTCACCTGCCACTGCCAGCAGGTGGCGGATGCTAATTTCAGACCCTGCCTGTGACCATGAGCTTCTAGACATTATCAACTAAATCTTGATATTCTTCAACAACAATCAACAAATGATTTTATTAATAAAGTAATGTCTCCACAGAGAGAAGAAGAGGAGTCATGCTTCTTTGGAGGAGCCGATGTCCAGATCCAGAACAAGACCTGGACCTCAGACAGCCAGTCAGACCAGCACTGTACAAAGTAAGCCTGTAGATCGGTCTGCTGATGTCTTCATGTCTGAAAACAGGACTTTTTTGTTTTAATACACTGACTATGTTGTGACAACCATTTAAGATCTGCTCCACCATAGATATCTGCTCTGCATCACTTGTACTTTGTTCTCCTTTGAGAGAAAATCTGAACTGAAAGGACTAAATTCATATTTTTATAGTTTGTTTTTATGATAGCAGTCCGTCTTTGCATTAATCAATCAGAATGCTGTTTGTTTTCCATCTGCATAGATGAAGATGGAGAACTATTAAACTCTGTGTAAAGCAACAACATCACTGTTCTATCACAGACAGACAGTCACACTGATGAAAGGGGAGTTTTTTCTTGCCATTGTCGCATAACAATACATGCTCATGCTTTTGTTGGGTCTCTAAATTATAGAGTACGGTCTAGACCTGCTCTATAAGAAAAGCGTCTTTAAATAACTTCTGTTATGATTTGACGCTATATAAAAATTAATTGAATTGAATTGAACTGAACTGAACTGAACAGGAGCCACAGACTTTGAACAACATTAGCACTCCTGCTACAGTCTCCTTCTCTAACTTACAAACATCTTGTCCTGCAGAGCGACTTGTTGAAAAACTATTGAAAATATATATAAAAATCACTTTGACGTTAGTTTTGACTTCAAGAAGGGATGATGACTTTATAACCTTTACTTCTTTATATGTTGTTATATCGATTATTTTTATATTGGCATTGGAAATAATAAGTTTCTGTGTTTTGTCTTAAACTTTGTCTCTCTCTTTCAGCAGATAGAGGTCTGCAGGAGGTTGTAGATGAACATAAGATCAGTCTGAGGAGGAGATGTGAACGTGTGACTGAAGGAACTGATGAAACAGGAAGTGGAACCCTCCTCAACAGGATCTACACTGAGCTCTACATCACAGAGGGACAGAGTAAAGAGGTTAATACCCAACATGAGGTGAGGCAGCTTGAGACAGCTTCCAAGAAGAACACCCTCCATGACGCTCCAATCAAGTGCAACGACATCTTTAAAGCCTTACCTGACCAACAGAGACACGTCAGAGTCGTTCTGACGAACGGCGTCGCTGGCGTTGGAAAAACCTTCTCAGTGCAGAAGTTCACTCTGGACTGGGCAGAGGGCTTGGAAAACCAAGATGTCAGTCTGGTGGTTCTGCTTTCGTTCAGGGAACTGAACTTGATTAGAGATGAGCAGTACAGTCTTCTCATGCTGCTCCATGATTTCCATCGAACATTACAGAAGGTCACAGCAGAGAAGCTCGCTGACTGTAAAGTTCTGTTCATCTTTGACGGCCTGGATGAAAGCAGACTTTCACTGGATTTCAAGAACAACGAGGTTGTGTCTGATGTCACCCAGAAGTCATCAGTCAACGTGCTGTTAACAAACCTCATCCAGGGGAATCTGCTTCCCTCAGCTCTCGTCTGGATAACTTCCCGACCTGCAGCAGCCAATCAGATCCCTCCTGCATGTGTTGACAGGGTAACAGAAGTACGAGGCTTCACTGACGCCCAGAAGGAGGAGTACTTCAGGAGGAGAGTCAGTGATGAAGAGCTGTCCAGCAGAATCATCTCACACATCAAGACATCCAGGAGCCTCCACATCATGTGTCTAATCCCAGTCTTCTGCTGGATCACTGCTACAGTTCTGGACCACATGTTGACTACAGACCAGAGAGGAGAGCTGCCTAAGACCCTGACTGACCTGTACTCACACTTCCTGGTGGTTCAGACAAAGAGGAAGAAGCAGAAGTATGGTGAGGGACGTGAGACGAGTCCACAGGAGCTGACGGAGGCTGACAGGGAAGTTCTTCTGAAGCTGGGGAGGCTGGCGTTTGAACATCTGGAGAAAGGAAACATCATGTTCTACCAAGAAGACCTGGAGAGGTGTGGTCTTGATGTCACAGAGGCCTCGGTGTACTCAGGAGTTTGTACAGAGATCTCCAAAAGAGAGTGTGTGATCTTCCAGAAAACAGTCTACTGCTTTGTTCACCTGAGCGTTCAGGAGTTTCTGGCTGCAGTCTACATGGTCCACTGTTACACAAAGAGCAACACAGAAGTACTGGATGACTTCCTGGGAAAAGGATATGTTCATTCAACCCTGGATGTCTTCCTGAGGAGAGCCATGAAGAAATCCCTTAAAAGTAAAAATGGCCACCTGGACCTGTTTGTTCGCTTCCTTCATGGCCTCTCTCTGGAGTCCAACCAGAGACTCTTAGGAGGTCTGCTGGGTCAGACAAAGAGCAGTCCAGAAATCATCCAGAGAATCATCAACAACCTGAAGGAGATGAACAGAGATAATATCTCTCCTGACAGAAGCATCAACATCTTCCACTGTCTGACGGAGATGAACGACCACTCGGTACATCAGGAGATCCAAGAGTTCCTGAAGTCAGAGAACAGATCAGAGAAGAAACTCTCAAAGATCCACTGCTCAGCTCTGGCCTACATGCTGCAGATGTCAGAGGAGGTTCTGGATGAGTTGGACCTGAAGAAGTACAACACAACACGAGAGGGACGACAGAGACTGATTCCAGCTGTGAGGAACTGCAGAAAAGCTCTGTAAGTCCAGATGTGATTAACTTTATAGATCAGTGTAGATTAGTAGTTTAGTTCTTCAAATATACACACTATAAAGTATTCCTATGTGTTCCATGTGTTTATTATATAAATATGTCAGTTGTATTTTGTCACAGATGTTCTTGAGCTGTTTCAAATGTTGAGTTAAAAAATGTTTCAGTAGGTTTTGTTTCTAGCTGTCAAGTTAATGAACACTTATTCTATTTATTTCTAATAATTGTTACATTTTACAGTTTTTTCTTATTTATCTTTGGGGTGATGGAGACGACATGTGAACCTGGTAAAACAAATGAAAAAAACTAAAGATCAGCTGGCTGGTGGAGCGCTGGGTCTAACCGGTGTAACGGCAGCAACAGAACGTTTGCTGATCCGGCGGGGAGTCGGGGCGGTCCTGGGATCAGAGCCCTGGTGCTGGGGTTTACTTTCAATAGGCCTTGCACCACATTACACCTTACCTTGTGTGTTATTCGGCCCATCTCTTTCGTTTTCTTCAAATACAAACTGTTTCCATGTTGCCGCAGTTTTAGTTTTCTTTGAGACCAGCTCTATCATGTCTCGTCTCGTCTCGTCTCGTCTCGTCTCGTCTCGTCACTCCAAAAAATACTTGAACTTTCTAGTAAACAAACATCTTCTTGTTTATAAACCAACATAACATCATAATATTGTTTTTAAGTCTTTCCTTTTATTCTGTTACTCACAGAAGGAAACTCTGGTGTTTCTCTCTCTTGTTGCTGTAGAGAAGAGTAGTAACAGGAAATACACAGCTTCCACCAATAACAGCGGTCTGATGAATATATAACAGCAGAATGGTAGAATTCAGACTTTTTAAGAGATCTTATACACACCAAAGATCAATGTTGTGTTTTTAATGCTGAAACACTGATAACATCTTTCTGATGACATTATGTTGAAAATAATGAAACCTCATTGGTTCATTAATTGTGTTTGTGAGCTGAATACGTTTGATGCTCAGAAAAGAGTGTTAATGACAAAACGCCATGATGTCATCAAATATATAATTATATGAATGTTTAATTATGTACAGGTTTAATATTATTATGCAATTTGTTTAATTTCTCTTCCGTTTGGCAGCAGTCACTAAATTTTCCCATTTATGGACGTGAACCTGACAGCAGCAGGTAGCTAGAGGTCAACTTTATCAACTGTGTTATTATTACTTATTCACTGAGTTTTAAAAATGCTTTTCTAATCAAGAAGGCCTCATGCTAACTTTGTGGAGACAGACCTGGGATCAGATCACACTGACAGACTGGACATTAGGGAAGACTCAATGTAACTACATTTTTTCTCTAAGAGAGAAAGAAACAAAGATTAAAAGTCTGCAGGTTTGAGAGAGAGTGATGAGAATTATTGTTTCATGTCAAATAGTAAGATGAGATTAGCTGAACCACTGATGTGAGGAGCAAATGTTAATCAGAGAAGTATATATCAAATTGTTTAGTCATCAAATGCATGAAGTAAATATAAACTGTCCTCTTTCATAATAACATATTTTGTCATTTTTGTGTCATGACAGACTTTCTGACTGTGGACTCTCAGCTACTCACTGTGAAGTTGTGGCCTCAGCTTTGAAGTCCAACCCCTCCTATCTGAGAGAGCTGGACCTGAGTGACCTGCAGGATTCGGGTGTGAAGTTGTCTGCCGGATTGGAGAGTCCAAACTGTAGACTGGAGACTCTGAGGTCAGTTCACTGACTGTAGCTTATGTAGTTTGTACACACACTCTCTACGCACACAGGAGAGGCTTCAGTTGGTTGTAATCTCCTCACCTCACCGCTATAAACCGCCAGATCCTACACACTGGACCTTTAAACACAGACCTTATTTCAGGCATCTAACTAAAAACCCATTCAAATAACCCATTGACCTCCAGACGAGGGAACAGGAAGAAATAAAATGCTGACTCATTTCTGGGTTTTAGGACTCATTCCTGTAGCGCTCTATTTGAACATGTCTAAAGGTGCAGCACTCTTCAACAAACACGTATTGCACCAATTTAAAGGCACATAAGTGATGATTATGAACGACACCATCTAATTAGAGTTTTCTATGGTTCTAAGTTATTCCCACGTTCTTTTTGACAGCAGATCTAACTGTGCTCTGTTTTCATGTCAGCATTGGCTTATTATTTGAAGCAAAAAACAAATAAATATTCTGCATCAGAAACATCTTTGCAGGTTCAAATGTTTTTCAAGTCCATCTCAATACAATACTCACATGTTCATATGTACATTCAAAGAGTTATTGATGTCCGTCATCATTCCTTCCGTCTTTGAAGCTATCCCCGTTTAACCTGAGTGTTACGAGATGAGGACTAAATCCACAGTCTGGTTCTGTGTAAAATGACCTGTAAAGTTGATCTTAAGCTAATCGGAGGCGTCAGCAGTCTGAGTTATATCTATAAGGGCTGGGTGACTTGGATAAAATCAAATATCACAATATGTTTGACCAAATACTTCGATATCGATGTTGCGACAATATTGTAGGGTTGACTATTGGTGGTTCCACAAAATATTTACACAATGAGGTTTTTGATAAATAATCATCAGTAATGTGGATATAATGAGAAAGTGTAAATGACAAATAATAGAACAGCTAGAACAGTCTGGTAAGTTCAGAAAATGACATCACTTTACTGTAATGTAGCCTTTAAAACCAGGAAAAGATGACACTGATGCCATATCACGATATATCGCAATTTTTATTTAACGATTTTGAAATAGAGTTTTTAATGCCAGAATCGATATATTTGCCACATCTGAGTCTATGAGGAGGTAGAAGGAAGTTACCGCTTTTATTGTTGTAGTCTGAGTAACGTGACGTCATATCTGTTCTGTATCCGTTCCAACCAAAACAAACCGCCGCGGGCAGAAACGAGAAAGTATTAAACGTTGGCGGGTCTGCGTGGATACGACCTGCACCCTCACATGTTAAATACCAGCGTGGTAAACACTACACATCCAGTAAAGGATGGAAACACTTTGGGTTTCACACATTGACAGGAAAAGCAGAGCTAGACATCACGACTAAAGCTGCATGCTAACTCTGTCACGGACAGGAAACGTTACCGTATCGCGGTAACGTTGCGGTCGAGCCGGCCGTTGCTCTCATCTCCGTGGTCAAATGGGCCGACGCTACAACTGTAGAGCACCCATATACTGACATTTATGTTAAATGCAATGAAACGGCCCCGATGGAGCTGACCATGGATGGATAAAGAGAACGGAGCTGACGGGAGAGCTAGAGACCACCTTGGAGAAGTTAGAGGAAGTAGATACGTGGGTCTACATCCGGTTTTCAAAATACGTTGTTAACAAAGGGAACTGTATCTACAAAATACATCTATGAAAATAAGACTGATAGGATAATATTCACCAGAAATATAAAACATTACATGTCCCTTATAAATTAAAAAGGAAATACCACTAATCTGTGATCTGTTTTTATTCTTTGATTTTTGGGTTGCTGGAAAACATTTAATAAATAATTCCTGATAATGACTGATATATTTGACTTCAGGACATCTCTGACTACATACATGCTGAAAAATAAACATTTTTACTGGATTCATTTAGATATTTTCCAAAGTAAAAGTCCCTAGAAGAGTATGCATTGTGATTTTTAAGTATTGTGATTCGATTTTGCGATTTATTGTGTTTTTTGTTAAATTTTTTAACACTAGACCATGGGAAAAAGTTGTTTTGACATCTGGATGATGTCTTTAGAAGGCTGACATTATGATGATCCACAATAACACAATGACAAAGTCACTCTACTCATTTTAGGGAAAAGATCATTGATTAGGACATAGTGATGTTGAGCTACACATTTAAAACCTGAACACATCTGATTTGATTAAAAAGTGATTTTTATCTTCATCATTTATTCTTTATTCAGATTGAGGCGCTGCAGGTTGTCAGAGATCAGCTGTGCTTCTCTGGCCTCCGCTCTGAAGTGCAACCCCTCCCATCTGAGAGATCTGGACCTGAGAGACAACAACCTGAAGGATTCAGGAGTGAAGCTCCTGTCTGGTTTTCTGGAGAGTCCACACTGTAGACTGGAGACTCTGAGGTCAGACACCATTTTTTACTTCTGTTCTGAGATTAATATGATGTGAAAGTCGTGGTGACACTAAACTGCAGACATAAGGCTGATATTATACTGATCCACACTGAGTATCTTAATGCTAAAGTAAATTTTCTTCTTCAGTGGTTTAGTCCATTGACTGTGGCAGAGCAATGTTGAGCTACTTGGGGTGTGACGATTCACTCAGCTCACGATACGATACGATGCACGATATTGGGTTCACGATCTCGATACGACATTATAACAATAATTTTAACAAAACTTGAATGATGAAAATATATGACTGAAAAAGTAGTTTTTTATTTAAAAGACACAAAATACAAAAACATCACACAACTTCTATGCAAATTTTGTCTGACTCCTCCATTAATGCCTGGCTGCAAATCAGCTACAAATGCACTAACCACACCAGCACTAGGGATGTGACGGTGCACTAACCACACCAGCACTAGGAATGTGACGGTACACTAACCACACCAGCACTAGGGATGTGACGGTGCTCTAACCACACCAGCACTAGGGATGTGACGGAGCTCTAACCACACCAGCACTAGAGATGTGACGGTGCACTAACCACACCAGCACTAGGGATGCGACGGTGCACTAACCACACCAGCACTAGAGATGTGACGGTGCTCTAACCACACCAGCTCTAGAGATGTGACGGTGAGGAAATATTCCCACCTGTTAATAAACTTCCGACATCACCGGTGCTACTGATTAAACCGGACATTTTACAGGAAAAGATGACGGTCAACATGTGTAGCTTTCTTACTTTGATGTTTACCGTTGGGTGGCTGGCGGTGTGTCTGACCTCTCCGGTCCAGCTTTTGCTGCGGGGCCACAGTGGTCTACCTGGCACCGCACCCACCGGCTGTGACCGCTCCGCCCTCCTTGCAGCGATTAACGCTACCTCATTAACGTTATGGTTCCCTTATATCATCGGGTTTAAATCGGAAATATTGCCAAATAGGCGCGCTTGCTTTTCGCTTCGACACCAAATCCTCCGCCATCGCTCGGTCTGTCAACTCTCTCTGGTCAACGTGTGTGAAATATGACACCTGCCGCTCTGAGCTGACTCCTTAAGATGCGTTCACTGTCAGATTGAAGCGTCCGTCGTCCGACTATCTATTGATAACATTCCACAAAAATGAACGAAATAGGTTTTATTTCTGTAATAAAAAAAAGCAAGCCGACGGTGGGGGGGGGGGGCGGTGCTTCACCTACTGGTCTGAACTCAGAGCGCCCTCGTCTGTTCAAACAAAGCACTGAAAAAGACGAGAGACTGCAGATCAGTGCTTGTATGACTAGATGTACCTATGATGCCCTAATATCACTATATCAGTTTTTCATCTCGACGATGCATATCGTCACATTTTTATATCACTATATTTCGTGACATGATATTTCGTCAAACCCCTATGAGCTACACATTTAAAACCTTAATGTATCACAACTCTTGACTTTTATCATGTTTCTTTTTTTTTTACAAGAAATGATAATAAAAAATACACAAGTATGAAGAATAAATAAATAATCTCTATTTCAGCTATCAGACATTAACAAATATATTCAGTATTTGTTTTTTCTAAGAAAAAAAATATGAATCTATATGATGCTTATACTGACTGAATAGTTTAAACTGAAGATGCTTTGATTTTATGACTCCACTATTCCTAAAATATATACAGTATATTGTAGATGTCTTATCTTATATATCTTTTGTTCACATTTCAACAAAATCGATCCTTACATATTTGACATCTTTAGAAACTTTGAGATCTTGAGTTGAATCTTGAATCAGTTTCTGTGGTTCTTATTTGTGTTTGGCTGCTCAACATGAGTTTGTATCGATGGATCCACTGGTGGAGCTGTCAGAGTTTAAGAGGTGAAGTCACTACGTCTTTATTGAAGTAGCAGCACGTTGTCATTAATATTAATGAGAGCTCTGTTCCACTTTTTGTATTTTACAGTTTTTAACCTGCATCCTGTTGGCTTCAGGTGTTTGGAGTTTACATTTTCTAAACTTCTATGTTCTAAACCTTCTTCAGCTCTGAACACATTATTAAACATTGAATGATTTCAAGCAGGAACGTTGTCTTCTAAACTTACATCATGTATTCTTTATTCAGATTGAGTGACTGCAGGTTGTCAGAGATCAGCTGTGCTTCTCTGGCCTCAGCTCTGAAGTCCAACCCCTCCCATCTGAGAGAGCTGGATCTGAGTGACAACAAGCTGAAGGATTCAGGAGTGAAGCTCCTGTGTGGTTTTCTGGAGAGTCCACACTGTAGACTGGAGTCTCTGAGGTCAGTTCACTGACTCTCTGTTACTATTATAGATCTTATATCTTTAATTAACAATTAAACCTGATTTATGTACAAACATAACTTACATCCATAAAGTTGTTAATGTCCTTTTCTTCATATTTTCATGTTTCTTGAACTAAATTCAGTCTGCAGTCACAGAAGACTTGTGTTTCTTAAAGAAACTGTAGAAAATGTCCACTGTTAGTTGTTAAAGTAAATTAATGTTTATCATTGTTGGTAAATGGTCACATCTGGATACAGAAGATCCTCTGAACTAATATTTGTTTTACATTGATCAAGTTTACTTCATGAAGTAGAAATATTTCTCTGGTTTCTGTTTGTTTCAATGTATTCCACAAATAATGTCTGATCATTGATATTGATCCTTTAGCACACACACATAGATGAACACAGAGATCAGCAGCATGTTATTGATATGTGTTGACATGAATAGGTGTATGAATGTTGTGGTGACATTTGGATGATGTCTGTAGAAGGCTGACATTATGATGATCCACAATAACACAATGACAAAGTCACTCTACTCATTTCATGGAAAAGATCATTGATTAGGACATAGTGATGTTGAGCTACACATTTAAAACCTGAACACATCTGATTGGATTATAAAGTGATTCTTATCTTCATCATTTATTCTTTATTCAGATTGAAGCGCTGCAAGTTGTCAGAGATCAGCTGTGCTTCTCTGGCCTCCGCTCTGAGGTCCAACCCCTCCCATCTGAGAGAGCTGGACCTGAGCCTCAACGAGCTGCAGGATTCAGGAGTGAAGCTGCTGTCTGATCTTGTGAAGAGTCCAAACTGTAGACTGGAGACTCTGAGGTCAGTAGAGGGTCGGAGTCGGTCCATGCTGGTTTCAGCAGTATTGTTGTGATGTGTTTCCTCAGGTAAGCTGTGAGAGGAGAACGGTGACACACAGACAGATAGAACAGTCAGCCAATCAGATCAGCCAGAAGCTTGTTGTGATCATGTGTTAGAGTTGATGTGAAGAAGATGTTGTTGTTGTGTTCATGTCTCCAGGAAATAAAGCTGGATTACAGCTGACAGCATCACATCATGTATAGAGACAGTGGTCCTCATCCATCAAACTGTCGTACCATCAAATCTGATCAGAAAGTCTTTGTTCTCTCATTGATCAGTTCATCTCTGTCACAGCTCTGAGATCAGTCTGACTGAAGCCTTAAATCACTGGCTCTTATTTCATAGAACCATGGTTACATTTAGTAACCATGATGTGGTCTGCCTAATGAGTTCTTAAAGGAGGGTAACAGGATGAGGGTGTGGAGGTTTAGTGTCTTTATTAACTCGTTCCAGTCACTAGGAGCAGCACACTGGAATGAGTGACGACCAGAGGAGGTGCAGACTTTAGGAACGACCATACTGATGAATTAGCTAGAACATAAGTTGCGGTTACTGTTGGAGATATTGAGTAGTGAGCGGAGATATGGAGGTTGGTTCTTCCAATGATAGTTTTATAAATGAACTGTGTGCTGCATCAGTGACTGACAGCTGATGAAGTGAGTCTCTGTAAACACTGATTCATGACTTCTGTTCTCTTCTTCTCTCATCAGATGGAAGCCGTGATCTCTGTCAGAGTGAGTGATCAGAAAGTGGATGTGTTGAGAGGATCAGCCGTGTCCTGATGATCCACAGAGGTTCACCACCTGGACCTGCATCTTATTTTGTCTTTTTTTTTTTTATTCATTCATTTATTCTGAAGCCAAAGTGCCTCTGCAGAATAGTTCAGTTTATGGCAACATAACTGTAGATTAACACATTTAAATAGATCTTTCTGCTTCGCTTTGTGTCGCAGCTCCACTCTGTGGAACGATGGAGTTTTGCTGTTTATTTCCACATATTTCTAAATAACAGTGGAAGTTAATAAAGTTACCCTATTAAAACAGAGCCCTCAGGAAGAGCACCGGGCTTTGATGCCAATTTTCCTAGTGGCCAAACGGCGGTACTACAACTTCCGTGTCCGTCACGTGATGCCATCGGGCCCAAAAATACTTTTTCCCACAGACTTCCATTGGGAAAGAGACGTCTGTAACTCAGAGGATAGTTGTTGTTTTTAGGTGAATCAACTTCCCTGTATGAACACTCTAATAGACCTTATTTAAATCATTAAGTCCTAAAATAGCTGAATCCGGAGTTATTTCCCTTCCTCCGTTCATGTGAATGAGACCCAGACCGAGGCTGGAGCGAGGGCCAGGAGGAGGAGTTAAAGGAGCGAGGGCCGGGAGGAGGAGTTAAAGGAAACGCTGCTGCGCCTGCTCTATGGGCCCGATGGATGAGGAAGATCACCGGATGATCCGGGTAGTTTTTGGCCATTTTAGCTTCATGCTCAACTGAGCGACTCTCATAGGAATGAACGGGAGTCTCCGACGCTGTATCCAGTTCTCTTTATACATCCATGATTAAAACCAATACCAGCCATTTCTCATATTATCAAAGATAAATATTAGCTTGTAACAAACGGAAAGAATTAGATAAAACCTGAATTCAGTCGAGGCTTCATTTGAGTTTCTCAACTGACTACAAACAGATTCTGTCTGGATTTTGGTGTAAAGTCATGCCCTTCATATTTTATATAATGTTTGATGTAAAATAGACAAACAGAACTGATTAACATGCGTACTCTAGACTTTATATTCACTAATCATGTACATAGAGAAAAATTCCAGTTGTATGTGTGACTCTGATAGTTTTCACGTTACATGACAGACACATAAAGTCGCCCGTGGAGCTTCTTCCCCTCAGAAATCCGTGTTGAAGCGGTCGTTATCACCACCGTTCATGTTCTGTTGTTCCTGCTGGAGCTGCTTTCTGCCAGCAGATGTCACCGTTCCCTCTGTTTTACCCCAAAGGAGGTTTATCAGAATGGATGCAGTGAACACTGAACTGATGGTGTGAAGGCTTTCTTTCTGACTGACTTGGTTTTGTAAAGGTTAAGTGTCATCATGATGTAGTTAAACTTGATTTAAAATTATGGAAACTGGATTTGGAATTAAACTCGGCACACAAGTTGCACAAATGTCCACTTAGACTCAAGTATGAACTGATTAGAGTTTGATGATCAAAGGTCAAAGGTCACTGTGACCTCACAAAACACATTTTTGGCCATAAATCAAGAACTCAGAACTATTTATAAATCTTCAGCTGCTTTTCATGCATTTACAACTTGTATCTACTGATTCATATTCTTCTGATTCTGTATCCTTCTTCATAAAGATTAAAGGCAATCTTTTATACTCTATTGGTATTATTCAACTTTTCAATGGTATTCATCCCAATTAAATCAATTCCCACTTTTCCATCTATTCCTACTACTTCACCTTCTTCTCACAGCATTTAAGCCGGCATGATGGTACGTGTCCACAGGGGCGATTTTTATCGCGAGGGGACGCGACGCTTCCCAGCATTGGACGCTTGGTGGGCTGTCCCTAGAAACAAGGCACTCGGCTCCTGATTGGACGAACGCTTTCCCGCCGTTGGCTGCTGCTCCCAGCTTTCAAACCGGAACCAGTATGGAGGCTCGTTTAGAAACTTTCTTCTCTTATTTCACGAAAATAGTTCACTGAAATGTGTTTCTGAAAACATTTGAGGCGAGAAATAAACCACGTAGTTGCTGAATCTGTCTTTATTTTGGATCGACAATGTTTATTTTAAAAGATTATCGGGAGTTTGGAGAGGTGGCGAGTCGCGTCGGACGCCCGTGATTTACATAAAGTACACGAGCCCTCAACTTTATGCAAATAAGGAGCGGGCGTCGTGACGCCTAGTCTCTCCAATCGCGACGCCATGCTACAAGAATGCATTACGCGGCTGCTTACATGGACAATGAATGGAGAGTGTGGAAAGCACGGAGGCTGTGGACAAGTACCGTTACATGTCAATATTGAGTCACACTCATAGCGCCCCCTACTGGCAACAGGAAATGACATGTTTTATATTTGAATGTACTCCTCCGAGCAGGTTGAACAGATGCACCTCAAATGTGGTCAGAAAAGCCTCAAGACCTTGATGATGCATTATGTGAAGATTGTGAGTACTTTTGTGCTACTTTATACTTCTACTTCACTACATTTCAGATGGGAATATTGTATATTCAAGTAAAGTTCAAGTACAGTGATTGAGTAAACATACTTAGTTACTTTCCACCACTGTGTCTAAACTACTCTGATGATTTAATATAAATAACTGTCAAAGGCCTAAAAAGATAAGGATGCAAAGATTAGAGCAAAGTCCCAAAAGATGCATACAAATATGTGTCAATTTGTTTAAGTCAAAGTTAAGACTTTTAAAGGGACAGTTCACCCTAAAATAAAAAATTGAGATTTCTTCCTCTTCCCTGTGGTGCTATTTATCAATCTAGATTGTTTTGATGTGAGTAGCAGAGTGTTGGAGATATCAGCCGTAGAGATGTCTGCCTTCTCTCCAATATATATATGGAACTAGATGGTACTCGGCTTGTGGCGCTCAAAGCAACAAAGATTAGACATGTAGCCATTATGTAGTGTTTTACATTAGTATATGGATAACGTGCAGAAAATATCAAATAAAAACACACTTTTATTTTTTAAAATTCACTTTTATTTTTATTAAATCAAAATTGTATAACTCAAGTGCAAATGGATGACATACAGTATTTAATATACATATTTTTACAGTCATCTGACATAAATAGAAGTTGATTAGATTGCAAAACTTGTGACAGTACAATGTAATATTATACACATACAGGCCAGTTGGCACTGCATACATACAATATCATTCATTCACAAGATAGTGTTCAAAGTGAGCACCGTTAACACTGGCATATCAAGGGCACTGATATAAAGCAAAGGAAATGTCTTTGACCTGATGTGTCCGTAGGAAATATGCAACTCTGCTTCCAGTTGTTCCTGTTTGGACATATTTGACCTACTTTCACTTTATTATAACAATACTCTCTGGCATGTTCAGGTTACAGAGTCAGTAAAACATCAAGAGCAACGATTGTCTTTTTGGACATCAGTGTAAGTGTGTGATTGTATGTCGGTAATAGTGTGCGTACACATGGTGTTTCTGCAGGGTGGCAGACGGGTCCTGGTCCAGATGAGAGAGGAAAGCAGGACTCCTCATTCTCCTTGTGACTGCATCTGTTTACAAAATGCCTCAAACTGCTGCTGCTCCAACTCTGTCATCACCTTGTTCAGCGCGTAAATCTGTAAATAAGGAAGGGAAGAAAGTCATACAGGAGTGAGAAGTAACGTGACATACTGTATATTCATACTTGCCAACCCTCTTGATTTTCATGGGAGACTCTCGTTTTTCTTTGCCCTCTCCCGGTTTCCTCCCGGGGTTACAATTCTCCCGCATTTCTCCCGATTCATGGCATTTAAATGGCTTTTTGTTGTTGTTTGTTTTTTCTTCTTCCTGTTTGTTTCTTTTTCTTTTTCTGTAGCTGCTTGCCAATGTTGTATTGATTAATACATGGACATTTGTGATTATATTATTTTATTCTATTGGTGATCTATTAATTTGTAACCCCGCCCTATACAATTATGCTTAAATACCAATACAAAATGTATCACAATAAAACACCAGGTATATTGTGGGTCTCAGAGGGTTAATTCAGCCTGTTCAAGCCAAGAGAGATTCTTATGGACACATCATGTTAAATGTGAAAACACACAGTCACAGAACTCACCTGATTTCCTGTAAATGGAGAGGAGGAAGCAAATTTACCATGTGATCCAGGCTCAGGAGAACAGAGGGAGGGAACATGATGAGGACAGGAAGAGAAAAGAGGGAGGGAACATGATGAGGACAGGGAGAGAACAGAGGGAGGGAACCAGGAAATTGAAGGTAAGAGATGAGAAAAAGAAGCATAGAGGTGAAGACTGAAGACTGTAGACTGAAGCAGGGTGAGTGTTAATCCAACATTTTGTTACGTTACTGTCAAAGTGTCTGAGTCAGTTTCCTCCCTGTGGACTGTAGAGGAGAGAAATGTTAGAATGAACTCAACAGTTTGATTCTTCTGTGAACACAAAGTCATGACTGGCTGAATAATCCTCATTAAAGCTGTAAACCAAGAAAACAAGAAAACAAGCAGAGATTAAAAGAGAACTGACCAGAGGTCTGTACTGCCAGTTCAACACACCCAGAGTATCTTCTCCTTATCTGGCTTCACTAACCCTAACAACAGAGATCACACTAAACTAAACAGTTCTACCACGCTGGTTATCAACTCTGTAAATCAACCCAGAGTTTCTCATCTGGCTGTGAGGGCGTTCACATGAACAGGGAGGTGTTTGCAGCATCTGACCAATCACAGACAGGGACACGTCTATTGACTGCAGACAGACCGGTAGAGCGGCATATTTTACAAAGGAAGAGCAAACTATATTAGACAAATACAAAGAAGTTAAACACATAATCCAGACTAACAGTAACTCAGCTGAAGCTGCCAAATGCAGGAAGAACAGCTGGCGAAAGAAAAAACTCCTGATGAGTGAATGTGTAAATTAACAGACTTATTAATTTAATGGACTACTCAAAAGTCAGATATATGACTATATATAGTCATCTAGATATAAATAGTTCAAGAAATGTAAGGGATGGATGGGTTACACCTCATTATGCTCATTAATAAATATGAGGCGTGTATAACTATTTCAACCTTCTTTCAACTGCGTAAAACAATAAATATAAAAACATAAATCAAAGCTGTAAACACCCACAGCATAAATCCAGCTGTCCTTTCTGCATCTGTCAGTTTAAACTGTGTTGTTTTAGTCTGATTATGACTTAAACTTCTTCATATGTGTGTAATATTATCATAGGATCCCCACACTGAGCTCTGATTGGTCAGTAAGAGGTGCTTTTATAGGAGTCGATATCTTATCTGGAACATAACCTGCTCTGGAGCAGCTTAGCTGTTCAGCATCAGTTACCATGGTGATCTACCTCGGTAAGAAGTGATCCACCTTTGTAGGACAGAAAACCCTGAAGGGTTAAAACCTGAAGTTACCTCGCTAACGCCAAATCCTGCTTCATAGTAGAGGCCTCAGGTCTCTCAGTCGCGCCTGTGACTCTTGTATTAACTTGTTTCCTCTTCATGTTTACGGTCAGTGTTCCTGTTTGACCTCTCAGACTGACTTCAGATCAGAAGATGAGTGATTGTGTGGAGGAAGAGGAGGACGGAGCAGAGTCTCTAGTCTCTGGCTGTCTGGCTGTGAAGAGTGATCGGTCTAAAGATGATCCTCCACTCTTCAGTAATGAACCTGGACCCTCAGAGTCAAAGTAAGAGAGCTGCTACTAACTCATTTATAGGACTCATTTTCACTTTCCTCTACCAATACTGTTTTCTGTTGATTTTGTGTTTCTGTTTTAAAATTTCTACTAAAATGTATTTTCTAACTGAAGTTGAACACACTTTTCGTGACACAAAGAGAATTAATTTGAGCATTCTTCCTCTTCGTATCTGTGACAGCTGTCAGTCACCCAGAAAAGCTGTAATCTAAGAGGACTAATACAAACTTTAAACCACATTATTGACAGTAGCAGTAGTTTGTGTGTTTAGAGATACTGAAATGTTTTTGTCATCATCGAGGCAGATCACTAAATGTTTAATAAGACAGTCAGATAGGAAAAACAGCTAATTCTTGTTTATTAAAGCAGGAGATTTAAAATAAAGGAACATTTTCATTACAGACTGAATGCTGAATTCAGTACCAACACTTTAACTCTTCTCTGTGACCAGGGTCTGACATTAACTTTTTTCACTTCCTGCCACTGTGGCAGGCAAGTATTTATTTTTGTCTGCCACTCAGAATTTGTATCTGCCACTTTTGAAATATCTGAGCTAAATGAAGGAATAACATTTTATATCTGATGTCATTCAAGCCTGTTTTTCGGGGCAGTGAGGGTACTGTACACAGTACTGTACTGTAAGTTGTTTAGAGCTAGTGTTAGGAAGTTAAACGGGGCAAAATTCTCTCTCTATTATCTATTTTATATTACCGTGAAAACATCTCCTTCAAACAACTGGATATTTTAAGATATTCCTCTACACTTCAGTAATGAACCTGCACCCTCAGACACAAAGTAAGAGAGCTGCTATATTCCAATTTCTACACAAATGTTTTTGCGGACTAAAATTTAACCGACTTCATCAAATAAACTCTTGCTCTTAGTATCCGTGACAGCTGTCAGTCACCTAGAGAAGATGTAATCTAATCTAAGAAAACAGCTACACGCTTTTAAACCTCCTTATTGTCAACAGTAGCAGTAGATTGTGTGTTTAGAGCGACCTTAATGACCTAAAAAGAGATTCATGTGATATGAATTAAATCATCTTGGTGTTTGCAGAGTTCAGTCCAGACCGAGAGCAGAGTCTCCAGTACCCAGCTGTCTGTCTATGAAGAGTGACCAGTCCAAAGGTGAACCTCTACACTTCAGTAATGAACCTGGACCTTCAGACACAAAGTAAGAGCTGCTACTAACTCATTTATATGATTCATTTTTCAGCATCTCCGCCAATGTTTTCTGTTGATTTTGTTTATATGTTAAAGTTTTTACTGAAGTTTATTTGCCAACTAAAATTTAACAAACTTCTTGTGACACAGACAAAGTTAAATGATTTGTGCATTCTTCCTCTTCGTATCTGTGACAGCTGTCAGTCACCTAGAAAAGCTGTAATGTGATCAAATAGGACGGCTACAAACTTTTAAACCTCCTAATTATTGACAGTAGCAGGAGTTTGTGTATTTAGAGATAATTAGATGTCTTTAACATCAGAGAATTTATCAAGGATTCATGTGATGTGAATAAAATGATCTTGGTGTTTGCAGAGTTCAGTTCAGACCGAGAGCAGAGTCTCCAGTACCCAGCTGTCTGTCTATGAAGAGTGACCAGTCCAAAGGTGAACCTCTACACTTCAGTAATGAACCTGGACCCTCAGAGTCAAAGTAAGAGACTGTTTTTACTGTGCACTGACCTGGTGGATGATGATGCATTGAGGATGAAGACTAAATGTTCTGCTAAAGGATTTCTATTCCTGATGCAGAACTATTAGTGCAGATACTGTTTCAAACTAAGATGGATCTTAGTCTGGGTTCTATAACCACAAAGTACTGCTTGTATTTCTGTAACAAAACACCTGAGAACCTCCATTTCACAATTTACACTTCATGAAAATATTCATATTTCTGCCTGAACGTTGAAGTCGCTGTAAAGATTTACAACTATTCAAAATCTGAAAGAATGTGCTTCAAATGTGTAATTCATTTCCTCATATTTGTCCTCAGAATACTGTGTTGGTTTAACTTCTCCTAAAATCAGCTGTTATGACAGCTTCTTTGAAGTGGGGTTGTACGTATACTCCCGTGTTCTGGGAAGTCAAATTACTGTCCGTTGTTCCCCTTTAATACAAACTCATCAGTTTCTGCAGCTACTTCACTGTAAATGTCCTCCATTAAAGAGAGATGATTATGTCCTTTACTGATTCACAGTCACTTTGGGCAGTTTAGTTTGAGTTAGTTAGGTTTAAACTGAGGTTAGAAGTGATCTAAATATTGAGGTAGACCAGCAGTCTAAGACACACATCATGTAACACGGGTGCTCTGGTGTTCCTTGTTAGAATAGAATAATATCAGTGTTTTAATAATGGCCGTTGTTCCACTTTAATAAACAAACTTGAGGCAGATCACTAAATGTTTAATAAGACAGTCAGATAGGAAAAGCAGCTAATTCTTGTTTATTAAAGCAGGAGATTTAAAATAAAGGAACATTTTCATTACAGACTGAATGCTGAATTCAGTACCAACACTTTAACTCTTCTCTGTGACCAGGGTCTGACATTAACTTTTTTCACTTCCTGCCACTGGCAGGCAAGTATTTCTTTTTGTCTGCCATTCAGAAATGTATCTGCCACTTTTGAAATCTGTGCGCTAAATGAAGGAATAACATTTTAGATCTGATGTCATTCAATGTTCGATATATTTTACAAAATAAACATTATATAAACGGTAAATTACAGTGTTGGATTACACCATGGCTTCCAGGGGAGCCCTGTTATTCAGGGCAGGGAGGGTAGTGTACACAGTACTGTACTGTACTTTGTAATTGTCATCTATACTGGATATTTGCATAAAAACACACAATTCAAATGATTATGATTATTTAAATATTTGCTTTGATTAAAAAAAAATGTTGTAAGTTTTTTAGAGCTAGTGTTATGAAGTTAAACAGGTCAAAATTCTCTCTCTATTATGTATTTTATATTACCGTGAAAACATCTCCTTCAAACAACTGGATATTTTAAGATATTCCTCTAATCCACCTTAATGACCTAAAAAGAGATTCATGTGATCTGAATTAAATCATCTTGGTGTTTGCAGAGTTCAGTCCAGACCGAGAGCAGAGTCTCCAGTACCCAGCTGTCTGTCTATGAAGAGTGACCAGTCCATATATGAACCTCTACACTTCAGTAATGAACCTGGACCCTCAGAGTCAAAGTAAGAGACTGTTTTTCCTGTAAGCTGACCTGGTGGACGATGATGCATTGAGGATGAAGACTAAATGTTCTGCTAAAAGATTTATATTCCTCAAAATGCAGCTTCATGTTGTACTAATTGAGCAAGAACAAGTGTCATTTCTGGCTACCATCTATGTTTGGATTATGAAAAAGAGTTGCAACTCAGGAAAGTGGCTTAAATTATTTTGATTATGCAACAGACAGAATATTTTTTCTTTCAGACATTTAGAAGAATCTTAGTCATATAAGTCTGAAAAAACCCCCAGAAAAAGCACATTAGTTTTTAATCAAATTGATTTAAACATAAAAATGAGATAACATTTGACCAAAACTCATTTTAATTCAAACTGTTCAAGCCAAAAGAGATTCTCATAAACACACCGTGTTAAACAGCTGATTTGTGTGATACACACGCCCTCATAGATAAACTCAAAGGTCAAAGGTTTCCTGTAAATGGAGAGAGAAGGAGCCACACTGACCAGGTGTTCTCTATCGTATCGAAACTATCTCTCCAGCTTACATATTCCATATGTATGGGGAATGACCTCACTTAGGTCAGGTGACGTGGATACTTTTTAAGACACACCGGCACTGCCGGCCACGCCCAGACGCGAGTCTATAAAGCACATGCGCTGGCGTGGGATCATTGCCATTTTGATCTCCACTTTGGTGCAGAGCGTGTGATACAGAAAAGAGAAAAAAAAAAAAAAAAAACGAACTCAAACCAGAATATCAGGGTTACAGCATCGAGTCCACTTACCTGGTGGAGCGGGCGTCTGTCTCTGGCAGTCTACCTGGACTGCTGTTGTCCCTGTCTGGTTACCGTGTCTCCGGTGTGCTGCGTGGCTGCTAATCCGGTTGACCGAGGTACCGGGGCTTCCAGGACGTATTGCGAATGTCGCTAACGCGTCCAGAGGCGAGCCTGACAGAAGAGATGCACCAGGCTTCTTCTCTTCTACCTATAATAATGAAGGAGCAGGCTGAGGCAGCAGGCAAAGCTATGGAGTCCCTTTGGACAGTGAGGCGCCACCTTTGGCTGTCGCAGTCCCGGCTGCAGCAGGAAGACCAAGACACAGTTCTACGGTTTCCTGTTGAGCCCTCTGCCATGTTTGGTCTGGATACGGTAAGTATGTTGCAACAGGCCAGGTGTCGGCCGGGAGACCTTAGACCCCAGCTGGAGGCGTTTCGTAGGCAGAGGGCTCGGCGGCCTGGAAAGAAAGGGGGGGGACCCTCTAGGCCATCTCTAGGCAGAGACCCTCTAGGCCATCTCCTCGCTCCTGACAGTGTGCCGAACCCAGACCGCCACTGGCCCCTCTCGGCACGAGATGCGGCATGGGCGGCTCTGGATGCAAGTCCCTGGGTCTTTTCTACCATGACCCAGGGATACCGGTTGCAATTTCTGTGCAGTCCTCCTCTGGCAAATTCAGCTCCTCGGACTACATTGGTAGACCAGAATCACAGGGAAGTGCTGCAGGCGGAGGTGACATCACTCCTGTCCAAGGGAGCCATAAGAGAGGTGGAACAGGGCGACCAGCAAGCAGGGTTTTACTCCCATTATTTCCTTGTCCCCAAACGGGACGGGGGACTCCGACCAATCTTGGATTGTGCCCTCAGAGGTCCCTGTCAACCGGAGGCTTCGTGTGGCCCTTCATTGGTGGGAGCACCCAGGCAACATTGCAAAGGGAAGCATGTTGGGTCCAGTGGTTCTTCGCCAGGTGGTAACAGCAGATGCCTCTCTGGGGGGTTCGGGTGCAGTTCACGAGGGCTGGGGTGTCAGCGGTCACTGCTCTAGCCCCTGGACAGGTCAGCACATAAACGTGTTGGAGCTGAGAGCAGTTCACCTCGCACTCATGCACTCTAGGCCACGTCTCCGTGGGCATCATGTGCTGGTAAGAACCGACAGCCCCGTACATGCAGCCTATGTCAACAGGCAGGGGGGCCTTGGCTCTCCCCTCCTGTGTCGGCTGGCACACGAGCTTTGGACATGGGTGCACCCCCAGGTTCTGTCTCTGAGAGCGGTGCATGTGCCAGGCGCTACAAACACAGCAGCAGACCGGCTGTCCAGAGGAAGTCTGGACCCGGGGAAGTGGAGGCTACACCCCGAGATTGTATCAGAGATCTGTCGCCGGTTTTGCCTCCACGGAGACGACACATTGCCCTCTGTTTTTCTCCCTGGGGAGGGACAACCCCCCTCTCGGGACGGACGCTCTGGCGCATCCATGGCCTCAGGGCCAACTGTATGCCTTCCCTCCATTCAGCCTTCTCCCGCCTCTTCTATGGAGAGTGCAGGCAGAGAACAGGAGAGTGATTCTGGTTGCCCCAAACTGGCCCCACATGACATGGTTTTCCGACATTCCACCTCTCCTACACGGAGCCCCATGGGAGCTTCCAGTCAGGAGAGACCTGCTGTCTCAGGCAGGGGGGGTCACTGTTCCACCCCTTCCCCCGGGGTCTCGATCCCTAGGCCTGGCCCCTGAGAGGACAGGGTTCCTTGCTATGGGGTTGCCAGAGCGGGTAGTCGCAACCCTCCAAGGGGCTCGGGCGCCCTCAACTAGGGCAGCCTACTCCTATCGGTGGGGGGTGTTCCTGTCATGGTGCGAGGCACCCAGGTGGACCCTTTTGCCTGTACGGCTCAAGACATCCTGCAATTTTTGCAGGAACAGTTGGATGCGGGGAAGTCCTCCACCACCCTCAGAGGTATGGTAGCGGCTATTAAGGCTGCTCGGGTTGGGGAACTCAGACTCCCCGAGAGCGGCTGTGTCTCGCAGTTCCTCAAAGGGGCTCATAGGCTTACAGCACGTAGTAGAGGGCCGGCTGCGCCCCTCTGGAATTTGGACCGCGTCCTGGGGGCATTGCAGCGCCTCCTTTTGAGCCTATTGCATCCGCAGAGCTGAAATGGCTGTCTTAAAACAGCCTTCCTTCTGGCAGTGACCTCTGCGAAGAGGGTAGGGGAGCTGCAGGCTCTATCCATTCATCGAAGCTGCTGCAGGTTTCTGCTGGATGGTGCGGGGGTGATCGTTCGCCCTAATCCGGCTTTCCTCCCTAAAATACTCTCGGAAACTCACATGAGCCAGTCAGTTGAGCTTCGGCCTTTCTACTTCCCTCAAGAGAGGGTGGAAGCCGATGGACAACAGTCGACACTATGCCCGGTTAGGACCCTGGCGATGTACATAAAACAAACGCAGGTGTTTAGACAAACGGACCAGTTGTTGTTTGTTTCAAACCGGAGTGCTTGGGAAGACCACTGTCGAAGTCAAGGTTGTCACGTTGGGTTTTTGAGACAATCCAACAGGCTTACAAGGAGATGGATGGGCCATTGCCAGCAGGGGTGCGTGCACACTCGACACAAGGTGTAGCGACCTCATGGGCACTGTGGCGGGGTGCCTCTCTAGACGAGATTTGCACGGCAGCCACATGGTCAGCTCCATCTACCTTCACCAGATTCTACCGCTTAAATGTTGCAGCCGGCACCTCCTTTGGTGAGTTGGTGCTGGATGCACCCCGGATGTGACTTGATCTTACCCACCCATAGGGCTGGGCCTCTTTATCAGGTCCCCCTGTTGGGGTGATAAGTGTCTCCCCTCAGTCAGCTTAGCGTCTTGCGGGCTGACCTGAGCGGCTTTCCTCCCAGTAGAGGCCTTAGCGTCTGGCAGGGCCTGTTAACTGGTTGGAGCGTAAATAGTGTACATTTGTAAATAGTTCGTCTGTTGATGTGTACATAATTATTGGTCTGCACCGTCTCCTCACGGTGTGTCTTACAGAGTTCCCCATACATATGGAATATGTAAGCTGGAGAGATAGTCTCGATACGATAGAGAACGTTTGGTTACGGTGTAACCTTTGTTCTCTGAGTGAGAGACTATCTCTCCAGTATGAGGACGCTCGGAGACACGTTACGATCAAAAACTAGCAATGATCCCACGCCAGCGCATGCGCTTTATAGACTCGCGTCTGGGCGTGGCCGGCAGTGCCGGTGTGTCTTAAAAAGTATCCACGTCACCTGACCTAAGTGAGGTCATTCCCCATACATATGGAATATGTAAGCTGGAGAGATAGTCTCTCACTCAGAGAACAAAGGTTACACCGTAACCAAACGATCCAGGCTCATGAGAACAGAGGGAGGAATCCATGAAAGTGTTCAGTCAGTCAGCTCAGAGTCCATTTTGAGTTGACAGAGCAAAAACTGAAGCCTGAGGCAGGGTGAGTGTTAATCCAACATTTTATTACTTTACTGTCAAAGTGTCTGAGTCAGTTTGCTCCATGTGGACTGTAGAAAAGAGAAATGCGCCGCTGCCACCTTGTGGTTTCCCGGCGTGTCCTCGCAATATGCGCGTCCATGAGCAAGTTGCATTTTTTTTTACCCCATCATGTTATATAGCCTCCAGAATAATATCAACGTTTTAAAAGTGGCCGTTGTTCCCCTTTAATACAAACTCATAATTTTCTGCAGCTACTTCACTGTAAATGTCCTCCATTAAAGAGACATGATTATGTCCTTTACTGATTCACAGTCACTTTGGGCAGTTTAGTTTGAGTTAGTTAGGTTTAAACTGAGGATAGAAGTGATCTAAATATTGAGGTAGACCAGCAGTCTAAGACACACATCATGTAACACGGGTGTTCTGGTGTTCCTTGTTAGAATAGAATAATATCAGTGTTTTAATAATGGCCGTTGTTTCACTTTAATAAACAAACTTGAGGCAGATCACTAAATGTTTAATAAGACAGTCAGATAGGAAAAACAGATAATTCTTGTTTATTAAAGCAGGAGATTTAAAATAAAGGATCATTTTCATTACAGACTGAATGCTGAATTCAGTAACAACACTTTAACTCTTCCCTGTGACCATCTGAGCTTCAGTATCGGCCAAGTCTTGATATTCTTCAACGACAATCAACAAATGATTTTAGTAATAAAGTAATGTCTCCACAGAGAGAAGAAGAGGAGTCATGCTTCTGTGGAGGAGCTGATGTCCAGATTCAGAACAAGACCTGGACCTCAGACAGCCAGTCAGACCAGCACTGTACAAAGTAAGACTGTAGATCGGTCTGCTGATGTCTTCATGTCTGGAAACAGGACTTGTTGTTTTAATACTGACTATTGTTGTGACAACCATTTAAGATCTTCTCCACCATACATATCTGCTCTGCATCACTTGTACTTTGTTCTCCTTTGAGAGAAAATCTGAACTGAAAGGACTAAATTTAAATTTTTACGTTTTGTTTTTATGATAGCACTCCGTCTTTGCATTAACCAATCAGAATGCTGTTTGTTTTCCATCTGCATAGATGAAGATGGAGAACTATTAAACTCTGTAAAGCAACAACATCACTGTTCTATCACAGACAGACAGTCACACTGACGAAAGGGGAGATTTTCCTTGCCATTGATGCATAACAATACATGCTCAGCTTTTGTTGGGTCTGTAAATTATAGAGTACGGTCTAGACCTGCTCTATATGAAAAGCATCTTTAGATAACTTCTGTTATGATTTGACGCTATATAAAAATTAATTGAACTGAACTGAACTGAACAGGAGCCACAGACTTTGAACAACATTAGCTTTCCTGCTCCAGTCTCCTTCTCTGACTTACAAACATCTTGTCCTGCAGAGCGACTTGTTGAAAAACTATTAAAAATAAATATAAAAACTACTTTGACGTTAGTTTTGACTTCCAGAAGGGATGATGACTTTATAACCTTTACTTCTTTATATGTTGTTATATTGATTATTTTTACATTTGCATTGGAAATAATAAGTTTCTGTGTTTTGTCTTAAACTTTGTTTCTCTCTTTCAGCAGATAGAGGTCTGCAGGAGGTTGTAGATGAACATAAGATCAGTCTGAATAGAGGTCTGCAGGAGGTTGTAGATGAACATAAGATCAGTCTGAGGAGGAGATGTGAACGTGTGACTGAAGGAACTGATGAAACAGGAAGTGGAACCCTCCTCAACAGGATCTACACTGAGCTCTACATCACAGAGGGACAGAGTGAAGAGGTTAATACCCAACATGAGGTGAGGCAGCTTGAGACAGCTTCCAAGAAGAAGACCCTCCATGACGCTCCAATCAAGTGCCACGACATCTTTAAAGCCTTACCTGACCAACAGGGACACATCAGAGTCGTTCTGACGAATGGCGTCGCTGGCGTTGGAAAAACCTTCTCAGTGCAGAAGTTCACTCTGGACTGGGCAGAGGGCTTGGAGAACCAAGATGTCAGTCTGGTGGTTCTGCTTTCGTTCAGGGAGCTGCACTTGATTAGAGATGAGCAGTACAGTCTTCTCATGCTGCTCCATGTTTTCCATCCAACATTACAGAAGGTCACAGCAGAGAAGCTCGCTGTCTGTAAAGTTCTGTTCATCTTTGACGGCCTGGATGAAAGCAGACTTTTACTGGATTTCCAGAACAACGAGGTTGTGTCTGATGTCACCCAGAAGTCATCAGTCAACGTGCTGTTAACAAACCTCATCCAGGGGAATCTGCTTCCCTCAGCTCTCGTCTGGATAACTTCCCGACCTGCAGCAGCCAATCAGATCCCTCCTGCATGTGTTGACAGGGTAACAGAAGTACGAGGCTTCACTGACGCCCAGAAGGAGGAGTACTTCAGGAGGAGAGTCAGTGATGAAGAGCTGTCCAGCAGAATCATCTCACACATCAAGACATCCAGGAGCCTCCACATCATGTGTCTAATCCCAGTCTTCTGCTGGATCACTGCTACAGTTCTGGACCACATGTTGACTACAGACCAGAGAGGAGAGCTGCCCAAGACCCTGACTGACCTGTACTCAAACTTCCTGGTGGTTCAGACAAAGAGGAAGAAGCAGAAGTATGGTGAGGGACATGAGACGAGTCCACAGGAGCTGACGAAGGCTGACAGGGAAGTTCTTCTGAAGCTGGGGAGGCTGGCGTTTGAACAGCTGGAGAAAGGAAACATCATGTTCTACCAAGAAGACCTGGAGCGGTGTGGTCTTGATGTCACAGAGGCCTCGGTGTACTCAGGAGTTTGTACAGAGATCTTCAAAAGAGAGTGTGTGATCTTCCAGAAAACAGTCTACTGCTTTGTTCACCTGAGCATTCAGGAGTTTCTGGCTGCAGTCTACATGTTCCACTGTTACACAAACAGCAACACAGAGGTACTGAAGGCCTTCCTGGGAAAAGGATATGTTCATTCAACCCTGGATGTCTTCCTGAGGAGAGCCATGATGAAAACCCTTGAAAGTAAAAATGGCCACCTGGACCTGTTCGTTCGCTTCCTTCATGGCCTCTCTCTAGAGTCCAACCAGAGACTCTTAGGAGGCCTGCTGGGTCAGACAAAGAGCAGTTCAGGAATCATTCAGAGACTCTTAGAAGGTCTGCTGGGTCAGACAGACAACAGTCCAGAAATCCAGAGAATCATCACCGACCTGAAGAAGATGAACAGAGATGATATCTCTCCTGACAGAAGCATCAACATCTTCCACTGTCTGACGGAGATGAACGACCACTCGGTACATCAGGAGATCCAAGAGTTGCTGAAGTCAGAGAACAGATCAAAGAAGAGCCTCTCAGAGATCCACTGCTCAGCTCTGGCCTACATGCTGCAGATGTCAGAGGAGGTTCTGGATGAGTTGGACCTGAAGAAGTACAACACAACACGAGAGGGACGACGGAGACTGATTCCAGCTGTGAGGAACTGCAGAAAAGCTCTGTAAGTCCAGATGTGATTAACTTTATAGATCAGTGTAGATTAGTAGTTTAGTTCTTCAAATATACACACTATAAAATTATTCTTATAAGTCTTCCACGTGTTTATTACATAAATAAGTCAGTTGTATTTTGTCACAGATGTTCTTGAGCTGTTTCAAATGTTGAGTTACAAAATGTTTCAGTAGGTTTTGTTTCTAGCTGTCAAGTTAATGAACACTTGTTCTATTTATTTCTAATAATTGTTACATTTTACAGTTTTTTCTTTTTTATCTTTGGGGTGATGGAGACGACATGTGAACCTGACAAAACAAATGAAAAAATCAAAAGATCAGCTGGCTGGTGGAGCGCTGGATCTAACCGGTGTAACGGCAGCAACAGAACGTTTGCTGATCCGGCGGGGAGTCGGGGCGGTCCTGGGATCAGAGCCCTGGTGCTGGGGTTTGCTTTCAATAGGCCTTGCACCACATTACACCCTACCTCGTGTGTTATTGAGCTCATCTCTTTCGTTGGCTTCAAATCCAAACTGTTTCCATGCTGCCGCAGTTTTATTCTTCTCTGAGATCAGCTCTGCCATGTCTCGTCTCGTCTCGTCTCGTCTCGTCACACCAAAAAATACTTGAACTTTCTAGTAAACAAACCTCTTCTTGTTTATAAACCAACATAACATCATAATATTACGTTAATCACGTTGTCATATTGCTTATTAGTAATGCAATACAGGCTGGATTTAGTACTGTGACTCTGTCGGCACAGGTTATTGATGTAGGATACTTTTTAATTTGCCAGAACGTGTCATAATTACAAATGTCAGTTCCACCGGTTAGCATAAAATCAAACCGGTTTAAGTTCGTACACCGGACCGGAAAACTGAAAACCGACCCAACTCTAGCATTAGCCACCGTAAACTACTGATCAAACGAGACAAAGATCGTCGTTGTAAAACCCCTGAGTGTGTTGAATCGAGCAATGGTGCATTTTATTGCTCATGAAGTCAAGTTGTGTTCCATCATCTTGTTTTTAAGTCTTTCCTTTTATTCTGTTACTCACAGAAGGAAACTCTGGTGTTTCTCTCTCTTGTTGCTGTAGAGAAGAGTAGTAACAGGAAATACACAGCTTCCACCAATAACAGCGGTCTGATGAATATATAACTGCAGAATGGTAGAATTCAGACTTTTTAAGAGATCTTATACACACCAAAGATCAATGTTGTGTTTTTAATGCTGAAACACTGATAACATCTTTCTGATGACATTATGTTGAAAATAATGCAACCTCATTGGTTCATTAATTGTGTTTGTGAGCTGAATACGTTTGATGCTCAGAAAAGAGTGTTAATGACAAAACGCCATGATGTCATCAAATATATAATTATATGAATGTTTAATTATTTACAGGTTTAATATTATTACACAATTTGTTTAATTTCTCTACCGTTTGGCAGCAGTCACTAAATTTTCCCATTTATGGACGTGAACCTGACAGCAGCAGGTAGCTAGAGGTCAACTTTATCAACTGTGTTATTATTACTTATTCACTGAGTTTTAAAAATGTTTTTCTAATCAAGAAGGCCTCATGCTAACTTTGTGGAGACAGACCTGGGATCAGATCACACTGACAGACTGGACATCAGGGAAGCCTCAATGTTACTACATTTTTTCTCTAAGAAAGAAAGAAACAAAGATTAAAAGTCTGCAGGTTTGAGAGAGAGTGATGAGAATTATTGTTTCATGTCAGCCAGTGAGATGAGATTAGCTGAACCACTGATGTGAGGAGCAAATGTTAATCAAAGAAGTATATATCAAACTGTTTAGTCATCAAATGCATGAAGTAAATATAAACTGTCCTCTTTCATAATAACATGTTTTGTCATTTTTGTGTAATGACAGACTTTCTGAATGTGGGCTCTCAGATACTCACTGTGAAGTTGTGGCCTCAGCTCTGAAGTCCAATCCCTCCCATCTGAGAGAGCTGGACCTGAGTTACAACGACCTGCAGGATTCAGGTGTGAAGCTGCTTTCTGCTGGACTTGAGAGTCCAAACTGTAGACTGGAGACTCTGAGGTCAGTTCACTTACTGTAGCTTATGTGGTTTGTACACACATTCTCTACGCACACAGGAGAGGCTTCAGTTGATTGCAATCTCCTTACGTCACCGCTATATACCGCCAGATCCTACACACTGGACCTTTAAACACAGACCTTATTTCAGGCATGTAAGCCTCAATGTAACTAAATTTTTTCTATAAGAAAGAAAGAAACAAATATTAAAAGTCTGCAGATTTGAGAGAGAGTGATGAGAATTATTGTTTCATGTCAACCAGTGTGATGAGATTAGTTGAACCACTGATGTGAGGAGCAAATGTTAATCAAAGAAGTATATATCAAATTGTTTAGTCATCAAATGCATGAAGTAAATATAAACTGTCCTCTTTCATAATAACATATTTTGTCATTTTTGTGTCATGATAGACTTTCTAAATGTGGACTCTCAGCTACTCACTATGAAGTTGTGGCCTCAGCTCTGAAGTCCAACCCCTCCCATCTGAGACAGCTGGACCTGAGTGGAAACGACCTGCAGGATTCAGGAGTGAAGCTGCTTTCTGCTGGACTTGAGAGTCCAAACTGTAGACTGGAGACTCTGAGGTCAGTTCACTGACTGTAGCTTAAGTGGTTTGTACACACACTCCCTACACACTGGACCTTTAAACACAGACCTTATTTCAGGCATATAACTAAAAACCCATTGACCTCCAGATGAGGGAACAGGAAGTGCTAAAATGCTAACTCATTTCTGGGTTTTAGGACTCATTCCTGTAGCGCTCTATTTGAACATGTCTAAAGGTGCAGCACTCTTCAACAAACACATATTGCACCAATTTAAAGGCACATAAGTGATGATTATGAACGACACCATCTAATTAGAGTTTTCTATGGTTCTAAGTTATTCCCACGTTCTTTTTGACATCAGATCTAACTGTGCTCTGTTTTCATGTCAGCATTGGCTTATTATTTGAAGCAAAAAACAAATAAATATTCTGCATCAGAAACATCTTTTTAGGTTAAACAACATAGACAAAATCCAATATCACAATATTTTTGACCAAATACGTCGATATTGATATTGCAAGGATATTGTAAGGTTGACTATTGGTGGTTCCACAAAATATTTACACAATGACATTTTGATAAATAATCATTAGTAATGTGGATATAATGACTAAGTGTAAATGACAAATCTGAGTCTATGAGGAGGTAGAAGGAAGTTACCGCTTTTATTGTTGTAGTCTGAGTAACGTGACGTCATATCTGTTCTGTATCTGTTCCAACCAAAACAAACCGCCGCAAGCAGAAACGAGAAAGTATTAAACGTAGGAGAGTCAGCGTGGATACGACCTGCACCCTCACATGTTAAATCCAGCGTAGTAAACACTACACATCCAGTAAAATATGGAAACACTTTGGGTTTCACACATTGCAGGAAAAGCAGAGCTAGACATCACGGCTAAAGCTGCATGCTAACTCTGTCATGGACAGGAAACGTTATCGTATTGCGGTAACGTGCGGTCAAGCCGGACGTCGCTCTCATCTCCGTGGTCAAATGGGCCGACGCTACAACTGTAGAGCACCCATATACTGACATTTATGTTAAATGCATTGAAACGGCCCCGATGGAGCTGACCATGGATGGATAAAGAGAACGGAGCTGACGGGAGAGCTAGAGGAGGACTTGGAGAAGTTAGAGGAAGTAGACACGTGGGTCTACGTCCGGTTTTCAAAATAAGGTGTTAATAAAGGGAAGTGTATATACAAAATACATCTATGGAAATAAGATTAATTGGATTATATTCACCAGAAGCATCAAACATTACATGTCCCTTATTATGTCCTATATGTATATAATTCCTGATAATGACTGATATATTTGATTTCAGGACATCTCTGACTACATACATGCTGAAAATCAAACGTTTTTACTGGATTCATTTAGAGATTTTCCAAAGTAAAAGTCCCTAGAAGTTTATGACTCAACTTTTTCCCATGGTCTAGTGTTAAAAAAGTTAACAAAAATCACAATAAATCGCAAAATCGAATCACAATACCTAAAAATCACAATACATATCAAATCAGGAGATAGTTGAATCGTCCCAGCCCTAGTAAACACCCACTTGATTTGTCTGAGTCAGACTGCTGAATCTTCATATTAGTTTCAGTTGAACTTATGAAGTCATTTCTTACAGTGTAGTTGTGTTAAGAAGGGACCACTTCACAGGAGGAATGATTACTGCCACCAATAACTCTTTTAATGTACATATGACATGTGGCTGTTGTTTATGGACACACTTGAACAAATGTGGACCTTTCCTGTAAATGACATAAACCTACTAAGCTCCCAGATACAGTGAGAAGAAGGCCATGTAATAAATGAAGTAATGAAGTCCAACAAGTCTGATTCGATATTGATCCTCTAATTCCAGACTTGACAGAGATCAGCAGCATGTTATTGATGTGTGTTGACATGAATAGATGTATGAATGTTGTGGTGACATCTGGATGATGTCTTTAGAAGGCTGACATTATGATGATCCACAATAACACAATGACAAAGTCACTCTACTCATTTTAGGGAAAAGATCATTGATTAGGACATAGTGATGTTGAGCTACACATTTAAAACCTGAACACATCTAATTGAATTATAAAGTGATTTTTATCTTCATCATTTATTCTTTATTCAGATTGAGTGACTGCAGTTTGTCAGAGATCAGCTGTGCTTCTCTGGCCTCAGCTCTGAAGTCCAACCCCTCCCATCTGAGAGAGCTGGATCTGAGAGGAAACAAGCTGAAGGATTCAGGAGTGAAGCGGCTGTGTGGTTTTCTGGAGAGTCCACACTGTAGACTGGAGACTCTGAGGTCAGACACCATTTTTTACTTCTGTTCTGAGATTAATATGATGTGAAAGTTGTGGTGACACTAAACTGCAGACATAAGGCTGATATTATCCTGATCCACACTGAGTATCTTAATGCTAAAGGACATTTTCTTCTTCAGTGGTTTAGTCCATTGACTGTGGCAGAGCAATGTTGAGCTACACATTTAAAACCTTAATATATCACAACTCTTTTCTTTCAACATGTTTCTTTTTTTCAAAGAAATGATAATAAAAAATACACAAGTATGAAGAATAAATAAATAATCTCTATTTCAGCTATCAGACAATAACAAATATATTCAGTATTTGTTTTTCTAAGAAAAGAAATATGAATCTATATGATGCTTATACTGACTGAATAGTTTAAACTGAAGATGCTTTGATTTTATGACTCCACTATTCCTAAAATATATACAGTATATTGTAGATGTCTTATCTTCTATATATTTTGTTCACATTTCCACAAAATTCATCCTGATATATTTGACATCTTTAGAAACTTTGAGATCTTGAGTTGAATCTTGAATCAGTTTCTGTGTTTTTTATTTGTGTTTGGCTGCTCAACATGAGTTTGTATCGATGGATCCACTGGTGGAGCTGTCAGAGTTTAAGAGGTGAAGTCACCACGTCTTTATTGAAGTAGCAGCACGTTGTCATTAATATTAATGAGAGCTCTGTTTCACTTTTTGTATTTTACAGTTTTTAACCTGCATCCTGTTGGCTTCAGGTGTTTGGAGTTTACATTTTCTAAACTTCTTCGTTTTAAACCTTCTTCAGCTCTGAACACATTATTAAACATTGAATGATTTCAAGCAGGAACGTTGTCTTCTAAACTTACATAATTTATTCTTTATTCAGATTGTGGAGCTGCAGTTTGTCAGAGATCAGCTGTGCTTTTCTGGCCTCAGCTCTTAAGTCCAACCCCTCCCATCTGAGACAGCTGGATCTGAGAGGAAACAAGCTGAAGGATTCAGGAGTGAAGCGGCTGTGTGGTTTTCTGGAGAGTCCACACTGTAGACTGGAGACTCTGAGGTCAGTTCACTGACTCTCTGTTACTATTGTAGATCTTATATCTTTAATTACAATTGAACCTGATTAATGTAGAAACATAACTTACATCCACAAAGTTGTTAATGTCCTTTTCTTCATATTTTCATGTTTCTTGAACTAAATTCAGTCTGCAGTCACAACAGACTTCTGTTTCTTAAAGAAAGTGTAGAAAATGTCCACTGTTAGTTGTTAAAGTGAATGAATGTTTATCATTGTTGGTAAATGGTCACATCTGGATACAGAAGATCCTCTGAACTAACATCTGTTTTACATTAATCAAGTTTACTTCATGAAGTAGAAATATTTCTCTGGTTTCTGATTGTTTCAATGTATTCCACAAATATTGTCTGATCATTGATATTGATCCTTCAGCACACACACATAGATGAAGACAGAATACAGCAGCATGTTATTGATGTTTGTTGACATGATCAGGTGTATGAATGTTGTGGTGACATCTGGATGATGTCTGTAGAAGGCTGACATTATGATGATCCACAATAACACAATGACAAAGTCACTCTACTCATTTTAGGGAATAGATCATTGATTAGGACATAGTGATGTTGATCTACACATTTAAAACCTGAACACATCTGATTGGATTATAAAGTGATTTTTATCTTCATCATTTATTCTTTCTTCAGATTGATGAGCTGCAGTTTGTCAGAGATCAGCTGTGCTTCTCTGGCCTCAGCTCTGAAGTCCAACCCCTCCCATCTGAGAGAGCTGGATCTGAGACACAACAACCTGAAGGATTCAGACATGAAGCTGCTGTCTGATCTGGTGGAGAGTCCACACTGTAGACTGGAGACTCTGGAGTAAGTAGAGGGTCGGAGTCGGTCCATGCTGGTTTCAGCAGTATTGTTGTGATGTGTTTCCTCAGGTAAGCTGTGAGAGGAGAACAGTGACACAGAGAGAGAGAGAGAACAGTCAGCCAATCAGATCAGCCAGAAGCTTGTTGTGATCATGTGTTAGAGTTGATGTGAAGAAGATGTTGTTGTTGTGTTCATGTCTCCAGGAAATAAAGCTGGATTACAGCTGACAGCATCACATCATGTATAGAGACAGCGGTCCTCATCCATCAAACTGTCGTACCATCAAATCTGATCAGAAAGTCTTTGTTCTCTCATTGATCAGTTCATCTCTGTCACAGCTCTGAGATCAGTCTGACTGAAGCCTCAAATCACTGGCTCTCATTTCATAGAACCATGATGTGGTCTGCCCAAAGAGCTATTAAAGGAGGGTAACAGGATGAGGGTGTGGAGTTTTAGTTTCTTTATTAACTCGTTCCAGTCACTAGGAGCAGCACACTGGAATGAGTGACGACCAGAGGAGGTGCAGACTTTAGGAACGACCATACTGATGAATTAGCTAGAACATAAGTTGCGGTTACTGTTGGAGATATTGAGTAGTGAGCGGAGATATGGAGGTTGGTTTTGCAAATGATAGTTTTATAAATGAACTGTGTGCTGTATCAGTGACTGACAGCTGATGAAGGGAGTCTCTGTAAACACTGATTCATGACTTCTGTTCTCTTCTCTCATCAGATGGAAGACATGATCTCTGTCAGAGTGAGTGATCAGAAGAGTGGATGTATTGAGAGGAGCAGCCGTGTCCTGATGATCCACAGAGGTTCACCACCTGGACCTGCATCTTATTTTGTCTTTTTTATGGAATTTTTGCCCAATGATACCAAAAATATACTAACTACTGAAGCTTTAATATAGTAACTTGCTCATTTCACAAAGACGAAGTTTAAGTTGATCTTTTTCTTTACTTTGGTTGCAGCTGCATATCCTGTTTTGGTTGTTTCGTGTAGTTTATCACACACACGCACGCACACACATAGTCTGCACGTTGACATCCATGCATCCATCGACAGAGCTACTAACTGGACATCTAACCGTGAGTAACCAGAAGGAGGTTTATCTGAATGGATGCAGTGAACACTGAACTGATGGTGTGAATGCTTTCTTTCTGACTGACTTGGTTTTGTAAAGGTTAAGTGTCATCATGATGTAGTTAAACTGGATTTAAAATGATGGAAACTGGATTTGAAATTAAACTCAGCACACAAGTTATACAAACGTCCACTTAGACTCAAGTATGAACTGATTAGAGTTTGGTGGTCAAAGGTCAAAAGTCATTGTGACCTCACAAAACACATTTTTGGTCATAAATCAAGAATTCATCTGCTAATTATGACAATTTCACACAGGTGTTTATTTTAATGAAATGATGAAGTGATGACATTTTGGACAGACATGGATGTAAACTGCAACTCGACTGGTTGGAGGAGGCAGACAACAAGTTTATTTATTTCATCTATGTTTAAGAATTGTGAGTTAACTCATTTTAAAATAAGTTAGCTAACTTTGCAATATTAACAAAGAAACGTAGCTAAAGTTAGTGTTAACGGTCACTTTCTTTTTTTTAAAGCTTAATATACATAATGTAAACATGAAACTGAGATCTCTCCATTCCTACACCACCATGTTCTTGTTTGGTTGGCTTCGGCTGTGTTACTAGATTTGGTTTTTACACCCTTCATTCACCAAACGACCACTCATCCACCTGCTGACAAACTGATAACACTGATTCACACACCTCATCGCCTCACTATGGTTGTTTTGGTTATTCTATGTTTAAGAATAAACTTGTTCACCTTTCAGTTTAAATGTGTGTCTGCCGTCTCTTGTCATGGCTCATGAGCCGGGTCATGACACTCATAAACACATCAAGTTAAACACAAACACAAACACACACACACACACACACACACACACACACTCTATTTACCGTGTCACAGCCATTTCAATGAGCCAGCATGCTACAGCAGGGCTTCAATAGATCAGGGCCATAATTAATGTTATTAATTACACCTGTGATTACTCTGCAATGACATGTCAAAATGGCAGCTGTGAAAAGGCATATTACACCAGTTTTAGCTTCCCTTCATTGGTTTTGACTTTGAACTGTAAATGGACGCGCCCCTTCCTTCCTGCCTGATCTCCTTAAACCTTAAACCTCCAATCAGGACTCTCTGCTCTCAGAATACAGGACTCCTGTCTGTCCCCAGAGTTACAAGCCCATTTCTTAACAGGAAGCCCCCAATGAGACTTGTTTTACAAAATAAAAGCCCCCCAACTCTCATTGTATGTTAACAGGAAACTAGTAATTCACCTAGTTTTTCAAAATAAAATCCCCAGAAGGTAACTTTCTCAACAGGGAACTCAGAACTATTTATAATGCTTCAGCTGCTTTTCATGCATTTACAACTTGTATCTACTGATTCATATTCTTCTGATTCTGTATCCTTCTTCATACAGATTAAAGGTAATCTTTTATACTCTATTGGTATTATTCTACTTTTCAATGGTATTCATGCCAATTAAATCCATTCCCACTTTTCCATCTATTCCTACTACTTCACCTTCTTCTCACAGCATTAAAGCCGGCATTACATGTCAATATTGAGTCACACTCATAGCGCCCCCTACTGGCAACAGGAAATGACATGTTTTATATTTGAATGTACTCCTCCGAGCAGGTTGACCAGATGCACCTCAAATGTGGTCAGAAAAGCCTCAAGACCTTGATGATGCATTATGTGAAGATTGTGAGTACTTCAATTTTGTGCTATTTTATACTTCTACTTCACTACATTTCAGATGGGAATATTGTATATTCAAGTAAAGTTCAAGTACAGTGCTTGAGTAAACATACTTAGTTACTTTCCACCACTGTGTCTAAACTACTCTGATAATTTAATATAAATAACTATCAGAGGCCTAAAAAGATAAGAATGCAAAGATTAGAGCAAAGTCCCAAAAGATGCATACAAATATGTGTCAATTTGTTTAAGTCAAAGTTAAGACTTTTAAAGGGACAGTTCACCCGAAAATCAAAAATAGAGATTTCTTCCTCTTCCCTGTGGTGCTATTTATCAATCTAGATTGTTTTGGTGTGAGTAGCAGAGTGTTGGAGATATCAGCCGTAGAGATGTCTGCCTTCTCTCCAATATATATATGGAACTAAATGGTACTCGGCTTGCGGCGCTCAAAGCAACAAAGATTAGACATGTAGCCATTATGTAGTGTTTTACATTAATATATGGATAACGTGCAGAAAATATCAAATAAAAACACTTTTTTTTTTATTAAATCAAAATTGTATAACTCAAGTGCAAATGGATGACATACTGTACTTAATATACATATTTGTACAGTCATCTGACATAAATAGAAGTTATTTAGATTGCAAAACTTGTGACTGTTACAATAAAATGTAATATTATACACGTACAGGCCAGTCGGCACTGCATACATACAATATCATTCATTCACAAGATAGTGTTCAAAGTGAGCACCGTTAACACTGGCATATCAAGGGCACGTTCAATTTTTGTTAGTAGGAAATCCGAAGCACGTCGGATGTTTCTGAGAGGAAACTTCTTCATCCAAGTTTACAATGTATTTCTGACTTGAGACCACTACTAGTGATGGTGGCGGATGATACAACTCTGATGCTTGTTTTAAAGTGTGCTTTTATAACTGTTAGGTCTCTGACCAGCTGAGAAAATTCATAACCTTTGACCTTCCAGAGCTATTAACACTGGTGCCTCTTGGGTGACTTAACGCACAGCTCATCTGTGTTTGACTTCAAAATCTCAACGCATGTAAATTTTAATTTTGACAGTATTGGGGGAAAAAAAGCATGTTTAACCATAACATAAATGTAACAAAGTTTGATATAAAGCAAAGGAAATGTCTTTGACCTGATGTGTCTGTAGGAAATATGCAACTCTGCTTCCAGTTGTTCCTGTTTGGACACATTTGACCTACTTTCACTTTATTATAACAATACTCTCTGGCATGTTCAGGTTACAGAGTCAGTAAGACATCAAGAGCAACGATTGTCTTTTTGGACATCAATGTAAGTGTGTGATTGTATGTCGGTAATAGTGTGCGTATACATGGTGTTTCTGCAGGGTGGCAGACGGGTCCTGGTCCAGATGAGAGAGGAAAGCAGGACTCCACATTCTCCTTGTGACTGCATCTGTTTACAAAATGCCTCAAACTGCTGCTGCTCCAACTCTGTCATCACCTTGTTCAGCGCGTAAATCTGTAAATAAAGAAGGGAAGAAAGTCAGCTGATTGTACAGGAGTGAGAAGTAACGTGACATATATTCATACTTGCCAACCCTCTTGATTTTCATGGGAGACTCCCGTTTTTCTTTGCCCTCTCCCCGTTTCCTCCCGGGGTTACAATTCTCCCGATTCATGGCAAATTCTCACACCTTTTTTTTTTTCCTTTTCGTTATCTCAACATGTTTCTGGCGCTGTACAGCGTCTATAAGCTCTACTATTTACACCCGGACGGCAATAGAGATACACTAAATGTCTTTTCCCGGTGGAGGAGAGCTGCTCGCAACGCCGGGGCACGCTCGTCACACATCACAGCAAAGCCAGCGTGGCGTGGCACAAGCGGGCGCAATTCATTGCGGGTTTCAGAGCTCAGTGGTGCCGTTGTCGTGTTGTGTCTGAAAGGACCTTCAGTGAGTGAGAGATGGAGAGGGAGACGGAGAGTACAAAAGTAGGCCTATTTAACAAAAAATGCTGTTGTAGTGTACTTATTATTTTGTTATTTTCATTCCTTAAAAGTCACCAGAATGCAGGAAACAAAGTCTCTAAAACTATTTTATTTATTTTTATTAACCTTTATTTAACCAGGTTAGTCCCATTGAGATTCAGAACCTCTTTTCCAAGGGAGACCTGGCCAAGACGGTCAGCAGCAAGAACACAAATTTGCAGACACAGACACAAATAGAGATAAAATACAATTCACAAACACTAAAGCACTCAAATTTGCAGTAAACCATTTGTATTTCTCCCAATTTATGTCAAATTAACTTTTTTTTAACTTGTTTCTGGCACTGTACAGCATGTATAATCCTAAAAAAGGGACAGCAGGGGCAAAAAATTCATTATAACTGATGAATATTAGTTTATGCTAGATGTTCACAAGTAAAGTTTATGCCAGAGGGGCGAATTATTCAGTTTTCTTTCCTGAGATTTAAAGTTAAAATTACAAGTTTAACATAAAAATGCTGTTGCAGTGTGCTTATTATTTTGTTATTTTCATTGTTTTAAAGTCACCAGAATTCACGAAACAAAGTCTCTGAAACTCAAATTTGGTTTTGAAATTCTCCCTACTTTTGAGATCTCAAGGTTGGCAAGTATGCATATGTAACACATTTGACACACCACTAGAATAAAATGAGTGTCAGGTTTTTAAGAGTGGAGATGTTGTTCACCTCAGCTCTCTGTCTCTGTTTGAGCTCTTGCTGTGCAGACTTCTGCTTGGCTCTGTCTCCTCTGGTCGGGGTCGAGTTCAGCTTGGGTTTGTCTTTACGACAGGCAGGCTCCATGACGGCAGTCCTCCAGTCTACCTGCGACCTTTAAGGTGAGAAGACACTTTGGTTTAACACCTTTCACTTCCTGTAAAGTTAAAGAGTCTTGTTGTCTGTAAAAATACAAAGAATACAAAACTTTGAAGTATTTTTTAAAGGTAAAACCGAAATACATGTCATCAACCAAGCTCTTAAATTAGATGAACATAACTTGCATATCACTAGCAAACAAACAACACCTGAGTTACAACACCTGAACCATTTCTGAATATAGATTTAGCTTAAAGAAGTGCTGCTGAGTGTTAGTGGTTAAGAGAGGTCTGAAATCTTGCAACCAAAAAGGTTTTTTTCTCGTTTTTTCTCTATTTTTATATATCTATAATCAAGAATATTTCTGATTCTGATATTTATTTCCTTGCAGGAGAGAGGGAAGTTGGTCCCAAAGTGGCTGCTGTATTTCTCCCCTCCACCTTACAGAAGGAGCTTCATTGAGCTGTGAGTGAGACTACAGACAGAGTTCACTCCACCACAGAGTGGGGCGGGAGGGGCGGGTTGGAACTGAGACAAACTCAGCTGACTTCCAGTAAATGGAGAGAGGAGGAGCCACCCTGACGGTGTTATGTAAGAACATGAGAACAGAGGGAGGAAACCATGAAAGTGAAAGTAAAGTTAAGTGCGCAGTTTATTAAACCCAGACTCCATTTTGAGAAAACGAAGCAGAGAGGTGAAGACTGTAGACTGAAGCAGGGTGAGTGTTAATCCAACATTTAATTACTTTACTGTCAAAGTGTCTGAGTCAGTTTCTCCTCCCTGTGGACTGTAGAGGAGAGAAATGTTAGAATGATCTCAACAGTTTGATTCTTCTGTGAACACAAAGTTATGACTGGCTGAATAATCCTCATTAAAGCTGCTGTAACCCAAGAAAACAAGAAAACAAGAAAACAAGCAGAGATTAAAAGAGAACTGACCAGAGGTCTGTACTATGAAGCCAGTTCAACACACCCAGAGTATCTTCTCTTTATCTGGCTTCACTAACTCTAACAAATGATGCTAAACAGTTCTACCACGCTGGTTATCAACTCTGTAAATCAACCCAGAGTTTCTCAGTCTGGCTGTGAGGGCGTTCACATGAACAGGGAGGTGTTATCAGCATCAGACCAATCACAGACATGGACACGTCTACTGACCAATCACATACATGGAAACGTCCGCAGACTGCAGACAGACAGGCAGAGAGGCACATTTAACAAAGGAAGAAACTATATTAGACAAATAGGAAGAAGTTAAACACTTAATCCAGACTAACAGTAACTCAGCTGAAGCTGCCAAATACAGGAAGAACAGCTGGTGAAAGAAAAACCTCTTGATGTGTGAATGAGTAAATTAACAGACTTATTAATTTAACGGAACACTCAAAAGTCAGATATAGTCATCTAGATATAAATAGTTCAAGAAATGTAAGGGATGGATGGGTTACACCTCATTATGCTCATTAATAAATATGAGGCATGTATAACTATTTCAACCTTCTTTGAACTGCGTAAAACAATAAATATAAAAACATAATTCAAAGCGGTAAACACCCACAGCATAAATCCAGCTGCCCTTTCTGCATCTGTCAGTTTAAACTGGAGCAGGTTAGCTGTTCAGTATCAGTTACCATGGAGATCTACCCCGGTAAGAAGTGATCCACCTTCGTAGGACGGAAAACCCTGAAGGGTTAAAACCTGAAGTTACCTCGCTAACGCCAAATCCTGCTTCATAGTACAGTCATCAGGTCTCTCAGTCGCGCCTGTGACTCTTGTACTAACTTGTTTCCTCTTCATGTTTACACTCAGTGTTCCTGTTGTACCTCTCAGACTGACTTCACATCAGAAGATGATTGATTGTGTGGAGGAAGAGGAGGACAGAGCAGAGCCTCCAAGCTCAGGCTTTCTGTCTATGAAGAGTGATCAGTCTAAAGATCATCCTCCACTCTTCAGTAATGAACCTGGACCCTCAGAGTCAAAGTAAGAGAGCTGCTACTAACTCATTTATAGGACTCATTTTCACTTTCCTCTACCAATACTGTTTTCTGTTGATTTTGTGTTTCTGTTTTAAAATTTCTACTAAAATGTATTTACTAACTGAAGTTGAACACACTTTTCGTGACACAAAGAGAATTAATTTGTGCATTCTTCCTCTTCGTATCTGTGACAGCTGTCAGTCACCCAGAAAAGCTGTAATCTAAGAGGACTAATACAAACTTTAAACCACATTATTGACAGTAGCAGTAGTTTGTGTGTTTTTAAAGGATTCATATGATGTGAATAAAATCATCTTGGTGTTTGCAGAGTTCAGTCCAGACCGAGAGCAGAGTCTCCAGTACCCAGCTGTCTGTCTATGAAGAGTGACCAGTCCATATATGAACCTCTACACTTCAGTAATGAACCTGGACCCTCAGACACAAAGTAAGAGCTGCTACTAACTCATTTACATGATTAATTTTTCAGCATCTCCACCAATGTTTTCTGTTGATTTTGTTTGTATGTTAAAGTTTTTACTGAAGTTTATTTGCCAACTAAAATTTAACAAACTTCTTGTGACACTGACAAAGTTAAATGATTTGTGCATTCTTCCTCTTAGTATCTGTGACAGCTGTCAGTCACCATAGAAAAGCTGTAATGTGATCAACTGGGACGGCTACAAACCTTTAAACCTCCTAATTATTGACAGTAGCAGGAGTTTGTGTATTTAGAGCTAATTAGATGTCTCTAACATCAGAGAATTTATCAAGGATTCATGTGATGTGAATAAAATGATCTTGGTGTTTGCAGAGTTCAGTCCAGACCGAGAGCAGAGTCTCCAGTACCCAGCTGTCTGTCTATGAAGAGTGACCAGTCCAAAGGTGAACCTCTACACTTCAGTAATGAACCTGGACCCTCAGAGTCAAAGTAAGAGACTGTTTTTACTGTGCACTGACCTGGTGGATGATGATGCATTGAGGATGAAGACTAAATGTTCTGCTAAAGGATTTCTATTCCTGATGCAGAACTATTAGTGCAGATACTGTTTCAAACTAAGATGGATCTTAGTCTGGGTTTTATAGCCACAAAGTACTGCTTGTATTTCTGTAACAAAACACCTGAGAACCTCCATTTCACAATTTACACTTCATGAAAATATTCATATTTCTGCCCGAACGTTGAAGTCGCTGTAAAGATTTACAACTATTCAAAATCTGAAAGAATGTGCTTCAAATGTGTAATTCATTTCCTCATATTTGTCCTCAGAATACTGTGTTGGTTTAACTTCTCCTAAAATCAGCTGTTATGACAGCTTCTTTGAAGTGGGGTTGTACGTATACTCCCGTGTTCTGGGAAGTCAAATTACTGTCCGTTGTTCCCCTTTAATACAAACTCATCATTTTCTGCAGATACTTCACTGTAAATGTCCTCCATTAAAGAGAGATGATTATGTCCTTTACTGATTCACAGTCACTTTGGGCAGTTTAGTTTGAGTTAGTTAGGTTTAAACTGAGGTTGGAAGTGATCTAAATATTGAGGTAGACCAGCAGTCTAAGACACACATCATGTAACACGGGTGCTCTGGTGTTCCTTGTTAGAATAGAATAATATCAGTGTTTTAATAATGGCCGTTGTTCCCCTTTAATAAACAAACTTGAGGCAGATCACTAAATGCTTAATAAGACAGTCAGATAGGAAAAGCAGCTAATTCTTGTTTATTAAAGCAGGAGATTTAAAATAAAGGAACATTTTCATTACAGACTGAATGCTGAATTCAGTAACAACACTTTAACTCTTCTCTGTGACCAGGGTCTGAAATGAACTCTCTTCCCTTCCTGCCACTGTGGCAGACAAGTATTTATTTTTGTCTACCACTCAGAAATTGTATCTGCCACTTTTGAAATCTGTGCGCTAAATGAAGGAATAACATTTTAGATCTGAGGTCATTCAATGTTCGATATATTTTACATAATAAACATTATATACACGGTAAATTACAGTATTAGAATTACACCGTGGCCTCCAGGAGAACCCTATTATTCGGGGCAAGGAGGGTAGTGTACCCAGTACTGTATTGTACTTTGTAATTGTCATCTATAGTGGATATTTGCATAAAACATACAATTAAAATGATTATGACTTTTAATATTTGCTTTGATTAAAAAAAAATCTTGGTAAGTTGTTTAGAGCTAGTGTTGTGAAGTTAAACAGGTCATAATTCTCTCTCTAATATCTATTTTATATTACCGTGAAAACATCTCCTTCAAACAACTGGATTTATTCAAGTTTCTCACCAAAAACTTAATTTTACGAGATTACATTTGAACACATCATGATAATGTTGTAATTTACCTTCACCCAATATTCATTTTGCTGAGCAGACTGTGAACGCCTCATAATAATAACTCAATGGCACCTCCGTTAACGTTAGTAGCTCAGTTATTTAATCAATCAGGACTGTGCTGCCCAACGGCTGCTAACAGATAACATTACTAACTCTCTTCCTGCTGATTTAAACACAGATGTGTTGTTCAGTGTTGCATTATCAGGTATAAATACGGTGCGTCCCCTCAGGTTTAGTAGCACCACGCTGTTGAGTGTTTTTTTTCTCTCCGCCGTGGCTCCAGTCCCAAACAAACTGAAATATGATACAGCGTGCGTATGTGTCATTGTGCAGCGTAACTGTGGGAGAGCATCAATAAGAGGAATCGATAGTCACGGAGGCATGAGATGCCAAGAAAGCGGACAATTGCGGTTCTCTGGTCCAATCACTAGCGCTTTCCCTGCCTGCCAAGTGGCGGATGGCCTGATGATTTCACCTGCCACTGCCAGCAGGTGGCGGATGGCCAATTTCAGACCCTGCCTGTGACCATCTGAGCTTCAGTATCGGCCAAGTCTTGATATTCTTCAACAACAATCAACAAATGATTTTATTAATAAAGTAATGTCTCCACAGAGAGAAGAAGAGGAGTCCTGCTTCTGTGGAGGAGCCGATGTCCAGATCCAGAACAAGACCTGGACCTCAGACAGCCAGTCAGACCAGCACTGTACAAAGTAAGCCTGTAGATCGGTCTGCTGATGTCTTCATGTCTGAAAACAGGACTTTTTTGTTTTAATACACTGACTATGTTGTGACAACCATTTAAGATCTGCTCCACCATACATATCTGCTCTGCATCACTTGTACTTAGTTCTCCTTTGAGAGAAAATCTGAACTGAAAAGACTACATTCATATTTTTATAGTTTGTTTTTATGATAGCAGTCAGTCTTTGCATTAACCAATCAGAATGCTGTTTGTTTTCCATCTGCATAGATGAAGATGTAGAACTATTAAACTGTGTAAAGCAACAACATCACTGTTCTATCACAGACAGACAGTCACACTGACGAAAGGGGAGTTTTTTCTTGCCATTGTCGCATAACAATACATGCTCATGTTTTAGTTGGGTCTCTAAATTATAGAGTACGGTCTAGACCTGCTCTATATAAAAAGCATCTTTAGATAACTTCTGTTATGATTTGACGCTATATAAAAATTAATTGAACTGAACTGAACTGAACAGGAGCCACAGACTTTGAACAACATCAGCGTTCCTGCTACAGTCTCCTTCTCTAACTTACAAACATCTTGTCCTGCAGAGCAACTTGTTGTAAAACTATTGAAAATAAATATAAAAATCACTTTGACGTTAGTTTTGACTTCAAGAAGGGATGATGACTTTATAACCTTTACTTCTTTATATGGTGTTATATTGATTATTTTCATATTGGCATTGGAAATAATAAGTTTCTGTGTTTTGTCTTAAACTTTGTCTCTCTCTTTCAGCAGATAGAGGTCTACAGGAGGTTGTAGATGAACATAAGATCAGTCTGAGGAGGAGATGTGAATGTGTGACTGAAGGAACTGATGAAACAGGAAGTGGAACCCTCCTCAACAGGATCTACACTGAGCTCTACATCACAGAGGGACTGAGTGAAGAGGTTAATACCCAACATGAGGTGAGGCAGCTTGAGACAGCTTCCAAGAAGAAAACCCTCCATGACGCTCCAATCAAGTGCAACGACATCTTTAAAGCCTTACCTGACCAACAGAGACACATCAGAGTCGTTATGACGAACGGCGTCGCTGGCGTTGGAAAAACCTTCTCAGTGCAGAAGTTCACTCTGGACTGGGCAGAGGGTTTGGAAAACCAAGATGTCAGTCTGGTGGTTCTGCTTTCGTTCAGGGAGCTGAACTTGATCAGATATGAGCAGTACAGTCTTCTCATGCTGCTCCATGATTTCCATCGAACATTACAGAAGGTCACAGCAGAGAAGCTCGCTGACTGTAAAGTTCTGTTCATCTTTGACGGCCTGGATGAAAGCAGACTTTACCTGGATTTCAAGAACAGCAAGGTTGTGTCTGATGTCACCCAGAAGTCAATAGTCAACGTGCTGTTAACAAACCTCATCCAGGGGAATCTGCTTCCCTCAGCTCTCGTCTGGATAACTTCCCGACCTGCAGCAGCCAATCAGATCCCTCCTGCATGTGTTGACAGGGTAACAGAAGTACGAGGCTTCACTGACGCCCAGAAGGAGGAGTACTTCAGGAGGAGAGTCAGTGATGAAGAGCTGTCCAGCAGAATCATCTCACACATCAAGACATCCAGGAGCCTCCACATCATGTGTCTAATCCCAGTCTTCTGCTGGATCACTGCTACAGTTCCGGACCACATGTTGACTACAGACCAGAGAGGAGAGCTGCCCAAGACCCTGACTGACCTGTACTCACACTTCCTGTTGGTTCAGACAAAGAGGAAGAAGCAGAAGTACGGTGAGGGACGTGAGACGAGTCCACAGGAGCTGACGGAGGCTGACAGGAAAGTTCTTCTGAAGCTGGGGAGGCTGGCGTTTGAACATCTGGAGAAAGGAAACATCATGTTCTACCAAGAAGACCTGGAGCGGTGTGGTCTTGATGTCACAGAGGCCTCGGTGTACTCAGGAGTTTGTACAGAGATCTTCAAAAGAGAGTGTGTGATCTTCCAGAAAACAGTCTACTGCTTTGTTCACCTGAGCGTTCAGGAGTTTCTGGCTGCAGTCTACATGTTCCACTGTTACACAAACAGCAACACAGAAGTACTGGATGTCTTCCTGGGAAAAGGATATGTTCATTCAACCCTGGATGTCTTCCTGAGGAGAGCCATGAAGAAATCCCTTAAAAGTAAAAATGGCCACCTGGACCTGTTTGTTCGCTTCCTTCATGGCCTCTCTCTGGAGTCCAACCAGAGACTCTTAAGAGGTCTGCTGGGTCAGACAGACAACAGTCCAGAAATCATCCAGAGAATCATCAACAACCTGAAGGAGATGAACACAGATGATAACTCTCCTGACAGAAGCATCAACATCTTCCACTGTCTGACGGAGATGAACGACCACTCGGTACATCAGGAGATCCAAGAGTTCCTGAAGTCAGAGAACAGATCAGAGAAGAAACTCTCTGTGATCCACTGCTCAGCTCTGGCCTACATGCTGCAGATGTCAGAGGAGGTTCTGGATGAGTTGGACCTGAAGAAGTACAACACAACACGAGAGGGACGACGGAGACTGATTCCAGCTGTGAGGAACTGCAGAAAAGCTCTGTAAGTCCAGATGTGATTAACTTTATAGATCAGTGTAGATTACTAGTTTAGTTCTTCAAATATACACACTATAAAATTATTCCTATGTGTTCCACGTGTTTATTACATAAATAAGTCAGTTGTATTTTGTCACAGATGTTCTTGAGCTGTTTCAAATGTTGAGTTACAAAATGTTTCAGTAGGTTTTGTTTCTAGCTGTCAAGTTAATGAACACTTATTCTATTTATTTCTAATAATTGTTACATTTTACAGTTTTTTCTTATTTATCTTTGGGGTGATGGAGAGGACATGTGAACCTGGTAAAACAAATGAAAAAAACAAAAGATCAGCTGACTGGTGGAGCGCTGGGTCTAACCGGTGTAACGGCAGCAACAGAACGTTTGATGATCCGGCGGGGAGTCGAGGAGGTCCTGGGATCAGAGCCCTGGTTCTGGGGTTTACTTTCAATAGGCTTTGCACCACATTACACCTTACCTTGTGTGTTATTCGGCTCATCTCTTTCGTTTTCTTCAAATCCAAACTGTTTCCATGTTGCCGCAGTTTTAGTTTTCTTTGAGAACAGCTCTGTCTCGTCTCGTCTCGTCTCGTCTCGTCACTCCAAAAAATACTTGAACTTTCTAGTAAACAAACCTCTTCTTGTTTATAAACCAACATAACATCATAATATTGTTTTTAAGTCTTTCCTTTTATTCTGTTACTCACAGAAGGAAACTCTGGTGTTTCTCTCTCTTGTTGCTGTAGAGAAGAGTAGTAACAGGAAATACACAGCTTCCACCAATAACAGCGGTCTGATGAATATATAACAGCAGAATGGTAGAATTCAGACTTTTTAAGAGATCTTATACACACCAAAGATCAATGTTGTGTTTTTAATGCTGAAACACTGATAACATCTTTCTGATGATATTATGTTGAAAATAATGCAACCTCATTGGTTCATTAATTGTGTTTGTGAGCTGAATACGTTTGATGCTCAGAAAAGAGTGTTAATGACAAAACGCCATGATGTCATCAAAATATATAATTATATGAATGTTTAATTATGTACAGGTTTAATATTATTATGCAATTTGTTTAATTTCTCTACCGTTTGGCAGCAGTCACTAAATTTTCCCATTTATGGACGTGAACCTGACAGCAGCAGGTAGCTAGAGGTCAACTTTATCAACTGTGTTATTATTACTTATTCACTGAGTTTTAAAAATGCTTTTCTAATCAAGAAGGCCTCATGCTAACTTTGTGGAGACAAACCTGGGATCAGATCACACTGACAGACTGGACATTAGGGAAGCCTCAATGTAACTACATTTTCTCTCTCTTCATCTGCAAGATTAAAGAAAAACAAAGATTAAAAGTCTGCAGGTTTGAGAGAGAGTGATGAGAATTATTGTTTCATGTCAACCAGTGAGATGAGATTAGCTGAACCACTGATGTGAGGAGCAAATGTTAATCAGAGAAGTATATATCAAACTGTTTAGTCATCAAATGCATGAAGTAAATGTAAACTGTCCTCTTTCATAATAACATATTTTGTCATTTTTGTGTCATGACAGACTTTCTGGCTGTGGACTCTCAGCTACTCACTGTGAAGTTGTGGCCTCAGCTTTGAAGTCCAACCCCTCCCATCTGAGAGAGCTGGACCTGAGTGACCTGCAGGATTCAGGTGTGAAGCTGTCTGCCGGATTGGAGAGTCCAAACTGTAGACTGGAGACTCCGAGGTCAGTTCACTGACTGTAGCTTATGTAGTTTGTACACACACTCTCTACGCACACAGGAGAGGCTTCAGTTGGTTGTAATCTCCTCACCTCACCGTTATATACCGCCAGATCCTACACACTGGACCTTTAAACACAGACCTTATTTCAGGCATCTAACTAAAAACCCATTCAAATAACCCATTGACCTCCAGACGAGGGAACAGGAAGTGCTAAAATGCTGACTCATTTCTGGGTTTTAGGACTCATTCCTGTAGCGCTCTATTTGAACATGTCTAAAGGTGCATCACTCTTCAACAAACACGTATTGCACCAATTTAAAGGCACATAAGTGATGATTATGAACGACACCATCTAATTAGAGTTTTCTATGGTTCTAAGTTATTCTCACGTTCTTTTTGACAGCAGATCTAACTGTGTTCTGTTTTCATGTCAGCATTGGCTTATTATTTGAAGCAAAAACCACATAAATATTCTGCATCAGAAACATCTTTGCAGGTTCAAATGTTTTTCAAGTCCATCTCAATACAATACTCACATGTTCATATGTACATTCAAAGAGTTATTGATGTTGAGTGTTACGAGATGAGGACTAAATCCACAGTCTTGTTCTGTGTAAAATGACCTGTAAAGTTGATCTTAAGCTAATCGGAGGCGTCAGCAGTCTGAGTTATATCTATTAGGGCTGGGTGACTTGGAGAAAATCAAATATCAAAATATTTTTTATCAAATACTTCGATATCGATGGTGCGACAATATTTTAGGGTTGACTATTGGTGGTTCCACAAAATATTTACACAATGAGGTTTTTGATAAATAATCATCAGTAATGTGGATATAATGAGTAAGTGTAAATGACAAATAATAGAACAGCTAGAACAGTCTGGTAAATTCAGGGAATTACATCACTTTAATGTAATGTAGCCTTTAAACCCAGGAAAAGATGACACTGATGCCATATCACGATATATCGCAATTTTTATTAAACGATTTTGAAATAGAGTTTTTAATGCCAGAATCGATATATTTGCTCCATCTGAGTCTATGAAGAGGTAGAAGGAAGTTACCGCTTTTATTGTTGTAGTCTGAGTAACGTGACGTCATATCTGTTCTGTATCCGTTCCAACCAAAACAAACCGCCGCGAGCAGAAACGAGAAAGTATTAAACGTTGGCGGGTCTGCGTGGATACGACCTGCACGCTCACATGTTAAATACCAGCGTGGTAAACACTACACATCCAGTAATGGATGGAAACACTTTGGGTTTCACACATTGACAGGAAAAGCAGAGCTAGACGTCACGGCTAAAGCTGCATGCTAACTCTGTCACGGACAGGAAACGTTATCGTATCGCGGTAACGTTGCGGTCGAGCCGGCCGTCGCTCTCGTCTCCGTGGTCAAATGGGCCGACGCTACGACTGTAGAGCACCCATATACTGACATTTATGTTAAATGCATTCAAACGGCCCCGATGGAGCTGACCATGGATGAATAAACAGAACGGAGCTGACGGGAGAGCTAGAGACCACCTTGGAGAAATTAGAGGAAGTAGACACGTGGGTCTACATCCGGTTTTCAAAATAAGTTGTTAACAAAGGGAACTGTATCTACAAAATACATCTATGAAAATAAGACTGATAGGATTATATTCACCAGAAATATAAAACATTACATGTCCCTTATAAATTAAAAAGGAAATACCACTAACCTGTGATCTGTTTTTATTCTTTGATTTTTGGGTTGCTGGAAAAAATTTAAGAAATAATTCCTGACAATGACTGATATATTTGACTTCAGGACATCTCTGACTACATACATGCTGAAAATCAAACATTTTTACTGGATTAATTTAGATATTTTCCAAAGTAAAAGTCCCTAGAAGTTTATGTATTGTGATTTTTAAGTATTGTGATTCGATTTTGCGATTTATTGTGTTTTTTGTTAAATTTTTTAACACTAGACCATGGGAAAAAGTTGTTGTTTTGACATCTGGATGATGTCTTTAGAAGGCTGACATTATGATGATCCACAATAACACAATGACAAAGTCACTCTACTCATTTTAGGGAAAAGATCATTGATTAGGACATAGTGATGTTGAGCTACACATTTAAAACCTGAACACATCTGATTTGATTAAAAAGTGATTTTTATCTTCATCATTTATTCTTTATTCAGATTGAGGCGCTGCAGGTTGTCAGAGATCAGCTGTGCTTCTCTGGCCTCCGCTCTGAAGTCCAACCCCTCCCATCTGAGAGAGCTGGATCTGAGAGGAAACAACCTGAAGGATTCAGGAGTGAAGCTCCTGTGTGGTTTTCTGGAGAGTCCACACTGTAGACTGGAGACTCTGAGGTCAGACACCATTTTTTACTTCTGTACTGAGATTAACATGATGTGAAAGTCGTGGTGACACTAAACTGCAGACATAAGGCTGATATTATCCTGATCCACACTGAGTATCTTAATGCTAAAGTACATTTTCTTCTTCAGTTGTTTAGTCCATTGACTGTGGCAGAGCAATGTTGAGCTACTAGGGGTGTGACGATTCACTCAGCTCACGATACGATACGATGCACGATATTGGGTTCACGATCTCGATACGACATTATAACAATAATTTTAACAAAACTCTAATGATGAAAATATATGACTGAAAAAGTAGTTTTTTATTTAAAAGACACAAAATACAAAAACATCACACAACTTCTATGCTAATTTTGTCCGACTCCTCCATTAATGCCTGGCTGCAAATCAGCTACAAATGCACTAACCACACCAGCACTAGGGATGTGAAGGTGCACTAACCACACCAGCACTGAGGATGTGGCGGTGCACTAACCACACCAGCACTAGGAATGTGACGGTACACTAACCACACCAGCACTAGGGATGTGACGGTGCACTAACCACACCAGCACTAGGGATGTGACGGTGCTCTAACCACACCAGCACTAGGGATGTGACGGTACACTAACCACACCAGCACTAGAGATGTGACGGTGCACTAACCACACCAGCACTAGGGATGTGACGGTGCTCTAACCACACCAGCACTAGGGATGTGACGGTGCTCTAACCACACCAGCACTAGGGATGTGACGGTGCACTAACCACACCAGCACTAGGGATGTGACGGTGCTCTAACCACACCAGCACTAGGGATGTGACGGAGCTCTAACCACACCAGCACTAGAGATGTGACGGTGCACTAACCACACCAGCACTAGGGATGTGACGGTGCTCTAACCACACCAGCTCTAGAGATGTGACGGTGAGGAAATACTCCCACTGGTTAATAAACTTGTGACATCACCGGTGCTACTGATTAAACCGGACATTTTACAGGAAAAGATGACGGTCAACATGTGTAGCTTTCTTACTTTGATGTTTACCGTCGGGTGACTGGCGGTGTGTCTGACCTCTCCGGTCCAGCTTTTGCTGCGGGGCCGCAGTGGTCTACCTGGCACCGCACCCACCGGCTGTGACCGCTCCGCCCTCCTTGCAGCAATTAACGTTACCTCATTAACGTTATGGTTCCCTTATATCATCAGCTTTAAATCTGAAATATTGCCAAATAGGCGCGCTTGCTTTTCGCTTCGACACCAAATCCTCCGCCATCTCTCGGTCTGTCAACTCTCTCTGGTCAACGTGTGTGAAATATGACACCTGCTGCTCTGAGCTGACTCCTTAAGATGCGTTCACTGTCAGATTGAAGCGTCCGTCGTCCGACTATCTATTGATAACATTCCACAAAAATGAACGAAATAGGTTTTATTTCTGTAATAAAAAAAAGCAAGCCGACGGTGGGGGCGGTGCTTCACCTACTGGTCTGAACTCAGAGCGCCCTCGTCTGTTCAAACAAAGCACTGAAAAAGACGAGAGACTGCAGATCAGTACTGGTATGACTAGATGTACCTATGATGCCCTGATATCAGTATATCAGTTTTTCATCTCGACGATGCATATCGTCACGTTTTTATATCACTATATTTCGTGGCATGATATTTCGTCACATCCCTATGAGCTACACATTTAAAACCTTAATATATCACAACTCTTGACTTTTATCATGTTTCTTTTTTTTTTACAAGAAATGATAATAAAAAATACACAAGTATGAAGAATAAATAAATAATCTCTATTTCAGCTATCAGACAATAACAAATATATTCAGTATTTGTTTTTTCTAAGAAAAAAAATATGAATCTATATGATGCTTATACTGACTGAATAGTTTAAACTGAAGATGCTTTGATTTTATGACTCCACTATTCCTAAAATGTATACAGTATATTGTAGATGTCTTATTTTATATATCTTTTGTTCACATTTCAACAAAATCGATCCTTACATATTTGACATCTTTAGAAACTTTGAGATCTTGAGTTGAATCTTGAATCAGTTTCTGTGGTTCTTATTTGTGTTTGGCTGCTCAACATGAGTTTGTATATATGGATTCACTGGTGGTGCTGTCAGAGTTTAAGAGGTGAAGTCACTACGTCTTTATTGAAGTAGCAGCACGTTGTCATTAATATTAATAAGAGCTCTGTTTCACTGTTTGTATTTGACAGTTTTTAACCTGCATCCTTTTGGCTTCAGGTGTTTGGAGTTTACATTTTCTAAACTTCTACGTTCTAAACCTTCTAAAGCTCTGAACACATTATTAAACATTGAATGATTTCAAGCAGGAACGTTGTCTTCTAAACTTACATCATTTATTCTTTATTCAGATTGAGTGACTGCAGTTTGTCAGAGATCAGCTGTGCTTCTCTGGCCTCAGCTCTGAAGTCCAACCCCTCCCATCTGAGAGAGCTGGATCTGAGTGACAACAAGCTGAAGGATTCAGGAGTGAAGCTGCTGTTTGGTTTTCTGGAGAGTCCACACTGTAGACTGGAGATTCTGAGGTCAGTTCACTGACTCTCTGTTACTATTATAGATCTTATATCTTTAATTAACAATTGAACCTGATTTATTTATAAACATAACTTACATCCATAAAGTTGTTAATGTCCTTTTCTTCATATTTTCATGTTTCTTGAACTAAATTCAGTCTGCAGTCACAGAAGACTTGTTTCTTAAAGAAACTGTAGAAAATGTCCACTGTTAGTTGTTAAAGTAAATGAATGTTTATCATTGTTGGTAAATGGTCACATCTGGATACAGAAGATCCTCTGAACTAATATTTGTTTTACATTAATCAAGTTTACTTCATGAAGTAGAAATATTTCTCTGGTTTCTGTTTGTTTCAACGTATTCCACAAATAATGTCTGATCATTGATATTGATCCTTCAGCACACACACATAGATGAAGACAGAGATCAGCAGCATTTTATTGATGTGTGTTGACATGAACAGGTGTATGAATGTTGTGGTGACATCTGGATGATGTCTGTAGAAGGCTGACATTATGATGATCCACAATAACACAATGACAAAGTCACTTTACTCATTTCATGGAAAAGATCATTGATTAGGACATAGTGATGTTGAGCTACACATTTAAAACCTGAACACATCTGATTGGATTATAAAGTGATTTTTATCTTCATCATTTATTCTTTATTCAGATTGAAGCGCTGCAGGCTGTCAGAGATCAGCTGTGCTTCTCTGGCCTCAGCCCTGAAGTCCAACCCCTCCCACCTGAGAGAGCTGGATCTGAGCCTCAACAACCTGAAGGCTTCAGACGTGAAGCAGCTGTCTGATCTTGTGGAGAGTCCACACTGTAGACTGGAGACTCTGAGGTCAGTAGAGGGTCGGAGTTGGTCCGTGCTGGTTTCAGCAGTATTGTTGTGATGTGTTTCCTCAGGTAAGCTGTGAGAGGAGAATAGTGACACAGAGAGAGAGAGAACAGTCAGCCAATCAGATCAGCCAGAAGCTTGTTGTGATCATGTGTTGGAGTTGATGTGAAGAAGATGTAGTTGTTGTGTTCATGTCTCCAGGAAATAAAACTGGATTACAGCTGACAGCATCACATCATGTATAGAGACAGTGGTCCTCATCCATCAAACTGTCCTACCATCAAATCTGATCAGAAAGTCTTTGTTCTCTCATTGATCAGTTCATCTCTGTCACAGCTCTGAGATCAGTCTGACCGAAGCCTCAAATCACTGGCTCTTATTTCATAGAACCATGGTTACATTTAGTAACCATGATGTGGTCTGCCTAATGAGTTCTTAAAGGAGGGTAACAGGATGAGGGTGTGGAGTTTTAGTGTTTTTATTAACTCGTTCCAGTCACTAGGAGCAGCAAACTGGAATGAGTGACGACCAAAGGAGGTGCAGACTTTAGGAACAACCATACTGATGAATTTGCTAGAACATAAGTTTCGGTTACTGTTGGAGATATTGAGTAGTGAGCGGAGATATGGAGGTTGGTTCTTCCAATGATAGTTTTATAAATGAACTGTGTGCTGCATCAGTGACTGACAGCTGATGAAGGGAGTCTCTGTAAACACTGATTCATGACTTCTGTTCTCTTCTTCTCTCATCAGATGGAAGCCGTCAGAGTGAGTGATCAGAAAAGTGGATGTGTTGAGAGGATCAGCCGTGTCCTGATGATCCACAGAGGTTCACCACCTGGATCTGCATCTTATTTTGTCTTTTTTATGGAATGTTTGCCCAATGATACCAAAAATATACTAACTAATGAAGCTTTAATATAGTAACTTGCTCATTTCACAAAGACGAAGTTTAAGTTGATCTTTTTCTTTACTTTGGGTTGCAGCTGCATATCCTGTTTTGGTTGTTTCGTGTAGTTTATCACACACACACGCACGCACACACATAGTCTGCACGTTGACATCCATGCATCCATCGACAGAGCTACTAACTGGACATCTAACCGTGAGTCACCAGAAGGAGGTTTATCTGAATGGATGCAGTGAACACTGAACTGATGGTGTGAATGCTTTCTTTTTGACTGACTTGGTTTTGTAAAGGTTAAGTGTCATCATGATGTAGTTAAACTGGATTTAAAATGATGGAAACTGGATTTGAAATTAAACTCAGCAAACAAGTTGTACAAACGTCCACTTGGACTCAAGTATGAACTGATTAGAGTTTGATGGTCAAAGGTCTTTGTGATCTCACAAAACACATTTTTGGCCATAAATCAAGAATTCATCTGCTAATTATGACAATTTCACCCAAATGTTTATTATGATAAAATGATGAAGTGATGACATTTTGGACAGACGTGGATGTAAACTGCAACTTGACTGGTTGGAGGAGGCAGACAACAAGTTTATTTATTTAATCTTTGATTAAGTATTTTGAGTTAACTAATTTTAAAATAAGTTAGCTAACTTTGCGATTTTACCAAAGAAACGTAGCTAACGTTAGTGTTAACGGTCACTTTCATTTTTTAAAAACATGTTTCTGTGGTTTTCTGTCCACATTTTAAGATGAACAAATATCTGTTACTGCTCTGGACAGTGAACTCATCATTGTAGTAAAGATGAGACTGCAGGTATGTTGTCATATTAGTATTCAACAACTGTCTTTGACTGAACCTCTTTAACATCTCACACAATAAATCAAAGTTAACCGTGTTCCTCAGCAGGGAGAGAAAACTGCATGTTCACATGTTATAATAAGTGCAGGAGTATATTCTAGTAGACGTTACAGTCCCAGTAGCTACAGTTTGTGCCTCTCATGTCTTACCTTTAAACTCCAGTCACAGAGCAAAGCAGACTATTTTCTGATAAAGTCCTTCATCAGCAACACTTGGATCTGTTTTAAAGACTCCACAAAGACTCTTCTGAACATCTGCTGCTAAATAAAAACACATTTTAATCATTTTACCAAGTTGTGATTGTATTTCCAAATCCAGGTTGTTGAGCATGGCACGTCCTTGCTCTCTCTTTTTTGTAAAACGCAAGCAAAACGTTCACACCTTTTGTATGATATCGGAAGAAACATCAATATAAAGAAATGTAACTCATGATAATAAATATATTTTTAAATTGTGCTTCACGTTGTACTAATTGAGCAATAAAGATGTAATTTCTGGCTACCATCTGTGTTTGGATTATGAAAAAGAGTTGCACAGTTGCAACGCAGGAAAATGGCTGAAATTATTTTTTTTATTGTGGAACAGACAGAATAATTTTTCATCCAGATATTCAGAATTATTTTATTTGTATAAGTCTGTAAAAGAAAACCAAACAGAAAAAAGACTTACGTTTTATACTAAATAGATTAATTTACATGTTTTAAACATGAAGCTGAGATCTCTCCATTCCTACACCACCATGTTCTTGTTTGGTTGGCTTCGGCTGTGTTACTAGATTCGTTTTTTACACCCTTCATTCACCAAACGACCACTCATCCACCTGCTGACAAACTGATAACACTGATTCACACACCTCATCGCCTCACTATGGTTGTTTTTGGTTTTTCTATGTTTAATAATGAACTTGTTCACCTTTCAGTTTAAATCTGTGTCTCTGCCGTCTCTTGTCATGGCTCATGAGCCGGGTCATGACACTCATAAACACATCAAGTTAAACACACACACACACACACACACTCTATTTACCGTGTCACAGCCATTTCAATGAGCCAGCATGCTACAGCAGGGCTTCAATAGATCAGGGCCATAATTAATGTTATTAATTACACCTGTGATTACTCTGCAATGACATGTCATAATGGCAGCTGTGAAAAGGCATATTACACCAGTTTTAGCTTCCCTTCTTTGGTTTTGACTTTAAACTGTAAATGGACACGCCCCTTCCTTCCTGCCTGATCTCCTTAAACCTTAAACCTCCAATCAGGACTCTCGTCTCTCAGAATACAGGACTCCTGTCTGTCCCCAGAGTTACAAGCCTGTTTCTTAACAGGAAGCCCCCAATGAGACTTGTTTTACAAAATAAAAGCCCCCTAACTCTCATTGTATGTTAACAGGAAACTAGGAATTCACCTAGTTTTTCAAAATAAAATCCCCAGAAGGTAACTTTCTCAACAGGGAACTCAGAACTATTTATAATGCTTCAGCTGCTTTTCATGCATTTACAACTTGTATCTACTGATTCATATTCTTCTGATTCTGTATCCTTCTTCATACAGATTAAAGGCAATCTTTTATACTCTATTGGTTTTATTCAACTTTTCAATGGTATTCATGCCAATTAAATCCATTCCCACTTTTCCATCTATTCCTACTACTTCACCTTCTTCTCACAGCATTTAAGCCGGCATTACATGTCAATATTGAGTCACACTCATAGCGCCCCCTACTGGCAACAGGAAATGACATGTTTTATATTTGAATGTACTCCTCCGAGCAGGTTGACCAGATACACCTCAAATGTGGTCAGAAAAGCCTCAAGACCTTGATGATGCATTATGTGAAGATTGTGAGTACTTATATTTTGTGCTATTTTATACTTCTACTTCACTACATTTCAGATGGGAATATTGTATATTCAAGTAAAGTTTAAGTACAGCGCTTGAGTAAACATACTTAGTTACTTTCCACCACTGTGTCTAAACTACTCTGATGATTTAATATAAATAACTGTCGGAGGCCTAAAAGGATAAGTATGCAAAGATTAGCGCAAAGTCCCAAAAGATGCATACAAATATGTGTCAATTTGTTTAAGTCAAAGTTAAGACTTTTAAAGGGACAGTTCACCGTAAAATAAAAAAATAGAGATTTATTCCTCTTACCTGTGGTGCTATTTATCAATCTAGATTGTTTTGGTGTGAGTAGCAGAGTGTTGGAGATATCAGCCGTAGAGATGTCTGCCTTCTCTCAGATATATATATGGAACTAGATGGTACTCGGCTTGTGGCGCTCAAAGCAACAAAGATTAGACATGTAGCCATTATGTAGTGTTTTACATTAATATGTGGATAACATGCAGAAAATATCAAATAAAAACTCACTTTTATTTTTATTAAATCAAAATTGTATAACTCAAGTGCAAATGGATGATATACAGTATTTAATATACATATTTGTACAGTCATCTGACATGAATAGAAGTTGTTTAGATTGCAAAACTTGTGACAATACAATGTAATATTATACACGTACAGGCCAGTTGGCACTGCATACATACAATATCATTCATTCACAAGATAGTGTTCAAAGTGAGCACCGTTAACACTGGCATATCAAGGGCACCGTTCAGTTTTTGTTAGTAGGAAATCCGAAGCACGTCAGATGTTTCTGAGAGAAAACTTGTTCCTCCAAGTTTACAATGTATTTCTGACTTGAGACCACTACTAGTGATGGTGGCGGATGATACCAAAACTCTGATGCTTGTTTTAAAGTGTGCTTTTATAACTGTTAGGTCTCTGACCAGCTGAGAAAATTCATAACCTCTGACCTTCCAGAGCTATTAACACTGGTGCCTCTTTGTGACTTAACGCACAGCTCATTTGTGTTTGACTTCAAAATCTCAACACATGTAAATTTTAATTTTGACGGTATTGGGGGGAAAAAAGCATGTTTAACCAGAACATAAATGTAACAAAGTTTGATATTAAAGCAAAGGAAACGTCTTTGACCTGATGTGTAGGTAGGAAAATGCTTCCAGTTGTTCCTGTTTGGACACATTTGACCTACTTTCACTTTATTATAACAATACTCTCTGGCATGTTCAGGTAAAATAGTCGGTAAAACATCAAGAGCAACGATTGTCCTTTTGGACATCAGTGTAAGTGTGTGATTGTATGTCGGTAATAGTGTGCATACACATGGTGTTTCTGCAGGGTGGCAGATGGGTCCTGGTCCAGATGAGAGAGGGATCGATAAATGAATCACAGTGATTATCAGCATCAGTACGGGAGCAGTTTTACCTCTTCAGTTGGAGAATATACAGTAGGTTTATATAAAGAATGGGCTAAAGCAAAGCTGCAGCCTCTTCCTGCTGCTGTTCAAGACCTATGGAGAGGAGCCTGAGTACGCGTCATATCTTTGGGGTACAACACATGCGCAGTAAAATCTGGTCTGCCCTCGCCGAAATTGAACCAATCGCAACGCACGGCCGCAGCTTCAGTTACACTGCGCATGTGTCTTACCCCAACAGCCATGTCCGCCCGTGACTCAGCCTCCTTTCTATAGGCCAACACACACAGCGCAGTCAGTGAACAGCTGATCAGAGAGGCCGCGGCGAGTTGACGTTGCGCTCGTTGCTGTAAGTGCAATAAAACATTGCAAGTGTAAAGCCAAGATACGTTATTACACCTGTTCAACAAGCATAAACATGAACAAATGGTTAAACATGAAGGAAGGCAACGCTTCAATCTGCTCTGTCCGCTGTCTGTCCTCCACCGCTGCTGTTTACACAAGCAGAGTGTGTTAGCTCGGCGTCTAACAGCTAACTGTAAACACGTGTTAGTTATTTAGTTGAGTTGTGACTGAAACTAAAGCTGGCAGGAGGCTGTGTGGTCCAACTGTTCAGGTTAGTTTGTCATGTATCCTACTGTTAAACTGATCAGCTGGCTGAGACAAAGCCCCCCCCCACCAGCCCTAACATTACCTGCAGTAGTGAGTGACATCAGCAGAGGACAGGAGGAAGGACTGATACTGACTGATGGAGGAGAGAGGACAGGAGGAAGGACTGATACTGACTGATGGAGGACAGGAGGAAGGACTGATACTGATTGATGGAGGACAGAAGACAGGAGGAAGGACTGATACTGACTGATGGAGGACAGGAGGAAGGACTGATACTGACTGATGGAGGACAGGAGGAAGGACTGATACTAACTGATGGAGGACAGAGGACAGGAGGAAGGATTGATACTGACTGATGGAGGACAGGAGGAAGGACTGATACTGACTGATAGAGGACAGGAGGAAGGGCTGATACTGACTGATAGAGGACAGGAGGAAGGACTGATTCTGACTGATGGAGGACATGAGGAAGGACTGATACTGACTGATAGAGGACAGGAGGAAGGGCTGATACTGACTGATGGAGGACAGGAGGAAGGACTGATACCATAAAAAATGGAACTACAAGGCAAACAGCATTGTTTTGCATTTTGTGTCTTTTGAATAAAGGCTATTTTTTCAGTCATATATTTTCATCATTCAAGTTTTGTTGAAATTATTGTTATAATATCGCATCGTATCGAGATCGTGAACACAATATCGTGTATCGTATCGTATCGTGAGCTGAGTGAATCGTCACACCCCTACTATTCAATACCCCCACACATTCCCCACTCAACACTCTACCAGCAGTCCTACAGGTTTGAAGAGGTGAGTAAAAAGCAGATCATTGTTGTCACCTGACCGTTGCTGAACTTTCTGGAGTTAAAAAACAAAACACTTGCACTTTCCTTGAGTATTTCCATTTCTACATCTACTTGTATTCTATTAATGCAGGCTGTCTGAACCTCCGTATACTCTGGCTCTAATAAATACAGGCGGCCATCGACCTCAAAGAGCTCCTCCACACTCATCATCTATCATCTCAATATTCAGCCATGACATTGAACATCTTCTAGATGATGAACACTAAGCTACGCTTTCTGTCCTCCAACACAACAAACACTCTGGTTTCCACCATGGATGTGTTCCTCTATTCCACCATGACCATCATATACTTCTATCATAATGTTCTAAACCCTTATACACTTTCACTATTTATTTTAATTAATTGATTCCTGTTTATTTCTGATGTATGACTAGAACAACTTGACACACAGAGCTGAGCTGCATCTCAAATTAATCTTCAGGTTTCCAGCTTTCAGATGACGTACAACACTTCTATGTGACATCTACTGCTGACCTGCTATCTGCCGTGAACACACACAGTCACAGAACTCATCTGATTTCCTGTAAATGGAGAGAGGAGGAGCCGCACTTGCCAGGTGATCCAGGCTCATGATAACAGGAAGAGAAGCCTGTAAGTGAAAGTTTTTAGTCTGTCGGTTCAGTTAGTCCAGACACCATTTTGAGTTGATGAAGCAGAGGGGTGAAGACTGAAGCAGGGTGAGTGTTAATCCAACATTTTATTATTTTACTGTCAAAGTCTCTGAGTCAGTTTCCTCCCTGAGGACTGTAGAGGAGAGAAATGTTAGAATGATCTCAACAGTTTGATTCTTCTGTGAACACTAAGTTATGACTGGCTGAATAATCCTCATTAAAGCTGCTGTAACCCAAGAAAACAAGAAAACAAGAAAACAAGAAAACAAGCAGAGATTAAAAGAGAAGTGACCAGGTGGAGTTCTGGGTGGTTTATTGTTACTTCCTGTTCTCTCAGTCTTGCCTGTGATTCTTGAACAAACGTGTTTCCTTTAAATGATCTGATCTCACAGTCAGTGTTCCTGTTTTACCTCTCAGACTGACTTCAGATCAGAAGATGAGTGATTGTGTGGAGAAAGAGGAGGACAGAGCAGAGTCTCCAGTACCCAGCTGTCTGTCTATGAAGAGTGACCGGTCCATGGGTTCTCCTCCAGAGTTCAGTGATGAACCTGGACCCTCAGAGTCAAAGTAAGAGACTGTTTTTACTGTGCTGACCTGGTGGATGATGATGCATTGAGGATGAAGACTAAATGTTCTGCTAAAAGATTTATATTCCTCAAAATACAGCTTCATGTTGTACTAATTGAGCAAGGACAAGTGTCATTTCTGGCTACCATCTATGTTTGGATTATGAAAAAGAATTGCAACTCAGGAAAATGGCTTACATTATTTTTATTATGCAACAGATAGAATATTTTTTCTTCCAGATGTTCAGAAGAATCTTAGTCATATAAGTCTGAAAAACAACTATAAAAGCACATTAGTATTGAACTAAACTGATTTATTTACATGATTTAAACATAAAAATTAGATAAAATTTGCGGCAGGATTAGTGTTAATCTAACATTTTATTATTTCACTGTCAAACTCTCTGAGTCAGTTTCCTCTCTGTGGACTGTAGAGGAGAGAAATACGCTGCTGCCACCTTGTGGTTTCCCGGCGTGCCCTCGCAATATGTGTGTCCATGAGCAAGTTGCAGTTTCTTTCCCCATCTTGTTATATAGCCTCCAGAATGATGTCAATGTTTTAAAAGTACTGTCCGTTGTTCCCCTTTAATACAAACTCATCATTTTCTGCAGCTATTTCACTGTAAATGTCCTCCATTAAAGAGACATGATTATGTCCTTTACTGATTCACAGTCACTTTGGGCAGTTTAGTTTGAGTTAGTTAGGTTTAAACTGAGGTTAGAAGTGATCTAAATATTGAGATAGAGCAGCAGTCTAAGACACACATCATGTAACACGGGTGCTCTGGTGTTCCTTGTTAGAATAGAATAATATCAGTGTTTTAATAATGGCCGTTGTTCCCCTTTAATAAACAAACTGGAGGCAGATCACTAAATGTTTAATAAGACAGTCAGATAGGAAAAGCAGCTAATTCTTGTTTATTAAAGCAGGAGATTTAAAATAAAGGAACATTTTCATTACAAACTGAATGCTGAATTCAGTAACAACACTTTAACTCTTCTCTGTGACCATCTGAGCTTCAGTATCGGCCAAGTCTTGATATTCTTCAACAACAATCAACAAATGATTTTAGTAATAAAGTAATGTCTCCACAGAGAGAAGAAGAGGAGTCATGCTTCTGTGGAGGAGCCGATGTCCAGATCCAGAACAAGACCTGGACCTCAGACAGCCAGTCAGACCAGCACTGTACAAAGTAAGCCTGTAGATCGGTCTGCTGATGTCTTCATGTCTGAAAACAGGACTTGTTGTTTTAATAAACTGACTATTGTTGTGACAACCATTTAAGATCTGCTCCACCATACATAGCTCTGCATCACTTGTACTTTGTTCTCCTTTGAGAGAAAATCTGAACTGAAAGGACTAAATTTATATTTTTATGTTTTGTTTTTTATGATAGAAGTCCGTCTTTGCATTAACCAATCAGAATGCTGTTTGTTTTCCATCTGCATAGATGAAGATGAAGAACTATTAAACTCTGTGTAAAGCAACAACATCACTGTTCTATCACAGACAGACAGTCACACTGACGAAAGGGGAGATTTTCCTTGCCACTGTCGCATAACAATACATGCTCATGCTTTTGTTGGGTCTCTAAATTATAGAGTACGGCCTAGACCTGCTCTATATGAAAAGCATCTTAAGATAACTTCTGTTATGATTTGACGCTATATAAAAATGAATTGAACTGAACTGAACAGGAGCCACAGACTTTGAACAACATTAGCGTTCCTGCTACAGTCTCCTTCTCTAACTTACAAACATCTTGTCCTGCAGAGCAACTTGTTGAAAAACTATTAAAAATAAATATAAAAAATACTTTGATGTTAGTTTTGACTTCAAGAAGGGATGATGACTTTATAACCTTTACTTCTTTATATGATGTTATATTAGTTATTTTCATATTGGCATTGGAAATAATAAGTTTCTGTGTTTTGTCTTAAACTTTGTCTCTCTCTTTCAGCAGATAGAGGTCTGCAGGAGGTTGTAGATGAACATAAGATCAGTCTGAATAGAGGTCTGCAGGAGGTTGTAGATGAACATAAGATCAGTCTGAGGAGGAGATGTGAACGTGTGACTGAAGGAACTGATGAAACAGGAAGTGAAACCCTCCTCAACAGGATCTACACTGAGCTCTACATCACAGAGGGACAGAGTGAAGAGGTTAATACCCAACATGAGGTGAGGCAGCTTGAGACCGCTTCCAAGAAGAAGACCCTCCATGATGCTCCAATCAAGTGCCAGGACATCTTTAAAGCCTTACCTGACCAACAGGGACACATCAGAGTCGTTCTGACGAACGGCGTCGCTGGCGTTGGAAAAACCTTCTCAGTGCAGAAGTTCACTCTGGACTGGGCAGAGGGCTTGGAGAACCAAGATGTCAGTCTGGTGGTTCTGCTTTCGTTCAGGGAGCTGAACTTGATCAGAGATGAGCAGTACAGTCTTCTCATGCTGCTCCATGTTTTCCATCCAACATTACAGAAGGTCACAGCAGAGAAGCTCGCTGTTTGATGGCCTGGATGAAAGCAGACTTTCACTGGATTTCAAGAACAACGAGGTTGTGTCTGATGTCACCCAGAAGTCATCAGTCAACGTGCTCTTAACAAACCTCATCCAGGGGAATCTGCTTCCCTCAGCTCTCGTCTGGATAACTTCCCGACCTGCAGCAGCCAATCAGATCCCTCCTGCATGTGTTGACAGGGTAACAGAAGTACGAGGCTTCACTGACGCCCAGAAGGAGGAGTACTTCAGGAGGAGAGTCAGTGATGAAGACCTGTCCAGCAGAATCATCTCACACATCAAGACATCCAGGAGCCTCCACATCATGTGTCTAATCCCAGTCTTCTGCTGGATCACTGCTACAGTTCTGGACCACATGTTGACTACAGACCAGAGAGGAGAGCTGCCTAAGACCCTGACTGACCTGTACTCACACTTCCTGTTGGTTCAGACAAAGAGGAAGAAGCAGAAGTATGGTGAGGGACATGAGACGAGTCCACAGGAGCTGACGAAGGCTGACAGGGAAGTTCTTCTGAAGCTGGGGAGGCTGGCGTTTGAACAGCTGGAGAAAGAAAACATCATGTTCTACCAAGAAGACCTGGAGCGGTGTGGTCTTGATGTCACAGAGGCCTCGGTGTACTCAGGAGTTTGTACAGAGATCTTCAAAAGAGAGAGTGTGATCTTCCAGAAAACAATCTACTGCTTTGTTCACCTGAGCATTCAGGAATTTCTGGCTGCAGTCTACATGGTCCACTGTTACACAAACAGGAACACAGAAGTACTGAAGGCCTTCCTGGGAAAAGGATATGTTCGTTCAACCCTGGATGTCTTCCTGAAGAGAGCCATGATGAAATCCCTTGAAAGTAAAAATGGCCACCTGGACCTGTTTGTTCGCTTCCTTCATGGCCTCTCTCTGGAGTCCAACCGGAGACTCTTAGGAGGTCTGCTGGGTCGGACAGACAAAAGTCCAGAAATCATCCAGAGAGCCATCAACAACCTGAAGAAGATGAACAGAGATGATATCTCTCCTGACAGAAGCATCAACATCTTCCACTGTCTGACGGAGATGAACGACCACTCGGTACATCAGGAGATCCAAGAGTTCCTGAAGTCAGAGAACAGATCAGAGAAGAACCTCTCAGAGATCCACTGCTCAGCTCTGGCCTACATGCTGCAGATGTCAGAGGAGGTTCTGGATGAGTTGGACCTGAAGAAGTACAACACATCAGAACAGGGACGACTGAGACTGATTCCAGCTGTGAGGAACTGCAGAAAAGCTCTGTAAGTCCAGATGTGATTAACTTTATAGATCAGTGTAGATTAGTAGTTTAGTTCTTCAAATATACACACTATAAAATTATTCCTATGTGTTCCACGTGTTTATTACATAAATAAGTCAGTTGTATTTTGTCCCAGATGTTCTTGAGCTGTTTCAAATGTTGAGTTAAAAAATGTTTCAGTAGGTTTTGTTTCTAGCTGTCAAGTTAATGAACACTTGTTCTATTTATTTCTAATAATTGTTACATTTTACAGTTTTTTCTTATTTATCTTTGGGGTGATGGAGACGACATGTGAACCTGGTAAAACAAATGAAAAAAACAAAAGATCAGCTGGCTGGTGGAGCGCTGGGTCTAACCGGTGTAACGGCAGCAACAGAACGTTTGCTGATCCGGCGGGGAGTCGGGGCGGTCCTGGGATCAGAGCCCTGGTGCTGGGGTTTGCTTTCAATAGGCCTTGCACCACATTACACCTTACCTTGTGTGTTATTGGGCTCATCTCTTTCGTTGGCTTCAAATCCAAACTGTTGCCATGTTGCCGCAGTTTTATTTCCTTTGAGACCAGCTCTGCCATGTCTCATCTCGTCTCGTCTCGTCTCGTCTCATCTCGTCTCGTCACTCCAAAAAATACTTGAACTTTCTAGTAAACAAATCTCTTCTTGTTTATAAACCAACATAACATCATAATATTAAATTAATCACGTTGTCATATTGTTTATTAGTAATGCAATACAGGCTGGATTTAGCACTGTGACTCTGTTGGCACAGGTTGTTGATGTAGGATACTTTTTAATTTGCCAGAACGTGTCATAATGACAATTGTTGTTTCCGCCAGTTAGCATAAAATCAAACCGGTTTAAGTTCGTACACCGGACCGGAAAACCGAAAACCGACCCAACTCTAGCATTAGCCACCGTAAACTACTGGTCATACAAGACAAAGATCATCGTTGTAAAACCCCTGAGTGTGTTGAATCGAGCAATGGTGCATTTTATTGCTAATGAAGTCAAGTTGTGTTCCATCATCTTGTTTTTAAGTCTTTCCTTTTATTCTGTTACTCACAGAAGGAAACTCTGGTGTTTCTCTCTCTTGTTGCTGTAGAGAAGAGTAGTAACAGGAAATATACAGCTTCCACCAATAACAGCGGTCTGATGAATATATAACAGCAGAATGGTAGAATTCAGACTTTTTAAGAGATCTTATACACACCAAAGATCAATGTTCTGTTTTTAATGCTGATACACTGATAACATCTTTCTGATGATATTATGTTGAAAATAATGCAACCTTATTGGTTCATTAATTGTGTTTGTGAGCTGAATACGTTTGATGCTCAGAGTGTTAATGACAAAAAGCCATGCAGTCATCAAATATATAATTATATGAATGTTTAATTATTTACAGGTTTAATATTATTACGCAATTTGTTCAATTTCTCTACCGTTTGGCAGCAGTCACTAAATTTTCCCATTTATGGACGTGCACCTGAAAGCAACAGGTAGCTAGAGGTCAACTTTATCAACTGTGTTATTATTACTTATTCATTGAGTTTTAAAAATGCTTTTCTAATCAAGAGGGCCTCATGCTAACTTTGTGGAGACAGACCTGGGATCAGATCACACTGACAGACTGGACATTAGGGAAGCCTCAATGTAACTACATGTTTTCTCTAAGAAAGAAAGAAACAAAGATTAAAAGTCTGCAGGTTTGAGAGAGAGTGATGAGAATTATTGTTTCATGTCAACCAGTGAGATAAGATTAGCTGAACCACTGATGTGAGGAGCAAATGTTAATCAAATAAGTATATATCAAACTGTTTAGTCATCAAATACATGAAGTAAATATAAACTGTCCTCTTTCATTATAAGATATTTTGTCATTTTTGTGTCATGACAGACTTTCTGGCTGTGGACTCTCAGATGCTCACTGTGAAGTTGTGGCCTCAGCTCTGAAGTCCAACCCCTCCCATCTGAGAGAGCTGGACCTGAGTGACAACAACCTGCGGTATTCAGGAGTGAAGCTGTCTGCTGGACTTGAGAGTCCTAACTGTAGACTGGAGACTCTGAGGTCAGTTCACTGACTGTAGCTTATGTAGTTTGTACACACATTCTCTACGCACACAGGAGAGACTTCAGTTGGTTGCAATCTCCTCACCTCACCGTTATATACCGCCAGATCCTACACACTGGACCTTTAAACACAGACCTTATTTCAGGCATCTAACTAAAAACCCATTGACTTCCAGACAAGGGAACAGGAAGAAATAAATTGCTGACTCATTTCTGGGTTTTAGGACTCATTCCTGTAGCGCTCTATTTGAACATGTCTAAAGGTGCAGCACTCTTCAACAAACACGTATTGCACCAACTTAAAGGCACATAAGTGATGATTATGAACGACACCATCTAATTAGAGTTTTCTATGGTTCTAAGTTATTCCCACGTTCTTTTTGACAGCAGATCTAACTGTGTTCTGTTTTCATGTCAGCATTGGCTTATTATTTGAAGCAAAAACAAATAAATATTCTGCATCAGAAACATCTTTGCAGGTTCAAATTTTTTTCAAGTCCATCTCAATACAATACTCACATGTTCATATGTACATTCAAAGAGTTATTGATGTTGAGTGTTACGAGATGAGGACTAAATCCACAGTCTTGTTCTGTGTAAAATGACCTGTAAAGTTGATCTTAAACTAATCGGAGGCTTCAGCAGTCTGAGTTATATCTATAAGGGCTGGGTGACTAGGAGAAAATCAAATATCACAATATATTTGACCAAATACTTCGATATCAATATCGATGTTGCAACGATATTGTAGGGTCGACTATTGGTGGTTCCACAAAATATTTACACAATGAGGTTATTGAGCAGAAACGAGAAAGTATTAAACGTAGGAGGGTCGGCTTGTATACCACCTGCACCCTCACATGTTAAATCCAGCGTGGTAAACACTACACATCCAGTAAAGGATGGAAACACTTTGGGTTTCACACAGTGCAAGAAAAGCAGAGCTAGACATCACGGCTAAAGCTGCATGCTAACTCTGTCACGGACAGGAAACGTTATCGTATAGCGGTAACGTGGTGGTCAAGCCGGCCGTCGCTCTCATCTCCGTGGTCAAATGAGCCGACGCTACGACTGTAGAGCACCCATATACTGACATTTATGTTAAATGCATTGAAACGGCCCCGATGGAGCTGACCATGGATGGATAAAGAGAACGGAGCTGACGGGAGAGCTAGAGGAGGACTTGGAGAAGTTAGAGGAAGTAGACACGTGGGTCTACGTCCGGTTTTCAAAATAAGGTGTTAACAAAGGGAACTTTATATACAAAATACATCTATGGAAATAAGATTAATTGGATTATATTCACCAGAAGCATCAAACATTACATGTCCCTTATTATGTCCTGTATGTATATAATTCTTGCCAATGACTGATATATTTGATTTCAGGACATCTCTGACTACATACATGCTGAAAATCAAACATTTTTACTGGATTCATTTAGAGATTTTCCAAAATAAAAGTCCCTAGAAGTGTATGATTCAACTTTTTCCCTCCATGGTCTAGTGTTAAAAAAGTAAAAAAAAATCACAATAAATCGCAAAATCGTATCACAATACTTAAAAATCACAATACATATCAAATCAGGAGATAGTTGACTCGTCCCAGCTCTAGTAAACACCCACTTGATTTGTCTGAGTCAGACTGCTGAATCTTCATATTAGTTTCAGTTGAACTTATGAAGTCATTTCTTACAGTGTAGTTGTGTTAAGAAGGGACCACTTCACAGGAGGAATGATTACTGCCACCAATAACTCTTTTAATGTACATATGACATGTGGCTGTTGTTTATGGACACACTTGAACAAATGTGGACCTTTCCTCTAAATGACATAAACCTACTAAGCTACCAGATACAGTGAGAAGAAGGCCATGTAATAAATGAAGTAATGAAGGCCAACAAGTCTGATTTAATATTGATCCTCTAATTCCAGACTTGACTGAGATCAGCAGCATGTTATTGATGTGTGTTGACATGAACAGGTGTATGAATGTTGTGGTGACATCTGGATGATGTCTGTAGAAGGCTGACATTATGATGATCCACAATAACACAATGACAAAGTCACTCTACTCATTTTAGGGAAAAGATCATTGATTAGGACATAGTGATGTTGAGCTACACATTTAAAACCTGAACACATCTGATTGGATTATAAAGTGATTTTTATCTTCATCATTTATTCTTTATTCAGATTGAGTTGGTGCAGTTTGTCAGAGATCAGCTGTGCTTCTCTGGCCTCAGCTCTGAAGTCCAACCCCTCCCATCTGAGAGAGCTGGATCTGGGAGACAACAAGCTGAAGGATTCAGGAGTGAAGCTGCTGTCTGATCTTGTGGAGAGTCCAAACTGTAAACTGGAGACTCTGAGGTCAGTTCACTGACTCTCTGTTACTATTATAGATCTGATATGTTTAATTAACAATTAAACCTGATTTATGTACAAACATAACTTACATCCATAAAGTTGTTAATGTCCTTTTCTTCATATTTTCATGTTTCTTGAACTAAATTCAGTCTGCAGTCACAAAAGACTTGTTTCTTAAAGAAAGTGTAGAAAATGTCCACTTTTAGTTATTAAAGTAAATGAATGTTTATCATTGTTGGTAAATGGTCACATCTGGATACAGAAGATCCTCTGAACTAATATTTGTTTTATATTGATCAAGTTTACTTCATGAAGTAGAAATATTTCTCTGGTTTCTGATTGTTTAAATGTATTCCACATATAATGTCTGATCACTGATATTGATCCTTCAGCACACACACATAGATGAAGACAGAGATCAGCAGCATGTTATTGATGTGTGTTGACATGAACAGGTGTATGAATGTTGTGGTGACATCTGGATGATGTCTGTAGAAGGCTGACATTATGATGATCCACAATAACACAATGACAAAGTCACTCTACTCATTTTAGGGAAAAGATCATTGATTAGGACATAGTGATGTTGAGCTACACATTTAAAACCTGAACACATCTGATTTGATTAAAAAGTGATTTTTATCTTCATCATTTATTCTTTATTCAGATTGTGGCACTGCAGGTTGTCAGAGATCAGCTGTGCTTCTCTGGCCTCAGCTCTGACGTCCAACCCCTCCCATCTGAGAGAGCTGGATCTGGGTAACAACAACCTGAAGGATTCAGGAGTGAAGCTACTGTCTGATCTTGTGGAGAGTCCACACTGTAAACTGGAGACTCTGAGGTCAGTTCACTGACTCTGTTACTATTATAGATCTGATATGTTTAATTAACAATTAAACCTGATTTATGTACAAACATAACTTACATCCATAAAGTTGTTAATGTCCTTTTCTTCATATTTTCATGTTTCTTGAACTAAATTTAGTCTGCAGTCACAAAAGACTTGTTTCTTAAAGAAACTGTAGAAAATGTCCACTGTTAGTTGTTAAAGTGAATTAATGTTTATCATTGTTGGTAAATGGTCACATCTGGATACAGAAGATCCTCTGAACTAATATTTGTTTTACATTGATCAAGTTTACTTCATGAAGTAGAAATATTTCTCTGGTTTCTGATTGTTTCAACATATTCCACAAATGATGTCTGATCATTGATATTGATCCTTCAGCACACACACATAGATGAACACAGAGATCAGCAGCATGTTACTGATGTGTGTTGACATGAATAGGTGTATGAATGTTGTGGTGACATTTGGATGATGTCTGTAGAAGGCTGACATTATGATGATCCACAATAACACAATGACAAAGTCACTCTACTCATTTTAGGGAAAAGATCATTGATTAGGACATAGTGATGTTGAGCTACACATTTAAAACCTGAACACATCTGATTGGATTATAAAGTGATTTTTATCTTCATCATTTATTCTTTATTCAGATTGAAGTGCTGCAGTTTGTCAGAGATCAGCTGTGCTTCTCTGGCCTCAGCTCTGAAGTCCAACCCCTCCCATCTGAGAGAGCTGGATCTGAGCCTCAACAAGCTGCTGCAGGATTCAGGAGTGAAGCTGCTGTCTGGTCTTGTGGAGAGTCCACACTGTAGACTGGAGACTCTGAGGTCAGACATGATTTTTTACTTCTGTTCTGAGATTAATATGATGTGAAAGTCGTGGTGACACTAAACTGCAGACATAAGGCTGATATTATACTGATCCACACTGAGTATCTTAATGCTAAAGTCCATTTTCTTCTTCAGTGGTTTAGTCCATTGACTGTGGCATAGCAATGTAGAGCTACACATTTAAAACCTTCATATATCACAACTCTTGACTTTCAACATGTTTCTTTTTTCAAAGAAATGATAATAAAAAATACATAAGTATGAAGAATAAATAAATAATCTCTATTTCAGCTATCAGACATTAACAAATATATTCAGTATTTGTTTTTTCTAAGAAAAGAAAATATGAATCTATATGATGCTTATAGTGACTGAATAGTTTAAACTGAAGATGCTTTGATTTTATGACTCCACTATTCCTAAAATATATATATTGTAGATGTCTTATCTTATATATCTTTTGTTCACATTTCAACAAAATCCATCCTGACATATTTGACATCGTTAGAAACTTTGAGATCTTGAGTTGAATCTTGAATCAGTTTCTGTGGTTTTTATTTGTGTTTGGCTGCTCAACATGAGTTTGTATCGATGGATCCACTGGTGGAGCTGTCAGAGTTTAAGAGGTGAAGTCACTACGTCTTTATTGAAGTAGCAGCACGTTGTCATTAATATTAATGAGAGCTCTGTTTCACTTTTTGTATTTTACAGTTTTTAACCTGCATCCTGTTGGCTTCAGGTGTTTGGAGTTTACATCTTCTAAACTTCTACGTTCTAAACCTTCTTCAGCTCTGAACACATTATTAAACATTGAATGATTTCAAGCTGGAACGTTGTCTTCTAAACTTACATCATTTATTCTTTATTCAGATTGAGGGACTGCAGTTTGTCAGAGATCAGCTGTGCTTCTCTGGCCTCAGCTCTGAAGTCCAACCCCTCCCATCTGAGAGAGCTGGATCTGAGTGGAAACGACCTGAAGGATTTAGGAGTGATGCAGCTGTTTGGTTTTCTGGAGAGTCCACACTGTAGACTGGAGACTCTGAGGTCAGTTCACTGACTCTCTGTTACTATTATAGATCTTATATGTTTAATTAACAATTAAACCTCATTTATGTACAAACATAACTTACATCCATAAAGTTGTTAATGTCCTTTTCTTCATATTTTCATGTTTCTTGAACTAAATTCAGTCTGCAGTCACAAAAGACTTGTTTCTTAAAGAAAGTGTAGAAAATGTCCACTGTTAGTTGTTAAAGTAAATTAATGTTTATCATTGTTGGTAAATGGTCACATCTGGATACAGAAGATCCCCTGAACTAATATTTGTTTTAAATTGATCAAGTTTACTTCATGAAGTAGAAATATTTCTCTGGTTTCTGATTGTTTCAATGTATTCCACAAATAATGTCTGATCATTGATATTGATCCTTCAGCACACACACATAGATGAACACAGAGATCAGCAGCATGTTATTGATGTGTGTTGACATGAACAGGTGTATGAATGTTGTGGTGACATCTGGATGATGTCTTTAGAAGGCTGACATTATGATGATCCACAATAACACAAGACAAAGTCACTCTACTCATTTTAGGGAAAAGATCATTGATTAAGACATAGTGATGTTGAGCTACACATTTAAAACCTGAACACATCTGATTGGATTATAAAGTGATTTTTATCTTCATCATTTATTCTTTATTCAGATTGAGTTGGTGCAGGTTGTCAGAGATCAGCTGTGCTTCTCTGGCCTCAGCTCTGAAGTCCAACCCCTCCCATCTAAGAGAGCTAGATCTGAGTCGCAACAACCTGGAGGAATCAGACGTGAAGAAGCTGTTTGATCTTGTGGAGAGTCCACACTGTAAACTGGAGACTCTGAGGTCAGTAGAGGGTCGGAGTCGGTCCATGCTGGTTTCAGCAGTATTGTTGTGATCTGTTTCCTCAGGTAAGCTGTGAGAGGAGAACAGTGACACAGAGAGAGAGAGAGAGAGAACAGTCAGCCAATCAGATCAGCCAGAAGCTTGTTGTGATCATGTGTTAGAGTTGATATGAAGAAGATGTTGTTGTTGTGTTCATGTCTCCAGGAAATAAAGCTGGATTACAGCTGACAGCATCACATCATGTATAGAGACAGTGGTCCTCATCCATCAAACTGTTGTACCATCAAATCTGATCAGAAAGTCTTTGTTCTCTCATTGATCAGTTCATCTCTGTCACAGCTCTGAGATCAGTCTGAAGCCTCAAATCACTGGCTCTTATTTCAGAGAACCATGGTTACATTTAGTAACCATGATGTGGTCCATGAACTGTGTGCTGCATCAGTGACTGACAGCTGATGAAGAGAGTCTCTGTAAACACTGATTCATGACTTCTGTTCTCTTCTTCTCTCATCAGCTTGTGATCTCTGTCAGAGTGAGTGATCAGAAAAGTGGATGTGTTGAGAGGATCAGCCGTGTCCTGATGATCCACAGAGGTTCACCACCTGGACCTGGATCTTATTTAGGGCCCGAGCACGAAAATGCCAGGACCCCAAAGATTTCCTGGCATGAAGTGCGAGATAACCTATTGTTTTTCTAAGGCTTATTATAGGGCTGGGCGATATGGCCTAAAAATAATATTGCGATATTTTTAGGCAATATCGCAATACACAATATATATTGCGATATTTTCAAATATCCTCTAAGCACTTCACAAATGCTTGATTTAACCCTTTGATGCATACAATCACACCAATATGATGATTCTTGTAGGCCCTGCAGCACACTGTATGTCTGCATTAAAACCTTCTTGTTTATATTCATTAGTGGTTTCTGTTGGAACTATTTTAATCTTGCATGCAAAAAGGGGGAAATCACAAGTTAAATTTAACAAAACTGTATCCAACAGTATTCACTTTAACCAAATAGTTATCTGGCAATACATGCTTTATATATTTTGATAAATACATAACACACACACACACACACACACACACACACACACACACAGTTTTTAATGGCGTGTAATAAGTGTAAAGTATCTTATTGTTATGTTTACCAGTAAGCTGTTATAACATTGCTGATCATAAAAATTATTATTTTCCCACTAGTGTAGAAAGACTCACCAATCTCGAGGTGCAGCCTGTGGCCAGAGCAGTCTGGTCCACTTATTCAGGCTCACAGCTTTGGTTCTGTTAGCTGGATGTTCATATGGATCAAGTGTCTTAATGAGTCTTTTGAATCTGGGCTTTTCAACCACGCTACCGTTGTGATGTAGGTTAGAGCGGCCGTGATTTCTTTGCATTTTGCACTTTTTTGTCATATGGGATTGCCTTGGAAAGCGAGGAATTTTGATAACTTTTTGATAACTTTCCATCCTCAAGGTCTTAAGATGGTCCTGACCAAATTTCAAGTCGATCTGATTAAATCTGTAGGAGGAGTTTAATCGCACATTAAATTAAAATTTTCTAGGGGGCGCTAGCGAGCCATTTTGCAACAGCCGAGCCCGAGACCCTTAAAATATTAAATTTTTCACCAAGTCTGATAAGTGTGCCAAGTTTAACAACTTTTTGAACATGTTAAGGTCGTCAAAAAGGCGATTCATTTGGGAGAAAAAGATGAAGAAACAGTTTCAATAGGGCCTTCGCTGGCCCGACGTTGTCGGTGCTCGGGCCCTAATAAAAACAACAAGAACAAAACACAAAGACCAAATAATGAGAAAACTAAAACCAGTAACCAGTGGTACTGTATCAATACATTATAATGCCTACTTCAGCTTTAATACATCCATGATTAAAACCAATACCAGCCATTTCTCATATTATCAATGTAGGAGCCAAACATTAGAAAAGGATAAGTTAAATTCATTATTATAAGATGTACATAATGTAGATAGAGTAGTGGTTGGTATTTGTGCCCCATGTGGTCAACCATGGCATTCAATTGTTAATAAGTTGGCACCAGTTGATGACGTCATGGTGATTAGTATCAGCTGTGCACAGCGCAGGCTGCTTCAGGACACCAAGAACCGAAACGGCATTTGTTGTTTATCTTTTGATCATTTTATAATCATGTAATCTTTTGATCATTTACAACTGTATCTCATTTAATTATGTTCATTCATCATTTAAGTCTTGAGTTACTTTAAAGGTGATATATTATATCTTACTGTGTGACTTCTATGATGTGAGAGTGAAGGTAAAGAGGAGTCTTGCCTCCGAGCAAAGGTTAAAGAACAAAAAGGTTCTTAGAAGAGATTTGATATGAATGACGAAAGTTTTACCTTAAGTTTTATCTTTGTGTTTTACGAGATGTGATTTTATATCCAAATACCAAGCATTTAATCAAACTTTGTGTGTATTCATTGAGTATAAAATAACTGCGTAGGTAGCCAGCACGTGTTTTGAACAGTTGGAACGGCTCCGGGGGCTCGTGATCCAGCTGCACCGAGAGGCTTTGTCAAAATTTGTAAAATTAAATTGGCGTTTCACACTTATCTATCACTTACTTAGACATCTTATCGGTGAAAAGTCAGTTGTTTTTGGAAGGTGAGAAATTGCGTACTCTGACTGAGAACGTCTTTTCTCTCATTCAACAGCAATTGAGTGTGAACCGATAAGGGAAACGTGGAAAAGCAGAGGACTTTTTTCCTTATTAAGCACACGTTTGCTTTGACAAAAGAAAGACCTAAAACAATCGAAATCTAGGAGGTATCAGTACTCTCCCTTTTTCCCTTTTTAATTTGAGTTTTTATTTCTTGTATTTGTAATAACGACTGCTGTGCTGAAGTTTTAAATAAAATAATTACTTGACCGCCATTAGTTGTTGAATTTTTTCTTCTGAAGAGACTTTTACATCCAAGGAAGACTTTTTGGCTGGACCGCAGAGGGCCGGCCCTACAAACGCAAAAGTCTGTCACTGACTGACTGACTGACTGTCTGACTGACTGACTGACTGACTGACTGTCTGACTGACTGACTGACTGACTGACTGACTGACTGTCTGACTGACTGACTGACTGACTGACTGAGTGATGAAGTTACAGGATTGGTCGGCCGTCTGTTGGAGTTTCCTCATTGGTCTTTGCTCTTAAAAAATGAAAAGCGGAGAACAGTTCTGTGTTTACGTCTTCTGTTGAGCGTGTCAGCGGTTCAATGTATCATTATATAATGCTGTTGTTGTGCATGTGCATGTGCCATTGTTTATGTTCATTTAAGTCATGTTATGTTGTGCTCCGTATTGTTACCGTGCATTCACACCAAGCGCGAAGCAAATTTTTGCCTCGCTGTCCTCCAGAAATAACCGCTGTTGCCGCTTTGTACATGTTGGTGAAGTCCCAGATATGTCGGAAAACCAAACGCTGTTGTGTCTGGGTTCATAACGTCATCCGGCGGCGAGCTGTATTTACATACTGTATCTGTATCTAGCAGGCCACACGTTGCTACTGCCGTATGAACCCAAAATAAACAGACTGTGCTGTGATTCAATTGCAATGAACGGATCAAAATTATGCCGAAATAACGACATTATGATGTCGATTTGTAAAAAGTCTGAATTCATGCTTTGTCTGGTCTCTCCGCAACACAACAAGCAAACAACTTTTAAAATGCTTGTTTTCTGAACGGAGTTCTGATCGATCAGTGCCAGGCTATGCTAACATTGGAGCTGCTCCATCATCACTCCCCAAAACTCATCTAGGCATAAATACAGCAGCGACGTCGGCGCCAGAGTGTTAGGGGCGGACGGGCAATCAGCTTTGACAGGGGGGCATTTTTTTCACCTCATATAGCCTTTATTAAGTGTAGTAGTAACTGAAGTAACTGAATACGTTAAATCTGCACTTCTGTTACATCATGTAAACAAACCAGGAACATATCAGCTGTGAGCTCCAGATCAGACTGGAGCTGAAGACGTAACCACCTCAAAGATGGGTTAGTGGTTTTCTCTCTCTCTCTCTCTCTCTCTGTTTGAACTCCAGGTCAACCACACATTCTCTGACTACGGCCGTGGGATGCTTTTCATCACCTTTGAACATGGAGGACAAGACACCAGGTTCTGGAAGGGTCGGTATGGAGTCCGAGTCACCGGGAGCTCTGTTACTCTCTAGGTCTGAGCGAGAGGACAGAGGAGAAGGGAACCAAGTAGTTAGGAACCCCTAAAGGTAAAGGAGGGAGCAGAGAACTAGAGTAATATCAGGGCTCCAGGGTGGAGTGTAGCTCTCCTTGTGCACCTCGCTTACACCTCTGTAATATCATAATGCTGTTCATGCTGTGGAAACAGCTTACTTACAAATCTGGCTCAGCAGCTTTTATAACTTTGAAATATTAAAATTACTGCTTGCAACACAGTCATTAATATCTTTATCTTTTCATGGGATCTCCATTAGTTGAGGCTGAAGACCAGCTATTCTTCCTGGAGTCCACTTAAATCACTTTGAACTGTTAGGCTACATTTCAGTACATAATCACATTGCAATCTTTACCACCAACGACCACAACAACAAAACAACAGCAAGAAAACACAACAATATTCAAGACACAACCCTACACACAACACAGGACCTAGGTTCAACTTAATACTATTCTAGTACAACTTGAACTATACTAGGTCAAGTTAATACTATTCACAGAGTATAGAGGTAAATATGATTCATTATTAGCATATTATATGTCAAAATACAAAAATAGAGCAAGCAACATATATATTAACAGGACTTTATATTTGTCCAACATTAAACCTTTTATGATTTGATGTTAGCTAAATATCAGCAGACACACAGAGCTGTTCAGGGAGATGTTTTTTCAATAATATTTTAAATAGATTTTTGCTCTTTTCTTGAATGATACACCCAGGCAGAGTGTTCCATGTCACCATGGCTTTGTACACTACAGTACTTTTCAACATGTTAGTTTTCACTTTAGGAAGTGTGAATCTGCCTTCAGTGGCATGCCTGGTGCTGTAATCATGTTCATCAGAACTGAAGCATAATTGTTTATATAATACCCTTGGCAATCTAGTTACTGATATGTTTCTAATGAAATTAAGCAACGAGGCAGTAAATCTGTCTTTTACTTTTAACCATGATAGACTGTTGTGCATTTCATTGACATTAGTTCTGTATGAACAACAAAGTAAACAACGCACTGCCTTATTCTGAGCAATTTGCAACTTCTTAATGTGTGACACGGCAGCACTAGACCAAACCTCTGACCAATAGTACAGATGAGATGAAACAAGTGTTTTAATGACATATCAACCTTACATTTGAAGGTAAAACATTCGAACATCTCCTTATAACAGAAAGACCCATTTTACTGACCACCTTATCAATGTGCTTAGACCACGATAACTCACTGTCTAGTATTATACCCAGAAGATTGGTCTCTTGAACTTGTTCCACAGCCATATCCTTTACATACAGCTTCAATTTCAGCTTATTCATTAACAGATGTTTTGACTCAAATACAATGCCTGTGGTTTTAGAAAAAGTTTGATATGATCTGTTAACTCCTACCTCTGCACTGTGACAGCAGGGTAGCTGTTAAACTAAATGACGTGTTTGGTGGCTGGTGGCTGGTTTAACATTCAAACTGGAATTAAAATGTTCTTCCTGTTCCCAGTCTGATAGTCTGTAGATATGTAACCTATAAACAAGATATATTTTAATAAAATACAGTTGTACCGACAGGATACAGTAGAGCACAGAGGCCGTTTCCATGCTGACAAGCGCCCGTGTCTGCCTGTTTATTCACCTGAGGGGCGTGGTGATCCCGCAGATCCCAGATGAGTGGACGGTCCTTAATGTGGCCCAGGATGCATTCACTACACACTGCTAAAAGAATGTGGTCATATGAGGCCCAGACCACCTCTGAATGTGGTCTGAAAGATCCGATCTCAATGCGTCCTCAATGCGTCTTGAGCGTGTTCACACCTGTACTTAGAGCAGTCCACTTGTGATCGGATCACTGAGGACGCATGTTAATACCAGGTCTGAACAGGGCCTTAGACACTTGATAATGCCGAATCAACTGATGCCGTCGTTGTTCTCGTCCACCAGACTGTTCAGATCACAGTGGTTTTCTCTCTCTCTCTCTCTCTGTCTCTTTATGAACTCCAGACTAGATTAAGACTCCAGATTAAATAAACTACACTCAAAACGTAGGTAGGTCTTACAGTTTTTGATTTATCTGCTTCAAAGCACCAAGAGATCCCTTCCTCTCTCTCATCCGCTGCAATGTTAATTCATCTCTAAAAGTCTTGAACAAAATCTCAACTGTGGAGACTTTTTAAACTGCCAGTTCTCAGTCATTTTTAACTTTATCCACACAAATGACACGTCGACATCTTCATTAAAGTCTTGAGGTGCTCAAACTGAGATTTCAGCTATACAACTGGTAGTTTTTAACCAAAGGGGTCTTTTTCAGGTAGTACCTTCTCTGTGTTTTCACCAGTCATTCCCAACGTATGACTCAGCACTTTCAGACACAAACAGGTGTCTCTGATTGGCTGATTAGAGCTCCGTCAGTCTCTGCCTGTCTCTGATTGGTGCATTGCTCTTAAATTATTTTTAACTGTACAAATTTATATTTTATTTAAGCCTATCCAGTTACTGTCTGTCCATGATCAGTCTCTGCCTCTCTGATTTAAAAGTCTCTCACGCACGCGCGCGCGCACACACACACACACGCACACGCACACGTACACACACACACACACACACACACACACATACACACACACAGAGAAGGTAACTGTATCTTAACGGGGAACTCAGGATAATTTTTTTTTTCAAAATAAAATCTCTATAGAGTAACTCGATGCTAACTTCCTGGTTGGCCTACAAAAATACGTCATCCTTGGAGCTCTCTATTTAAGGGGAAGCTTTATGCAACAAGTAACTTTAAGTGTTTACAGCAAGTCTAATTTAAAGTTATATTTAAGACAAAGACCAAGTCTATTTTTTATGCATCTGGCCCCTGAGTCTACAACAGGATGTACGTCTTCAAACTCAGAACCACCATCAGTTTGCAAATCCCTAAACCCATCTCCTCTAGGTTCTTGCTTCTTCCTGTGCATTTCACATGTAAGGGATAATGTACAGCGAGCCGGTCATTGTTTATTGGGGTTTATTTCTCAACAGTGACCCACTAACTGTACATTATCCCACTTATTACATGGCTACTTACTTAAGAAATCAATAATTTCACACAAAAACGGTCCGCCAGGGTCTGACATCAGAACTGCACCCATAGCAACGGTCTGTTATAGAGAAATACAGACCACAGAACCCCGATTGACCAATCAGAATCTAGTATTCCTCACAGCCGTGCAATATTTTATTTGTTTATTTAACTTGCGCAACATAGACTCTGACCTTTCAAAGAAGAGCACTGAGCACTCCTCCTCCTCCTCCTCCTCCTCCTCTTCCTCCTCCCTTCTCTAACTGCATGTGTGTGTGTGTGCTCCCTGGCTATAAAAGCTCCACTGAAACGGGGGGCGCCACCCTGCAGAGGAGCTCAAGTGTTCGTCAGAGAAAGAAACAGACGAAACAGAAGACTGCTTCTGCCTTCCCCTGGTTGTGAGTATCAAGTTTGCTGTCTTGTGTATTTAGACCGACCAGAGTGTGTCATGTACAGTAGAGCATTTAATGTGCACGTACTGCACCTTTAATGCCTGTGACTTTTACCCTTTTCACACCAATGACCAGGGTTGGACCAGGGTTAACCTACCCTGGTCCAACCCTCCTTTTGTCAATTCAAACCAAGCCTGTCAACCCGGGTTGAACCCTGGTCAGGAAAATTCAGATACAACCTGGGTCACACCCGGGAGCAATGCATACCAATTAGCTCAGGTGTTAGAAATGGGCGGAGGGTTACACCTCTGGAGGATTATAGAGAGAGGAGATGATAGTGACATCATCAATTTGAGAAAAAACATAAAATGTCAGAATGATGCATGATTTTTGGGATAAAGTGTTTTTATGGCATTTTTAGCTTTACAAAATATATACATAATATATGTATGTATGGAGCTGTAATGTATGCAAAAACCTACTGATTTACAGTATCTATTCATCAACATGAATCTTTTTTCCTCTGTCTACCTACAGTACCCATTTATCATATATTAGACTACATTGTGTTATCTAATATGATAATATAGGCTACATTTACACACGGATTAGAAACTTCTGAAGACTGAAATGTATATTTCACTCACTCCACCATCCCAGCTAAGATTTACTTCATGTACAGTAGTAGACTACTTATGTTGGTCAGCTGGACATGTGGCAACTGTTGGATAATGTAAGAGTTTGTCCAAACATAGAGATTATATTTCATGTAGTTTGCTAATGGCTTGATAATGTAATGAACTGGGACTGGGTTTGTTACTTTATAACAGATGGAACAGGCGACAGATGGATCTTTTTGCAGATTTATTTGGAAAGATAAAAAGTTAAAATGGTAACGTTACAAATAGAACATGTGCAAACGCTTTAAAAACAGATGCGCTTAAAGCTGGCGGCACCTAAAAATGTCTTATTCAGTGTTCGGTTGTCCTTAGCTCCACCCTCTCGTGTTACTACTGGTTGCAAAAAACAAGATGGCGACGGCCAAAATGCCGAACTCAAGACTTCAAAACCGTAGTCCACAAACCAATGGGTAACAGTCTCTGGTATTAAGCAGTCAGTTGTTGGCCTTTATCGTCAGACGATCCTTGCAGACATGTTTGAGACATATAATATGAAGATATGGCAGCATACTCCTGGAGAGGACACAGTTTGGAACTAGAGACCATCTTGCGATGGGATCACACCAGCCGCAACGCATAATTGGGCCAGGGGGCGTAAAGTGGTGGGGCCAATGGCCCCTTTCCCACTTCCTACCCCCGTACTTCCAGTGCCACTGCTCAGACCACACCCTTTTTGAACTCAGCCTTCATTTTGATCTCAACTACACACCTTTAAAGTTTCTTGCATGATTGCTGTGACAAAGTCTGTCCACAGACAGACAGACAGACAGACAGACAGACAGACAGACATATAAACACCTGACAAAGTACTCAAAACCTCCTCTGTGGTAGTTCCTGATACAGTAGGTGTCTCCAGGACCACATTTTGCCATGATGACACACACACACACACACAGACTCACAAGGTGAAAACAATACCAGCGTCGCTGTCACAGCTGGTAACAAACCGATGCCTGACTCGATCGGGTGGATCAGGACAGCCCGATAGAAACTGCAGCAGAGACGATTATTGATCTAAGTTGCTGTTTCTTGTTTCTGCAGACTCTGTCTTCTCTGTATACGCTGTAATCATGAACAGAAACCTGCTGAAGAATCCCAGTGGGGAAGGTAAGAGGTTGTTTTCTTCATAGAGGATCTGCAGCTATGTAACTGGATCCGTGGTGGATCTACCACCCCGGGTATGAAGAAAAGGAATTTTTGTGAAATGTTATTTTTGTATACTATGTCCCCTAAACTGTCCAAAGCATGAATAGGCAAGAAATAAAGTGAAAATCCAATCACATGGTTCCCATATTCAATACGTTTTCTAGTGTGTCTTCTTCTTCACCTCATTGTGGCGTCTCAAGCCGTAACCAGCTTGTTACTGCCGCCTGAGGCCGGAAAAAACACCCAGTGGGGTAACAATGAGCGTGAGATTTCTGATTTATCTGAAGTGATCAGTGTTTTTCTAGAGTAAAGACTTAAGCGATGAAAACTGCCATCAGTGGGTGACACAGTCCCAGTCCGAGGGGTCATCAGTAGCTTTAATCCTGCGGTGTCTTTGCCAAAAGGTTGACTATTTTTATTTGCTTAGTAAATAAATATATTTAAACATCCATCTGCTAATCTGAGCGTATGAGTCTGCAAACAAACCGGCTGCATCTAGGACTGGAAATAGCTCAGCCATGATCTAAATATCACTCTCTGTTTATCGGTTTGATTGACTTTACTGTATTAACCACACTGAGCTGCACACAGAGCTACATCTGTGCTCAGTCTTAAAGAGAAGATGAGAAGGTTGATACCACTTTCATGTCCGCATGGTGAATACGAGGCTACCTCCAGGAGACAGTTAGCTTAGCTTAGCACAAAGACTGGAAACAATAGGAAACGGCTAGCGTGGCTCTGTCCAAAAGTAACAATATCTGCCTACCAGCACCTGTAAAGCTTGCTGATTCAACGTCTCCTGGCTGTAGCCTATATTTAACAGACAGATATGAGAGTGGTGTCCATCTTCTTATCTAACTCTTGGCTAAAAGGCAAAGCTCCCAAAATGGCAAACTTTTCCTGACAAAATAATCTTAACACAAATTCCCTCAACTGTGTCTCATGATCTTCATCAGCAGCCCCTTGAGATGAAGTTGATGACACTGACACTGTGTATTTCCCTCTTAGAACAGCTGGAATTCTGGGAGCTGACGAAGAACGGCGGGGATCAGTGGAAGGTGGAGGAAATGCCGGGAGTTACCAAATATTTTGTAGCCTCCTTTGAGTGAGTGTTTATTGCTGTATGTGTAGTCATGTGACTATATTTAAATACTAGAAATTCAATGCACACTTAAAAAGTAATAATTTTCCCATATTATCCGTTATTTGAATGCAACATATATTTGAGTATGTTTAATTATTTCTCATCTATTTATAACTTAATATATTTTCATCAATCCCATGAATAATCCTGTGTGTCCTAGGCTGTGTCTGAAGAAACAGGTGATCGACCTGTTAGCGGAGGGTTACTCTGGCGACCAGCTGGATGCTCAGCCTGCTGTCACAGTGAAAGACTGGTAAGCCGGCGGTGGACTGACATGCATGTACGCAGCTTCTGTGTGTGTCGCTGATTAACAAGCGTCTCATCCTGCAGGTACAGCGGGAGGACGGATTGTGGCTGCACCTACCAGATGACCGTGTGTCTGCTGGATGGGAACCAGGAGGTCATACAGAAGTTCATACCGGACACGGTGACTCTGGAAACCAACTTTGACGACAGCTTGTGGAAGCAGGTAAACAGAGAAACAGACTAAGGTCACAGAGGTTCCCATTCATTACTTCCTCTACTGTGTTTGATAAGAAAACACACTGTCAATGGTAATGTCCATTCTATAAATGTTAATTCTCTGCTCTTAGTCCAGGTCCTCTGCCACTCACTATTGTCAGGACATTTATTCCTTTAAGGCTTTTAGATGCATGTAAGGACACCCTGATACACAGGGGTCTCCATGAACAAATCCTTCAAATTAAACAACAAAAGATGTTGTTTGTTTATTCCTACTAGAACATCACATAGAAGCTGATCTGACGTCAGCAGGACATCATTTCTCTGCACCTTCCAAAACTGCAAAGGTTTGGTTAGGTTTAGCAAACATAACTTGATTAGGTTTAAGCCGGAAAGGTCATGGTTTGTATGCAGGGTCTGAAATTAGCACCCGCCAAATGCGGGTAAATTGCTGGCAGTGGCGTGTAAAATCGGTAGGCCATCTGCCACTTGGGCATGCAGGGAAAATGCTAGTGATTCTCATTAAGAACGGGTTCTTACTTGTCCAATTCCTTGGCATCTCATGCCTCTCTGACTATTGATTCCTCTTATTGATGCTTTCCCACAGTTACGGTGCACAATGACTCATATGCACGCTGTATCATATTTCAGTTTGTTTGGGACCGGAGCCACGGCGGAGGGAAAAAAAAGCCCTCAACAGCGTGGCGCTACTAAACCTGAGGGGACGCACCGTATTTATACCTGATAAAGCTTCACCATGAACAACACATCTGTGTTTAAATCAGCAGGAAGAGAGTTAATGTTACATGTTAGCAGTCGGTGGGCAGCACAGTCCTGATTGGCTAAATAACGGAGCTACTAACGTTAACGGAGACAGGGTTATTATTATGAGGCGTTCAAACGCTGCTCAGGAAAAATGGACTATTGGGTGAAGGTAAATTACAACGTTATCATGATGTGGTCAAACGTAATCTCGTAAAATGTAGTTTTTGGCGAGAAACTTGAATAAATCCAGTTGTTTGAAGATGTTTTAGAGAGAGAATTATGACCTGTTTAACTTCATAACACTAGCTCTAAGCTGCTTGCAAAGATTTGATTTAATCAAAGCAAATATTTAAATAATCATAATCATTTGAATTGTGTGTTTTTATGCAAACAATCACTATAGATGACAATAACAAAGTACAGTACAGTTCTGTGTACAGTACCCTCCCTGCCCCGAATAATAGGGCTCCCCCGGAAGCCACGGTGTAATCAAACACTGTAATTTACCGTGTATGTAATGTTTTTTGTGTAAAATATATTGAACATTGAATGACATCAGATCTAAAATGTTCCTTCATTTAGCGCACAGATTTCAAAAGTGGCAGAAAAAAATTTGCCTGCCACATTGGCAGGAAGTGAAATACAGTTTATTTCATATATATTAGACAGCAAGGGAACATTTTGAACTTTGTGTTGGAAGCAGAAAAAATGGGCCAGCGTCAGGATGTGAGCGACTTTGACAAGGGCCAGATAGTGATGGCTAGACGACTGGGTCAGAACATCTCCAGAACTGCAGCTCTTGTGGGATGTTCCCGGTCTGCAGTGGTCAGGACCTACCAAAAGTGGTCCAAGGAAAGAAAACCGGTGAACCGGCAAACAGGGTCAGACCCGAGGCTCATTGATGCACGTTGGGAGTGAAGGCTGGCCCGTGTTGTCTGATCCAATAGAAGAGCTACTGGAGCTCAAACTGCTGAAATAGTTCATGCTGGTTCTGATAGAAAGGTGTCAGAACACACAGTGAGGAGCAGTTTGTTGTGTATGGGACTGCGTAGCCGCAGACCGGTCAGGGTGCCCCGTGCTGTCATAATGTTATGGCTGATCGGTGTAAATGTACATACCAACTACTTTAAACTAGATAAAAGAAAAAAAAATACAACAAAATAGAATAAAGATATATCTCTGGTAAGCTTCCAGGAATGTGATGTTGCGTTGCGGCAAAAATTGAGCCAGATTCAACTATTCTTCCAGATGACCCTGCATAAGCACCCCCGCTGCACTGCTGGACTGGCTCTATTGAAATGAATGAGAGGGCTGTGCTTTTTCACGCAGGACTAAAATTGGTCTGAATGCGGCCTTAGTTAAGGTTAGAGAAATATTATATATATATATAGAACTATGTTAAGGTTAGGGAATGATCATGGTCATTGTTTTTAAAAATACAACGTTGACTATTGACGAACAGCGGCCTTTTGTGTTAAAGTATATTTTGTTCACCCATCCACCCCGACCTCATCCCTAAGTGGACTTTGGCCCTGTTCAGACCTGGTATTAACATACGTCCTCAGTGATCGGATCACAAGTGGACAGCTTTAAATACGTCTGTTCATACCTGGCATTAGAATGCGTCTCCACATGCGTCTCCAGTGACCACTTGTGATCCGATCTCACTTCCCCGCTCTATATGCAAATAAACACGCAGTAAACACACGGCTAATACAGCAGAGGTTATGACTTAATATTACAGGAATGTCAGTAGTAATATCCTACATATTCCTGATTCTGGTACATTTTATTAACATCAAAATAAAAGGTTATTGTACCGGCGGTCCCCGGGGACCTCGGCGCCGCCAGCACCGCTGCTTTTGCCAGACAACAGCCTGTAGGGGTACAGCGCTCCAGAGAGCCGGGGAGGACAGAGAACAGGCGGACAGTCGGGTGTCAGCTGTTGCAAAGCAGCGTAACAAAAACACCGACACATCTCCGACAGTATGATAATAATGCACTTCCTGTTCCTAGTCTGATAGTCTGTAGACTATGTAGCCTATAAACAAGATATAGTTTAATAAAATACAGTTATACCGACAGGACACAGTAGAGCACACAGGCTGTTTCCATGCTGACGAGCGCCCGTGTCTGCCTGTTTATTCACTTGAGGGGCGCGGTGATCGCAGCTGGACATCAGTTGAGTAGGCGGTCCTTAATGTTGCCCAGGACCTATTCACTACACACTGCTAAAAGAATGTGGTCATATGTGGCCCAGACCACCTCTGAATGTGATCTGAAAGATCCGATCTCAATGCGTCTTGAGCGTGTTCACACCTGTACTTAGAGCTGTCCACTTGTGATCGGATCACTGATGACGCATGTTAATACCAGGTCTGAACAGGACCTTTGTCGCTTGATAACGTCACCTGACTTCCTCCTTTGCTCCCATCATAACTACTACGGCCTCTAGAGGGCACTGTCACTTGTTTTTGCTGAATCAACTGATGACGTCGTTGTTCTCGTCCACCAGACTGTTCAGATCACAGTGGTTTTCTCTCTCTCTCTCTCTCTCTTTATGAACTCCAGGTCAACCACACATTCTCTGACTACGGCCGTGGGATGCGTTTCATCACCTTTGAACATGGAGGACAAGACACCAAGTTCTGGAAGGGTTGGTATGGAGTCCGAGTCACCGGGAGCTCTGTTACTGTAGGTCTTAGCGAGAGGAGAGAGGAGAAGGGAACCAAGTAGTTAGGAACCCCTAAAGGTAAAGGAGGGAGCAGAGAACTAGAGTAATATCAGGGCTCCAGGGTGGAGTGTAGCTCTCCTTGTACACCTCGCTTACACCTCTGTAATATCATAATGCTGTTCATGCTGTTGAAACAGCTTAATTACAAATCTGGCTCAGCAGCTTTTATAACTTTGAAATATTAAAATTACTGCTTGCAACACAGTCATTAATATCTTTATCTTTTCATGGGATCTCCATTAGTTGAGGCTGAAGCCCAGCTATTCTTCCTGGAGTCCACTTAAATCACTTTGAACTGTTAGGCTACATTTCAGTACATAATCACATTGCAATCTTTACCACCAACGACCACAACAACAAAACAACAGCAACAAAACACAACAATATTCAAGACACAACCCTACACACAACACAGGACCTAGGTTCAACGTAATACTATTCTAGTACAACTTGAACTATACTAGGTCAAGTTAATACTATTCACAGAGTATAGAGGTAAATATGATTCATTATTAGCATATTATATGTCAAAATACAAAAACAGAGCAAGCAACATATATATTAACAGGACTTTATATTTGTCCAACATTAAACCTTTTATGATTTGATGTTAGCTAAATATCAGCAGACACACAGAGCTGTTCAGGGAGATGTTTTTTCAATAATATTTTCAATATATTTTTGCTCTTTTCTTGAATGATACACCCAGGCAGAGTGTTCCATGTCACCATGGCTCTGGACACTACAACATGTTAGTTTTCACTTTAGGAAGTGTGAATCTGCCTTCAGTGGCATGCCTGGTGCTGTAATCATGTTCATCAGAACTGAAGCATAATTGTTTATATAATACCCTTGGCAATCTAGTTACCGATATGTTTCTAATGAAATTAAGCAACGAGGCAATAAATCTGTCTTTTACTTTGAACCATGATAGACTGTTGTGCATTTCATTGACATTAGTTCTGTATGAACAACAAAGTAAACAACGCACTGCCTTATTCTGAGCAATTTGCAACTTCTTAATGTGTGACACGGCAGCACTAGACCAAACCTCTGACCAATAGTACAGATGAGATGAAGCAAGTGTTTTAATGACATATCAACCTTACATTTGAAGGTAAAACATTCGAACATCTCCTTATAACAGAAAGACCCATTTTACTGACCACCTTATCAATGTGCTTAGACCACGATAACTCACTGTCTAGTATTATACCCAGAAGATTGGTCTCTTGAACTTGTTCCACTGCCATATCCTTTACATACAGCTTCAATTTCAGCTTATTCATTAACAGATGTTTTGACTCAAATACAATTCCTGTGGTTTTAGAACCATATTAATGTGATCTGTTAACTCCTACCTCTGCACTGTGACAGCAGGGTAGCTGTTAAACTAAATGACGTGTTTGGTGGCTGGTGGCTGGTTTAACATTCAAACTGGAATTAAAATGATTTAAATAAACTACATCATTGCCTGTTTTGTCAAGTTGAACTTTCATTTTCATTTAAAGATCATCCGTCATCCCGAGATCCCAGCGGTGTGTTGTTGTTTGTCCTCTTTTACTAGAAACGGACCGTAGGTGGTTGAAGATGTGAGGCAGAGGGGATTTCTTTGTCGTTTCTTTCTTGTGAGCAGTGTTGGAAAGTGACCAAGTACATTTACTCATGAGCTGTACTTAAATACAACTTTGAGGTACTTGCAGTTTACTTGAGTATTCCCATTTTTATGCTACTTTATACTTCTACTTCACTACATTTCAGATGGGAATATTGTATAAAGTTCAAGTACCTCAAAATGGTACTTAAGTACAGTGCTTGAGTAAATATACTTAGTTACTTTCCACCACTGTGTCTAAACTACTCTGATGATTTAATATAAATAACTATCAGAGGCCTAAAAAGATAAGAATGCAAAGATTAGAGCAAAGTCCCAAAAGATGCATACAAATATGTGTCAATTTGTTTAAGTCAAAGTTAAGACTTTTAAAGGGACAGTTCACCCTAAAATAAAAAAGATTTCTTCCTCTTCCCTGTGGTGCTATTTATCAATCTAGATTGTTTTGGTGTGAGTAGCAGAGTGTTGGAGATATCAGCCGTATGCCTGCCTTCTATCCAATATATATATGGAACTAGATGGTACTCGGCTTGTGGCGCTCAAAGCAACAAAGATTAGACATGTAGCCATTATGTAGTGTTTTACATTAGTATATGGATAACATGCAGAAAATATCAAATAAAAACATTTTATTTTTATTAAATCAAAATTGTATAACTCAAGTGCAAATGGATGACATACTGTACTTAATATAAATATTTTACAGTCATCTGACATAAATAGAAGTTGATTAGATTGCAAAACTTGTGACAATACAATGTAATATTATACACGTACAGGCCAGTTGGCACTGCATACATACAATATCATTCATTCACAAGATAGTGTTCAAAGTGAGCACCGTTAACACTGGCATATCAAGGGCACCGTTCAGTTTTTGCTAGTAGGAAATCCGAAGCACGTCGGATGTTTCTGAGAGGAAACTTCTTCATCCAAGTTTACAATGTATTTCTGACTTGAGACCACTACTAGTGATGGTGGCGGATGATACCAAAACTCTGATGCTTGTTTTAAAGCCTGCTTTTATAACTGTTCGGTCTCTGACCAGCTGAGAAAATTCATCACCTTTGACCTTCCAGAGCTATTAACACTGGTGCCTTTTGGGTGACTTAACGCACAGCTCATTTGTGTTTGACTTCAAAATCTCAACGCATGTAAATTTTAATTTTGACGGTATTGGGGGGAAAAAATCATGTTCAACCATAACATACATGTAACAAAGTTTGATATTAAAGCAAAGGAAATGTCTTCGACCTGATGTGTCTGTAGGAAATATGCAACTCTGCTTCCGGTTGTTCCTGTTTGGACACATTTGACCTACTTTCACTTTATTATAACAATACTCTCTGGCATGTTCAGGTTACAGAGTCAGTAAAACATCAAGAGCAACGATTGTCTTTTTGGACATCAGTGTAAGTGTGTGATTGTATGTTGGTAATAGTGTGCGTACACATGGTGTTTCTGCAGGGTGGCAGACGGGTCCTGGTCCAGATGAGAGAGGAAAGCAGGACTCCTCATTCTCCTTGTGACTGCATCTGTTTACAAAAGGCCTCAAACTGCTGCTGCTCCAACTCTGTCATCACCTTGTTCAGCGCGTAAATCTGTAAATAAAGAAGTGAAGAAAGTCAGCTGATTGTACTGGAGTGAGAAGTAACGTGACATATATTCATACTTGCCAACCCTCTTGATTTTCATGGGAGACTCCCGTTTTTCTTTGCCCTCTCCCGGTTTCCTCCCGGGGTTACAATTCTCACACCTTTTTTTTTCCCTTTTCTTTATCTCAACATGTTTCTGGCGCTGTACAGCGTCTATAAGCTCTACTATTTACACCCGGTCGGCAATAGAGATACACTAAATGTCTTTTCCCGGCGGAGGAGAGCTGCTCGCAACGCTGGGACACGCTCGTCACACGTCACAGCAAAGCCAGCGTGGCGTGGCACAAGCGGGCGCAATTCATTGCGGGTTCAGAGCTCAGTGGTGCCGTTGTCGTGTTGTGTCTGAAAGGACCTTCAGTGAGTGAGAGATGGAGAGGGAGACGGAGAGTACAAAAGTAGGCCTATTTAACAAAAAATGCTGTTGCAGTGTACTTATTATTTTGTTATTTTCATTCCTTAAAAGTCACCAGAATGCAGGAAACAAAGTCTCTGAAACTCAAATTTGGTTTTGAAATCCTCCCTACTTTTGAGATCTCAAGGTTGGCGAGTATGCATATGTAACACATTTGACACACCACTAGAATAAAATGAGTGTCAGGTTTTCAAGAGTGGTGATGTTGTTCACCTCAGCTCTCTGTCTCTGTTTGAGCTCTTGCTGTGCAGACTTCTGCTTGGCTCGGTCTCCTCTGGTCGGGGTCGAGTTCAGCTTGGGTTTGTCTTTACGACAGGCAGGCTCCATGACTGCAGTCCTCCAGTCTACCTGCGACCTTTAAGGTGAGAAGACACTTTGGTTTAACACCTTTCACTTCCTGTAAAGTTAAAGAGTCTTGTTGTCTGTAAAAATACAAAGAATACAAAACTTTGAGATATTTTTTAAAGGTAAAACCGAAATACATGTCATCAACCAAACTCACACCTATCACTAGAGAACAAACAACACCTGAGTTACAACACCTGAGCCATTTCTGAATGTAGATTTAGCTTAAAGAGGTGCTGCTGAGTGTTAGTGGTTAAGAGAGGTCTGAAATCTTGCAGCCAAAAAGGTTTGTTTCTTGGTTGACTGTAAACTACTTGCAGGACATTTCATTTAATTTTATATACTTTATTTGTTCCCTGTTTTCATAAATGCAATCCACTGTTTGTAATCACAACAGTCTATCAGGAGATGAGCTGACAGACAAACCCATCAGAGAAAACAACCTCAACATTCAAAACAGAAACAAAAACAAGAAAAGAAATAACAATAATAAGAATGACAAAAAGAAAGAATAGAGTTAAAACAAACAAAACAAAGGACAGGTAAGCTAAAGGTAGCATGTTAACAAACTCCCATAACATTAGCTGTTCACAGTGAAACTAACATCCAGCAGACTAAAGCAGTTTGTATCACAGTGACTGTGATGAATGTCTTACCTCCTCGTGTCTGACTGGAACACGTGGAGTGGAAAGAGTGATATACTGTGATGAAGTTAGCTGTAGCTAGCTGTTAGCTGCTAACCCGGACCAAACAGCTGTTCCCACGGTGTCACCAATAAACAAATCCGAGTTTCGCAGTGAGGCGTTTGTTCAAAGGTTCCGGGTTCCGGTCTTCTTCTTCTTTGAGCTTTATTGGTGGTTGCCAAAAATAACAATTTGGTGCATTACTGCCTCCTACTGGTCTGGAGAGTGGAGCAGTAGTTTGCAGGAAAAAATAAAATAATAATAAAAATAAAATAAATAAAATAAAAATGAATAATTATTAATAACAACAATAATAATAATAATAATTCAATTCTCTCCATTATTCCTGTTGCCCTTAAAGGGACTACCTCTTACTGGTCTGGAGTGTTGGCTCAGACTGGCTAGTATTTACAATATTAAGATAATTAAAGTAAATGAATGAATAATATCTTTTCATTCACACTAATTTGTCAGAGATACTGAAATAGTAATCTATAACACTTATTTTGTGAATTCTTTTGTGGAATATCTATTAAATCAAACTGCACTTTTATCTCTGTGAGGCTTTGAATCAAATGCTTTCTTTCTTCCTCACATCTCTGACAATGCAATACAACACGCTCCACCGTTTCCTCTTGCCCACAGTAATTAGGCTACCTGTTTTATGTTTACGTATTTTGAAGTGTACTGTTTAGTCCAGTGTTTCTTGATAGTATAGTCTCATCTCTCCTGTTCCTTCCTACACACCTCATTTCTCCCACTTCCTTCAATCTCTGTTCAAAAATGATCCTGATTTCTGTATTGCCGAAGCTAACTTGTCAATTAAAAGTAATTTTTTTTTGTAACCTCCTTTGCAACCTTATCTACCATTTAATTTCCTTTGACACCAATATGTGCTGGTATCCATAAAAATATTACTGTAAGACCCATCATTTGAATTCTGTATAATGGGTGCCGTTCTTCTTCTTCGTTTTGTTTAATGGTGGGTGGCAACTATTTTTAAAGGTGCATTACTGCCACCTACGATCCTGAAGTGTGAACTAGGAGAAAATAAATTCTCTTCATTAATCCAGTTTCTTTTAAAAACTCAAACTAGGATTTATATTTTCTTTCCTCAATGCTAAATAAATACTCCCACCCCACAATTCTTTAGTTCCTTCTTTAGCTTTTCTCTGTGTTTCATACTTCTGGCAGCGACCGATAACATGTCAAACCGTTTCTTCTTCTAGTCAAGATTCAAAAAACGTTATTGTCTATCACATAGTGATAGGAAATTGTCTTAGGTTAGGGTCTCAAACAACATTAAAACATACACCCGTGAAGACACATACAATTACATTAAACACATTTCATTTGTTGAATACTCAATTCTGATTGGTCAATCGTAGCATTCTACTGTCTGTTATTTCTTTATAGCAGACTGTTGCTATGGACGCAGTTCTGTAGACGGACTCTGGAAGACCGTTTTTGTGTCAAATTAACGATTTCTTGAGTATGTAGCCGTATAATTTGCATCGGGGTGCAACAAAATAACAACAAAATCGAATAAATTATACAATTTAAATACAGTAAAATAAGTGATTATTAAATCAACAATAAAATATAATAAAATTTTACAACTTTAATAAAATAAAATAAGAGATTAATAAAATAACATAAAATAGATACAAAATTGTACAACTTAAATACAATACAATAAGTGATAAATAAAATAGCAATAAAATAGAATAAACTATACAACTTAAATGCAATAAAATAAGTGATTAATAAAATAACAATGAAATAAAAATAAAATTATACAACCCAGAGGTTTCCCAACAAATAGTGGAAAGTGAAATTGTACCATTTATTCAAACTACTTCTTCATGTCTACTCATCTCTAACCAGGTCCGACCACAAGATGTCGCTCTTGTCTAATAGTCTAGTTATATTAGATCAGTGGTTCCCAACCTTTTTCCTTAAAGGACTCCTTTTCTATCACTGAGTAAACTGACGACCCCTGACTAAGTGACACATTTTATGAATATATTTCATATTATATTCAATGCATAACAATAACAGTACAGAACAACTGTTACACTGTATTAACTCAAATAGTGAACACAATAACTGCAGGAAGTTTGTGTAAAACAAGCGATGTAGATGAATTCTGGGCAGATTATTACCTGTGAATGAGTTTTCCTGATATTTTTTAGTAACTTTAAATACAATTCTCTGCATTGTGTATTTATTTATTTTATTTTTAACAATCATAAATACTTGATAGGCTTCTTTTTTGACAGAATCAGTGTTTTTTTTCTCCCCGACGCCTTGCCATTGTTCTATCAGCTCTCTGGTTGTTTTAAGTGCGGACTTTTATATCTAAACTATCCTGTTTATATCTTAAATAATAATGTAAACTTTAAAAATAAATAATTTCATTCATTTTTATTCACGGAAATTAATCAAATGCTGAGATGTAGGCCAACTGTATAGTTATTTCAAAAAGTTGTCTTACACCCCTTAAAATCAAGAAGGCTTGCGACCCCTCCTGTGAAGCTGTGGCGACCCCTAGTGGGGGTCAGGACCCCCAGGTTGGGAATCAGACAGTGCATTAGAGTGTGCAGGAGTTTGCATTAACACAGATGTTTCAGGCATTCAACATTGACCTGACATGTGTTATCTGACTGAGATGAGACATTTGGAGAGGAGAGTTTGACAGAAGGGTCCTGTTGAAGTCTTTAGTGTCACTAAGTCTGATCCTCTCACACCTGTTTGTGAATATTTAGATAATTAAACTGTTTTCTTAGTGTTTTCCCCCTATTTCCCCAGTCAGACTATACACACACAGTGTACAGATTCCCTTCAGGGCTCCTCTTCAGTACATAAATCAGCTGTGTGAGCAGTGAGCCTGACTCCAGCTGAGGGGTGGTCCACAACACATTTATCACCTCACAAACAAAAACAGTCATTACGAAGGGAAAGAATCATAAACACACTCTCACATATGAAATGAGGAAATCGTCCTCTTAGATCAGACAACGCTGGTAGTCTCCGGTGTCGTCGTGAACTATAGAGTCTGAATGTGTGCATGTGTGCCCTCTGGCAGTGCTACGCCATGGAGATTTATCGCGCAGCATACCAACGGTTTACCTGGATTTATCCTCCAACTACAGGAGAGAGCTCTCCCTCGAAATAATATCCTGCCAAGAATAACTCCTTCTGAACGCTGCAGACAACAGACAGACCTGCTGCTCCATATGCACAGCAGCATAAAGGAAAAATACACTTTTATAAAAATTAAAGTTCAATGTGGTCCCTTAACTTAGGCTACATATCATTGCTTTTATGGTGAAAATACTAAATTTAAAAGCTGCATTTCCGGGAATTTAAGTAATAATGTGAAACTCTTTTGTCTGCTTTGCTGCTCTCTGTCAGCAGTTAATATAACACACTAGTTATTTAGCCTTAATGAAATCTTTTAAATCTGCTGCCACAAAACACCTAGAGAGTGATGGGGGATATTCTCAGGATGTGATTTATCTCATGTCGCAAAGTTCATCTAAAAAAGCAAAAAACAAAACGGTAGACAAACTGGGCAGTGAGGAAGTCATCACAGCTGTCAGAAAGTCGTGCCACCCAGAGAAAATCCAAGACGAAAGACGTCACAGTTCTGACCACACTCTTTGATTGACAAGTGATTTCTGGGAATAGCAAAACACAAACACCCACAGGAATGACTGAACCAAACTTAGCAAGAAATCACAGGGAAAAAAAAAGGTGGTGCAGGTGCAACGAGCGACTACACCTACACCTTAAAGGAAGACTCAACACGTCCTCTTCCCAACTCGTCAAATACCGCCACTTTGTCCCGCCCCTTGGCGTCACTTTAGGACAAGGCATCAAAACCATATAGTTAGGTTTAGGAAAAAAACATCATGGTTGGGCTTAAAACTACTACGCTTGTAAAGTAAAAATAAAACTGAACGTTGTGAACACAGGGAATGAACGAACAGCTGATCGAAACATGAAAGTGAATCTTAACATACGAGACACGAACAGCGCTCTCCTGGATGAAAGCCTTGTGTTTGTTGGTGTGACGTCACTTTGGCCGTGCGGACAATCGCAATCTTCACGTATGCGGCAAGCAAATGTCGCGCTTTTCTCACATCGCGTTACCTTGAATTCTTGAAGAAAACTTTGTTTTTCACTCACGCCTCCACGGTGAACAAAGAATCAAAATACGGAGAATAGTCTCGGTGAATCGAAGTAGACGGGGGCCGCGTTTAACAACAGCAAAACTATATCAGAACATCCGTTTACAAACTCTCACACGTGCAGTATAATCCAAGCCTTCTGCTCAGGTCATGGTAACTATGGTTGGTAAAGTCATAAAGCTCCAGGTAACCAGCAAAAGTCACCACAATGAGAAACAAACGCTAATGATGATGGGCGCATGAGTTGAATTGTTTTCAACTCGAAGTGTTCAGGGCACTCCAGCTAAAACATGAGGCACATAGAGTGGAAAAACGCACAAAACGCTTCACTCTCATTGAAAACAATTACAAAAAGCCGCCCCAGGCAGCTTAAACACACTCTGACTTATCAGGGAGTAATGGTGCTTTAAGTTTATGGGCTCTATTCGCCATTAGATGATTCTGGGAAACGGGGGCTCGGTTTGAGCCTCGCTGCCTTTTTTTGACAGAGTAGGGGCAGAACTGAAACAGAGAAAGAGAGAGGGGTCGTTGCGATAATGTGGCATACGCTGTAACCACTCAGCTACCAAGCATAGACTGTATATAAGAAGTGGACGTAGTCACCGTAACGTCACCCATTGGTTTGTGGACTATGGTCAAAGAACGTATATTGATAAGAAAAGTGAAAGTCAATAGTTCGTTCCATTGCAACATCAGATCATATTCAGACAGACAGGATGAGAACAAATAATATGTTTTTTGAACATTAAAGGCAGGGTTGACGATGTTCTCCAGTCTACACTATTTGTTCTATTGGTTGAAATGGTCTTTACACCCCGACAGCGATCCATTACTGAAGAGCTCTGAAAAAGGACCGGAAAAGAGCCGTCATCTGTAGCTGCTGTAATCCTGTAAAAACATCTACCAATCACTGCCTCGAGGTCCGCTTGGAAAGAACCAATCAGATGCCTCCCTGCTCTCTTGGCGTGCACCAGCCTGAACTCAAAGCGTGTCGCCGCCGCACATTTCCTGGAGAATGGAAGAGAAAACTCAGCCCTGCAGTAGCACTGTCGCGGTTACGAGTCATGAGGTAGCGTTGTTGAGTTGAGGTCCTCTCTCCGCTCTGTGTCTGTGAAGTAGTTACGATGCGGCGGTGCTCGTGCATGTGTTTGTGTGAGGGGGGGCGTTAACTTGGAAGGAGCCCCGAGGGGATGGGGGTGGGGGGTGTAGACGCAGCTCCTGAGGCGATGCTACTTTCCAATTATGTTAGCTTTCCAACATCGTCGACCCTACCTTTAAAGCATGTAAATAATGTATGTTCTAGTAGAAACCCAAAATACAAGTATGAAACTGAAAATGAGCATAACATGTCTCCTTTAACCAGCGGCAAAGGCAACCTGCTGGTGTTTTCAGTTTGCCATCTGATCCTGGATGTAGGGCAGAGGGAAGGAGGGTCAGACAGGAGGAGGTAAAGAGATGAAAAGGTTAAGAAGTAAGGGAAGAGAAGCTGGAGAGATGGTTAAAGTTTTATAGAGTGGCAGAGAGGGCCGTGGAGGCGAGGGGAGGGATGAGGTGTGGAGAGACGGGCCAAGGAGACGGCAGCGGCACAAGTGTGTGTTAGGAGCCTTGTTCTTCTAAATTAAACTCTCTCTCCGGGGGGAAGCTCAGCTCTGACTGCTCTTTCACACCAGCGGCCCTGAACACACAAACTCACCACAACCTCCTAACCCCGCTCGCCAGTCCGCTGCCAAAAAACACACACATGTACACAGCACGCACACACGTAAGCACGCTGTGTACAAATCCCCGTAGACATGTACATATACACACAAAGTCTTTCAGAACTAAAAATAAACAACCACGGTGACTGTGCCTAAAATAACTGGACACACGCACACACACACACACACACACACACGTGCGCTTACTGTACACTCATACACAAAAGCCTTCACGCATGCACACACACTCTGTTGCTCTCTTCACACCTGAACCCCGATAGACCTGCAGCCGCCAAAGCAAACAGCAAGCAGCAAGCAGCAAAAAAACAGAGAAAAAGATACGGACAGGATGTGACCTGACAAGCAGGGGTCACACACACACATCGACACACACACCGACACACACAAACATGACAAAACACCGAACTCCCAACCTCGTCAGCTTGTATTTGAGGTTTCTTTTTTTGAAACGTTTTCAGATTTTATGCCGTCTTTATTAACTACAATCTCATCCGCCGCAACAGTAAACGTTCAGAGAAAGTGCGCCAGGAGTGTGGTGACGTATTAAAGAGTGAGAAGACAAGCACGGGCGGTTGGGAGGGGAGGTGGATGGGTCCAACAAACGCAAGGCTCTCATCCAGGAGACCGCTGTTCGTGTCCCGTGCGTTAAGTTTCATTTTAACATTACAATCAGCTGTTTGTCTGTGTCCTGCGTTCACAACGTTCAGTTTCATTTTCACTTTAAAAACATGCTACTTTTAAGCCCAACCATGTCGTTTTCCCTAAACCTGACTAAGTGGTTTTGTTGCCTAAACCTAATGTGATGCCAAAGGAAACTAAGGGTGCTTTCACACCTAACCCTCTTTGGTTCAGTTAAAACAAACTCAGGTCCGTTTGCCCGGGTTAGTACGGTTCGTTTGGGCTGCTGTGAATGCTGCCAATCAAACCCTGGTGCGGTCTCTGGTGCGGTTCGTTTGTGGTGTGAAAGCTAATGAACCAACTACAGGATTTTATGATAGCAGATTTCAAAAGCTAAACTGCTCATAAATCCATCTATTGATTTTGAAATCTGTTCAGGATGTAATCTGTATTTAAGGCTATATATATATATAAGCATGCCAGCGCGGGTATTTTCCCTAATTAATAGGTCAAAAGCTGTGTACTCTGTCAGTTCATTAACGCCATTAGAAAGTGTGTGTGTGATCCCACGGTACGGCAATCATGCACGTCAGCTGGGAGCATTAAAGTGCTGCATAAACTTAAGTCAGTCACCAGAATTTGAATTCCCCTCGTTGGGTCCTGATGATGCAGGATAACAATCGCCAAAACAGTCCAATCAGCCAGTTCCCTTTCAGTCTGTATAACTTTGTGTTTACTGCTCCTGGTTCGTTTGTAAAACATCAGTGTGACCAGGAACAGGACCAGAACCAAAACATATAATGTTTTCTCCCTTGGTTCCGGACTAAATGAAGTGTAATTGATAAAATGAATTATGGTCCCATTGTAGCTGGTTAAAGAAGATTAACTATACACACATACAGACTTCATGCCACAGTATTTCTTATTGACTACGTTTCAATCCTGCTTGGATCTTCGTCAGGTCAAATTTTCCCAGGATCGTGTCCGGTGGCAGACAGAATTGCATAGTGAAAGTGAAGCTTATAGGAAACCAACCTAAACGCACATTACGTGAACAAAGAACACGTTTTCTTGCGATGGCCTTTCTAAAATGAGCAGTGGTGAAAGTTATTATTTAATGTTATGATCAAGGAGTTGATAAGCTAGCATGCAAGCTAGTTGAAAAGTTGTCTACTTCCATTTAAATGATTGAAATACCGCAGCGGGTACTTACAGTTTGAAAGACTTACAGTTTGCATTAGGGCTGTCGCGACGAAGGAATTTCCTCTGCGGTGATAATGATTGGCTCAAAAGTGTGATATGCAGTTAGTCGCCATGTTGGAACAGTGTTTTGCCCTCCAGGCTCCGCACCAGTCAGGTGACTGAAAACTATGAATAGGCATGAACAAGTATTTTCAGTATTATTAAGGTTTTCTCTGCTGGCAATGATGTAAAGGAGTCAGAACTAATGATTGTAGTGTGGAGTTTGTGCTTTGGGTGAGGTAGTGGGCAGGTAGATGATGATGATGATGATGATGATGATGATGATGATGTGGTTGAGGTTTTAATTTCTCCTGTGAAGTAGAAGTGGGTGCAGAAAGCCTCAGGTCTTTGGTACAGTGAGTGATCCATCTCAGAGCTAATAGCGAGTCCTTGCAAACACTCAGGGGAAGTCCTGACGTCTACCAAATCCCAAAACATCTGTATTCAACAACCAACTCCGCCCCCCCCCCCTCTCTCAGCATCAGGATCCTCCTGGAGCCTGAGGGACTTTAGACCTTAATCTCCTGTCTCCTCTTCCAGTCTCTCACATAACAAAACACACTCCCGCTGCTTGTGTTGTAACTGCTCTCATGGACACACAGTGTTTCGTATAAAAAGGTACTGAGTGACATAAACTGTATGTTACCTCGCTGTGCAGGTGTGGACCTCTGGTCCTACCGTCTTCTTAAAGTTCCTGTGTCCATCATCACACACAGTGGGGTGATGGACACGCAGGCTGTCTGAGGGGCAGGGGCCAGAAAATACAAATCTATCTAATCAATCAATTTCAGCAAAATGTTGTTCAACTAAACGGAGTTCAGACTGAGATAATCGTCTTCGGATCACAGAAAGACAGACAGAAGGTTGGCTCTCTCAGACTCAAGTAGGGATGCACCGATACTGATACCAGTATCCGATACAACGGCACCGATACCACTTTACGGCAGCGTGACGTTACCCTCTCGTCACCATCTTTCGGGTCCTATCGCACGCGCTCACGCTCCACCTCCCCGACGGTGCGGGCGAGACGGGCCGGTGGTGTGCCCCACCCCGGGGGGGCCGGAATCCCACCTCAGCTGGCGCACGCCGGCCCTCAGTTTCATTGCGCCACAGGGTGTTGCTTGCACCCTCTGACTCGTGCGTGCGTTAGACTCCTTGGTCCGTGTTTCAAGACGGGTCGGGTGGGTTGCAGACATCGCTGCAGACCTATGGCGCCTTTTACGTGGGCCGAACCCCGCCCTGAGGGCACGATGCGGTTGGGGCGCACTAAGGACAATCTGCCCCGGTCTACAGTCGCACCGGGAGCAGGAGGCCCCGTCCGTCCCCGGAGAGAGGGCGCAGCGAGCACTTTGTCCACGGCCCCGGGAAGCACCTAAGATACTGGTATCATATAAAACTAGAAAAAACTAAATGAATCCATCGGTACCAACCATGTCATACTAGCTTGTTGTGAAGGAGGTTAAATAACGCTCCAAACTTACGCTACATTTTGGCGAGGAAAACACTTTTTTGGCATAGCCATTTTCAAAGAGGTCCCTTGACCTCTGACCTCAAACTGACAGCTGTTGTTGCCTGTTGGGCTTGACTTTGCCATGTTATGATTGGAGCATATTGTTTTATGATAAATGCAGTACCTGTGAGGGTTTCTGATCAATATCTGTCATTGATTTGTGTTGGTAATTGATTTCCAGTAATAAATATATACATACATTTGCATAAAGCAGCATATTTGTCCACTCCCATGTTGATAAGAGTATTAAATACTTGACTAATCTCCCTTTAAGGTCCAATTAATCATGATTAACTATTGTAATTGATCGACAGCCCTAGTAATCAACATTTTACTTATTCAGTTAGGTAGTTTAGTCCAGGTCTCGGCTGCCGAGCCGAAGCATCTACAGCAGAGCTACTCTGTGTTTCCCACACACAGTTACAAATGTACTACTAATTGTCATCACTCACCTCGTACACCCGCGTCACCCTCACACCTCAGCGGTGAATAGAGGGGTGAGCGTCGGGGACAGGAAGGAGTTAGAGGGGTGAGGCTGATGAAGGTGATGGTCATGCTATAGGAGGAGGACAGAGGGGACAGTGTGTCCTTTAAATCCATGTGAGAGAGAGAGAGAGAGAGAGAGACAGCGGGGTCAGTGTGTTTGGCCTGGCCAGGTCTCCTCCATCCTTCTCTCTCTCACTCTCTCTCTGTCTCTCTCTCTCTCTCTCTCTCCCTCTGTCCCAGGAGCTGCTTCTCATTAAGCCTGTTTGTTTTGGCCGACACACAGTGGCACTTAGCAGCAACACGCTCGTGTGTGTGTGTGTGTGTGTGTGTGTGTGTGTGTGTGTGTGTGTGTGTGTGTGTGTGTGTGTGTGTGTGTGTGCATGTGTGCATGCAGACACACAGAGTTGTGTTTGTTTTGGCAGTGACCAGGTGCCACTTAGTAAAGCCTCTAAACGCCAGCGATCAGCCGAACACACCACCGTGTTTACTTTTTGCCGAGCGTGGACCCCCCCCCTTCGATCTCACACACCTCCAACCAGACAGAATGTGTGATAAATATGAAAATCTATACCAGGATTTAATATCCTATAGGCATTAACCTCACTCTCCCAATAACCCCAGGAGTCGTCGTAACATTATTTACATCAATAGTTCAATACAATACTGCAGAAATGGAATATGATATTAATAAATGTTTTCTTTAGTGTGTAATCACCTGATAATAAGAATCGTTATCTTAGAATGAGCCGTTTATATCTACATAGGGAGCAGGTCCTCTCCACGGAGTCCGCCATGTTGCACCGCCATGTTTCTACAGTAGCCCAGAACGGCTTGGGCCAGAGTCGATAACGTTACTCGCTGCCGTCGCCGCCGCTCTCTCTCTCTCTTGCTTCATCACTCACTTCCCACGTACACACACACTCTACACACTGGCGCTGCTCCGAATGACCTACGCTACTCTTACTACAACTGGATTAACGTGAAATCCTGAACTCTGCAACGATAAGTAACGAGGAGGAGTCAAACACGAGCACCCTGGACAGCTCCCACAATCATGGCCGAGGAAGCGGAGATGCGTCGTCCATCTTTATATACAGCCTATGGATTTTACATACACACACACACACACACACACACACAGTGGCAGTGTTTCTTGTGTTTATGTTCTGCTGAACACTGACACCCGTTTAGTTTAGATAGAGTCGATAATACTCCTTAAAGAGCCTGTCACCGCGGGCCGAGCCAGAGAAAAACACACAGCCATTACGCTCCACGCAACACACACACTCCCGTCACTGTACACACACACCGAACACACCGAGCAGGAAACAAACGCAGCGTTCTCTTCTCTCACCGAGTGTAATTTGGACCCCAACCCTCCCAATTTTCTGTCTGGGACGGCCTGTGGACGGGCTGCGGAGAGCAGCGAGCGTAGGTTTAGGTTTCCCTACACACACCAGGAATGTGATAAACAATACATGCATTCTTAGGATCTGGCACACGCACACATACACAGGTACATGCACACGCATGCAGTACGACATATCTGTAAACACACAGACAGATCTGCCCTCCAGCAGTTATAAAAGCTATTGTGTATAGATTAAAACCCCATGGTCTCTTTCACACACACACACACACGCACACACACACACACGGGACTGTGAACACACACTCGATTCAGAACCGAGTGTTTCCCAACAGGATCCCGGCACACTGCAGCCCTGTGGTCAAAATGTTACAGAATGATGTTGGATTATAACCAACAGTCACTCTTTTCTTTGGAAAATGGGGATCCCTTATGCAACGTTAAAGCCTGAAAAAAAAAATACACCGTTGGCAAAAAAATGACATTATTGCAAGTCGGGCATACAGGAACATTCAACGACTTGACATCAATATGAATCATGTAACAATATCGACTGTGTGAAAAAGAATAATAACCAACACTGAACCTCTGTGTATGGTTTAAACTAAACGGGTTGGCTTCATGAGAATAACATAGTTAATCACATAAAGGTGGCATAGAGGCTTAAAGCTGAAGTAGGCGAGATCGGATCAAATGTGATTAAATAAAGTTATTTTTATAAAAAAGTAGTACATGAAACAGATAACCTGAAAAAATCATGTTCCTCTGTGTCCTCCGGTGTCCTCCGGTGCTCCTAACGGCATCTGCAAGATTTCACAGACCGGAGGAAAAACAAGCAGTAAGAGCTGATCTGAGGTCTGCTGTCCAGCTGCCGTCTATGAGAGCCGGCTGTCAATCACTCTGAACTCCGACCAAACGGTCAAACTAGGCAGCGCTGATCAAATATGAATCAATATTCTGTTACGTTAATGTCTATTTCTCTCCTCACATGTTCTCAGAATCATCTTGTAGTGCACAGTTTAGCTGGAAAATGAGAAAGCTTGTGGCCACTATTGTGAAATCTGGTGAAGGAACGCCAAGTTCTGGTCACATGATGGGAGCACAGCCAATAGGAACGCTCTCTCAATGAAATGACCTGTGATTGCCTGAAAACCTGAAAACAGAGCCATGAGGAGGTGCAGAAGTCTAGTTTTCTCTCAGAACACTTGAATTACAATATGCTGAAAGGTTATTATGGAATTTTTGCCCAATGATGCCAAAAATATATACTGACTACTGGAGCTTTGATGGGTTTCTTTTTTTTATCTACTCGCCGGTCTATTCATATGAATCTGAAAAATGCTCTAATAAATTTAGGTTGCAAGGTGGAATTTGTCCTGTTCAAACTAGAAAATATCTACGTTGACTTTGATAGAACAATCCGTTTGCACGAAAAGGCGTATAAATGCTACGATAATGTGCGAGACGTTTAGCGTGCGATAAGGATGTCTTTCTTGATTTCCACGTGTCTTTTTGTATGCCATGTATCCTGTACGGACTGCGATGTAAACGCATCCGCGTATAAATGCTACGGTAAGAGTTTGTGACGTATAGTAAAAAAATTGAGAAAGAACAGTTATGGTGGGCGGGTTCAACAAACACAGGACTTTCAACTTGGAGACCCGCGTTCGAGGACCGGAGTTTTGTTTTGTAAGATACGTTAGTGACGTTGGTCACGCGTTTTTTGTTGACGTTTGTGACGTGTTTTCCTCAGTTGTTTAAGTACATTTTTCACTTACTTATTTTAAGCCCAACCATGATGTTTTCCCTTACCCTAACTAAGTGGTTTTCTTGCCTGAACCAAACTGCGGATGTTTGTGTGATGTACAAATGACACGCGAAAACGCTAAAATTAGTCCTCGTGACATGCGGAATGTCCGGGTAATGTCGTTGTATTTATACACCTTCCTGTGAAAAGACTATATGCATGTAACAAGCGTAAATTGACACGTGTTGCTGGACAGTCGTAGGAAAACGCACGAAAAATGAGGACTAACTTTTCTTACGATATGATATGAATCATTGTATGCTGCTGTAAACTTACCGTTAAACGAAGGCTGTCCCTGCAGTGCTCCCATGCTTACAGTTTAGCATGAATGTTCAGTGACAGATCTATTGTTTTACTTGTAAACTTTGAATAATACAGAGTCGCCTGAACGGGACTCACATGAGTAAATGTTGCTGCAGTTGAATTGAGCTGCAGTGTGTAGTTGGTGGCGATGGAGGTGCCAGGTCAAAGGGTTAAAGTTTCTGCGGGACGTCTGAGGACACGGTGCAGCCTGGTTAGACCCAGCTGTCAAAACACACAGAAACACACACTCCAAGACAACCAGGTGTCTCTGTATGAATGAGTGTAGTGTATACCACCTGTACATACACACACTGTCGCACTAACTCAGCATATAACCACAGCTCAGACAAGTGAGGCTGACGACCTGAGCTGTGTATCAGCATTGTGTGTGTGTGTGTGTGTGTGTGTGTGTGTGTGTGTGTGTGCGCAGGAAGGCCTCCAGAGGGGGGCGCTGTCTGTGTTGAAGCAGCAAACTACGACCTACGCAGACCAATTACAGCAAATTGTGTGTAGGATTATGTGTGTGTGTGTGTGTGTGTGTGTGTGAGTGATTTCGCGGGGCAGTCGGGGTACTGTATGTACGCATGTGTTGACTCAGTGAGATTGGCGGCTTGGTCTCGAGGGAGCCGTGGCTTAGCCGACGCCGGCGCACTGTTAAAGCTAAACACTCCTAATTGAGGAGGACGCTTACAGGCCCTCCTCTGTGTGTGTGTGTGTGTGTGTGTGTGTGTGTGTGTGTGTGTGTGTTAGAGAGGAGGTATGGAAGGAGAACAGTCTTGCTGTGGTAAATAACACAGGTGGCATCAGTGGCAATTTACTGATGTCTAGAAACTAAATGAAGTGCATGTATTCACTGTTCTCTGTGATGGCCTCCAGATACTCCAGTACTTCACTAATCTATTGGGATTTGAATGGCATGCAATATCTGCAATGCATGATGCTCTGTAACTCATAATGAATGCCAGGGATCAACCCAGAGTGTGTGTTTATATATACTGCATTTCAATATTAAAGGTTCTCTATACGATATCCAGAGCATTAATATACTGCAGCATCAAACAACAATTTTCTATGTAAAGATATAGAGGAGTAATGTCTACCTGAGCAGAGAATGAAGTCTGTCTCCCTCTGTGTGTGTTGTAATCAGAGCTTCTCTGTGCTTTGTTGACATAGCCGGGCCGGCCGTGCGTGCCTTTTAGTGCATGTGAGCGTTCCCCACTGGCTTGTTTACAGCCGTCGCTCTGAGCTGCTCTCATACAAGCCCTCAGGAAGAGCGCTGGTCATCGATCCCAACCTTCGTAGTGGCCAAATGGCGGTACTGCAACTTTCGTGTCCGTCACGTGATGCCTTTGGGGCCAAAGAGACTTTTTCCCATAGACTTACATTGGGAATCTCATGGGAATGAGACCGACGACGGCATGACGTTGCGATCCCGTGACCGAGTCATGTGACCAAGCGGACGCTACTGCGCATGTTCCACGTGCCCAAGATCCGGGTACTTTTCAAGGCGGAAGTGGAGCCATTTAGGCTGCATGTCCGCGACACTACACGCAGCATCGTAGCTGCTAAGTTAACGCTCCTGGACGGTGAACTGGGGGACTCAGTTGTCTGTTGTGCTCATACACTGCAGCTGGTGCACCGCTGCATTCGAGGCACAAATGTTGTCGGTTAACGGTTAATAATTGGTTAACGAGGGTCAGTTATCGTTTAAGAATTTTTTTCAAAATTAGCATCCCTATTGTTATTTATATTTATTTTAGACAGAAAAAGGTTAAGAAGCGTGCACTCATTTGTAAATGATAGTAATAATCCATGATTAAAACCCCGTACTTTATTCATTCATGGAGCCCTGCAAGTCACTGCATTTCCTACAACAGTGTCCTGTAACTATTTCAGAATAAAAGCCTTGTGTTAACAAATAAAGTAATACTGTCCTTTTTCTTTTAAATGAAAGCAAGAAATGTTGATTTAAAATCTTTATGACATATTCTACAGATACAGACATTGAACGTGTAGTAATGTTGCTGCTATGATGTCAGTATACAGTCAAACGAACAGTTTGACTATCTGTTGTTGCTGTGAACTGTGTAAAAATATCATAAAATCTGATATTTCCTCACATACTCGACTGCAAAGCAATTTTTCAAAAATGAAAACCCACAATAAATGATGTAACTGAGTTGTCATATAGCGCAATAAATGCAGTTTGCATTTGTTGTGTGACACGTGTGTTACATGCTTGTGCAGAGTTGTCCATCTTCATGGGTTTATGTGAAACAAACACATCATTTCCTGTTTTAAACTGCAGATATTTCCTTCCATATATACAGCAGGTCACGTCAGAAGTTAGTAAAGTCAGAGAGGTCTGCTGGGCTTGCTGCCAAACCCAGCTTGTTATAGTTACCTCCAGAAAGTTCAAAGATATTTCTTGGCTGAAATCTGATGTGAACAGCTTCTTCGAGCAGGAATGTCATATCTGCCGTGTCTCTCCCTCATGACGTGAATGCGCCGTTAAACGGGGCAGGTGCTGCAGGTGTTGCAGATCTGCTCTGGGGCCGCCTCGCTCGCTAAGCCTCGCTCAATGCGGGCACTGTTAAGTAAGTGCGTGATTCCAGTGTTTTAGCAACTCCTCTGGCTGGCTTCCCTCGGACGATTACGCCAGCAGGGTTTACTTAAGGATGGGAGCGTGACAGCTGCTGGAATGCCTCGACTCTGCCCACAGAGAGCGGGACATGGGTCACACCAGCACTACAGTAACACAGGCCCGGGCAGCACACGGTTCCACCAACGCAGCTCAAATGGGCCGTGGATCAGAGGGGCTCTGGTTCCCAACTCCACTGCCATGGATTGTACATTGTAAATGTCCTGCAGAACGTTTAACTTTTACACATTTCTGTTGGTTTTATAAATATACAGCAATTCTATAATTAGTCTCACAATTTTTTCCGTGATGGACAGGAAGACATGCAATGGCGTAATCATCTGGGCTTTAGCTGCTCTTTTGGAAACAGGCCCAAGAATAATGCTATAGTGTTAAATTATCTCAGTTGTATTTGAATGTAAAGATTCACCGATTCATACTGCAAGATTGATAGAAAAGTTAGAGATCAGTTGCATTAAAGCTGATCGAAAAAAGACCAAAAATTGGACCCAAATGAAAAAGTTTGTGTGTGCATGGCCCACCCATGGTTAGTGTGGCAACCATAGACTGTATATAAAGATGGACGATACGTCTCCACTTCCTCCCGCTGTACAGAAGTGAAGCCAAAATATCCCAGATACGGGAGCTGCCATCTTAAGAATTTGACGTTATTTGGAGCCGCGGTTTCGAGGTCACCCGCCCCGAACTAATCGCGAGCCAAGCGCGGCCGCAGCATGTCAGCGAGAGAGACTCACAGCTGTCAATTGTGACGCCTCACCCCCTTTTTATAGCATCAAATAACGAATTAAAACCAAACTTATCAGAAAAATTAACACTTGAACAAACATTAGCGTGATAAGAAGAACCTAAAATAACAGAAACCATCTTTGGGAAAAATGTATTTGACTTTTTAGTTTGGCCCAAACCTATGACTATATTCTCGTTATATTATGACTTTATTCTCAAAATCTCAGACTTTTTTTCCCCCTCAATGTGGCCCTAATACTCTGTTGTACCGTCGTACCATAGACCTACAACAATGATAAATAAAAGTGAAAATGTAAACAAAAAAACAGTTATTCATTTCCATTTTTAAAAATCCACAGGGAGCCACTGGAGAGGAGCTAAAGAGACGCAGGTTGCAGACCCCTGGGTTAGACCCTCCATGCCTGCTAAATGCCCATTTCTTTAAGCTCCACCACCCTCTTATTTATAACACAGGCCTTCTGTTAAAAATAGATATCAAGCTGAGGTAACCCCAATGACCTCATCAGGGTAATTTTCTCAAAACTTGGCAAAGCTCTTCCAGAGCCACAGAAGACATTTTACAACTGTTTGGCTGTTTGGGTGAGCTGTACTCCCCGTGATGTGTAAATTAGTCTTGATGAGTAAAATCAGTGGTGTGTCTGAATGTCTGCTTTATTATGACGTTTACAGTAAGATGAGACACCTGACAACAGTCATCGCTTGCTCTGAATGATAGCAGCTGGGTCGATTCAACTGTTCTGTTCAGTCAGAAACTGTGAATTGACAGATTACACGCGTCCTTCAAAGTTTCACAACAATTGTTTTTATAGTTGCGTTAACGTACAGTCGCTGAGTGACATAATGTGTTTGAGATCTTGTCGTTCTCTCTAAAAGCCCGTCAGAAGTTTGTGTGTTGTTCTACCAGTTCTCCGTTCTGTGGCGGTTCATAACTGGAAGGCGTGTTGGTCCACGCTCTCGTCCAGCTGTATTTATTTCCTGGCTGGCAGCTCAGCGATGGTGACGGTGGTTCAGGTTAGTCACGGCCTGGCTCCTTCAGAGTAGCCACAGAGAGTTACTCTTGGCCCGGCTTCAGACCGGACCAGAGACCCGATTGGATGTTCGGGACACCAGCCGGATATCAAGTCTTTGGACATGCATTCACTGAGCTGGTGGTTTATTTGTCTCTGCCTGTCTCTGTGCGTATTTACTTGTTCCAACTATGGAGGAATGTATGGGGATGAATTCATGTTGTGCGAAAGGGTTTATTGACATGAGCTACAACATAATTAGGAATACAGATGTGTTATAAAGACAAAGAACGTATCACTGAGTAGTGAAAGTCAATTGATTGTTCCATTGCAACGTCAGCGCCCAGCAGCAAAGCTACGCCATTCTGCCATTTTGGACTGAAAGCGACTAACAGACGCCAGTAAATCGTCCGCCTACAAAGAGCCGTAGAAAAGTAAAACTAAATAATTTCTATTCTATTGTCATATTTTTAATGTCTACACTGAAATGGCCTTTGTTGAACAATACAAATATTATAAATATGCATACTATTATAACTATTTACTTACTTATTTATTTTAAAACGTTTTTTGCTTCCCAAAGGAGCATAAAGAGAGCGATGGACATAAATGGAAGTTAGTAAATCCAGCACACAGATTTGGAGATCAATCTCAAACTTTTTCATGTCAAGGGACCAAAATGGAGTCCATCAGACCACAGACCATGGATGTAGAAGAGGGTCCAATAGACCACAGACCATGGATGTAGAAGAGGGTCCTATAGACCACAGAACATGGATGTAGAAGAGGATCCAATAGACCACAGACCATGGACGTAGAAGAGGGTCCAATAGACCACAGACCATGGCTGTAGAAGAGGTTCCAATAGACAACAGACCATGGATGCAGAAGAGGGTCCAGTAGACCACAGACCATGGATGTAGAAGAGGATCCAATAGACCACAGACCATGGACGTAGAAGAGGGTCCAATAGACCACAGACCATGGCTGTAGAAGAGGTTCCAATAGACAACAGACCATGGATGCAGAAGAGGGTCCAATAGACCACAGACCATGGCTGTAGAAGAGGTTCCAATAGACAACAGACCATGGATGCAGAAGAGGTTCCAATAGACAACAGACCATGGATGCAGAAGAGGGTCCAGTAGACCACAGACCATGGATGCAGAAGAGGGTCCAGTAGACCACAGACCATGGATGTAGAAGAGGGTCCAACAGACCACAGACCATGGATGTAGAAGAGGGTCCAGTAGACCACAGACCATGGATGTAGAAGAAGGTCCAACAGACCACAGACCATGGATGTAGAAGAGGTTGTGTCCTGTGCTTTTTGCCCTGCGTGTTAGTAAATAACCTACAACTCCATTAAACTCTGTTGATGTCATGCTACTAGCACTACTAGCTACTGGTCGATAGCCGGTTGTTTTGGGAACAGAGATGTTAATACTTCCACCACCGTACAGGCTTACAGCATACAGCCCATGGGTGTATTAGAAGATAATAAAAGTGATGAATTACAGCCAATAATATACATTATTACAGCCGCATACAGCCAGCAGGAATCTGTCAGAACCAGATATGTCATATGAGCGTGCAGGGCGGTGCGGTCCCGTGGGTCTGATGACCGTTGAGGACAATAACTCTGGATTCAGCTGTTAGTTCATTTTACAACTTTTAGGACATAACGATTTAAATGAGGGTTATTTCAGTGTTCCTACTGGGAAGATAATTTACCTAAAAAAAATGATCCTCTGATTTACAGACGTTTGCGTTTTCAGTCCAAAGTTGAGTCCATCCAGCAGCTGTTGTCAAAAAAGCACCGGAGTTTCCTATACTCTTTGATAAAGATGTAACGGTAGAAGTTTATCACTTGCAGTGTACCGGAGCTTTTGTAAGTCGTTTATATGTGTGATTTTCTGCTGACTGTCTGTTTCTCCGGGCCATGGAAGAACAGAGTTGGCTGGGCGAGGGCCAGATAAACAACTCAACATGAAAGGTGAGGAGGTCCATTAAGCAAATTGACTAACAAAGTGAATTGACGGTTGGAAATGGGCTTCAGCGTGAAACTGGCACTCAGGGGTCCTTCGTGCGAGACAGGCACGCCATTCAGTCAATCTGAAGTTCATAAACACACTCATACAGGTTCAGGGAGGTGGGAAGAGAAAGAGAGAGAGAGAGAGCGACTTGGCATGAATCTGTGCCCTTAGCCCCTAGTGTGATGCTCTAGCTGCAAGAGATAAGAGCTCTCAGATCTCCAAAAAACATAGGTGACTGCAACATGGGACAATCACAGTAGGGGGTGTCAGTCACTTTATCAACAGCGTATACAAGCATGCCTTACTACTAAAAGGCACGCACAAATGTACACCAAAAACATTTATACAAACCTCCCAACGAAGACACCACAGAGAGTCTTGAAGTCTTAACTAGCCCCTTGATAGATTTGGTGAGCAGTTTGTTTCATAGGAGGATCGTGGCACTCCAAAATCTCTCAGTACTCCGGCCCTAGCTGACCTTTTTTCTGGTAAACTAAGACCAGATTGTTGAGAGATTTGTCCTCGCTATGTGAGCGGTCCTTTTACAGTTGCTCTATTTTTTGCAGAGCATCCAGTGGGCAACCTCCAGGTCTGAAAAGTGAAGCCAATGCTGAAGTGCCTAAAACATGCATTCTTTCTAACAGCCAGCAGGGGGCGACTCCTCTGGTTGCTAAAAGAAGTCTGGTTGTATAGAAGTCTCTGAGAAAATGAGTCTACTTCTCTCTTGATTTATTACCTCAGTAAACATTGTAAACATGAGTTTATGGTCTCAATCACTAGTTTCAAGTCTTCTTCAATACAGCATGATGTTCATTTAGTAAATGATGGTCCCATTTAGAGTCAGATAGACCATAAAGCAGGGGATGCTTTAAGGCGGGGCTACCTTGTGATTGACGGGTCGCTGCCACGGCGTTGTCCGGTCTGGGAGTTGTCTGTGTCACAATGTGTTTTCAGTTCATGAAAGTTAATTGTAACATTTTGGTCGCTTAAAAATGTCTTATTCAGCGTTCGGCTGTACTTAGCTCCACCCTATAGTGTCACTTCTGGTTCCAAAAAAACAAGATGGCGACGGCTAATATGCAGAACTCAAGGCTCCGAAAACGGCAGTCCGCAAACCAACGGGTGACATCACGATGACTACGTCCACTTCTTATATACAATCTATGAGAGCATCCTGTTAACCTAGTAACCCTATCTCCTTCAAAATATATTTCTGTACGCATGGGACGCATAATTATGTTCACTGGCAATGTTTTCTCCAACCCACAAAGTGTGATATCTACCAACTCCTGAGGGGAATATCTGTCTCTTTAGATGCCTAACGCTCCGCTATGTTCACCAGCTGGTCTCTAACTGTGTCTGCTGTTTGCTGCTGAGCAGGTAGTGTACGGTGGGTTTATACAGCTTTTACTCTGAAAACAGAGATATGGATGACATTGTTTTTTTTTGTTTTTTTAGTGAACTGATTGTGCCTTAATGAGAGCAAAAGTGAAGTGATGCTGCTTTGTTTGTCCTGCAGCGTTTGGTGATCTGCTGGATGAAACAAAAGAGACGCAGCATCTTGAGCCAGCCACATCATCTTCATCCCGTGCTAGCCTCGCTAACCAAGCAAACTCAGCAGCCGCTCCACCGACTGCCACCGGCAGCGTCTAAAGACCCACTCTGGACATTGTTGGATCTATCAGTCAAAGAGGAACCAGACACTCAACCAATCCTAGTAACATTCAGCTACTGTCATCGGTGGGAAACACGCTCATTCAACAGCAGCCGATATGGGACGGTCGAGTGGACTGAATGAAGAACGGGACTCAGTGTTTCCGGTAAGGTAAACTAGTGCTGTTCTATTCTGGCTCGCTGTGGTGTGTTATGATTGTGGTTTCTGTGAGGAAGTTCTGAATTGTAATATTTGTTGTTCAGTTTGTGTTTGATAAGTTATTATTAGGGCCGCATGTCCTTTTACCATTTTGGGATAAGAGTGACATCCGTTGGCTGTTTAATGCAAATGTCAAAAGAACTGCTGAACTAACACAAAACACCACACAGGGAATGAGATTCAAAAGATGAAATGTAGTATATAACGTGTAGTATGCAGTTAGATACAAAGGTAGGCTAACGTTATGGGTTTCATTTTGCATTCATTTTGAATGAAGTGTTTTACGATGCTCCGCTACGTACAGCTGATCTCAACATTAACAAAAATACACGTGGATGATGGTGCAAGCTGCACGGAGGGGGGGGGGGGGGCAGTTGTACTCAGGCAGCTTGTCGGAGGTCTGTGCTCTCCGAGTGCCATTCTAGTTTTTTTCTCATTCTCATATGTAAAGACAAGTTAGCACGCCTAGTTGAAGTTGAGCCAACTAATTACCTGTAAATAGTTGGCTCAACTTGAATCTATGTGTTCAATCAGCATGTATCTTCCAACAATTTAAGAGCATATTATAATGCGTTGTCTCAACTAATCCAGTTATAAAAATGTTCGTCTAACAATACAAAATGTATTAATTCAACATTAATAAAGTTGGCGTTTTACAGTGCACATACTGTATCCGCCACTGCTCTCATGATGGGCTTTCAGGAGAAAGTGTGTGTGCGCATGTGTGTGTGCATGTGTGTGTTGGCGCTCGCACACTACCACAGCTGCTTGTCATTTGGGCCTTAGCACGCATGGCCACCTGTTCTGAATAAAGAGCCCCCCCCCCCCCTTCCCTCTGCTCTCCTGTGCATTTATCATGTAGTTTACAGTAAGCTGATATTCAACATGAGGGGTGTGTTCCTCATGTGCAGCTCCTCTACAAATCATAGAGCATCTGATGAGTGTGATAATGCACAGAGCTGCAGGGGCTCCTTTCACTAGTCATTTCCTCACTGATCAGGTGAAGAGCTGCACATTCAGGTGAGACGCTGACATTCTCACAGCTCTCTCCGTCCACTCTTTACAATATGAATGAAAAATAAAACTATACTTCTGACTGTTGGTAGGAGATTGGGTCAAGTAGTGGTTTACCATGTCAGACATGCTTTCTTCACCCAACCATGCACCGCGCCTCTCGTCCCTCAGATATAAAAGCCCCCATTCCGTGGTCAAACGGGCCGACGCTACGACTGTAGAGCACCCATATACTGACATTTATGTTAAATGCATTCAAACGGCCCCAATGGAGCTGATCAGGGATGGATAAAGAGAACGCAGCTGACGGGAGAGCTAGAGACCACCTTGGAGAAGTTAGAGGAAGTAGACACGTGGGTCTACGAAATAAGATTGATTTGATTATATTCACCAGAAGTATAAAACATTACATGTCCCTTATAAATTAAAAAGAAAATACCACTATTTGTGAGGAAATGTATTTTTTCTTTGATGAATATCGTAAGTATCGTGATAGTATCGTCTCGGTAGATAGCTGTATCGACCCAGCCTTATTAATTCCATCTTTGCCTGTGAGAGAGCACCGTCACCGTCAAGACCACAAGAGGTCACTTGTAAAGAACTGTTACTTTAGCTTCAACAAAACAACCAGAAAAACAAGCCAAGGCAGAATAAAACACTAGTGTATTAACACTAATACAAACCCCAAATTAGTGGAAGGTCGAAGGTGTGCACAGGACGGATCTTACAGATGGTCTGGATCCAGGTTTCCCCATCCATACAGTAACGAAGACATACAGCGGTGGGAAGTAATCAGCTACATAACTGAGCAGATCATTTAACCTATAACAATGCATTAAAATGTTAATAGGTTGATCGTATGTTTTGTAAGGCTTACCCGAATGCTTTGAAGCTTTGACCGTGGCCATGGCACAGCGACGTCCATTCAGTATTTGAGTGTATAATTTTTATAATTAATTTTTTTTTATACCCCAAAAATCCCAAATAGCAAACGAAATAAGGAATAGTAATCCCACATTATGCATCAACATCAATTAGAATTAAAAAAATATCAAATTGCGATTATTTTGACTGATATTGCAATTGTGATATGATTTGTGATATTAGAGGGAATGATCATTTTTACATCATTATTCTCATTTTTATTGAAGAATATGTTAACATGATTATGGTGGGATTTTTATGGGAATCTGTACCGAACAAAGATGTTTTCTTAAGTCTGTAGAATATGATGTGTAGACCAGGACATCTCTGCAGCACCACAACAATTAATTTTAAATGGTATTTTTTGATAAAATTGTGATTAATTGTGCAGCCGTACACAAAATAATGTCAGATTCGTCCATTTGGGCTAATGTAGACGTACTCACTCAGTCACATACCAGGACTCCTCACCACCTGTGTGTCAGTGACGGTCCTGCTGCTGCAGAGAGAGAGAGAGCAGCAGCATCAGATAACAGAGGTGCTGGAGCGTGCACGGTTATACACAGGTGAGGTATGTGTGTGTGTGTATCTCAGGTGTAGGGTAGCGTGAAGACAGCAGAGCAGCACAGTAGATGACCCAGATAAGAGGATTATTAGTTTATAAAACATCTTGCCTGCACAGCTGGGCCGGGATCTCTGTCCTCTGCCGCCAGCGGCACCGCGGGTAGCGTGATCGATCATCATCACCCTGCAGATCATCTGCTCCTGCTATGTATTTATTTACAGCATTATCTTCATATCTCCTCTTGCTATTCACAGTAGCTCAGTGTCAGAACTGCTGTAGCTGTTTATGCCAGACAACTAAAGTCTCCAAATGCTAGAATTCAACATTTAAGTGCCTTCGGTTAGAAAATAGAAAACTGTTAAGTGGTCTAGCTGTCAGCTGGATGAAGAATTAGTGATGTTAGATTTTACTTTGTACTGAAAATTCACGAAGGATGGATGGATGAAGTCATGGAGACACGTTAAAGGAACTGTTTGTAACTTCTTCCACGCATAAATCATTGTGGGTCGGTGTCCCAAGCGTGCTCGCGTGTGGCTACGCTGTTCAGACTCAGACTCCAACACAAACTCCAGTGAAGCACCAAAACCTCTTGGTTGTATCTTGTGAAGCCCGTCTGTTAAACAGTGTTGGCCGCGGTCGGAGGACGCGGGGCAGACCGTAGCTTTGGTCTCCAGGACTGGAGTCTCTGCTGTACTCTGCTCCTCTGCTCCTCTGCCTGCCTTCACTGACATACCACGCTCGTTCTCACCCTTTCACTCCACTCTCACGTGCATGCTGCTCACTCCACACTGCAGAGGAGTTAGTTTAGCTCTGAGAATATCTAGTGAATGTTCAGTGGACGTTTGTGCAGAAATAACTGCTGCAGCTCCTCCAGACCAACAGAGATTTTTCCGTGTCTTGTGAAGTGACGGGGCTCTGCAGAGAGAAACGTTATCATCTCCGACCAAAACTCCGGCGTCTCCCCCGTTCCCTCCGGCCGCGGTCGGGAGGCTGAGGCAGGAAAAGCCAACACTAGGATCAGCATTGATTCATGGAGAGACCTTCGTCTGGTCAGCTAACATTACTGCCAAGCAGCTGAAATATAGAGTGATATTGTGCTTTTAGCTGACGTGTGTCTCCTCACTGTTTTGAGCGATGCTCCTTCATGTCTATGTAGAGCGAGCACAAGCGCCAGCAACAGGACGCTGACTTTAGTTGACTTAACGGCCACAGGTGTCGCTGTTAACAAGACATTTCTGATTCTTACATAGAGTCCCTTTTAAGTGTTTTAAAATATCTTCAATGGGACACTTTATGTATTTTTAAAGGCAGTTACATTACAAAGCTTTAAATTAACACTCGCGTTGTTGCCACTAATCAACAAGTTGGTCCTCCATTTCTGATCTTCATGTTACTACTACTTTATGCTTCGCGTTTAGCATTAGCTGCTGCTGCCATGACGGCGGTGGTTGTCCTTCCTTCTTCAGTCAGCTTTGTTCTCTATTGGCTATCGTTCTTTCCCACGTGACTGCGGTATCAGCTGTCCTCGGGGTTCCCCACACACAACAGGAGATCTACTGATAAATATTGAAACACTCTTAACATACCTCACACACCACAGGAACATCTGGAAAGATAATCTTTAGAACCATCAAAACATCTGAGCTTTGCTGACCATCGTTGGGAGAGAGGAATCAGGCCCAAAATCGGCTTCTTCATTCTCGTGTAGTGTGTACCCGGCATTAGATGAAAAGATCAATGTCACTGTCATATCTATCTGTTAAATATGACGTTACAACCAGCAGCCGGTTATCTTAGCTTGTCGAGGTATTGGGCAAGACACTGAACCCTAAGTTGCTCCCGATGGTCAGGCCAGAACCTTGCATGGAAGCTCGCTGCTATCAGTCTGTGAGTGTGTTTGTGAATTTGAATTTGAGTCCTTGTGTTTGTATCACACTGGCTTCAATATATATTTTCATACTGTGTTTGCAGTGAATAATAATATTACAATATTACATGTATTTCCACACAAATGAACTTCGGCTTCATGCTGAGTTGTGTGTGTGTGTGTGTGTGTATACAGTAAATGTACGGCTTTAGTGTGTGTGTGCAGTATGCCATTATGTGCGTTTCTAGTCGTCTTGGATTATTTCTCCTCACTGTGGCCTCTCCTGTCATCGCTGAAGGCAGCAGAGACCCAGGATGAATAACAAATCACAGAGACTAGCTGGGAACGCTCGTGCGAATGGGGGGAAACTGGTTCCAGTGAGGTTTTGCAGATCTCACGATACCACGCTCATTTTAAAAATGTTCCCACGGACGTCGTTAGGCTAACGACCTTCCCGAGGACTTCCTGGTCTCCGTCCAATCACGCAGCTCCATCCATGGTGACAGTGGGTCATGCATGTGGAGGGAAAGAATCACACGGATGCAGATGGATGAGTGGGATGCGATGACAAGCTTAATGGGCTCCGAATGGCACATCACATGCACAGAAACACACTGAGAAACAGATACACCCAGTACTGTCTGAGGAGAGTGCAGGTCTGAGTGTGTGTGGCCTTTAAGAGGTCGTACGTTGATTTTTTAACATGTACACACACGCACACATAGTCTTCAGGTAAAAACAGATTACATAACTCTTCAGTTCTGCTCTGTAAACCTTCAGATCTGCACAGTAGTTTGTTTTTGTCTCTGACTTAATGTCTCTTTTGCAACATCTGGCTCTGCTGCTTCACAGTGGAAGCAAAGCCAGCGTTTGGTTTCCCTGCTGGGATAAATTTACCACGCTCTGGGACCGCGACACGCAGTGTCTTTCATGATACTGTCCAACATCCATCCTTTCATCACTTGTTTTTGTCTTTTATTCCATCTCATTTTCTGTCCTTTTTTCTTCCCATCTGCTTCTCGGTGTCTGGAAAACAGTGACACAGCGATATGGTTTCTCTTACACCCTTTTACTCTCATCCGTATTGTACAGCTGTAAGTAAGTTGTAGGTATTTCTCTTATCAAGCAAAAGCCTTGACTATTTTGTTATTTTGACAAAAATACAGTTGAATAATGATATTGCATGTTTTTTTTTTTTTTTAATTAAGCATGACCGGTCAGCTGGAATAGCATTGTCTGCTGTTTCTGAGTCACCTTCCCTAAATAACTGAACAATCTCTGCACATTGCAAGTGGCTGAGTTGTTTAATTGCCCGATAGCCAAACTTGCTTGTCCGAAATGTACACAACATACAATTAATATGCTCTCCTCAAAGCCACCAGACTCCGTTGACAGAAACAGTAAGTTTAGCTCAGAGGATCCTTGTAAAACGCACTTCATTCAAACTCGAAAGAAACAAAATAAAACAACTCAACTCTCGCTCAAACGTGAGAGCGACGCCGTTGCGGTGTGCAAGCATTGTAAGATCTTACAAGTACATGTGCACGTATTTGGCTGATCAACTTACATTTGATGTCAACACTGAGGCTGTTGTAAAGAGAGGGCAACAGAAAATTCATCTCTTACAGAAACTGAATTCCTTCTTAGTCACTCCCGTAATCCTCTGTCGTTTTCTATCAATCTTTCATTGAGAGTCTCCTTTGTTTTTCTTTTATCTGTTGGTTTCACAGCCTCTTAGTTAAAGACAGAAACAGTCTCAACAGTATTGTTAAAATCTGTTCTAAGATTATTGGTGTGAAACAGAGATATTTGAATTCCTTTTGCAACCAGCAGATCCTCCGTAAGGCGGAATGGATTTTAGCATCTTCTGGTCATATGCTTTCAAATGAATTTTTTCTGTTGCCGTCAGGACGTCGTTACGGTTCACCGGTTTGTAAAACTAACCGCTATTATAAATCCTTTATCCCCTGTGCAATCAGATTATTGAATGCTTCTCAGATTATGTATTTCTTACGCACTTTTATCCTTTTACCATCACAGATCCTTTTATCCCTTATTAGACTGATCCTTCTATTGTTCTTCTTCAGTCTCTTTATTTATTAGTTAGTCTCATTTACATCAGTAATCCTTTTAGGTCCTGTTTTATGTTTTTAGCTTACATATATGCGGCGGCTGTGGCTCGGAGGGTAGAGCAGGTTGTCCACCAATCGGAAGGTCAGTGGTTCGATCCCCGGCTGCTCCGGGTCACATGTCGATGTGTCCTTGAGCAAGACACTTAACCCCAAAATTGCTCCCGAAGGCATAGCCACCGGAGTGTGAATGAGTATTTAGATTAGATCCTGAAGGGCAAAGTTGGCACCTTAGCAGCCTCTGCCATCAGTGTATGAATGTGTGTGTGAGTGGGTGAATAGTGACATGTAGTGTAAAGCGCTTTGAGTGGTCGGAAGACTAGAAAAGCGCTATATAAGTCCAAGTCCATATACAGTGTTGTTGTGTTTCACTGTGTTTTATCTATGTTTTCATGTACAAGCTGCTCCAAACCAATTGCCCCTAGAGAGATTAATAAAGTTGTTTGAATTGAATTGAATTCCAAGGACCTACGGCTTCGCCCCGAGATGATAATAGCTAAATTTTTTGGAACGCTGCACCGCATGTCATGTGTTGAGGATCAACCAATCTCAGCCGGCAGATATCTTTTCTTTCTTCTGTAAATATCAGTCTATGGTAAATATATGGAGAGGAGGTTAAACATTTTAGTACTTACATTTGGGTACTCGCCGATAGCGAGTACCGATACGAGTACTTCTCTGTGCCAAAAGACCCTCGTTAACAGCCAGCTGGAAGGTGGCTCGCGGCCGCAGCTTTACAGCGCTCCCAGCCCGGACCTCGCCGCACCGTGGACAAAGGGCTCGCTGCGCCCTCAATCCCCGCCTGGGACGGCCCCCTGCTCCCGGTGCGACATTCGACCGAGGTGGACTGTCCTCAGTGCGCCCCGACCGCGTCGTGCCGCCAGATCAGGGCTCGGCCCACGTAAAAGGCGCCAGGAGTCTGCAGCGATGTCGGCAACCCACCTGACCCATCTTGAAACACGGACCAAGGAGTCTAACGCACGCGCGAGTCAGAGGGTGCAAGCAAAACCCCGTGGCGCAATGAAAGTGAGGGCCGGCGTACGCCTGCTGAGGTGGGATATCAGCCCAGCGGGGTCGGGCACACCACCGCAAAGTGGTATCAGTGCCGTTGTATCCGAGCCGTTTTGCGAGTATGAGTACATGAGCACAGTATCAGACCCGATACCCGATACTGGTATAGGTATTGGTGCATCCCTAATCTTTCCCATAGACAATTTTACTGGCCTCACTTTTTCCGTCCAAGAACGTCACAACATCCGGTTGGAAGGTCAGAGAAACTGACACAGACAAATCAAGCAGAAAGCTACCGTGAGGGATTCACGGTGCTGGAAATCAATTTATCTTTGTTTAGTTTAGTCAGTGAGGCTTCCTGCTAAATTATCGTAACTTAATCATCATCGACATCGCAGCACGCAGGTTTTTGGTTGCTTGGTAACGGCAGACGTGAAAGGAACGTAACCTCCAAATCATATTGGAAAGAAAAAAAAAGAAAGCGGCACAGCTGGCGTTTTCCACACGTGTTTTAGACGTGGCATGTGTACGGCCGCTTAATCTTTATGTGTTGTAGTGATTTGCTGAGTCAGACCTACAATCAAACAGACACTTTAGGACACACAGTCAGGCCACAGGGACCTTGAACTTAAAAATAGCGTTGGGGCAGTGCAGACTTTCAGGGCAGCTGAGACATCGCAGAGGTGGTTTGGAGGGAAGATTTGATGTCTGCGTGCTGATTATTCATCATGGAGCAGATTTCTGTTTGCTTTTTTAAAACCAGAATAGCTGAACATTCCTGCATAATCCATCACGAGACACGAGGACTTGCTGCTCCCCAAACATCTTTATTAGCATACAGCCCGATCTCCTGAACTCTCCCCCCCCCCCTCGTCTCCTCACTCCTTCTCCTCAGCCTGGAATGCCTTATCTCCTTTACACGGTGCTAATAAAACCGACTCTGAGTGTGTGTGTGTGTGCGTGTGTGTGTGTGTGTGTGTGTGCGTGTGTGTGTGTGTGTGTAGAGTAATAATAATGGTGTGTGTGGCGTCGTGCCCATGGCCTCTTTAGGGCAGGATATTAGAGAGGTCTGTATTAGCTCAGCAGGACAACTGGAGGCAGCAGCAGTGATGGTGTTTGTTTGAACACCGCCTGAGAGGCATATAGAGAGAGAGAGAGCAGTGTGCACAGGTTCACTTCGTTTCGAATCTCCAACCCTTCTTCTTAAGCCGCGTTCAGACTCAGAGCTTTACTCGCACGAGTTGGACCACCGGGATCATTTGCGTTGCTCGCTCTAGACTCGTCGTAGAGGAGAAGGAGCTTGTCTCCATAGATCACAAACACTTTTCTTTACACCATTTCCGCCATCAACCATGGAAGAAATAACCGCTGTTGCTGCTTTGTACATGTTGTGTATGTCCCAGATATGTCAGAAAACTAGGGATGCACCGATACCACTTTTTTTCAGACCGAGTACATTTGGGTACATGCCAATACCGAGTACCGATACGAGTACATCTCTGTGCCAAAAGACCCTCGTTAACAGCCAACTGGGGGGTGTGAGCGACACACGGCAGGCTGGGGAGTCCCGCATACCAGGCGGTGTGCCGCGACCGGCTCTAGGTCGGCTTGGAAAGGCTCGGGGCGAAGGTGCTTCCCGGGGCCGTGGACAAAGTGTCACCGGGGCGGACTCCTCAGTGCGACCGCGTCGTGCCCCCAGGCGGGGCTCGGCCCACGTAAAAGGCGCCAGGGATCGCACCACCGGCCCATCTCGCCCGCACCGTCAGGGAGGTGGAGCGTGAGGACCCGAAAGATGGTGACGAGAAGTTAACGTCACACTGCCGTAAAGTGGTATTTTGCGAGTACGAGTACATGACTGTTATCGGTATTGGTGCTTCCCTACAGTAAACCAAACGGCGTTGTGTCTGGGTTCATAACATCACCTGGTGGCGAGCTGTATTCACATACAGTGACTGTATCTAGCAGCCACATGACGCTACTGCGGTATGAACCCAAAATAAACAGATTGTGCTGTGATTTAACTGCAATAAACGGATCAAAAGGATGCCGACATAACAACATAATGATGCCGATTTGTAAAAAGTCTGAATTCATGCTTTGTAAGGTCTGTTACCATGACGACAATCAACCAACTTTTAAAATGCTTGTTTTCTGAATGGAGTTTGGATCGATGCAGCTGCTCCACCAACACTCAAGATAAAGTCATTTAGGCGTAAATACGGCAGCGACAGTGTTGTTTCTACCGTAGACAGTCTGTGGTTTCTACTCATCCAGTACACTTATACTCAGAGTTCGGTCCGGTCTCTGTACAGATATGAGGTACTGTCGTAGCTCTCGGTGACCGCAGACACATACAATCTTTTTTCCTCCATTTCTGATTCAACGTCGGGATGTCAGTGACGACAGCAGGAGAATCTCAACGCTGAGAGGCTGAGTGACACAACGTCGTGTGAATTTCTTGCTCGAGTTGAAATATTTCAACTCCGGTGTCTATTCACCTTTTTGCATTGACTTTGTATGTTCGCTTTGCTCTTTGTGTGAACACACCGTTACTTACTCACCTCCTCTTCTATTTCTCTTTGTCTTCATCTTCTTTCCTCCTGTTCATCTCCTCTCCTCCCCTCTTCTGTCCTCTTGTCTTTTCTCCTCTCCATCATTTCTTATTTCCTCTCTTGTTCCTGTTTCCTCTCCTTCCTTCTTTTCTCTTTCCCTCCCCTCTCCTTTCTTCTCCTCTCCTCTACTCTTTTGCCTTTTCCTCTCCTCTCATCCCCTCTTCTTTTCTTACTTGTCCTGTTGTCTCCTCTCCTCTCCTCTCTTCTTTTATCTCCTCTCTACTCCTCTCCTCTCCTCTCCTCTCCTCTCATCCCCTCCGCTTTTCTTTCTTCTTGTCCTCTCCTCTCCTCTACTCTCTTCTTCTTTCTCCCCCTCTCCTCTCTTCTTTTATCTCCTCTCCTTCTTTCTCCCCCTCTCCTCTCTTCTTTTATCTCCTCTCCTCTCCTCTTTTGCCATTTCCTCTCCTCTCATCCCCTATTATTTTCTTCCTTTTTGTCCGGTTGCCTCTTCTCCTCTAATTTCCCCTCGTCTCCTCTCCTCTCCTCTCCCATCCTCCGCTCCGCTCCTCTCCTCTGTCCTCTTCTTTCGTCTCCTCTCATTCTATCCTTTCATCTTCATTTTCCTCTCTTCTCCTCAACATTGCTCTCTTCTTTCTTTCACTCTCCAGTTGTTCTCTCCTCTTTCCCCTTTTCCCACTCTACCCATCTACCTCTCCTCATTCTCCTCTTTTCTATTCACCGTTTATCTCCTCTCATTTTCTTCTTCCCTATTTCCCTCTTTTTTCCTTTCTTTCTCTCCTCTCCTCTTTTCCTTTCCTCCTTTCTACTCTTCATTTCCCCTCCCCCTTTCCACTCTTTTCCACTTCTAAAGGAGGAGAGAAAAGAAGAGCTTCTCTTCTGTCCTTTCCTTTATCTTTCTCCCTTTTCCTCCCCTTCTCCCATCTGTTGCTCTCTTTCCTCTAATTTCCTCTCGACTTCTTTCCTCTCATCTTCTCCTCTTCTCTCATCCCCATCTTTCTTTCCTGTTGTTTCATCTCCTTTTGTCTGCTCTTTCATCTTCTCTTCTTTATTTTCCTCCATCCTCCTTCATGTCCCCCTTTTTTCCTTTTCTGTCCTCTGCCCTCTCATCTTCTCTGCGTCCCTCTCCTCCCCTCCTTTTGTCCTTTTCTTTAATTTTCTCTCCTCTCATCCCCTCTTCCTTCAAGATCTCCACTTCTTTTACCTCCTCTCATCCCCTCTTCTTTCCTTCCTGTCTTGTTGCATCTTCCCTTCTCCTCTCCTCCTTTTGTCCTCTTCTTTTACCTTCTTTTATCTCCTCTCATCCCTTCTTCTTCCCTTCTCCTCCTCTCCTTTTGTCCTCTTATTTTACCTTATTTTATCTCCTCTCATCCCTTCTTCTTCCCTTCTCCTCTCCTCCTTGTCCTCTTTTACGTTCTTTTATCTCCTCTCATCCCTTCTTCTTCCCTTCTCCTCCCCTCCTTTTGTCCTGTTATTTTACCTTCTTTTATCTCCTCTCATCCCCTCTTCTTTCCTCTCCTCTTGTCCTGTTGCTTCCAGCCATCTCCTCGTCTCATTTCCTTCAAGATCCCCACTTCTTTTATCTGCTCTCCTCTTCATTTATCTCCTCTCCTCTTTAATCCTCTCTTCTGTTCCCCTCTTCTTTCCTCTCCTCTCGAATGCCATGTTGTTGTTGTTTCGACCTGTTCATCAGGGTGATGGATGGAAACACATTCCCCAGTCGTCTCACCTCTTCTCTCGTCTCTTTATCGCAGCCATCATCTTTGACAAATCGTCTCTCAGAGTCTCACCGGCAGCCAAGACGTCTCTCTTCTCTGGCCGTCCAAATCTAACGGCTTTAATAATAACAGATATATCATTTTCCGAGACGTCAACAGTCCTGAGTGGGGTTACAGTATATCGGTTTGCTGACATACAGGATGGGGCTGATGTTGAGCTTTTGTTAGCTTTTTGTTTGAAATCAGGTCATATCAGATCCTCAATATCATGTAGTTTACATAATCCATTTTTCTGTCTACATTTTTTAAAGCCTTTAAACTGAACTGATATAATGACACACAGTTTTTTTTAATTTTATTTATTTTTTTCCAATTTTACAGATAAGTTCAATTCAAATAACATGTTTGTGTTTTACAAACAAAAGTGTGAAAAGGACAAAAAAAATTAATAAATAATTGACAGAGGATTAAAAACAAACACACAAAAAATATTAAAATACAAATAAATGAGTAAAGATTAAACAAAAAAACATTATCATTTGTTATTATATATTTAATCACACATTTTTTATCTGTTCAAAATGTACCTTAAAGGGAGATGTGTTTAATCAAGTGTTTAACCCTCTTATCAACATGGGAGTGAGCAAATATGCTGCTTTATGCAAATGTATGTATATATTTATTATTGGAAATCAATGAACAACACAAAACAATGGCAGATATTGATCCAGAAACCCTCACAGGTACTGCATTTAGCATAAAACAATATGCTCCAATCATAACATGGCAAACTGCAGCCCAACAGGCAACATTCAGATATCCGGAGGTCGGAGGCCAAAATTTAGCGTAAGTTTGGAGCGTTTTTTAGCCTCCTTGGTGTCACGCTAGTATGAAATGGTTGGTACCGATGGATTCATTAGGTTTTGTAGTTTCATATGATGCCAGTATCTTCACTCTAGCTTAATGCGTTAAAACGAATTTGCATTAACGCGTTTTTATTGCGTTAACTTTGACAGCCCTAGTTATTATTAGTTGTCGTGGTGACTTTCATTTTGGATTTTCTAACCTGACAAAGTACACAGTCCTGAAAAACAAACAATTATTGAATAGATATTGTAATATATCAATATATTAAAATAACAACAATCAGTAGCTTGAATAAAAATACCAGGCCAGTGAGGTTATGTAACATTTTACCCATTGTGTCTTTTTAAGTTATTTTTCTGGAATCATCTGTAGTTTTTTTTTAATGCTCATTCGGTGAGTTTTTAGCCTGTAAACTGTACGTAGAGCAACAAGTATCCCATATAGAATGTAAAAGGATAACTCAAACACTGCAGATATTCAGCCTTTTTGTCTGTGGTCCATACATCAGCTATAAGTCTGGCATGTATGTAACACTGAAACCACTTTCCAGCGCTGTATGTAATGCTGTAACCACCTTCAGCAGCCAGAATGACTTCAGCTGTGCTCGGATGTATACCGATGTTAACGGATGGCAGGAGAGTTTGGCTGTAAGCTGTCTTCTTCTTCTCTCCAGCGTTGTTGGGCATCGCTACAGCCCAGTAACCCATCACAGTTAAAGAAGACTGTAGTTTGGACAGCCATAATGTTTTTCCAAGTATATAGAGGACATGATGAAGTACTGGTAGATTTATGTTGAGCAGTGGGACAATCCCACCCAGAGGCTGGACGCCTGTAAAACAGCCTAAATAATAACTTTGGGTGAACAGCTCTCTGTTCACCCAGGTGATATTTATTATATACTGTGACATGAAGTGGATCGCTCGCCAACAAAAACTTTGTGATTAGTTTCATCAGGTTAAGGTTTAAGGTTTTATGACCCTATGCCTGCAAAACTAAAAAAACTATACTTAAAGGTCCCATATCGTGCTCATCCTCAGGTTCATACTTGTATTTTGTGTGTCTACTAGAACATGTTTATATGCTTTAATGTTCAAACAACACTTTATTTTCCTCACACTGTCTGTCTGAATATACCTGTATTCACCCTCTGTCTGAAACGCTCCGTTTTAGTGCGTTGCAACGGAATTGCGTTGCTAGGCAACAGCTTGGGTCCATGTTTACTTCCTGTCAGCTGATGTCATTCACATACACTGCAACAGGAAATAAACTGGGACACATTTAGAATGTTTACGTTGTAATATTGTATATTTGTGACATCACAAATGTACAGAAATCCCAACGGCTTCTTTCAAACGCACAGTTTCTGAATACGGGCTGTGTGTATTTATCTGTGGATTGGGCGTTTTGCACTTTAACCTGCTTTATAATATAAAAGACATGAAACTCTCACTTTTTACAATATGGGACCTTTAAACTACAGTCTCCCCGAGCTGCTAGCAGCCGTAGACTCATGCTCTTGTTATCAGTGGCACTCTCAGCGCTGTTTGGACACTGAGTACATATGACACAGACAATGTCATTTATGTTGTATACCGGAAATTAAAAAAAAAAAAAAAAGATGACGGTCAGTATGTGTAGAGCGCTTACTTTGATCTTTACCGTCGGGTGGCGGTGTGTCTGGCCTCTCCGGTCCAGCTTTTGCTGTGGACCCGCACACCAGCTGTGACCGCTCCGTCCTCCTCACGGCGATTATCTCATTCAAAATACGGTTCCCTTTTGGGTTGAAATCTGAAATATTGCCAAATAGGCAGTTTTGCTTTTCGCTTTGACAACAAATCCTCTGCCATCGTCTTGTCTGCCAACTCTCTCTCGTCCCGTGTGTGAAAGCTGACTCCTGCTGCTCTGAGCCGAGACTCCGTTTGGAGCAGATATTTTCACTTTCGGTTTGTAGCGTCCGTCGTCCGACTATGTATTGATAACACGGCACCGATGCGTGAAAATGAACTAAACCCTGACGAGCCTTGTTAAATGTAATATATACATTATTAAAGTTACTAGAAGGAACTTTCATTTTGTGTTGATCTTGGCGGCCCCTGTGGAGAAAAGCGGTGGTAGTGTTTCCATGAGCATCACAGCCTCGTGTGGTAAAGATCTGCAGTCCCTTTAGAAAACCTGTAATTTTACTGCAGCAGGGTCTGACAGTCTGCCCCGCTCAGTCCTGGTTCTGGTTCTGCAGTATCTCCCAGCCAGCGGGCTCGGCCAGTGCGTGCAGTAAGCTCCAAGTTCTGTAGACACAGACGGACCCTGCCGCCCCGTTTAAGCTTCTCTCCGTCCGCCGGTCGCCGGCACACGCAGTAGAACTTCCCGCCGAAGTTGATATGCAGGTCGTCGATGGTCTTGTTTACTCATGTAGGTCATATAGAGGCATCAGTATTAAATTGAGACTGTTTCATTACAAAAAACACATTTTCAAGTATGCAATTTAATTGCAAAATTTGAAGCGTTCCTTTCAACCTTATTTAAAACAAATGTGCAGGAAATCCATTTATGCTCCGTACATTAAACATGTTTGTTTTAGTCATGTGTGAAACATTCTTGGACGCTGTACATGTGCTTACAGTACACGTGCATGGTAAGGTGGCACTGTGCATGTTTTGTGTGTGTGAATATATGTGCATGTTACTGTGTGTGCACAGAGAATGCGTGTGTGTGTGTGTGTGTGTGTGTGTGTGTGTGTGTGTGTGTGTGTGTGTGTGTGTGTGTGTGACAGCACAGAGGCCATTTGTGTTTAATTTACGTTGGGAGGGAAGGAGAGCCGGACTGAGAGGCCTGTCATCACTGGGAGAGGACCGCTCCGCTCTGCTCAGCAACCTCATCTCCATAATGGCTTCCAGTTGCTCGTAAAAACACTAAACCATGGGAAACCAGGACAGGCCAGCGGCCATCAGAACCTCCTCAGATAGCCGGCTGGCAACAGCTGCAAGAGCTGGTGTATGTGTATGTGTGTGTGTGTGTGTGTGTCGTGGTGTCACTCAGTCTCGACGATAGATGACAGGGAGGCTGGTAGTCGCCATGACAACGACTAGACAAGGAGGGAGTACTTCCTCTAAAATGTGTTGCATGCAACAGCAGCGTTTCAGATTTACAAGGAATGAATTTGGCATTTTGTGGCACAGTGTCTGTGTGCTGTTTTTATTGACAGCAGCAACAAAAAAATCAATTCACCTATGTGTCGCAATTCTTTTTGTTCACGATTTTGAAATAGATGTTTTAACACCAGAATCGATATATTTGCTTCATCTGAGTCTATGTGGAGGTAGAAGGAAGTCACCAATTTTATTGTTGTAGTCTGAGTAACGTGACGTCATATCCGTTCCGTATACGTCAACCAAAACAAACCACAGCGAGCAGAAACGAGAAAGTATTAAACGTAGGAGGGTCTGCGTGGATACCACCTGCACGCTCACATGTTAAATCCAGCGTGGTAAACACTACACATCCAGTAAAGGATGGAAACACTTTGGGTTTCACACATTGGCAGGAAAAGCAGAGCTAGACATCACGGCTAAAGCTGCATGCTAACTCCGTCACGGACAGGAAATGTTATCGTATCGCGGTAACGTGCGGTTGAGCCGGCCGTCGCTCTCATCTCCGTGGTCAAATGGGCCGACGCTACAATTGTAGAGCACCCATATGCTGACATTTATGTTAAATGCATTCAAACGGCCCCGATGGAGCTGACCATGGATGGATGAAGAGAACGGAGCTGACGGGAGAGCTAGAGACCACCTTGGAGAAGTTAGAGGAAGTAGACACGTGGGACTACGTCCGCTTTTCAAAATAAGGTGTTAACAAAGGAAACTTTATATACAAAATACATCTATGGAAATAAGATTAATTGGATTATATTCACCAGAAGCATCAAACATTATATGTCCCTTATAAATTAAAAATAAAATACCACTAATCTGTGAGGGAAATGTATTTATTCTTTGATTTTATGGTTGCTGGAAAAGATGTAATAATTAATTCCTGATAATGTTGATGATATATTTGACTTCAGGACATCTCTGACTACAACATTTTAATGTATTCATTTAGATATTCTCCCAAAGAAATGTCCCTAGAAGTGTATGATTCAACTTTTCCCCCATGGTCTAGTGTTAAAACAGTTAAGAAAAATTGCAATAAATCGTAATATCAAATTGCAATATATATCCTAGCTTCCGACCCACACGTTTTTTGAACAAAATTGTTGCAAAACGAATCCTTTGGTTTAATTAAAGGCAAACGCCTTCCAAACACTGCTAATAACTCTAAATGTTTTACGGCTATAGGTTGAGGAACTATTTGTTGAATAAAGAAAGAAAAATCAACACTAATAAGCATCAACATGTTACCTATTATTATTTTAAGAGAATTATTACGAACAAACAAACACTGAAACTTTGTGCATTAATTTCTTTTCTTACAGTTTCTAAACTTTCGTCTGTTCACATGTAGAAATACTGTAACAACAGAAACCTCTGTGGTCTCCGTGTACATATACTGTATATAGTATGTCTGTATACATTCCATTGGGGCACTTAAGTCCTGATCCATGTCAACAGATTTGTGTTTTATTGGGTGGAGAAACAGCAGTAAGGGCCTGCGGCTCTGCGGGCACCAATCATGCCAGCATAAACACCTCTGACGTGAACAAGCAGTTGCAATTTTCTTGGGGTGAATGCTCGTATCTGTGTGTGCATGATTACAGGCGCATGTGCCTAAATATGTGTGTTTCTGAGGGTGTGTGTTGGTGTCTGATTGTGAAATCACAGCAGTCTGATAATGTGCAACAACATAATCTGTTTCTCTTTACTTATGCAACACGATCACATTTACTGGTAATCTGCTTTTAAAAAACAGGTTATTAAATGCTCAAGAAATAAAAAAGGCAAAAATAATTTTAAAAGTAATTAACATACAAACAATAATAATGGTAAGTAGCAGCACATCCATACATTTTAAGTAAAAGAAGTAAAAGATGGTCATTTTCATAATTTTTCATCTAATTTTTACAGATCTTACCAGATGACCTTATCACACATAATTATCACTTAAAGGGACTGTTTGTAACTTCTTACACGTATAAATCACCAGGGACGGTGTCCCCACATATGCGTGCTCGCGTGTGGCTACGCTGTTCAGACTCAGACTCCAACACAAACTACAGTGAAGCACCAAAACTGCAAAGTTCTATCTAGTGAAGCCCATCTTGCAAAACAGTGTTGGCCGCGGTCGGAGGACGCGGGGGAGACCGTAGCTTTGGTCTCCAGGACCGGAGTCTCTGCTGTACTCTGCTCCTCCACCTGCCTGCCTTCACTCAGCTCGCTCCATTCTCACGTGCATGCTGCTCACTCCACACTGCAGAAGAGTTAGTTTAGCTTGTAGAATATCTAGTGAATGTACAGTGGACGTTTGTGCAGAAATAACTGCTGCAGCTCCTCCAGACCAACAGAGGTTTCCCGTGTCTTGTGAAGTGACGGGGCTCCGCAGCAAGAAACGTTATCGTCTCCGACCAAAACTCCGGTGTCTCCGCTGTTCCCTCCGGGCGCGGTCGGGAGGCTGAAGCAGGAAAAGCCAACACTAGGATCAGCATTGATTCATGGAGAGACCTTGGTCTGGTCAGCTAACATTACTGCCAAGCAGCTGAAATATAGAGTGATATTGTGCTTTTAGCTGACGTGTGTCACCTCACTGTGTTGAGCGATGCTCCTTTATGTATATTTAGAGCGAGCACAAACGCGAGCCTGACGCTGACTTTCGTTGACTTAACAGCCACACGTGTCGCTGTTAACATGCAATTTCTGATTCTTACAAACAGTCCCTTTAAGTGTTTTAAAATATCTTCAATGGGACACTTTGTGTATTTTTAAAGGCAGTTACATTACAAAGCTCAACTAGGCTGATGCTGCGTGCACATTTATATCAAGTAATTTTATCTGAATAAAAAAAGAATGTGAACGGGGAAGGTACCTGTGACTGAAGCCGCACTCATTAAGTGGATTGATAACGCCTCGCTACATAATGCCCCCAAACTGAGACTCTGCTGACCGTCTCCTCGGCACCGCAGCGGCGGTAACTCATGCGGCGGCACCCGTCTCCCTCCACGCCGCTTCTGGGTGAGAGAACGACGAGTCCCGGCCAAAGGGCGCCGTTTGGCATGAACGCTTCTGCTGCAGACTTGGCCAAAAACGCCAGTGCCTCACCCTCGGTGAGGGAAAAGGCAGAAGAATCAGCCAGTAAATAGCATAGCGGTCTGTATCATTACTTTGTATTCATGTAATAAATATACAAATGTCAATTAGATGGTAATCTGCATTAGAAATGATGCAAAACAACAACAATTTGGTTATAATAATCATCCGCTTATAGTGATCAATTGGACCCAGACAGACGTGATCACTACAAGCGGTTTCCACTGTATTTAAGACAACTTCAAGCAGCAGGATCAAGTTGACCCGCATCACAATAGGAGGGGTAACTAGCGTTGGTCGTTGCGTGTCTCAGGCCTGAATGTATTTCCCTGGGATATTGTCACATTCCTCTGAGTCTCTGGCCAACAGAATCTGTGGTCAGCCGCACATACAGTTTTATTGTGGGAGAGTATGTTACTGTACTGTGAATGCCAATGAAGTGATTGATATCGTCTATGCTGAAGACTGTGGTATGTTGTGTGTGTGTGTGTGTGTGTGTGTGTGTGTGTGTGTGTGTGTGTGTGTGAGAGGTGCCGTCTTCTCGGCTGTGGACACATGTTTGATAGATTACTTGATTTGGACCCCAGACGCTTGCGTGTGGCAGACACAGATCAGAACTCTGTCAAATAACATCATCAGTACCTACGCCAACATTTCTATGTGTGTGTGTGGGTGGGTGGATGGGTGGAACAGGACAAAAGAGGGTTGATGCGTGACAGAATGATAGTATGATTTAGCGACAGAGTTATGAGGAATTTATAATCATGTGCCTTCGTGTGTCTGTGTGTGGGTGTGGGTGTGTGTGTGTGTGTGTGTCTGCACACATTCCTCAGGAATCTCATCATTGACACCAAAAGGACAGATCTTCTCTGTATCAAAACATCGTGTCTGTGCTGCATTCAGGTTATCTAATTGGCTCCAGACGGAACAATGAGCACTGATTCTGAAAATAGATTTGTGGGCTTCCACTAACCCAATAGACACACACACACACACAAACACACACACGCACACACACACACGCTCATGCATGTGATCACATATGCAAAATCTTATATTTTGTCATTTTTAGGGCTGTCAATCGATTAAAATATTGAATCGCGATTAATCACACATTTTTTTATCTGTTCAATATGTACCTTAAAGGGACATTTGTCAAGTATTTAATCCTCTTATCAACATGGGAGTGGGCAAATATGCTTGTTTTATGCAAATGTATGTATATATTTAGGGATGCACCGATACCGAGTACAAGTACTTACATTTGGGTACTCGCCGATACCGAGTACCGATACGAGTACTTCTCTGTGCCAAAAGACCCTCGTTAACAGCCGGCTGGAGGGTGTGAGCGACACACTGCAGGCTGGGGAGTCCCGCATACAAGGCGGTGCGCCACGACCGGCTCTAGGTCGGCTTGGAAAAGCTCGGGCCGAAGGTGCTTGCTGCGCCCTCTCTCCCCGCCTAATAACAACATTTGGGACAACCAGAATGGATGTTGCACAACAGGTGCCAGAACAAAACAAAGTGGACAACAGACTTTTGGTCAGTGATGACGAGAGGTTTTGGCACAGCAGAGGTGCAGTTTTGAAAGTTAGTAAATCAGCTGCAGAATATATTACTGTTGGATGTATCAAGGTCATCAATTATGTCCAATCAAATCAGTTCCTCATTTCTTTTAAAAGCAGTGACGCACTGACGGGAGAGGAGAGTCTAGACCGGCTTCTTCCTGTGCCCTGAATATACAGCCAAGAGTGGATGATTTATTTCAGTGTTTCTGGAGCTTCATGCTTCTCAATGTTCTTCTTTAGACGGTTAAATAGTAACTAACCAACAGGTGGGTAAGATGGGGAAAACCATTCTGGGGCGGAACGGCTGAATGATAAAAAAAAATAACGCTTCACACATGCACACTAGGGATGTCACGATAGCGACGATAGCCTTCAGAGAGTTACTCGCCAAGCGGAAAGTACCCGCATTTGGCGCTTGGCGGGATTTAATTTCGGACCTTGATTACAGGCATCGTACGGTACCTCCACTTGGTACCGAAGTATCGGTTCTCGTGACATCCCTAATGCACACACAGAAACAGACCTAAATGTCAGACACACTGGTGCAACCAATGAAAATGTTTAATCACACTTGACAGATTTTGGTCTCATTTCTGGAACTTGGTAAAACATAACATATTTATTTGTATGTAACATATCGGCCTGTTATATTGGTGGAAATGTTCATTTCTGGCCGATGCCGATGTTTCACTTTAAAGCCTTCATCTGCGAGATACCGATGACGTGCCGACATCATTGTGCATCAATAGTTAAAAGTATAAAGTTGCATTGACTAAAAACACTAACATAGAGAAAAAGTATAAGTGCCTCGAATTTGTACTTAAGCGATAATGACGCGTTAACGCAAACTCATTTTAATGCCACTAATTTCTTTAACGCAACTTGTGATTTTTAGGATGTAGCGGCTCAGTTTGAAAGCTAGAGAGAAGATACTGGTATCATATGAAACTAGAAAACCTAAAGGATCCATCTGTACCAACCATGTCATAGTAGCTTGTCCAGAAGGAGGCTAAAAAACGCTCTAGCGAGAGTTTGGCAATTTTTTGCTCTTTATATTCAAGATGCAAATACAACATTATACATCACAACATATCAGATCTCTATTCATGAAACTAAACATGATTTTGAGGATTTACGCTAAATTTTGGCAAGGAAAAACTGGCATGGCTATTTTCAAAGGGGTCCCTTGACCTCTGACCTCAAGATATGTGAATGTAAATGGGTTCTATGGGTACCCACGAGTCTCCCCTTTACAGATATGCCCACTTTATGACAGCTGTTGTTGCCTGTTGGGCTGCAGTTTGCCATGTTGTGATTTCAGCATATTGTTTTATGCTAAATACAGTACCTGTGAGGGTTTCTGGACAATATCTGTCATTGTTTTGTGTTGTTAATTGATTTACAATAATAAATATATACATACATTTACATAAAGCAGCATATTTGTCCACTCCCATGTTGATAAGAGTATTAAATACTTAACATAACTCCTTTTAAGGTTCATTTTGAACAGATAGAAAAATGTGTGATTAATTTGTGATTAATCACGATTAAGTATTTTAATCTATTGACGGCCCTACTTAAGGCACATATGCCCAATGGGAGGATCACAGTCTCTTGATAGGAAAGTTAACTGGTTCCAGCCTCCGAAGGACTTGTTGCTGTGGCAACCCCAGTCTCCTCCCTCCAGTGGACAGCATTGGGAAACTCCTAATGAGTTTCCAAAGCCAGAAACACTATATCACTTAAACACACACACGCCCACACACACTGCAGTCTGCGGAGCCAGTGAGTGAATGGGATTTATTGTTATTGTGATAACCTGGGAGTCCAGCAGTGGTTGAATGAGGCTGAAATAAGGCTGTTTTAGTAAGGCCTGATTTAAAGTGAGACTCCTGGAGGATTACACACACACACACACACACACACACACACTTGGAGTGGTTGTCTCTCTCTCTTTCTGTCCGTCTCCCTCCCTCACTTTCAATAAGCCTCACCTCGTCAGGCGTGCACGGAGACGAGCACAGAGGTATTTATGAGGATCATTTAAAATCATCTGTCTTGAGTTGCATGCAAACCGTGCCACCTCTGCTGAGATATGAGTGTGTGTGTGTGCGTGCGAGCGTGTGTGTGCCTGTGTGTAGCCTTACCGTTACGTCCCAGGAGGATCAGGTCTCTGTATGTCTGAACTAAGCAGGCAGCCATGACAAACATTAGCCTATTGAATTATGAGCTGCCTGCTAGCTGCAGAGTGTGTGTCTGCTGTGCACGTGTGTATGTGTGTGGTTGTGCGCTAATATTATTTTAGGTAAAGTCTATCCAGGGGTTTAATGGATTGTGCCTAGTGCAGAGTAACACCACCAGATATAAGTTTTGAGTTTCATATCAGAAATCTAAATGTAATACTGTTAGTGGTCGTTAGCAGCAGCAGGGGTGGAGCTAGGAATTATGGGTCCTGTGCAGTAGGTGACTGTGGGCTCAAACTGAAATTATTAGCAATCATCCCAGCTATTACAAACATTTACTTTCCAATTCAAACACATTTCTACATGTTCACAAAACAAGCTTTCTTTGTACATTGAAAATGTGCAATTTTTTTTCCAATTTTGAGATATTAGAAGAGCTGGGACGATTCACCCATCTCCCGATGTGATACTATCACCATATTTGGGTGCCGATTCGATATGTATTGCGATTTTTGAAGTATTGCGATTCTACAAGTATTGTGATCGATATTATGATTTATTTGATGATGTCCTTAAGTCAGATATAGCAGTCATTGTCAGGAGTTATTTATTACATTTGTTTTCCAGCGACCCAAAAATTTCCATCACAAATAAATTTATAAGGGACATGTAATGTTTTATACTTCTGGTGAATATAATCCAATCAATCTTATTCCCATGTATTTATTTTATATATACAGTTCCCTTTGTTAACACTTTATTTTGAAAACCAGACGTAGTCACCACGTGTCTACTTCCTCTAACTTCTCCAAGGTGGTCTCTAGCTCTCCCGTCAGCTCTGTTCTCTTTATCCATCCATGGTCAGCTCCATCGGGGCCGTTTCAATGCATTCAACATTAATGTCAGTATCTGGGTGCTCTACAGTCGTAACGTCGGCCCATTTGACCACGGAGACGAGAGCGACGGCCGGCCCCACCGCAACGTTACCGCGATACGATAACGTTTCCTGTCCGTGACAGAGTTAGCATGCAGCTTTAGCCGTGATGTCTGGCTCTGCTTTTCCTGTCAATGTGTGAAACCCAAAGTGTTTCCATCCTTTACTGGATGTGTCGTGTTTACCACGCTGGATTTAACATGTAAGGGTGCAGGTCATATCCACGCAGACCCTCCAACGTTTAATACTTTCTAGTTTCTGCCAGCTGCGGTTTGTTTTGGTTGACGGATACGGAAGGATGTGACGTTACTCAGATTACAACAATAAAAGTGGTAACTTCCTTTTGTTATAATACTTTGTTTTGTTTGTCATTCAGACTAACAGAAATGAACGTCCTTGCCATGTGATGTTAGACAGCATCATTTGACTTGACTTTAATCTGCACTGGCATCTGTATAAACCAGCATCAAAATCTTAAAACTGGGCTGATGTGGTGGCTGCATGTGGCGCTGGTTAAATGTTGATCTGTACATGCTGAAGACACGGGGAGACGTTTTGACTGATGCAGGACTACAGAGAGCTGCTGTAGCATACATTTAACCACATAAAGACACATGACCTCATAGGATGAAAAAATGGTTGATGGTAAAACACTTTATTCTAAATTAAATCAGACAATTTATTTTATTAAATTAAAAATATAAACGTCTGTCTTTTGACATCTTTAAGACATCAGACTTCTCATTGGACAAAGTGTGCAGTGGATTATCGCTGAATATCCTTCAGGAGTTTTAGCCATGCTAGCAGCCGTTTGGACTGTCGGTCAATAAATCCCATGTACTTCAACAAACAGTCCTTTATTTTCTCTATTTTATATTGCTGTGAAAATTCTCCTTTAAACAACTGTAGGCCTATTTATTCAAGTTTCTGTCAATTTGAAAACATAATGATAACGTTAGAATTTACCTTTGCCCAATACAAATTTTTACTGAATAGAACCTGAACGCATCATATTGTACCTCCCGTTAACCAGCTCTCGTTCTGCCGATTTGTTGTTCACAATGTAGCGTTATCGATAGTGAGTTTACAGTCTACCTACAGTACCATCAGGTATCCACATGTTACGTTGGTATCAGAGTAGCGTAATGTAATGAGTGCGTTGGGAGTGTGTAGTCGAGTGACAGAGAGAGAGATGCGCTCAGAGCAGATCAGCTAGCCGGCTGTTTGGCGATCATCAGAGCAGAGAAGAAATTAGCGGTAAAGTTTGTCTTGTGTTATTAAATGTACAGTGTCTCTCACACACACTCACACTTTTTGCCCTCTTGTGAAATGAATCCGGCGCCATGTTCAGGATTAAGCATCTTACCGGGGACCGGGGAGACAGGTGGTGGAGCAGTGCTCCGCTGGTGATGCCGGTCTGTGCCGGGCCGTTCAGGACCAAGGACGGGTGTAACGGGCACCGCAGCATTTTTCTTGATGTAAAAACAATGAATAGTTTGGGATTACGGATATGTTTTATGGTTGTGATGTCCCAGGAGGAGTACAGGGCATGGTTTCACACCTACACACCGAGACAGACCTGCTGAATATCCGGCGCACTGGTGTGACCAATGAAGATATTTAGTCGCAAAATGGTCCTGGAGGATGTATCCTACTGACTTTGATCCCCCTTTTGACTTTTTGCACATTTTCCTGAGCTATAGAATTGTTCACATTTTCTGTACATTTCTACCTGGGAATGGTAAATGGTAAATGGACTTGCATTTATATAGCGCTTTTCTAGTCTTCCGACCACTTAAAGCGCTCTGGGAAAATGCCAAGACCAAGCTAATGCACAAAGATACTGAATATGAGCCAGATGTTAAAGGGAGGTGAATACCTTTTTGATTTTGCTCTCATTCTCCAACTCAAAATTGTCTTTGGGGGTCGAGTCAGTCCATCTCTCTCCCTTGACTCCCATGCAGTGATTTAGAAGCAGCATGATAGGATCATGATCATAGTGTCTTAACAGCCTTGTTAATAGTGATAACCTGACGTATCACAGCCCGGCATATTACACTGACCTCATCCAAAGTTATAAAAGAGTCATCGTTATCATCTCTAATGGCTGAAGATATACACAAGTGTGTGGTTTGCGAGCTCATCGGCCTTCGGGACTCCTGTAAAAGTAATTTAAAGTCTGTGAGTCAGACGGTAAGTCATAATGTTTGTGTGATGTGATTAGAGTTGTACCTGGCAGAGACGCTGAGCGAGGGGGGGGGCACATAGAGAGCATATCCTGGAATAGATAACGGAAATGATGTCTTAATGATTGGCATGCATTTTATTACCTTCCTAAATCAAGACTACTCGGCGAGGAAAGAACTGAGCCCAGTGATGAACATGTTATCAGGAAACGGGCCGTGTCTAGGTGTCCTATATTTTAATCAAAGTGATGGTGTTGCAGTGTAAAAACAAACTGCCTTCACAAAGCTCTTTTTAGGCTCATCAACATAGACTGTATATAAGAGGTGGACGTGGTCACCGTGACGTCACTCATCAGTTTGTGGATTGACGCTTTGAAGCCTCGAGTTCGGCATTCTCTGTTCGGATCTCTAAACAGGACTTTAGGGTTAGTGCAGTAACAATCTAATCTAAATAGCTTCTAACTTCTGGTACCAATAAAACTAACTGTCTTACTGCATTTCTTTGTTTAAGTGTCTCAGTCTGGTTCAATAACAAGCCACCTCTCTCTCTCTCTCTTTTTCCGTGGCGATATGTTGAGAGCTCTGATGGATGGGTGGTATGTATGAATGACCGTCTCTATTTATTGAAGGCGGAGGACACAGACGCCGTGTTGTTGGGACAGGACTTACACTGTGACCCCGTGACCCCGCATCTCACACACACAATTTCAGGTCGCTCCATAATGAGTGTGTCCCGGTCACAGCAGCCCCTTTCACCTGACCACTCACACACACTGATGTAGACACACACACACACACACACACACACACACGTGCTGATCAGTCATCATGTCTCTGCTGGCTGTAATGAGTCAGACTGACTTTGATAAGTAAGCTATAATGACTGCAGGCCGCAGTGGACGAGTGTTAAATTCATTTCTCATTAGAGCGCCAAGGATGTCATTACACCCTTTTTATAGGCTCTCTTTGTTTCTTTTGCTTTTTCGGCATAGATCCAAATGTTCAGTTTGGACTTTCTGATGGAGATCAGACCAAGCAAAGCAGATAAAGATTTTAGGGCCAACACAGTCTCTCTAGCATCACCGTCAAGGCTCCATAATGGTGCAGATACTATACCTGAGTTCAGGTACCTATGCCAATTCAGTCAATTGTGGGAAAAAAAGCAGCCCTACTGCAGCTGTCTGCATTGTGCACACTGCATGCACCGCATGACAGGAGTCACACAACATCACTTTCATTTATTGAAAATGAAATGTAACGTTAGGTGAAGCTGAATTAGGAAAGAGGATTCAACAACAATGGGGCTGGGCAATATGATGATATGAATCGTCAAAACAATATAAAAATGTTTATTTTATATATTTTTCTATATCGTTTCTATCGAGATATACGCCAGGCCTATATTTATTAATTTTTTTCTCTATAATTTCACTTAAAACTGCCGTGTTAATTTTGCACTACGGTTCTTAAAATGAGAAAATACTTTTCATCTGTCAAGTAATAAATTCCCACAGGAGAAAACAGAAATAGGCTTCACATTGTAGTTATTTCATATAGACTTATTTATTTATTCATTGAACTACCAGAAAGCATGCTATTTCGTGATATATATAGTTATTGAGATATGAATTGACATATATCGTGATAGAAGAATTTGGCCATATCGCCCAGCCCTAAACAACAACCGTAATGATGGCAGAGAACTCGGCAGCAGAGAGAGCGACACAGTGTCCCAACAGCAAGTGTTACGTTACGTCATGTAAACAAGCCACGTACCTATCAGCTGTGAGCTCCAGATTAGACTGGAGACGTAATCACTTCAAAGATGGGTGAGTAGTACTTGCTATCTTCCTACATTTGTACTTTTTAAACAGAAAACACACGTTGAATAGTGATCTCCTGGTGATCTCCCTCCAGGAAGCTGCCACCTTATTTAGGTTTTGGAGCTTTTTAGCTGAATGGATATTGGAATGGTTTGAACCTATATGTTTTCTTAGAACCAATATTCATTGATATTTTGGCCAGTTTTGACAGCCCTAAAAACAATGAAATGATGGTCATCATATACATACATATATATATATATATATATATATATATATATATATATATATATATACACTGATCAGCCATAACATTAAGACCACTGACAGGTGAAGTGAATAACATGGATTATCTCGTTACAATGGCACCTGGCAGTGGGGGGATATATTAGACAGCAAGTGAACATTTTGAACTTTGTGTTGGAAGCAGAAAAAATGGGCCAGCGTAAGGATGTGAGCGACTTTTACAAGGAATAGTGACGGCTAGTCGACTGGGTCAGAGCATCTCCACAACTGCAGCTCTTGTGGGATGTTCCCGGTCTGCAGTGGTCAGGACCTACCAAAAGTGGTCCAAGGAAGGAAAACTGGTGAACCGGCAAACAGGGTCAGACCCGAGGCTCATTGATGCACGTGGGGAGTGAAGGCTGGCCCGTGTTGTCAGATCCAATAGAAGAGCTACTGGAGCTTGAACTGCTGAAATAGTTAATGCTGGTTCTGATAGAAAGGTGTCAGAACACAGTGAGGAGCGGGTTTCTTGTGTATGGGGCTGCATAGACGTAGACCGGTCAGGGTGCCCGTGTTGACCTAATGTTATGGCTGATCGTTTTTTTACCAAAGAGCATTGAGAACACACATACTGTATTGTTGGTGCTGTTGCTATTTAGAATATAGGACTCATTACAGTGAAATGTGCACCGGAATAACTGCATGCATTATGTAGACTAATTGACTTGCTCATGAGTTACAGTGTCAGACAGCGACAGTAAAACGTGTTATCAGTCAAAGTAGAGTAGTGGCTGAAGAGTTTTAACATTCCTGCAGCTCTCTCAGAAACACTTAGAAAAGTTATTGCAGAACATTTGGCAGACGAGAAGTTGGCAGCAGCGACACAAACAAGAAGTTGGCCCCATCTCTGCCAAGCTTTCAATCATGATCAGCGTTGCTCACCGGCTAGACAAGACCTCATTGTATCTGTGTGTAATGTACTCAGCTTGATGCACTTGCCTTAAATCGTTGAGCTACTTTAATTACTACTTTACCTATTACTGCTTTGTTGCAGTCACTCATTCTGTCTGATTAGCCAGTTTACTTGGTAAGGAAACAAAATGTCTTGATATTCTTGATGGTGTTTGGCTGAAACGGTAAATATAAAGTGGAAATTTGGACACAGGAAAGGTTAACTTTCATCCTATTTCACATCTCAATCCCTTAAACCAAGTTTAGGTAATTCACCACAACCAGAATCTGCTGAGGTTTCATGTTCACATTACCTCCTGCACGCTGTCACAAATCACATATGCTGGTGAAAAATGTGTCAACACCTTTGCATTACGACTTGGACGATAAATCTATCTCATGATTCAATATGTATTATTATGATTTATTGCTTTTTTAACACTAGACCATGGGAAAGCGTTAAATCATAAACTTCTAGGGACTTTTACTTTGGAAAAAATCTAAGTAAATCCAATAAGAATGTTTGATTTTCAGCATGTATGTAGTCAGAGATGTCCTGAAGTCAAATATATCAGTCACTGGCAGGAATTATTTATTAATGTTTTTTTCTAGCAACACAAAAATCAAAGATTAAAGACATTTCCCTCACAGATTAGTGGTATTTTCTATTTAATTTATAAGGGACATGTAATATTTTATACTTCTGGTAAATATAATCCAATCAACCTTATTTCCATAGATGTATTTTATATATACACTTCCCTTTGTTAACACTTTATTTTGAAAAGCGGACGTAGTCCCACGTGTCTACTTCCTCTAACTTCTCCAAGTCCTCCTCTAGCTCTCCCATCAGCTCCGTTCTCTTTATCCATCCATGGTCAGCTCCATCAGGGCCGTTCGAATGCATTTAACATAAATGTCAGTATATTATGCTCTACAGTCGTAGCGTCGGCCCATTTGACCACGGAGATGAGAGTGACGGCCGGCTCGACCGCACGATATACCACGATACGATAACGTTTCCTCTTCCGTGACAGTTAGCATGCAGCTTTAGCCGTGATGTCTAGCTCCGCTTTTCCTGTCAATGTGTGAAACCCAAAGTGTTTCCATCCTTTACTGGATGTGTAGTGTTTACCACGCTGGATTTACCATGTGAGCGTGCAGGTCGTATCCACGCTGACCCTCCAACGTTTAATACTTTCTCGTTTCTGCTCGCGGCGGTTTGTTTTGGTTGGAACGGATACAGAACAGATATGACGTCACGTTACTCAGACTACAACAATAAAAGCGGTAACTTCCTTCTACCTCCTCATAGACTCAGATGAAGCAAATATATCGATTCTGGCATTAAAACATATATTTAAAAATCGTAAAAACAAAAACGTGATACATATGTGAATACATTTTTTTCCCCATCGCTGCTTTGCACGCTCTGCACTAATAGTCAGACGTCCAAAATGGTTAAAATCTGAATTGTCAGTTGTATAAATCATTATGCTACTTAGGAAAAGCATTTTTTTCTTTAAAACAACATTTCAAGTTATGTTTTTTTTTCTGTCTGATAATTAGAGTTGAGGCACAGAGATAGACACAACATGTTAGACAGGTCATGTGCTGTCAGGGGAGAGTGAGACAGGCTGCAGGTCACTCTATAAAACCTCCTTTATAAGGAAGCGGGGCACAACCTATCTCCCCCAGGACCTCCTCATGAATGAACCACTCAGCTTTCCCCTCCGTCTGGTTTGGTGTGTGTGTGTGGATGTGTGTGTTGAGGGAATCGCACTAGATTCAGTTCCTAGATATAGTCAGTAGATTTAACATTTGTTAAGTTATTGTGAATATCTAATTTGATATCATTGATGTGACACATTTTAATAGCAGTCTGTTTCTTTGCTTGTAGTGTATAGCTCCCATAAACACATACAAACACCCGTCTCCCCCCCCCCCCCTGCCAAACAAACAACCTTGGTCAGCCGTGGCATGCCGAGGTATTTACGCTAAACGGTGGGAATGAGATTCCATCGCGCTGCCTCATGTTCAGCAACACATTCCTCTGAGACCCTCAGACTGAGTCCCTTCAGCTCTCTGCTGGTCAAATTCATCTTGTTCCCTCGTATGAACTTTAATTTCTACATTTCATTTGAATTTAAAGCAACAGAACACAGTTTTAGTCATCTGATGGTACGTGTTTACTAGGACTCCGTTTCAGACATCCCAAATCGTTTGATAGTCTTGGTCCACGTCCAGCGTCAGAGTTTCACTTTTAGAATCGGCTCAACTTTTCAGCGAAGCACTACACTTCAATTTGTGACTTAGACAAACTGTCAATGGATTCAAATAGTTAACTGCGATTAATCGCAAATTAATCGCACATTATTTATCTGTTCTAAACGTACCTTAAAGGGAGATTTGTTAAGTATTTAATCCTCTTATCAACATGGGAGTGGAAAAATATGCTGCTTTTGCAAACATATGTGTATATATATTATTGGAAATCAATTACCAACACAAAACAATGACAGATATTGCCCCGAAACCCTCACAGGTACTGCATTTAGCATAAAACAATATGCTCAGATCATAACATGGCAAACTGCAGCCCAACAGGCAACAACAGCTGTCAGTGTGTCAGTGCGCTGACTTGACTATGACTTGCCCCAAACTGCATGTGATTATCATAAAGTGGGCATGTCTGTAAAGGGGAGACTCGTGGGTACCCATAGAACCCATTTACATTCACACATCTGGAGGTCAGAGGTCAAGGGACCCCTTTGAAAATGGCCATGACAGTTTATCCTGGACAACATGTAGTGTAAGTTTGGAGCGTTATTTATCCTCCTTCATGACAAGCTAGTATGACGTGGTTGGTACCGATGGATTCATCAGGTTTTGTACCAGTATCTTCACTCTAGCTTTAATACTGAGCCCACTACAATCTAAAAATCGCAAGTTGCGTTAATGTGTTAAAGAACTTAGTGGCGTTAAAACAAATTTGCATTAAAGCGTTATTATCGCGTTACCTTTGACAGCCCTAGTTATCACATTAGCCGATGCTGGCATTGATGACGAGAGATACCAGGAGGGACCGAGACAAAATCTGAAAGGCCGCCGCCACAGAGATAACGAAGCATCTGCTCAGCTTATGTCCAATTCACAACAAAATAAGTAGCCTTTGGTGACCTTGGAGTGCAGGAAACTTGATTTCTCTGTGATCAGGAAGAAGAAATTGATGAGGTTTGCATCCCAGACTTTGTAATGATCAAAGCTGTTGTGGCGGCCTTCACTGACATCACGATGAGATATGAGACGAACCCAGACACGTCGAGCGAGGCGTGGGAGTAAAAATATGGAAGGCTCCGTAGGGCTCCTTCCCAAACACTTTTCCTGTATTTGAGAAGGACTAGAATATAGTATTATATCTACCTTCAACATTAATTATATCACTGTAAGAAGGAGGAACATTTTCTCAGATAGTGGAGTCTCCATTTTCACCTTCCAGAAGATGAACGAGAACCAGACTAGAAGACCCTTCTCAGAGCTCCGGGATGACGTCAGGTCATTTGTCTCAGTGAGTCAGGAAATAAAAAACAGCCAGGTTCACGCACACACAAACACACACCGAGCCAATAGCAATCCTGAAATGAGATGAATAAATCACCCCGTACTGTCATTTGAACTAGCAAGGGAGCGTCCATTCATCATGAGTTAGGGACAGGAAGTGCACCGAGCGGCCAACATAATACAATACATCCATAAGGTAATAACGGCTAACGTAATAAAACAAAGTGTAATATAGATGCAGCAGGTGGCTGTCTGGGATCTTGAGAATAAATGTGCAGTGAATATGAATGAGTCATTTCAGATCGAGTCTTCGATTTGATTTTCTTAACGCAAAAGAAAGAAGTAAGTGAATGATTGTGTTAGATTTAACTAACAAACATATGATAGCAGATTAATCAATCGTCATTAATAGCTAAGGTGCGGTCAGACCAGATTAAACATACAGTTCATGCACACTGTAGTAAAAAGCAGGTATAGTATAAGCTGCTGGAGCTAACCCGGGTAGCAGGCTAACTGCAGCATTCAATAAAATGACACACCTTATCAAACACATTATCGTCATTACTGTTCATCTCTGTCTTCGTACTCACCGTTGCCATCAAGACATGGATAAAAACAGTCAGTACACCCGGAACCATACGGCCTATCCCACCTTCTTTATAAATTTCTAGATTTTAGAGAAACCGTAACACATCCTTAAATTCGTCAGTCTCATGGGCTTCAAAAAATCTGTGCGCTAAATGAAGGAATAACATTTTAGATCTGATGTCATTCAATGTTCGATATATTTTACACAAAAAATATTATATGTAAATTACAGTGTTGGAATTACACCGTAACTTTTGGGAGAGCCCTATTTTTCGGGGCAGGGAGGGTACTGTAGCCTACACAGTACCGTACTGTACTTTGTTATTGACATCTATAGTGGTTATTTTCATAAAAACACAATTCAAATGATTAGCTAATAAGGGATTTATTCAAGTTTCTCACCAAAAACGGAATTTTACGAGCTTACATTTGAACACATCATGATAAAGTTAGAATTTACCTTCGCCCAATACTCATTTTTACGAACAGAGCTTGAAGGCACCATAATGTAACTCAGTGGAACCTCCGTTAATGTTAGTAGCTCCGTTATTTAGCCAGGCAGGACTGAGCTGCCCACCAGCTGCTAACTGCTAACATTAACTAGCTCTCGTCCTGCTGATTTCAACACAGATTTGTTGTTCACAGTGTCGCTTTATCGGGGGAAAATAGGGTGCGTCCCCTCAGGTTTAGTAGTAGTAGCGTCGTGCTTTTAAGCGCTTTTTTTTCTCCAGTCCGAAGCAAACTGAATGACACAGCGTGCGTATGCCATTGCGTCATTGTGAATGCGTTACTGTAAAAAAGCATTGATACAGAGGAATCAATATTCACGGAGGCATGAGATGCTGAGGAATCGAACAACTAGGAACTGGTTCTCAATGGGAACCGATTCTCTGTTCCCATCCCTCCCTCTCTGCCAAAGTTGTGGATGGCCTGATGATTTTACCTGCTACTGCCAACAATTTACCCACATTTGGCGGGTGTCAGTTTGCTAATTTCAGACCCTGGTTGACACAGTGATTGGGTTTGTCACCAAGCCCTCAAAAAACTACCAGACAGGATGCTCTGCTCTCAGTAAATCCTGATGTAAAGATGACTGCAGTATCATTTGCTTTCATAACTAACATGAAGGGCTGACTGACGTCAGCGGCCTTTAGAGCAGAAACTCTGACCAAGAGTGTCTTGACTTTCTCAAAGTCACATGAAAGATATCAGACCACACTAATTGAACTTTGCGGATATTTAGAGAAGCAGCAATTATGGTGAGTTTTTTTATGCTGAAACTTCTGTTCAAGCCCGCCCCACCAGCTCTGGTCTAGTTGAAGGGATGATGAAATTCACCATAGCCTCTACTTCAGCTGATATAGGCCAAACTCCAGTTAAGTCTAGATAACATTACCTCGTCTAAACTCCAACTTGTCCGCATTTAGGAAGGCTCAGTGTCAGGGTTACTTCCCCATACTGCTCAAATACCCCATTGAGGTGGGAGACTGTCTGGGTTAAACTGTGGATAACCACATCATTGTGTGAAAGCCTCACAAGAGTAAGTCCCTGCCAACACACACAGATCACACTGTAGTTACGGGCAGACCACATAAAAACCAATCATCTTTAATCTTAACTGAGACAAAGCCTTTTTTATTGTTACCCCCAACCTCGCCCGGCTCAAGGCGCTTAGCAAGATATAATCTTAAATTTAAACTCAACCTTTTATTCAGGTGGTTCAAGCTAACAGAAGTGGGATAATGCTGCACACATAATCACATACATTTACAGCCTATTTATTTCAGCAAAACACATATTGTGTGTACAATTTTTGCTCAAAATCAGGTTGTGTGTGTGAGAATGTGTTTTCCAACAAATACTTCTATCACTTTGCATGTACACAACTGAGTGCAACACCATGAAGTAGGACTGTCAAAGTTAATGCGTTAATAACTCGTTGACACCACTAATTTCTTTAACGCAATAACGCAACTTGTGATTTTTAGGTTGTAGCGGGCTCAGTTTAGCTTGTCATGAAGGAGACTTAATAACGCTCCAAACTTAAGCTAACTTTTGATGAGGACAAACAGGCATGTCCATTTTCAAAGGGGTCCCTTGACTTCTGACCTCCAGATCAGTGAATGTAAATGGGTTCTATGGGTACCCACAAGTCTCCCCTTTACAGACATGCCCACTTTATGATAATCACATGCAGTTTGGGGCAAGTCATAGTCAAGTCAGCACACTGACACACTGTCAGCTGTTGTTGTCTGTTGGGCTGCAGTTTGACATGTTATGATTGGTGCATATTGTTTTATGCTAAATGCAGTACCTGTGAGGGTTTCTGAACAATATCTGTCATTGTTTTGTGTTGTTAATTGACTTCCAATAATAAATATAGACATACATTTGCATAAAGCAGCATATGTGTCCACTCCCATGTTGATAAGATTAAACTGCGATTAATCACGATTAAATATTTTAATCAATTGAGCCCTACTATGAATACCTTTAAGGAGAAAACATTATCACCATTTGTATGATTCATCACATCTTGTCCCACTCTTTGGCAGCAGGCTTTTCGCCTAGAGTGGCCATTCGGATCAGATATACCAACTTTTATCTAAAGACGTGGTTGGGTGGCACTTGGTACGAACTAGTTTGTTTCAAGAATACAATGACCTTAAAGTGATCCATAAGGCCTTGACACACCAAGCCAACTATCGGAGTCTAGTCTGCCTGTGCCGGAGGTTTTTTTGGCCGACCAAACTGGTCGCACTCTGGAGCCCTGATTACATTACAAGCTATCAGGGAATAGCTCGAGAGGTTTACTATGATCAAGAATTATGCCGTTGGTTTATTACGGTAATAAATAATTACATTATGCACTGAGCACTTATAATGTCCCCGGTCCAAGTTTTACTGCACATGATGGACAGCAAGGTTGGTGGTCAACCAGAAATTCAATTTCAGACACAAAGTCACTGAAATGTTTTACTGCTTCGAGAAATGGTGCTGTTTACAACCTCAAACACACACACACACACACACACACACACACACACACACACACACACACACACACACACACACACTGAGAAGGTGATTACTGACAGAGCTATGTGCTGACTTTATGTGTTTCCAGTCAAAATTATTCAGGAATGAAGATTGACACCCCGGGATTAAAACCGACATGAAATTACAGTTAACCAGTAGTAGAAAACATATGGTTTTACACACACACACACACACACACACACACACACACACACACACACACACACACACACTGCTACTGTGAAACTAGAGGGCCAGATTCTGACAGCGACAGCACATTAACAGGATACTGAGCATAACCAAAGTTTGGTGTGTGTGTGTGTGTTATTTTAGCATCACTCACAAACCAAAATGATGATTTAAGTGCATGTAAGTAGATTTCCAATGATATCCACAACCATCAACACACACACACACACACGGACCACAAGTACCACATTGTCAGAGCAGCATCAGTCAAATTAATGCTGAGCTGCTGAAAACCAATCCATGTTTTCACACCATCTCTCTTTCTCTCTCTGTCTGTCATGCACACTAGAGCTGGGACGATACACCACATAGATGTATTTAGTATATACAGTTCCCTTTGTTAACACCTTATTTTGAAAAGCGGACGTAGTCCCATGTGTCTACTTCCTCTAACTTCTCCAAGGTGGTCTCTAGCTCTCCCGTCAGCTCCGTTCTCTTTATCCATCCATGGTCAGCTCCATCGGGGCCGTTTCAATGCAGAGAACACAAATGTCAGTATCTGGGTGCTCTACAGTCGTAGCGTCGGGCCATTTGACTACGGAGACGAGAGCGACAGTAAAAAAAAAGAAAGGAAAATGACGAGACTTTATTCCTCAGGTATAGCTCAATGACTGTAAGAAAACAGCAGAGGCTGTAAACACACTCTCTCTATATATGTATCCTCAGATTGCAAGCAGTAGTTTAAGTTCACTGACATGGTGACAGACCATTAGACCATTAAATATTTATTTAAAATGCTAATGTTATATTTCTATGACAATAAAAAAGCACCACTTTTCAGAGATTTAGCAATAAACTACAAAAGATAGAAATTCAGTTTAGTTCAGTTTCTTCCCCACGAGTGAATCCTCTTCTCGAACAACTCAATAAAGGATCTCTGAAAAAGTAAACAAACCCAACATCTCGACGGCGCTGTTGTGTGTGTCAAACTCCGACACACAGAGAGCAGAGACAGAAGCCTTCAGAGAGCTACTCGCCAAACGGAAAATCTACCCGCATTTGGTGCTTGTTAATTTCGGACCCTGATTACAGGCATTGTACGGTACCTTCGGTACTGTAGAAAACGAGTACCGTCACATTTTTAGAATTTTGCCATCGACTTGGTACCAAAGTATTGGTTCTCATGACATCCCTAACTCACACACACACACACACACACACACACACACACACACACACACACACACACACACACACACACACACACACACACACCCTGCATGGTAAACTAGTGTATGATTCACACATCTTTGAGCCTGGGAAGAACTTAATACAGACTCATGGTGGACCTTCTGCTTGTCTCTGGTCATCGTACACGTCAGCAGACGTCCGTCTCAATTCATCGTAGGGGATCTGGTAAAGATCCTTCCCCATATGCCCGGTACATCACAAAGTTATCAATTCTCTCCATTTTTATTGTCTGTTGACAGCAGAGACGGCCAAATAGGTTACTGTTGGCTGGACTGACACTGCATGAGGCCAACAAAAACACTAAATAGATGATATGATTTGTTTCGCAGATGATCCACAAATATGCGGTTTGGATGGGAGTCTATGAGTAGGAAATTGCTGTATACCCTGCTGACACAGGTCTCCCACTTAATCCCACCTCACTCTGTGAATGGAGTGAGAGAAAATGTGTGTGATTGACTGATTGATCAATAAAGCTGTCATGAGTCACTCTCAGCTCGACATGCTGCACCGGAGAGAGCTGATGCTCACCAGATGAACACACGTGTGTTGTGTTATTCATTTGACATGTTGAATGTATTCCAGGAGTAAATTCTTGTAATTTAGCTTTATCCATGTCCCTCAATCAGTTTTGACTTCATCCACCTCTGTTTTTCATTTCCTACATTTCCCAGAATGAATCCTAGAACTTGCTGGGACTTGTTGCTGTTTACCTGTCGGTTCAAAGAGCGAAAGTAAAGGTGACAGAGTGACACCTCTACACTGGATTGCTGGGATGGGTTGCGGTTTTGTCAGACGCCGCTGGGTGTGTTGTGAATTCAGATTCAGTTTATTGTCCTTTCACAGTATTAACAAAAAGATTATGGGTAAATTCTAATCAATCAAGAAAGAGCAAGACACAATCAGAGGTTATTATTTACTTTATAATATCGAACTGTAAAACAAGGAATCTCTGTATGTGTGCGTGTCTCCTTCGCGTACATCGAGAACCACTCATCCGATCTACTTCACCCTTGGCAGGTGTATTGCTGGGGACCCAACATGCAGTGTCAAGTGCAATTTAGACAGCATGTGAACACATTCAATATTAATTCGGGATTGGGGCGATTCATCTGCGTAATCAACATCATCGTTTACAAAAATACGTAATACTATTTGCATAACGTGCGTTGGCGCATCGCAAGAATGGCTGCGCCCGGTCAAAGCTTGGTTTCCCTCTGGAGAACAAGCTGCAGCAAAAAAAAAATGTAGACAGAGGCCCAACGATGTTGTGCTTTGTAACACCGTAGTCCTGTTTACCTTTTGTCCTCACCAAAGCATCATATATTTGCTTTATCAACACGTGGAACGTGTTTCGGTAGCCTAACTACTCACTAAAAATGTATTTTCTACATGTTTCTTCATCGTCCCCATGACAAAAGTAATTCCTGTACCACTGCTGTTATGGTGATGTAACATTGCGCCACACGTCATCTAACGTTATTCGTCCGTTTTATATTTTCTGTTTACTTTAACAGCCATGTGTGAGTGAGAAAATAGCTTGAACTAACATTTCTGGCCACCTGACGAATGTAAATCCAACATTCACTCTGTTTTTGCTTTCTTTTTAGCTGCTTAAAGCTCCACTATGTCCTTTAGAAAGCCGCTAACGTTATCTGTGTTGGGCAGGAAGCATACAGTGGCTTTTCAGAGCTGGTGGGAGGGATAGCTGTATCAGATGATAATTCTCGTGGGTTCATCACTACAAGCACGTTTTTTACATACAGGTCATGTGATCCTCTTTTAATAACGAAAAACAGGGATTATAAGGGACCGTGTAGAATATGAAACATTAAAAATAAATGTCGCCATTAGATGTAAAATACCTGAGTTAGCCCCGAGCTAATTCATTTCAGTCCCTTGTGCACCTAACTCAAAATGCTGCATGTATAGTGAATGCAATGCATTCTGGTCATTGTGGATGCTGATGAACTTGAATCTCTTTCTCTTCTATGACCAGATAAAATTGTGCGTTTTGAATGGGGATGTCACGATACCAGAAATCTAGTAGTCGATACCAATACCAGTGAATTTCCACGATTCTCGATACCCAATTCAATACCACGGTAAAAAAAAAAAAACTTCAAACAATATATCACATGTAATTCAACACGCACTCTTTTATTAAAAACATTTGAACATTACAAAAAACAGAGGCATGTAGCCTTTAATTATTAAATAAAGTTTTTGGCGAATCAGCGGCATGTTATCAATCGATGACGGACACTACATACTGACCATGAATGCATCTGGTCCGTCACCTCAGAGCAGCAGGTGTCATATTTCACACACGGGATGAGAGAGAGAGTTGACAGACCGAGAAATGGCGGAGGATTTGTCGTCGAAGTGAAAAGCAAAAGCACCTATTTGGCAATATTTCATGTTTAATCCCAACGCTATAAAGGAACCATAACGTTAATGAGGTAATTGCCGAGAGGTGGATGGAGCCATCACAGCCGGTGTGCACCGAGCAGCGGCGCCAGATAGACCCCCGCAGGCCAGACACACCGCCACCCGACGGTAAAGATCAGAGTCAGCGCTCTGCACATGTTGACCGTCATCTTTTCTTGTAAAATGTCCAGGGTAATCGGAAACACCAGTGTTGTCACAAGTTTATCAACCGGTGGGAAATGTTCCTCACTGTCACATCCCTACCACTGACCATTACAGGCATCGTACGGTACCTTTGGTACTGTAGAAAAAGAGTGCCATTACTTTTTTAGAATTTTGGTATCGGTTCTTGTGACATCCCTACTTCTGAAAGCCACCAAAACAGTTTTCTGATCTCTCCTCTGTAGCTGTCAGGATGTCACATCCGGCACCAAAGTCGACTCCGGAACAACGGATACCTTTTTAACAGTGTTAAATTGTTTTAGTGTGGATGTTTCCTTTAACTGAAGGCTAAATCATCGTCAGCTAACCAACAGTCCTTAATGAGCCGTGGCCCAGTCGTTAGTTTAGTCACTCATCACAGGTTTTACTGCTGACATCAACTTCACTTTACAGCACCGTCTCTCTCACAGCTACAGCATGCTGCCCATTACCGTACTGTTGATCGACCTGAACCATGCAGCTGTGTGTGTGTGTGTGTGTGTGTGTGTGTGTGCGCGTGTGTGTGCGTGTGTGTGTGTGTGTGTGTCCAGAGGTTAACAGCCTGCGGTCTCACTTGCATGCAGAGCCAAATCTTTTGGGTTTGGCTCTAATATTGTTAAACAGAGGATATGCAGAGCAGAGTTGCTGTGTAATGTGTGTAATGTGTGTGTGTGTGTGTGTGTGTGTGTGTGTGTGTGTGTGTGTGTGTGTGTGTGTGTGTGTGTGGTTGGCTCCATAGCAGTACAGAGTAAACAGCAGCTATGCTAATATCGTCCATACGAGCATCCTACCGAGCTACATATGAGCAGTGTTTTCTCAGCTGCTGTGGGCTGTCGTGGTTCTGGATGCTGACCACAACGCCGCCACTGAATACGGGCCTGTTGCTGCACAACAAAGGGCAGCTTGAATGCAGACCCACTCCTCCGTAGCTGGTCTGGTTCTTCAACTAATCTTTGACTACAAATATTCAATATTCAGGATGTTTGATCCTTTCAGGAAGTGGTAATCTGCATTTATTTTGAAAATATTTGTCTCCATCTTTGTCCCCTTATTATTCAATATGCCCCTTAATCCCATGTTTAATACCACTTCATGTCAATATGTGTTGTAATTACAACCTGGAAACTCTGATAAATCTGACCAGGGTCCAGAATTAACATCCGCCGAGCGCCAAATGCGGGTAGATTTTCCGTTTGGTGAGTAAATCTCGGAAGGCTATCCGCTACACTACGTTTGTACCAAAATCCTGTTAGTCATACTATAAAAAAAAAACTAGGTTACACTTGCTCAGTTACTCTGTTTTGGTTTAATTCACTGGTGTAAATGTGCTGGATGTTTTACACACACACATGCACCGTGTGCCTATTGTTAGCAAGTGTTTCAAGAGGGAGAGCGTATGACAACATCAGTAGTGCTATAATTTGTTTGTTTGTTTATTTACAATTATAAAAATATATAATTGGCAAGAGGATGTGAAGGAGAATTGCCTAAAAACCCTTCAGGGGCTTGCAAAGTTGCATTCTCCAGGCAGCAAACTACATGAAATAATTACAGTAATGTAAAATACACGATTTGTATGTATCTATCAATCATTTTAGACATAGTAAAAAAACAGAGACATAGTTTAGCAAAGTAATTGACAACAATGCATCCCGTTAACCCCCATCAGTTATGCACATATCAAGAAGACTCATTCATAATTCACAGTCGAAGACTAACTTAACAAACTAAGAGCATATGCTCATGAGATATGGCATAGAGTTTTCATAAGACAAGCTGTGAACGTAGCAGTGCAGAGTGTGTACAGTTTGTCGGTGAATAAATGCTACAACTCCTCAAGACCCGAGCCAAGTTCCACCTGCTGATAACGTGAAGGGAGTTAGCCCCGAAGCTAGCGACAACAACGCACCAGGCTCACTTTAAGGGTGTCCAGCTATTACCAGCCAAGTAAATAAACGCAATTATTTACTTTATGAAAGATCCTTTATTTATTTTTCTGATTTGTCTGATGAGGAAAAAAACTGAACTGAACAAACTGAATTTCTATTTTTTTGTTGTTCCCTGCGGAATCCCTGAAAAGACCTGTTTTGTTGTTTTTTTTAACTCTGGACTCTTTATTTTTGGTGAATATTATTGGGACTTTTATTATCTTACTTACTTCATTCCTCAGATCCACTTTATTTGAATAAATCCGACAGCATCCGATCAAGTTGCAGGAGAAAACCATGAAGAACTAACGTTGCGTGACTGTTACTCTGTTGTTAAAATGGTATTATATGTGGTGCAGAGCGCATTGTGACTTGTTTATGATTCAAAACTCAAAGTTTAGGACTTGTGACTTTTAAGTCTTGACTTGGAACTTGAGTGCACAGACTTGAGACTTGTGACTTGCAAAGCAATGACTTGGTTCTACGTCTGCTAGCCTTTACCCGGTGAAATGTCAGGAAGGTAAAAATAAATAAATAGATAAAGCCCAATAGGGGTGAGAAAAAAACCGATTCATGTATGTATTTTGAAACAGATTTTTAAATGCCAGAATCAATATATTTGCTTAATTTAAGTCCATGCGGAGGTAGAAGGAGGTTACCACTTTTATTGTTGTAGTCTGAGTAACGTGACGTCATATCTGTTCCGTATCCTTCAACCAAAACAAACCAGCGAGCCGCAACGAGGAAGTACAAAACAGCGGAGGGTCCGCGTGGACTAGTTTTCAGTGTTTTGAACTGATTAACCGTCAGTATATTTAAATTATTTTGCTTTACATTTTGCTCTGGTCTCTTCTCTACGTATGTATTCAACATAATACCTTATTATCTCAATGAAATGTACTGAAACAAATGTATATGTGACACAAAAAGGCAATCTATTATTTTGGCTTGTAAAAAACATGCTTGGCCGGTGGATGTTTTTTCTTTTTGACTCCCCCTTTGGTCGGTATGTCAAGAAGTTAATTTTGGACACTGTATCTGACTTGGCGCTTGATAATACGGGAGTGCCTGAAAATCAAACAAAACATGAGCCAAAATCTGTCATTCAAGGTAGTTAAATTGTCAATACGCAGTATTTTTAGCGCTCACAGGTCCAACTCTGCAATCAGATCAGTGTCTCGGGTTGTCCGAACGTTGGCAAGTCGTAAAAACGTCTGTGTACGCAGACACCCAAAGTAGTATAAACAGAAAAGCATGCGCATCAATCGTTCTTTTACGGTGACGTCTTTCCCAAGTGTTTCTGTAGGTGGCGTCTTTCTGGCTGTCAGTGCTCGTGAACGGTTGAGCTCTTTCCCCGTCTGTCCAATATAAACAAGAAACGTAGAACAAATCAAGTCCTATCTACCAGATGATTATTCCTTGAAAAGACCGACCAGACACCAAGTGCTTGGAAGAGCAAACACACAACCCCTTCATGAGTCAGATAAAGATTTAATCCCTGTTATCCTTGTTATTTGCTTAATTTATGGACTTAAAACATCCAAAATTGAGCTCTCAAACACACCTAGGCCAAACCTTCCCATCACAGACCTTCACAACTCCCATAAAACCACCAACGACCCTGAAACGTGAGTCAGTAGGACGGAGGGAAATTCCGCGTCAGAGTGTTTCTTGAAGATACGGCCTCGTCCACAGCTTGCCTCTGTAATTGAATTAGGAAGTGGTGGGAATCTAAAGAGCTGTAGAGAGGGTTGTAAGTAAACAGACATGGCCTTTTAATCTCCGCCTCTGTTTGAAGTGCATAACCCCCCCCCCCAGTCCTTTTATGAGGTGTACTTCTCTCGGCGTTGTGCTGTGGAGGATTGAGTTTCACAAGCGGGGTTTAGTTAGTTTATTTTAAAACAAGGCAATGAAGGTGGAGGCTGATGAGAAGAGGAGAGAAACTGTTCCGAGATGGAAGCAGGAGGAGAAAACTGAGAAGAACATGGTGTTCCTGAGAGAAAAAGAGAGATGGGGACACGGGGTTTAAGTCAAAGTGGGTTGTAATAGTTTGTTTAGGTGGTCAAAGGCTCTCCCGGGGTCAGCGTCAGATCTGATGCTGGGAATCTGGGATGCAATGCCGGGAAAACACTCCAACAACCACGATTTAATACCCACGAAAACAACCGATCACCTACACTGACATTTAGTGTTGGGTACGGTTCACATTTGAACTGCTACCGGTACACAACGGTACCTTTTTCAGTAGGTTACTCTCTCTGTAATAACAAAAATTTAATTTCCGCTGTCAAGCAAGCAACCGCCACAACTGCTACAGTATGTTCACTTCTTTTTTTTTTTATTCTTTGCAAGAGCCGCATATTTACACTACAAATGCCAGCAGCGTGACGATGCGGCGATTCTGCGCTGACATTTAGGGTGTTTTTTTTCTGGTTGCCGTGAGTTGAAAAATGTCCAACTTTGGGTAAAATGCTGCGCTTGTCACTGTCAACCGGGGCAGGACATATACCGTCACATCCTACATGTAGCTGAACAACAACAACAATGGAGGAGAAATTAATACACATAGCCTGGCGGGTCCGTCCTCTCTCCCGACGTGCTTCGACCTTCCCTTCATCCAGAGCAAGTCATGGATGTATTAAGAGAACTGGATCCAGCGTTGGAGGCGGGGCCCCGTTCATTTCTATGAAAGTTGCTCAGAGACGCATGAAGACTAAATGGCTCGACTTCCGTCTGGAAAAGTACCCGGATCTTGGGCACGTGGAACACGCACAGTAGCGTCCGCTCGGTCACATGACTCGGTCACGGGGTCCCAACGTCACACCGTCGTCACGGCTTGGTGCTCCAGCCTCGGTCTGGGTCTCACTCACATGAACGGAGGAAGGGAAATAACTCTGGATCAGCTATTAGTGCGTTTTACAACTTTAAGAACTTAATTTTTTAAATAAGGACTAATAGAGTGTTCTTACTGGGAAGTTGATTCACCTCAAACTAAATTATCTGCTGAGTTACAGACATCTCTTTCCTAATGTAAGTCTACGGGAAAAAATATTTTTGGGCCCAATGCATCACGTGACGGACATGGAAGTTGTAGTACCGCCGTTTGGCCACTACGAAAGTTGGGATCGACGACCGGCGCACTTCCTGGGGGCTTGGAGCAAGTACTCTACTTTGTGCCGACATTTGATATTCCGTATCATAGCAACCAGACGCAACCAACAATAAACAGGTATCTATAGTTTTAAAACGTTAATTTTTGTCATTTAAAAAGCAACAATATTGCCTAACAATAAAGCTTATTTATATAGCACTAAAATCAGGATGAATTAATCACAACAATATCGCATATTACGCTGTTTATCCAATCATTAACACCACAGGGGAAATTCTTTCCCCCAACGACAGCCCTAAATTTCACTTTACAAACAGTTGTTCGTGTTCACAAAGTTTCATTTTCACTTTACAAACATTGTAATTTTTCCCTAAACTTAACTACCTACCGTAGTGGAGCAGCATAGTCTGACGCGCTGGGCTACTCGGTGCGTTAGAAAAGTAACGGCAAGGAGTCCTGACGAACCATCAACATGTGATGAGGTGGGATGTAAACGTGTTGATACCCACGTTTGTTATGGAACAGATGAGAGGAACATAGGCAGAAAAGTAAGGAGTATGCAGCAGATCAGCTGTGTTATAATATGGAAAATAATTTACCTGAAACAGAACACTCAACATGTACAGTAGGATGGAGATTCCCAGCTCGGCAAGAGTTGCTAGTTTCTTATATCCAGTGACACTGATAAAGGTAGAGAGATCGACACAGATGAGAAACATACAGTACAATCTGCCCGTGATCACATCGGCTGCATCAATGTAAGAAGAAGCAACATTTCTTCCTCCTTGGAACAAATGAGAGATGGATGACTGGATTGCTTTTGTTATTCTAAATCTGGTATAAACATGTATATCATGGGAATTGGTTAAGATTCATTTTGATTTGTGGGTGCAGATTCATTGGAGTTCACTGTGGAAAGCATGACTCTGGTAGGTTAATATCAACAATTACTCTGCACCAATAGACATTTCTAGCTCCCCAAAGCGACCAAAAACTGTTTCCATTTTGTCCAAATAATTTATCTCTAGATTATGGCTTGGCAAAATACATGGCATCTATTTTCAGGGTATATCCAGGTCTCTCTCTCTCTCTCTCTCTGCTCTTACGCCCTCCTTAGTGTGAGGTCCTGAAGCTCACCAAGCCACATGGAGAATTTATGACAGAGGACTTGAGCCGCATACCTTAGATTTCTCTTCAAACAGATCCATCTCTACGTTGAGTACCGGCGCTCTATAAATCAACCTGATGAGGGGGTGAACAAAAAAAAAATCTGAAAAAGGGATAGCAGTACTGTGCGCAGGTCTTTGCGGAGAACGCAGAAAATGAAGGATTTCAGTTGCCATGACGGTCTTGTACACACTGTGCCCGGCAACCACACGGGATGTATTGAAGGTTGCAGCTCCAGCGCATGAGGCTAGATGGCGTAGTGCGTTCAGAAGCTAATCTGAACACAACAGGGCTTTGTGCCAAGCCGCTGATAACAGCAGCGAGGCTTCTCAGGTAGCAACACAAGCTGTTTTCATTCCCACTGCACAGTGGGAGAAAAAGCATGATATGTTTTTAAAGAAATCTGAATAGGAGATCTTTCTCAGGGGAGAAACCTACCACCGTTTGTCACAGGGGATCATCTAATTGTAATTCTGCAGAAATAAAGAGATGCAGCGCTACAGTACAAGTATAAGAGAGGGAAAAAATTCTGCAAGAGAGTGCGGGGTAAGCCAGGTCACTGCTCCGGCTCTGGGAGGTTTCAGGGCCACTCAGCAGCCGGGCACGGAGCGTCCGCCGCTGCACATTCAGCCTGTGTGGTTGCGAGGTCGGCCTTGCCGTCTTGCTCGGTTGCCGTGCTGTACAGAGTGGCCGCAGCCAAGCCAAACAGCCCTACACTCTACCGTCACACACACACACACACACACACACACACACACACACACACACACACAAACACACACACACACACAAACACACACATCGCTCCGAGTCTTAATTTAGACTTTATTTTGATTTCTCCTCAATCTGTGGGTGTTGGATCCGACTGCAGCTCTTTGACGCAGCCCAGCTCAGCTGTTCCCTTCACCTTGTTCTTTCTCATTACTCTACTTGTCGATCTGTCTGTGTGTGAGTGTGTGTGTGTGTGTGTGTGTGTGTGTGTGCGTGTGTGCGTGTGTGTGTGTGTGCGTGTGTGCGTGTGTGTGTGCGTGTCTCCCGCTCCCAAATTCTCCCCCGGCCGAATCCTGTTTTTCTGTTGATGCTGAAATACTGGAATTGCTTTGCGTCAGTCATTTAATGCTGCTGCAACCGCAGGACTCGCTACGGACGCAATGCTGATTACTCAAAACGGGACACTTGCCCCATCAAGTTGTCATGTTGCACTTTTTGTGTGTGCTTTATCCATATTGCTTTACACTTTCACCCGTCAGTGGAATGCACCGCCACTCCAAGAAAGCTTATTTTTTCTTTGCTGTGGAATGAACAAAATGAAAGTGTTTGTCTAAAAAATGCCACCTACTGTCGTATTTATTAGGGCTGGGACGATACACCTATCTCCTGATTCGATACTATCAAAATACTTTGGGTGCTGAAGTATTGCGATTGGATATTAAGATTTATTGTGATTTTTGTTAACTTTTTTAACACTAGACCAGGGGGGGAAAAGTTGAGTCATACACTTCTAGTGGCTTTTACTTTGGAAATTATCTAAATGAATCCAGTGAAAATGTTTGATTTTCAGCATGTATGTAGTCAGAGATGTCCTGAAGTCAAATATATCAGTCATTGGCAGGAATTATTTATTACATTTTGTTTTTTTCCCAGCAACCCAAAAATCAAAGAATAAAGACATTTCCCTCACAAATGAGTTGTATTTTCTTTTTAATTTATAAGGGACATGTAATGTTTTATACTTCTGGTGAATATAATCCAATCAATCTTATTTCCATATTTGTATTTTGTATATACAGTTCCCTTTGTTAACACCTAATTTTGAAAACTGGTCGTATTCCCACGTGTCTACTTCCTCTAACTTCTCCAAGGTGGTCTCTAGCTCTCCCGTCAGCTCCGTTCTCTTTATCCATCCATGGTCAGCTCCATCGGGGCCGTTTGAATGCATTTAACATAAATGTCAGTATATGGGTGCTCTACAGTCGTAGCGTCGGGTGATTTGACCACGGAGATGAGCGCGACGGCCGGCTCGACCGCAACGTTTTTCTTGACAATGTGTGAAACCCAAAGTGTTTCCATCCTTTACTGGATGTGTAGTGTTTACCACGCTGGATTTAACATGTGAGGGTGCAGGTCGTATCCACGCAGACCATCCTACGTTTTCTACTTTGTCGTTTCTGCTCGCTGCGGTTTGTTTTGGTTGACTGATACAGAACGGATATGACGTCATGTTACTGAGACTACAACAATAAATGCGGTAACTTCCTTCTACCTCCACATGGACTCAGATGAGGCAAATATATCGATTTTGACGTTAAAAAATGTATTTCAAAATCGTAACAAAAATATATTTTTTTCCCACCCCTACTGTAGACACAATTCTGATTACTCAAAATGAGACACTTGCCCCATCAAGTTGTCACGTTTTGTGTGTACTGTATCCATGTTGCCTTCACTTTCACCTGTCAGTGGAATGCACCGCCACTCCCAAGAAATATTATTTTTTCTTCTCCGTGGAATGAACTAAATGAAAGTGTCTGAAAAATGCCACCTACTGTCGTACTAAGTCGGTGTGGGGCTTAAAGCGAATCGGTCCCTGAAGTGTTACTGCAAGTGTCAGCCAAAGGAGAGAGGTGAAACTCAAGGAGGTGCTTGAGCGAAATCACATATATGCTGGTGATAAGCTAACACACACACACACACACAGGGGAGAGAGACTCATTAAGGAGGTCATAAATCACAGGGAGCAGTGCCAGAGAGCGATCACTCTCCCACTGTCTAAACACTGCTCTCACTCAGCCTTATTAGCAGGAGTCCAGCTCTCACCCAGACTGCAGATATTAGCCGCCTCCTCGCTGAAGATAATCACAAAGATTACATTACGGTTGCCAGAGGTACCAGGACAACTCCAGGAGACGTTGAGTTCAGGGGAGGCAAGCCTCACACAGTTCTACTATCTGCTCTCGGTCATGTTCATGTTCTGCATATTACACGGAGATATACAAACTTAATGATTTTACTGTCATAGTGCTGTAACGAGAAGTCTGGGTTGCACCAGCTATTAGTAAATCCATTACTAATTTTGAATGTAAAGTTCCTAAAATGCACATCTGTGTGACATAACTGCAATGTAGGGCTGTGCTATTAATCAAATTTCAATTTCAATTACGATTTTGGCTTCCAACTAGGGATGTTAATAATTAACCGTTTAACTGTTAACCGACATTAAGCATTTTAGGTTAAAAGAAATGTTAATAATTAATTAAAAAGCTTAGAAAAACTTGTCACTTAAAGTAGAAAAGCTGGTCCACCTTTATAGAGTCTGAGCCGGCGCAAAGTTCTTCGTAGATCTAGCCTCTTGCTATCAAAGAGCACCAGATTGATGCATTTAACCTTTAAAATGTAGGCTACAAAATGTCGTCTCTAAATGCACGATGTTTCCAGAGTCGATGAGTAATTAAATAATTATGATCACAATATTGACCAACATAATCATGATTATGACTTTGGCCATAATCGAGCAGCCCCACTGCAACGTCTCTTGTTTGTTCTGGTCAGGGACTGATGTTGCATGTCGCTCCTCTTTCTTCCTCTCCATGTTTCTTCACATGAAGAAAAGAAACCCTCTAAAACTCAACTCAAAGAGAGATTTTATACCATTTAATGACCGTAATGTATCTGTAGGGGATTGATTAGGTTCAAGATCAATACCGCTGACTCTGTTTCGTTGCCAGATGTTGAGATTTTCTGGCTTTCAGGACTAACTTTCCAGCCCAAAATCTTTTAAGGAACAAAAGCCTCACTGTTCAATTTTGACTTAATTATGTTAGTGACATTTTTCTAAGTAGCGGAGGCCACTGCTATTAAAAATCCTTTTCTCAAGAGAGTTCGAGGCAAAGCAGACGCATTAAAACAAACGTTAAAGTGCAGACAAACAACCTACTATAGAATACATAGAGGTGGGATTATTACTCAGACTACTTAATGGATACGTATGGATTTCAACCAGATCTGCGTTTTTACAAGTTCTCAAATATTAAAGCCCCCCTCCAGACGGTTTTACTTCCTGTTTTATGGATCTGGGTTTTTTGTTCCTTCTCAAACAGAGAATGGGGGTGTGGTTAATAGTCAACCCAGTTTAGATGAATTTACTGTTTACTAGACCACAAATGAGACAAGAATCAACGCAACACACCGACTCTCTCTCACTCTCTCTCTTCTTCACCGTCTCCTCCTGGCGAGGCGGCCGTCTGGTTGCTGCTGCACCGAGGAGCCGTACCGCCGCACGCCAGCCCCGGTGCACCGGAGGATGGATAGACATGTTGCCGAGGTCTGACATCTTAGACCAGCTCTCACATCAGCTCTCAGCACCGACAACGCACCGGGCTGCACTGAGATTTGTTTATTTCTCTAACGGATAGGGATGCACCGATACCATATTTTTTCAGACTGAGTACAAGTACTTACATTTGGGTACTCTCCGATACCGAGTACCGATACGAGTACTTCTCTGTGCCAAAAGACCCTCGTTAACAGCCAGCTGGAGGGTGTGAGTGACACACGGCAGGCTGGGGAGTCCCGCATACGAGGCGGTGCGCCGCGACCGGCTCTGGGTCGGCTTGGGAAGGCTGAGGCCGTGGCGCAATGAAAGTGAAGGTCGGCGCGTGCCGGCTGAGATGAGTGCGTGCGATAGGACCCGAAAGATGGTGACGAGAGATTAATGTCACGCTGCCGTAAAGTGGTATCGGTGCCGTTGCATCGGAGCCGTTTTGCGAGTATGAGTATATGAGCACAGTATCGATACTGGTATTGATAACGGTGCATCCCTATTAATGGGACTTTTCTCTTGTTTTCTTTTGGGCTGAAAGTTGTGCACTTTCCGTCATTCGGACATGTTAGAGGCTGGCAAACCTCCAAAACGACATCGGCCGCTTTCCGTTCATTAATCTCCAGCGGGAGACGGTAAAGAAGAGAGTGAGAGAGAAAGAGAAAGTCAGTGTGTTGTGTTAATTCTGCTGGAGGGATTTTGTGTAAATCACTGCGTTGATTTCACCGGTTCTCGGCACACAAAAAATGCCATTGTGAAAATAAATACACTAAACTAAGGTGGAGGAAACTAAAAAATCAAATGAAAACCCTCAGTAAGCTAATGCAACAGGTTGGTCTAGCTAACTGCACCTAACTAGCTAACTAACTAGAAAGACAAACTGATTTATCAGTTTGCTGCTGATCAGACACAAACGAACATGAGTGCGCCTGCGCAAGCTTGGAGGATGATGTATGACCTGCAGCTTCTACTGTAGTCATACGTCATATTCCTGTTTTACCTTTTTTTTTCAAACTTTGAGCACAACATTAAGTTATTTGTAAAAAAAAAAAAAAATTGGCAAACAGTGTGGCCAATCTGCTTAGTCAGGAAATAAATACGAAATATCATAGAAATGCCAAAATACACCGGAGGGGGGCTTTAAATAGGGAGTGTGTAACATGTGTGTTGTTGTGTGCCATTACCAGTGTGGGATCACTGCTACTGTACAACCCAGTGACAGTTACATCATCCTGTTTCCTCTTCTTTATAACCCGCTGCTGTTGGCCCTCAGTTGCCATGGATACCCTGGCATCACTTTTGAATCTTGACATCATCGAGGTCAACGACTTTCCCTGAACTTTCCCATGAGCAGACAAGCGCTCGTCTGAGAATTTACACGTTGCAAAGTATCCAGTAATCATATAATAATAATATGGACAGAAAAATGCAGATCTCCCTCCTTTCTAAAGTCTGAATCAGTTGATTTGATCACTGCACATTTCTGATCATTCCTGTGGAATTATAATGTTTGTTTCAAATCTTTATTAGATAAAAACAATCAAGACAAAAAGATGGTGGGTAGTTCAACTCAAAAAAAATAAAAAAATGTAATTCTTGAAACTAAAGTATTACCAAAGTTAATATTTTGAGTTTAATTTGATTATTATTGGGAACAAATATTACGGTAACGTGCTCAGTAGAGTTGAAAGGATTAGTTGATTAATCAATTAATTGATAAAGCATGTAAACATGTTGTATTAGAAACCCAAAATACAAGTATGAACCTGGAAATGAGCATGATATGCCCTGTTTAAAAAAATCAATGAAAACAGGTGGATTGAAACGCACTTCAATAATCCTACAGTAATCTTTAGGTTTTAGACAGGTGGTCGGACAAAACAACTAGGGATGGGAAAAATAATCAATTCACCTATGTATCGATATATCTGCTTCTTTTGAGTCTATGTGGAGGTAGAAGGAAGTTACCGCTTTTATTGTGGTAGTCTGAGTAACGTGACGTCATAAAGGACCTGCACCCTCCCATGTTAAATCCAGCGTGGTAAACACTACACATCCAGTAAAGGATGGAAACACTTTGGGTTTCACACATTGACAGGAAAAGCAGAGCCAGACATCATGGCTAAAGCTGCATGCTAACTCTGTCACGGACAGGAAACGTTATCGTATCGCAGTAATGCGGCGGTCGAGCCGGCCGTCGCTCTCATCTCCGTGGTCAAATGGGCCGACGCTACGACTGTAGAGCACCCAGATACTGACATTTATGTTCTCTGCATTCAAACGGCCCTGATGGAGCTGATCGTGGATGTATAAAGAGAACGGAGCTGACGGGAGAGCTAGAGGAGGACTTGGAGAAGTTAGAGGAAGTAGACGCGTGGGTCTACTCCGGTTTCCAAAATAAGGTGTTAACAAAGGGAACTGTATATACAAAATACATCTATGGAAATAAGATTGATTGGATTATATTCACCAGAAGTATAAAACATTACATGTTCCTTATAAATTAAAAAGAAAATACCACTAATCTGTGAGGGAAATGTCTTTAATCTTTGATTTTTGGGTTGCTTGAAAAAATTTAAAAAATAATGCCTGACAATGATCCTGATCTATTTGACTTCAGGACATCTCTGACTACATACATGCTGAAAATCAAACATTTTTACTGGATTCATTTAGAGATTTTCCAAAGTAAAAGTCCCTAGAAGTGTATGATTCAACTTTTTTCCCATGGTCTAGTGTTAAAAAAGTTAACAAAAATAGCAATACATATTGAATCGGCACCCAAGTATCGTGATATTATGGAATTGGGAGATAGGTGTATCGTCCCAGCCCTAATGTACTGCCTCCATCCTCATTGACACACAAGTTCACAACAACCAGCCTGGTCTCAGAGCCTGGGAATGGCACTGACAGGGAGGCTGTATAAACGGCCTCTCAGTGGCTTGGAGGCAACACCCGGAGCCACCCAACACAATGATAACACACACGCACACGCACACGCACACGCTCACACACACACACACACACACACACACACACACACACACACACCGGCTCCTATGGGAAACTATTACATTATAGAGCATACCGTAAACCAGTCAACACTATCAGGGTGGAAATCAGTCAGTCTGCATCTGTTGGGGGGTTCTGAAAGTTTTAGGAAAGTGTGTCGATGTGTGTGTTCTTGCAATGAATTGCATGCATAAAGTGTAACCCTGCAGTGCACGTCCATCACACACACACACACACACACACACACACACACACACACACACACACACACACACACACACACACACACACACTGCTGTTATCTCTGCTGTGAGGGAGTACCTCCTTAAAGTTCTGCCTGGTCGTTTCCGTGTGGTCGCCCAGGATATTAATCACTGCATCGACAGTGTGTGGGTGTGTGTGTGTGTGTGTGTGTGTGTGTGTGTGTGTGTGTGTGTGTTTTTTATGGTGGAGTACCTGCTGGAGTGGCTTCCCTGAAAGGAAGTGACGCGTTAGACGGAAAGTGTGTGACCTCAGAGGGATTTCCATCTGACTTTGTGTGTGATTTTCTTCTGCAGGGTGTCAGTTCCTGAGAACCAAACCTCTGTTATCTGTAAATCAGAGTGAAAGTTAGCTTACTGAACAAACAGAACAGGACATTGTCAACCCCACAACCAGGCAGAGATTTAACACACCCAGAGTCACAGAACAGTGTTCATTTCTTTCACTAAAACTACCACGAAATATGTTCGTCAACGACCTTTTTCCCATGGCTAAGACGAGACTAAGAGGAGACGATGACGAGCAGCACCGACGCCATGTAACTCTAACGGTGACGATATCAGACATACAATATCATTGATGAAAAAAGACTCACACCTCAGTCCAGACAATTGTGCTACTATTTGAATGATTGATTAACGCATATGTTTGCAGGTTGGTGGTGCGGATTGGCTCTCATAACGGGTCGGTGGGTGCGACTGAACCGCGCATCACTAATGAGCAATGTCAGGAGGACTCAAACTAACTGCAAAGCTGCATTATTAATCATTCAAACTGTGTTTTTCATCAGATAATCATAAGATAAAATAGCTAAAACAATTGCTAACAATTGCTTGATGAAGAAGCTTTCATCCTTTCTGCATTCAAATCGGGTTGAATCTAAAGAATGTGTATTTTGGAGCAATGCACTTAAAACATTGTGAGATCCTTTATGCTAACGGTGAACAGTTGTGGGGTTGGAAATGAGAGACAAAAAATCAAAAGTGAAATGAAAAGTTCCCTCCAGTTTATATAAATAAAAGCAGAAGAAGGAGTGAAAGAGTTAAAGGAGACGGAGAATTGGGAAGGAATGGAAAAATGCAGGTAGAAGGAACTCGGTCCAAAATTCCTTAAATGCTGTCAATAGTTTGGAGCATGTAGAAACTAGACGACTGAGGCAAGACTTCATTCCTTCACAGATTAATAGTTATAGAGAAATTCATGAAGAGACAGATACGTTAACAGTGTCAGATGAACACGACTGCAGGTGAAAGGGTCACTGACACATTAAACCCTCAGTGACTGCTTGTCCTCAGCCATGGGAAGGTAAACTACAGTACGACACACACACACACACACACACACACACACACACACACACACACACACACACACACGCACACAGGGTCAGAATGCCATCACCAGGGACGACCACGTCGTCAGGTAAAGGCATTGTGTGCCATCCTGTAATTCATGAACTGTGACTTGACAACTAAGGTTTGACCTTTGTGACAACAGGACAAAAAGTCATCAGTGTGTGTGTGAGTGTGTGAGCGAGAGGGAGGCTTCACACTTAAAGTTACTGTGAGGAACTTTTAACTGGTTATGAAACAGTCTCAATTTATTACTGATGACCTACATAAGTGAACGAGGCTATTTCTCTATAGTTTTTTTTTTTTTTTTTGGCATGAGGATGATAGTTGTCACGGGCTGGCAGATTAAAGGGACTGTTTGTAACTTTCAGAATTGCTTGTTGAACCGTTAATTCAACGAAAGTCAGCGTTGGGCTCGCGCTTGCTCACTCTACATAGACATGAAGGAGCATCGCTCAAAACAGCGAGGCGACACACGTCAGCTAAAACCACAATATCACTCTATATTTCAGCTGCTTGGCAGTAATGTTAGCTGACCAGACGAAGGTCTCTCCATGAACATGATTTAGATCTGATCCTAGTGTTGGCTTTTCCTGCCTCAGTGCAGGCTGAGGCAGCGGGGCTCCGCAGGGTGTCTCCTTGCTCTCTCTGCCCGCAGCCGGAGAGAGCAGGGAGACACCGGCACCCGGTCGGTAACGAGACAATAACGACACGGGAAACCTCTGTTGGTCTGGAGGAGCTGCAGCAGTTATTTCTGCACAAACGTCCACTGAACATTCACTAGATATTCTCAGAGCTAAACTAACTCTTCTGCAGTGTGGAGTGAGCGCGCGTTCACGTCTAGAGGTGGAGCGAGACAGCGAGAACGCGCCCTGTGTGAGTGAAGGCAAGCAGGCAGAGGAGGAGAGGCAGCAGCCACACGCGAGCGCGTATGTGTCCCGACCCGGTAAATTTGTACGCTTAAAAAGTTACAAACAGTCCCTTTAAGAGGCAGGATAAAATATGAGACATTTTTATTGAATTCCGTGATTTGATTATTTTATTTGGCGTAGACTTGCTCTAGTGATCCATGTTCTGAGAGGAGGTTCAACCATTGTTTTATTGAGAGAAGGTGTCTGGATCTACAATTGAGGAGAATGGTTTTCTTGGCGATAGCTAGAGCCAGAAGTAAAGATGTGTTGCTTGGTGTTATTAAGTCTGACAGGTCGCCAAGAAGGCAGATGGATGGAGATGGTGGGATGTTGCATGCAAAACAATTCTGAGAGTTTAGTTGTTATGTGTTTCCAGATTTATACTGTAGTTATTAGTAGTTATTCTTAATCCTTGTCTCCAGATCCGTCTTCGCTGACGCCTTCGACCTATGGCGCTGGGCAGCACAGGGCTGACAGCTAATATTAACGGGAGGTTTTTTATGATATTATGATACATTCAAGCTCTATTCAGTAAAAATGAGTGGGCAAAGTAGGGATGCTAATTTTGAAAAAAAAAATTAGAACCGATAGCCGACCCTAATTAATCGATTATGTAAGAGATAATGTACAGCGAGCCGGTCATTGTTGTTAAAGAATCCCCGACAGGGCGATGCTGCGGAGGGGTCTCTCATCGCCGTGAAGGGGTTTATTTCATAACAATGACCTGCTAGCTGTACATTATCCCGTTTATTAAATCAATATTTTGACACAAAAGTGGTCCTCCAGAGTCCAACATTAGAGCTGCGCCCATAGCAACGGTCTGTTATACATAGCAACGGTCAGTTATAAAGAAATTACAGGGCGCCCCGATGGCTCAGTTGGTAGAGCGGGCGCCCATATAATAAGGCTGAGTCCTAATCGCGCGACCATTTCTGCATGTCACCCCCTCTCTCTCTCTCTCTCTCTCTCCCCCTTTCCAGACTATCCACTATCCTATCAATAAAGGCTTGAAAATGCCCAAAAAATAATCTTTAAAGAAATTACAGACAGGCTAGTTGACTGTGATCTGCGCTGCCGGGTTCATGAAAGTAGACCATTTGTGTGCAAGACAAGAGGTAAGCGTGATGATTTTTAGAACATGGTCACCTTGTGTGTTTGGGTTGTGTCTAGGTTCTCTGAAGGTGAATTGCTCCTTTTCACACATGCCAGCAAGATGTAAGAAGACATCAATCTTTTATCTTCCAGGCATGCATTTGGCATAAAGCATCAGAGAGGTTACCGTCAGTGTCCTGTCTGCAATTTACTGACATCATGTTGCAGGATTTCTGTGTACTGAAGTCCTCAAATGTCAAATAGTTTTGGAGCCACAAACATCCAAAGTTGCCACGTGCAGCTCTAGAACGGGGAAAATCAAACAGATGGTTTTTGCTAGAATTAAACAATAAAATGTCTGTTGTTTATCACGGGTCAACATATGTGTGAAATTCCGCACATAATTCAGCATCAGCACTGGATCAGCGTGAAGCAGCCTGCAGCCTGGTATGCGTTGTCCTGGTGCGGGTTAGGGAGGATACTGAGGAGCTTTAAAGTGCTTTCACTCTTCCTCTCTCTCTGCTCTCACCTCCTCTGTCTCTGTCTCACCGCCTTTCTTCTCCCCCGATGACTTTTTTGAGACAATAGGATCCAGCTGTGAGGTTGTAAAACCCTCTGGAATGTCACTAAAGAGGCAGCACGGCCTGCAAATGGCTTCAATTAGCTTGTCACATGCTAATAAAGCTAGTTAAAAAAAAGAGAGACAACTAGCCAAGTCACACACACTAACGCACACACACTAACGCACACACACTAACGCACACACACTATCGCTCGTAAATGCCGAGAAAAAGCATCACGTCCCGATGAGCGCTCCAGTCAGAGGATACAGCCACACTAATATGTTTTTACTTTAAAACGCATAACGTCTGCTACGTTTATGCGTAGCGTCCACAGTACCCCGCTGTTTTTGAGCCCCTAAAACGGAGGCGTTTGAAAACGCTGACGCAGACATCCACGTTCGCTTCCTGATTGGGATGTTTGTGAGGGGTTTTACGTACTTCTGTTACGTTGTTTACATACGTATTGTACTTAGTTTACGTACCTACAGTGTTTTAAGCCCAACCGCGATGCTTTTCCTAAACCTAACTAAGTGGTTTTGTTGCCTGAACCTAACTGCTACCGCTACTGGAGTTTTGTTGCATGGCGTAAAAGTGACACGCAAAAAGAGGCGTACAAATTACCTGCGAAGAGGCCAAAATACATCATCTTGACACGTGGAATATTCTTGTAATGTTTTGCTATTTATACGCCTTCCCATGAGATCAGGTTGATATGTTAGGCTACATCCACATCTACATCCCCAAAGCGGAGACCTTTGAAAACGATGACTCAGACACCCACGTTTTTATCAGTCATGACGCGTCCTTCCCTGATTCGTCACGCCCCGTCACAGGAACCTTTTTCCCGGAAGAAAGCAAACATCAGCCTCGACCACCGGTGGTTCATTTCAACACGGATAACGAGTTACAAGCGTTGCTGACCTTGTTGTCTCTGCCAGCAGCTGTTCTGCAGTTAAATTTTGCATTTTATGAAGCTACTTCTGCCTATATGTGTAGGAGGAAAGCTATTATTACAGCGCTTTGCATCAATTCCTGTGTCCAGCACTGCTTCCTGTTTACACCGGCACACGCATGCTCAGTGTACTTGAATGGTTGTGTGATAGGCATTTCAGGCGTGGTAGTATGGACGCAGATTAATCCTGAAACAGCCCTAAAACGCTCGTCTGGACGGAGATCCAGTAGTATCAATGTGGATGTCTGTATACAAATTGCACATAAACACACGTGCAGACAGAAATACATATACACCAAAAACTAACTTGAAGACGAAGACAAATCCATGCACACACATGCAGACAATTACTGTGTAAAACCACAGTGACAGCGCTGAGTGTGTCGTGTCAGCGGGGCGTCCCGGTTCCTGTTTTCACTCCTCAACGCTCGGTGTGACTGAGACGCACTCGACATCCACGTCCATGTTGTCTGCAGTCTGAGACACACGAGGCTGACGGCTCTCACTGACAAACACCCACAGCTCAATAATCCATCTTCATCATCCCCCAGACACAAACTACACACACATATCCTGACCTCCTTCCACATCTGGGACATCTGTGTGTGTGTGCGTGTGTGTGTGTGCGTGCGTGTGTGTATGTGCGTCTGAACTTCTGAGAAAGAGGGTCAGTTTAGTTTCAGTTTCAACACCTTCAAAGTCCCAGCTTTAATTCAGTTAAAGTGCCTTTCCCAGATGGATATTGTTATTACACATTACGACATTTTTAAAGAGATTCATCAGAATTGTATTTTATGTTTTTTCAAAGAAATTCAAATGAATTGATCCATGAGTGCATAATGTGAACATTTATGTTCACATTATGTTCACATTATACATATACATTTTTGTCATATGGATTGTCTATGTTGTATTTTCATTATGTTATTACTAGGGCTGGGTAACATATCGATATAATATATCGTGATATGAGACTAGATATCGTCTTAGATTTTAGATATAATATGGCATAAGTGTGGTCTTCTCATGGTTTTAAAGTTTAGTTTAGTTTATTTGTGAAGGGACAGAGCAAATTAATGACATGGTATAAAAAATATCAGAATTAGCCAAAAGGCTATTTTTCAGCTGTTGTGCCTGGCCAAGGTGCTCCAGAAAGCATCTTAAAATACAGCAGAACAAAAAGGCTGTAATGTCACTTTCATTACATAAAAGTGATGTAATGAACTTACCAGACTGTTATAGCTGTTCTATTATTTGCCTTTAATTTATTTCCCACTCAGTCCTTATGTTCACATTACTGATGATATTTATCAAAATTCTCATTGTGTAAGTATTTTGTGAAAGCACCAATGGTCAACCCTTCAATATCCATATCGAGGTTTATGGTAAAAAATATTGTGGTATTTGATATTTCTTCCTGGTGATAATTTGTTTTTTTTATATGCGTTCAGAAAAACACACTTCACACGCCACAACACATGCTTGTGGATTTTGCCGCTGGCAGTATGTCTTCATCTGATTCCAGAAATGTCCGAGATTCCACAAATTGTAACACCAGAGACGATCACAAGAGCAGCCAACGAGCAACGAGGACAAGAAAACATGTTGCACAGTCATCCAAAATAAAGGAGATTAAATGTTTACATGATTGTCCATAGTTAATTATGATTAATCACACTTTTTTATCTGTTCAAAATGTACCTTAAAGGGAGATTTTGTCAACTATATATTACTCAATTATGCTGCTTTATGCAAATGTATGTATATATGTATTATTGGAAACCAATTAACAACACAAATCAATGACAGATATTGTCCAGAAACCCTCACAGGTACTGCATTTAGCATAAAAGAATATGCTCCAATCATAACGTGGCAAACTGCAGCCCAACAGGCAACAACAGCTGTCAGTGTGTCAGTGTGCTGACTTGACTATGACTTGCCCCAAACTGCATGTGATTATCATAAAGTGGGCATGTCTGTAAAGGGGAGACTCGTGGGTACCCATAGAACCCATTTACATTCACATATCTGGAGGTCAGAGGTCAAGGGACCCCTTTGAACATGGACATGACAGTTTTTCCTCTCCAAAATGTAGCGTACGTTTGGAGCGTTAATTAACCTCGTTCTCGTCAAGTTAGTGTGACACGGAGCCCGCTGCAACCCCTGAAATATTTATTGCGTTAAAAACACGTTAACTTTGACACCTTACTTTTTACCAAAATATACCAAAACATGGCGCAATACACATCTTATGTTTGTTGCTAGCACAGTCAGCTATCTACATTTGAGGTACACAACTAAATGTGGCTAAATGCTGTAAAACAAGCTGCCACCATCCACAAAACAAACTTCACCCTGATCATCTTCTTGAAGCAGCCGAGAGTTCTATATGGGTATAGGTGGTTAAAAAAGCATCCTCTGTTCAATAAGTTTGGGGAAGCAGAGACAGAGGAATAATCTCGCTCTTGTTTTTCTCTCCTTTGTTTTGCTCCGTCTTGTCTGACAGGAAACAGGAAGTAGGGAGTATCCTGCTGTCTTTCCACCGCCGATTGGTTCCCATTGTCACGACTGATGACTTCACCGGGGGTTTCACCAACACTGTCTGCTGCGCTACGACGCAGCTGGCAGAGCGGTCATGAAGAAGGTACGTTCACTTCTACTCAGGGAGACCAGATGAGGATGGGTCAAATTCAGGACATGGGAGTCGTGGGTGGGCGTGGTCACGTGACCATGATAGGCGTGGTCTGCTGTACATTACAATCAGTGTCAATGAACAGCAGACTTTCCACAAGTTTAACACTACAATTTATCAAAAAACACAAATTCCATCACTGAAGTGTCCACATGTGGGTCCCGGGGACTCTACATTCAAACCCTCTCAACATCAGTGTGGAAAGGGTAATGAGGTGCTACAGTATAAATCCATGACTTCCGTTAGTTTAGCTTCTGCAACCATGATGTGTTATAAATAAACAGACAAAAAAAAGAAGCAAATTAAATGCTATATTGACTCAGTAAATAGTTAATTTGTGCAAATCTCTTTTGGCCATAATTAATTGTGCACATCCTGCACTGAGTGAGTCCACTTTCTCTGCATTTTGCTGGTAGAAGTTTTAACAAATGCTTTTGCAAGTTGGTTTTGTTGAAGTTCAGTGAAGACTGGGCATTACTTGTCCTACTTTTAACCCTCTGAGACCTGCAGGACGATCCAGACCGACTTTACTCTCTTTCAGGGGCTTTAACAGGCTGTTTTGGAGCAAGACTGAAGCTACAGATATCATATAAAACTAGAAACTAACTTAAGGAATCCATCTGTACCAACCATGTCATGCGCGCTCCTCGGGAAGGAGGTTAAATAACGCTCCAAAGTTAGGCCACATTTTGTCGAGGAACAACTGTCATGGCCATTTTCAAAGGGGTCCCTTGACCTCTGACCTCCAGATATGTGAATGTAAATGGGTTCTATGGGTACCCACGAGTCTCCCCTTTACAGACATGCCCACTTTATGATAATCACATGCAGTTTGGGGCAAAAAAATGCAGTTTTTTGAATGCAGTATACAGTAAATGTGTTTCACCTATTCTAAAATGGTGTATTTGAATATTTCTGCATACTGGGGTCCCTGAACAGTCTTTGAATTCCATCAATTGGGTATCACTGTAAAGCTGAGACTATTGTGGGCCAATGAGCCCAACTGTATTCATGTGTGATGTTGTTAGTCCCCATAGGAGACATTTCATTGTAGTGAGACTTTTTTTTTTAATTTGACCTCACTGTATAAAATGACCTGTGGTGACCTCTAGGGTAATCACAGCCTCATGAAACTTTACAGCCACAAACTAGAGACCTAGAGCATTCAGAGGAAGGATGGATCAGACTAGAGACCTAGAGCATTCAGAGGATGGATGGATCAGACTAGAGACCTAGAGCATTCAGAGGATGGATGGATCAGACTAGAGACCTAGAGCATTTAGAGGATGGATGGATCAAACTAGAGACCTAGAGCATTCAGAGGATGGATGGCTTTCCTAGCTAGATTGACAATAAGGGGGTTTCTGAGCAGTTTACACAACACAAGTGCTCGCCATCCAACCGCTGAAAAATTTAAATTCTTGCAGAAATCTCCAAATTGTCAAAAGTTTTTGGAACCAAATCACAGCATGTCTTTTTCTATGGTGTTCCTCAAGGTCTTGGTGTCTTAATGTGGTATTTTCTATGTGACATCTACTGTTGACCTGCTGTCTCCCCCTAAAGACCCCCTGTAACCCCCCTAAAAAAGGGTGTATTGTGGGTCTCAGAGGGTTAAAGCATTTACTAAATATGAACTGTGGCGAGTTGTATGCTCTATATAACATTACACTCTTTCCCTCCATGTGCAGCGCGGCTCTGAACAAACTGTGCACTGTAACAGGAGGACGTGTGGAAGGTGAGTGGAATGTTTCTGCAAATAACTTATTATTTGTTGCCTGTCAGATGCAATGAGATACATACAGGCGCTTCACATTAGGTACACACACAGTGCACACACACAGACACACACATCCTGCAGGACTGACCTGCACATCTGCAGATGGAAGGACGACGGGAGGATCAGGGAGTACGACACGAGTCCCCCTGGAAGCAATAAGATAATCAGGAGTAGACGACTATTTGTACTTGTCACTGAGATAGAGGTGTCGTTATACGTTAGCACCCCTTCTCTCTCCCGCTCACGCTCGCGCTCTTCCTCTCTCAAGCCTCCACTTGTCTGTCTGTGTGTTGCTTGGCGAGTGCCGGTGTGTAGATAGACTGATTGCAGAATCCAGCTATGATAAACAACGCTAATGAACTGAGAGGTTATAGAGTACACAACCTGAGGAAAGCAAAGGAGACAAGGAGAGAGAGCACAGGGTGACATTCATTCATCATCGAGTCTCGCAGACCGTCTGCAACGTTTCATACAAATACATCTTTGCTGCTCTCGTGCTGATTGATAGAAGCTGATTAGTGATTCTACCTACAGTATATACAGTTCATCAGAAAGCTGAGGAAACTCTTTCTGCTACTCAGAAAGGCAGTTTGTGTTTCCGAGTTGGACTAAATGTAAGAATGCGATAGTTTGCATTTGTAAGGAAAAATGACAGACCTGTTTGTGTTTATTGTCGCTGAATGTGAACTATTATTGTATTCGCCTCGGGAGTGATGTTTTCGTTAGCTGGCATGGCAACTGGATTCTCGCGAGAATCGCGGGATCACATGTCACCAGAAAAATCTGTCTCGTCAGGCTTCAGGTAATGCATTTGTGTCCGGCAAACCTGCAGCTGCAGGCGTGGCTTAGGTGTGTGAGATGATGGATTTGAATTAATTTTTTGGAGGGGGGGTGGGGGGGTGGCACAATCAACAATCCTTTAGATTTTGATCATGATCCGGATTCAGGAATTTTTTTTAGAATTCCGATCAGCCTGAGCATTAAGACCTCAGGGTATAACACATGCACAGTGTAACTGATGACGCGCGACCCCGCCTCCTTCTGAGAGCAGATAGATACGTGTGTGGATGTGTGGCGACATCGAGATGTGGGAACTGCTGTCCGTCCGCGGTGAGAAAGAACAAAGCGGTAGCTGACGGGATGAGAGACGACGTAGTGTAACGTTATAGAGACATAACAAGGCTGCTGAATGAGAGAGGCATCCGCCGATACGTTACACGGAAACACACCGTGTTAATAACAAGCCGACCACCTCACGGTACCGCCAGCTGGGAGCTGGGATCTGTTTTTAAAGTCACGCACCTCAGCGGAGGTCTGCGCTCTCCAAGTGCCATTCTAGTATTATATATATATTTTATATACAGTATATATATATATATATATATATGATTTTTTTTCGCTAGAAATGGGCAAAATCTGACTTTAAGCTTTGGCCCGCGGGCCCCACTTTGGGTAACCCTGGCCTAGATGAACTTTAAGCCTGGTTTCTAGTTCTATTCGACTGTATGTGGAACAAATGCCTGACTGAAAAATTTACCCAATTCCACTACATAGTTGATGTGCCACAGCACGTTATTCTTCTTCTTCTTCTTGCCATCTGTGGACTTTGTTGATTCATGGCAACGCTGAGAGAGGAAATGATGGATTACTTTATAAGAGTCCATATCATTTGTTACAGTTGGATCAGCAGCAGCCTCATCATTTATGGGTGGCAGCAGCTGACGGTAGCATGTGAACAGTGTGTGGTGGCATGTGTGTTTACGTGGCCACCACAGGAGGTCTGCGTACCCAACACAGTAGCTGGATATATCACAGAGACCTATGGCTTGGGAAACACACACACACACACACACACACACACACACACACACACAAACGACAGCACATGCACATTTCTTACCCGAATGCTTGTCCTGGGAGTCCAGGGAGATTTGGGAACCATTCAGAGTTGTGTTCACAAGGCAGCAGAAGCCTTTCTCCTCCCGTGTTTGTCAAGGTCCTTTTAAACAAATCCATTAGGACCAGGCGCCGCAGGGTTTGACTGCCCAGCGTGGGCACACAGATGGCTTGGCCTGGTTTTCAGACACATACACACACATTATGATTGGCTTGTACAGGTACTGATGGTCCAGACCCAGCAAGGGGTCTCAGGCTGTTTTGGACAGGACGACTGCTCAGAGTGGACGAAGCAGGTCAGAGAGGGAAGATCAATGGAGAGGAATATTTTCCATGAGGAGAGAAACACCACGAGACAGACTGACTCATTTAACCAACAGAAGCCCAAAATACCACCGAGTCAGAGAAATAAAGCCCAGCTAATATGTGAGGCTCTTTTCATAAGAGTGGTCTCATCATAAATCCATAACATTTGGTAAAAACTAATCATATCATAGACCTGGTGTAGAGCAGCTGGGTTTTTATTAAAAATGTAGATAAATGAAGATCCTACTGTACGTCCTTCACCGCCTCAAACAAATTGATGTTCTAAATGTTAAACACAATCAAGATTTTTGGTTCTAAGTGTGCTTTCACATCAGGGACCCGAAGTCCGGTTTGATTGATTAGTGTGAACGCTCCGTACCGTACTCAGGGACGGTTCGTTGATCCGTACCTGAGTCCATTTGAAAAGGTGTTCTGGAGTACGGTTCATGTGGACTCGGGTACGGTTCGCATCAGGTGTGAAAGCCAACCGTACCAAAACACGGAAGTGGACCGCTATTTAACGTGAGTAATGTTAGCAGTTAGCGAGTAGTTTAGAGAGGGAAGGCTTTTTTCAACGCTGCCGGTCTCCTCCGATATCTGTACACATATAAAACTGTTTCATATCTACAGTGTGTCTGTATCTGTATCTGAGCGCAGCATGCGCCGATCTCATCCTCTGAACTGCACGGCCCTGGATGATACAGCAGGAAGGCCGGCGAGAGGTTCCTTAAAATATAAACAATAGGCGATGGGGGTGAGTGATGTTTATTTTATTTAGCTGATTTAATGATCTGTCTGCTCAGCGGGCAGAAAGAGAGACGGGGTTGGGGGAGACAACGTGTAGAGTCGTCCTATTTTCACGTCAAACTCGGTGAAATAAGAGTTTATTTCGGCCAAACCAGAGTTGGTGATTGTTGTTAAGACTAACGACGACGGTTTTGGTGAGTTTTATTTAGTTTCTGTCCAGTTTGAATGAAGTGTTTTACGATGCTCCGCCACTAGAACAGCTGATCCCAACATAAACAAATACACGTGGATGATGACGCAAGTGTACTCGGGTACGGAACAACTTTACTAATGTGAAAGCTGAGTGGAGAGGGGAGGGCAATCGTACTCGGGCACGGTACGGATCAATCGTACCTAATGTGAAAACGCCCTTCGATTTTTTTGGTGACTGACTGAGTGAGTGATGAAGTTACACGATTGGTCGGCCGAGTGTTGGAGTTTCCTCATTGGCCTTCTTTCAAAATGAAAAGGTGGAAACAGACCTTTGTTTACGTTTTCAGGGGGCGTGTCAGCGGATCCACTCACCGGCGTGAGTACTCCTCTGTTGGCTCTATTTCCACCAGATCTAGTGACGGAGGGCGTCTTAACGCTTTCCATTCATTTGCTATGGAAGGCAGGGGCAGCAGTCGCCCGGTGCATGGTGGGAGTGTTGCGGCGAGTTGGACAGGGTCTATATTTGCATAAAATTGAAAAAATGTAAACTTTTAAACTCAACAAACACAAATTTCTTTAACGCATTATCACAATTGATCTTTCAGAGGTTGTAGCGGGCTCAGTTTTAAAGCTGGATGTGGCAAATAATCTATCGATACACGGACGTCAAGAATCAATGTTTTACTAAATGAATGATTAATCTCTTAACAATCAGATGGCTGCTATTCTGTCTTTCGGGGGTTGTAACAGGCTCAGTGTTAAAGCTAGAGGGAAGATAGCGGCATCATATGAAACTAGGAAACCTAATGAATCCATCGGTAACAACCATGTCATACTAGCTTGTCGGGAAGGAGGTTAAATAACGCTCCAAACTTGCGCTAAATTTTGGTGAGGAAAAACTGGCCAGACCTCCAGATCAGTGAATGTAAATGGGTTCTCTGGGTACCCACGAGTCTCCCCTTTACAGACATACCCACTTTATGATAATCACATGCAGTTTGGGGCAAGTCATAGTCAAGTCAGCACACTGACACACTGACAGCTGTTGTTGCCTGTTGGGCTGCAGTTTGCCATGTTATGATTATAGCATATTTTTTATGCAGGACAATATTTGTCATTGTTTTGTTAATTGATTTCTACATACATTTTCATGAAGCAGCATATTTGTCCACACTCATGTTGATAATAGTATTAAATACTTGACAAATCTCCCTTTAAGGTACATTTTGAACAGATAACTGGATTAATTTGCGATTAATCAAGATAACTATGGAAAATCATGCGATTAATCACGATTAAATTTGTTAATCAATTGACGGCCCTAAAATAAATATTTCACAGTGCAATGTAATCTTGAGTTTTACAATATGCTTCCTTTAACCTCCAAACCGTTGATGGAAAATGTGCAAAGCAGTCGTCACCGTCGGTTACCTCTGTTCCGAGGGACAATTTGTTGTTTGAAAGGGAAAACAGAGACCAGCCTAAAGAAAGCTTTACTCATATCTCATAAAACACATCTGTCCTAATGGCTGCTGCAGCGGGTTACCTGGCTACAGCAGCAGGAATCCTACGGGACAATGGCAGTATACGGGAGAGTGATGGTCAGTGAGGGCGAGGCATTTCTCAATGGTCTTTAAGTGTCCACTCTACGCCAGACTTTTATGACCTTGTCGTGTGGGGTTCAGAGCTGCTGCCCTTTATATTCACATGAAATTTATAGGTGTAATACAGATGGACAGCTGGGATTGACACCGCGGTCACACACGGTGAAAACGACTACCCAGGCCCATTCACAAAAACACCATTCAGGATTTCACTAGCACGCCGTTTGTGTTGAACTGGGAGAAAATGATCACAACGAGCCGTCCTCCGAGCTGGACACATAACATTGGTCTCTATGTGCAGCCGGCTGTGAGACGAGACGTCAGGGACCGTCTACAAAGTGCAACTCCGAAAAGAGAAAAATATTCAATAACTTCAGTATTATGCAGTGTAGTACCACCAAAATTACTTCACACATCAATGATCTCCTCATGGTTGTACTACTACATTTAGTTTGGAAAAATATGCTTTTGTATAATTTTGGTGAACTTTTAATGGGAAAAATATTCAATAACTTCACTTTTATAAAGTGTAGTGCCAACAAAATGTCTTAATTAGTTTAATAAGTATAATCAGGAAGAGACCATTGATGTGTGAAGTGATTTTGGTTGTACTACACTGCATAATACTGAAGTTATTGAATATTTTTCCCATTAAAAATTCTAAAGAATTATGCAAAATCATATTTTGTTATGTTTCCAGCTAGGACGACGGCTCGTTTTGATTAAAATGAGGTTGTTGCTGTTCTTTCAGCACAGCTTTTAGTTTCTCACAGTGGCTCTGTTTTTATGAGCAGGTGCATCTTTCTAACACAGTAAAAACAATGATTAGTATTTCTCTGTGTAACTAACCAACAGACTCACTGTACAGCCGCTGTAACTAACCAACAGACTCACTGTACAGCCGCTGTAACTAACCAACAGACTCACTGTACAGCCGCTGTAACTAACCAACAGACTCACTGTACAGCAGCCGCTGTAACTAACCAGCAGACTCACTGTACAGCAGCCGCTGTAACTAACCAACACTCACTGTACAGCAGCCGCTGTAACTAACCAACAGACTCACTGTACAGCAGCCGCTGTAACTAACCAACACTCACTGTACAGCAGCCGCTGTAACTAACCAACAGACTCACTGTACAGCCGCTGTAACTAACCAGCAGACTCACTGTACAGCAGCCGCTGTAACTAACCAACACTCACTGTACAGCAACCGCTGTAACTAACCAACAGACTCACTGTACAGCAGCCGCTGTAACTAACCAACAGACTCACTGTACAGCAGCCGCTGTAACTAACCAACAGACTCACTGTACAGCAGCCGCTGTAACTAACCAACACTCACTGTACAGCAGCCGCTGTAACTAACCAGCAGACTCACTGTACAGCAGCCGCTGTAACTAACCAACAGACTCACTGTACAGCAGCCGCTGTAACTAACCAACAGACTCACTGTACAGCAGCCGCTGTAACTAACCAACACTCACTGTACAGCAGCCGCTGTAACTAACCAGCAGACTCACTGTACAGCAGCCGCTGTAACTAACCAACAGACTCACTGTACAGCAGCCGCTGTAACTAACCAACAGACTCACTGTACAGCCGCTGTAACTAACCAGCAGACTCACTGTACAGCAGCCGCTGTAACTAACCAACAGACTCACTGTACAGCCGCTGTAACTAACCAGCAGACTCACTGTACAGCAGCCGCTGTAACTAACCTACAGACTCACTGTACAGCCGCTGTAACTAACCAACAGACTCACTGTACAGCCGCTGTAACTAACCTACAGACTCACTGTACAGCAGCCGCTGTAACTAACCAACAGACTCACTGTACAGCCGCTGTAACTAACCAGCAGACTCACTGTACAGCAGCCGCTGTAACTAACCTACAGACTCACTGTACAGCCGCTGTAACTAACCTACAGACTCACTGTACAGCCGCTGTAACTAACCAACAGACTCACTGTACAGCCGCTGTAACTAACCAGCAGACTCACTGTACAGCAGCCGCTGTAACTAACCTACAGACTCACTGTACAGCCGCTGTAACTAACCAACAGACTCACTGTACAGCCGCTGTAACTAACCAGCAGACTCACTGTACAGCAGCCGCTGTAACTAACCTACAGACTCACTGTACAGCAGCCGCTGTAACTAACCTACAGACTCACTGTACAGCCGCTGTAACTAACCAGCAGACTCACTGTACAGCAGCCGCTGTAACTAACCAGCAGACTCACTGTACAGCCGCTGTAACTAACCAGCAGACTCACTGTACAGCAGCCGCTGTAACTACATGAGCTCCACATAATCAGATGGAGACTCCTGCATGCTAAAGGACACTATGGGCTTATGGTCAGTGAGTTTAATGTGACTCCATGGACGTGCACGGTAGAGAAAAGGCAGTATTGTGCCCTCGTCCTGAACAAGCACACTTTTCCCACAGAGCTAAAACACACACACAAATACGCACACACACACACACGTGCACACAGACACACACTCTTGCTTACGGTTTTCCCACAGTGCTCGGCACTCCCGGGGGAGTAAATTGCAGTAATCCAGGGCAGCGAATTCAGACGCAGCAATTACACCACAGTGAACGGCTTGGGAACCCACACACACACACACACACACACACACACACACACACACACACACACACACACACACACACACAAACACAAACACACACTATTGTTATAGCTCACTGTTTGCACAGAGCATTGACACATGCTTCAATTTGTTTTGCTCTCCTGTTCGAACCTTTTCATTCTCACATTCATAGTTAAATGCACATACAAGCACACACATGAAAATACATACATAAACACACACACACACACACACACACACACACACACACACACACACACACACACATGCTGTGCTGAGCAGCCATCCGCCTGTCAACACTGCAGCAAATTAACTGACATCAAACACCGGTGAGCACAGGCTTAGACATGTAGGGGACACAGTCTCACTGGGAGAGGAGGAGGAGGAGGAGGAGGACATGGGGGTGGAAAAGAGGTAGAGAAGGAGATGAGGAAAATTAGAGAAAGAGAGAAGAAGGGATGCTTAAAGAGATGAGAAATGCCAGGTTACCATGCAAGGAACACACCAAACCTGGTCAGTGTAGAAACAAGTAACAACAAATACTAGAAACCAAAGATTCAAGATTCAAGATTCAAGATTCCTTTATTGTCACGACACGGAGTACAGCGAAATTTGATCCTGATGGTGCAATCACACATAACATACAGTATAAAAGATAAGATAAAACCTTTGTTCAATGCAAGTTTAACCTAAACTATTAATAAAATAAGTAAATATATATATATATATATAACTGGAAATGTTGACCTATGATACAATATAGACAATACAATTACAATACGGTCAAGGCAGTGAATTATTGCACAGTAATAAAGGCACATATTGCACATGTATCAGTAGTGCAGCTGATAAATTACAAGAAATAATGTATCTGAATATAAGATGCGGTAGGATGTTAACATGTACTAAGTGAAGCAATATAAAGTCGTCATTAAGTCCCCGGTAAATTAAATACTTTAAAAACCCATTTGTGTTTAGACCCTGGGACATGATCCATTTAAAAACAGGACTTGTAAAAGACAACAAATGTTTTTTAAATGTAGGGCTGTCAATTGATTAAAATATTTAACCGCAATTAATCACGTGATTGTCCGTAGTTAATCACAATTAATCACAAATTAATCACACATCTTTTTATCCGTTCAAAATGTACCTTAAAGGGAGATTTCTCAAGTATTTAATACTCTTATCAACATGGGAGTGGACAAATATGCTGATTTATGCAAATGTATGTATATATTTATTATTGTAAATCAATTATCAACACAAAACAATGACAGATATTGATCCAGAAACCCTCACAGGTACTGCATTTAGCATAAAACAATATGCTCAAATCATAACATGGCAAACTGCAGCCCAACAGGCAACAACAGCTGTCAGTGTGTCCGTGTGCTGACTTGACTATGACTTGCCCCAAACTGCATGTGATTATCATAAAGTGGGCATGTCTGTAAAGGGGAGACTCGTGGGTACCCATAGAACCCATTTACATTCACACATCTGGAGGTCAGAGGTCAAGGGACCCCTTTGAAAATGGCCATGACAGTTTTTGAGTTTGGAGCGTAATAACAGTATCTTCCCTCCGGCTTTAAAAACTGAGCCCGCTACGTTCGTAAAATTGCAAGTTGCGTTAATGCGTTAGAGGAATTAGTGGCGTTAAAATGAATTTCCGTTAACACGTTACCGCGTTAGCTTTGACATCCCTACTTTCATCATGTTTTCATGGTTGAGAAAGCTCGTCCTGACTGTAGAACTGATTCCTTACCGTGTCTACCAGGTGGCCTCTTTGCTCTTCATGTTTGCTGTACAGTATGTGTGCATGTCGGTGTGTGTTACACAACACACACACACACACAAGGTTCAGCCTCATTAACTGTAATGACATCAGGTGAAGGGCCGGGGTGCACTGACAAACTGGTGAACATGAGCTGGAGTGTGCAGGAGACAAAGAAGGGAGGGCCGGCTGTTAGTGGTCCCAGCTGCTTCTTATTCAGCTGCTCACCACTGCACACGCGTTGCCTCCACCCTGCACCTGCCCTCAAACAGCTGCCAAGGTTATTACTGATATAAAAACTAAACTAAACCTATAGCAACGTCTACAACAGTATGAAGAAGTGGTCTCGTAAAACGGTATGAACATATGAACGGTATGTGGCTTTAGGGGAAAAGCTGAAACAATAGTTGTTGTGGTCTCGACAGTTGGAGGCTAAATGTTGACGGTGTGAGTTTCAGGATTGGCTCTTTTCTCCTTCACTCTCTTCTCTACCTTTCTTTTAGGGCTTTTTTTTTGTCCACGCCAAGTCAAACTATACCGCGCTGATTTGCGTTTCCATTACCAGTTGTGCCGCTCTGCCCCCGAGATGGACCCTCTCCAGAATCGGGGCAAAGTGTGCAGACCTGCCTCCTTTTGAAGCTTCTAATTGAATCTCTGTGGTTTGAAGTTTAGCTTCTCTCGTGCGTCCCTGTTTGTACTTTCAGATATCCGCTTTTTTTCACTGTTACGCTTTCAGATGTACAGGAGTCGTAAGTTACGTTAAGGTGCTGCTGGTGAAAACCCAACATTTCCTGATTTTGCTGCTTCACGGACGACTTTTATTGTGAAGAATTTATAGGAAATTAAATCTCCAAATGATGCAAGTGATGCTTTGTTAGCGGCTGTTCTTATTAAAAACAAGCCTACTAAAACTGCAGAGAGGAAGAGAACAAGCAGCAAAAATAACGGGACTTTTATTGTGAAAAATATAGAAACGAAATGTGTTTTTCCACCGGTTTACAGCCACTCCTTTGACCTCTACACACACACCTTCAAGCGGGTTGTAATGGAGATGCAAATCCGAATGCCGAGTCAAACCGAGTCGAGCCAAGCCAGCACATGTGTACGGAAAAACCCTATTTCTCTCTTGCTTGTGAGTCTATTTAACAAAATGTTATAGTTCACCAGCCACATCACACATGTGAAGCAAATATCATATTAGCGAAATGATTAGTAATCTGGATTAAAATGTGTCAAATGATGCAGTTTGCAAGGAGTGCTGCTTCTTAGCCGTGGTAGTCGGTATGTCGGTATGTTGCTCTGTCGGTCGGTCCACCACTTTGGTCCAGATTGAAATAGCTGAACAACTGTTGGATGGATTGTAATGGCATTTTGTACGGACGTTAATGGTTCCCAGACAATGAATCCTACTGATTTCGCTGATCCCCAGACTTTTCCTCTAGCGCCTCCATTAAGTTCACATTTGTGGTTTTAAGAATATCTCTTATACAACACTACACTTGAATGGATTGCCATGAAATTTGGTACACCCATTTGTGCTCCCCTCAGGATGAATTATAATAAAATTGGTGATCCTCTGACTTTTCATCTAGCGCCACCATCAGGTCAAATGTCAACCGGTTTATGACCAGAAACATGCATGGCTATCTCATCAGCCTCAACTATGCCTCAACTATGCAAGTGTTAGCATGCTAACAGGGTAAGCTCAGCTGATGAACATGGTAAACATCATAACTGCTCAACGTCAGCATGTTAGCATGCCCATGTTAGCATGTAGCTCACTGCTGTGCCTAAGAACAGCCTTACAGAACCGCTACCATTGCTGTAGACGGTTGGTTTTGTTACAAGACGGCTAAATATTAATTAACAGAGGAATTTAGTCTGTAAATTGATTAGAGTTGGCAAGACGTTGACTACAACATTCACACAGCAGAAATGTAATTGGGTTTTCAATACGACACTATTTGTCACAGTAACGACAGAGTCTAGTTCATCCTGATTAAGGATACATTATCTAAATCACAAATGTCCTGTGTTAATGTTTGGTTGCTTACTCATAAACAATGTATATTTGTAAGGTTAATGTACCATCAAAAACTGCATTTATTATCTTCATTCAAAATGATTACGTTTTTATTTTGAGATACAACGTGTTAGTTTCAGATGGTGGATTCCTCATTTTGAAGTGAAACCGTACAGTGTGTAGGAGTAAATGTGATCCTCTTTCTCAACGACTCCACATGCTGGCACGGTGTTGTGCAACATCAGCAGTTCACCCCCCCATGGACAAGACTTGACAGATCACAAAACACTCGCCCCAAACTGCTGCGTCTCGGATATTTTGACTTACCCGCCGACCTCTCCAAAGAAAACTGTGTCAGTAAAACCCAGAAGGAGGTCTAAACATCCGTGATGGTAATTTTAGTTCTGTTTTTGCTTCTGAGGACAGTTCAGGAAAACAAATATCTGCTTACTAGAAATGACCTTTAAGTCATCGATCCTGTCAACCTTGTCTGCACACAATGCTCGGTTTTAAAACAGTAAACCAGTGTCCCGTCGAAGCTTTAACAGCAGCGGTTATGGCAACACGCAACCAAATCTGTCACTTGGGCTGTTAGCATATCCTTAAACTACCATACTGTACATGTAGATCTTATGCCTCACCATGGCAGGCACAAATCATATGATTGGTCCCTGTTTATTAATCATGTAGTGCCAGTGCTGCTATCTTCAATAGTTATATTCCATAAACTGTGTGTTGTTCATGGTGCGCACTACACCTGATGTCTGGTTCTACTGTAGCCTTCCTTTGTTTTACATGCACACCGTCAACTTAATAATTGAAAATGAATTCGATAAAGGATAATTTCAGTGCAGCATATGTGTTGATAAGTATCTGCTGTTGTTGGTTAAAGGGACTCTATGTAAGAATCAGAAATTGCTTGTTAACAGCGACACCTGTGTCCGTTAAGTCAACGAAAGTGCTCGCTCTACATAGACATAAACTTTGTCATGATAAGAACCAATTAAGAAGCATACAAGGGTGTCTGAGTTATCGTTTTCAAAGGTCTCCGTTTCTGCCCGTCCAGACTGAAAAACAACCCCGGAGTTTTAAAACTAAACTAGTAGATTTTTCAAACGTCTCTGTTTTAGGGGCTCGAAAACACCGGAGTAGTGTGGACGTAGCAGAAGTTATGCGTTTTAAAACGTATAAGTGTGGACATAGCATCAGAATGCGAGGCTGTGGCTATTTCCTGAAAGCAGTATGTACCAGTGTTGGCCCGGTACACAACGTGCTCTGAAACGTCTCAGTTGAAAGTTATTGTATTTGTGTTAAGTCTTACAGTCGTAAATATCTTTGCTGCGGACAGCATAACACACACAGTCAAACACATTCACACCTACAGGCAGGTGTTCCTAAACCTGGTCCCTCTCGCTGTGAGGCAAATCCCTCAGTCACTGTGCTGCAGGCTGATTTATGTAATAATATTACTTTTAAAGCAGTCTCACCCACCAAGCTAGGGCTGCTAAAATAAGAATAAAGTTGCCAAGAGTAATTTCTTCCAGCCAAAATAATTATTGTTCCTAAAAATATATCACATTGCCTTTTATCAGAGTTTCAGAAAGGACTTTGACAAAACACTATAAATAACAGACATTCAAAATATAATAATTGATACATCTACCAGAGGTAATCGTAACTGGCATTTACTGTAAACTAAAACCTGTGAAATTACAAATGATCACAAGTTGACTCTAATGCAGGAGGTTAAAATATTCTTAATGTAACTAAAGTCTGTGTGTGTTTCTTAGTGCTGGCCCAAACAGAGGCGTTGCTAGCCCCGCTGTAAAGCCCAGAACACACCAGGAACGTCAGCAGCGCGTGGCGGCTGCATTACATGTTGTTTTTTATTTCTTCGTCAGTGTTAACAGGTTAGAGCAGCCACACTGCCCGCGAGAGACGCACGTCACGCGCGTCTCAGCTGCGTGTCTTCTAGAAAATAGAGGTCTCGCCTATTTTTGACGCGTGCCGCACGTGTCTCACAGCAGCAACAGACAGTGAAAGTGATCTATTGACTGTTTATTAACATCATACCAGCAAGATTACTACAGTTTCGATGTCTATCTGTAGAATATGTTTCAGAGATGAAAAAAAAGTAAAGACTTATTTTTAAATCAACACTACCTGCTTTCATTTCAAAAGAAAAGCCTTCAAGCATTTTTTCTGTGGACAGAATTCCTTCATTTGTTAACACAAGGCTTTTATTCTGAAATATGTGCAGGACAGTGTTGTAGAATATGCAGTGACTTGGAGAGCTCCATGAATGAATATAGTACAGAGTTTTAATTGTCGATTATTACTATTATTTACAAATTACCACACGTTTCTTTACCTTTCTCGGTCTAAAATAAATATAAATGATATTTATAATGAAATGAAATGGCCATTAAAAGGCAAACTGTATGTAGAAAGAAAGGGCTGACAGCAGCAGCTGAAGCAGCTGGAACACAGCTGGTGTGAACACCTGACGCGTGAATCACGCAGCCACCACGCCACGCAGACGCCACGCGCTCCTGACGTTCCCTGTGTGTCCCGGGCGTAATACGAATGCGAGTCAGATTTAATCTCCTGAAGCAGCAAAGACACCACAAGGCTTGACCCAGCCGTCTCCCGTCACAGCCCGGTCACTGACCGGGTCACAGACGAGCCCGACGCTGGTCCCATGGTGGCTGCGTCGCTGCAGAGCCGAGGCTGCTACCAGTTAGCAACAGTCCCTGGACTCTGCTAGCCTTACAGCTGGGGATTTGTTGGGATAACTGGAATCACTGACAGCTGTAATGTGTGTATGTGTGTGTGTATGTGTGTAATTAGGAGCCTTGACAGGTACATATTAGCTCTGTAACTGATCTCTGGGGGTGTTTTCCTGTCTGTCAGGGTTGGCTGCTCAGAGAAAGCTCAGTCGAGCATATAGCCCTAACATGCTATACTTGCACTTGATTTGTATTTGAACCACTCTTCAGAGATGGCACACAGAGTATCAGGGCTAAATGTGGGTGACATAGAGTGAGTTTTATATTAGAAATATACAAATATATGAGATGGTCAATGTTTATGGGGTTCAGGAAAAAAAACATCTTAAATTCATCAACAAACAAAGTGAAACAAATCTGAAATATACTTTTACAGCTCTACAGGATAAACATATTACTGATGGCGGAAATTCCCAACCTGCTCTCATTCTCAACTTATCACATAGCCTCCGGACGCTTGGTCAGGACGACCCATTGGGGTCACTTAGATTTAGTCAACAAAACAAATTGGTTAGGTTTGGTAAAGGATTGTGGTTTCGGTTAAATTAAGTATGTTTGTTATGTAACTTCAGTAGGGCTGTCAAAGTTAATTGTTTTAACGCCACTAATTTCTTTAATGCATGAACACAACTTGCGGTTAAATAACGCTCCAAAGTTAAGCTAAATTTTGGTGAGGAAAACTGGCATGGTCTTTTTCAAAGGGGATCCTTGACCTCTGACCTCCAGATATGTGGATGTAAATGGGTTCTATGGGTACCCATGAGTCTGTCCTTTACAGACATGCCCACTTTATGACCAAGCTAGGGCTGCTAAAATAAGAATAAAGTTGCCAAGAGTAATTTCTTCCAGCCAAAATAATTATTATTCCTAAAAATATATCACATTGCCTTTTATCAGAGTTTCAGTTGTTAATCGTTTTGTGTTGTTAATTGATTTACAATAATAAATATAATAGATACATTTACATAAAGCAAGCAGATTTACCCACTCCCATGTTAATAGGAGTGTTAAATACTTGATAAATCTCCCTTTAAGGTACATTTTGAACAGATAATAAAACGTGTGATTAATTGTGATTAACTATGGACGATCATGTGATATTTGAATCGATTGACAGCCCTAAACTTCAGTTAAGCAGCCTACGTTACGCACGTAACTTAAAAGAAATCAACGCAGGCTTTTGGTTTCACACGGGACTCAAACAGCCATCCTGTCATATTGCATTTCAGAGGAGTAAGATCCTGAAAACAGTCCCATGAATCAGAATCAAACCAAACTCTAAAATCTCACCCTCACCTGAGCCAAACCCTGACATTGAATGGTATAACTCGGTGGGTCCAGTTTTGTTTTTTTCCCACAGTGTGACTGTGAGAGTATATTTATTTTCCAACAACTTGATTAATACAGAAACCGTGACACGGACACACACACACCCTTCTCACTCCCCTCTCTGCTGGGAGCGCTGCAGCCTTGCATTGTGGTAACACATTACCTCGGTCAGAGCTCCAGCTGTGTCGTGTCTCCTCCCCTGTTCTGTCCTTCACTGCACAGCTGGATCCCTTCACTGTCTGTTGTGCATGCCGAGGTGTGGTTTGTGTGCATGTATCTGTGCATGATGTCGTGTACGTGTGAGTGAGCGTGGGTGTTCAGGCTAATGTGTCGGCATGGTGTTGTGTAAGGTTGGGATGTGTTTGGTTAGCGCAGGGGTCAGCAACCTTTACTATCAAAGAGCCATTTTAGGCAAAAATAAAAAATCTGTCTGGAGCCGCAAAACATTTGAGCATTGTGATGAAGGTTACACAGTTTATAGTCTAAGTGTATAGTATATAAGTCTAATGCAGTGAGGGCCAAAGTGCAAATGTACTACGGAGTATTAGGGCCACATTGATGGGAAAAAAAGTCGTAATATTACGAGAATAAATTCATAACTTAACAAGAAAAAAAGAAAATAACACGTAAAAATTACTACTTTATAATATTATGACTTTATTAACGTAATATTATAACTTTTTTCTTGAAATCTCAGATTAATGTTTTTCCTCAATGTGGCCCTAATACTGCGTCGTACCGTCGTACCATAGACCTACAACGATGATACATAAAAATTAAAATGTAAACAATAAACAGTTATTCATTTCCAGTTTTAAAACTCCACAGGGAGCCACTGGAGAGGAGCTAAAGAGCCACATGTTGCAGACAGCTGGGTTATGTGTTTGTTTGTCTGTGGTTTGAGTTTTGTATGTTTGTGCGCTTGGCTTCATGCATGCACACATAAACAATGCACATGATGTGTGTGTGATTGCAGAGATGGGACTCGTCAGGCTCTGACACTTGTTTGTTTTGTATCACTGAGTCATTTTGGGGCCCTGAAGCTGTCGGTTTAACAGACACTCAGACATTAACTCTAATGATTTATGTCCCGGACTGAGTGGCTTCATGTTCCACAGAAACATTTTATTCTTTGTTGGACATGTTTCGTTATCTGATGCTGCTCAGAGTTTGCTTTCACATTCAACATGTGTAACTCTCAAATGTCAGTGTGTCGTTGTTAGATAAGCTGTGATACCTTGGTGTTAGCACAAATGAGAAAATGCTGATGACTCGTTGATTCTGACACTTTCACGCACACACACACTTTTAGCTCAGTTTTATCAGAAGAACAGCACCCTTTTCAAAATAAAAGTGATTTAATAGATATTCTGAGGACAACACATACATAACATGTCAAACTGCAGCCCAACAGGCAACAACAGCTGTCAGTGTGTCAGTGTGCTGACTTGACTATGACTTCCCCCAAACTGCATGTGATTATCATAAAGTGGGCATGTCTGTAAAGGGGAGACTCGTGGGTACCCATAGAGCCCATTTACATTCACATATCTGGAGGTCAGAGGTCAAGGGACCCCTTTGAAAATGGCCATGCCAGTTTTTTCTCGCCAAAATATAGCCTAAGTTTGGAGCGTTAACTGTGACAGCCCTGGTAAAAATGTCTTCCTTTTTAATACCATCAAGCTGTATCGTAACTTTTTCAAGCTTTGTTGGCAGTGTTTTAGCACGGCTAAATCAAAGATGAGAAAAGTGGTATCACGTCAGAAAACTTCTAAATATTTAACTTTTAAGAGTAAATGAAAAGACTTATCACCCTACAACTTTTCACTCCTCCAACTGTCAACGTGTCAGTCAGAATCACCAGTCGCCTTCTTTTACCCTCATAAATGAGCCTGTTCTGTACATCATCACCTTAGAATGATGGTTTTCAGCTGTTACTCAACTCTAGTGGAAACTAGACTAAATTATGGAAACTAGACCAAATCAGGTCACTGGAGCATCATTGGAAAGTCATTACAGCAGCGCTGAATCATTCATTATTTATTTTTCTGCCGAAAGTTTTTAGCCATTTGGTATGTTGAGTAGAGATAAAGCATTTAACAATAGCCAGAAATACACACTCCAGACTAGACTCACACACACTCGTAGACTCCGGTCCAACATCAACACCACGATACGCCTCAGTGATCGCGGATCAGTGGAGGGGAATTGCTCGGTCGGGGTTGCAAAGACACGCTTCCAACCATTTCACCATTTTTAAATCAGGAATATCAGTGTTAGTGCAAACACGCTGTCCTGCAGAGGGAACCCGAATGAGACTCTGCTTTTAGGTGTATTCAGAAAACAAGAATACACGCACACATTCTCAGAGTAGAAATGTTTTTTTAATCACGGTTTTGGAGCGTCGTCAGGTCTGTTATTGGAGTAAATGACCTCCCGGATTGGTTGGAAGAGAAGCACTTACACACTCACTGATGCACACACTTTCACACAGATACCGTAGCCTGCGTACCGGCACTTACACACACTTTCACATCCAGTAAATCAGTTGGGTCAGAATGGGGAAACGGCCACCTGTGAGTGGGTTTTCTGCAGAAGCAGCCTGTTGACTCTGTAATGGAAGCTGAACAGTTGTAGATGATGGATTACAAGCGTGTGTTCAGACTCTCCCTTTGTCTTACTTTCTCTTTCTCCTTCTGTCTTTATTACTGTGTCTTACCCTCTCACACACAGTCCAGTATCAGCCCAGTATCAGCCCAATATCAGCCCAGTATCAGCCCAGTATCAGCCCAATATCAGCCCAATATCAGCCCAATATCAGCCCAGTATGAGCCCAGTATCAGCCCAATCTCAGCCCAATATCAGCCCAGTATCAGCCCAGTATCAGCTCAGTATGAGCCCAGTATCAGCCCAGTATCAGCCCAGTATCAGCCCAGTATCTGCCCAATATCAGCCCAATATCAGCCCAATATTAGCCCAGTATCACCCAATATCAGCCCAATATCAGCCCAATATCAGCCCAATATTAGCCCAGTATCACCCAATATCAGCCCAATATCAGCCCAATATTAGCCCAGTATCACCCAATATCAGCCCAATATCTGCCCAGTATCAGCCCAGTATCTGCCCAATATCTGCCCAATATCAGCCCAATATCAGCCCAATATCAACCCAGTATCACCCAATATCAGCCCAATATCAGCCCAATATTAGCCCAGTATCACCCAATATCAGCCCAATATCAGCCCAATATTAGCCCAGTATCACCCAATATCAGCCCAATATCTGCCCAGTATCAGCCCAGTATCTGCCCAATATCAGCCCAGTATCAGCCCAGTATCAGCCTGTCTTTTATTCTGGGTGAAGATATATGCACTGGCAGTGCTTCCTCTGCTTCTCACATACTGATGCCACACGCTCACAATCATACTTCCATTCACCTGAGCTCTATTTGTTGGCAGCTAACTTTTGATATGATATGTTATGACAGAATGACAGAGGTGGGACCAAGTCACAAGTTAGTCCCAAGTCTTTGCACTCAAATCCCGAGTCCTAAACTTTGAGTTTTGAGTCCTGAACAAGTCATAATACGCTCATCACCAAATGTAATGCCATTTTAATTAGAGATGCAGCGATCCGACTTTTTCAATCCTGATACCGATATCTGAGTTTCTGGTGAACTTGCATGAACATGCAGTTAAATGTTCCTCACAGTAAATTTAAGTTAAAGAACACAAGTGTACTTAAGTATCAAAAGAAAAAAAAAATCATAATGCCTGATATGCCCTATTTGAGTGTTATATAGTGACATACATACACTGTGTTATATCATTGGATTGTAATTATCCATTCAGCTAAATTCAATTTTAAAATGGATTTCATGGGTTCAGAGTTTAGACCGCTTACTCGGCATGTCTAAAGCCTGCTTTGTTTCAACTTAAAGCAGTTGTGTGTTTCACATACCAGAGGATTCCCACATAGATTAACGCCATGTTCCCGCTCTGAGCAGCGTCATCATCAAGCCACCAGAGGTCCATTCATAACAGAGCTGAAAGTCAGACAGCGTGGTCCGTCAACGAGCCCGTCAGATGAGCAAAGTTTTCCTAATCACCGGCCGTCAACGACCAATTACATTTCTACACTTCCCTGATTTCCTACAGATGTGATTTTGTTTACTGAACGTAACTCTGGCCTGGCAACTTCAAAACGGCGAGACAAGATGAGAAGTTGATTACAGCCTCTCAAAGCTTCCCTGTAACTTTCATATGAAACATCTCGACAACAATGGGGGGACCAGCCGCTCTGATTGTTGAGCTGTCAAATGTAATTAGTTACTTATTGTTGATTAATGATACCTAGTTAGTGTTTCTTAGCACATTAACACATTAGAATTCTGTAACATTAAAAATAGGAATTCAAAGACAAAAGTTGCAGCCCAACCTACAAAAGAAAAGATCAAAATAGTCAGATTTGTTGTAAAAGGAAAGATGAATGTGTGCATGTAATCAAAACAGAGCCACAATCCCATTATAGACGGAGCAAAGTACATTAATCCACATGATTGCTCCTGAAGGAAATAGTCCAATCTGAAAGCAACAGGATCACAGGCCGAGCCTATTTTAATCTTGACTAAACAAAGCAGAGGCGGACCTTTACTCAGTCGGCCACAACATCCTTCACCATCTAAATCAGTTCATAATGAGTTCCCTGAAAACAGAGCAGACACGAGGGCACATTTTCCTAATTCAGCTCCGACGTTAAACACTCATTTCCATGAAGGTTTGAGGAGCGATAGGCCGGCGCAGACTCTCCTTACAGATATACAGTAATTACACCAACCATTAACTTTATGAGTGGACAGGTCAGGAACGTAAGCACCGCTCTACTGATCATAAATATGAAAGGGTTGGTCATGGGGGTGGGAATCACCTCCAATCATCTCCAAAACCCAAGGCATGACATCAGATTTATTGTTTGTGATATTTGACGTATTTCGTAAATTTGTAGTTTTAAACACAATATTATGTTAGACACAAAGATTTATAAGATAACATTAGCTTTGGTTGAGGATTAGCAAACAATAACAAACGCTACTTTAACTGTAATGTTGATGATGTAAAACATTCTTAAAGGAAAATGTGTCATGAGAGTACGAACAGTCCTGACCTCCCCACTGTGGCGGCGACATTGATGATCTGTTTACTGATTGGCTGCGGGTCCTCTCTGGCCGCACTTTGCCACTAAAAGTTAAACTTTTCCCTACTTTTTTTTGTCCGCACTTCCCCGCAGAATCAAATGGCGGCAGCTTGCTGAGCTCGGAAGAGGCCGCTGCAGCTTTTTATAGACATTGCACGGCAGCTCGTCGCTGCTCTGGTGTGAATTCGATGTTAGTAAACTTATTGAGTTTTAGTTTGTTCTCTTTTCATACAGAAAAAAACTCCCACCCTCCGACTTTACCGAGTCCACTGATTGATGTAAAAGTCATAAATGCTGTATGAAGAAGCCCTGAACTCTAATCACTTACATTTATTCATCAAATTGTATGACAGAGTGCACGCACACTGGACAAAGCGACTCTATAGACGGCAAATGTCCCAAAAAAAAGCAAAGTGCTTGGTAATGTTTGAACCGAGGCTGCTTGAGCTCCGTCACTCTCTGTCAACCTGCAAACACTCCCATCATTGAACAAGCACCACTAATCCCCAACCACTGCATGAGGGTGAGAGACACTCAATCTGTGTGTGTGTGTGTGTGTGTGTTTGCGTGTGTGTGTGTGAGTGTGTGTGAGAGAGAGAGAAAGAAAGAGAGAGTGTGTGTGTCTCTGCCTGAGGACCATTGGGATTTCCCTTTTTAATTAATTCAGGATTTGTTTGGGGCACGGGGGTCAGAAATGGAGAGAGAGACATTTTCTCATGTAAAACCACGAGGCCGATTGTGTGTGTGTCTGTTGGCATGAGGAGAGGAAAGATAGAGAGGAGAATAGCGAGGTAAAAAATGAGGCAAAGAACAGAGAGAAAAGATATCTATTTGTATGGGAGGGATTGTAAGAGTGTCAATTTTGCAATTTGAAACGGCAGCTGACGCCGGCAGATATTATCAGTTGTATCTAGTTCATACTTACAACCATAAAACTTAACAAAATAGGGAGGATTTCAAAACCAAAGCACGGGGATCTGGGAGTACAAATATGCTGCCTTATGCAAATGTATGTATATATTTATTATTGGAAATCAATTAACAACACAAAACAGAGACAGATATTGTCCAGAACCCCTCACAGGTACTGCATTTAAACTGCAGCCTAACAGGCAACAACAGCTGTCAGTGTGTCAGTGTGCTGACTTGACTATGACTTGCCCCAAACTGCATGTGATTATCATAAAGTGGGCATGTCTGTAAAGGGGAGACTCGTGGGTACCCATAGAACCCATTTACATTCCTCCTTTGCTAGAGGCTACAAGCTAGTATGACATGGTTGGTACCGATGGATTCATTAGGTTTCCTAGTTTCATATGAAGCCTGAAACTATGAGAATCTTCACTCTAGCTTTAAAACTGAACCCGCTACAACCTAAAATTCTAAAGTTGCGTTTGCGTTAACGTGTTATTATCAACACAGTTCACGACTCGTAGTAAAACACTATCATTCTTACTAATAAAACGGGTTATCGTGCCGTTTATAACAGCACGGTATTGCGATATCTTTCTAGTATCAGTACACCATGCAACACTATCGTGAGGTATTCCCCCTTTAACTCTGTAGGAACTGTTGCTGGTATGGATCATTTGGGACTAATCCATCACAGGTAGCAATACAGAGTACCTATTACCATAATAATAATAATAATACTGCACAAGCTCAGATCAGCTCAGATCAGATCAGATCAGATCAGATCAGATCAGATCAGATCAGATCAGATCAGCTGTTTGCGTGTCTGAGTCTTCGTTTTATTAATTCATGTTGGTTAGTTTCACTTCAGTGAAAGGTGTCCACCCTGCTTTTGCAATTCCCACGAAATCCCTGTCAACCCCTTTTTATGATTGATACTCGCTGTGTGGCATGCACACACACACACACACACACACACACACACACACACACACACACACACACACACACACACACACACACACACACACACACACACTGTCTGTTTCTGGATATTCTAATGATTCATAGGGAGTAGCTGAGTGTTATTACAGTTTGGAGGGCTCTCACTCGTCAAAATGGCCCCTGGGTGCGCACATGTGTTTCTGAGGTCCGTGTGTGTGCGTGTGGACCTCATGCTCTGTGACATTTCTTAGACTAACATGAGTCAGCGAGTAAGAATTTCAAAACTCTTTATGAGTGTTTGAAATTCATTTGTTCTCGAGAGCTCAGCGAACGAGGAGCTCTGCGGTGTGAGAAACGAGTGTGTGAACGTGACGGGTGTGTGTGTGTGTGTCCTAACGGTTTTAAATGATTTAAATGTATGAAATATGGAACTCGGCAAAAGAGATTTCTCATCGTCGGACAAAGTTGTTCTGGCTGCAAAGTTTATCGGCGCTCGTGTGATTTTTAAAATGTTATTTCAGCATGAAAAATGAGAGGTCATTAAAGTCGGGACTGAGAGTAATGTTATGAGACCCGGTGCTTCGTACTGAGATGTTTTGCATTTAACGCGCAGGTGCGTGTGAGCATGCATGCATGTGTGTGGTTAACAGGAATGTGCTGGGTGCAGTAATTGAGAGATAAGATCACAGCGGGAGGCTCGGTGCTGACAGACACACACAGAGAGGTGATGAGACTGAGAGGGACCGTCCTCAGTCATATTCCTTCATTTCCAGTAGCTCCATCTGTCAGGTGTGCTCCCACTTACCCACTTCCAGTTCCTGACAGCTCTCTGAGTTGTTAAATTTCCATAATACCACCTTGTTCCCACTGTGACTTCACCTGTCACGATGTATAACTTCATCTATCTTACAGGATAAGTCTGGTGATAAGATGTTGGTGTTGTTTAAAAACTAATTTTTTTAATGCCGGAATCGATATATTTGCTTCATCTGAGTCTATGAGGAGGTAGATGGAAGTTACCGCTTTTACTATTGTAGTCTGAGTAACGTGACGTCATATCCGTTACGTATCCGTCAACCAAAACAAACCTCAGCGAGCCGAAACGACAAAGCAGAAAACGCCGTAGGAGGGTCATCCAGTAAAGGATGGAAACACTTTGGGTTTCACACATTGACAGGAAAAGCAGAGCTAGACATCACGGCTAAAGCTGCACGCTAACTCTGTCACGGACAGAAAGCGTTATCGTATCGCGATAACGTTGCGGTCGAGCCGGCCGTCGCTCTCGTCTCTGAGGTCAAATGGCCCGACGCTACAACTGTAGAGCACCCATATACTGACATTTATGTTCTCTGCATTGAAACGGCCCCGATGGAGCTGACCATGGATGGATAAAGAGAACGGAGCTGACGGGAGAGCTAGAGACCACCTTGGAGAAGTTAGAGGAAGTAGACATGTGTGTCTACATCCGGTTTTCAAAATAAGGTGTTAACAAAGGGAACTGTATATACTAAATACATCTATAGAAATAAGATTGATGGATTATATTCACCACAAGTATAAAACATTACATGTTCCTTATAAATTAAAAAGAAAATACCTCTAATCTGTGAGGGAAATATCTTTATTCTTTCATTTTTGGGTTGCTGGAAAAAAAGATAATGTCTGACAATGACTGATATATTTGACTTCAGGACATCTCTGACTACATACATGCTGAAAATCAAACATTTTCACTGGATTCATTTAGATATTTTCCGAAGTAAAAGTCCCTAGAAGTGTATGATTCAACTTTTCCCATGGTCTAGTGTTAAAAAAGTTAACAAAATTCACAATATATATTGAATCGGGAGCCAAGTATCATGATAGTATGGAATCGGGAGATAGGTGAATATTGGACAGATAGAAATTCTGAATGACAAATCAGAGAATAACTTAGAGTCATATTTCATCCTGAGGGGAACATGATTCTCTGCTCATTCCAACATCCATCCAAGTGTACAGAAATGAAAGCTGAGAGAAGGGAAGGGAAGATTTCTGTACGTGTAAATACATTTTAGTTCACACACTCATTTCACTCAACGACTCCAGCCAAGACATTTGCGTGCAGATGGGAAAAGCGGATGTGTGAATTGGTGTAATGATTTTCCAAATGGCCAGAGATATAACTTGTTATGGGACTCACAGGGGAAGGCTTAAGGTGGGTTTGCTGTTGAGCTGCATCCAAGCACACTTCCCTCTCTTATTGGACCCGCTAGAGTGTGTGTATGCTTGCGTGTGTGCGTGTGTGTGTGTGTAGAAAAAGTCCAGCGGGGCTGTTGTAGTTAATATGACCAGGGTCAGGGATATGGTGGGTTATGAAACTTAACTCTCCTCGTAAACCGACTCATTTCCATCATAACATGTAGAGCACACAAGGAGAACGGTGGGAGCGAGCGAGTGTAGCGACAGAGGAGGGAATAAGGATGGAAGGAAGGGAACAAGGTAGTAGAGTGAGGTAGGAAAGGAAAGAGGGAGGTCGTAGGAAATAAAACAAGATTGTTTAGCAAAGGAGCAAGGAAGGGAGTAAGGAAGGGTTCAGAAAGGAAGTGATTGGAGGAAAGGAGGGAGGGCTAAGGTATGAAAGGGAGAGGAAGATGGAAAGGAGGGAGGCAAAAGGAAGGAAGCAACTGATGGAGGGAAGGGCAGAATAAAGACAAAGATAAAGGGATATGAGAGAAAGACTAGGATGGAAAGAAGGAAGGAAGGAAATTATTGGTAATGAGGATGCAGGAGAGCAAAAACCTTGAGGATTAAACACTAGGGCTGTCAATCAACTAAAATATGAATCGTGATTCATCCTTCAGCATATTGTTTTATGCTAAATGCAGTACCTGTGAGGGTTTCTGGACAATATCTGTCATTGTTTTGTGTTGATAATTGATTTACAATAATAAATATAAACATACATTTGCATAAAGCAGCATATTTGTCCACTCCCATGTTGATAAGAGGATTAAATACTTGACAATCTCTTTAAGGTACATTTTGAATTAATAAAAATGTACTAATCGCAAATTAATGACAGTAGTGTTGTCACCTTTCAGCCAATGACGTGTCCCCTCTCTTTCTTGAGCTAGCGAGAGTTAGCCCCCGTTATCTAGAGCAACAACAATGCCGAGATTATTCTGAATCAACCAACAAGAGGCTGCTGCTGTAAATGAACACAGACGACACAGTAATTCAACTTATTTAGCTTTTAAGCCTTAGCTTAACAAGACTGTTAATGCTACCTAACCAACAGGCTAACTAGCTCAGGCCCACGTTAACATAATCACAAATAGTGGTGAACGTTCTCTGTCTGACCATGTCGATGTTGAGTTCACATAAAAGTAGGGAAACTAGCAAATATTAACATATTGAGAAGCCGGTACCAGGGATTTTCTTTTGGGGGGACATTTTTGTTTTAAAATAATTATCAATTAACAAATTATTGCCCTGGGTCGCCTAGGAGGTTAATCCGGCCATGGGAAGGAGACAAGGAATGGGAGAAAGGAGAGAAGATTAAGGGAAAATGAATTGGAAAGCCAGGGAATAAGAAAAGGAAGAGACAAGGAGACTGATAAAGGCAGGGGAAGGACAAAGGAAGGAAGGAGGAAAGGGTAGAGGGAAGGAAGGAAGGAAGGAGATGAATTGGGAAGGGAATGAGGGATTACACATGGGAGGGTGTAATGAATGAAGAAAAGGTAGAACAAGAAACAATAAATGTAAAGAAAGTGAATGTGAATGAAGAGAGAAGGAGGTGAGGGAAGAAATGATAAGGAAGGAGGCAGTAAGAAAAGGTCACGGGAAACAACAAGGAATTAAGGAAGAGAAGAAGAAGAACAGCAAAAGAAAGGACAAAAGACGGAAATTTGGCAAGAAAAAAAGAAGGTAAGAAAGGTAGGAAATGGGGTGAAGGAGGAGGGAGGAATCATATGTGAGGGATGGAGGGATGGATGGAGGAATGCCAGTGTTAATCCGTGTGTGAGAGCAGCGGCTCAGTGTCAGATGTCCGCCTGTGAATGGGCCTGTGTCACTGCGGTATCACCGCGACCGGGCCGGGACGCACAGCGAGGTGGTGGGAGAGAAAGAGCTGCAGCAAACCTGACAACAGGAATGTGTTTATGAGTATGACGGAGCAGCAGCAGCAGCAGCAGCGAGCAAACAAAAGGGAGAAACACTGAAAGCTGAGAAGAAGAGGCTCAGGTAAAGGTGTGGAGAAAGCGGCATTAAATGTCGGCCTCTCTACCCGCCCGGCCCGCGAGGCTGAACGTCTGTCATCAGCGGGCTTCTGTGTCCTGAACGGGAGCCAATTTGTAGAGAATTTGTAACCCTTCATCCTCCTCTTTCTCCCGCTCTGATTCAGTCTGTCTGACATTTTTATGCCTGGGGATTGTTATCGCTATCCCACAGTGCAACACAAACCAAACACACACACACACACAACACAGCACACAACCTCATACTGTCAGGAATAAGCGGTGGTGGAACGAGTATTCAGATGCATTACTTAAACTTTACAATCAATAGTTTCGATTAACAGTTGGACAAATGATGACGTTGTAAAAGTGGTTGCCTGTAGTGATGAACCACAGAGTCCGTGTCTCAGCTCTACCGAGCATTTTAGTGTCTTTTGCCTCATTGTTTGATGCTTTGTTCGGACCAGGAGCGAAGTGAATTTTTGCCCCGCTTTTAGGGATGTTAATAAATAACTGACATTAAAGGTCACATATTATACTCCATTTAAACTAGTTATTATAGGTCTCAGACACCTCCAAACCATGTCTCTGAAGTTTTTTTTTCAAAAAAACAATCAGATCATGCATTCCAGCATGTCTCTATAACCTCTGTTTCAGCCCATTTCCAAAAGTGCTGATTTCTGTGTCTGTAGCCTCTGTCTCCTCCCACTCTGCTCTGATTGGTCAGCGTTTTCTGTCAATCAAACGTCCTCAACAACACAGCGTCACCCTCCCCGCCCCCCTCGCGGCCTGAGAGCAGGGAGAGAGAGGAGCTAGAATAGAGCTTATAAACCACTTTAAAGTTTATAAACCAGAAACTTCACCCAGCGCACGTTACCGGAGGAATCTGATCAGAAATCGGCGACACATGATGAACATCTGCGGTCCAGATTCCAGGTTTTCCTGACGGTTTCTCTCAGGTAAATAATACTATTTATATCTCTGTTAGTTAGCTCAGTGTTTACCTCATGCATCAACTCTGTAAACCGTAAACATACACTCTGTTTTACGTCTGTCTTTACAGATCCATCTGTGAGAAATGACCGACAGAATCATCCCAGAGGAGAGCAGACAGCTGAGAGCAGACAGCTGAGAGCAGACAGCTGAGAGCAGATGGCTCTGTTTACATGGAGATACAGAGCTAACCCGGTAGCATGTAGCTACATGCTAACGGGTTAGCTACATGCTACCGCTATGACACGGTGTGTAAACACAGCGACCATCAGGGTGGAAAATAGAAGATGTGAAACAGTAGTCAGTTCATTATTTCTGCTAAAAGATAAATGTATGGAAGATCAGAGTAATGGTATATTATTTACAGTAGTAGCTGTCTCTGTGTTACCATGACTACAGACCACCGGAGCTTAGCTTACCATAGTTTACCAGAGCTGAAGACTTTCTCCTGTACCATGTTAACATAACTAACTAACAGGTGAGATGATTACAAATGCTGTGAATAATTAATATTGTCATCTGTCAACTCAAATAAAGTTTGACTGTGAAACAGAAATGTGTTGTGTTGCTTACAAGTCACTATTTACTACCTGTACTCTGCTACATGCATGACATCAAATATATATAATATATAAATATCATCTGTTTAAACAGTGTAATTACATAAAGCCTTTGTGAAAGAACATGTTATATTTAGATGATGGGAGTACATGAAGACTGTTCTGCTGGTTCTTGCAGACTAACAGTAGGAGCTACTTTGCTCAAGTTCGGTTGAGGAGGAGAGACAGTGACGCGCTGTGGGGCGGGGTCAGCTACTGAAGGTTCTCTCTGGTTCGACCAGGAAACCCTCACGTGGCTTGCATTCCCTAATGACGTCAGAATACAAGGAAAAAAGCGAATTTTTTTTCTGCACCCATTTCCGGACAAACGGAGCAGGAGAAAAAGAGAGAGGATGGTCTTTTATGATACTATGGTGGCCTGTAGACACACTGGGGACAGATATTGATGTTTAAAAGACATGGAAAAGTGCATTTTGCATAATAGGTGACCTTTAAGCATTTTAACCGATTAATGCTATCGATTAAACGGTTAAAAGAAATATAAAAAATGATTAAAAAGCTGAGCAGAACTCAGAGGAACGGCTTGTCACTTAAAGGAGAAAAGCTGGTCCACCTCAAGAGAGTCTGAGCCGGTGTTGCAGATACAGGAAGTTGGCTCGGGTCTTGAGGAGTTGTAGCATTTATTCACCAACAAATAAACTGTACATACAATGTCTGCTACAGCTATGTTCATAGCTATAACGCCAGAGACAACCCCACACTCACTGCCGCCACACACACACGGTTTGTCGGACACTAGCTATTGTTACGCCGGGCAGACACTCAGCTGACAACCTGCTAAACTAAACTAAATAATGCGGTGAAGTTCGTGGGAAAGCAGCTGCATGTCCGCGACACTACACGCAGCCCCGTGGCTGCTACACTAACACTCCCGGACGGGTGAACTGGGGACTCAGTTGTCTGTTTTGCTCCTACACTGCAGCTTGCGCACCGCTGCATGCAATGCACTAATGTCGTCGGTTAACGGTTAATAATCTGTTAACGAGGGTCGGTTATCGGTTAAAAAAAGCTAAAATTAGCATCCTTACTCGCTTTGCTTGTGTGAGTTGGACTGCTGGTATCATTTGTGTTCATTTGTGCTAGATGCACTGGAGAGGAGAATGAACAACAACTTTTCTCTCCACCATTTCTGTCATCAGCCATGGAAGAAATAACTACTGTTACGGATTTGTACATGTTGTGGAAGAAAACCAAACGCCGTCGTGTCTGGGTTCATAACATCACCCGGCGGCGAGCTGTATTCATATACAATGCTATTGCACCGACTGCAGGGTCAAAATGCATGTTTTTTTATTTATTTTTTTCATCACTTGCCAATGTGGCAGATCAGTGAACATTTCTACTGACCACTCAGTTTTGTTTTGTCTGCCACTTCTGAAGATCTACACTGTAAACGGTGAGTCAGTGGTTCCAGACAGTAGAAATATGTAATATATCATGTAACCTTAATCCCCGACTATTTTTAACTTAGGAATTGCTTTTTAAAAATAATATTTCTTAATATCTTTCATGTTGGCAGGTGACCTGGAATTTGAACCTGCCACCGCCAATATTGACCCGGCATTTGGCAGGTGGCAGGTGCTAATTTAATTTCCTGACTGACAGTGTCTAGCAAGCCACACGTCGCTACTGCCGTATGAACCCAAAATAAACAGATTGTGATTTAATAGCAATAAACAGATCAAAAGGATGCTGAAATAACTCCATAATATTAGCAGTAGTCAACGATGAGAGACAAATATTTTATTTGATCCCGTTTGAATTACGCCATGAATCACACACATGATGTTTGTCAATTTAAAACATAACTAACTTAGCTATGTTCCACGCACAGATGAACCGTTATCTGACCTGATGTGTTTTATCCAGCGACTCCTGGTCTTTTTATCAGCTGGGAAGAGAAAGAAGGAGTCAGACGTGTTGCTGGTGTGAGTTCATCCCAGTAGGAAACACACAGACGTCGTAGCTTCACAGAGAGACGTCACTAACGTGACTTTTGGGTGTATCGTCTTTCTAATGACGTATTTTCACAGACTGACACTTCAACAGTTTTATGACAAACTGCGATTTTCTGGATTTGCAAAATTATGTTTTAAATTGACAAACATCATATGAGTGATTCATGATTGATACCGTTTTATTAATATTTTTTCTGCATTAAGGTCCCGTGGTGGTCCACCGGAAGGGGCGGGGCTTCTCCTCTCTATACTCTAGTTTACTACAAATACTGCAAACTTGAACTCAAGTACGTTACTTACATAATGTCCTAAGATGCTGTCGCCAACTCCAAACTAATGCATGAAAAACTTCTTCATTGATTAGCACTCAAACTCATGACTGCCAAACATCTGCACGGCCCTCTCAGAAGGTGTATGTGTGAGTGTGTGTGTGTGTGTGTGTGTGGTACTAATTACACTCGCTCTGTCTACAAAACAGCTTCCTCATTTTTCACCTGCCCAACACACACATTCCTACTTGACAAGCACATCCAACCTCCTCGCTCTCCTCTCGCTCGCCGTCTCGTCTCATCTCATTGCTTCCTGTTCTTCTCCCTGATAGGTGTGTGTGTGTGCATGTGTGTGTGCGTGCGTGCGTGTGTGTGCGTGTGAGACACTTACTGACACTTTACTGATGGAGTGATGTCCATCTGATCCGCCTGCTGTCTCAGGTGTCCCTCAGCGGCGCTCACAACCCATCAGTCATCCTAAAGCTGCCCCGCAGCCCCAAAACACACACACACACACACACACACACACACACACACACCACCAGTCATACACAACTGCACAGATAAAATCGCACATCTTAACACAGACACCGTAGAAACATCACAACACTGACCCACCCACACACACCTCCACCAGTGCGGTTCCACATCTGGATAGTGGGGGATGAGGGGGGTTAACACAAAGAGAGAGAGATAGCTGGTGCTGTGACCAGGACCATAAACACACACACACACACACACATACACACACACTGGCCTGAGGCAGATTCTTTAGACTATAGTCTCCATCCTGGGTGGCAAGATTCACACACACACACACACACACACACACACACACACACACAATCACGGTGTCGGGCCGGTGATGGAGGTGCGGTGTCAGAGTAGAGTAGATTAAACTCATACCAGAAGCACCGGAGTGGTGATCACATTGAACTGGAACCAGTAAAAAGTCCAGTCTCTTGTGTGTATTGTTGTATGTGTACGTTTGAGTGTGTGTGTGTTGTAGAGGGGTGGTAACTCCATCCGAGACCCTCAGAGTGACCCCAAAACACATACTGCCCCCCCCGCCCGACTGCCCCGCCTGAGGCCGCACACAAGCCAAAACACACACTCAGCCGAGCCACACACAGTCACAGACACACAACGCTCAAAGAAGGAGCGCTACATGAAGTTAGCTTCTGATTGGAGAGTACAGTAACAGTAGGTCACCTGGCCTGTTAGCATTAACATTAACTTTAGCAACCAAAGCTCATTTACAAAGAGACTTCAGTGTGTTTGAACAACCCGTTCTCACTCCCAACTCGTCAAATGCCGCCGTTTGGTCAGAAACCAACGTACGGAGGAACCCTTTAGCAACAGGAGGTGACGAACAGGGCTTTCAACTAACTCCAATGTAAACCCACCCACGGCGTTATTCGACGATCGGAGCAAGTGACGTCGTATTAATAGCATGAGAGTCCGTTCAGGGATGGTGGAGGTTGTGGTGGACGGGTCAAACAAACAAGACTTTCAACCAGGAAACCGTTGTTTGTGTCCCGTGTGAAACTAAAAGTTGCCTTATTTTGTCACGTCAGTTTTTGCTCACGTGAGTCGTTGGTAGTAGGGATGCTAATTTTGAAAAATGTTCTTCACCGATAACCGACCCTCGTTAACCGAATATTGTACCTGTGACGATATGACGATTCTAATAAAGTTTAGTTAAGTCTGCTTTCTGGAACAGATCCCTGGCAAACATACATCTGCAACAATAACAGCACATGTGTAAATACCTTGATTCTTTCTTTGACCGTATAGGACTGCCACTGTATTGTTGCACAACAAAGTCTCTCCACGCTTAGGAAAATGCTTCCTAAAGATAATGTAGGAAGCCTCATAATAGAGATAGAGAGACCTTGGTGGTGGTGAGCTCACCTTGGGGAGTGTCTGTGGTTTACGGTGTTAAACCTCTGCACCGGGCTGCCTCTCTCTCACTGAGATTTCAGTCACTTCCTTGTTGATTCAAGCTATTGTGTTTTTAATCCCTGACACTTGGGATGATACCTTTGGTAAGCTGCGGTGCGGTGTCGGAGTGCATGCGTGTGTGAACTGTTTTCCTTGGCAGTGTGGCTGACTTAGTGACGGAGAGACGGAGCAAAAATAAGTCGAAATGTTAACGCCATCTGGACTCCCGTACACGTTACAAACTATTGCAGGAAAAAAGACACGATGCAGATGATTCATGAATCATCGTCACCTCAAAGACATAATGGGGAAAGGTTGTAGTACATTATTATTATTGCGATTACATATATTGCGATTTATGACCTTTTAGTTTACATTTACATATCTGGAGGTCAGAGGTCAAGGAACCCCTTTTAAAATGGCCATTGCCAGTTTTTCCTTGACAAAATGTAACGTACCTTCAGAGCGTTATTTAGCGTTCTTCCTGATAAGCTAATATGACGTGGTTGGTACCAATCGATTTCTTCGGTTTTCTAATTTCATATGATATCGGTATCTTCACTCTAGCTTTAAGACTGAGCCCGCTACAACCTCCAAAAAACAGAATAGCGGCCGTCAGATTGTTAAGAGGTTAATAGTTTATATATTAAAAGATCGATACTTAACGTCCGGGTGTATCGATACAATATCGCCTCGATACTATGCTGCATCGATTTTATTTCCCCAACCCCCATTAATTACAAGGAAAGGTGTGGATATAATAAAGTGTGTTGCAGCACTTTGAAGGTGTGGAAATATAACAACAGCAGCAGAGTGGTAAAGAAATCATACTAGGGCCGTCAATCGAGTAAAATATTTAATCGTGATTAATCACAAATTAATCACAATTTTTTTTATCTGTTCAAAATGTACCTTAGAGGGAGATTTGTCAAGTATTTAATACTCTTATCTACATGGGATTGGACAAATATGCGGCTTTATGCAAATGTGTATTTTTTTATTTTGCATAAACCAATATGCTCAAATCATAACATGGCAAACTGCAGCCCAACAGGCAACAACAGCTGTCAGTGTGTCAGTGTGCTGACTTGATTATGACTTGCCCCCAAACTGCATGTGATTATCATAAAGTGGGCATGTCTGTAAAGGGGAGACTCGTGGGTACCCATAGAACCCATTTACATTCACTGATCTGGAGGTCAGAGGTCAAGGGACTCCTTTGAAAATGGCAATGACCGTTTTTCCTCTCCAAAATTTAGCGCAAGTTTGGAGCGTTATTTAACCTCCTTCATGACAAGCTAGTATGACATGGTTGATACTGATGGATTTCTTAGATTTTCTAGTTTTTATGATAGCAGAATCTTTACTCTAGCTTTAAAACTGAGCATTATTACCATGTTAACTTTGACAGCCCTAAATCATACACAATATGAAAAAAAAATGAAATCAAGCTAAAAAGATCCTATGAAGCGGGTCGACCTTTGTACTCTGCTGCAGAGAGCAGATACACTTTTGCATGAAAGTGCTGTAGAGTTTTGGAGCATCTATCAGACTAGATGTATATCTCCAATCTCAACAACACGCTGCTCATAACGGAGCATGTTTTTCCACATGTGTTTGTGTGGAGAGTGAAAGAAAAACACCGCTTACAAAACGAATCAGACAGATTCATTGCGAATGGAAAACAAAGGTCCGGAGTCGGCTGCGATCAGATCAGATCAGATCCTCTACGTATCATCAGATAGCATGCGGAGCCACCCAGAGATTCCACTCAAACCACATCTGCTCAGCACATGACCCCGCAGCCATGCCATACGGTACAGCACAGCAGCCAGGCCGGCTCTCCGGAGAGACGGCGGGGCTCGGCTCTGATGCGCTTTTTTTTACGGAGAAAAATGAGCCAGGATGAGGGAGAAACGCAAGACGTGAGGGGATGAGACTGAAGCGATGGTATACGGAGAAGAAGTGGAGAACTGACAGCCCTGACGCCGTTATCAGTTATTGATTTGTCTTGTGAGTGCATTGTTTGAGCATGAACGTGTGCTTCGGTGATCTCTTCCAGATGATGATTTACATGACGCTATCTCGCTGCCTGCCGATCATGTGACTTACAAGACGCTTTGTGGGTGTTACAACCACAAATATACACCCATGCCATCGTTCTCATGTCCTGGCTGCATTCTCCCCCCCCCCCATATATTCCCTCACATCCAATCTCTGCCGACACCACGACCTCCAGGAACCCGTCATTTTGACAGTGGAGCACACATGTGGGGTTTACGCCGCGCCTGCATATGTGCACTAATGAATTCATGCATTAACAACTCGGAGTGTGCATGTGCTGTACGTAGTTTTCTGTATCTGTGTCAAAGCGGAAACAGGTCCCTCTCACTGCCAGTAAAGTCCCATTAATCACCCTCGCAGCCACGAGGCGGGCCAGGCCGGCGGATGGGACCGTATGTCTGTAACTCTAGACCACAATGCCTCGCCGCTCGTGAACATTGTCCGTCCTCCATCGATCACGCATCTGGATCCCATTGTCTTATGCCCCGACATCAGACAGTCATCTGGAGCCCGTGGAAGAAGAGGGGAGGGAATGGAGGGGAAGAAGGGGCACTCCGATTACTGGTAGAGTGATTAATCATAACCATATTGGAAGTGGGATGAAGCAACGACAGAGTTGGACCACAGGGCAGAATGATAATGGCTGCTCCTCTGGGGGTCGGTGTGTCGATAATACTGTAAGATCGAGGGGGCCGAGGCCAAAAGGCGAACGTGGAGCCTGGATAAAAAGGTTAAAGGGTGAGACCTGAACTGTAACGCGAGAAGTTAAGGTGAATTAGCGCTTTGCATTAGCAGTCACAGCTCTGTTTTACATTAGTATCAGTAAGTTATTGCTCTGAGCCCGAGGTCTCCTGTCTGATTTTGGGTCTGTTTCAGATAGAGCTGGACCATATGACGATATTTATCGTCAAACGATATAAAAATTGTTTATATTTTTTCTATATCGTTTCTATCGTGCTATCGAAAAACCAGCGGACGAACTGCGTTACAGCAATATTTACGTCATTTGGACGGCACTTTACGTTACTTTCATGTGGGAGTCGGAGCGAACAGCTGTTTTGCTTCGAGAGAACATAACATGCGGAAACTTTCTCAGACTCAGCTCAACCAAAATAAAGAGAGCCTGTTTATAGTGGCTCATTTTCGATTGGTATGGACTAGAGCTGTCAATCAATTACAATAGTTAATCGCAAGTTAATCGCTGATTTTTTATCTGTTCAAAATGAACCTTAAAGGGAGATTTATTAAGTATTTAATCCTCTTATCAACATGGGAGTGGGCAAATATGCTGCTTTATGCAAATGTATGTATATATTTATTATTGGAAATCAATGAACAACACAAAACAATGAGAGATATTGTCCAGAAACCCTCACAGGTACTGCATTTAGCATCAAACAATATGCTCCCATCATAACATGGCAAACTGCAGCCCAACAGGCAACAACAGCTGTCAGTGTGTCAGTGTGCTGACTTGACTATGACTTGCCCCAAACTGCATGTGATTATCATAAAGTGGGCATGTCTGTAAAGGGGAGACTCGTGGGTACCCATAGAACCCATTTAAATTCACATATCTGGAGGTCAGAGGTCAAGGGACCCCTTTGGAAATGGACCTTACAGTTTTTCCTCGCCAAAATGTAGCGTAAGTTTGGAGCTTTATTTAACCTCCTTCACAACAAGCTAGTATGTCATGGTTGGTACCGATGGATTCTTTAGCTTTTTTAGTTTCATATGATACCAGTATCTTGTCTCTGGCTTTAAAACTGAGCCCGCTACAACCTAAAAATCGCAAGTTTCGTTAATGCGTTAAAGAAATTGGTGGCCTTAAAACTTTTTTAACGCATTAACGCAACTTGTGATTTTTAGGTTGTAGCGGGCTCAGTGTTATGGGATGGCGGAAGATTTGGCAAAATCAAAAAGCAAAAGCAAAAGCACCTATTTGGCAATACTTCTGATTCAAACCCAATGCTATAAGGCAGTGTTTCTCAACCAGGGGTCCGGGGACCCCCAATGGTCCTTGAGGGAGTTCCAGGGGGTCCCCAGACAGAAGAAGGAGTCATAAGAGTGACTATTCTGATCATAGGTTTCACTTCATCCACAGTTATCTCCTCCACTGTAGTTGACAACTAGAATTCTGGTATATATAATATTTTCAGATGGAGGTCCCTGAAGTGAAATCTTATCAAATGGGAGTCTGCGGTGGAACGGCACCGGTGGGAAACCTGCGGCCCCGCAGCGAAAGCTGGACCGGAGAGGCCAGACACACAGCCATCCAACGTTAAAGATCAAAGGAATATCTGCAATCTGCATATATTGACCGTCATCTTTTCTTGTGAAATGTCCGGTGTAATCAGTAACACCAGCGTTATCACAGGTTTATTAACCGTTGGGAAAATATCTTCACCGTGACATCACTAACTCCAACCAAACCAACTCCTATCACCCAAAATGGCCTTTGGGCTTCAATCTCTAAATTCCTCTCCAGTGCACTCCGTGACAATCCTCTCGTAACGTGGCGGAGAAGGAGAGGAGCTGTTGAAAGGCAAAAATGTTTAAAAAAGAAAATCAATAAAAGTCTCTTGTGATTTGAGTGAGACTCTCCAGACGCTGGACACCAGACAGAAACTGCTTCTTCTTCACCTCCGCTCACAACAACACCAACCCACGTTCAAAGGAATTCCCTTAACGGATGGAGTGTGAGTTGAAACTGCTCTTCCAAATCCTCTCGCCCTCTAATAAACCTTCAATAACAAACTATTGCAAATATGCTTTTTCAATTTTAGTTCAAATCAAAGAGAATTAACTTCATGTGGACGCAAAAATCTTACTTAAGTAAAAACATACAGAAGTATTATGAGCATCAAAATGTACATAAAGTTTCAAAAGTTATGTAAAATGATCCCACGGTTGTTACATATACTCTCTCTATATAAATATAGATGGCTCTCTGAAGGCTTCTGTCTCTGCTCTCTGTGTGTCGGAGTTTGACACACACAACAGCGCCGTCGAGATGTTGGGTTTGTTTACTTTATCAGAGATCCTTTATTGATTTGTTCGAGAAGAGGATTCACTCGTGGGGAAAAAACTGAACTGAACTGAATTTCTATCTTTTGTAGTTTATTGCTAAATCTCTGAAAAGTGGTGCTTTTTTATTGTCATCAAAATATAACATTAGCATTTTAAATAAATATTTAATGGTCTAATGGTCTGTCACCATGTCAGTGAACTTAAACTACTCCAACTACTTTTTTTTTTCTTCTTACCGTGGTATCGTATTGGGTATCGAGAACCATGGAAATTTACCGGTATTGGTATCGACTACTAGATTTCTGGTATCGTGACATCCCTAGCGGTGAGTGTGGGGTTATCGGGGGCGTTATAGCTGGGAACGTAACAGTGCAGTGTGTCTACAGTTTATTTGCCGGTGAATAAATGCTACAACTCCTCAAGACCCGAGCAAAGCTCCCGTGTATTGCCAGCCGCCTGCTGATTGAAGTGAAGGCAGTTAGCCTCGGCGTTGGCAACAACATCGGCTCAGACTCTCTTAAGGTGGAAAGTTAAGGTGGACCAGCTATTCCCCTTTAAGTGCCGCTCTGAGATTTGCTCAGGTTTTTATTTAATCTTTAATATTTATTTTAACCGTTTAACCGATAATTAATCGGTTAAAATTCTTAATGTCAGTTAAACGGTTAATTATTAACATCCCTAGTCTGCGATGCATCAGCGAAGGCTCGCGTCTTTGAACAGCTCACACATAACACTCGAGCACTGATTTGCGAGCGTCGAGTCGGTGCCAATTTGCCTCTGATCTGTTGGCGAGTGGAAAAATCAGAGCTAAAGTCGTGTATTGTGAACTCGGCTTAAATTGTGTTGACTTTTGGACTTCAGAGGTCAGCGAATCACTTTCAAGGGTCGGTCAATATCTGGTCTGCTGATAAAAATCTACCATCATTTGCGATTTGATTTACTGAGAGCAAAGCTGAGATGTCAGCGGGAGCCTGTCTGGACGCCGAGCAGGATCCAGAGAATATCAACAGACGAGCAGAACAGATGAACATCAAACATTTTGTGCTATCTTTGATCTGGGGATTAAAGTAATTGATGCTGAGTTTTATGGGATGGACTGTGCTCAGTGTATGGAATATGTTCTCCGGCTGTGCGAGGCTTTGCCTGTAAGAATCTGGATGACTCATTACACCCCCACCCCCACATTAAACTCCAGCTCCGGTCAGACGCCCCCAATCCTGCTCTGGCACCTCTCCTTCTGCCCCGTTCAGGGCGATAAGCCCCAATTATGACTGCCCTCGACACACACACACTCAAACACACATGCAAAACTACATGTAAGTAAGCAAGCATGAACACAAACACACACACAGACACAGTGAGAGGTCGGATGGTCAGGTGCCCCAGACAGCATTCCCCTGTGTGATTAGGCTTAGTGAGCCATCTCCTCTCTCCAACCTGTCGCCAGTAGCTCTGCTCGGCCTTAACACCCGGCCAGCCGGCTACGCAACACCACCGTCTGTGTGTGTGTGTGTGTGTGTGTGTGTGTGTTTGACAGAGCCAGTGTGTGTGTAAGTATGTATCCACAAATCCAGGCAGTGTGTGTGTGTGTCAAATTTCTTTTTCGCATTGATCTACGCTGTGTGTGTGTCTGCTGTCTGCAACCCCTAAAGCCGTGTGGATTAGTGACAGGACCCCACCAGAGCATGACGAGGCTTTTGTCTCTGGAGCCCAGTGGTTTTATGGCGGAGCACGCTCTCGTGTGTGTTATGCATGTATGTGTGTGTGTGTGTCTGTGCAGCTATGTGTGAGTGTATTTGAAGGCATGTACCAGATTATTTGTTGTCTTTATTTCCCGGCCCTTTATTTCTTAATCATAGTGTGGAGGAGGGTTAATGGGGTTTGAGGTTTGAAGTCGGGCTTGTCACGGAGTGTATGAATGTGTGTGTGGAGATTTGTAGCTCCGCAGTCTGGAGGAAGCTGCTGTGTCACCAGCTGTCACTCAACCAACCTCAGGCCGCTGTGTGTGTGTTTTAGCTCATGTCTGAATGAAAGTGATGGATTCTGCTCGGAGCTCACTAACTTATTGATTACACAGTTCATCATGAAATTTATTAGTAAATTAGCTACACCCCTGGACTCTGGTTCAGACTACAGGATATCAGCTGGATTAAAGCCAGACACGGCCGTCGCAGGGTGTCAGCTTGGAACGGGAACGATAATGAGTATCGTGCGGGTTAATCAATAGTTTTATGTTTTGTGGTGTGTCACACGACAACAGACACTGCGCCTGGGACGCCTCACAACGTCCCGACAGAAAGTCTGTGTTATGTCACGACCATGATTTTGACCGGAGCGATCTGATGCGCAGACGTGCACAAACTGTAAACAACTGGCAACTTTATGCAAATGAGGAGCGCCCAACATGACGATACGTCTCTTGACACGCAACGCTACGCTACCAGAATGCATTGCACGGCTGCTTGCATAGACAATGAATGGGAAGCGTGGAAATGACGGATCCTGTGGACACATACTAGGGATGCAACTGATACCACTTTTTTTCAGGCCGAGTACAAGTACAAGTACTTACATTTGGGTACTCGCTGATACCGAGTACCGATACGAGTACTTCTCTGTGCCAAAAGACCCTCGTTAACAGCCAGCTGGAGGGTGTGAGCGACACACGGCAGGCCGGGGAGTCCCGCGTACGACGCGGTGCACCGCGACCGGCTCTAAGTCGGCTTGGAAAGGCTCGGGGCGAAGGTGCTTCCCGGGGCCGTGGCCAAAGTGCTCGCTGCGCCCGCTCACATAAAAGACGCCAGAGGTCTGCGGCGATGTCTGCAACCAACCCGACCCGTCTTGAAACACGGACCAAGGAGTCTAACGCACGTGCGAGCCAGAGGGTGCAAGCAAAACCCCGCGGAGCAATGAAATGAGGGCCAGCGTGCGGCGGCTAAGGTGGGATCTCGGCCCCGCGGAATCAGGCGCACCACAGGTGGGGAGGTGGAGCGTGAGCGTGTGTGATAGGACCCGAGAGATGGTGACGAGAGGTTAACATCACGCTGCTGTAAAGGGGTATCGGTGCCATTTTGCAAGTACGAGTACATGAGCACAGTATCGGACCTGATACCCGATACCGGTATCGTTATCAGTGCATCCCTAACACGTACCATTAGGACACAGTGTCACTCTCAGAAAATCGATGATGGAGAATCATTGTGTGCAACAGTTGATATCTCTCTGTGTTAAACATACTTGTTACCCAGCTGTAACCCCCCCCCCCGCCCCCACGCACTGAATCCCCCTCTAAACCAGGAGATATACCTCTGACTTTATCCACTACAGGTCAATAGAGTCTACATACCAAATCTAACAGCATTAACCCTGCTGTCTCTTAGTGGCACTGCTTTGTATGTGTGTGTGTGTGTGTGTGTGTGTGTGTGTGTGTGTGTGTGTGTGTGTGTTGGTAATTGGGGATCGTGGGGTTGACGCTGCGGTTTTTCCGTTGAATTGTGATTCCGAGTGGAAATACCAGAGCTGTGACCTCACGCAGCAAAGATCCCCGACACTAAACCCCCGTCTGCCATCCGATAGTCCAACACAGACACACACACACACGCACACACACGCGCACACACACACACACACACACACACACACACACACACACACACACACAGAGGTGTACAGAGGAAAACCACAAACACCAGCGGCAAGTCGGGGATGCAGGAGCACAGCTGATGATAAGCTCCAGTGTTGCATAAATATTCAAAATATACTGTTGAAAATAAAATAAAAAACATGTATGTTCTGCTGAAATGTTGCATAATGCTTTAAATTGTTACATTTTAATATTATTATGGATCAATGTTTTCTTTTTTTTTCTCAATACTTTATTTAATATAATAGTTACGTAAAGTTCAGATTTTTCATTACAAAAATGTCAGTAAATATATTTCACAGTATTAAAATAAAATAAATTATACAACAAATAAAATGTAAAGAAAGGAAAAGAAGATGCATTTTAAAAAATCAGGGTCTGTTAAACAATTGGAATAAATTTGAAGTGTTTTTTAATTATATTTTAGAGACCTTTTTTCCCTGTGTTTTGCTTCTTAGGCCACACAGACATTGACCTAATCCTATCTGTGCGTTCCAATACCCATAATGCCATACTCTTTAGTATGCCAGAAAAGATTCAGTATGTCCCAATACATGATATGCCAAAAATACCAGGACGTCCTACATCCGGTTGCAACATGCTTTTCTGGCTATTCTGGCCCACAATCCACCTCTACACAGCAGATATGATAGCAAGAGGGTCAAAGTTCAAGACGTAATGTTATGATGAAGTAGTTTGCCCTAATTGTATGCATACTGCATTCAACGGAACTACTTCTACATCTGCAGAAGGAGCGTAACGATACATCGATCTGGATTGATATATTGGTTGAATGATCAACGATCCAATATCATTGATACAAAGTGAAAATATTGATACTCGGGCTGTTAATTGATTAAAATGTACCTTAAAGGGAGATTTATCAAGTATTTAATCCTCTTATCAACATGGGAGTGGGCAAATATGCTGCTTTATGCAAATGTATGTATATATTTATTATTGTAAATCAATTAACAACACAAATCAATGACAGATATTGTCCAGAAACCCTCACAGGTACTGCATTTAGCATAAAACAATATGCTCCAATCATAACATGGCAAACTGCTGCCCAACAGGCAACAACAGCTGTCAGTGTGTCAGTGTGCTGACTTGACTATGACTTGCCCCAAACTGCATGTGATTATCATAAAGTGGGCATGTCTGTAAAGGGGAGACTCGTGGGTACCCATAGAACCCATTTACATTCACACATCTGGAGGTCAGAGGTCAAGGGACCCCTTTGAAAATGGACATGACAGTTTTTCCTCTCCAAAATTTAGCGTAAGTTTGGAGCGTTATTTAACCTCCTTCGCGACAAGCTAGTATGACATGGTTGGTACCGATGGATTCTTTAGGTTTTCTAGTTTCATATGATGTCAGTATCTTTACTCTAGCTTTAGAACTCTAACAACCGAAAGATCGATTGCGTTAAAGAAATTAGTGGCATCGCAGACTTCTGATAGCATACAGTTGAATATCCTGTCAGGTTAACATCTCTGCCAGGTTAAAGGGCGTAGTTTGGAGCAGGTTGGAGATACAGTAAATGCTGCCGTCACACACACACCGGCTTTGTACGTCTGTTTGAATTGTATGAGTGTGTATGTGCGTGCACGTTGTAGCCCGGGCAGCCAAAGAGGAGCACATTTGGTGGTAAATCCCTGACGGCTGAGCTGTGGTGACAGCGAGAGGTGACGTGGTTCAACACCCTCGGAAAACAGAGGAATGAACCAAATTAAATTGTGCTGTGAGCGTGTGTGTGTGTGTGTGTGTGTGTGTGTGTGGAGGGAGGGAAGCCCGCGGTGAGCGCGAGGCCCGGCAGGCTGGAGCTGTCGGCTGTTGTTGTTTTCACACTGTGGTAACGCCTGGAATACTTAAACAAACCTTCGCAGCTGAAGGCAACTATCCCATTTCCTGTACCACGGCAGAAAAAAGGCTCTGATAAGGTAGAAGACCTGGATCTCTCAACACGTTGACACACACACACTCTATGCAATATGCTCCTTATCGCCTCAACGGTGGCATATAGGGCACTCCTGACGACATGCACGTTCAGCGCTGACACGCGGGCCTCCGGCACGTACAAACACAGCTTTTCCCACTTTCTCCCTGTCGGCGAGGAAACCGTTCTCCGCTGAGTGACGCTGAGGAATAAACACGTACATAGTTGTGGCTTCTGTCACTAGAAACAGAGGAAGTCACAGCCAGTAAATGTGGGGAAAGAGTGGGCCGACCAAGGCTAGAGCCAGCACCTATATAGTCAACGCCTCGAGGGCCACCCGCCTCCACCTCCACCTCCACCTCCACCTCCACCTCAACCGCCACCGTCGCTCTCCCTCTTTTCCTTCATTGTTGAATAACCAAAGTTTGTGACGCAGGCGGGATAGAAGTGGAAGTAGGACGGTCGCGGTGAAGGAATTTCCCCTGCGGTGATGTGATCGGCTCAACAGCGTGATATATTAGAATTTTCTTTTTGGCAAATTACTTCATTTATCCTGATTTTAGTGCTATTATAAAGCTTTATTGTTAAGCTATTATTAGGTATATTGTAGGGCTGCACAATTAATTGAATATCAATCTTGATCATGAGTTTGGCTTCCCACAATTAAATGAACATGATCGATATTGACGTTTAAAATGCTCCGCTCATAGAAAACTCTGCTGCATAAATCAAACGCTTCCTAAACTAACATCTAGAGATGAACCGTCAGTCAGCAGCCGATCGAAGCCGGACGGTTTTCAACAATCTCATACAGTATATATGGTGTTTTACCGGTCAGACACACACGTGCAGCCGCCACATGATGGTTTTACGTCAGCACACAGCGGCACACAGTCAGTAACGTCACACACACATGTTGTCAGTTATTATATTGTAATTCATTCCCATGATGCTGCTCAGAGTGATCACAGTAACCGACTTGTCTGCCGACTGTACGAGGCTAAAGAGCTCCGTTAACGGAGGCTCCATTATGAGGTGTTCAAGCTCTACTCAGTAAAAATGAGTATTGGGCGATGGTAGATTATAACGCCATCATGATGCGTTCAAATGTAATCTTGTAAAATGCAGTTTTTGGTGAGAAACTTGAACAAATCCAGTTGTTTGAAGGAGATGTTTTCACAGTAATATAAAATAGATAATAGAGAGAGAATTATGACTTGTTTAACTTCCTAACACTACCTCTAAGCAGCTTATAATATATAATTAGAAATACTAATGCCAAGATTTTTTTAATCAAAGCACATATTTAAATAAAAAGATTAGGAAATAAATGATTGTATCATCATCAAGCAGCGCTCTGTTTATTTAAATGAATAATCGTGATCTCAATATGGATAAAAAATAATCGTGATTATCATTTTGGCCATAATCGTGAAGCCCTATTATATTGTTGATTTTTAAATGACTAATTAAATACTTGCTTATTGTTAATCAATCAATTTGGACACAGTCTGAATTCGTGATAGGCATCGACCTGCACTCACAGAGCAGATAAACTGCTGTGGAACGAAGTTAGCCAACATCTGGGAAGGCCACTAAACTAATATTGTTAATTTATTTTTTTATTTATGTACGTTTACAAATTTCCGTTCTCTCTCAGAAACAAGGAGATGCTTCTTCTTTCTGTTAACTGCATTCAAAATTAGTTTTCATTCATATGTTGTTTTTTTGTTTTTTTACAAAGTGTTGTTTTTTGATTACCTGTAGACATTTATTTAGTTGCACCTAGAGGAATAAATAGAAAAATAGAGCATGGAAACAGGCTATTTTGTAAACATGTGCCAACAACAACATCAGCAATGTGTCTCGCGTCTGGTATCACATCATTTACCGTGTATTTCTTGCGTGTGTTTTCATGACAAAACGTAGTTTGTAGACGTCATCGGGGATTCCTCCTGGTGAAAGATCTTGTAGTGTGTGACCTCCTGTCGCCGGTCAGTCATGTAGTGTTAAAACCACAACGACTAAAAGACTCACGTTTACAAGACAGCGAGTTGTGTGGTGTGAACACTGACGACTTTGAAAGTCTTGTAGTGTGAACTCGGCTTTAGTGAAATATCTTGACAGCTCATGGATGGATTACCTGATTTGCTGTAGACTCTTAGTCTTGTCAAAGAGATAATAGACTGTTACATCAATAATATCATCACGGTGAAATAGAGCAGATTGGAGCCTTTATTCTGTAAAACTGTAAATACCAGTTAGCGTTATAGTGCAGCTCACACGGCGTGTGGGAGAGTACTGTTTCCGTACTCAGAGCCAGTAAAACGTTCTCATTATATCACATCTTCTGACGAGATTGTCTCCAGACCTCCTTCATGCTTGTTAATCTCACAGAGACATTTTCAAGGTCCAATTATAATTTGATCAGATTCCACCCGACGACGCAGGACTGTGTTTTGATTATTTTTGTATCAGATGTCTGAACGGAGACATCATTCCACTGTGGTGTGGGAACATTTCTCTCCAAAGTCTATAAAACCTGCAGTGAAACTTGCCTCGCCCTGTCTGCAATCATAACTCAGAAAAATTTCACCAGTTTGACATTTTTTCGGGGGGGAGAGTTTTAAAGTGTCCCTCCATGGTCAAAAAACCTGGTTCCGGTCGGCATTCCCACCCGGACAAGAGGAGCACTCTGTGGCGAGGGATTTTTTTTTTTCCAGCCTTTATGCCAGCTCGAGTGTGTGCACATCGGTTGAAGTGTGTGGTCAGTGTTGGCTTTTTGCTGAAAGCCAAAGCTCTTCCAAAGCCACAGACAAAGCCACAGCAGGTGGATGGGTAGCAGGGTGGAGGAGGGGGGTTACAGAGGGCTCAATGCCTCTCCTCATCACGCTCCTTGACTCTGAAGAAAAGGCTGATTAATCGGAGCCTAATAGGATGGAGGGGGCCACACTCATCCTTTTACTGCTGCCGGACAGGCCTGCAGGACGCCGGCTGACACACGAGAGAGTGACGAGAAGAACTTCAGAGGATGTGTGGAAATCATGCTCAACATCACCAGGATGCATACATCTTTCTTCTTTCATTATATCCTCAACCCGATCTAAGCTTGATCAATTTAAAGTAGAGCTGTCAAAGTTAACGCGAAAATAACGCAAATTCGTTTTAACGCATTTACACAAACACAAACTTTTTTAAAGCTACTGGCATCATATGAAACTAGAAAAACCTGATGAATCCATCGGTACCAACCATGTCATATTAGCTTGTCGTGAAGGAAACTTAATAATTCTCCAAACATACGCTAAATTTTGGTGAAGAAAAACTGTCATGGCCATTTTCAAAGGGGTCCCTTGACCTCTGACCTCCAGATCAGTGAATGTAAATGGGTTCTATGGGTACCCACGAGTCTCCCCTTTACAGACATGCCCACTTTATGATAATCACATGCAGTTTGGGGCAAGTCATAGTCAAGTCAGCACACTGACACACTGACAGCTGTTGTTGCCTGTTGGGCTGCAGTTTGCCATGTTATGATCTGAGCATATTGTTTTATGCTAAATGCAGTACCTGTGAGGGTTTCTGGATCAATATCTGTCATTGTTTTGTGTTTTTAATTGATTTCTAATAATAAATATATACATACATTTGCATAAAGCAGCATATTTGCCTACTCCCATGTTGAGTATTAAACATTTTATAAATCTCCCTTTAAGGTACATTTTGAAGAGATAAAAAAATGTGGGATTAATTTGCGATTAAATATTTTTAATCGATTGACAGCCCTAATAAAAATATTTTTTCTATATCGTTTATATCATGATGTCGAAAAACCAGCGGCAGAACTGCGTTACGGCAATATTTACATCATTTGGACGACGCTTCCTTGTTTATGGGAGTCAGAGCGAACAGCTGTTTTGCCTCGAGAGAACATAACACGCGGAAACTTTCTCAGACTTAACTAAAATAAAAACAGCTTGTGTATAGTGGCTCACTTTTGATTGGTATGGCTGTTTGGTGCTATCACGCTAATAATAATAATAAATATATACATACATTTACATAAAGCAGCATATTTGTCCACTCAGATGTTGATAAGAGGATTAAATACCTGACTAATCTCGCTTTAAGGTTCATTTTAAACTTTTGAATGTGTGATTAATTTGCAATTAACTCTAGAAAATCATGCAATTAATCACGATTAAATGTTTTAATTGATTTGCAGCCCTAGTTTAAAGTGTTATTTTGATGAGACAGTTATTACTGTTCTGATGATATGAGGTAAAAACGGTTCCTGGCTGGAGGTTTTCCTGCTACTGTGATTTGATCAAGTGAAAGAAAATCTTATCTTATCTGGATAAAAACGTATCCTGCGAGGCCTCGTACCTAAACGGGTTGTTTTGTATCGCCTTCCAAAATGACCCATATGACCACTTTGTGATTGGAGCTCTGCGGTTAAAGTTTGGCTAAAACTAACCGGTTAAATTAGTGTTTTACGGGCCGCTGTGTGTAAGTGGAACATTGACACATTGCCACCAAACGTGTTAGCAAACAGTTGCCTAATAACTCATCCAGTCTTTACTAACTACTCGGGGGGGAGATGTCTGTCTCATTAGCTGTTAAATGGCCTCCTGTGTTCACCAGCTAGTCGCTAACTGTGTGTGTCTGCTGTTTGCTGCTCGTTAGTTAGCGCTCTGAGGGTTTATTAGAGCTGTAACTTCACTGGAAACAACTGCCTGCTTGTTGCTGGGAAAAGCTTGACGAGAGCGATGGGACTGAATCACAACAGGAACGTTTCTGGGCTGTAAAACCAAAACAATGAGGTGAGAGACGCTAAAGCACAGAAAAATCGCCTCGAGTGATGTCACTTGAGTCGGCGTCGGTCGGGGCTGAAGGCTGAAGTTTGAAAAGTATCTGCTGGTGTGGAGTTAGAAGTTAGTTCATCTGGTCCTCATCTCTGCTTGAGGCTAGTGGCTCGAGGCTACTTTAGCAGCTACTAGCATAACACACCAAATCTTTGACCAAACTGTCGGTGGTCAAGTTGCATTGTGGGTAATTTTGGCCCCAGGTTTTTTGAATTGTCCATCTTGAGTCCGACAGCGTTACAGGAGTGCGATGCTAACTTTGTGGCGTTCTCTTTTAATCAACAATTACAATATATTAACCTATCGTAGATATATCGGTATCAGTGAACACGTTTTTCAGATTTGTGCTGATACGAACATCATCTTTGAATGAACAGAATTCAATAACAGTGTTTGAGTAACTCTTTAATATCATTATTACTCAGTAGAGCGCGCTCTGCTCAACACCTGCAATGTAAATGCCAAGAAGAAGCTAACGGCAATGACAACCCTTCAGCATTACACACAGAGGACAGGCCTTTTAGCTCTCTGGCAAAATACAGCTGGCGTCAACAAACGTTAACAGCCACCTCACTAATAATTCAAACTGTATTACACCATAACTACTCAGTGCTGGCATGGCGCGGTTGGGCCCGTCCGCCTCCCTACCCGCCCAACTTAAGTGATCTTTCTCACTTTTTTACGACATCATTAACTCTTACCGTTGCATTTATACACAGATGCGTTTACATGGCAGTCAGTACAGGATACATGGTGTACAAATGACAATCAAGAAAGGTGTATTTATTGCACGCTAAACGCCTTGTGTGTTATCGTGGCATTTATACGCCTTTTCGTGCAAACAGGCTGAGGATTTGGTGTCAAAGCGGAGAACAAAAGCACCTATTTGACAATATTTGGGATTTAAACCCGATGCTTTGAGGGAACCATAACGTTAATGAGGCAATCGCCGTGAGGAGGACGAAGCCGTCACAGCCGGTGCACACGGTCCGACGTTAAAGATCAAAGTAAGCGCTCTTTTAGATATTAAGCGTCGTCTTTTCTTGTGAAATGTCCGGTGTAATCGGTAAAACCAGTGTTGTCACAAGTTTATTAATCGGTGGGAAACTTTCCTCACCGTCACATCCCTGTTGCACATACCACCCACACTGCAACGATACAACGCCAGTTGAAAATGGGCAAAGTTTCCCTTTAACGTCACGACACTCAACGTTAGATGGAAATATTTTTCGTTAGTTAAGATATCTGCTGTTGAAGCATCGTCACCCTCTGAGGTTGAGTGAGGCTGCGTGAGGGTGAGTGAGGGTGCGTGAGGGTGAGTGAGGGTGCCAGTGGCGAGGCCCGTGGGTGACCGCTGTGGTCCTGTGTGTGACGCCTGCCTGGCTTTGTAATGGACACCTCTTGGGTCCTTTCAACCACCGAGCTCAGTTCGGCCCCCTGGACCTTCCCAAGGCCTCTGGGAGCCCGCTGCTGACTCCCCATTGTCTGTGTAGGCTAAGTGTGTGTGTGTGTGTGTGTGTGTGTGTGTGTGTGCGTGTGTCCAAAGGGGTCTTTGGAGGCCTCCTGGGGGCCGGTGACTCCTCTTTGTCTCCGGTTGGCCTGCTGTCAGAGTGTCTTTGTTATGACAGTTGGGCTGCTTTTATACAGACTAAATCACCGCTGTCAGCTGTTCATTTACTGGCCTAACCCCAGACAGCCCTCGTGACACCTAACACACACACACACACACACACACACACACACACACACATCTCCCATCCTCTTTTACTTCATTGAATCCCTCTACTTCTTTTTACCAGATAACATGTCCTCGTCCACCCTGTGAAGATCTCTACGGTTTCTTTAGAGGATGAAAATGAAAAAGAGGATGAGGAGGAGGAAGGGTAACAAAGCGAGGGAGGGGAGGGGAGGAGGGGTGGAGGCCAAAGGGCGTTCGACCTCTGACCTTTGTGTTGTGGCTGGGCCAAAGGGGGGTCAGAGGACGCAAAAACCCCGGCTAATCAGTAACTACATGCTAGATACGACACACAAGAAGCACGACCAAATTCAGTCCAATTCAAATCTCATTTATCTGTGTGACGGGAAATGCACCTTTGTTGTCAAAGCAGTAAAGTAGCAATTATAGTCACATTGTAATTATAGTTATTAAACACAAACATAACCGACTCCTCTGAAGCCATCTCGTCACGACAGCAGTTAAAGTACAGTAATAACTGAAAAAGCTGAGCTGCTTAACTGTAAAACAAAAGTGAAACTAAATTGTTATCAAGCTGTTGTTTCACTGGGAATCACCTAAAATGATCAGACTACTGTTTGGAGGAAAATTAATCATGAATGTCTCGTAGAGTCAGAGACGTCTTCGTCGATATCTACAGTCAATATTGAACAGCATTGATCGGGTTTGTGTTTGAAGAGGGGAGTTCTGTGTGTGTTTGTGTGCCTCTGAGTGTGATTACATACACACTCATATCCTGGTTGTTTAAGAGTTAACCCTTTAAATCATTTTTGGGATACACCTTTACATGGAACATATAGAAACCTGGTCATTCATCTCTCTGTACACATGATTCGAAAGCCCCCTTTCCAGCGCAGGAACTTTCTCCCGCAACTAGGAACCTTTTTGAGGAACTCTTTGCGTTTCGATCGCAGGGATCGGGGTCTAAATGAAGTTCTGGGGACATTTTATGGGGCCTTTTTACCCCCCAAAAAGGCCCTGATCGAGGGATATCACTTTCTGAAAGTACCAGAACTTTCAGAGTCGAGTTTGCAAGGATGACCGTCGATATCCATATACAAGGAAGTATTTTAGTATCAATTTAGGACCCTTTAAAGACGAGGGGAGAGCATTTCTCTTTGTTTGATAACAGTAAAAGTAAAGTTAGGCTCTGCTGTCGGCTTCCCGACTCATTTTTAAAAGGCAGAGAGAAAGAGATCGTGCGAGCGAGCTGAGAGGGTGAGCGGTAGAAGACAGAGAGACGTAGCGCGACGGTGCCGTGAATGACAGAAAGAAAAAGTATTTTTCTGATTGCATCATGGCGTTAACGTTCTAAAGCACAAATAAATAACCATCAAACACTCAACAGAGACAGACGCTCTAAGTTTCATTTTCCTCTGTTGCATTTCATTCATTACATCCAATCACGTAGTACATGCAGCAGTAAATGTCGTTTTTTTCCAGCGTATTTTTTAGAGTAAACAGGCGGACACACTGAACGTCAGGCTGCAGAGTGTGTTTACCGCTGTGACCTCCAGCAGCCCTCGTCACATGTCATGTGGCTTTTTCATACGTCAGCGGACTAATTTGCAGAATCTTCGCAAGTCTTTAGACCGCGGTGGAAACTCAGTGGGCTGAAGGAACCTTTTAGTTCCTTGAAAAGTAGTTCCAGAGACTAAAAGTTCCTGCTCAACATCAAGAAGTTTTGTGAACATCTGCAGCAGTGCAGGCGTGTCTTTGGTCACTTTCACACATGTAGTTTGTAATTTTGCAAAGACCAAAGTAAAAAAAACAAAAGAAAAATTTAAAAAAGAAATGTAATTCTGACTGAGAGGAAGTCATGCAGCGTTTTACTGTAATCTCTATAAAGAATCTGTAGTCAACGGGACGATTTTGGTATCGGAAGCGTTCTGGTTTCCATTTGTAATCTGATAATAATTCATTTATCACTGATCCCCTTACAAGAAAAAAAGTCCTGACCTGCTCTGTCCCGTATCAGATATTTATTTCACACTGATTGAATTTTTGGCAGAAAAAAGTTACTGTATCGATTTCAAGACATCGCATCGCATCGCATCGCATCGCATCGCATCGCATCGCTCTAGATGAGCCAAATATCATCCTTGAATCGTATCGCAACCACGGAAATAGATAGGTAACGTACCCACGAGTCTCCCCTTTACAGACATGCCCACTTTATGATAATCACATGCAGTTTTGGGGCAAGTCATAGTCAAGTCAGCACACTGACACACTGACAGCTGTTGTTGCCTGTTGGGCTGCAGTTTGCCATGTTATGATTGGAGCATATTTTCTATGCTAAATGCAGTACCTGTGAGGGTTTCTGGATCAATATCTGTCATTGTTTTGTGTTGTTAATTGATTTACAATAATAAATATACACTTACATTTACATAAAGCAGCATATTTACCCACTCCCATGTTGATAAGAGTATTAAATACTTGACTAATCTCCCTTTAATGTACATTTAGAACAGATAAAAAAAATTGCGATTAATTTGCGATTAAATATCTTAATGGATTGACAGCCATCCCTAACACCAGTTGACCATTTTTCTTCCTCATCCTCTTCTTCAAACATCTCCTCTTCCTCTTGTCAGGCAGCAGAGTGTATGAGGTCCGTCTTAAGAAAGAGAGAGATTAAGAAACAGAGGGAGAGAGGAAGATACTTGTCAGAATTGTCATAACTCTTCCAGGGGTCACACACTGTCTATGTGTGTGTGTGTGTGTGTTTGTGTGTGTGTGTGTGTGTGTGTGTGTGCGTGCAACAGTTCATTCTTGCATGACTGTGTGTGTGTGTCGCCAGAGAGTAAATGTTGGAGGGCCGAGCAGCGTTGGCGTTACCGGGGTGATGGCACAGGAGTGTAAAGCCAGGGGCAATATAAAACCTGTGCTTTCCCAGAATGCCTTTGTGCCGGGCGTGTGTGCCAGCTCCCGTTGCCATGGGGATGTCGTTAAGGGTAACACGTCCTGACTCAGACCTTTTCTCTCGTGACCCCCCCCCCTTCACTGTGTTTCATGTGTCCAGCGAGAACACACACCGTCCACGTCTGTCCGTCTTTATCTGTCACACACAGTCGTGCATAGATATGTGTGTGTGTGTGTGTGTGTGTGTGTGTGTGTGTGTGGGCTGCTTGTACGCTGTGGGTAGCGAGCCCAGATGTCTGGGGCTCCGTGGGGGATAATGGTTTCTTTCACAGTCAACGGTGTGTGTGTGTGTGTGTGTGTGTGTGTGTGTGTGTGTGTGTGTGTGTGTGTGTGTGTGTGTGTGTGTGTGTGTGTGTGTGTGTGTGTGTGTGTGTGTGTGTGTGTGTGTGTGTGTGTGTGTGTGTGTGTCACACACACACACACACATTATTGGAGAGGAAGCAGTGGGTTGAAACTGCTGCTGAGCGTTGGCGCGAGTGTCTCCCCTGCTTGTGTGTTTTGTGCAAATTAGATTTGGTCGTGATTGTGAGCAGCGGAGGAAACTTCAGGACGCTGCAGGAGTTCACAGCTGCAACCTGAAGATTCAGTCAAAACCTCCTCGCTGACGGCTCTGAGACCGCTCGCCTTTTACACTCCCTAAAATATATCATAAAACACAGAAAGTTAATCACTTGATTTGTGTCAGAGAAGGAAAACACCAGTCAAGTTATTAGTATTTAAAGATTTTTTCACTCTTTTTGCCTATTCATATTTTAGTTCAGCACTCCCTTGTTAAGATTTATTATATCAAAAAAGAAAAAGAAGTAGCTAATATGACGAACTGTAACCAAGACACTTTGTTTATGATAGGGCTGTCAATCAATTAAAATATTTAATCCCAAATAATCACATGATTGTCCATAGTTAAATGTGATTATTTGCAATTTATCGCACATTTTTTATCTGGTCGAAATGTACCTTAAAGCTTCAGTAGTCAGTATATGTTTTTGGCATCATTGGGCAACAATCCCATAATAACCTTTCAGCATATTGTAATTCAAGTGTTCTGAGAGAAAACTAGACTTCTGCTCCTCCTCATGGCTCTGTTTTCAGGCTGTAGAACATCTGGCCCGGGACAGGAGACTTTGACCAATCACAGGTCATTTCATTGAGAGAGCGTTCCTATTGGCTGTGCTCCGGTCATGTGACCAGAACTTGGCGTTCCTTCACCAGATTTCACAATGGCGGCGGCGTCAAAAACTTTAATTTTACAGCTAAACTGTTCACTACAAGATGATTCTGAGAACATCTGAGGAGAGAAATAGGCATTAACGTAACAGAATATTGATTCATATCTGATCAGCGCTGCCTAGTTTGACCGTTTGACCGTTGACAGTTAGACGGCAGCTGGACAGCAGACCTCAGATCAACTCTTACTGCTTGTTTTCCTCCGGTTTGTGAAATCTTGCAGATGCCGTTAGGAGCACCGGAGGATACAGAGGACATGATGTTTTTCAGGTTACCTGTTTCATGTACTACTGTCAGGATATAGCGATTAAGCGTTTTACAGAAATTACTTTTTTTAATCATATTTGCTCCGATCTCGCCGACTTCAGCTTTAAGTTACATTTTGAACAGATAAAAATGTGCGATTAATCGTGACTAAATATTTGAATGGATTGACAGCCCTAGTATTTTATAGGACACTATATACAAACACACCACCATAACCCTGTAATGCTCCACTTGGAATATTATTGGCCCAAGTATAATAATAATACAGTAATTAAAACACAGCTGATAATGACTGACACAGTGTAACATGCTTAAAGAAAGTACTGGCACTTATTTGTATCCACTTGAAGCACTGGATGTAAGATCATTGTTGATTTCCTGCTGATCTTCAACACGCTCCGTTACTCACTGCCCCCCTCTGTTGGCCAGTCAGCAGCAGATGCTGATGCAGGTGACCTCTGGGAAACCTGGATGCACTCAGGGACGTCGTCTCGTCTCGCTTCACCTCTGGACGCCGAAGCCTTCGCGGCGGGCAGACTGTGCGGCGGCAGCTCTCGAGCTCGCTCTGTAATGCCCGTTGGAGTTTAACACACTGAGCAGAGCTGAGCTCGGTGCAGGTGCCATCTGTCTGGTTGTGAAGCAGGAACCGGGTTCAGTGGGAGCAGAGGTTTGGAAGGAGCTGTCAGCCCAGAATGTAGGTCAGCAGGTTCCCACACCAGCTCGGCTCGGCTCGTCCAGAAGCTTCGACTCTGTGGCTTTTTTTTTCTTTCTGAGGAACCTGCAGACTTTCCGCTCCGATCAGGAGAAAACTTTAGAGCCCCTTGTCAGTTACTGTTTTCGGTGTTTAGTTGATACTCTGTTTTTTGGGCTCGTATTCAACTTTTTTTCCCACCGCTGAATTCATTTAGTTTGGCTGCTGCAGCAGAATCTCCCCACAGGGAGAAACACACATTTATCTTATCTTTAAGTATCCAGAATCACACAGATGACTTGTCTTACTGTGTGTGTGTGTGTGTGTGTGTGTGTGTGTGTGTGTGTGTGTGTGTGTGTGTGTCTGGCAGCCAGGAGCCACACTGCACACAGCTGGTGGCGCGGCTGCAGCGTCTCGTCCCAGCAGGGTGTATTCTTAGCTCCCTAAACCCAATAAGTGAAATGAGATTAGACGACACACACAACCAAAACCTCAACCACCACCACCACTACACACACACACACACACACACACACACACAACACACACACAAGCTTAAGACTGAGCCCATGTGTGAAGAGCGGCTACTGTCAAAGTCTCCCGTCTCTACGAAGGCTGTCAATCAATTAAAATATCTAATCACAATTAATCAAATCAAATTATTCGCACATTTTTTATCTGTTCAAAATGAACCTTAAAAGGAGTTTTGTAAAGTATTTAATGCTCTTATCAACATGGGAGTGGGCAAATATGCTGCTTTATGCAAATGTATGAATATATTTATTATTGTAAATCAATTAACAACACAAAACAATGACAGATATTGTCCAGAAACCCTCTCTGGCTTTAAAACTGAGCCCGCTACGACCTAAAAATCACAAGTTGCGTTAATGCTTTGACTGCTCCTAGTCTCTACGTTTTTTCTTGGTCTTTGCACATCTGCAGGCTGTGACTGAAACCAGCTCTGATGTCACACGCAACACAACAATGCATCGCCCCGGTTTCTTTCACAACAATGACCGGCTCGCTGTACATTATCTCTTACTTATTAGTATGTATATAGGTTCTGTATTTCTTTCACTCTCAATGTTGAGCATATTTGCAAAAACAAATGCTGCTGCTTGACTAGACGTCTATCCTGTATGTCCCCCTCTCTGACTTTTCCTTCAACTTTCCGTTGAATAACTTTAAAGGTACGCGAGCTGTATAATATCTCGTCTCTATTCTGTTTCATCATCTCATTTCAAACCTGACCCGGTGCCGTGTTTCTCGCGGCTGCAGCACGGTTAAATACAAGTACATGTTTGTGCATCTTTTTATACACCTTTACCCATAATTCAGTCTGACATATTTGGAAACTTTGGGATTCTCGCTGGTGTTAAAAATAAAGTCCTGAGAGTTTGAAAAAGTCATTTTGTAGTAATGAACCCGGGCAGCGTAAAAGAAACATGTATTTTTCTCATTTCATTTTTTTTTTTGTTATGTAAATAAAATATCATCTTGCAGTCTTCAGTCCTCCACCTCTCACTCGTCCTCTCAGCCAGGACCAGGTGAGTCATATACAGTCCTCAGTGTTACATGACTGCCTCACCTTATTATCCTCCTACAACGTTTTCATCAATCAATAGTGTGCAGCTGACATTTGTCATATTATTGGGATTTGCTGGTTTCGAATGCAGACATTTTGCAGCCAAGCTTTAAATAGCCCGCTGACCGCAGAATATTTGGTTGAGTGTGTGACAGGGAGAGTGAGGTGCTGCCAAGAAGTGTGTGTGCGGTTTGAGGAGCGTTGGTGTGTGTGTGTGTGTGTGTGTGTGTGTGAGTGAAATGTTTATGTGTGTGTTGGAGAGGAGTGGGGGTGGCTGGGGAGGGCATTAGTGAATGCCTGTGCTATTGCATCCTCCCAGGAGACCTCTAAAACACACACATTGTCCCGTCTGCGCACACACACACACACACACACACACACACACACACACACACACACACACACAAGCTTAAGACTGAGCCCATGTGTGAAGAGCGGCTACTGTCAAAGTCTCCCGTCTCTACAAGGGCTGTCAATCAATTCAAATATTTAATTACAATTAATCAAATCAAATCAATCGCACATTTTTTATCTGTTCTAAATGAACCTTAAAGGGAGATTTGTCAAGTATTTAATGCTCTTATCAACATGGGAGTGGGCAAATATGCTGCTTTATGCAAATGTATGTATATATTTATTATTGGAAATCAATTAAAGGGACTGTTTGTAACTTTTTACAGGTATAAATCTACCGGGTCGGGATCCCATGTACGCTCGCGTCTGGCTACGCTGTTCAGACAGCTCCGCTCCTCCTCTGCCTGCTTGTCTTCACTCACACAGCGCGCGCGTTCTCGCTCCAGCTCACGTGCATGCGCGCTCACTCCACACTGCAGAAGAGTTAGTTTAGTTCTGAGAATATCTAGTGAGAAATAAATGCTGCAGCTCCTCCAGACCAACAGAGGTTTCCCGTATCTTGTGAAGTGACGGGGCTCCGCAGAGAGAAACGTTATCGCCATTGCTTCAGCCCCGGAGGCTGGAGCAGGAAAAGCCAACACTAGGATCAGCATTGATTCATGGAGAGACCTTTGTCTGGTCAGCTAACATTACTGCCAAGCAGCTGAGATATAGAGTGATATTGTGCTTTTAGCTGACGTGTGTCGCCTCACTGTTTTCAGCAATGCTCGTTCATGTCTATGTAGAGCGAGCAAGTGTGAGCCCGACGCTGACTTTTGTTGAATTAACGGCCACAGGTGTCGCTGTTAACAAGCATTTCGGAAAGTTACAAATAGTCCCTTTAACCACACAAAACAATGACAGATATTGTCCAGAAACCCTCACAGGTACTGCATTTAGCATAAAACAATATGCTCAAATCATAACATGGCAAACTGCAGCCCAACAGACAACAACAGCTGTCAGTGTGTCAGTGTGCTGACTTGACTATGACTTGACCCAAACTGCATGTGATGATCATAAAGTGGGCATGTCTGTAAAGGGGAGACTCGTGGGTACGTTTTTACAACGATACGATACGTATCCATTTCCATCGTTGCGATACGATTCAAGGATGATATTTGGCTCATCTAGCGCGATGCGATGTCTTGAAATCGATACAGTAACTTTTTTCTGCCAAAATTTCAAACAGTGTGAAATAAATATCTGATACGGGACAGAGCAGGTCAGGACTCCTCAAAGTTTCTCTTTTAAGGGGATCAGTGATAAATGAATTATTATCAGACTACAAATGGAAACCAGAACGCTTCGGATACCAAAATAGTCCCGTTGACTACAGATTCTTTATAGAGATTACAGTAAAACGCTGCATGACTTCCTCTCAGTCAGAATTAAATCTCCCCACATGGCTCCATGTAGGTTTATTTTTCTTTTTCTTTTTTTTTTTACGTTGGTCCTTGCAAAATTACAAACTACAGGTGTGAAAGTGACCAAAGACACGCCTGCACTGCTGCAGATGTTCACAAAACTTCTTGGTGTTGAGCAAACACACACACACACACACACACACACACACACACACACACACACACACACACACAAACTAACTATAAGCCCGCCTCCTTCATCTCTGCCTCCTCTACCTCTCTCTCCTCGCACCGCCCCTCAAACTAAAGTCAGCACACATCTCCTCTCAGCCAGACGCACCGAGAGACGGTGAGGAGAGAAGAGGAGAGCTCCGTGCGTATTTACGCGTGTATGTGTCCGGAGAGGAGAGTTGGAGAGTTGGAGAGCTGCGGCGCGCTGACAGGAGCTTGTCTGAGAGCAGAGGACCCAGCAGCAGCAGCAGCAGCGGGTGATTAGAAACCTCCAGAGAGTGGGAGGAGGAGGAGGAAGAAGAACCAGAGACGTCTGTCTTCTCTTACTGACTGCTCATGGGACTGGAGAACCGGACCGGACCGTGAAGCTGCGCGTCTCTCCGGTGGATGATCCACTGGATGCGGGACGATGATGGATTAACAGCCTTCTGCAGGACCCCACCGCTTCTTCTTCTTCTTCTTTGTGTCCACCTCTTCCTCGGGATTATTTCATCTCTCCCTGACCTCCCTGACCTCCCTCTCGAGATGACCGAGGACTCTGTTCTGCGCTGCGTCCTGATGCTCTGCTGCGCGCTCCTCTCGGCCAACGCGAGCAACTGGCTGTAAGTTTGACTCCACATTTATAACTCCTGATTCTTTTTAGAGAAGTGCACCACATCATCTTCTCATCTTCTTCTGCACGGTTAAGAATTTCCCAGTAAAATAACAGTAAAGAACTGATGGCAGCAGGGTTGCCTTTATGTCACTGTTAATGAAAAATACAGTTTGAACTTTATTAATTTCAGTTAATTTAATGTTTAAAGACACATTATATAGTTGTTTTTCACCTTTCTTTTTACATTATCTAACCGATTTGTTTTAATGCACTATTTATTTTTTACATATAACATTATTTGTTGCCTAGATGAATAGACTTAGCAGGTTACAGACATAGGAATAGTCACACTAAATACAATTAAAGGTTGTTAGGAAAAAGGCTATAATAGACTTGTTGACACTTTTCCCAAAATGTGTGTCTCTAGCTGGCTACAAGCACAGAATGCAAACCAGAACAACATGTGAGTGAAGAACAATAAAGCTAATTCACTGATTTTACAATCATGTACAATGTACAAGCCTCACATGAGCAGATCAGGTCCCAGAATTCAAGAAATACTGCATGAAACTGTTACTGATGATACTTTAGACAATAACAGCAATAACAGGTTAATACTGTTGAAATCCTGCTGTAAATTAACAGCAATTGTTTACAGTGTGTCCTCTTTTCCCTCCAGCTCACTGGCTCTTCAGGTTAATTGTTAACCATCACAAACACATGATCTCTCTCCCTCTCTCTCTCTCTCTCTCTCTCTCTCTCTCTCTCTCTCTCTCTCTCTCTCTCTGCTTCTCAATTCAATTTTTTCAATTCAATTTGCTATATTGATCATGACTGTCAGGTGAACAATATTGCCAAAGCGTAAATTCAATAATAAATAAAAATAACAAAGAACAAGATAAAAACAAAAACATATGAATGAATGAAAGACTTTATTTCGAACATAAAATAAATAAAAACAGATACAAAATAATAACAAACAAAACAAGAGTAATAATGTTCGAAAAGGAGTAGGTTATATTATATTTCCCTACCCCTTTCTCACTTCTCCTCTAATAACTCATATATCATAGAATGATAATATAATATAATATATAAACTATCCCAGATTTATTTACATCCCAAATTAAATATATGAACAGCATCCCAAGTTTATTTACAACCCTCATATCCATCCGGAGTTAAAAAGTAGATATAAACCAACCCTTAACCCTTAACCCTAACCCTTAACGCAACCCTTATCACAACTCTTCCTCAACCATATACCTCCCAAAAATATATATTCGTATATACAATTCATTAAGCAAATTACAATATATAGATATTTAAAAAGAACATGCATGTAAATGGAAGAAAACAATAAAGAAGTAATTCAAGTTTGTTTTGTCAATAAAACAAACAAACAAATAAAAAACAATTAATAACAATATATTGCAATATAAAAGGATAAATATAAAAAAAAAAAAAACATGAAGTAGAGGAGTAAATAAAAGGCAGAGTGTGCATTACATCTATTATGTGTTGTTGTTGTTGTACTTGTCTCTTAGGTTGTGACATCACTGACGTATCCTGCAGCTTCTATGCTGATGACTCTATTCTCTCTAAGTAGATGTTGTATTTTATTTTGGTCAGAGAGGGAATCGAAATCTTGGAGTTTACATTTAATTTTTGTAAAGAAGTTTTTCCTAATTTCTTCATATGTGCATTGTAGCAGGAAATGTCTCTCTCTCTCTCTCTCTCTCTCTCTCTCTCTCTCTCTCTCTCTCTCTCTCTCTCTCTCTCTCTCTCTCTCTCTCTCTCTCTCTCTCTCTGCTCAGACTTAATAATTTACCAACACCGCTACACCCCCCTTACCAAAAGAAAATCACCTACAAGTGAAAAAGCACATGTTCTTTTGGGAAAAGGTGCATGTTTCCATGTAGGTATTACTTTTTTAATGTGAAAAATAAGTTTTATGTATGAAACTAATACATTTAATGGCAGGTGGAAATGTGACGATCATTTGCAGCCTGAAGAAAATATATATATAAGTTCAGGGTCAGATGGGATTTCTGTTCTAAATGAACATGCCTGAGGATAACCCTCAACCCCATTTGTTCATATGAACCATAAGATTTGGGAAATTCTGCAGTCAAGACCTCGCGGAAAGAAGTTTTTCTTTTTTTAAGTGCAGCCTGTAAAACTTAATGCGTTAATTTCCTTGTAAATGGCTGAGAACAAACTGTGAAACTGAACCGTTACGGACCAATCAAACCTCTGACCTGCGTTCTTAAAAACATTATTTCATATTCCTAAATTCAGATTTTTTCATCACCAACATCCTCATGAGGAAGGCAGAAGCTGATGCTGTTAATATCAGATAGGTGTGGGGGGAAAAAAATATTCTATTATAAAATTAAAACACATAAATATCCCAGTAAAATATCAGAGCAATCATCATGATACAGGGAATACGATTCACTATATTGTGACGTATCGCGATACTGAAAGCAAGGCGATATGTTGCGTTTTTTTCTCAAATCTAATTGTAGTCATAAGTCACTATGTCAAATGGGTTCTAACATCATTAAGCTACACATGAATACAACGGGACTCAGGATCCACAAGAGTCTCAGCTTTACAGTCATCATTCATTTATACAGTATGCAGAAATATTCAAATACACCATTTTAGAATAGGTGAAAATAACACATTTAAACTGCATGTGATTATCATAAAGTGTGCATGTCTGTAAAGGGGAGACTCGTGGGTACCCATAGAACCCATTTATATTCACATATCTTGAGGTCGGAGGTCAAGGGACCCCTTTGAAAACGGACATGCCAGTTTTTCCTCGCCAAAATTTAGCTCAAATTTGAAGTGTTATTTAACCTCCTTTCCCAACAAGCTAGTACGACATGGTTGGTACGGATGGATTCCTCAGGTTTTCCAGTTTGATGCCAGTATCTTCATTCTAGCTTTAACACTGATCCGATACAGCTTTTTGGAGAATTGATACTTTGTATCGCAAAACATAATATCACGATACTCATGTGTATATTTTCTTACACCCGTACTGAATACCAGATGAATATTACAGTGATACTAACATACTTAAAAATACCTAAATAAATAAAGTACACTATTGGTTCACCAGTAGAGGCCATAAACATAAAAGTATAAAGATATATCAGGAGTCTATATATTTTATTATTCATTCATGTATTTGGTGTGTGTGTGTGTGGTGTGTGTGTGGGGGCTCCGGCACACAGTGTGACTCTGTAGTTGAACGGCACAGTCAGTGCCACCTCCTCCTGGGGCCGGTCGGTTGGGTCGCATGTGTGTGCCTGCTCTCCCGGCAGCCTGTGGGAGGTGGTTAGGTGGGTTTCTGCATTCCTCCGCAGGCTCCGCTCCATTTTCTGCTGCCATTCATTCCTCTCAGCTGCACAAATGTACACGCAGCGCTCATCATTTACTGTCGAGGACGGCCTTCCTGTCCAGAGAGTCGAGGCTCGGGTGGTACGAATTATAGCTGATAGTTATTAGTATGAGACACGATTCCCTAGAGGGGGGCTTAAATTGTGGCTGCTGTATATAGACTTTTATATTTCAATTCCTCTGTATTAATACTGTTATAAGATGTACAATAGGATCACTACAGCCGTTGCGTGTTTACATCAGGATGGCGCTGCAGACGTCCTAATTGATATCAGTGACGGATTCATCAGAATAAATCAAATTACAGTCTTGCCAAACAGCAAACAGCTTGAACTCTGTCGCTGAGTGCAGCAGGGTAATTGTGCTGTTTGGGGCTGAAGGCGTGGTGACAGCAGCACAGAACAGAGGCATGTACAGGCAGGCTGCCGAGCTGCCAGTCTGCTCGACCGGGATCACACTGCCGAGGAAAATCTGTGTGCGTCTGTACACGGATTGTATCTCGAGTCCTCAACACCTCAGCAAACCCTCCAGCTTCAGTTTCAGCAGGTACACTCTCAAGGGTCAAAGGATGGGAGGCCATTAGGAGAGAGATTACTGCTGTCAGCTTGGAGCGTACAACATGCTACAGCTAACCTACTGTATATTACCTGGATCAGCTGGTCATGTTACTGATACAACTGACTGGTCTGAATGTGTTTATAACAGTATGATGTCATAACAACAGTGTGGCCGTTCAAAACGTGCGTTACTACGACAGTTCTGCATCCAAAACACAGTCACAGTGGAGACTCATTACTTACACCGTCCAGTTTTCTGTGTTATGTGTGCTTATTGTTGTGTAATAAGTATATTATAGGGCTGTCAATCAATTAAAATATTTAATCACAAAATAATCACACATTTTTTATCTGTTCAAAATGAACCTTAAAGGGAGATTAGTCAAGTATTTAATCCTCTTATCAACGTGGGAGTGGACAAATATGCTGCTTTATGCAAATGTATGTATATATTTATTATTGTAAATCAATTAACAACACAAATCAATGACAGATATTGATCCAGAAACCCTCACAGGTACTGCATTTAGCATAAAACAATATACTCCAATCATAACATGGCAAACTGCAGCCCAACAGACAACAACCGCTGTCAGTGTGTCAGTGTGCTGACTTGACTATGACTTGCCCCAAACTGCATGTGATTATCATAAAGTGGGCATGTCTGTAAAGGCGAGACTCGTGGGTACCCATAGAACCCATTTACATTCACTGATCTGGAGGTCAGAGGTCAAGGGACCCCTTTGAAAATGACTACACCAGTTTTTCCTCGCTAAAATTGAGTGTAACTTTGGAGCGTTATTGAGCCTCCTTTGCAACAAGCTAGTATGACATGGTTGGTACCAGTGGATTCCTTCATGATACCAGTATCTTCACTCTAGCTTTAAAACTGAGCCCGCTACAATTGCAAGTTGCGTTAAAGCGTTAAAGAAATTAGTGGTGTTAAAACAAATTTGCGGGTTGTTTTGTTGGTTTATGCGTCCTGAAACTTCATTGAGAAAGTGATAAAGTAGATTACATTTTGTTTGCACAATTAATAGATGTTTGATTTTATATTAAAACCAGAATGGATCAAGCTGATAAAACATACAGTATTTGAAACATTGTGAATTTACACCAAACATTGTGGTTTAGAAATGTATTAAACTTGCGATCTTCAGTTATGTTTGATTAACCTTGTTATTAGTGGTGCCAAAAATCCACTTCCTTTTTCTATAAGCTGAATACTTTCAGTGTTGTTCTGATAAAATAAGCCATTTGAATTTGTAACCTTGGGATTTGACAAATTGTGACAGGCATTTTTTCTTATTTTCTGACATTTCATATATAAAATCATTCATTTATTAAATATAAAAATACTCAGAGGATTAACTGACAATGAACGTAATTGTTAGTTGCAGCCCTGTGTTGTAGAAATATGGCCGATTATTATTGTTTCACACATGAAACGTGTCTTAAAATGATGATTCAGGAGCGTTTCTAACAGCACTCGGCTGCTCTGACGTCACCGTTAAACCGCAGCCTGTTTGTTTACCTGTAGCGCTGCCCGTCACCTTCAGGGAGCCGGCAGCCAGGATGCTGGATCACTTTGCCAAATCTCTGCGGCTGCTGAGTCATGTTTAGTGTCCCGCTGCCGAATAGGGGATTTTGAATGTTACTTTTCATTAGTTTGTCTGTCATCACCCTCCTCCCCTTCCTCCTCTTCCTCCTCTTCCTCCTCCTCCTCTTCCTCCTCCTCCTCTTCCTCCTCTTCCTCTTCTTGCCCTGCTCCGACTGGTTCTGCTGCACCTGCAGGCTGCTCCAGGGCTGCTGCTCTGTGTGTTTCTGTGTGTATGATTTCTTCTGATTGAGCATGTAAACTGGCATCTTCCCCAACAGTAGCACACACTCAGTCATTACCACACCGGCTGCACAAGAATGGTAGCCACTTACACAACGCACGCTCTGTGTGTGTGTGTGTGTGTGTGTGTGTGTGTGTGTGTGTGTGTGTGTGTGCGTGCGTGTGCGTGTGCGTGTGCGTGTGTGTGTTTTGAAATCAAATCAAATAATCTAGGAATGTTCTGGCTATTGAGAAACCAAATGAATTAGAAAGAGGACTCTCTCAGGGCTTCACTTCACTTCAATGGAAGGAGGAACTCAGTTGTTTTAACCCTTTCAATTACTTATTACAGCTAGACACCGTGTCCACACTGAATACGTTAAATTATGAACTTCTTTCCTACGTCATGTAACAAACCACGTACATATTGTCTGTGAGCTCCATATCAGACTAGAGACGTAACCACTTTAAAGCATGGGTTAGTAGTACTTGCTATCTACGTTTGTAGCCTCCTTTTTAAACAGAGAACACACGTTTTATATTGTGATATTTACTGGGAATGACATACAATAGCCCACCGTGCGTCTTACTCGTGCCCGGGACAAGATGCGACAACACCCACAGGCAGTGACACAGACAGTTGGCGAGATTAATATCTTACTTCTTTATTCATAAAAACAACAAGACTCATGCTGCGTTCACACCAAGTGAGAAGCAAACTTTTTGCGCGGCGCGATTACATAAGAATTTGAATGACGCAACACGAATACGCAAAATTCGCTCATTCGCCTATTCGTGTGAGTTAAATTTTTCAACTGGAGTGAAAAATTTGTGTGACGCTGTGTCGCAAAAGCCTGTCAGCGTCGAGGTTCTCCTGCTGTCGTCACTGACGTCCCGACGTTGTTGAACCAGAGATGGAGGTCAAAGTTATTGTAGCTGTCTGTGGTCACCTAGAGCTACAATAGTACATCATATCTGAGACCGGACCAAACTGTGCATAAATGTATGTGTATAAACCAGTGACTGTCTATGATATAAACTCAACGTTGCTGCCGTAACATACTCATACTAGCTTGTAGTGAAGGAGGTTAAATAACGCTCCGAACATGCGTTAAATTTTGGCAAAGAAAAACTGTCATGGCCATGTTCAAAGGGGTTCCTTGACCTCTGACCTCCAGATCAGTGAATGTAAATGGGTTCTCTGGGTACCCACGAGTCTCCCCTTTACAGACATGCCCACTTTATGATAATCACATGCAGTTTGGGGCAAGTCATAGTCAAGTCAGCACACTGACACACTGACAGCTGTTGTTGTCTGTTGGGCTGCAGTTTGACATGTTATGATTTAATGATTGATTTTTACTCACGGTTAAATATTTTAATCAATTGACGTCCCTAGTTAAAACGAATTTGTGTTAATGCGTTATGGCGTTAACTTTGACAGCCCTAATTGTAATTACTGTAAAAACGTTCCCCCGGTTCCCTGTTGTTTTGCACGGACACACTGAGGAAGGACTGGCTGGACCGGTCCTGAGGGAGTTATTAGTGGAGAGAGAAGATTGAATTGATTTTTCATGGAGCGTGTGTGAACTGTTTTCAATCTCCAACACGCCTGTTGATTTACAATCCAGTAGAAGCTGTAGAATAATTCATTATAATGTGCACAGCGGCTATAGAAATAGACAATATTCTCGCTGATGGTCTCATTTACTTACGTCGGTCATATAGAGGCATCACTATTAAACTATTGAGACGGTTTCATTACCAGTTAAAAGTTCCTCACAGTAACTCTAAAGAAAAAGTAACCAGAGTGGTTTTGAATAATTACTTTCACCACTGCTGTGGCAAAAGAAGGATTACATCTGGCATCCGTCTAAAGAAAAGGCAAAAAAAACAAAACAAGAGCGGCCTCGCTGGGTTTCATTTATTTGTTTAGTTAGACTGTCATGAATCTGCTCTGGAGAAAGGATTAGGATCCTCATTTATTTGCTCAGGAAAGGACATCCCTCCCTTTTAAAACCTAGAAAGAGTTGAGTGTTTGCTTTTGAAACACTTCACTTTCAGTAGGGAACAGTGTCAACATGAAGCAAAAGATCCGGCAGCAAAGCAACCGGAATATGGAAACAAATGTGGCTGGAAGTTCATATTATTACTCAATGTTCTGGTTTAGGCAGAATAGTTTCCCTGGAATACACTGCACGTTATTACTCAGCATCCTCAGCAGCATCATGATGTAACAGCGTGTCATCGATGTCTCTTTATGTACTGCAGGATAAGAGACACACGCTGGTCTCTCTTTCTGTTTCTGAGTGGAAGTGTGTGAACATCCATGCACGTGTCCTGGATAACCATGGTGAGGTGCTAAAGAGATGGCAGCTGATGGGTAACCAGAGAAAGCAGAGACCTTGGCATTGCGGTACACACTGGCGCCTCACACTTCTTTACACACACATGTGGTAAAGCTGTGTGGCGTGTTATTTCGAGCCCTCTTGTCACCAGAGTGTGTACAATTATCGCGGCACGCTCGGTAGTCGCTCGGGGAGAGTTGCTCGTGATGTTCCAGATTACCGCCACCGGGACGGCTCTGAGTTGCATGGCTGACGAGGAAACACCCGGGTCGCTGACAGACGAGAGAGACAGCTCTGGCAGATCCGCTGAGAGGTGCAACGGGGCTTTTAGGGAGACATACGTGAACAGCTGATTGCATTTCTGAATGTATGCCGGAGCTTCTGTTGTGATGCGTCGGCTGGTGAGCAAATAAAACAAGGCAGGAAGAGTGATTTTCCTTCAAACGTCTCGATCATATGCAAATAACCGGCCGAAGACATATAGGCCATATAGGCCATATAGGCCATATAGGCCATATAGGCGGTCGCCCAGGGCGCTACCTTCTGGAGCAAATCTGCTAAGAAATCATAGAAAAAGATGCTCCTTATTAGTGATGTCACTTTGAGGAAAGGTTAATAAACTCAGGCTAACACCGGTGTTACCCGATTGCACCGAACATTTTACAAGAACAGATGACGCTCAATATATGTAGAGCGCCTACTTTGATCTTTAATGTTGGATGGCGTCGAGCTTTCACTGCGTTGCACCGCGCACACCGGCTGTGAACGAACCGACGATTGCATCATTAAAGTTGTGGTTCCCTTACAGCGCTGGGTTTAAATCTGAAGTATCGCCAAATGGGCACTTTTGCTTTTCGTTTTGACACCAATTCCTCCGCCATTGTACTGTCTGTCAACTCTCTCTCGCCCGATGTGGGACATCGAACCCGTTGTCACTCTCAACTCGTCAAATACCGGCATCAGAAACCGACGCACGGAGGCGCCCTTTAGCAACAGTATGTGACGAACCGGGCTTTCAACTAACTCCAACATGAACCCACCCGTGACGTTATTCGACTGTCGGAGCAAATGACGTAGTATTAATAGCGTGAGAGTCCGCTAAGGATGGCAAACAATCACAAGACTTTCAACCAGGAGACCGCTGTTTGTGTCCCGTGTGAAACTAAAAGTAATGTTGACGTATTTTGTCACGTAATTCTTTAGTCAAGTGACTTGTTAGTCAGTGAAGTTAACGTCGACCACGACCGTTTCCGAACCCTAACTAAGTGGTTGTGTTGCTTAACCCTAACTAACCTAAAGAACACTATGAATGTAACGAGCGTACATTGACACGCCGTCCCCGGTCCGTCCAAAAGTAACGCAAGAGGGTTCCCCGTGCGTCGGCCTCCGATGCCGACGGGCGCTGACCAAGAGGCGGTATTTGACGAGTTGGGAGTGAGAGTTTGTGTGAAATCTGACTCCGGAGCAGACACTTTCACTTTCAGTTTGTAGTGTATATCATCCGACTATGTATGGATAACACGGCACTGATATGTGAAAATTAACTAAATGGGTTTTATTTAATTTGCATGAGCAACATTTAAGGATATTTAGGGTGTTTGACTCTGAGGTTTATAGTCAAACTAGATTTTACCCTTTAAGCTACTTACTCCATGCACATTTCATCCTCATCATGAAAACTTTAAGGAGTTTAAAAGGGGATTCTGTTCAGTAGTGATGGCTGAGCACCAGATAGGTGAGAACTAATGCTGAACCTCACACACAGAGAGTTCTTTATACATACAAACCTTGTGTACAACACACAGTTTATACACGCGTGTTAAACTGTGTAAATAGTTAGCAGGAATGGAGCATGTCCAAACCTGCCCGCTGCACATGAATGATTTCAGTTTTTACAAGCAAACGTATCTCTAAGCATCCAAACTGGAGGTGAAAACAAACATCAGTTTGACACTGTAGAAAAAAAGCTTATCAATAATGCATCATTCTTTTCAGCGTTCAGCTTTTTTTATCCAACAAACTGACAGTATAAGAAATCAAAGCTTTAGTCTGCAGTAACGTAAAGTCATCCTGTTGACTTGATCACTTTCCTCTTTCATTTGAAACTTAAAATTGTCATTTCATCCAAATTAGACTCGATCCCTCTGAATCTTTTCCTCTGACAATAGGCCATAATAAACTAAACTAATAGAAGGAATGAGTCCTATAACCCAGAGATGAGTGAGCATTTTAGCACTTCCTGTTCCCTCGTCTGGAAGTCAATGAGTTTTTAGTTAGATGCCTGAAATTAGATCTGTGGTTAAAACAAGCTGAAGAGATTTTAAACGTTTTGTTCTACAAAATAAAATCCGTCAGTAAATATCCCACCAGTGAATTTGGAAGCCTTTATGTGTCTTCAAAAAGGCGGCTGCTAACAAGTGGCTAAATGAGACTACTAAACGTCATCACGCCAAACACGGAGACTCATCTACTCACTAGTCTGCCTTTACAGCCTCGTTGTGTTTGTGCTCACGCTCTTGCAAACTATTCTAACTCAAAGTTTCCAACCTGCTCACTCAGAAGCTGATATCATCATGCTTGTATATCATCTTTGTCCTACTGAGCCCAACAGCACAAAACCGTCACGCCGCTTTGGGGGTATGATACATATTGTTACCCTTATGGTTCGCTAGCTAAAACGCTGACTTCACCTGAACACAAAAATGGTCAAATTTTTTTTACGATTTTGAAATCTATTTTTTAACGCCAGAATCGATATATTTGCTTCATTTGAGTCTATGCAGAGGGAGAAGGAAGTTACCGCTTTTATTAGCCCTGTTCAGACCTGGTATTAACATGCGTCCTCAGTGATACGATCACAAGTGGACAGTTTTAAGTATGTCTGTTCACACCTGGCATTAGAATGCGTCTTCAGAGACCACTTGTGATCTGATCTCACTTCCCCGCTCTGCATGCAAATAAACACGCAGTAAACACACGGCTAATACAGCAGACGTTGTGACGTAATACTAAATGAATGTCAGTGGTAATATCCTACATATTCCTGATTCTGGTACATTGTATTAACATCAAAATAAAAGGTTATTGTACCGGCGGTCCCCGGGGACCTCGGCGCCGTCGGCACTGCTGCTTTTGCCAGACAACAATCTGTAAGGGTACAGCGCTTCAGAGAGCCGGTGAGGACAGAGAACAGGCGGACGGGCAGTCGGGCGTAAACTCCCCGCAAAGCAGCGTAACAAAAACACCGACAGATCTCCGACAGTGTGATAATAATGCACTTCCTGTTCCCAGTCTGATAGTCTGTAGATATGTAACCTATAAACAAGATATATTTTAATAAAATACAGTTGTATCAACAGGATTCAGTAGAGCACAGAGGCCGTTTCCATGCTGACGAGCGCCCGTGTCTGCCTGTTTATTCACCTGAGGGGCGCGGTGATCCCGCGGATCCCAGCTGGACATCAGATGAGTGGCGGTCCTTAATGTGGCCCAGACCACCTCTCAATGTTGCCTGAAAGATCCGATCTCAATGCGTCCTCAATGCGTCTTGAGTGTGTTCACACCTGTACTTAGAGCAGTCCACTTGTGATCGGATCACTGAGGACGCATGTTAATACCAGGTCTGAACAGGGCCTTTGTTGTAATCAGAGTAACGTGACGTCGTGTCCGTTCCGTATCCGTCAACCAAAACAAACCACAGCCGGCAACAGCGAGCCGAAAAACACGACAAAGAATCCGAGGAGGGTAAAACAGGCTGTAGACTACGGTTGGATGAGGCTGGTATGCATGAATGTTATACCGACACACACACACACACACACACACACGCACACACACACACACACACACACACACACACACACACACACACACACACACACACACACTAATTGATTCCTGGCCTTTAGGGGCCGCGGCACTAACACCAGGCAGGAGGTCAATTTCATGGCTTTTATTGCCTCTTTTCCCAAATGTGTGTGTGTGTGTGTGTGTGTGTGTGTGTGTGTGTGTGTGTGTGTGTGTGTGTGTGTGTGCGTGCGTGTGTGTGTGTGTGTGTGTGTGAGAGAGGGTTGTGGTGTTGGCAGAGCATGTTATTTTTAGGGGGAAATGAGCTCTAGTGGAGCCAGCAGCATATAAATACACCCAGACACACGCGTGGGCACGCACACAAACACACACACACACACACACACACACACTCACACACACACACACACACACACACACACACACACACACACACACACACACACACACACACACTCTAGCCTCTAGCTGCTCAGTAACTGTGTTAACTGAACTCGTCAGATGTTTTTGACTTTCACCTCTTAACCCCGTTATCACCTCACTGTCTCCCCGCGTTGCTTCTATTGTTTCTCTCCTTCACCGTCTGACTTCTAGTGATTCCCTTTGACCTTTCTCCATTGTCTTTCCCCGCTAACATCCTCCTTTCCTTCTGTTCTTTGAAGCTACCATTTCCCTCCATTTATTTTATTTGTCACTGAATACATAACAGCGAAGGCTATTTTGAGCATCGTGGCTCAAAATTAGATCCACCTAGTCCTTCATACAATAACACACCCTGACCTATTGTTACCGAGGCTCCTGAACCAACTACAGCACAGCAGTGCTTTCCTTTTTTTAAATTAGCATGTGATAAGTTTATATATAACTTTATTCCTCAGTTAGATATTCATGATTTCAGTGATTCTTTTTCAAATTTCATGACCACCTTCATGAATGTCCACTAAGAACATATACTTGCTTACACGTATGGCGTTTGTGCTGATGCAGTCCGCTCGGTCTCGTTCTGAAAATATAATATTCAGCCTCGACATTGAAAATCTTTTAGATATCACGAAGCTACGCGTTCCGTACTCCAACACAGCAAACTCTTCCTGGCAGTCCAACTCTTCAACTCTCACTCACGTTTCCACTTTCTTTCTCTGTAGGGTTCTCTCCATAATGTTGTCAGACACTTATTAATATCAATCTGAGCCTGTCTGTGGCAAAGACATCACTTTTAGTGGACGTACATTGACGGTGCGGAATTGCCCAGAAGGATTACTATACTGCCTGTTTAGTGGCTGCAGCGTTCTCCCTCAGTACTGGACCAGTTTAATAAATGATTGACCCAATTAGTCACTTTGGCTCTGTTCAGACCTGGTATTAACATGCGTCCTCAGTGATCGGATCACAAGTAGACAGCTCTAAGTAAGTCTGTTCACACCTGGTATTAGAATGCGTCTTCATTGACCACTTGTGATCTGATCTCACTTCCCCGCTCTACATGCAAATAAACACGCAGTAAACACACGGCTGATACAGCAGACGTTGTGACGTAATACTACATGAATGTCAGTAGTAATATCTTACATATTCCTGATTCTGGTACATTGTATTAACATCAAAATAAAAGGTTATTGTACCGGCGGTCCCCGGGGATGCTCCAGAGAACCGGGGAGGACGGAGAACAGGCGGGCGGTCGGGTGTCAGCTGTTGCAAAGCAGCGTAACAAAAACACAGACACATCTCCGACAGTATGATAATAATGCACTACGTGTTCCTAGTCTGATAGTCTGTAGACTATGTAGCCTATAAACAAGATATATTTTAATAAAATACAGTTGTACCGACAGGATACAGTAGAGCACACAGGCTGTTTCCATGCTGATGAGCGCCCGTGTCTGCCTGTTTATTCACCTGAGGGGCGCGGTGATCCCGCAGATCCCAGCTGGACATCAGATGAGTAGGCGGTCCTTAATGTGGCCCAGGACGCATTCACTACACACTGCTAAAAGAATGTGGTCATATGAGGCCCAGACCACCTCTGAATGTGGTCTGAAAGATCTGATCTCAATGCGTTCTCAATGCGTCTTGAGTGTGTTCACACCTGTACTTAGAGTTGTCCACTTGTGATCGGATCACTGAGGACGCATGTTAATACCAGGTCTGAACAGGGCCTTTGTTGTAATCAGAGTAACGTGACGTCGTGTCCGTTCCGTTCCAGAAACTGGTCTTATACTGAACTTCTCCAAGAATTCTCTGGATCTGCTCAGATGACTTTTAGGAAAGTGGAGACCAGGTTTAAAGGCTTGTTTCCATCTATCTGTATTTTGTAGGGATGCACCGATCCGACTTTTTCAGCCCCGATATCGATAGTTATACCCGGGCGTTACCGAGTACCGATCCGTTACCAGTGTTTAATCAATAAGCTGTATGCCTCACTGTGAGGAAGTGACTGGGATGAAATAATAAATTGTACACCGCAACTTGATAAAACAATCTTCAAAATTAACAGGAACTACGATTCAAGTGTAAACCTTTTTAATGCAGCAACAAATTGGTCAAAACTTAAACATGAATTCAAATTACAGTATGTAATGTATATAGTATATAAACATAGAATTGAATTGAATAGATCAGCCCCGTTGTCACCGATACCTGATCCAGTATCGGTATCGGTGCATCCCCAGTATTTGGGCACATAACCAGTGCATCATACAATCAACAGGTGTCTCTCCAGAACCATCTGAACGGACACATCGACTGTTCAGAGCAGTCTGATCATCTGAAGCCATCAGGTTCAGCGAGCTCAGTGCTGTGCTGTTCAGTGTAGTGACTGAAGGTAAACTGAGAGGACAGTGCCCTCTACAGCTCACTCTGTGTTTAACATACTGTAGGTGTCCACTGCAGAGGGGACAGGGAGGGTTAGCTCAGGTCACACTTGTCTTTACGAGCAGTTTAAACCTCTGCTGGCTCTCTACTTGCAGCACTTTATTTACACAAAGCTAACCAAAAATACTGCCCGTGCATGAAGTCAAAAAGTCGTTGCAGCATTGCCTGCAGGTCTGTTGGCTCGTTTAGGACCCGTGCACGCAGTCCCTCAGTAGAGAAGGAGTTTCTTAGACTCTTTCTTGCAGCTCTCTCTCCTCCTTGCATTTCCCATCCATGCTATATTTACCTGTCGCTGTGTACCTCTGCTGTGTGCTCAGTGCTGGAAAGGCAAACACCGGGATATTTTCATATAAATACACATTAGAAGTGATGGATGCACAGAGTGTGTGCTGCAGTTTGTGAGCATTGGTGTGTGTGTGTGTGTGTGTGTGTGTGTGTGTGTGTGTGTGTGTGTGTGTGTGTGTGTGTGTGTGTGTGTGTGTGTGAAGCATACTACTGTCATGCAGATGTGTCCAGCTTCTATATCCCCTCCATCCCTGCTGCATTTCTCTCTTCTCTACTGTCCATAATGTCTCTTCCTCATTTTAGCTGACTTTATACTTGATCAAAGTAATTAGTCTAGCCAGTATATTCAATGTTGAATGAAAATAGTGACAGAAAAGTGTAAAACTTATACATTTCAGACAGGAAAGGGATTAATTTCTTTGTTGTTTACTAGAAAATAGTGGGAAAAAAGCTGTGTACAAGTAGCTTGTTTTGTCTGACAACAGACCAAAGGTAGTCAATTTCAATTCATACAAAACAGTACAAAGAAATAAGCAGCTAATTCCTCTCATTTCAGCAGCCGAAACCAGCAGATATCTGGTATTTTGAGAAATGGGAATAGTTTGACATTTTGGGTAAAGTGCGCTTCTAGATGAGGAGATCTATAGGCTACCTCTGAAATCACTGCTTCAGGCCAAGAAATAGTCCAGCACATAACGTAACTTGTTTTAAAAATCCAACTTGTCGTATTAGAGCCCAGTCACTTTGAGACGTGTTGCTAGAAACACGTCGCCAGCAAAACCATTGTTTTCCTGCGGTACAGCGCGGCTGGCGTAGCCCACGCTCTTTTCTTGCACCGCACGCCGTGTTTTTCTACCACTTTTTAGACACGCATAAAAGTTCAAATATTCTCAACTTTTCAGCGCCGGGCGCGGAGTCGCACTGCTCGTCAATGTCGCACTTGACCCAGGCGGCAAATCAAATCAAGCAAGAGGCGGACTTCACTACTTTACCACTTCCTTCCTCTTGTTTTTATGCCGGTAGATGAGGCTAGCTAGCTGTTGGACTGTGAGAGGGAAGAGTGAATTCATTTCTCATGAGGCGGCTGCGTCCGTAGCGACGCATCTCTGTCTGATTGGGGCATTACACTGTCAGATTACGGATTAAACAAACTAGATATACCGTGTTAATCAGTGAGCTTCAGAGGTGCTCGTAGGTGAAGTTTGTCACCTTTGGACAGAGCGAGAGTGATATCAATCTTCTCTTCTCTCTGCAGGAAAGCAATACTGTGTTTTCTAGGGCTGTCAATCCATTATAATACTTAATCGCGATTAATCACACATTTTTTTATCTGTTCAAAATGTACCTTGAAGGGAGATTTATCAAGTATTTAATACTCTTATCAACATGGGAGTGGACAAATATGCTGCTTTATGCAAATATATGTACATATTTATTATTGTAAATCAATTAACACAAAACAATGACAGATATTGATCCAGAAACCCTCACAGGTACTGCATTTAGCATAAAACAATATGCTCAGATCATAACATGGCAAACTGCAGCCCAACAGGCAACAACAGCTGTCAGTGTGTCAGTGTGCTGACTTGACTATGACTTGCCCCAAACTGCATGTGATTATCATAAAGTGGGCATGTCTGTAAAGGGGAGACTCGTGGGTACCCATAGAACCCATTTACATTCACTGATCTGGAGGTCAGAGGTCAAGGGACTCCTTTGAAAATGACCTTGCCAGTTTTAACCGATCAAAATCTAGCCCAAGTTTGGAGCGTTATTTAACCTCCTTCACTACAAGCTAGTATGACATCGTTGGTACCGATGGATTCCTCAGGTTTTATAGTTTTATATGATGACAGTATTTTGAGCCCGCTACATCCTAAAAATTGCAAGATGTGTTAATGCGTTAAAGAAATCAGTGGCCTTAAAACAAATTTGCGTTTACACATTATATTCGCGTTAACTTTGACAGTCCTAGTATTTTCCAAAATATTAAATTATTATTTTAAACATTGGAAAAGAAGTTCAGGACCTGGACCTTTCAGAGCTTTCAATCGCATCTCATGGTCTTCATTCAGAATGAAGCTCTGAAGGCTCGTAAACACCTTTAAGCTTTGTTACCTAATGGACTTAACTATTGATTGATTATCACAATTGTTGTTGATCAACTAATACATGTCAACTTGTCTTTCCTGCACTACAATGAAGTTGTTTCTTCAATATAATGCAGTAATTCATATTAATACGGCATGAAAGTGGTTCAGACGGGGGGGAGGTTTTGTGTGGTATTCTCCATTTTGATGTGAGCCTTTATTTCCTGTCTCCAGATAACAGCCTGCGTCATAAATGTCTCCTCTGTTTAGAATTATCTCTTATTTTCAGTTTCAGCCTCCCGTGAGGCCGTGGGGGGCTCCGGGTGGGAGGTATGGAGCATTCCACCTGGACTGTGGTGCGTTCGCGTGTTTGTGTTGCATTACACATCGCAGCCTTCACAACACCACTGGCTCCACCGGGCTTAGGCCTCTGGGATTTAAGCACGCAACCACCCGAGGCCAGCGAGACCGAGAGGAGAGAGGGAGAGGAGAGAGGAGAGATGATGGTGTGTGTGTGTGTGTGTGTGTCTGTTGTCCTTCTACGGGTTGACTCCTCTGTCTCCGTGTTGAGGCGTTTTGTTAACCTCGTCTCTGGGAAGCGATACACAGCAGCAGATAAAGGGAGACACACACTCGCCCAAGGCCTGTGCTGAACTTTTCCCATGCATGTACACACACACACACACATATCCAGAAAATCACCTGAATAGCAGCTTATCCAGTGTTTATTAAATGTTTCCAGGGTGAATGTCAGGCCAGCGGGATGCCATCCAGCCGTTTGTCGAGTGTGGCGGGAGTTCTGTTGTCGTCGAGGGGTTGTTTTTATCGCCGTCTGATGGTCTCCCAGCTGGATGTCTCGACCCAAACGTAGCGCCCTGCCCAAGGCTACGCTAAACAACAAAGAGGGATCAAACGGCGCACATGGCTTTGATGAAACCCCTCGCTACTGCGATGGAGCAAATCAGAGCTGAGTTGGACTCGATCCACACCAGGAGAGGAGGGGGGGGGGGCAGGTTCCTGTAGATTTGGGAAGATAAATAACTTCACAGAGGGCTCGAGGACAAACAGTCGGGGTTTAGGATTCCCTCGACAGGTTAGATTCACTCAATTCAGATATTTTAAAAATGTAATTATCAGGTGTTCTTACCGCTGTTATCTTTCCACGTTTTCATATCAGTGTCCTTTGTGGTGAAATTACTTTCAAAGACTCAGTTGAAGCCCTCTGTGACCGCAGCGTTTTATTCCTTCCAGGTTTGTTAGAGCAGTAGTGTGTAACTTTTAGGGCTGTCAGAGTTAACGCGATAATAACACGTTAACGCAAATTTGTTTTAACGCCACTAATTTCTTAAACACATTAAAACAACTTACAGACTCAGTCTTCAATCTAGAGTGAAGATCCTGGTATCATATGAAACTATAAAACCTAATGAATCCATCGGTACCAACCATGTCATAGTAGCTTGTCACGAAGGAGGTTAAATAACACTCCAAACTTACGCTAAATTTTGGCAAGGAAAAACTGGCATGGCCGTTTCCAAAGGGGTCCCTTGACCTCTGACCTCCAGATGTGTGAATGTAAATGGGTTCTATGGGTACCCACGAGTCTCCCCTTTACAGACATGCCCACTTTATGATAATCACATGCAGTTTGGGGCAAGTCATAGTCAAGACAGCACACTGACACACTGACAGCTGTTGTTGCCTGTTGGGCTGCAGTTTGCCATGTTATGATTGGAGCATATTGTTTTATGCTAAATGCAGTACCTGTGAGGGTTTCTGGATCAATATCTGTCATTGATTTGTGTTGTTAATTGATTTCCAATAATACATGTATACATACATTTACATAAAGCAAGCATATTCGCCCACTCGTTGTCGCTTTCAGTCCAAAATGGCGGAGGAGTAGCTCTGCTGCTGGGACGTTGCGATGGAACGAACAATTGACTTTCACTTCTTAGTAATATTCGTTCTTTGAGCCCTTTCACGTTGTCATCTAAACCATTGTTAATGTAGAATCATGGACTAGTGCAGCTTTAAACAAAGTGTTGGGGGTTCATGACATGAAAACATCGGACACACTGATGAAGGATGGGGGGGGGGGGGGCCCTGAGGAAACGGAGTCAACCTTATGAGAGAGTGAGGTCACCGCTGAGGGTGGATGTGAGCGGATGTGGCTGAGATGTGGTGGAGTGGCAGAGAGCGAGGTTATCACCGCGATGAGTGCTAAATACTGACACTGTCTGGAGGGGAAGAGAAGAAGACGGCCATCAAAGAGACGCAGAGAGAGAGAGAGAGATTATCTGAACTGTTGAGAGGAGGAGATGAGAGGGTGAACGGAGAGGAGGAGCTGTTTGACCTCTGGAAGGAAACTAATTATACTTCCATATAGTACTAAACATAATGCTAAACGTGTACTATTACCACCCAAGCTCAGGAGGGTTTGAAAGAGCTGATATGTGATCTACACATAATATAATCAATAATTAAGATGCCATAAAAACCCTCCGCTGGTGTACAACATTGGTACATTACATTACAGCTTTGTCAATAATCTGACAGCAGAAGTCTCTGCAGTCTGGACGTGTGCCACAGCTTGATTGAGACGGGCTAGCAGGGCTTTACAGAGGTATGTGTGGTCTTGGGAACTCATAACCCGAGACTCATAAAACAAGCTCGAGAGACCTTAAGGAAAAACATGTCTGCTTGTACAGAATGATAGCCTAAAAGTTAATATGGTTGGAATTTGCCTTTATTAAGGGACGTTTTGATATTCAAACTCCGTCCGCTGTGTGTGGAGGAGCCTGCAGTAGTAAAGTAGTTAGGTTATCACTTTTGTGTTGCTACATTTCGCACTAGATGCCAGTTTTATGGCGTTATAATGTAGGTGAGCATGTACCACAGTGTAGCCAGATGTGCTGTTGGATTTAATGCACTTTATTTTGTTATAATTTGGATGTTAATACCTTTTTTTTCTCTTTCCCGCTCCACTGTTTCACTTTTCCAGTCCTTTATTATCTATTTCATTTGTATTTTCATTCACCTCCGCTCCGCCTGTCTTGATTTAATTTGATTATTTCCGGCTTGACCTCTGATTACATGATGGACGGATCTTGAAGGGGTGGGGGAGGTGACGGCGGTCGGTACCACTGCACCTGTCGTATAGGTAGCCTATTTACAATTTTGGGGCCGTGTAACCCGTGATCAGATGGGCTGTTCCAACATTGAGTGTGCCGCGGACGGCAGGTCAATCTTTTTCCTACATTTTTAGTTGGACAGCAGATTTCTTTGACTCTAGAGTGATCTGTGTTTTTGTGCGTTGTCTGAACAAACAAACATTTCAAAACTCTGTGACTGCGTTACGTGAAACTGCACATCTTCAGGAGTTATCTCACGTCATCTGCAAAACTTTCCATTGTTTGAACAAGCTAAGATGCGTAGACTCAGCTTCATGTTTAAATGAGTAGACTCGGAGTCGTGTAGACGGTACATAATCAGGGCTGCTCCCTCTGTGGGAGACTCGCTGCCAGCTTATGAGAAAGCCTATTTCTGTAAGGTGCAGCTGGGCCTGAAGATATGAGGCTGAAGTGAGGTGGATGTGTGAGGGTCAGGGCATCCAGACTGATGCCATTTTCTCACACATCCTAGATTGTGTGTGTGTGTGTGTGTGTGTAGTATATCTCCCCGACCTGTCTGGCCTGGAGGTGGTGTGTATGATAAGCCACTTTCCCTCCTCTCAGTGTCCTCACAACCAGACATTTATCCAAAACATTCCCACAACGTCATGGGAACCGACCCTCTGTACACAAGCTCTGCTTCATCCGAACGGCGTCGTTCAAATTACAAGTCATCGCCGGTTTAAAGGGGAACATCATCTGTGACAATAACTGTTTGGTGGAGATAATATGTCGCCTCCATCTTGCTTGTGACTCACCTTTAACTTGAGACAAATGATTCGGTACTTCCAGCTTCTTCTCCTGAATGCTCCTTTGCGACCTCCATGTTGTTTCAGGCCACCTACGTCACACTAAAGACGTCCTGTTGTTGTTTCTTTCCGTCAGATACCTCGCCAAGCTGTCGTCAGTGGGAAGCATCAGGGATGAGGAGACGTGCGAGAGGTTACGAGGCCTCATCCAGAGACAGGTACATACCTCTACCTATATGCACATCATTTACTATAAAGTGTGTTGAGCAGCGTCTTCTTGTAGCGGGGAATATCACAACGTTTGGCATGCCGCATTTTGCAGCAAAAATGATGAGCATTTGTTGTGAGTTTGCCATTTTCTCTAGCATGATCTCATTTATTTACAGGGTACCACAACTGATTTGATAATGACATATCAATATTAGGGCTGTCAAAGTTAACGCGATAACAACGTGTTAACGCAACTTAATTTTAATGCCACTAATTTCTTTAACGCATTAACGTAACTTAACAACCTTAAAATTTCCAAGTTACGTTTATGCATTGAAGAAATTAATGGCGTTAAAACAAACTTGCATTAACGCTTTATTATTGCGTTACAAAGTGAAAACATAGTTATGAATATTATATTCCATTTCTGCTAACAGATCCTCCTAAATGTTTCACACTGGTCCTTTTAAATGAGAAGTATTTAGTTAATATGTGTACATTGTGTTTGTGGCTGACGTAGCTCCTGTGTGTCTCTGCTCCAGGTCCAGATCTGTAAGCGCAGTGTGGAGGTGATGGATGCGGTGCGTCGTGGAGCCCAGCTGGCTATAGACGAGTGTCAGTTTCAGTTTCGCAACCGTCGATGGAACTGCTCCACTCTGGAGACCATGCCCGTGTTCGGCAAAGTGGTTACCCAGGGTGAGATGATGCACCGCAGCGGTTCCTCCCTGCAACCATCTTAGTTTATAAAACTAGTTTATCAGTCAACTTTTCTACCTGCATGCGTTTACAGAATCAGAACCTAAATATATTTGACATCACAACGCTGATGCGATGTGGAATATTCCATTTTTTTTTTTACTGGTTTCCATTTGTATTGGCTTAACAAGCTCCTTCACTTAGACTTCAACACACATTTATCTGTAGAAGGTTTTTCTTGTCATTTAAAATGAGCTCTTTTCAGTTCCATAATGAAACAATATGACTGTATGTGTGTGTGTCTGTGTTTGTATATGTGTGTGTGTGTGTGTGTGTGTGTTAGGCACCCGTGAGGCAGCCTTTGTGTATGCCATCTCAGCAGCCAGTGTGGCGTTTGCGGTCACGAGGGCCTGCAGCAGCGGAGAGCTGGAAAAATGTGGCTGCGACCACAATGTACATGGAGTCAGTCCAGAGGGTAGGTCTCTCTTTCACTTTCACACAAACACACAAACACACACACACGTGCAAAGGAAACAGAAGGACCAACTGATTCAATACATTTTAATGTCTTGATATTTAAAGACAAAATAATATGACATTTTAAAATAATTATTTTATTATGAAAAGGCCAGACAGATATTATTGGTAGCATTTTAAGTACGCCATCTTATCTCCATGTGTGTATACATCAGACCGGTGCATACGGGTACTTTGCAAAAAGTTGACTTCAATGCAATTTGAAGTATTTTTGTTTTATACACACGTCTAATAACTATTTTGCAACCTTGCCTTAAAACTGAATGCTCATAATACCTTAATAAATGAAGGTTGATCGCCGCCATGTCCCTTCAGTCTTCCCCCCTCCAACACAGAGGCCGGACATTGACGGAAAAGCCTTTATTCTTTGATTTTTTTTAAGAAAAAATTCAGAAAATTTTTTTCTTTATATTTTCAAACTTTTTTTTTTCAGGCATTTTTCAGTCTTTTTTCCAGACGTTTTTCAGACTTTGTTTTGGGACATTTTTTCAGACTTCTTTTTTCAAACTTTTTTTTCAGATATTTTTTTCCATTATTTTTCAAACTTTTTTTTTAGATATTTTTTTCCGACATTTCTTTGCACTTGCTGTAAAAAAAAATGTAATAAATAATGCCTGACAATGATTGATATATTTGACTTCAGGACATCTCTGACTACATACATGCTGAAAATCAAACATTTTTACCGTATTAATTTAGATTTTTTCCAAAGTAAAAGTCCCTAGATGTGTACGATTCAACTTTTTCCCATGGTCTAGCGTTAAAAAAAAGTTAACAAAAATCTCAATAATTCGTAATATTGAATCACAATACTTAAAAATCACAATAGTATTGTGATAGTATCGAATCGGGAGATAGATGAATCGTCCCAGCCCTTCATTTTAGATGTGTAACTTTAGCCCACTGCTAGTGTTAGCCTCCAGTCTTTCCTTTGTTTTGCCTCCAGCTAACACCGTGACGTCATCATGACGTCGGCTATAAGAGGGTCTATAGACACATCTTTTACAATATCAATATCACGCATTACTACAGTGAACCATCGATACAGAATTAATGAAAAGTGGCTGCAAAATAGTGTCTTGTTTAAAGTGCCACACAGATAACCACTTCCTGTCTCCATCTTCATATGTTTTCTAGGGTTCCAGTGGTCGGGCTGCAGTGATAACATTGCATATGGAGTGGCCTTTTCCCAGTCCTTTGTGGATGTGAGGGAGAGGAGTAAAGGCCAGTCCTCCAGCCGGGCTCTCATGAACCTGCACAACAACGAGGCCGGCAGGAAGGTGACTCGCTGCCCTCGACATGAAATATGTGAATTAACCCTTTTGTAGAACACGGAGCAGCCAAAGAGTCACGGTGGCTATTTGTTTTCTGAACTAATTCTGTAGTTCCCAAGCAGTATTTATTTGAGAGTCCAAGTCACGTCTCAAGTCATCCAACATAAGTCCAGGTCAAGTCTTAATCTTTCTAGATACGTCCAAGCAAAGTTTCAAGTCAAACAAGACAAGAGAAAGTCAATTTCCAAGTAATTTGAGACAAGTCCAAGGCAAGTCTCAAATCATTCAAATAAGTCCAAGTCAAGTCTCAAGACACCCAAGATAAGTCCAGGTCTAGTTTTAAATCTTTCGTGATAATTGCAAATCAAGTTTCAAGTCAGTTAAATTTCAATCAAAATACAGAATGTGAAGTGTCACAGCAGTCAAGTCAAAATCCCAATCCTTCATTTTTGTGACTCAAGTCTGACTTGAGTCCAAGTCTCGAGTCTGCAGGTCTGGTAGCAGCAGTAGAAACTGTTGTTGTAGTTGTTGCTGTAAGCAGGCAGCATTGAGAGATGGATGCTGCAGCTGCTCTTCTTTATGGATATCATGCATTATCATCACATTATTTTTCTTCTGCTAACTAAAAGGTTCTTTGTCATCTCTGCAGGCCATCCTGTCCCACATGCGCGTGGAGTGCAAATGTCACGGCGTGTCCGGCTCCTGCGAGGTGAAGACCTGCTGGAAAGCCATGCCGCCCTTCCGCAAAGTGGGCAACGTCATCAAGGAGAAGTTTGACGGCGCCACTGAGGTGGAGCAGCGCAAGGTGGGCACCACCAAAGTCCTGGTGCCTCGAAACTCCCAGTTCAAACCTCACACGGACGAAGATCTGGTCTACCTGGAGCCCAGTCCGGATTTCTGCGACTTTGACCCGCGCACGCCGGGCATGCTGGGCACGGTGGGCCGCCAGTGCAACCGAACCTCAAAGGCCATCGACGGCTGCGAGCTGATGTGCTGCGGCCGCGGCTTCCAGACGCAGGAGGTGGAGGTGGTGGACAGGTGCAGCTGCAAGTTCCACTGGTGCTGTTACGTCAAATGCAAACAGTGCCGCAAAATGGTGGAGATGCACACTTGCCGGTGATGGGAGTGGGGGGCACAGAGGGCACTGCTGATGAACAAAACAAACGCCCCATACTCCTGCTCAAGTACCAAGACCAGAGGGAGCGAAGAGGACTTGTGAACCTCCCTCTTCTCCTGCTTGAAACCACCCCACCCTCCTACTACTGGTCAACGGAAACAGACTGAGTGGCTCAGAGGTCAAATGTCATCCTATTCATTTTATGCCACCTTAATGGATATCAGTAGATTATGCATGGGATTTCCTACAAAGCTACAGAGGCAGTTTGTTTCTTCTCAAGTAGAGAGCATCTTTCACTTTCTGTCTCCCTCCCTCACTCTCATATTTGCTTTGTCATTGATGCTTCTTATTTTTGTAATGTTTAACTTATTTGTTGAGACTGAGGAGATTGACGGGAGGGGGTGGACCTAGAAGGAGGGGACAGACGAATGGAGATAATAAGGGACAAACTGGACCCATGGGTGGGGTTAAGGGGTTTGGGGTGGGGTAAAGAGGAGGGTCGTTTGCCCTCCGTCCTTGCTGCTGCTGCTGCTGCTGCTTCGGGGACTCACTTTGGAGTGCTGGATGTCAAAAAGGGAGAGTCTGTCAGAGGACGGACAGGAGGAGCGTGTCACAGACGGACTTCCTGTGATTTGCTTCCTGAGTGTACATGGCTGCGCTGATCTGCGCTGAGGTTCAGTTGCTGTTGAGTCATTTATTTTGCCCCTGCAATGCCCTGATGCTGCTCCACTCACACACACACTCACACTCACTGTCTTTCTGTCAGAGGGAGGATGATGACGGAGAGGTGAAAGCCACTGCTTCCTGTCTTTTCTGCAGACCCGTAGCACTGGCAGGTGATGGGCAACACAAAACACACACACATACCCAGCAAACATTGGACACCTGTATTCATCCACAGCTGCTATACGTGCAACCAGAAACCTGAAGGTCCTGACACACCAAGCCAACAGGACCGTTTGGGGCCATCGGTGAGCGTCCGTCAGCTCTAGTCTGACCGTGTCGGAGGTTTTTCCGCCGATTCAGCATGTTGAATCGGCGGCGGCGCCCTTCAGTGAGATAAATCACTCTGATTGGCTGTTCAGCGAAAGCGAATCAGTGCACGAGAAGTGAAGAAAGAAAGCAAACGAGTAAAGTCACACAGAAGGCTCTTCTCCTTTTTCATCTTCATCTCATCTGATCATTCCAACACGCGGATATCTTCACAGCGACATGAACATCTGGAGTGAAGCTAAGTGCTGAGTGAGAGTGGTGGGCAGACGCCGCTGTTACGACCCAGCTCACTAGGGTAAAGGGAAGCGACATAAAACCAGATTTTCTTGGTAAAGTAAAGTTATTTTATTCACCAGGAGTTAGATTTTTGTCAACAACAAAAGGAGGCAAGGTAGACCAAATGAAAAGGGGCTCGTGGGTGCTGTTAAAAATCAAAGAAATAAATAGAACAAAAAGAGGACTCTTAAAATACGAGCTACGCGTCTAACTTACTAGAAAGAAAACTTCAATAATTAACTTATTAGAACCAAAAAAATCTACTAGTCGAGTACCTCAATTCACAGAGTTAACCACCGCAATTATCATGATTATCATGATTATCATGATAACGAGAGATACTTTGCGGTGTGTTTGAGTGCAACTTGTCGGCCTAAACCAAGGCGACTTGAGGCGACGCAGCGGGTGGCCTTCGTCGCCGCTACTTCTTTGATGTCGGCTTGGTGTGTCCCCAGCTTTATATCATCATCAAATGATACCATTTCAGAACATCATATTTTGTATTCTCATTTGGATTGATGTTGCCTCCTCCTGCACGTCGCCAGTCTGCTCGTCAGCTTAATGCAAACACGAGTAAACACACAGAGACACGCCGCATGCACACCAGCAAACAATGTAAACACACACAAAGGGGTCTGCCAGAGGGTTGCCGAGCATGTTCACCATGCATGATGACTGAAGCACTTTCTCTCCAAGCGCACATAGAGCCCTCGCCCCACAGCGACCAACATCTGACCACAGTTGTCCCTGTTCCTCTCACACTCACACACACACACACAGTTTCCCATGCCACTGTCAGGACTCTATTGTTGTCTTGTACCACCACCACCATAAAGCCAAGCTTTCCTATAATAACGTGCTATCATTATAGAGACATACTGTAGATCTGTAAAGACTTATACACTGAAGAAGACTATACTGCCTATGAATGTATGTTAATACGGAATATATGCTGTGTCAAAAATTACTGTTGTCGCTTCTTTCAAAAAAAAATACTACGTGTTGTGTGTGTGTGTGTGTGTGTGTGTGCGTGTGTGTGTGTGTGTGTGAGAAAAAGAGAGAAAGAAAGTCACCAAAACAATGTTGCCCAGAAGGAAAGAAAGAACATGAGAGATGGAAAGTGAGAGAGAGCAGATCCTCTGTCACCACACACACACACACACACACACACACACACACACACACACACACACACACGCAGCCCTGCTGACAGACATACACATATTTCAATAAAATCGTCCATTTCCCGTGTCTTTCAGCTGCGTTATTATGTGGCCACAGCGTGCACCGTGTGTGTGTGTGTGTGTGTGTGTGTGTGTGTGAGGCTACATTACACCCCGAGGTCCTTCCCTGCACCCCTGACACCTATAAACACAATTCAAATATGCCATATATCACTGCATGCAGAGAATCAATCAGAGATAAATGGATGTGTTTCCTGCGGCACTGGGAACCTGGTCGTCGTCTGGGTTTTTTTTTTTTTTTTGGGAAGAACCAGACCAGCCGCTCAGGTTTCAGCGACTGCCTGCCTGATTGGGTTCGGGCTGAAGAGGGAACAGAGGCAGGAACACCGGGCTAGAACAGGGATTACAGCGAAATGCAGACCACATGGCACAAGCTTTTTCCCTCCTTCTGTCTCTATCAATATCATACTACCCCCCCACACCCCACCTCCTCTGCCTCGCTCTTTCTCCTGCAATATCTTTGACTTGCGCCGGTTCCAGTCCGCTCCCCCTCTGCGGAAAGTGTAACCCTAACCACTCTGGGTCTGCGACGGCGGGGATCTGTCCTTCATTAAGCCACCATGATGGCCTAGATGAGGTGGGTGGTGGTGGCCACACTGATTGGGAATGTCTGTGGGCTCATGTGTGTGTGCGCTCAGTCTGTCAGACAGCCAGATGTGCAGTCAGTCAGAGAACTCTAATGCCTTTTGTGGTTTGCTGCGGTTGTGGCAGAGACAAGAGGCTGACAGTAGGGTTTTACCACTTAGCGTATGTGTGTGTGTGTCGAAATTAAGATGCAACAAATACAGGTTTATGAAGGCTGGTACAAATAACTGGAATGAAACTACTCAGAGTTGATATTTTGTGCTAATATAGCATCAATATGGATAATTTTCAGGCCAAAAGAATACCACCAGTAATAATAATGACACTCCATGATGAAGGCACACACCTTTAACCCTCTGAGAACCACAATGGACATGTTTTCGCATTTTTTTAGGGGGTCCAGGGGGTCTTTAGGAGGAGATAGCAGGTCAACAGTAGATGTCACATAGAAGTGGTGTACATCATCTGGAAGCTGGGAACCTGAAGATTAATTTGAGATGCTGCTCAGCACTGTGTGTCAAGTTGTTCTAGTCATCAATCAGACAAGACATGAATTAATTAATTAATTAAAATAAATAGTGAAAGTGTATAAGGGTTTAGAACATTATGATAGAAGTATATGATGGTCATCCCCATGCTCTATTATGTCTCATAAGTTGTTGCAGTATTTTTTGGCTTGATATCATTTGTTACACAGATTTGGTGCTAAATTTAAAAAAAATTTTACCACTTGAGAATTGATCAAAATGATCAATAATCCTTCCAAAATGCCACATTAAGACACCAAGACCTTGAGGAACACCACTTGTATGGCTTATAGTTCTTGTAGAAGTTGATTACGTTGCATTGGGGACATGGTCAAATCGAGCACATGTACCAAAAAAAAAAAAAAAGTATTAAAAAGTATTTTAAAGTGAATTGTTCGTTGTTTATGTTATAAAGAAGTAATCTATAATTTAAGACATTTGTCATAAATATTTGACACATTTCAAAGAAAATATGAGGAAGTAATTCATGGGGACAGAAATGTTGCTGCATATTTTTTTGCCCTCACACTTTAGTGGTATTTTTCCTTTAATTGATAACGGACACGGATAAGATGCTTTATACGTTTTGTGAATCTAAAACAATTAATCTCATCCGGAACGCCACACTAACATGCTATTTAGTACACTAAAAAAAGTATATGGATTTTTTTAGTGTGTCCGAAACCTTATGAAACCAAGAGTAAGCGTTTTGCATACTATTTCCAGTGAAATATTACAGTAAACACAACACTGCGACGGCATAAATACCCACAATGCAATGCGGTAGTGATGACAACGTTCATAATAGGTTGACAGACAGCTCTGTAACGACAATAACGCTTCAATTTAACTGTAAGTATAAGATTTCACTTTGCTAGGTGTATATATTAAATTAATTCAGACTTTGATTTGACTAGCCGTCGTTTGAGGTTGGTACAGGTCACCATGGTTACACGTCTCCGACGTCAAGGAGGCTCTCAGGAAGTGACGACATAAATTACTGCTCAGTACATCTGAAAATATACAAACTACTGTTTATTTACACAAATGTATTTTGAACAATAGTACACATATTGAGTATGTAGTGCATAGTATGCGATTTCTGACTTTTTTCTGACTTTTTCAACATGACTTTTTTTCAAAAAAAATTTCGACATACTATAATATGACTTTTTATCATGGAATTTTTCGACGAACTAACTATTTTTTCATAAAATGTTATGACATACTATACTATGATTTTCTTATGACTTTTTTTCAACAAATTATGCTATGACTTTTTTCATACATTTTTGTTGACATACTATACAAACTACTGTTTATTCACAAAAAGCTATGTTGAACAATAGTACTCATATTGTTGGGTATGTAGTGCATAGTATGTGATTATTTTGAAAACAGGAAGTAGACACACGCTTCCGCTGACGTTGCCAGGTGGGCCGTCAGCTGATGAGACCACGTGTCTGCTGGCTTCACCTGAGTCTGTCTACCAACATGCTGCATGAAGACGTCTGAGAGAGGAGGATGTGTAGAAGAAGAGAGGAGGATGTGTAGAAGAAGAGAGGAGGAAAACAACAGAAAGAACCCGAGGTTCTGGTGAACTGTGAGGTCAGTCAGAAGATGAAGACACACAAACACAACTCACAGCAAACTGATGTTAATAAGTTATGCTGATGTTCTTACTGTGATTGTGAGTTAATCACCTGTGGATGAGCAATTAGCATCAAGTGTCACTAACGTCAGGAGGAAAGAAAAAGATGGTGACAGGAGCTGAAAATAAACACTATTGTCACTATTAGTGTAAGATTGTAGAGTTTAAAGTGGCAATCGCCATGATTTTCATTTAGATAAATTCAAGATTCAAGATTCAAGCCCTTTATTGTCATTGTGTAGTACAACGAAATTAGATTGTGTAAAATCCCATAGGTGCTAAAAAAGATAATACAATAAAAAAAGCAATATAAATATAAAAAAACATAAAAGATAATACAATTTAAAATATAAAAATGCAATATGTATATTGATGAGATGACAGTGTTGCCAGATTATTGCACAAAGTGTCCATCAGATAATTATATAATTATCGCACAGAGTGATCTGTTAAAGTGGAAATGAAACAACCTTAAGCTGGTTTACTAAATGGATTTTCACTCTTAATGAACAATTATATAATAAACATGACAAATGTCAGCATTTAGGAGAAAAGAAGAAGATCTGTTTCATCTTTTCATTTTTTTTTTTTATGGCAAAAACATTTATGCCGAAAACATTTACTGTATTACAACATTTATTCAACATACTATACTGACTTTTTTTGACATACTATGACTTTTTTATGCTTTCTTTTTCAACATAATATACTACTTTTTCGACTAACTATACTGTGACTTTTTTTTCGTCTTACAATACTATGACTTTTTTCAACATACTTCACTATGACTTTTTTATGACTTTTTTTTTGACATTCTATACTATGTCTATTTATTATGAAATTTTTCGACATACTATATGACTTTTTTTCATAATATTGTTCGACATATCGTACTATTTATTATGAAATGTTTTGACATACTTTGACTTTTTTTCATACAAATTTTCGACATACTGTACTATGACATTTTATCATGAATTTTTTTTTGACATACTATACTACGACTTTTTTTAATGACATTTTCGACATACTATAACTTTCTTTCATAAAAAGTTTCAACATACTATACTATGTCTTTTTTGCGACATACTATACTATGACTTTTATTGACATGCTACACTACGACTTTTTCAAAAAATATTTCGACATACTATACTATTAAATTTTTTTCATAAACTTTTTTCGACATGCTATACTATGACTTTTTTATGACAATTCCAACATGCTATACTATGACTTTTTTTCAACATGCTATACTATGACGTTGTTTTGACATACTATACTAGGACATTTTTTTCATAAAAATATTCAACATTCTATACCTTGACTTTTCATTATGAAAATTTTCAACATACTATATGACTTTTTTTCATAATATTGTCCGACATATTGTACTATGACTATTTATTATGAAATGTTTTGACATACTTTCACTTTTTTGTATAAAATGTTTTGACTTACTGTACTATGACATTTTTCGAGATACTATACTTTCACTTTTTTATGACATTTTCGACATACTATACTATAACGTTTTTACATAAAAATGTTTTTATCATGAAATATTTGACATACTATACTATGACATTTTTTCATAAAAAGTTTCGACATACTATACTATGACTTTTTACTATGACATTTTTCGACATACTATACTGTAACTATTTTACATAAAAAAATTGTATCATGAAATTTTGACATGCTATACTATGGCTTTTTATTTCGACATACTATACTGTAACTTTTTTACATAACATTTTTTTTATCATGACATTTTCGACATACTATGCTATGACTTTTTTGACATACTTATATGACTTTTTACTATGACATTTTTCGACATACTATACTAGGACTTTTATTCATAAATTTTTTTGTCAAAAAAAGTGGTAAGAAAAAAGTCATAGTATAGTATGTCAAAAGAAAATTGTAAAAAAGCCATAGGATAGTATGTTGAAAAAAAAACATAGTATATTGTATTGAAAAAAAGTCATAAAGCCATAAAATCTGTGACAACAATGGGAAACCAGACGAGTTTAAGAGTAGTAAATAAGAACATTTATTCACAACGTAACAATAAATTGGGAAACTAACGTGAAAGGCAGGAATCAGTCATGTAAGCGTTTGTGTATATGCAAAGATTTCTGACAAAGAAAACCAAAAAGCAGTCACGTCTGCGAGGGAATAAAGAGAGCCCTCCAGTGGGAAGGTGGTCAGGTTTTATCCAGAAATCACATCGGCTCGGGTTTGGCACATCAAGCCGAGGACCCAGATCCTGCAGCACAGGAAGGAGCCGGAACACAGGAACACCTAGTGGAGCGGAAGGGAGAAAAATATAAATAGGCCATAGTATATGGTAGGTCGAAAGATTTGGAAAAGGTCAGTGTATTATGTCGAAAAAGTAGTAAAAAACTTATACTATAGTATGTCTAAAAAAGTTCATAGTATACTTTGTCAAAAAAAGTCATATTGGAGTATGTGAAAAAAAACATAGTATAGTATGTCGAAAAAAATTTAATAGTAAAGTATGTCAAAAAAGTCATAAAAAAGTCACTGTATAGTATGTTATAAAAAAGTCGTATAGTTTGTTGAAAAAAGTCATACTAAAGTTTTTCATAAAGAAGGTCAAAAAATATTACACTTTTATTGTGCGACACACACTGGCTCCCTAAATTGGCGCTCAGTCAACAAAACTTTGAGAAATCCTGTAGTAGCAGTAGTAGTACTAGTAGTAGTACTAGTAGTAGTAGTAGTAGTAGTAGTAGTAGTAGCAGTAGTAGTAGTAGCAGTAGTAGTAGTAGTAGTACTAGTAGTAGTAGTAGTAGTAGTAGCAGTAGTAGTAGTAGCAGTAGTAGTAGTAGTAGTAGTAGTAGTAGTAGTAGTAGTAGTAGTAGTAGTAGTAGCAGTAGTAGTAGTAGTAGTACTAGTAGTAGTAGTAGTAGTAGTAGTAGCAGTAGTAGTAGTAGTAGTAGTAGTAGTAGTAGTAGTAGTAGCAGTAGTAGTAGTAGTAGTACTAGTAGTAGTAGTAGTAGCAGTAGCAGTAGTAGTAGTAGCAGTAGTAGTAGTAGTAGTAGTACTAGTAGTAGTAGTACTAGTAGTACTAGTAGTAGTAGGTAGAGATTATGTGAATGTGATGCAAAGTCTTATGTCGTCCCTCTCGTCTTTCCTCCTCAGATGAGTTTCCAGACCAAAACTGAGGACTACAGAGTTTCTTCACTCACTCCATCCCCGTCTTTGTCTTCTACTTATGAATGTACTCAGAGGGGTCATAAGGGGTTATTCAGGGTCTGCTGCATTTTCAATAAAAGAAATGATTTAAATTTGTGGTTTTCTGTTTCATAACCCCGTCCTGCTATCTCTTCCAAACAACAACGTCAACAGCAGGATTTCTCAAGGTTTTCTTGACTGAGTGCCAATTTAGGGAGCCAGCATATGATTGAGTCTCACACAAGGAAAGTGTGCTATTTTATGACTTTTTATGAATTACTATAGAATGACATTTTTCAACAAACTTTACTATGCCATAATGATTTTTTTTTACATACTGTACTCTGCCTTTTTATGCCTTTTAAATGACATACTATACTATGGCTGTTTTATTACTTTTTTGACATACTATACTATGACTTTCCTACATACTATACTGTGACTTTTTATAACATTTTCGCCATACTAAATACTACGACTTTTAACATAATATGCAATTCCTTTTATTTTATTTTTTTACATACTATACTATGACCTATGATTTTCTTACATACTAAAATGTGACTTTTTTTTCAACATACTATACTATTCCGTTCTATTACTTCAACATACTATACAATTTATTTTTTACGACATACTGTGCATTTTATTACATTTTATGACGTACAATATGTATTTTTTTATGGCATACTACACTGATTTTTTTACACAAAAAAATGATAATATACTATATTATTTAGTTTCTATGGCATACTATACCTATTAAAACAATAATCAAAGTACCAAGACATGTTTTGATTCACTGGTGTGTCCTTACTCTGAGTTCGTCCAGCATCCTCTGCTCGTCTTAGATCTCGTCTCGGAGGCGGCTGAGCTGCTTCTGATGAGCCTCCCTGTTGTTCTCCAGCGTTTTCTGCAGGACGGAGACACAAAAAAAACACATTACAGACACACAATCATTCAATCTCATCCAGTCTGCCGCTCCTCGTCCAACACCTCGTGTCTTTTCTCTGAGAATCAACAAAGAAGAAGACAAATGAGCTCCTTAAACGGGCTGTAACGTCAGCTTCAGGTATTCTGAAGGTCTGAACATCAGAGACGATGATATTCTCGGGAGGTGTAAATCATGATGTCTGAATACCACATCTTATAATTTCATGAATTTTAATAACAGAGCTAAGGAGGCCCCTGAATATTCAACACAACGCAGCTCGTAATGAGAACATATATCCTACCTCAGAGCTTCAGCACAGAGCAGATGTTGTCTCAGTTGGTCTGTATAACGCTCCTCTTCTTCCCAGACGTCGTACATTGAGGCTGCAGATCTACAAGTGTGTGACAAATAAAAGCACCTGTCTTAACATGCAACACAACTGACAGTTAAAGTAAAAATCATACAACAACAATACAGTTTTATATCATTTATAGTTATATAGTTGGCATTAACACTAGAAAGTGGAGAATGAGAATCACTGCTCTTGAGTAGGGTCACGTTTGAAGGTTTGACTTTTAGTTATCTACGGTATTAAAAATGTCAGTGAGACTTTCAATGAGGTTTCTCACTTCAACTCTGCATAGAAACCATGTTAGCGTGACTATAAACCTTCATGTTGAAGGCCCGGCCCTAATGCAACACGATGTTGGGAGTTTGTGAAGTGGTCTGTCCTGTAAACGTGCACAGTTGTGACTTTTGGACAGGCTTCCCCTGGGCAAAGAAATTCTGCAAAAGTTGAACAAGAAGCCCGGGTTCTTCTCTGATAAATCCGTCCTGGAGGTATGAGAGGTAATGAGATAACGACGGTGTGATTTCACCCTTTCACATAAATCTTCCAGCTAATTCTTCTCCCTGTCAGGCAGCTGATAGTTCACATTACACCTCAGGTACCTCTGCATACCTGAGGTTAAAGGTTTTCTGTCTCTGTCGGTCTGTTGTGAGTGTGAAGGGTTAACAGTGCAGGTTGGCTGGATATTAATGCCACTCGCTCAGAGAACCCAGGAGAAGGCTGGCTTTAGCCCAGGGCCCGGCCCTCCCAGGCCTCTCTCAAACTCCCAGATCTCTTCAGCATACTTTTCATATTAAAAGAAAACAAGTTACACAAATGAGACAGATGGTTCTTGTTTGTGATGACAGTTGCAATTCTTTCTCCTCCAGCCCTCCTCCCCTCCTCTTCCCTCTCGGCTTTCCTCTGGTGTCTCCGCCGTGGCTTTGCCCCGCAACGGCCACGTTGTGCAACACGAGCGGAGCGGTCGTGAGAATCGGGCTCGTTGGGCATCGAGACACCGGGCTCCACATCTGACACGTACTCGTGGTGCAGAGGACTTTCTATACTTTACCTTTATACTACTTGTACGTTTTATATCCTTTCTACCCAAAACTTACTCGACCTGCTCTCCCTCTACATTCACAACACTATCTTCTATGAATTGCATTCTGATGTTACTGTTTTTCATCATCAAAATATGTTGTCGGCACAAATTACGAGAAAGGACATGAACCATTAAAGATACAGTTTGTAGGATTTGGTGGCGTACATCAGACCGGCGATACGTCATCCAGAGTAGGCTCTCGTGACCACTCCCCCTTTTGGAGGGAAACCAACCCTGTGTCCCTCGCAGACGGTAACAGAGTAAACAGAAGAAGTTGAAACATTTCTACAAACTTCTACTTTAAACAAACGGCTAACAGTAATAACGCTATGCTGAAGAGTTGCTGTGTAGTTGGTTGCACCAACAATAAATCCAAAAACGCTGATTTGTTCTCCTGCCATGTCCTAAAAAAGATCTAATGGCTCCAGGCTATAGACCAGACCAGCATGGCTTTATGGCTCCAAGTTATATGCATACAAACTTGTCAAAATTACAATCTAAACATACGTTGAACTGCATTGAAGTCTATGGGATCTTCAGTTTTCTTTCCCCCAAAAAGGGGCGTGGCCTTGACTTTTTGCGAAGTACCCTTACGTGCCGGTCTGATGAATCTAGTGGTGTGGTTGCAGATTGCAACCAACTGAGTACCCCTCTGCTCACTCCTCTCTTTCCAAGACTGCGGTAACGTGAGCCGCCGCATGCAAAACCGTGGTAACGCCGTTCGCCTCGCTCAGAGGTCATCTTTACCATAATAACACTACTTTACTACCAACGGAAGTCAGACGGCAGCTGGCGGTACCACGGTTTAGCACTCTGCGGCTCACGTTATCGCAGTTTCACAAACTACAGTATGGTGGCCTTCAGGTAACGTAAAAACGTGAAGTCTCTCTCTAGAGCCAGAGTTTGGTTTGTCCCTTCTGTGCTACTGTAGAAACATGGCGGAGCAACAACATGGCGGAGCAACAACATGACGGAGCAACAACATGAAATGACGGAGCAACAACAAGGCGGAGCAACAACATGGTGGAGCAACAACATGACGGAGCAACAACATGAAATGACGGAGCAACAACATGACGGAGCAACAACAAGGCGGAGCAACAACATGGCGGAGCAACAACATGACGGAGCAACAACATGACGGAGCAACAACAAGGCGGAGCAACAACATGGTGGAGCAACAACATGACGGAGCAACAACATGAAATGACGGAGCAACAACAAGGCGGAGCAACAACATGGTGGAGCAACAACATGACGGAGCAACAACATGACGGAGCAACAACAAGGCGGAGCAACAACATGGCGGAGCAACAACATGACGGAGCAACAACATGACGGAGCAACAACAAGGCGGAGCAACAACATGGTGGAGCAACAACATGACGGAGCAACAACATGAAATGACGGAGCAACAACAAGGCGGAGCAACAACATGGTGGAGCAACAACATGACGGAGCAACAACATGACGGAGCAACAACAAGGCGGAGCAACAACAAGGCGGAGCAACAACATGGCGGAGCAACAACATGACGGAGCAACAACAAGGCGGAGCAACAACATGGTGGAGCAACAACATGACGGAGCAACAACATGAAATGACGGAGCAACAACATGACGGAGCAACAACATGGTGGAGCAACAACATGACGGAGCAACAACAAGGCGGAGCAACAACATGGTGGAGCAACAACATGACGGAGCAACAACATGACGGAGCAACAACAAGGCGGAGCAACAACATGGTGGAGCAACAACATGACGGAGCAACAACATGAAATGACGGAGCAACAACAAGGCGGAGCAACAACATGGTGGAGCAACAACATGACGGAGCAACAACATGACGGAGCAACAACAAGGCGGAGCAACAACATGGCGGAGCAACAACATGACGGAGCAACAACAAGGCGGAGCAACAACATGGTGGAGCAACAACATGACGGAGCAACAACATGAAATGACGGAGCAACAACAAGGCGGAGCAACAACATGGTGGAGCAACAACATGACGGAGCAACAACATGACGGAGCAACAACAAGGCGGAGCAACAACAAGGCGGAGCAACAACATGGCGGAGCAACAACATGACGGAGCAACAACAAGGCGGAGCAACAACATGGTGGAGCAACAACATGACGGAGCAACAACATGAAATGACGGAGCAACAACATGACGGAGCAACAACATGGTGGAGCAACAACATGACGGAGCAACAACAAGGCGGAGCAACAACATGGTGGAGCAACAACATGACGGAGCAACAACATGAAATGACGGACCAACAACATGACGGAGCAACAACATGACAGAGCAACAACATGAAATGACGGAGCAACAACATGACGGAGCAACAACATGACAGAGCAACAACATGAAATGACGGAGCAACAACATGACGGAGCAACAACATGGTGGAGCAACAACATGACGGAGCAACAACAAAGCGGAGCAACAACATGGTGCTCCCTATGTAGATATGAAGGGCTCATTCTAAGCCAAAGAAAAAACAACGATTCTGTATAACACTTGGTGATAACCATCATTTATAAATGGTAAATTAATAGTTAATTAAACTTACTCAACAGTTATTTTTTCTGTTCACAAACAATGAAATGATAATTCATATTGGTTACTAATTATCAAAGGAAAACTCCCCTGTACACTTTATTTAATCTTAATTCATTTAGTGCTTTTTGCACCCAGTGCATTTATGCTGTAATTCTTCTATTTCATAGTTTTCATTCTGTAGTTGCGGTCGCTGCTGTTACAAAGATGTTTATCTTCAAAGATCCGAGCGTTGAACTCATCGCGATGTCTTTTGAGTACATGTCTGACAACAAGGCGACCATCAAGTGACGCCACCGCTGGTCACTGCAAGGATTATTTTGACACGGCGAGTCGCTGTTGGCTAATAGATACATGTAACACTCACGCTTCAACTCCTTTCACCCGCATACACACACACACACACACACACACACACACACGTTCAGGTGTTTAGTGTCCAGGTGTTAAGAGAAAGTTCTTTGCAGTTCAGCTGAAATCTCCCCGATGACAGACACGTGGCTATAACCATCGATAGAGAGAGAGAGAGAGAGAGAGAGAGAGAGAGAGAGAGAGAGAGAGTAAGCTCACAGTGATCCTACCTCCATACCAGCATCCAGAGATGAAGCTAAAGCCCTCATCAACTCATCCACCGTGTGTGTGTGTGTGTGTGTGTGTGTGTGTGTGTGTGTGTGTGTGTGTGTGTGTGTGTGTGTGTGTGTGTGTGTGTGTGTGTGTGTGTGTGTGTGTGTTGTCACTTTCACTCCTCCTGACTGATCCGTCCTTATCTCATCTGTCCATGCCGGGATAAACTGTAGCCTGAGTGGCCTCCAGATGAGTGCTGGGAAATCAGCGTAATCAAGCTCAGTGAGTTTGTACGGATGGATGTGAAAAACAGACCTGGTTGAATTTCACTGTAAATGTCTCAGAATTTTTAAAGGGATAGTTTGGGTGTTTGGGTTGCATGAGGTATTTATCCGTAGTCGGTGTATTACCTACAGTAGATGACGGTCTGCACGCCCCCAGTTTGGAGAAACAGACAGGAAGTATCGACACGGGAACGAAGCGATGTTCTGATGTGGATGGAAAAGCAGCAAAACAGATTTTAGACACCTAAAGGAAAAAACAGTTCAAAATCAATATCAGTTTATATTTATGGTGCCTTCAAACGGGGTCGTGTTGATGAGAAGAGTCCATATGAACGATATGAATGATAGATTATATTACCGTGGATGGAATTAAAGGAAAATAAATTATAAGATAACTCATGTTTAGCACAACAAACAATAAAAAGCGAGGGTTTCGGGTGGTGCAAGAGGTAAAACGAAGAAAGCAAAAGCACAGACACTCTAATCCTGTAAATTCCCTAACAAATAGACAAACTAAACTAAAACTAAACTGCATGTGATTATCATAAAGTGGGCATGTCTGTAAAGGGGAGACTCGTGGGTACCCATAGAACCCATTTACATTCACTGATCTGGAGGTCAGAGGTCAAGAGACCCCTTTGGTTTTCCTTGCCAAACTTCATAGCGTTCTTCCTAGTATGACATGGTTGGTACCGATGGACTCCTTCGGTACTAGTTTCATATGATATCAGTATCTTCTCTCTGCCTTGAAAGCCCGCCACAACCTCTGAAAGACAGATTAGCGGCCGGCCCGCCGGCGGGCTGTCAAAGTTTTAAGGGGTTGAAAAAATAAAGATGGCACCTCTCCATTTTCTCTCACTCGTGCACCTCCTCCTCCTCCTACCTGCTGGAGAGTATTTAGACCAGGTGGACCGGGCCAAACCTGCACCTCTACACCACCGCCAACATCTACATGAAAACCACATTGTGCTCCATGTGTTGGCAGGAGCCGGCCTGGACGCTGGAACAGTAGAGACTGTCAAAGGTTCAGCGCAGGCACGGCTAAGCAGGCAGGCCGCGTCCTCGCTCTCCGCAGCCAACACCGGAGATTTATTTTCATGCAACACACACACACACGCACGCACACACACACACACACACACACACACACACACACACACACACACACACACACACACACACACACACACACACACACACACACACACACACACAGCAGCCATGCCCTCGCACAGTACGTAGCTGAGCGCTGATTTACTGCTTAAATCCTTGGCGTGTTTTTCATCACAAAGTCAGTATCTGTGCAGATCATCATAAAATCGTCTCATAAAAAGTGGGTGCAGCGCACACACACACACACACACACACACCGATCACACAGGCAGCTCTACGCCAGCATGTGTGTGTGTGTCTGTGGGTTGCCTGGTCATTACATCCACCTACATCTGCCTGCTCGTCCCACCCGGAGGAGACGGGCTGGATGGTGATTGGACGACCCCGGAGGACAAAAATATTTAGACTCATTTGTCAAATATGATGAAGACCAATGAAGGCCAGGTGGTGTCTCTCTGTGTGTGGACATCGAGGGTTGTGTGTGTGTGTGTCTGTGTGTGTGAGAGAGAGAGGGAGGAATGCCCTTCGTTCAGCCCGTGTGATAATTAATGGCTGTCAGCGTCTCTTTAAGCAGAAGAAGGCGCTGACAGACAGCACTCCAGAAACGCAGGGAATGTGTGAACGCCTCACAGAGGAGGCGGGGGGGATGAGGGTGGAGGTGGTGGTGGTGCAACGACCCTCCCAACCGCCGCCTGTTTCAGATGATCCAGGTCACCAAACCTGAGATGTATCACCCTCATTTGCTGCCACTTGAGGAATTCCTGGACATCTGTGTGAGCTGTGAAAGTGACGCTGATCTCTCAACACCGACATTACAGCTGTAAGATACTGTATGTGTGTGTGTGTGTGTGTGTGTGTGTGTGTGTGTGTGTGTGTGTGTGCAGGTTCAGAGCTAGTGTGAAGATACCGGTATAATATGAAACTAGAAAACCTGAGGAATCCATTGGTACCAAACATGTCATGCTGGCTTGTCGGGAAGGAGGCTAAATAACGCTCCAAACTTAGCGATGAAAAACTGTCATGGCCGTTTTCAAAGGGGCCCCTTGACCTCTGACCTCAAGATATGTGAATGAAAATAGGTTCTACGGGTACCCACGAGCACAAATGTGTTATTTTCTCCTATTCTAAAATGGTATATTTGAATATTTCTGCATACTGGGGTCCCTGAACAGTCTTTGAATTACATAAATTGGGTCTCACTGTAAAACTGAGACTCTGGTGGATCCAATGAGCCCAACTGTATTCATGTGTGATGATGTTAGTCCCCATAGGAGACATTTCATTGACCTCACTGTATAAAATGACCTGTGGTGACCTCTAGGGTAATCACAGCCTCATGAAACTTTACAGCCACAAACTAGAGACCTAGAGCATTCAGAGGATGGATGGATCAGACTAGAGACCTAGAGCATTCAGAGGATGGATGGATCAAACTAGAGACCTAGAGCATTCAGAGGATGGATGGATCAGACTAGAGACCTAGAGCATTCAGAGGATGGATGGATCAAACTAGAGACCTAGAGCATTCAGAGGATGGATGGATCAAACTAGAGACCTAGAGCATTCAGAAGATGGATGGATCAGACTAGAGACCTAGAGCATTCAGAGGATGGATGGATCAAACTAGAGACCTAGAGCATTCAGAGGATGGATGGATCAGACTAGAGACCTAGAGCATTCAGAGGATGGATGGATCAGACTAGAGACCTAGAGCATTCAGAGGATGGATGGATCAGACTAGAGACCTAGAGCATTCAGAGGATGGATGGATCAGACTAGAGATCTAGAGCATTCAGAAGATGGATGGATCAGACTAGAGACCTAGAGCATTCAGAGGATGGATGGATCAGACTAGAGACCTAGAGCATTCAGAGGATGGATGGATCAGACTAGAGACCTAGAGCATTCAGAGGATGGATGGATCAGACTAGAGACCTAGAGCATTCAGAGGATGGATGGCTTTCCTAGCTAGAGAGACAATAAGGGGGTTTCTGAGTGCTCGCCATCCAATCGCCAAAAAAATGCAATTCTTGTAGAAGTCTCCAAATTGTCAAAAGTACACCACTTCTATGTGACATATACTGTTGACCTGCTATCTCCACCTAAAGACCCCTCTACCCGCCTAAAAGAGACTAAAATAGGTCTATTGTGGGTCTTTAGAGCAGCTTTAAAGAACTAAAAATGCACATTAACATAATCTATAGCCTACGTCTGGACCTCTGTAGACCTGTTAACATGACTCTGCCTCTATCATGCTTTCCTTAAAGTCTACACTGTTATTACTTAATGTGTTCATTTATTTATCTTCATGTTTTTGAACCAGTGTTTCTGCTTTTATCTATTTTGTTTTATACATATTTAAAATTCGCTTGATAGGTGATTTGAGTGGGAGGTAAGGTGGGCGGTTCGATCCCCGTCTCCTCCAGTCCACATGTCGAAGTGTCCTCGGGGCGAGACACCGAACCCTCTGAACCCTCCGCAGCCTCTGCCATCAGTGTATGAACGCGTGTGTGTGAATGGGTCGGAAGACTACAAAGATAAATAATAAATAAAATACAAATGCAAATCCATTTGCCATGTTATCATAGTAAACTAAAACTGAAACTAAAATAAGCAGTGAAAAATATCTTTATTAAACTTAAATAAAAATGATATCTTTTAAGAAAAACTAAAACTAATAAAAATAAAAATAAATAAATAAAAGAAAATGAACGTAAATTAATTTCAGTTTTAGTTTTTTAGCTATAATACATCACAACCAAAAAAAAAGAAGAGACAGCATGAATTTCCGACGACTCTCGTAACGTTGAACCACAGAAATTTCAGACTTGACCTTCCAGGAGACGGTGCTATGACACTAAAGTAGCACAAAGATTAAACATTAAACATTATGGCTACTCCTACACAGTTCTCCAGCCATGTATTTTAGCTCTTTTTTAGCTTTAAATTGTTACGTTATGTTTGTTTTATATCTGCAACCGTGTAACTGTGCTGCTGCTGCCTATCTTGGCAAGGACTCTTGAAAAAGAGATTTTTAATCTCAGAGTCTTTACTCCTGGTTAAATAAAGGTTCAATAAAATGAGACATTATACCTGTCCCTAACAACAACAAACTAAAACTAAATATATAAAAATAACACTAGCAAATACACACTGAAACTAAAACTAAACTAAAATTAAATTAAAAACCTTTAATAAATTATAATGCAAACGATATCAATATGTCAATATCTAATTATCAGTTTATAACAGTGGGAGTAAATGCACTTCTTGTGAATAGCATCAGTTTCTGCTTCACTGTGACCTTCAGAGGGGAACCGACATCAGGGCCGATAACGTCTGAGTGGACAGCACCACCTGCTGGCTGAACACCGGCTCATCCAGCTGTGATGGAATAGAAACAGCAGAGACTAACTGGTGGTGGTGGTCCAGTATTAATCAATAAATATAGCCTACCACTAAGGAGGACGGAACCTGCCAAAATAAAAAAATTATTAATTAATGACTCGATAAATAAAGGTGTCATTAAATGAAGCAAAAATAATATTAAAAATAAATGTAGCCATTAATTAATTGATCAAATGTAACATAAATTTATTTATTTATGTCTTTTATTTTTGTATTAATTCCCTTATTTATTTACTCTTGTTTAATTTTCCCTTATGTATATATATATTATTTATTTATTATTGTATGTATTTTTATTTATTTTTAAATGTGTGTATCTATGTATTTATGCATTTATTTATGCACGATTTTCCCTTTCCATTTCACCCTTTATTTATTTCCCAAAATGTATTTATTTTTGTATTCTGGGGGCTGTCACTCAAAATGTGTCATGGGGTCATATTTCATGCATTATTTTTATTAATTATAAAATGTATTTATTTTTGCATTTATTCTTTATTTATTTTTAAACGTATGTATTTATGCTTTTATTTATTTATTTCTGCACGTTTTTCCCTTTGCATTTCACCCCTTACTTATTTCCCTAAACTTATTTCTGTATTCTTTTCTTCATACATTTCTGCCACATTATGGAAAAAAAGGGGGCTCAACATGTGTCATGGGGTCAGAGGCCATAGATGGACTACATGCTAACCAGCTACGGAGCCGGGAATGAAGACTGGAGTGCAGATAGCAGCTAGAGGAGTAAAGAAACCAGAACATATTCACATTTAAGAAGCTGGAATCAGAACTTTGACTTTTTTTTCTTTCTTAAAAAATGACTCAAACCACGAGTCTCCCCTTTACAGACATAACCACTTTATGATAATCACATGCAGTTTGGGGCTAAATGCAGTACCTGTGAGGGTTTCTGGACAATATCTGTCACTGTTTTGTGTTGTTAATTGATTTCTAATAATAAATATATGCATACATTTGTATAAAGCAGCATATTTGTCCACTCCCATGTTGATAAGAGGATTAAATACTTGACAAATCTCCCTTTAAGGTACATTTTGAACAGATAAAAAAAATGTGCGATTAGTCGAGATTAATCCCGATTAAATATGGACAATCTTAATTTAATCCCGACTAAATATTTTAATCGATATACTGTTCCAGCCAATGAGGAACCTCCAACGCTCGGCCGACCAATCGTGTGACTTCATCACTGCGTCAGTGACAGACTTTCGGCCCTCTGCCGTCCAGCCAAAAAAAAAAAAAGAATGGCAAGGAAAAAGTGGTAAAGGCAATTAAGGTATAAGTTTAATATTTTTTAAAAGAATGCATATACAAAGAACAAAGACTTTAGACGGAGCATTTGGTTTTGCACCAAAACAACAACAGGTTATAATAATAATAATAATAATAATAATAATAATAATAATAATTATACTGACTTGGGCTGGAAATCAACCCAACTCAAAGCCGACCAGTAAAGAAAAACAACCAATCACAAATAATCTTTACCAAACAGTCTCTCTGCCATTGGAGGTTTTTAATTCAACTGAACCAATCAGAGCTTTTCTTGGTATAAACTGGCAGGTAAGAGTTCAGATGAGTTCCCACCCCTAAATGTAAAAGGAGTGAAAGTAACCTTTTTTTTTTTATATATTTATATATATATAAAATAAAAAATAAAACTGCACAAACAGAAATAATGAAGAAAAAAAAATATTTTGGTAAAAACACCTGGAGCCTACATCAACATTGTGTGCCAGCTTACATTATAATTACATCTGTTAAACCTATCATTTAGAACAGAGACCAAGGCTCAGCTACACGCAGCGCCCGACAGTTTGAACGGGTACAACGGACCGGACGTCCCTTCACACCTCAGACACAAACAGGAAGGCACCAGATTCTGACCTGGCACAGAACTCTGGTGGGAATCGATCTTACGGATCTCCAGATTTGGCGCCGAGGAGTGTTTGTTTTGGATGTCTCTGCTTGTACCCGTTCTAAGTGTGAGGCGATGACAACGTTAAAACCTGCTCCTTACCCTCCTTGGTCCCCCGGCAACGCACAAAGAACACACCGCTTGTTCGGCTAACACTGTTTAAGTTCCCTGCATCTAAAAAAGGCCAATTCCTTGCGGTCGACTAGCGGACCCGTTACTACTGGATGCCTTTAGCTCTTCAAGACCGGATACTAGATGGCGATAATTAAATTTGCTCGATGAGAGCTGTGTGGAGTTCCAAGCTGAGTTCACACTACACGACTTTTCGACAGATCGCTGTACTGTTCACGCTACACAACTTGCTGTCTTGTAATCAGGAGTTAGGGATTAATAAACTCCTGACAACAGCGGCGTTACCGATTACGCCGTTACATTTTACAAGAAAAGATGACGGTCAGTATGTGCAGAGCGCTTACTTAGATCTTTAACGTCGGGTGGTGATGTGTCTGGCCTCTCCGTTAGAGCTTTCTCTGTGAGGGCTGAGACTCCGTACGGAGCAGATATTTTCACTTTCAGTTTGTAGCGTCCGTCGTCCGACTATGTGGGGTTGTATTTCTATTAAAAAAAAGCAAAAAGACGGTGGGGGCGGTAGGCAAGTAATCGGTGTATGCGCAAACACCATGTAACACTGACTACCGAGACAAGCTTAATCTATGAGGCATCGGCGAGCCTCAGCTCGCGTCTTTGAGCAGCTCATACATGATGATGTGCGAGCGGCGAGCCAACGCCGATATGCCTCTGATCTGGGGTTTTTGTCGGGGAGCTCCAAAAACCATCGAAGAACGTAAAATCAGGGCTACGGTCGTGTAGTGTGAACTAGGCGTTAGCAATACTGCTGTCAGACCAACACAGTTTCCGTAGTGGTTAGGAGCGCATCTATCTGGAATAAATATCTCAGACTTGTCATGTGTTTGAGGAAAGAAAGGGGCGGGGCGGGCGGGCGGGCGGGGGGGGGGGGGGGGGGTTGGCAAACAGAAACAAAACACTACTTTGTCAGCATTTCTTCTGAAAGAACGTAGGGGATCGGCCGATGAGTGTGCTCGTCAACAGAAGGGGTGGTGGGGGGTGGCAGCATGAGCAGCTGCCAATCAGGGGCCGGGGGCGGGGCTTATATCCATGAAACCTTTACATTGGCTGAGGACATCTAAATGGCTAAGTTGATTAGGCCACAACACTGACTGAAAATCAATCTATCAGAAGCTCGACAGAATGAATCCTACTTGTTATAAGCTTGGTATCTGGATCCTCCCCCCCCGTCCGAGGCGGCGCCACCATGAACCCCCTCAGCAGCCTGTCGGCCGGGTCAGGTTGATCTTCTGTCCCAAACTCTCCGGGCTGAAGCTCCTTATTATTGCAGAGAATTAATGTGAAACTTTGTAGGCTGTTTTCTTTCTAGTCTTCTCTGTGGAGGGCAATGCTGTCAACCAACCTTAGCAGAGCGAGGGAGAGGGGTGTGGCGGCAGGGGGAGGGTGTGTGTGTGTGTGTGTGTGTGTGTATTTAAGATGTATGTATATGTGTGTGTGCTTTGAAAAGGTAGGGGAGCCTCTCATAGCAGCACACATTTGCGTTTCTTCTTGGGCTCTGGGGGCTCCAATGCAGCCAATATCGCCTCATCAAACACATTCTTTAGGCCTTTCTGTGAACACAAACACACAAACACACGGGCTCAATGAGGGCGGCAACGCAAACAGGTCCATAAAATAAAAGTAGAGGGGGAAACACAATAATAACAGCTTAAACAAGAGAAAATAACCGGGTGGAAACAAAAGAAGCATTGAACATCATTAAGGTTACATCCACACCAATAGGTTTTTGTTTTGAAACGCCGTTTTACAGCGATCTACGTCAAGACGATAAGGGCCGATTCAGGATTAATCTCCGTCCATACTACCACGCCTGAAAATGCATATCACATGACCAGTGCCAGTGGAAATAGGAAGCAGCGCTGGACACGGGCATGGATGCAAAGCGCTGTAATAATAGCTTCCCTCCTGCGCATGTAGGCAGAAGTAACATTATAAAATACAGAATTTAACTGCAGAACCGCTGCTAGCAGAGACAAGAAGGTCAGCAACGCTTGTAACTCGTCATCCATGTTGAAACTAACCGCTGGTGGTTGAGGCTGACGTGATGGGAGCATAATGAGTCAGGGAAGGACACATGGGTGGAAGCGAACGTGGGTGTCTCCGTCCAGACTAAAACACAAACGGGGTCAGCAGCGTTTTCAAACGTCTCCGTTTTAGGGGCTTGAAAACACCGGAGTAGTGTGGACGCTACGCACTAACGTAGCAAAGTTATGCGTTTTAAAATGAAAACTAACATATCAACCTGATGTTATAAGAAGGCGTTTAAATAGCGCATTAACAGAATATTCCACATGTCGAGAATATTCGCGAATATTAACAAAACTACAGTAGCGGCCGCAGTTAGGTTCAGGCAACAAAACCACTTAGTTAGGTTTAGGGAAAAACATCATGGTCGGGCTTAAAATAAGTATGTAAACTAAGTAAAATACGTACAAAAACAACGTAACAGAAGTATGGAAAACACCTCATAAACGTTCCAATCAAGAGGAGAACGTGGGCGTCTCAGTCATCGTTTTCAAATGTCTCCGTTTCTGTCCGTCCAGACTAAAACACAACCCTGGAGTTTTAAAACTAAAACGAGGTCAGCAGCGTTTTCAAACGTCTCCGCTTTAGGGGCTTGAAAACGCCGGAGTAGTGTGGACGCTACGGCTAAACGTAGCAGGAGTTGTGTTTTAAAATGAAAACGTATTAGTGAGGAAGTAGCCTGAAACAGCAAGATGTGAAAGTGCTGCTGGGGACAAAAAGAAATCAACAAATACTGTATGTAAATGATTTCAAGAAAATCAGAAGTGCAACAAACAATTCAAGAGAATTTTCTATTTGTGTTGTGGTTCGTTGTGTGAGCCAGATCAGGGATTAACACAAATGTGTGTTTTGAGTGCAAAGTGTAGTTGACCTGTGACAGCTGAAACAAAAGGCAAGTCAAACAAGAAAGAGGAGGAAAAAGGGATCATAAGCCTCGATGCTACAACACAAAACAAAAAGGGAAGATGAGCATTTCCGTCGCCTGTTTCTTCTTCTTATTACAGCACCGGATCTGCTCTTCAGATTAACATCGCTGACTAACTCACTGCCGTTCAGATTCAACATATTTCAAATAATAAATCACCACCAACTAGGTCCACTCTCAGCCTCAGAGGTGAATGTTTCTTTTCTCTTTGAGCAGAGCGGCTTACACCATGAGCTTGGTCATGTGCATGAACCAGAGCTGCTCTGACACAGTGCTGCACTATGCAGTAAACCAGTAAACCAGTAAGCCCCTCAGCGTTGCTTAACTCCGTTCATTAAACCTACTAAAATCACTGGAAAAAGAAGGGAGCCAGAGAGGAGAAGCAAGTTCATTTGTCATTTATTAATTTATTTCACAGGTAAATTTCACACATTATCTCTTTTTTTTTTAATTATCTGGACTTCCAAGACAGCAGGATATGCACCACAGTTAATGGCACATGTGTCATATATAGAGAAAGTTGGGCCAAACCAGTAAGCAAGAAAAGCATTTTTCAGAAGATTACAACTTTAGGAAACAAGTGTAGTTTAGCTATAAACCAGATCAATAAGGGCGCTTTCACAAGCCAACATTTAGTCCTCTTTAATCCAACTCTGGTGTGTTTCGTTTGGGCAGTTGTGAACGCAGTAATCGTACTCTGGTGCGGACCAAAACAACCGGTCCAAGACTGCTTGTGAGAGGTGGTCTCGGACCGTTTCAGAGCGAAACCTAGTGCGGTTCGACTGCAGTGAGAACATAATCCGACCCAACTAAAGGAAGTGAACCAAAACGCATGCTGTCTTTGTGGGCATTTGTTGAGATGGACACAGGTAAACAACAGGTTGACATGAGTGGGAGAGGACCGACTGATGTTTGCATGACATCTGGGCCGAAGAGAACATACAGAATATGCTAAATAAAGTCCACAAAAATATTGACGTTTATAGTCATTCCAGATAAACTGGAGGAGAGGGGATTTGTGTGCATAGTCGACAAGTGCCGAGTCAAAGTGAAACTAGAATTACCGCCTCGCCTTTACATCCACGTCTGTCCAAAATGTCATCACTTCATCATTTTATCCTGTTTGACATTTGTGTGAAATTGGCGTAATTAGGATTTGAATTCTTGAGTTATGGCCAAAAACGTGTTTTTTGAGGTCACAGTGACCTTGACCTTTGAAGAAATTTACTCAAGTCGTTTCTAAGATATCACAAGAATGGGACGGACGTGAGGTCACAGTGACCTCATCAGTTTATCCTAGAATCCAAGTGGACGTTTGTGCCAAATCTGAAGACATTCCCTCGAGGCGTTCCTGAGATATCGTGTTCACGAGAATGACGGACGGACAACCCGAAAACATAAAAACGTTAACAGCAATATATTAAAGTCTGTGATTGCCTGAATAGAAGTGTCAGCTCTGGAGACGAAAAAGAAAAATATGCTCCTTCGTACACAGGAAATAAAAAAAATTATTTGGTCCACTTTAATTTGTGCACTGTGAAACTGAACCAGACTAAACAGAACGAAGCAAAAATATGAATGCCACTCTGATTCGGACTAGCCAAACGGATTATGGCTTGTGAAAGCTCCCTAAATCAGCACCATCACGGTACCAAACAGGGAAAACCTTTATATTTAGTGGTTATGTTGTTAAAATGGCCAAACACTCCCTACATATGACTCGCGTACTTAGAAGCCCTACACGTAGTCAGACTCAAAGTTCTGTTTAATCAAACATCAACATTAGTACAAAAAATACATCAGCATTAGAAATGGAAGCTCTGTTAAAGTGTTGAGATCATTCTCAATGTGGAGCCATGTGAAGTCCTCACTTTGGTCCAGACCCCTCCCCACATTAACTACTACTACTACTAGAGGACAGAGGGGAAGGACCAACTAAAACAATGGCTACATCCCAAATGACATCCTACATCCTCTGTAAGACACCGCCCCGCTGCTGGCCAGCGGCCACATTAATGAGCACTGGGCCAAAGTAGGAAAATTAGGAATAATACAGTGGTGAAGTGAAGTTAAAGCTTATAAATAATATCTCAATACTTCAATATACAATATATATATATATCTCGATATTTTCATATTTTCTCTAAAATAACAGAACTGCTCTGGGTTCAACGTTAATGTTTTTTCACTTGAAATCTACTTGCCCAAAGTAAATTTCTACTTGCCCCTGTAAAAATTGTTTTATTGATTATTTATCAATTACAATAACAAGAAAGACTAAAGGTAATTGTCGTGTTTAATCTATATTTATAGATTATTATTATTATTTATTTTTCCAGGATAACTGAAATGCTCGCGTGCGCTTCAGCTACTAAACTTTGTCTTTACCCGTCGCCATTTTCTCGCGAGTGCCCGATCGGTTGCTCGATTCACTAGCCCGACGTGGCGTTTAGAGCTTATATATGACATTTTAGAGGGCTTTTATTTTTAAAATGTCCTGATATTGTCTGAGTGACTCTTTGAGGTGGTCTGCTTTTATTATGAAGTTTGATTAGTCTTTGGAAATGTATTCTTTCTTATTAAGTTTGACTAATTATTCACACAATTGAAATTCAATTATTCTCATTATTTAATTCTCATTGATTTTATTTATTACTTAATATTTATTAACTGTTTAATTTATTCATTTATGTACATTTATTTATTATCAGCAGACTGACTGACTTATTTATTTATTGAATGAATGTGAAATTGCCGTTCACCGAAGGTTGCTTCAGTTCTTCCATGCTCTTACCGTAGTACCTAGTACATACTAGGGCTGTCAAAGTTAACGTGATAATAACGTTATAATGCAAGTTAGTTTTAACGGCACTAATTTCTTTAGCGCAACTTCCGATTTTCAGGTTGTAGCGGGTTCAGTTTTGAAGCTAGAGTGAAGATACTGGTATCATATGACACTAGAAAACCTGCTGAATCTATTGGTACCAACCATGTCATACTAGCTTGTTAGTTAAGGAGGTTAAATAACGCTCCAAACGTACGCTTAATTTTGTAGAGGAAAAACTGGCATGGCCGTTTTCAAAGGGATCCCTTGACCTCGGACATCCAGATCAGTGAATGTAAATGGATTCTATGGGTACCCACGAGTCTCCCCTTTACAGACATGCCCACTTTATGATAATCACATGCAGTTTGGGGGCAAGTCATAGTCAAATCAGCACACTGACACACAGCTGTCATGCAGTTTGCCATGTTATGATTTGAGCATATTGTTTTATGCTAAATGCAGTACCTGTGAGGGTTTCTGGACAATATCTGTCATTGTTTTGTGTTGTTAATTGATTTCCAATAATAAATATATACATACACTTGCATAAAGCAGCATATTTGTCATATTTGTCTTTATATTAATTGTTATTAAATATATTCATCGATTGACAGCCCTAGTATATATACTGTATATAACAACGTGGGGGCTAGTTTGTCCATCTTTTTTAAAGCGGAGGCTGGCATCTTCCATATCGCTTCCAACTCTACACGTATGAAATCGCTTTGGTGCTTCACCTCTATAGCAGGCTCTTTCCAGTTCACCGCTTCCCTCCAGATACAAAAACACACGCCTCATACGTCACACACTTTTCTTGCGTCTGTGAGAGGGCGAGAAGAGCGAAACGCCAAAGCGAGTCTAAAGCCGGCAGCATAAAAAAAACAACATGGCGATATGTCCTCAGAGTTCGCAATATAGTCATTTACTACATCCCGCATAGAACAAGCCGCAAATACATTGAGTATATACGATATATCGCCCACGTCTAGGTGAAGTACATTAACCAAACGTCAGCAGTTACGGATTAGAAAAGGCAACGAGTAAAGTCAGTGAAGTGCAGAGAGGCCACGAGTCAGTGAATCAGGCCATGGAACAAAGATGAGTTGCAATGCACTCTCAATACAGAGTAGTAGTTTGGGTCTGGTGTTAGATCAGCAGCACATGTAAATACATAGAGAGAAGGAAAGGAGAGAGATGAGGTAAATGAATGAAAAATGTAGAAAATAATGTCAATCAGAAGAGGAAGAGATGAGAGGAGTGGCACAGAGAGTTTAAAATATACAACATTTCCTCTTTCTCTGCGTCTCAGGTGGCTCTAGGGCAGCTAGGATAGCTTCGTCAAATACATTCTTCAGCCCTCGCTACAAGGACAGGAGAGGGAAGAGAACAACAGCACAGTTAGCAGAGCAAACACAGAAAGACATAGATGGGAGAGGAGGATAAGAGGAACATGGCTGCACAGAAAGGTATGAGAGTTACAGGAGATGCACGGCACAAAGATGACAGTGTTCACAGAGAGAGGGCAGTCACTGAACAGTGTGGACAGAGTGCTCAGACAGGAAACAGGAAATTACATCAGCAGCTATGCAACAGTTGTGCCAGGGAGAGAGAGAGGGGGGAGGAGGAGGAAGGAAGGGGCAGAGCAGAGAGGTGGGGGCTCCACCTCAACTCCATCAACACTATTGTTCTCTGGCTGAGTGAGGCCGAGCTCATCTGTTCTCCCATGAGTCATGTTCCCTCCTCCAGTTTCTAACAGTGATGCACCAACACAAGAACTCAGGACCTGATCGAGCAGATAAACCCACAAATACACCGACTGATTTATGGTACCACAATATTAAATCTAATATTGAATTAAAAACAAAAAGACAAGGTAATTCATAAGGTATGGGGAAACAATGGATTCACCTATGTATCACGATTGTTTTTCACGACTTTGAAATAGATTTTTTAATGCCAGAATCGATATATTTGCTTCATCTGAGTCTATGTGGAGGTAGAAGGAAGTTACCGCTTTTATTGTTGTAGTCCGAGTAACGTGACGTCAAATCCATTTCGTATCTGTCGACCAAAACAAACCGCAGAGAGCCGAAACTAGAAAGTATTAAACGTTGGAGGGTCCGCATGGATACAACCTGCACCCTCACATGTTAAATCCAGCGTGGTAAACACTACACATCCAGTAAAGGATGGAAACACTTTGGGTTTCACACATTGACAGGAAAAGCAGAGCTAGACAGAGCAGAGCTAAAGCTGCATGCTAACTCTGTCACGGACAAGAAACGTTGTCGCATCGCGGTTACGTTGTGGTCGAGCCGGCCGTCGCTCTCATCTCCGTGGTCAAATGGGCGGACGCTACAACTGCAGAGCACCCATATACTGACATTTATGTTCTCTGCATTCGGAGCTGACAGGAGAGCTAGAGACCACCTTGGAGAAGTTAGAAGAAGTAGACAAGTGGGACAACGTCGGCTTTTCAAAATAAGGTGTTAACCAGAAGTATAAAACATTACATGTTCCTTATAAATTAGAAAGAAAATACCATTAATCTGTGAGGGAAATGTCTTTAGCCTTTGATTTTTGGGTTGCTGGAAAAATTTAATAAATAATGCCTGACAATGACTGATATATTTGACTTCAGGACATTTCTGACTACATTCATGCTGAAAATCAAACATTTTTACTGGATACATTTAGATATTTTCCGAAGTAAAAGTCCCTAGAAAGTGTACGATTCAACTTTTTCCCCATGGTCTAGTGTTAAAAAAGTTAACAAATCTTAATAAATCGTAATATCGCATTGCAATACATATCGAGTCGGCACCAAAGTACCGTGATAGTATCGAATTGGGAGAGATGGTGAGAGAGGTGCTCTGGGTGTAGGAAGCGGATCACAGGACAAGGCCCAGGGCCACGTTGTGCTGGGAGACTCCCAGAAAAAAGGTGCAAAAGATCAGATTAGTTTCACACTCACTGAACGTCTGTGCTGGAGAAGCTTGTAGAGAACATGTGGACTGACCACCCTTAAAGAAACCCTACGAGACTAAACCGCTGTCTTCACCAGCACTAATGCAGCTCAAGGCAGACAGCTTACAGTAACCACCAGCATCCACCATGGTCTGAAGCAAGGCTTTTAACCCGTATGAAAAACATATATAAATAGCAACAACCACTGAGCTCAGGAGCAAAAACAGTCACCGAAATCAAACTAGCATGCAGAACAAAACTCATCAACCATAGCGTGCACAGGCCAGGGGGAATATGGGCATGTTCCTCTTTCCTCCTTTTTCTTAGTTCTTGCCATTGAGGTGTGAATCATGTGTGTCCATTAAGAGTGTGTATATATATATGTGTGACGGTATATGTTCATATGTGTTACCTGCGTGAGGGCTGAGCACTCCACGTATTTCACAGCCTTGAGGTCTCTCGCCAGCTTCTCGGCTGTCTCCGGAGTGATGGGCTTCTGCTTGTTCTTGGCCAGCTTCTCTATAGTAGACGGGTCATCCCGCAAGTCAATCTGAGTCCCAACTAGCAGGAAGGGGGTCTTTGGACAGTGGTGGGTAATCTCTGGAACCCACTGGATACACAAACACAGGGTTAAGAAAAGGTTGACATACTGCATCACAAGCATTTAACATTACCAGTGTGGTTTCCTCCACGCTAACTCAAGTTTGATCAGCTGTCAGCGGAGGTTAAACTGTTTAAATCCAACACAAAAAATAGTGTAAAGAGTCTTTCTGAAATGATTAGAAACTACAGTTCTGCCCCCGTTAAGAAGGTGTCTCTCTCTTTCATCTGCCTTTCTGGACAGCTGTAACATGGTCTCAGGTTTAATGTCCATATTTGATGCTAATTTTTACAAGTTCTGTACGGCACAGTGAAATTTGAAAAGATTCATTTGGTTAGCATTCAACAACTCTCATGAAGTTTTGATGAAGATACAGGAGAGCTGTAGCTGTTGAATGCTACAACAATGATTAATCTGTGTGGAGAGTTATTTCCTCTCACGCAGGCGCAGAACGTATGTGCTAGCTGGCCGTCGGCTGTATTCTTTGCGGTTTGTTCAAATGCAACTTTTTAGCCAAGACAAAGGCGACGTGAGGCGACGCAACTGGTGGCCTTAGTTGCCGCTAGTTCTTTGATGTCCGGTTGGTGTGTCTTAAACCTAAGAGCAGGGGCTGAGCCCCGACCCGCGGAGAAACACCACACCATAAACCTACTATATTTACACTGTATCCCAAAAATGTGCATCATTCTGTGACATTTTATGTTTTTGCACAAATTGATGATGTTACCATCATCTCCTCTCTTTATAATCCTCCAGAGGAGGGTACGTTAACCCTGGTCCAACCCTGGACATTGGTTTGAAAAGGGTATCAGTGTGAGAGTCTCTTGCGTTTTGCTGTCATCTATGGTGCATGGTGTTTCACCGCGGACAGCATAGATAGACGGCGGTGGAGAGCTGACGACAACCACACTCACCACGCCACTGCAAGTGCAACAGAAGCACCGCGAGCAAAAAAACAATACGAATAATTTATTAATATAATTCGCGCAAAAGATGCACAGATGACAAAAATAAATGTAATGCAGTTCATTCAGGTAACTCAGGCAAAGGCTGCACCGAAGCAACAAACACTGGAGGACGCTTTTAAAGGCAGAGAGAAATTCCCTCGAGACAGCGACAATGCCAAAAATATTACAGAGAGGGTTTGTTTTTTTGTAAACAACAAAAAAACATGAGGAGCAGATTGGATGCAGGTATTTTTTGTCTTATTGCAATGCAGAGCTATTCAATTGTGAAGCATATACACTGGATTGATTTCAATAACTAAAATGTACTTCAAAGTGTGCACTGTGCGTGCAGCTGTATTATCTAGGAAAATCAGATCGGGACTCGGTTTCAGCAGATACATTCCTAAAAACAATGCATCCATATTTCACAACAAATTCTGAAAAAGAAAATAGCTAAGGGCTTCACTTGCCTTTTCTTTGACGTTTTCAAAGGAGGAGGGGGACACGACGGAGAAACAGACGAGGAACACATCTGTCTGGGGATAACTCAGAGGTCGTAACCTGTCGTAGTCTTCCTGACCTGGAGAAACCACATACAAACACGTTTAACTCTGGCCATCATGTTACCAGCACTGATAACATTGAACAACCTGTGTATAAAATGACAACGGCTTCATGGGAAATAGTTACATAAACTGGATATCTGAATGAACAGAACTACACAAGTGTAGGTTGGAATAAGAAAGACGTACCTGCTGTATCAAACAAGCCCAGAGTGTAGGGCTCGCCTCCGATCATTACAGTTACAGCATAATTATCAAACACCTACAACACAGACCAAAACCAAAGGTTAGCTCATTTGCTCAACAATGAATTATGTATACATTTTATTATCACTAGAGTTTGACACATATGGTGTTGATATTAAAATATGCACATTCAATATCTTTTAAACTATCTTTTATTTATCTTGTGCTGTTATTCCGCCTCGCTGTACTGTATGAAAGATAAGGAGGCGGTTTGGGGAGAAAACTGGGTTGTTTGGCAGCGGACTTAGTCGCAGAGCCGAGCCGACGTCTGTGTGAAAGGGACAGCCGGCACGGCGGGACTACATGCACACTAGACGCCGGCGCTGTTATGTTACACGTCACTCCTCTTCAGCTCCCGTGATGCCGGCGTGCTATCTAAAAGCAGACACCGGGGCGACATTATGCCGCCGTTGTTTGGCGGCCGGTGTAACAGTAGGGATTATTATCGTTAAGATTTTAACGTTACTACTACTCTAACTGATACTGCATATCAATCTGGTACTTTAATGGTACTGTTAACGGTTCTTTTTGTTGTTTTTTTAAGAGAAAAAATTATAACAGAATTAACATTCGAGTAGCAACTGCCAACAGCATTGTTTTGAACAAATCACTGATAATGTGATAATTAAAATGGAAAATAAACATTTATTTATAGTATGAGAAACGGTCATGTTTTGAACAAATCACTATTATAAACTATAATGGGATGGTGGTGGACGGGGCAGCGAGAGATGAACTACGAGCTAGTCTGTTGAAAACCGTGCATTTCTACACCTGTAGCTGATGCACTTTTGCTTAGATAACAGTTTGCTGAGTGTTTCCGCCGTTACAATTAAAAGACTCGTTGCACTTTTGGCAACGAGCATTGTGTCTCCTCTGGATTGGAAAAGGCATAATTGACAAATGTTTTAATCATACAAATTAGAAATTTGTGAGATCAAAGGCGCAGGATAACGATTATGTGACTGTGTGTATTATAAAACTGTAATTACTTGGTTCACAGAGTGTATAAAATCAAACCAGTCACATTCAAAACGTAACATGCCGTTTAGAATGAAACTAAATACTCAAACAGTAGTTACACAAACTCAAACACCAATCTTAAATATTAGTACATTGTGCAGCAAGCTAACAGCCAGAAACACAAACACTATGAACCTGACTAACTCTGAATAAATTCTTTTATCAAAGTTAGAACATAACAGCTTGCATGGGAATGACCACTTACCGTAGGTACATATTCAGAAGGAAACTTGTTTGTAGTGTAAGAGATGAGCAGGCAGGTTTTACCCACAGCACCGTCCCCAACTACAACACACTTGATGGTCTGCATAGCTGCGTTTTACAGTCTTCGCTACTCATTCAAGATCTGGAATAGAAAAAAACAAAGAAAATAGAAAGGAAACTTCATTAGTTCACAACTTGTCAATATGTTAAGGACTGCCCCGTGACAGGCAAGTTCAACGCTGCAGAGGTGGGAAACGTTGCCATATATAATAGTACATTGAATATGTTTTGGTTTTGAATTGTTGGACAGACAAAACAAATAGTCTGAAGATGCCACCTTAGACTATGGGACATTTTAATGGGCATCTTTCACTACTTTCTGACATTTTATAGACCAAACAATTAATCGAGAAAATATTGTTGAAAATAGTCGAAACATGTATGTGCACTTATGTGCTTTTCCTACTGCGACATGTCAAAATCAGAGTTGTTCCGATAACAGTATCGGAAATGCATCCAATACTGCCCAAAATTTGGCATCGGCGAGTACACTAGTCTATGCACCAATCCGATACGATAATTTATTAACCCAGAAGTAGTAAAATGCAAATATGTACAGTATGTAAGGCTTCCATTTCCTGCACTTCAACAATTTATTAAAGGAAATATTTATTCCGAGATTTATTTTTTAAGATACTGTTGCAGTACTGTTCCTATCCTATTTAAAATGTTATTTAATAAACTGCAAGCTGCTACAAGGTACAAGGATGTGTGTAAAAGGGTACAAATGCTGGCATTGTAATAATAATAGCTATATATATATATATATTTTTTTTTTTAAATCACACTGGTATCGGATCGGTACTTGGCCAAGTTCAGGTATTGGAATCGGTATTGGGAAGGAAGAAATGGTATCGGAACATCTCTAGTCAAAATGCCTTCAATGAAAAAGGCCTATAAAATGAGTGAAATAATAAACGTTGACCTTGAATCTGTGTCTGTAACAATGTGATGCATCTTGGCGCATTGTGCATTTAGAGAGAACACGCTATATGTAGTATGTGGACCACAGTATTCCCCTGTTTCTCCTCCACTAGTTACAGTATGTCAGTGCCAAGCCACTGCAGAGCTCTGCACCACTGTGTGTGTGTGTGTGTGTGTGTGTGTGTGTGTGTGTGTGTGTGTGTGTGTGTGTGTGTGTGTGTGTGTGGGGAAGCAGGACGGACAAAACTGCAGGCGCCAAATGTTACAGCGTGAACACGGATTAACAAGGAACACAACACAAGGTGGATGTCCTGCAGAAACACAGGGAATACAATGGTACTAATTTATCAAACATACTAAACCCTTTACAAAATAGACTGTTACTTAATGTTAGATAGGCCTTTATGTTGTACTTGATTGAATGTTTAGTGAAAATGACAGACCAAACCGTCTTGTCAACATGAGTGTGACATCCTGCTATAGATTAATCTGATTTATCACAGTATTTTCCAGGTGGGAGTTTAGAGAGGAAGCAGAGGGGCGTTTCTTACCCCCTACTTCATACAACCCTTTATTTTAAAGTATAATTTTAATGTAATCAAACTAGTGCTAGCTATATAAACATTCTGCTTGTATGAATTTTGATACCAAAATTGCTTTTTCCATACTATACGTTGCCGACTACCAACACCCAATTCCCCTACAAAAACGTTTTTCTTATTAAGGCAAAAAAAAGGCGAGAAACACCTGGTCAACAAATACAAAGTTGTTGCAAAAATGTCATTAAAGAGTAGAGCTGTTTCTGGTAACGGCCAAGTAATAGATTACGCTCGTGGAGGCAGCCCAGACTCAACAGCTCAACCTTGACTAAAGGCCTGTTTCTTAAGACACAAGAGAGGTTACCTGGACTGTAGACTAAACTGTGCAAAAATACAGATGTGAAAAGCAGCCACTAGACACAATAAAATGAGGCATTGCACTGCAGACATTGATATTAAAACAAGCTGCATTAAGTCCAAAAAATACAATCCTCCATGTGCCGATAATGTGTAATATTGCTGGGTTCATTTGTCTGTTAAGGTCCAGACACACCAAGTCGACGTCACAGAACCAGCTGCGATGAAGGCCGACTGTTACGTCGCCTCACGTCACCTTTGTCTTGGCCGACAACAAAAGGCTCGTCTTGGCCAAAACAAAGGCGACGTGAGGCCAAGCAACTGGTGGCCTTCGTTGCTGCTAGTTCTTTGATGTCGGATTGGTGTGTCCCCAGCTTTAACCTCACTTGTCTGAGAACTTTGTACCCCTTATAATACATTTTCATGTGCAGTGCAGGGAATCTTTTTTGTCCCGGTCCACAGAGACACAGGGTTTGATTCCCAGTCGTGGTACAAATACAATGCCTGCGCTGCTGTAGAAATTAAGGTAGAACGATTAATCAAATTCAAACTGACATCACAATGTAATAAAATGTAATTTTCTAATCGCAATAACTGTGATTAAATATAAAGTTTTTTAACATTACACAATTTAACCAACCAGAGGGTCAGAAACACCTGGCCCCGTGGGCTTCACGTGCACATGCGCTGTCCCACGCTCCACAGGACATATGAGGACAAATGCCACGCCACGTGCAAGCTTTGATGCTGGCAGTACTACTGTGTGAAAATGGCCACGGCCGGATTTGCAATCAACATGTTTACATATTACATTGTTGTAAGAGTAGCGTAGCTCCTTTGGGGAATATTACAGTGCGTACTGTGTGCGTAGCGAGAGAGCGAGAGAGCTGATTTTTTTTTTAGCTTTGTTACCCCGCACCGCAAGGAATGTGACATCGACATGTTGAATTGTCAGTACAATTATGGAGAGGGGTGCATGTCTAAAAGGGGCATTAGGATCACCCAGCACTTGGACTAGTAGTTGTGTATTACAGTAAATTTAAGAATTGCTTCCCTACACCTCACAGTGTCATCTAAACTGCGGTCACTCTGCTACCTGGACAGTTAAATAGCCCGGTGTTCCAGATGGGGAGCATACATAAGAGTATATGTGTTATGAGCATGCTCGTAGTTTGTGCTCATAACTCAGGGTTCTTCCAAAATGTCTAGATGTAAAGCAACCATATTAAGTGTCGTTTTGATCATGTAAGTTAAGATGGGGGCTCTTACTGGATTGGGTATTCGGGTGATCCTCAACTTACAACACACAAAATCAAGAAGAGTTGTGCCTCAGGCACCAACTAAATCAATTGTTTAACAAAGGGGAAACCCGTCTATTGTGTGGAGGAATCCTTTTACCACTTTAGCCAGTGAAGAACAGTTAGTTTCACTGCACGGTGATCACCGTTACAGCCATACAACAGCGTAAGAACTCAAGTATCGTACTGCCCTGCAGGGCTAATATGTTTATATTCTCACAACGACATGACCAATCAGGAATGAAGCTAAGTGGTGAATGAGAGTGGTGTGAAAATGGTCATGTACGTATCATAACGGCTTGTATACTCGGTCTTCCGGTTTCACTTTGTGAATGACGAATACAGACTACCGGCGCCTGCTGGTGTGGAGAGTTATTTCCTCTCACGCAGGGGCAGAACATACGTGCTAACTGGCCGTCGGCTGTTTTCTTTGCGGTGTGTTCCAGTGCAACTTGTCTGCCAAAACAAAGGCGACGTGAGGCGACGCAGCTGGTGGGCTTCGTCGCCGCTAGTGGCCTTCGTCGCCGCTAGTTCTTTGATGTCGGCTTGGTGTGTGCCCAGCTTAAGATGATTGCCGTGGGCCACAGAGGGTGACCGGCTGCAGCTGCAATAATGCTTCTAGACTTAATCCATGCATTTGTGTTTGTAGGCCAGCAAGCACTCTGAGGGCAGGCCAGCTTAAGGAGTAGTAGTGAAAGCAGCTGACATTCAGTAGTTTACCCATAATGTAAACTCCTCAGTTGAAATCAACTCTGTAAACTAGACACTGCATCTAGCAAGAAGGTTTGCAAGGCACTGATAAGCTCATCAGATCTGACAAATGTTAACTTCTATTGAAAACTGAATACTTCTGCAAACCACAAAAACAAACATCACTGCATCCACACAGGTTGTGACTATCATTACAATGGATTTAGTAACATTTCCTCAACAGCTGATCACAGCCTCCTCCTTCTAAATTCATCTGAAACACAGATTTAGTGACGGTGTACCCCAGGAACAGGCTTGACAAGGAAATCCTTGGGACATTTGTGATCACAAGCAAAATAACAAGCATTTTGTTTTGACATCAACACAAATCGATAATGAGTGACTTTCTTTTACATTGGTGCCCTCACAATTTATGACTAACTATGCGACCACGAGTGGTGTGGAAATTGCCTGTACGTGTAATTACCGCTAACTACATAACACTTTAAAGGTCCCATATTATAAAAAAGTGAGATTTTCATGTTTTTTTATCATAAAAGCAGGCTTAACTCCTATATAAATACTGTGAAAGTATTGAAATCCTCAATCCACAGGGAAATACACACAGCTCATATTCAGAAACTCTGCATTTGAAACAAGCTGTCAGGATTTCTGCCCATTCGTGATGTCACAAATATACACTATTTAGACCCTTTACACAATTTTAAACGTAAACATTCTAAATGTGTCCCCAGTTTATTTCCTGTTGCAGTGTATGTGAATGTCATCAGCTGACAGGAGGGTAAATACAGGTATATTCAGACAGACAGTATGAGGAAGGGTTTTGCACATTACAGCATGTAAACATGTTCTAGTAGAAACACAGAATACAAGTTTGAAACTGAAATGGTTTAGGGCCAAAATACATCTCTGATCTTCTGGTATGTTCTGAACCATCCAGACCTCTCAGGTCATCTGGATCAGGTCTGCTTAGTGTCCCCAGAGTCACAACTAAACATGCAGAAGCAGCGTTCCGTTTTTATGCACCAAATATCTGGAACAAGCTCCCAGAAACCTGCAGGACCAACTCCAACTCTGAGTTCTTTTAAATCAAAGCTTAACACTTTCCTGTTTGCTGCTGCTGCCTTTTATTTAACCAGATAATGATCTTATACTGCACTAGAGCTTTTACTCGTGTGTTATATTCTATTTTAGCTTCTACCCTAGCTTTTATTTTTTTAGCTTGTTTTTATTTTCTAATCTTTAATGTCTTTATAAATGTTTTAATTATGTTCTTAATGTTCTTTTGCACTTTGTTGCAATGTTCTTGAATGTTTATGTAAATCACTTTCAATTGCCCTGTTGCTGAAATGTGCTACACAAATAAAGCTGCCTTGCCTTATAACTTTATTATCATATTAAATTTTTTTCTCATAAACTTATGACTTTATTATCATATTACAAAAAAATTCTCTTAAACTTATGATCTTGTACTGCACTAGAGCTTTTACTTTTGTGTGTTATACTCTATTTTAGCTTCTATCCTATAGCTTTTATTTTTAGCTTGTTTTTTATTTTCTAATCTTTAATGTTTTTACAACTGTTTTAATTATGTCTTAAAGGTCCCATATCATGCTCATATTCAGGTTCATACTTGTATTTTGTGTTTCTACTAGAACATGTTTACATGCTGTAATGTTACAAAAAAAAACTGTATTTTCCTCATACTGTCTGTCTAAATATACCTGTATTTACCCTCTGTCTGAAACGCTCCGTTTCAGCTTATTTTGACGGAATTGTTACGGAATTGCAACAGAATTGCGTTGCTAGGCAACAGCTTGGGTCCATGTGTACTTCCTGTCAGCTGATGACATTCACATACACTGCAACAGGAAATAAGCTGGGACACATTTAGAATGTATACGTTTGAATCTGTGTAATGGTCTAAATATTGTATATTTGTGACATCACGAATGGACAGAAATCCTGACAGCTTGTTTCAAATGCAGAGTTTCTGAATACGGGCTGTGTGTATTTCCCTGTGGATTGAGCGTTTCGATACTGTCACAGTATTTATATAGAACTTAAGCCTGCTTTATAATAAAAAAAAAAAAAACATGCAAATCTGACTTTTTTATAATATGGGACCTTTAATGTTCTTTTTGCACTTTGTCACAATGTTTTTGGATGTTTATGTAAAGCACTTTGAATTGCCCTGTTGCTGAAATGTGCTATAGCCTACAAATAAAGCTGCCTTGCCTTGAAGATGAGGATGATATGGGACCTTTAAGATCACACCTGAGAGATGACTACCACCTCTTAAAGCTACTGTTAGCTTAGCTTTAGCTGTAGTTTGGCCTCAATCTGGCCTCATTTCCTGCCGGCTGTTGAAACAAACGATAAACCAACAATCTGTCCCTCTTTATTAACCCAGTCAGTATAGTGAAACTTGACCCTAGCACTCTAACATTACTAACAGAGAGCCTGTTTAACTTAGATGATAATAAACACTAAGTTATAGTCTGTCTGTCTGCTAGCTAACTGCTATCCTCCTCAGCTAGCTGGCTGAGCTAACCTTAGCGGATGCTGCTGCTGAATGAGACATCTAATTCAACAATTACAACAAGATGTACTACACGCGTACAGTATAGATGACGTTGACAACATTAAACGTATAGAAACAGACATAATTACAGCTTAATAACAGTAATAAAACGTGTTTTTCTCTCACCGTCTGCTCTGTTTGTGTCTGTTCGCCGGGCGTTGGCAGCTCCGCGCTACGGGGCTTCCCAGTCAACAGAGCAGGGGCACGTTGCGTGCGTAGGGATGCGTTACGTCATTACGTTAATCAATACTAGGCAAGGGAGCTTTATTTGTATAAGATAAGATAAGATAAGATAAGATAAAATGAACCTTTATTAATCCCCGGAGGGAAATTCAGGTGTCAAAGCAGCAACATCAGCAAACAGAGTGAATCACAGGAGAGGTAGAGGTATACACAAATTATAAAAACAATAATAGAGATATAAAACAGTGAATGGGTGAAAATAGTGTATGCAGTCCGTCAATAAATAAATGTAGAATGTGCAATAAATAAATAAATGTTATATGTACATATGTGCATATATTGAGTTAGAACGTATAGCACAGGGGTCAGCAACCTTTACTATCAAAAGAGCCATTTTAGGCAAGAAAAAAAAAATAATAATCTTTCTGGAGCCGCAAAACATGTGAGCATTGTGATGAAGGTAACACAGTTTATAGTCTAAGTGTATCGTATATAAGTCTAATGCAGTGAGGGCCAAAGAACAAATGTACTACGGAGTATTAGGGCCACATTGAGGGAAAAAACATCTGAGATTTACAGATTATAGTCATAATATGAGAAAAGAAGTCGTAACATTACGAGAATAAAGTCATAACTTTACAAAAATTACTTTATAATACTACGACTTTATTCTCGTAATCTCAGATTATTTTTTGCTGTTTGAGGTCAGGTCAGACGTGTGTGGTGAGGTAATTAACTGACCGTATACTGTCCTTAAGCAAGTACAATCCTGAAGTATAGGTACTTTTCTTAAATATGTATACGTTGTTTAAAATGCCATACTTCTGCTCCAATACATTTCAAAGTGAAATACATGTACTGCACTTTACTCCACTACGACCAGGCTCCTATTCTATTTCTCTGCAGGCTACTTTTCTCAAATTTCAGCCAAAAAACATCTAAGCAGCATAAATGGTTCAACAACAATCAAAGGTGACTAATCTACATTTAAAACGGCTTTAAACTTCTTGAAATGAACCTTAACTCTGGTTTGTAAATAGTTTTCTGAGACATTAGCGATGGATGGGTTCCAGCCACTTTCTACAATAAATTACACTCATGGAATTTGTTCGACCCCTTATTTATATTATTCAGCCAATAAAAATGGATCAGTCATATCAAGCAAATGCAATACATACCAAGGTGCCTGAATGCACAATTTGGATGTGCTTGAATTGTGCTCCATATGATTTGTTGTATTTGACTAAATCTGCTTTTATGCTTCATGCAGCAATTATGTTTTTACACTGTACCAAAAAGTACACTACCACTTCTCTCTCTGCTACACAACACTTAATATAACATTATAGGAAAAGGTCCCACTATAAAACACAAACAGCCTCATTTATTATCTTTCAAGTAGAAGTATTTTTTACTGCTCTGCTTAATTATTTGGAGCTGGGAGAGTTTGACCTACATAAGTACATTGTAATAGTGTCGTCTGCCACTAGATGGCACAGTAGCCTAATGACCCAAATACTATGTAATATGCAAACAACTGAGGTTCAGAAACATTTAGTGGAAGAAGTTAAAAAACAAACAGCTGTAAGAAAACAACATTTATTTTCAAAACCACGTGTTAGAAAGAAACAATTACACTATTCATGTTGTATAAACACAAACATACTCGACCATTTGCAAAAACAAAACATTTCTTTGTAGGAAAGGTAGGATTTGTAGCCGTCTCCATTGTATTAGCTGGTAACACTCTGCAGCAAGGTAATGTTGTCTCCTTTCAACATGACCCTCCCTGGGAGACATAGAGGAAGAAAGAGGGAGAAACACAAGCAGAGGTGGATCAGCAGAGCAAGATGATGGATGGAAAGAGATACAAAGCACAGAGTGCCCATCAAGTTGGCTACAGGTGAGAGGGAGCCTAGTGTCACAGTACATGTAGGATCTGTAGGATGTTTGGGTTGTCTCTACTAGTCCTTCCCTTCACAGCTCAGGTGTGTTCATTAGGTAACACACAAGCCAAAAAAGGGCTTCATGAAGCTATATGGCAGTCCACACCAACAATCTATAGGCATGTTCAGCAACATAAAAAAAAAAAAACCTTGTGTTGGTTTGATGAGACTTGATGTACAGTAATTTTAAGAAATGGATATTCAGCTAAAATTGTTTTGCTTACTCTGAAACAGACCCCCCCCCCCCAAAAAACTCCCAGCACTCCAAGTAAAATATCTTATTTAGTGTTTTGGGTTAAAAAAGGATTCACAAGATCATTTTCTAAATTCTGATTACAGCCTGTTGGGCCTTTCAGCTAGTTTCAGACAGTATTAACGATAACCATGATATTTAATAAATGAAATGTTGATATCATGTTAATAATACACATATGATAATACCGTGTAAATAATCAAGCACCTCTGAAAGCATGCTTTTGTACAGTTATGGTTACAGACTTCTCTCTCCCCCTCCCTACACTCGTATTTTGAGTGTAATTTATTTGTCAAACCCCAAACCTGATGTAAAAGATACAGTATCTTTGGTGTAAATAGCTATTTACAAAAATACCCATCCAATGTAGAGACAGACTTTCAGTAGTTTTGAATTGACACGTTTCACAGCAGACATTTTGACTTGGCGTAGCAGGAAAAGCATCGGTGAAACTAATTTCAGTAACAATGCATGCACAATACCAGTACCCTGGAACCAGCTCACCTAGGGAATGCAGACGTTTTTTAACGTTATCAATTATACCTGAGATTTTCCTGCTATGACATGCCAAAATGTGTTGTAAAAAGGTGTTTTTGTACAGCAACATAATAGAAGTTACTGTCTGTGTGACAGTGTCAAGTGTGCTGATATGCATGTGTACAAAGCAATGCTAAACACAGAGACAAAGCTACAACCAAAAAAACATCAAATCGTAGGGTGCTCTTACCCAGCGGCTTTCTGTTCTTAGTCTTCATGTGGACCTCCTCAGCGTCATCTAGAACCAGGTTCATGTACTCATCAAAACCCTAAAACAGAGAAAGAACAGTGAGCCGAAAATAGTTTCAATGCAGTAACACATTCATACTCTTATCCCGAATCCCTCATTTTTCAAACACCTACTTATGTTCGAGATAAGAGATCAACTCGTATAAAAGCCCCGGCCTACTGATCAATCAAGTTAAAGTCATAATACAGGCTAAAAGAAACACAGTTTAAACTGCCAGATGCCGAAAGGACATCAAAAAATAAAATAAAAAAAATCACTGATGGTGTGAAACAAACTTGGGAGCAAATAAAAAATAATTTAATAATTAAGTCGGTCGCGTGTTTAAAGCCCCACAGACTATGTATTTCCTTGTGTTACTTTGGTACTGGTATATTAATGTATGCTGTAGGTAATTATAAGATGTGGAAGTTAAGCCTTCTTACCGCTTTGAATTATGTTTTTATATTTATTTTTTTAGGTTATTTATTTAATATATTAGGTTTCACACCGCCGGAGTCCGGGACGCAGCTGGAAGAAGGTTAAAAATGTCATATACGCCACATTTCCCCAAAGGGAATAATAAAGTATCTTCTAGACTTCTATTCTACAAGCAACATATTAATTTAACGGAATACACAAAGTAATTATAGTCACATCTACTCGTGCTCTAGATGGGGCAGTGATATTATAAGTCTGTTAATTTGCGCTTTCACACATTAACATTTTTCTCTTCTGCTAGCTGTCCTTCCTGCATTTGGCAGCTTCAACTGTGTTACTTTTAGTCTGGATTATGTGTTTAACTTGACTTAGTTTAAGATGGAGAAACCCTGGGTTGATTTACCGAGTTGATAACCACCATCGTAGGACCGCTTAGTGTGATCGTGGTCGTTAGGGTTAGTTAAATCAGATAACGAGGACATACCCTGGGTATGTTGAACTCGCTGCGTAGTACAGGCCTCAGGTCTTATCACAAGTTGTTTTTCTTGTGTTTTAGCATCTTGATGTGGATTAAAAAAACTTTTCAAAAGTAACTTTGTGGCTTCATGTCGTTCATCACATGTGAACAGCTTTCTCAGATTTAACAACATTAGTGCCGACATGGTCTCAGATTCTCCTCCAGACCATTCAGCCTACTTATTGAATAACTTTAATGATTACCCGACATTGTCCATTCGCCACATGTTAATGAAATGACTGTGGGAAATCAAACTTTCTACACATTTAGTATTCCATTTCAATAAAAAAGAAAATAGCAAAAGGATAACTTACAATAATGCAGCCCTCTATCCGCATGTTCACCTGTTCATACAACCAGACCTGGATCCGTGAGCGCTGGGAATGAGTGGAACAAGAGAAGAGGATTACATTTTAATCACACAAAACAAATCAGATTAAATTATGGAGAAAAAACGAACTTAAAAAAATACTTACATTTTGCAGATACCTGAAAATTAGGTTCTGGTACATGGAGTCAAGGAAATTAAAAGCTCAAAAGCAAAAACACACATTGACAAAAGCTTAACATGTTCACCATAAATGGCTACTGTTCATGTTGCCTGGTGGCATTTCAGACTTTTCCAAGCTGGAATTAATCTTTAGAAAAACTATGTTGGAACAAGTCAAAGTAAAAAATCTAATTAGGTAACATCTTATACTGTATATGTTCTTAATGTATATGTTCTTAATATGCCTGTATATTACAACACCTCTCTAGGGAGGGGGGGACAAAGAAGGACGGTCTGCAGGACAGATAATGTACACAGTGCACTTTCATAGACTAAGCTACTGGAGTTACCCTGCACTATACTCATTCTTAACAGTCTCTTCTGCACTATATTCACATTTTAATACTCGTGTATCACAGCTGTTACTCTGGACTATATTCACTTTTAACAGTTTTTCTTCATCTTCTTGTATTTTTATATCTGGTATATTCTTTTGTACTTTGCACTACTAACTTTTTTACTAACATGTTTTGCACTATGGAACTGTGATGCTGGAAACTTGAATTTCCCTCTGGATCAATAAAGTTACTATCTATCTATCTGTATATATTCTTAATATGCCCCTGTACAAAGTATTTCCTTTCATAATTGTAATATAACTGATTATTTTAATGGAGCTTCCCAGCAAAAAGCATTTCACACGATTGTACCTGTATAACCTGCGTGACAATAAACATCTTGAATTTAAGATTTAAAACTATGTTGAACAAGTCAAAGTAAAAGATCTCATTAGATAACAGATCACGTTACCGACTCCACTTTAACGCAAACTTATGTTTCATAAAGAGACAGAGCTATCAGTTTAAGCTCGTTAGATCATCAGAGCGCCACATTGTGGAGTAACGTTGTTGTGTCGTTCAGCGTGCTGAGGGTAGTAACGTTATGTAGCCTGACTGACTCACAGCGGCTGTATGTCAACACCTGGTCACCTGAACCTACTTCAAATAACCAGAACTGATTGCGTTAAGTATTTTAAATCAAGACAAGTCTGTATCACACCATGATAGATCCGTTAAAACTCTCTCCTCCTTCACACCGTGGCAGATCAATGAGTTAGCCTAGCCTAGCCTAGCCTAGCTGCTAGCCTAGCCTAGCTGCTAGCCTAGCAGCTGGTTGTCGTAGCCTCGTTGATTGATCAGTAAAGGATACGATGGGCTGCACCATCACCTTCTGGACCTTCTGTCCTTGTCCTCTGTACGCCATTCTTCAGGAGTTTACCAGCGGTGGTTCTATAGAGACAATCAGCAGCTTCTGAACTGCAGATCAACAACACGCTCACGACGCGAGGCTGACGCGCTTTAATGGCGGGGACGGTTGGTTCCGGTTGGTTCTTCCTTCCGCCTTCCGCGCCAGTTATGATAAAGACGTCACATGGGGTCAAACAGCGCCCCCCGCAGGCAGGAGGTCGGTACTGCACCCGTTAGTTGCTCTAGCTCTGAGCTCCATAGTAGATAGATAGATAGATAGATAGATAGATAGATAGATAGATAGATGGATGGATGGATGGATGGATGGATGGATGGATGGATGGATGGATGGATGGATAAAATATATCAGATATAAAAATACAAGGAGATGAAGAAAAACTGTTAAAAGTGAATATAGTGCAGGGTAACAGCTGTGATACACGAGTATTAAAAAGTGCAGAAGAAACTGTTAAAAATGAGTATAATGCAGGGTAACTTAGTCTAAAGTGCACTCTGTGCATTATAATCTGTCCTGCAGACCGTCCTTCTTTGTCCCCCCCCCTCCCTATAGAGGTGTTGTACAGTTTGTTGTACAGTTTGATGGATTTCCTGAGTCTGTCTGTGGATCACTCCAGCTCTGAGCTCCATAGTGGAGCAGATAGTGGAAAAATTGTGCAAATAGTGATACAAGCATCACATTTGGCATGATGATAGCCGAGGGGACGCTTAGCAAATATACACGATTGGCCACTTGAAAATCCAAGATGGCTGCCATTTTTCACGATGGCCGCCAAATTGACCTAGAGTGTGTTCCAATCCGCGTACTTCTGTACTTACACTTACTATTTTGAGTGCATAGGTGCGTTCACACTGGGAAGTATGGCAAAATGCAGTGCACTCAAAGTACCTGGATGTTGTACTCAAAACGGTGAAATCGTTGAGTGTGGAACGCTGGACACTTTCCACACTCAACTGTCGCCATCTTGGCTACGTAGTGGAAGGGGTGGGACCACGACCACTATTCAAACATACGTAGATAACAGAATAAAACAATGCAATACGTAAACATACCGGACTGGTGCATTTTCAGCCAACAGGAGGACACATCGTAGGCGTAGGCGACGACGCTGGAAGCGTAATTTCCACTCTGCTTTCATTTTTTTCTTCAACAAAGCAGGCAGATATTTTGGCGGGTAGTTGATAGGTAGAACCTGAAGGAGGCAGCGGCGCAACACAAAGGATGCCAGCTGCCGTAAAACCCCGAAGAAGAAAAATATATTTTGGCGGGTAGCGAGCCGCAGTGAAATGTTGCGATCGTCATTTCCGGTCAGTGCGCCGCAGAGTATTCAATTAGAGACGACCCGACCCCGCTGAAATACACGCACTACTCAAGTGAGTACAGAGTGCACACAGTGCACTACATTGAAGTGTACTTCAGGAAGTACGTGGATTGGAACACACTCCTGCTGATAAGGGTTTCTCTCATAGAAATTCATCTACTTGGTCGATTTGAGTGATCTTGGTGTCAAATTATGTTTTCTAGCATGCTGGATCTAATTTTGATAGTTTTGACAAGTCTGTTTAGTGTCTGCTTCCTCATGAGAGCATGGGGGTCACAGCATCCAGAGACTTCCTATTGGTGGTGATGGCTTTGTCTCCTTGTGTCGAAATGACCGTGCAAGATATTTCAACTTCACACACACTTTCTCAACAGGAAAATGAAACGGTTCGGTCTTGATGCTTGATTCCCTGGCCGCCATATTGCGGTTAAAAATTGTTAAAACTATCAAAATTAGATCCAGCATGCTAGAAAACATATAATTTGACACCAAGATCACTCAAATCGACCAAGTAGATGCATTTCTATGAGAGAAATCATTATCAGCAGGTCAATTTGGTGGCCATCTTGGATTTTCAGGTGGCCAATCGTGTATATTTGCTTAGTGACCCCTCGGCCATCATCATGCCAAATCATGCCAAATTTGGTGCTTGTATCACTATTTGCACGATTTGACTGCATCTGTTATCCGCTCCACTACCAGCTCTACAAACAGTCTACAGGTGTGCACCTGCATACGGCATACACATACATAAAATACAATCATGATTACATTTTTTAAATCCAGTTATTTATTTTTATTTTTAAACTTAATTTTCAAATAGATTTTTAAATTCCATTATGCATTTATAAATGCATTCATGTATTTTTAAATGATTTATTATGGTTGTTTTTTTTGTAAATCCTTTTTTTAACTTGAACCTTTTATTGATGTATTCATATTGCATTTGTAAATTAAATAATATGTTTCTTTTTATTGCCCATTAAATTGTATAAAATAATGAATTTCTTTGTAATATAGTCCATTTATTCATGGATAGTGAATTAATTTGTAAACAAATTTATTAATGCCTATTTTTATTGTACAATTAGTTATTAATTTAAATGCTTTATCACTATTTTCTTGACTCTTGTGGTCCTCCATAGCATACAATTAATTTGGCAAGCTATTGCCAATAAGGACAAAAAAACAAAACCCAAAACAATATATGACTGATAATAAAAAAGGTAATGGTAAGGGTTTTATTTATTTATTTATTTATCTATTTTAGAGCTGTCAAAGTTAACGGGATAATAACACGTCAGTTTTAAAGTTACAATGAAGATACTGGCATCATATGAAACATTACAATCTAGGGAATCCAACCATGCCATACTAGCTTGTCGTGAAGGAAGTTAAACAACGCTCCAAACTTACGCTAAATTTTGTCGAGGAAAAACTGTCATGGCCATTTTCAAAGGGGTCCCTTGACCTCTGACCTCCAGATATGTGAATGTAAATGGGTTCTATGGGTACCCACCAGTCTCCCCTTTACAGACATGCCCACTTTATCATAATCACATGCAGTTTAGGGCAAGTCATAGTCAAGTCAGCACACTGACACACTGACAGCTGTTGTTGCCTGTTGGGCTGCAGTTTGCCATGTTATGATTGGAGCATATTGTTTTATGCTAAATGCAGTACCTGTGAGGGTTTCTGGATCAATATCTGTCATTGTTTTGTGTTGTTAATTGATTTCAAATAATAAATATATAAGCAGCATATCTGCCCACTCCCATGTTGATTAGAGTATTAAATACTCGACAAATCTCCCTTTAAGGTACATTTTGAACAGATAAAAAAATTTACAATTAATTGTTATTAACTATGGAAAATCATGCAATTAATCTTGGTTAAATATTTGAAGCGATTGACAGCCCTATTTTATTTATTTATTTATTTAATTTTATGTTATTTTACATGACTTAAAAACAAGAAGAAATGTTGGAAAATAAAAGTCTTGAGAGCAGCCACTGTTCACTGTCTGGAAAATGCCATTTGTGCTACGTGGAAAGCTCCAAATCTTCCATCAAAGTACTTGTCAAAGTCTCTTTGCTGCTAATTTATCAAGTCGCAATATCATCCATACTCTCATTTATCATTTATTTGCAAATGGTCATTTTAAGTGATATGCTTTGTTGGTAGAAGAATAATAACCACTGTCAAATTCCTTCACAAGCATGTAACATTCACTTTTGATTCAGGGTTAGCTGTTAGCGTTACAATATGGAGTCAGATCAGTCTCTCAATATTAATGAATGCACACAGAAGGATTCCCAAATGTATTTTGTGATTTATATATAAATGATTCTCTCCACAAAAATATGTTTCAATGCACACAAAAATAGTTATCATTGTATATAAACTCAGAAAAACAAGTTTGAAATTTTGTGTTTGGTTGTCTATGTCTCTGTTGTTGCAATGCTAATTGTCATTGTATTCTACATCGTTGGAAAGCCTGTTTATTTACCTTCACAATGATGTCCAACTTGTAAGGATCATGCATTTGTGGGATGAGCAGCACAGCTGATTATGTGGGGAGCGGCCAAGAAAAATTTGCCAAAATTCTCTGCCGATGCTAAACAGTGTATTCTCCTGTTGGTACTGACTCTTGTTTTGAGTTGTTTGGTGGATTGGATGATTGAACTTTCTATCAGTAACAAGGAACAAACAAGACATATTGGCTATTTTACACTTTATTAATTTAATACACCGTCAGGAGCCTCAGTAGCGGTGGAAGTGGAAGATCCATACGCAGCCACAACAGCCTGGCACCTCCTCCTCATGCTGGTCACCAACCTGGTCACAGACGTCTCTTTCCCAATGGAAGACTGTGGGAAAAAGTATTTTTGGGCCCAATGGCATCACGTGACGGACACGGAAGTTGTAGTATCGTCGTTTGGCCACTAGGAAAATTGGCATCAAAGCTAGGCGCTCTTCCTGAGGACTCGGTTTTAATTAACTTCCACTGTTATTTAGAAATATGTGGAAATAAACAGCAAAACTCCATCGTTCCACAGAGTGGAGCTGCGACACAAAGCAAAGCATAAAGATCTATTTAAATGTGTTCATCTACAGTTATGTTGCCATAAACTGAACTATTCTGCAGAGGCATGTTGGGTTCAGAATAAATGAATGAATAAAAAAAAAAGACAAAATAAGATGCAGGTCCAGGTGGTGAACCTCTGTGGATCATCAGGACACGGCTGATCCTCTCAACACATCCACTTTTCTGATCACTCACTCTGACAGAGACCACGGCCCCCATCTGATGAGAGAAGAAGAGAACAGAAGTCATGAATCAGTGTTTACAGAGACTCCCTTCATCAGCTGTCAGTCACTGATGCAGCACACAGTTCATTTATAAAACTATCATTGGAAGAACCAACCTCCATATCTCCGCTCACTACTCAATATCTCCAACAGTAACCGCAACTTATGTTCTAGCAAATTCATCAGTATGGTCGTTCCTAAAGTCTGCACCTCCTCTGGTCGTCACTCATCCCAGTGTGCTGCTCCTAGTGACTGGAACGAGTTAACAAAGACACTAAAACTCCACACCCTCATCCCGTTACCCTCCTTTAATAGCTCTTTGGGCAGACCACATCATGGTTACTAAATGTAACCACGGTTCTATGAAATAAGAGCCAGTGATTTGAGGCTTCAGGCAGACTGATCTCAGAGCTGTGACAGAGATGAACTGATCAATGAGAGAACAAAGACTTTCTGATCAGATTTGATGGTACAACAGTTTGATGGATGAGGACCACTGTCTCTATACATGATGTGATGCTGTCAGCTGTAATCCAGCTTTATTTCCTGGAGACATGAACACAACAACAACATCTTCTTCACATCAACTCTAACACATGATCACAACAAGCTTCTGGCTGATCTGATTGGCTGACTGTTCTCTCTCTCTCTCTGTCACCGTTCTCCTCTCACAGCTTACCTGAGGAAACACATCACAACAATACTGCTGAAACCAGCATGGACCGACTCCGACCCTCTACTTACTCCAGAGTCTCCAGTCTACAGTTTGGACTCTCCACAAGACCAGACAGGAGCTTCACTCCTGAATCCTTCAGGTTGTTGAGGCACAGATCCAGCTCTCTCAGATGGGAGGGGTTGGACATCAGAGCAAAGGCCAGAGAAGCACCGCTGATCTCTGACAAACTGCAGCGCCTCAAGCTAAATAAAGAATAAATGATGAAGATAAAAATCACTTTATAATCCAATCACATGTGTTCAGGTTTTAAATGTGTAGCTCAACATCACTATGTCCTAATCAATGATCTTTTCCTTAAAATGAGTAGAGTGACTTTGTCATTGTGTTATTGTGGATCATCATAATGTCAGCCTTCTAAATACATCATCCAGATGTCACCACAACATTCATACACCTGTTCATGTCAACACATATCAATAACATGCTGCTGATCTCTGTCTTCATCTATGTGTGTGTGCTGAAGGATCAATATCAATGATCAGACATTATTTGTGGAATACGTTGAAACAATCAGAAACCAGAGAAATATTTCTACTTCATGAAGTAAACTTGATCAATGTAAAACAAATATTAGTTCAGAGGATCTTCTGTATCCAGATGTGACCATTTACCAACAATGATAAACATTAATTCACTTTAACAACTAACAGTGGACATTTTCTACAGTTTCTTTAAGAAACACAAGTCTTTTGTGACTGCAGACTGAATTTAGTTCAAGAAACATGAAAATATGAAGAAAAGGACATTAACAACTTTATGGATGTAAGTTATGTTTGTACATAAGTCAGGTTCAATTGTTAATTAAAGATATAAGATCTACAATAGTAACAGAGAGTCAGTGAACTGACCTCAGAGTCTCCAGTCTACAGTGTGGACTCTCCAGAAAACCATACAGGAGCATCACTCCTGAATCCTTCAGCTTGTTGTCACTCAGCTGCAGCTCTCTCAGATGGGAGGGGTTGGACTTCAGAGCTGAGGCCAGAGAAGCACAGCTGATCTCTGACAAACTGCAGCCCTTCAATCTGAATAAAGAATAAATGATGTAAGTTTAGAAGACAACGTTCCTGCTTGAAATCATTCAATGTTTAATAATGGGTTCAGAGCTGAAGAAGGTTTAGAACGTAGAAGTTTAGAAAATATAACTCCAAACACCTGAAGCCAACAGGATGCAGGTTAAAAACTGTTATACACAAAAAGTGAAACAGAGCTCTCATTAATATTAATGACAACGTGCTGCTACTTCAATAAAGACATAGTGACTTCACCTCTTAAACTGTGACAGCTCCACCAGTGGATCCATCGATACAAACTCATGTTGAGCAGCCAAACACAAATAAGAACCACAGAAACTGATTCAAGATTCAACTCAAGATCTCAAAGTTTCTAAAGATGTCAAATATGTCAGGATGGATTTTGTTGAAATGTGAACAAAAGATATATAAAATAAGACATCTACAATATACTGTATATATTTTAGGAATAGTGGAGTCATAAAATCAAAGCGTCTTCAGTTTAAACTATTCAGTCAGTATAAGCATCATATAGATTCATATTTCTTTTCTTAGAAAAAACAAATACTGAATATATTTGTTATCGTCTGATAGCTGAAATAGAAATTATTTATTTATTCTTCATACTTATGTATTTTTTATTATCATTTCTTTGAAAAAAAGAAACATGATAAAAGTCAAGAGTTGTGATAAATTAAGGTTTTAAATGTGTAGCTCAAAATTGCTCTGCCACAGTCAATGGACTAAACCACTGAAGAAGAAAATGTACTTTAGCATTAAGATACTCAGTGTGGATCAGGATAATATCAGCCTTATGTCTGCAGTTTAGTGTCACCACGACTTTCATATCATATTAATCTCAGAACAGAAGTAAAAAAATGGTGTCTGACCTCAGAGTGTCCAGTCTACAGTGTGGACTCTCCAGAAAACCACACAGGAGCTTCACTCCTGAATCCTTCAGGTTGTTGTCTCTCAGATCCAGCTCTCTCAGATGGGAGGGGTTGGACTTCAGAGCTGAGGCCAGAGAAGCACAGCTGATCTCTGACAAACTGCAGCTATTCAATCTGAATAAAGAATAAATGATGAAGATAAAAATCACTTTATAATCCAATCAGATGTGTTCAGGTTTTAAATGTGTAGCTCAACATCACTATGTCCTAATCAATGATCTCTTCCCTAAAATGAGTAGAGTGACTTTGTCATTGTGTTATTGTGGATCATCATAATGTCAGCCTTCTAAAGACATCATCCAGATGTCACCACAACATTCATACACCTGTTCATGTCAACACACATCAGTAACATGCTGCTGATCTCAGTCATGTCTGGAATTAGAGGATCAATATTAAATCAGACTTGTTGGACTTCATTACTTCATTTATTACATGGCCTTCTTCTCACTGTATCTGGTAGCTTAGTAGGTTTATGTCATTGACAGGAAAGGTCCACATTTGTTCAAGTGTGTCTATAAACAACAGCCACATGTCATATGTACATTAAAAGCGTTATTGGTGGCAGTAATCATTCCTCCTGTGAAGTGGTCCCTTCTTAACACAACTACACTGTAAGAAATTACTTCATAAGTTCAACTGAAACTAATATGAAGATTCAGCAGTCTGACTCAGACAAATCAAGTGGGTGTTTACTAGAGCTGGGACGATTCAACTATCTCCTGATTTGATATTTATTGTGATTATTAAGTATTGTGATTCGATTTTGCGATTTATTGTGATTTTTGTTAACTTTTTTAACACTAGACCATGAAGGGAAAAAGTTGAATCATACACTTCTAGTGACTTTTACTTTGGAAAATCTCTAAATGAATCCAGTAAAAATGTTTGATTTTCAGCATGTATGTAGTCAGAGATGTCCTGAAGTCAAATATATCAGGATCATTATCAGGAATTATTTATTACATTTTTTCCAGCAACCCAAAAATCAAACATTAAAGACATTTCCTTCACAGATTAGTGGTATTTTCTTTTTAATTTATAAGGGACATGTAATGTTTTATACTTCTAGTGAATATAATCAATCAATCTTATTTCCATAGATGTATTTTGTATATACAGTTCCCTTTGTTAACACCTTATTTTGAAAACCGGACATAGACCCACATGTCTACTTCCTCTAACTTCTCCAAGTCCTCCTCTAGCTCTCCCGTCAGCTCCGTTCTCTTTATCCATCCATGTTCAGCTCCATCGGGGCCGTTTCAATGCATTTAACATAAATGTCAGTATATGGGTGCTCTACAGTTGTAACGTCGGCCCATTTGACCACGGAGATGAGAGCGACGGCCGGCTTGACCGCACGTTACCGCGATACGATGACGTTTCCTGTCCGTGACAGAGTTAGCATGCAGCTTTAGCCGTGATGTCTAGCTCTGCTTTTCCTGTCAATGTGTGAAACCCAAAGTGTTTCCATCCTTTACTGGATGTGTAGTGTTTACCATGCTGGTATTTAACATGTGAGGGTGCAGGTCGTATCCACGCAGACCCTCCTACGTTTTAATACTTTCTCGTTTCTGCTCGCGGCGGTTTGTTTTGGTTGGAACGGATACAGAACAGATATGACGTCACGTTACTCAGACTACAACAATAAAAGCGGTAACTTCCTTCTACCTCATCATAGACTCAGATGGAGCAAATATATCGATTCTGGCATTAAAAACTCTATTTCAAAATCGTTAAATAAAAATTGCGATACATATCGTGATATGGCATCAGTGTCATCTTTTCCTGGTTTTAAAGGCTACATTACAGTAAAGTGATGTAATTCCCTGAACTTACCAGACTGTTCTAGCTGTACTATTATTTATCATTTACACTTACTCATTATATCCACATTACTGATGATTATTTATCAAAAACCTCAGTGTGTAAATATTTTGTGGAACCACCAATAGTCAACCCTACAATATTGTCGAAACATCGATATTGAAGTATTTGGTAAAAAATATTGTGATATTTGATTTTGTCCAAGTCACCCAGCCCTTATAGATATAACTCAGACTGCTGACGCCGCCGATTAGTTTAAGATCAATGTTACAGGTCATTTTACACAGAACAAGACTGTGGATTTAGTCCTCATCTCGTAACACTCAACATCAATAACTCTTTGAATGTACATATGAACATGTGAGTATTGTATTGAGATGGACTTGAAAAAAATTTAAACCTGCAAAGATGTTTCTGATGCAGAATATTTATTTGGTTTTGCTTCAAATAATAAGCCAATGCTGACATGAAAACAGAACACAGTTAGATCTGCTGTGAAGAAGAAAATGTATTTAGCATTAAGATACTCAGTGTGGATCAGTATAATATCAGCCTTATGTCTGCAGTTTAGTGTCACCAGAACTTTCACATCATATTAATCTCAGAACAGAAGTAAAAAATGGTGTCTGACCTCAGCGTCTCCAGTCTACAGTGTGGACTCTCCAGAAAACAACACAGGAGCTTCACTCCTGAATCCTTCAGGTTGTTTCCTCTCAGATCCAGCTCTCTCAGATGGGAGGGGTTGGACTTCAGGGCTGAGATCAGAGAAGCCCAGCTGATCTCTGACAAACCGCAGAGCCTCAATCTGAATAAAGAATAAATGATGAAGATAAAAATCACTTTTTAATCCAATCAGATGTGTTCAGGTTTTAAATGTGTAGCTCAACATCACTATGTCCTAATCAATGATCTTTTCCCTAAAATGAGTAGAGTGACTTTGTCATTGTGTTATTGTGGATCATCATAATGTCAGCCTTCTAAAGACATCATCCAGATGTCACCACAACATTCATACAGCTGTTCATGTCAACACACATCAATAACATGCTGCTGATCCCAGTCAAGTGTGGAATTAGAGGATCAATATTAAATCAGACTTGTTGGACTTCATTACTTAATTTATTACACGGCCTTCTTCTCACTGTATCTGGGAGCTTAGCAGGTTTATGTCATTTACAGGAAAAGTCCACATTTGTTCAAGTGTGTCTATAAACAACAGCCACATGTCATATGTACTTTAAAAGAGTTATTGGTGGCAGTAATCATTCCTCCTGTGAAGTGGTCCCTTCATAACACAACTACACTGTAAGAAATTACTTCATAAGTTCAACGGAAACTAATATGAAGATTCAGTAGTCTGACTCAGACAAATCAAGTGGGTGTTTACTAGGGCTGGGACGATTCAACTATCTCCTGATTTGATATTTATTGTGATTATTAAGTATTGTGATTCGATTTTGCGATTTATTGTGATTTTTGTTAACTTTTTTAACACTAGACCATGGGAAAAAGTTGAATCATACACTTCTAGTGACTTTTACTTTGGAAAATATCTAAATGAATCCAGTAAAAAAATTAGATTTTCAGCATGTATGTAGTCAGAGATGTCCTGAAGTCAAATATATCAGTCATTATCAGGAATTATTTATTACATTTTTTCCAGTAACCTAAAAATCAAAGAATAAAGACATTTACTTCACAGATTAGAGGTATTTTCTTTTTAATTTATAAGGGACATCTAATGTTTTATACTTCTGGTGAATATAATCCATCAATCTTATTTCCATAGATGTATTTTATATATACAGTTCCCTTTGTTAACACCTAATTTTGAAAACCGGACGTAGTCCCACGTGCCTACTTCCTCTAACTTCTCCAAGTCCTCCTCTAGCTCTCCCGTCAGCTCCGTTCTCTTTATCCATCCATGGTCAGCTCCATCGGGGCTGTTTGAATGCATTTAACATAAATGTCAGTATCTGGGTGCTCTACAGTTGTAGCGTCGGCCCATTTGACCACGGAGACGAGAGCGATGGCCGGCTCGACCGCAACATTACCGCGATACGGTAAAGTTTCCTGTCCAAGTCACCCAGCCCTAATAGATATAACTCAGACTGCTGACGCCTCCGATTAGTTTAAGATCAGCGTTACAGGTAATTTTACACAGAACCAGACTGTGGACTTAGTCCTCATCTCGTAAAACTCAACATCAATAACTCTTTGAATGTACATATGAACATGTGAGTATTGTATTGAGATAGACTTGAAAACATTTTTAACCTGCAAAGATGTTTCTGATGCAGAATATTTATTTGGTTTTTGCTTCAAATAATAAGCCAATGCTGACATGAAAACAGAGCACAGTTAGATCTGCTGTCAAAAAGAACGTGGGAATAACTTAGAACCATAGAAAACTCTAATTGGATGGTGTCGTTCATAATCATCACTTATGTGCCTTTGAACGTGTTTGTTGAAGAGTGCTGCACCTTTAGACATGTTCAAATAGAGAACTACAGGAATGAGTCCTAAAACCCAGAAATGAGTCAGCATTTTATTTCTTCCTGTTCCCTCGTCTGGAGGTCAGTGGGTTTTTTGAATGGGTTTTTAGTTAGATGCCTGAAATAAGGTCTGTGTTTAAAGGTCCAGTGTGTAGGATCTGGCGGTATATAACGGTGAGGTGAGGAGATTACAACCAACTGAAGCCTCTCCTGTGTGCGTAGAGAGTTTGTGTACAAACTACATAAGCTACAGTCAGTGAACTGACCTCAGAGTCTCCAGTCTACAGTTTGGACTCTCCAGTGCAGCAGACAGCTTCACTCCTGAATCCTGCAGGTAAACGTCATTCATGTCCAGCTCTCTCAGATGGGAGGGGTTGGACTTCAGAGCTGAGGCCACAACTTCACAGTGAGTAGCTGAGAGTCTACAGTCAGAAAGTCTGTCATGACACAAAAATGACAAAATATGTTATTATGAAAGAGGACAGTTTATATTTACTTCATGCATTTGATGACTAAACAGTTTGATATATACTTCTTTGATTAACATTTGCTCCTCACATCAGTGGTTCAGCTAATCTTATCTTACTATTTGACATGAAACAATAATTCTCATCACTCTCTCTCAAACCTGCAGACTTTTAATCTTTGTTTCTTTCTTTGTTAGAGAAAAAATGTAGTTACATTGAGTCTTCCCTAATGTCCAGTCTGTCAGTGTGATCTGATCCCAGGTCTGTCTCCACAAAGTTTGCATGAGGCCTTCTTGATTAGAAAAGCATTTTTAAAACTCAGTGAATAAGTAATAATAATACAGTTGATAAAGTTGACCTCTAGCTACCTGCTGCTGTCAGGTTCACGTCCATTAATGGGAAAATTTAGTGACTGCTGCCAAACGGTAGAGAATTAAACAAATTACGTAATAATATTAGACCTGTACATAATTAAACATTCATATAATTATATATTTGATGACTGCATGGCGTTTTGTCATTAACACTCTTTTCTGAGCATCAAACGTATTCAGCTCACAAACACAATTAATGAACCAATAAGGTTGCATTATTTACAACATAATGTCATCAGAAAGATGTTATCAGTGTATCAGCATTAAAAACAGAACATTGATCTTTGGTGTGTATAAGATCTCTTAAAAAGTCTGAATTCTACCATTCTGCTGTTATATATTCATCAGACCGCTGTTATTGGTGGAAGCTGTGTATTTCCTGTTACTACTCTTCTCTACAGCAACAAGAGAGAGAAACACCAGAGTTTCCTTCTGTGAGTAACAGAATAAAAGGAAAGACTTAAAAACGAGATTATGGAACACAACTCGACTTCATGAGCAATAAAATACACCATTGCTCGATTCAACACACTCAGGGGTTTTACAACGACGATCTTTGTCTCGTATGACCAGTAGTTTACGGTGGCTAATGCTAGAGTTGGGTCGGTTTTCAGTTTTCCGGTCCAGTGTACGAGCTTAAACTGGTTTGATTTTATGCTAACCGGCGGAACCGACATTTGTCATTATGACACATTCTGGCAAACTAAAAAGTATCCTACATCAACAACCTGTGCCGACAGAGTCACAGTGCTAAATCCAGCCTGTATTGTATTACTAATAAGCAATATGACAACGTGATTAACGTAATATTATGATGTTATGTTGGTTTGTAAACAAGAAGAGGTTTGTTTACTATAAAGTTCAAGTATTTTTTGGAGTGACGAGACGAGACGAGACGAGACGAGACGAGACATGGCAGAGCTGGTCTCAAAGAAAACGAAAATTGCGGCAGCATGGCAACAGTTTGTATTTGAAGACAACGAAAGATATGGGCCGAATAACACACGAGGTAAGGTGTAATGTGGTGCAAGGCCTATTGAAAGTAAACCCCAGCACCAGGGCTCTGATCCCAGGACCGCCCCGACTCCCCGCCGGATCAGCAAACGTTCTGTTGCTGCCGTTACACCGGTTAGACCCAGCGCTCCACCAGTCAGCTGATCTTTTGTTTTTTTCATTTGTTTTACCAGGTTCACATGTCGTCTCCATCACCCCAAAGATAAATAAGAAAAAACTGTAAAATGTAACAATTATTAGAAATAAATAGAATAAGTGTTCATTAACTTGACAGCTAGAAACAAAACCTACTGAAACATTTTGTAACTCAACATTTGAAACAACTCAAGAACATCTGTGACAAAATACAACTGACTTATTTATGTAATAAACACGTGGAACACATAAGAATCATTTTATAGTGTGTATATTTGAAGAACTAAACTACTAATCTACACTGATCTATAAAGTTAATCACATCTGGACTTACAGAGCTTTTCTGCAGTTCCTCACAGCTGGAATCAGTCTCTGCCGTCCCTCTGGTGTGTTGTACTTCTTCAGGTCCAACTCATCCAGAACCTCCTCTGACATCTGCAGCATGTAGGCCAGAGCTGAGCAGTGGATCTCAGAGAGTTTCTTCTCTGATCTGTTCTCTGACTTCAGGAACTCTTGGATCTCCTGATGTACCGAGTGGTCGTTCATCTCCGTCAGACAGTGGAAGATGTTGATGCTTCTGTCAGGAGAGGTATCATATCTGTTCATCTTCTTCAGGTTGTTGATGATTCTCTGGATGATTTCTGGACTGTTGTCTGTCTGACCCAGCAGACCTCCTAAGAGCTTCTGGTTGGACTCCAGAGAGAGGCCATGAAGGAAGCGAACAAACAGGTCCAGGTGGCCATTTTTACTTTCAAGGGCTTTCATCATGGCTCTCTCCAGGAAGTCATCCAGGGTTGAATGAACATAGTCTTCTCCCAGGAAGTCCTTCAGTACCTCTGTGTTCCTGTTTGTGTAACAGTGGAACATGTAGACTGCAGCCAAAAACTCCTGAATGCTCAGGTGAACAAAGCAGTAGACTGTTTTCTGGAAGATCACACACTCTCTTTTGAAGATCTCTGTACAAACTCCTGAGTACACCGAGGCCTCTGTGACATCAAGACCACACCGCTCCAGGTCTTCTTGGTAGAACATGATGTTTCCTTTCTCCAGATGTTCAAACGCCAGCCTCCCCAGCTTCAGAAGAACTTCCCTGTCAGCCTCCGTCAGCTCCTGTGGACTCGTCTCATGTCCCTCACCGTACTTCTGCTTCTTCCTCTTTGTCTGAACCAACAGGAAGCGTGAGTACAGGTCAGTCAGGGTCTTGGGCAGCTCTCCTCTCTGGTCTGTAGTCAACATGTGGTCCAGAACTGTAGCAGTGATCCAGCAGAAGACTGGGATTAGACACATGATGTGGAGGCTCCTGGATGTCTTGATGTGTGAGATGATTCTGCTGGACAGCTCTTCATCACTGACTCTCCTCCTGAAGTACTCCTCCTTCTGGGCGTCAGTGAAGCCTCGTACTTCTGTTACCCTGGCAACACATGCAGGAGGGATCTGATTGGCTGCTGCAGGTCGGGAAGTTATCCAGACGAGAGCTGAGGGAAGCAGATTCCCCTGGATGAGGTTTGTTAGCAGCACATTGACTGATGACTTCTGGGTAACATCAGACACAACCTCGTTGTTCTTGAAATCCAGTGAAAGTCTGCTTTCATCCAGGCCGTCAAAGATGAACAGAACTTTACAGACAGCGAGCTTCTCTGCTGTGACCTTCTGTAATGTTGGATGGAAAACATGGAGTAGCATGAGAAGACTGTACTGCTCATCTCTGATCAAGTTCAGCTCCCTGAACGAAAGCAGAACCACCAGACTGACATCTTGGTTTCCCAAGCCCTCTGCCCAGTCCAGAGCGAACTTCTGCACTGAGAAGGTTTTTCCAACGCCAGCAACGCCGTTCGTCAGAACGACTCTGATGTGTCCCTGTTGGTCAGGTAAGGCTTTAAAGATGTCGTGGCACTTGATTGGAGCGTCATGGAGGGTCTTCTTCTTGGAAGCTGTCTCAAGCTGCCTCACCTCATGTTGGGTATTAACCTCTTCACTCTGTCCCTCTGTGATGTAGAGCTCAGTGTAGATCCTGTTGAGGAGGGTTCCACTTCCTGTTTCATCAGTTCCTTCAGTCACACATTCACATCTCCTCCTCAGACTGATCTTATGTTCATCTACTCCTGCAGACCTCTATTCAGACTGATCTTATGTTCATCTACAACCTCCTGCAGACCTCTATTCAGACTGATCTTATGTTCATCTACACCCTCCTGCAGACCTCTATCTGCTGAAAGAGAGAAACAAAGTTTAAGACAAAACACAGAAACTTATTATTTCCAATGCAAATATGAAAATAATCAATATAACAACATATGAAGAAGTAAAGGTTATAAAGTCATCATCCCTTCTTTAAGTCAAAACTAACATCAAAGTATTTTTTATATTTATTTTTAATAGTTTTTCAGCAAGTTGCTCTGCAGGACAAGATGTTTGTAAGTTAGAGAAGGAGACTGCAGCAGGAAAGCTAATGTTGTTCAAAGTCTGTGGCTCCTGTTCAGTTCAGTTCAGTTCATTTTTATATAGCGTCAAATCATAACAGAAGTTATCTAAAGATGCTTTTCATATAGAGCAGGTCTAGACCGTACTCTATAATTTAGAGACCCAACAAAAGCATGAGCATGTATTGTTATGCGACAATGGCAAGAAAAATCTCCCCTTTCGTCAGTGTGACTGTCTGTCTGTGATAGAACAGTGATGTTGTTGCTTTACACAGAGTTTAATAGTTCTCCATCTTCATTTATGCAGATGGAAAACAAACAGCATTCTGATTGGTTAATGCAAAGACAGAGTGCTATCATAAAAACAAAACATAAAAATATAAATTTAGTCCTTTCAGTTCAGATTTTCTCTCAAAGGAGAACAAAGTACAAGTGATGCAGAGCAGATATGTGTGGTGGAGCAGATCTTAAATGGTTGTCACAACAATAGTGAGTATTAAAACAACAAGTCCTGTTTTCAGACATGAAGACATCAGCAGACCGATCTACAGGCTTACTTTGTACAGTGCTGGTCTGACTGGCTGTCTGAGGTCCAGGTCTTGTTCTAGATCTGGACATCGGCTCCTCCACAGAAGCATGACTCCTCTTCTTCTCTCTGTGGAGACATTACTTTATTACTAAAATCATTTGTTGATTGTTGTTGAAGAATATCAAGACTTGGCCGATACTGAAGCTCAGATGGTCACAGAGAAGAGTTAAAGTGTTGTTACTGAATTCAGCATTCAGTCTGTAATGAAAATGATCCTTTATTTTAAATCTCCTGCTTTAATAAACAAGAATTAGCTGCTTTTCCTATCTGACTGTCTTATTAAACATTTAGTGATCTGGCTGAAGTTTGTTTATTAAAGGGGAACAACGGTCATTATTAAAACACTGATATTATTCTATTCTAACAAGGAACACCAGAGCACCCGTGTTACATGATGTGTGTCTTAGACTGCTGGTCTACCTCAATATTTAGATCACTTCTAACCTCAGTTTAAACCTAACTAACTCAAACTAAACTGCCCAAAGTGACTGTGAATCAGTAAAGGACATAATCATCTCTCTTTGATGGAGGACATTTACAGTGAAGTAGCTGCAGAAAATGATGAGTTTGTATTAAAGGGGAACAACGGACAGTAATTTTACTCCCCAGAACACGGGAGTATACGTACAACCCCACTTCAAAGAAGCTGTCATAACAGCTGATTTTAGGAGAAGTCAAACCAACACAGTATTTTGAGGACAAATATGAGGAAATGAATTACACATTTGAAGCACATTCTTTCAGATTTTTAATAGTTGTAAATCTTTACAGCGACTTCAACGTTCAGGCAGAAACATGAATATTTTCATGAAGTGTAAATTGTGAAATGGAGGTTCTCAGGTGTTTTGTTACAGAAATACAAGCAGTACTTTGTGGCTATAAAACCCAGACTAAGATCCATCTTAGTTTGAAACAGTATCTGCACTAATAATTCTGCATCAGGAATAGAAATCTTTTAGCAGAACATTTAGTCTTCATCCTCAATGCATCATCATCCACCAGGTCAGCGCACAGTAAAAACAGTCTCTTACTTTGACTCTGAGGGTCCAGGTTCATTACTGAAGAATATACGAAGACCCATGGACTTGTCACTGTTCATAGACAGACAGCTGGGTGCTGGAGACTCTGCTCTCGGTCTGTACTGAACTCTGAAAACACCAAAGTTTGGTTTAAAGTTTGTATTAGTCCTCTTAGATTAGAGCTTTCCTGGGTGACTGACAGCTGTCACAGATACGAAGAGGAAGAATGCACAAATTAATTCTCTTTGTGTCACGAAAAGTGTGTTCAACTTCAGTTAGAAAATACATTTTAGTAGAACTTTTAAAACAGAAACACAAAATCAACAGAAAACAGTATTGGTAGAGGAAAGTGAAGTCCTATAAATGAATTAGTAGCAGCTCTCTTACTTTGACTCTGAGGGTCCAGGTTCATTACTGAAGAGTGGAGGATCATCTGTAGACTGGTCACTCTTCATAGACAGACAGCCAGAGACTAGAGACTCTGCTCCGTCCTCCTCTTCCTCCACACAATCACTCATCTTCTGATCTGAAGTCAGTCTGAGAGGTAAAAGAGGGACACTGACTGTAAACATGAAGAAGAAACAAGTTAGTACAAGAGTTACAGGATAGACTGAGAGACCAGGAAGTAACACACCCTCTCTCTCTATCACACACACACACACGCGCACACACACACACACACACACACACACACACACACACACACACACACACACACACACACACACACACACACACACACACACACACACACACAGAGAGTATACAGTAGAATGAAACCACCCAGAACTCCACCTGGTCACTATTCTTTTAGTCTCTGCTTGTTTTCTTGTTTTCTTGTTTTCTTGGGTTACAGCAGCTTTAATGAGGATTATTCAGCCAGTCATAACTTTGTGTTCACAGAAGAATCAAACTGTTGAGATCATTCTAACATTTCTCTCCTCTACAGTCCACAGGGAGGAAACTGACTCAGACACTTTGACAGAAAGATGATAAAATGTTGGATTAATGTTGGATTAACACTCACCCTGCTTCAGTCTACAGTCGTCACCCCTCTGTCTCACTGAACTGACAGACTGAACACCTACATAGTTCCCTCCCTCTGTTCTCATGAGCCTGGCTCACCTGGCCAGTGCGGCTCCTCCTCTCTCCATTTACAGGAAATCAGCTGAGTTGTGTGACTGGGTGTGTTCACGGCAGATAGCAGGTTAGAAATAGATGTCACATAGCAGTGGTGAACATCATCTGAAAGCTGGGAACCTGAAGATTAATTTGAGATGCAGCTCAGCTCTGTGTGTCAACTTGTTCTAGTCATAAATCAGAAATAAACACGAATTAATGAATTAAAATAAATTGTGACAGATATATATATATATATATATATATATATATATTAGGGGTGGAACGGTTCACAAAATTCACTGTTCCTCGGTTCATATCACAGTTTTCGGTTCGGTTCAGTTAATTTATATTACAGCGAGGAGGTCATGTTCTGATTTCAACATGCTTTTCATTTATTTGGCAAAATTAAGTTAACAAATGTTTGCCTTAAAAAAAGTATGGCTTACATAAAGAACGTAAACACTTCTTCAGTGTCAAATCTTAACTGAAAGAATAGGTCTTCTACAGTAATTATTGCAAACAAAAAATGCAGCTTTGTTATTTTCATATAAATATGATGTAATTATAGACTAAGTCCATCAACATAAATTGAAGCATAAGCTCAACCAGAACTATACTAAAACAAAATAAGAACAGTATAATATATGTCTCAATTCCCTGATTATCAGCTCTTAATTGAAAGATTTGTGTTATTTAAAAATAATGAATAACTACAAAACACATTACAGGGATTGTGCTGCTGGAATTACTGTGTTGCTTATAAGTGTATAGTGCAGCTCAAGTAACGTTACGTTAATCATATGCTGAAATCCAGCGTCCTCCACGACTACATAAGGCTGCATATCTTTCACTATAAACCTCCCCAGTGCTTTAGTCATGTTTTTCTCCCTGTCTGAGTCTGAGTCTGAGTCTGCATGTAGAGGCTGTTTAAATGCTGCGGGGAGAAGGAGTTGCTCTTTCATACCCGCCTCTCTTCTCCTTACGCTATCAACGGACACACCGGAGTGATCGCTTCATTAATTGTTCATCATAGTGGAAGACGTTAACATAAACCACACGTGTTGCACAGTGCTTATACAGTCGACGTTTTATCAAACACTATTTTCCGTCATTTTCATGGTAACACTAAATCTGTAATGCTCCCATACAGCAGAGTGAAACGATGCTGGTGGATCCTCTAACTGGACTTTATTGTGTCCACTCGCCATTTCCTAAACTGACTGACAGCCGCACTCGCCACTTCATCCGTGAAGGAGGCTGGGTCACGCTTCATCAACACATGCGCAGTAAAATCTGGTCTGCACTCATGTTGAGCCAATAGCAACGCACGACCGCAGCTTCAGTTACACTGAACCGTGACTAGAGAACCGTGACTAGAGAACCCTGACTAGAGAACCGTGACTAGAGAACCGTGACTAGAGAACCGTGACTAGAGAACCGTGACTAGAGAACCGTGATTAGCGAACCGTGACTAGAGAACCGTTACTAGAGAACCGTGACTAGAGAACCGTTACTAGAGAACCATGACCGTGACTAGAGAACCTGACTAGAGAACCGTGACCGTGACTAGAGAACCCTGACTAGAGAACCGTGACTAGAGAACCGTTACTAGAGAACCGTGAGTAGAGAACCGTTACTAGAGAACCGTGACCGTGACTAGAGAACCTGACTAGAGAACCGTGACCGTGACTAGAGAACCCTGACTAGAGAACCGTGACCGTGACTAGAGAACCTGACTAGAGAACCGTGAACCTGACTAGAGAACCCTGACTAGAGAACCGTGACTAGCGAACCGTCACTAGAGAACCGTGACTAGCGAACCGTGACTAGAGAACCGTGATTAGCGAACCGTGACTAGAGAACCGTTACTAGAGAACCGTGACTAGAGAACCATTATTAGAGAACCGTGACCGTGACTAGAGAACCTGACTAGAGAACCATGACCGTGACTAGAGAACCCTGACTAGAGAACCGTGACTAGCGAACCATGACTAGAGAACCGTTACTAGAGAACCGTGACCAGAGAACCGAACGGTTCAGATTTTTTACCTGAACCGTTTCCATCCCTAATATATATATATATACTGTATATATATATATATATATATATATATATATACATGTATATGGTTTATGCTAGCGGCAACACTTCCAATATGATGAACAATTTATGATATAATATATATATATTAGGGGTGGAACGGTTCACAAAATTCCTGGTTCCTCGGTTCATATCACGGTTTTGGGGTCACGGTTTTATGTTACAGCGAGGAGGTCATGTTCTGATTTCAACATGCTTTTCATTTATTTGGCAAAAATAAGTTAACAAATGTTTGCCTTAACAAAAGTATGGCTTACATAAAGAACAAATACACTTCTTCATTGACAAATCTTAATTGAATGAATAAGTCTTCTACAGTAATTAGTACAAACAAAAAATGCAGCTTTGTTATTTTCATGTAAATATGAAGGTCTAAGGTCATATATTGAAGCAGAAGCTCAACCAGAACTGCTAAAAAACTTAGCTTTTTATCTCCCACTCATTCAACAGTGGCTCATTGGTCATAATTCTTACTATAACAGTTAAGGCACTCCAATACTGACATACTGTCAATAAGAAAAAATAAATTCCAAAAATAAAATCATAAATGTCTGTAATGTAAATGTAATGTTCCATCTTAAGGCTGTTGGTAAATCCTCAACTGCTGCTTATTCTAGTTTCTACAGGGCAGGCACAACAGACTAAAATTCACACGTGAAGGCTCACGCTTTGACCATATGCTTTAATTCTGTATTGTTTATGATGGAGTGTGGTCGTATATGCAGCGATAAACACTCTTATAGCATTAGATATGACTTTGGCACAGTGTGAATCTGCAGTGGGAGGCTGTCTGAACGCTGTGGGGGAACGGATTCTGTCCAGTCTGCTTTTGTTTCGCTCCGCTGATCGACACATTCGGGTGATGCCGTGGTAATTAAATGTTTCAAGTGTCCACATATAAACCCGACTTCAGTTGAACAGTGTCTGCGTACAGTTTGACACAAATCGTTTTCAGTTTAGCTCGACTATCATGAGCTACTGGGCTCGACTATCATGAGCTACTGGGCTCGACTATCATGAGCTACTGGGCGCTACAGCGCTGCTACCATTCCTGGTGCGCTGACAATAATCTAGACTGATGAATAGCACTACAGGTAAAAGTATTTTTTTTTTATTAAAATAATAATAATTATTATTATTATATATATATTTTTTTTAATTATTATTATTATTTTAAGAGTGCATAATATATTATATATTATTATTTTAGGGTCTTACAATTTGACTTTAAAAATTCTACATAAACTTGTATGCATTTTTTGGGACTTTGTTCTAATCTTTGCATTTTTAAGAAATATTAGATAATTTGACCTCTTTCGACCTCAGACAGTCAAAAACAGACATTCTTTTAATAGGACCAGACAATTTTGCTACAGCAGTTCATCAGTTTATTGGCCCACTTCAATCAAATATCAGTCCTACAGCTAAGAACCTTGGTATCATCTTTGACCGGAATATGACTTTTGACCATCATGTCACTAAACTTGTCCAGACCTGCTTTCTCCAGTTAAGAAACATTGCAAAAATCCGATGTATCTTGTCCTCCACCGATCTTGAACTTTTAATTCACACTTTCATATTCTCCCGTCTAGACTATTGTAATTCCCTCTACACCTGCCTCAGTCAAACTGTTTCAAATCGCCTACAGGTGGTTCAAAATGCAGCGGCCAGGTTATTAACCAGAACTAGCCGTCGGTCTCACATCACCCCTGTTCTGGCATCCCTCCATTGGCTTCCTGTAAAATTCAGAATGAACTTTAAGATCCGCTCAAACTGCAAAACAAAAGATGATCAGGTCTTTTCTGTCTTAGCCCCAACTCTCTGGAATCACCTAGCGCCCAAGAAAAATTTGCCAAAATTCTCTGCCGATGCTAAACAGTGTATTCTCCTGTTGGTACTGACTCTTGATTTGAGTTGTTTGGTGGATTGGATGATTGGACTTTCTATCAGTAACAAGGAACAAACAACAAACAAGACATATTGGCTATTTTACACTTTATTAATTTAATACACCGTCAGGAGCCTCAGTAGCGGTGGAAGTGGAAGATCCATACGCAGCCACAACAGCCTGGCACCTCCTCCTCATGCTGGTCACCAACCTGGTCACAGCCGTCTCTTTCCCAATGGAAGACTGTGGGAAAAAGTATTTTTGGGCCCAATGGCATCACATGACGGACACAGAAGTTGTAGTATCGTCGTTTGGCCACTAGGAAATTTGGCTTTAAAGCTCGGCGCTCTTCCTGAGGGCTCGGTTTTAATTAACTTCCACTGTTATTTAGAAATATGTGGAAATAAACAGCAAAACTCCATCGTTCCACAGAGTGGAGCTGCGACACAAAGCGAAGCAGAAAGATCTATTTAAATGTGTTAATCTACAGTTATGTTGCCATAAACTGAACTATTCTGCAGAGGCATGTTGGGTTCAGAATATATGAATGAATAAAAAAAAAAGACAAAATAAGATGCAGGTCCAGGTGGTGAACCTCTGTGGATCATCAGGACACGGCTGATCCTCTCAACACATCCACTTTCTGATCACTCACTCTTTCAGAGGCCACGGCTTCCATCTGATGAGAGAAGAAGAGAACAGAAGTCATGAATCAGTGTTTGCAGAGACTCCCTTCATCAGCTGTCAGTCACTGATGCAGCTCACAGTTCATTTATAAAACTATCATCGGCAAAACCAACCTTCATATCTCTGCTCACTACTCAATATCTCCAACAGTAACCGCAAATTATGTTCTAGCAAATTCATCAGTGTGGTCGTTCCTAAAGTCCTCACCTCCTCTGGTCGTCACTCATTTCAGTTTGCTGCTCCTAGTGACTGAAATGAGTTAATAAAGACACTAAACCTCCACACCCTCATCCCGTTACCCTCCTTTAAGAACTCATTAGGCAGACCACATCATGGTTACTAAATGTAACCACGGTTCTATGAAATAAGAGCCTGTGATCTGAGACTTCAGTCAGACTGATCTCAGAGCTGTGACAGAGATGAACTGATCAATGAGAGAACAAAGACTTTCTGATCAGATTTGATGGTACGACAGTTTGATGGATGAGGACCACTGTCTCTATACATGATGTGATGCTGTCAGCTGTAATCCAGCTTTATTTCCTGGAGACATGAACAAAACAACAACATCTTCTTCACATCAACTCCAACACATGATCACAACAAGCTTCTGGCTGATCTGATTGGCTGACTGTTCTCTCTCTCTCTGTGTCACTGTTCTCCTCTCACAGCTTACCTGAGGAAACACATCACAACAATACTGCTGAAATTAGCATGGACCGACTCCGACCCTCTACTTACTCCAGAGTCTCCAGTCTACAGTTTGGACTCTTCACAAGATCAGACAGCTGCTTCACTCCTGAATCCTGCAGCTCGTTGAGGCTCAGATCCAGCTCTCTCTGGTGGGAGGGGTTGGACTTCAGAGCTGAGGCCAGAGAAGCACAGCTGATCTCTGACAAACTGCAGTGACTCAATCTGAATAAAGAATAAATGATGTAAATTTAGAAGACAACGTTCCTGCTTGAAATCATTCAATGTTTAATAATGTGTTCAGAGCTGAAGAAGGTTTAGAACGTAGAAGTTTAGAAAATGTAAACTCCAAACACCTGAAGCCAACAGGATGCAGGTTAAAAACTGTAAAATACAAAAAGTGAAACAGAGCTCTCATTAATATTAATGACAACGTGCTGCTACTTCAATAAAGACGTAGTGACTTCACCTCTTAAACTCTGACAGCTCCACCAGTGGATCCATCGATACAAACTCATGTTGAGCAGCCAAACACAAATAAGAACCACAGAAACTGATTCAAGATTCAACTCAAGATCTCAAAGTTTCTAAAGATGTCAAATATGTCAGGATGGATTTTGGGGAAATGTGAACAAAAGATATATAAGATAAGACTTCTACAATATACTGTATACATTTTAGGAATAGTGGAGTCATAAAATCAAAGCATCTTCAGTTTAAACTATTCAGTCAGTATAAGCATCATATAGATTCATATTTCTTTTCTTAGAAAAACCAAATACTGAATATATTTGTTAATGTCTGATAGCTGAAATAGAGATTATTTATTTATTCTTCATACTTGTGTATTTTTTATTATCATTTCTTGGAAAAAAAAAGACACATGATAAAAGTCAAGAGTTGTGATATATTAAGGTTTTAAATGTGTAGCTCATAGGGATTTGACGAAATATCATGTCACGAAATATAGTGATATAAAAACGTGACGATATGCATCATCAAAATGAAAAACTGAATGGTGATATCAGGGCATCATAGGTACATCTAGTCATACAAGCACTGATCTGCAGTCTCTCGTCTTTTTCAGTGCTTTGTTTGAACAGACGAGGGCGCTCTGAGTTCAGACCAGTAGGTGAAGCACCGCCCCCCACCGTCGGCTTGCTTTTTAAAAACAAAAATAAAACCCATTTAGTTTAATTTTTGCGCAATATTATCAATAGATAGTCGGATGACGGACGCTTCAATCTGACAGTGAACGCATCTTAAGGAGTCAGCTCAGACCGGCAGGTGTCACATTTCACACACACATTGACCAGAGAGAGTTGACAGACCGAGAGATGGCGGAGGATTTGGTATCGAGGCGAAAAGCAAGCGCGCCTATTTGGCAATATTTCAGATTTAAACCCGATGATATAAGGGAACCATAACGTTAATGAGGTAACGTTAATCGCCGCGAGGAGGGCGGAGCGGTCACAGCCGGTGGGTACGGCGCCAGGTAGACCCCTACAGCCCCGCAGCAAAAGCTGGACCAGAGAGGTCAGACACACAGCCAGCCACCCGACGGTAAACATCAAATTAAGAAAGCTACACATGTTGACCGTCATCTTTTCCTGTAAAATGTCCGGTTAAATTGGTAATACCGGTGATGTCACAAGTTTATTAACAGGTGGGAATATTTCCTCACCGTCACATCCCTAGTGCTGGTGTGGTTAGAGCACCGTCACATCCCTAGAGCTGGTGTGGTTAGAGCACCGTCACATCCCTAGTGCTGGTGTGGTTAGTGCACCGTCACATCCCTAGAGCTGGTGTGGTTAGTGCGCCGTCACATCCCTAGTGCTGGTGTGGTTAGTGCACCGTCACATCCCTAGTGCTGGTGTGGTTAGTGCACCGTCACATCCCTAGTTCTGTTGTGGTTAGAGCATTTGCAGCTAATTTGCAGACAGGTAATGGAGGAGTCAGGCGAAATTAGCATAGAAGTTGTGTGATGTTTTGCATTTTGTGTCTTTTAAATAAAAGGCTACTTTTTCCGTCATATATTTTCATCATTCAAGTTTTTTAAAATGATTGTTATGATATCGTATCGAGATCGTGAACCCAAGATTGTGTATCGTATCATGAGCTGAGTGAATCGTCACACCCCTCGTAGCTCAACATTGCTCTGCCACAGTCAATGGACTAAACCACTGAAGAAGAAAATGTACTTTAGCATTAAGATACTCAGTGTGGATCAGGATAATATCAGCCTTATGTCTGCAGTTTAGTGTCACCACAACTTTCACATCATATTAATCTCAGAACAGAAGTAAAAAATGGTGTCTGACCTCAGAGTCTCCAGTCTACAGTGTGGACTCTCCAGAAAACCACACAGCTGCTTCACTCCTGAATCCTGCAGCTTGTTGTCATTCAGATCCAGCTCTCTCAGATGGGAGGGGTTGGACTTCAGAGCTGAGGCCAGAGAAGCACAGCTGATCTCTGACAAACCGCATCTCCACAATCTGAATAAAGAATAAATGATGTAAATTTAGAAGACAACGTTCCTGCTTGAAATCATTCAATGTTTAATAATGTGTTCAGAGCTTAAGAAGGTTTAGAACGTAGAAGTTTAGAAAATGTAAACTCCAAACACCTGAAGCCAACAGGATGCAGGTTAAAAACTGTAAAATACAAAAAGTGAAACAGAGCTCTCATTAATATTAATGACAACGTGCTGCTACTTCAATAAAGATTTAGTGACCTCTTAAACTCTGACAGCTCCACCATTGGATCCATCGATACAAACTCATGTTGAGCAGCCAAACACAAATAAAAACCACAGAAACTGATTTCAAGATTCAACTCAAGATCTCAAAGTTTCTAAAGATGTCAAATATGTCAGGTTGAGTTTTGTGAAAATGTGAACAAAGATATATCAGATAAGACATCTACAATATACTGTATATATTTTAGGAATAGTGGAGTCATAAAATCAAAGCGTCTTCAGCAAAACTATTCAGTCAATATAAGCATCATATAGATTCATATTTCTTTTCTTAGAAAAAACAAATAAGGAATATATTTTGTTAATGTCTGATAGCTGAAATAGAGATTATTTATTTATTCTTCATACTTGTGTATTTTTTATTATCATTTCTTGGAAAAAAAAGAAACATGATAAAAGTCAAGAGTTGTGATATATTAAGGTTTTAAATGTGTAGCTCATAGTGCTGTGACGAAATATCATGCCACGAAATATAGTGATATAAAAACGTGACGATATGTATCGTCGAGATGAAAAACTGATAGTGATATCAGGGCATCATAGGTACATCTAGTCATACCAGCACTGATCTGCAGTCTCTCGTCTGTTTCAGTGCTTTGTTTGAACAGACGAGGGCGCTCTGAGTTCAGACCAGTAGGTGAAGCACCGCCCCCACTGTCGGCTTGCTTTTTTTTTTTTTTACAGAAATTGAACCCATTTAGTTCATTTTTGCGGAATGTCATCAATACATAGTCGGACGACGGACGCTTCAATCTGACAGTGAACGCATCTTAAGGAGTCAGCTCAGAGCGGCAGGTGTCATATTTCACACACGTTGACCAGAGAGAGTTGACAGACCGAGATGGCGGAGGATTTGGTGTCGAAGCGAAAAGCAAGCGCGCCTATTTGGCAATATTTCAGATTTAAACCCGATGATATAAGGGAACCATAACGTTAATGAGGTAACGTTAATCGCCACGAGGAGGACGGAGCGGTCACAGCCGGTGGGTGCGGCGCCAGGTAGAAAAAAAGCTGGACCGGAGAGGTCAGACACACAGCCAGCCACCCAACGGTAAACATCAAAGTAAGAAAGCTGCACATGTTGACCGTCATCTTTTCCTGTAAAATGTCCGGTTTAATCAGTAACACCGGTGATGTCACAAGTTTATTAACCGGTGGGAGTATTTACTCACCGTCACATCTCTAGAGCTGGTGTGGTTAGAGCACCGTCACATCCCTAGTGCTGGTGTGGTTAGTACACCGTCACATCTCTAGTGCTGGTGTGTTTAGTGCACCGTCACATCTCTAGTGCTGGTGTGGTTAGAGCACCGTCACATCTCTAGTGCTGGTGTGGTTAGTGCACCGTCACATCTCTAGTGCTGGTGTGGTTAGAGCACCGTCACATCCCTAGTGCTTGTGTGTTTAGAGCACCGTCACATCCCTAGTGCTGGTGTGGTTAGAGCACCGTCACATCTCTAGTGCTGGTGTGGTTAGTGTACCGTCACATCCCTAGTGCTTGTGTGTTTAGTGCACCGTCACATCCCTAATGCTGGTGTGGTTAGTGCACCGTCACATCCCTAGTGCTGGTGTGGTTAGAGCACCGTCACATCCCTAGTGCTGGTGTGGTTAGTGCACCGTCACATCCCTAGTGCTGGTGTGGTTAGAGCACCGTCACATCCCTAGTGCTGGTGTGGTTAGAGCACCGTCACATCCCTAGTGCTGGTGTGGTTAGTGCACCGTCACATCCCTAGTGCTGGTGTGGTTAGAGCACCGTCACATCCCTAGTGCTGGTGTGGTTAGTGCACCGTCACATCCCTAGTGCTGGTGTGGTTAGAGCACCGTCACATCCCTAGTGCTGGTGTGGTTAGAGCACCGTCACATCCCTAGTGCTGGTGTGGTTAGTGCACCGTCACATCCCTAGTGCTGGTGTGGTTAGAGCACCGTCACATCCCTAGTGCTGGTGTGGTTAGTGCACCGTCACATCCCTAGTGCTGGTGTGGTTAGAGCACCGTCACATCCCTAGTGCTGGTGTGGTTAGTGCACCGTCACATCCCTAGTGCTGGTGTGGTTAGTGCATTTGTAGCTGATTTGCAGCCAGGCATTAATGGAGGAGTCAGACAAAATTTGCATAGAAGTTGTGTGATGTTTTTGTATTTTGTGTCTTTTAAATAAAAAACTACTTTTTCAGTCATATATTTTCATCATTCAAGTTTTGTTAAAATTATTGTTATAATGTCGTATCGAGATCGTGAACCCAATATTGTGCATCGTATCGTATCGTGAGCTGAGTGAATCGTCACACCCCTAGTAGCTCAACATAGCTCTGCCACAGTCAATGGACTAAACCACTGAAGAAGAAAATGTCCTTTAGCGTTAAGATACTCAGTGTGGATCAATATAATATCAGCCTTATGTCTGCAGTTTAGTGTCACCACGACTTTCACATCATATTAATCTCAGAACAGAAGTAAAAAATGGTGTCTAACCTCAGAGTCTCCAGTCTACAGTGTGGACTCTCCAGAAAACCACACAGGAGCTTCACTACTGAATCCTCCAGGTCGTTTCCTCCCAGATCCAGCTCTCTCAGATGGGAGGGGTTGGACTTCAGAGCTGAGGCCAGAGAAGCACAGCTGATCTCTGACAAACTGCAGCTTATCAATCTGAATAAAGAATAAATGATGAAGATAAAAATCACTTTTTAATCAAATCAGATGTGTTCAGGTTTTAAATGTGTAGCTCAACATCACTATGTCCTAATCAATGATCTTTTCCCTAAAATGAGTAGAGTGACTGTCATTGTGGATCATCATAATGTCAGCCTTCTACAGACATCATCCATATGTCACCACAACATTCATACACCTGTTCATGTCAACACACATCAGTAACATGCTGCTGATCTCAGTCAAGCCTGGAATTAGAGGATCAATATTAAATCAGACTTGTTGGACTTCATTACTTCATTTATTACATGGCCTTCTTCTCACTGTATCTGGTAGCTTAGTAGGTTTATGTCATTTACAGGAAAAGTCCACATTTGTTCAAGTGTGTCTATAAACAACAGCCACATGTCATATGTACATTAAAAGAGTTATTGGTGGCAGTAATCATTCCTCCTGTGAAGTGGTCCCTTCATAACACAACTACACTGTAAGAAATGAATTCAGAAGTTCAACTGAAACTAATATGAAGATTCAGCAGTCTGACTCAGACAAATCAAGTGGGTGTTTACCAGGGCTAGGATGATTCAACTATCTCATGATTCAATATGTATTGTGATTTTTAAGTATTGTGATTCGATTTTGTGATTTATTGTGATTTTTGTTAACTTTTTTAACACTAGACCATGGGAAAAAGTTGAATCATACACTTCTAGGGACTTTTACTTTGGAAAATATCTAAATGAATCCAATAAAAATGTTTGATTTTCAGCATGTATGTAGTCACAGATGTCCTGAAGTCAAATATATCAGTCATTGTCAGGAATTAATTACATTTTTTCCAGCAACCCAAAAATCAAAGAATAAAAACAGATCACAGATTAGAGGTATTTTCTTTTTAATTTATAAGGGACATGTAATGTTTTATACTTCTGGTGAATATAATCAATCAATCTTATTTCTATAGATGTATTTTGTAAATACACTTCCCTTTGTTAACACCTTATTTTGAAAACCGGACGTAGACCCACGTGTCTACTTCCTCTAACTTCTCCAAGGTGGTCTCTAGCTCTCCCGTCAGCTCCGTTCTCTTTATCCATCCATGGTCAGCTCCATCGGGGCCGTTTGAATGCATTTAACATAAATGTCAGTATATGGGTGCTCTACAGTTGTAGCGTCGGCCCATTTGACCACGGAGACGAGAGCAACGGCCGGCTAGACCGCAACGTTACAGCGATACGATGACGTTTCCTGTCCGTGACAGAGTTAGCATGCAGCTTTAGCCGTGATGTCTAGCTCTGCTTTTCCTGTCAATGTGTGAAACCCAAAGTGTTTCCATCCTTTACTGGATGTGTAGTGTTTACCATGCTGGTATTTAACATGTGAGGGTGCAGGTCGTATCCACGCTGACCCTCCAACGTTTAATACTTTCTCGTTTCTGCTCGCGGCGGTTTGTTTTGGTTGGAACGGATACAGAACAGATATGACGTCACGTTACTCAGACTACAACAATAAAAGCGGTAACTTCCTTCTACCTCCTCATAGACTCAGATGGAGCAAATATATCGATTCTGGCATTAAAAAAATCTATTTCAAAATCGTTAAATAAAAATTGCGATATATCGTGATATGGCATCAGTGTCATCTTTTCCTGGTTTTAAAAGCTACATTACATTAAAGTGATGTAATTTCCTGAACTTACCAGACTGTTCTAGCTGTTCTATTATTTGTCATTTACACTTACTCATTATATCCACATTACTGATGATTATTTATCAAAAACCTCATTGTGTAAATATTTTGTGGAACCACCAATAGTCAACCCTACAATATTGTCGCACCATCGATATCGAAGTATTTGGTCAAACATATTGTGATATTTGATTTTCTCCTAGTCACCCAGCCCTAATAGATATAACTCAGACTGCTGACGCCTCCGATTAGCTTAAGTTCAACGTTACAGGACATTTTACACAGAACAAGACTGTAGATTTAGTCCTCATCTCGTAACACTCAACATCAATAACTCTTTGAATGTACATATGAACATGTGAGTATTGTATTGAGATGGACTTGAAAAAAATTTTAACCTGCAAAGATGTTTCTGATGCAGAATATTTATTTGGTTTTGCTTCAAATAATAAGCCAATGCTGACATGAAAACAGAACACAGTTAGATCTCCTGTCAAAAAGAACGTGAGAATAACTTAGAACCATAGAAAACTCTAATTTGATGGTATCGTTCATAATCATGAAGCTCATGTGTAAATTCAGACAGGAAGACTGGGTGTGCAAGCTCATTCATCCTCATTCATTCTGGGTCTCTCTCTCTCATGGGCTATTAATATGTCAGCTGATAATGGGCGTCTCTCTTTTCAGCGACCAATCAGAGCTTTCCATATCTCCCTCAACCAATCACATGCTGCTTTCAAAAGTTTAAAAAAACATTTCTCCTCTATGCAGTTTAAGTTTCAGCATTCAGCAAACGGACGCGACCCTCCACCACCCCATCACCTCCAGATTCATCACATCAGAGTAATCCTGCTCCACTTCATTCATCGGATCTGCATCAGTCTTCACCACCACCACCACCACCACCAGTGTCTAGACCCGAGGGGAATATTTCTACATCCTACTACAGCTTCACTTCCCCTTTATTATTTCACATCGGGTCTAAATCGGCAAAGAAATGTGCTATTCATAAATTGTGCACTTTGTAATAAATCATCATTTAATTCATACGAGTCTTTCCTGATTGAAATCACTTATGTGCCTTATGAGCTACAGGAATGAGTCCTAAAACCCAGAAATGAGTTAGCATTTTAGCACTTCCTGTTCCCTCGTCTGGAGGTCAATGGGTTTTTTGAATGGGTTTTTAGTTAGATGCCTGAAATAAAAGGTCTGTGTTTAAAGGTCCAGAGTGTATGATCTGGCGGTATATAGAGGTGAGGTGAGGAGATTGCAACCAACTGAAGCCTCTCCTGTGTGCGTAGAGAGTGTGTGTACAAACTACATAAGCTACAGTCAGTGAACTGACCTCAGAGTCTCCAGTCTACAGTTTGGACTCTCAAGTCCAGCAGACAGCTTCACTCCTGAATCATACAGGTCGTTGATACTCAGGTCCAGCTCTCTCAGATGGGAGGGGTTGGACTTCAGAGCTGAGGCCACAACTTCACAGTGAGTACCTGAGAGTCCACAGTAAGAAAGTCTGTCATGACACAAAAATGACAAAATATGTTATTATGAAAGAGGACAGTTTATATTTACTTCATGCATTTGATGACTAAACAGTTTGATATATACTTCTCTGATTAACATTTGCTCCTCACATCAGTGGTTCAGCTAATCTCATCTCACTGGTTGACATGAAACAATAATTCTCATCACTCTCTCAAACCTGCAGACTTTTAATCTTTGTTTTTCTTTATTCTTGCAGATGAAGAGAAAAAATGTAGTTACATTGAGGCTTCCCTAATGTCCAGTCTGTCAGTGTGATCTGATCCCAGGTCTGTCTCCACAAAGTTAGCATGAGGCCTTCTTGATTAGAAAAGCATTTTTAAAACTCAGTGAATAAGTAATAATAATACAGTTGATAAAGTTGACCTCTAGCTACCTGCTGCTGTCAGGTTCACGTCCATAAATGGGAAAATGTAGTGACTGCTGCCAAACGGTAGAGAAATTAAACAAATTACGTAATAATATTAAATCTGTACATAATTAAACATTCATATAATTATATATTTAAAGACTGCATGGCGTTTTGTCATTAACACTCTTTTCTGAGCATCAAACGTATTCAGCTCACAAACACAATTAATGAACCAATAAGGTTTCATTATTTTCAACATAATGTCATCAGAAAGATGTTATCAGTGTATCAGCATTAAAAACAGAACATTGATCTTTGGTGTGTATAAGATCTCTTAAAAAGTCTGGATTCTACCATTCTGCTGTTATATATTCATCAGACCGCTGTTATTGGTGGAAGCTGTGTATTCCCTGTTACTACTCTTCTCTACACCAACAAGAGAGAGAAACACCAGAGTTTCCTTCTGTGAGTAACAGAATAAAAGGAAAGACTTAAAAACAAGATTATGATGTTATGTTGGTTTATAAACAAGAAGAGGTTTGTTTACTAGAAAGTTCAAGTGTTTTTTGGAGAGACGAGATGAGACGAGACATGGCAGAGCTGGTCTCAAAGAAAACTAAAACTGCGGCCAATGAAAGAGAAGAGCCCAATAACACTTGAGGTAAGGTGTAATGTGGTGCAAGGCCTATTGAAAGCAAACCCCAGCACCAGGGCTCTGATCCCAGGACCGCCCCGACTCTCCGCCGGATCAGCAAACGTTCTGTTGCTGTCGTTACACCGGTTAGACCCAGCGCTCCACCAGTCAGCTGATCTTTAGTTTTTTTCATTTGTTTTACCAGGTTCACATGTCGTCTCCATCACCCCAAAGATAAATAAGAAAAAACTGTAAAATGTAACAATTATTAGAAATAAATAGAACAAGTGTTCATTAACTTGACAGCTAGAAACAAAACCTACTGAAACATTTTTTAACTCAACATTTGAAACAGCTCAAGAACATCTGTGACAAAATACAACTGACTTATTTATGTAATAAACACGTGGAACACATAGGAATAATTTTATAGTGTGTATATTTGAAGAACTAAACTAGTAATCTACACTGATCTATAAAGATAATCACATCTGAACTTACAGAGCTTTTCTGCAGTTCCTCACAGCTGGAATCAGTCTCCGTCGTCCCTCTCGTGTTGTGTTGTACTTCTTCAGGTCCAACTCATCCAGAACCTCCTCTGACATCTGCAGCATGTAGGCCAGAGCTGAGCAGTGGATCTCAGAGAGTTTCTTCTTTGATCTGTTCTCTGACTTCAGGAACTCTTGGATCTCCTGATGTACCGAGTGGTCGTTCATCTCCGTCAGACAGTGGAAGATGTTGATGCTTCTGTCTGGAGAGATAAGATATCTGTTCATCTCCTTCAGGTTGTTGATGGCTCTCTGGATGATTTCTGGACTGTTGTCTGTCTGACCCAGCAGACCTCTAAAAAGACTCTGGTTGGACTCCAGAGAGAGGCCATGAAGGAAGCGAACAAACAGGTCCAGGTGGCCATTTTTACTTTCAAGGGATTTCATCATGGCTCCCATCAGGAAGACATCCAGGGTTGAATGTACATATCTTTTTCCCAGGAAGGCCTTCAGTACCTGTGTGTTGCTGTTTGTGTAACAGTGGAACATGTAGACTGCAGCCAGAAACTCCTGAACGCTCAGGTGAACAAAGCAGTAGACTGTTTTCTGGAAGATCACACACTCTTTTGAAGATCTCTGTACAAACTCCTGAGTACACCGAGGCTTCTGTGACATCAAGACCACACCGCTCCAGGTCTTCTTGGTAGAACATGATGTTTCCTTTCTCCAGATGTTCAAACGCCAGCCTCCCCAGCTTCAGAAGAACTTCCCTGTCAGCCTTCGTCAGCTTCTGTGGACTCGTCTCATGTCCCTCATCATATTTCTGCTTCTTCCTCTTTGTCTGAACCAACAGGAAGTCTGAGTACAGGTCAGTCAGGGTCTTGGGCAGCTCTCCTCTCTGGTCTGTAGTCAACATGTGGTCCAGAACTGTAGCAGTGATCCAGCAGAAGACTGGGATTAGACACATGATGTGGAGGCTCCTGGATGTCTTGATGTGTGAGATGATTCTGCTGGACAGCTCTTCATCACTGACTCTCCTCCTGAAGTACTCCTCCTTCTGGGCATCAGTGAAGCCTCGTACTTCTGTTACCCTGTCAACACATGCAGGAGGGATCTGATTGGCTGCTGCAGGTCGGGAAGTTATCCAGACGAGAGCTGAGGGAAGCAGATTCCCCTGGATGAGGTTTGTCAACAGCACATTGACTGATGACTTCTGGGTGACATCAGACACAACCTCGTTGTTTTGGAAATCCAGTGAAAGTCTGCTTTCATCCAGGCCGTCAAAGATGAACAGAACTTTACAGTCAGCGAGCTTCTCTGCTGTGACCTTCTGTAATGTTGGATAGAAAACATGGAGCAGCATTAGAAGACTGTACTGCTCATCTCTGATCAAGTTCAGCTCCCTGAACGAAAGCAGAACCACCAGACTGACATCTTGGTTTTCCAAGCCCTCTGCCCAGTCCAGAGTGAACTTCTGCACTGAGAAGGTTTTTCCAACGCCAGCGACGCCGTTCGTCAGAACGACTCTGATGTGTCCCTGTTGGTCAGGTAAGGCTTTAAAGATGTCGTGGCACTTGATTGGAGCGTCATGGAGGGTCTTCTTCTTGGAAGCTGTCTCAAGCTGCCTCACCTCATGTTGGGTATTAACCTCTTCACTCTGTCCCTCTGTGATGTAGAGCTCAGTGTAGATCCTGTTGAGGAGGGTTCCACTTCCTGTTTCATCAGTTCCTTCAGTCACACATTCACACCTCTTCTTAAGACTGATCTTATGTTCATCTACAACCTCCTGCAGACCACTATCTGCTGAAAGAGAGAAACAAAGTTTAAGACAAAACACAGAAACTTATTATTTCCAATGCCATTATGAAAATAATCAATATAACAACATATAAAGAAGTAAAGGTTATAAAGTCATCATCCCTTCTTGAAGTCAAAACTAACGTCAACGTGATTTTTATATTTATTTTATTTTTAATAGTTTTTCAACAAGTTGCTCTGCAGGACAAGATGTTTGTAAGTTAGAGAAGGAGACTGTAGCAGGAACGCTAATGTTGTTCAAAGTCTATGGCTCCTGTTCAGTTCAGTTCAGTTCAGTTCAGTTCAGTTCAATTCATTTTTATATAGCGTCAAATCATAACAGAAGTTATCTAAAGATGCTTTTCATATAGAGCAGGTCTAGACCGTACTCTATAATTTAGAGACCCAACAAAAGTACTGTTATGCGACAGTGGCAAGGAAAATCTCCCCTTTCGTCAGTGTGACTGTCTGTCTGTGATAGAACAGTGATGTTGTTGCTTTACACAGAGTTTAATAGTTCTCCATCTTCATTTATGCAGATGGAAAACAAACAGCATTCTGATTATTAATGCAAAGACGGAGTGCTATCATAAAAACAAAAAATAAAAATATAAATTTAGTCCTTTCAGTTCAGATTTTCTCTCAAAGGAGAACAAAGTACAAGTGATGCAGAGCAGATATGTATGGTGGAGCAGATCTTAAATGGTTGTCACAACAATAGTGAGTATTAAAACAACAAGTCCTGTTTTCAGACATGAAGACATCAGCAGACCGATCTACAGGCTTACTTTGTACAGAGCTGGTCTGACTGGCTGTCTGAGGTCCAGGTCTTCTTCTGGATTTGGACATCAGATTCTCCACAGAAGCATGACTCCTCTTCTTCTCTCTGTGGGGACATTACTTTATTACTAAAATCATTTGTTGATTGTTGTTGAAGAATATCAAGACTTTGCCGACACTGAAGCTCAAATGGTCACAGAGAAGAGTTAAAGTGTTGTTACTGAATTCAGCATTCAGTCTGTAATGAAAAATGTTCCTTTATTTTAAATCTCCTGCTTTAATAAACAAGAATTAGCTGCTTTTCCTATCTGACTGTCTTATTAAACATTTAGTGATCTGCCTCAAGTTTGTTTATAAAAGTGGACAGCTGTCACGGATACTAAGAACAAGAGTTTATTTGATGAAGTCTGTTAAATTTTAGTCTGCAAAAACATTTGTGTAGAAATTGGAATATAGCAGCTCTCTTACTTTGTGTCTGAGGGTGCAGGTTCATTACTGAAGTGTAGAGGAATATCTTAAAATATCCAGTTGTTTGAAGGAGATGTTTTCACAGTAATATAAAATAGATAATAGAGAGAGAATTTTGACCCGTTTAACTTCCTAACACTAGCTCTAAACAACTTACAAAGATTTTTTTTTTTATTAAAGCAAATATTTAAATAATCATAATCATTTGAATTGTGTGTTTTTATGCAAACAACCACTATAGATGACAATAACAAAGTACAGTACAGTACTGTGTACACTACCCTCCCTGCCTTGAATAACAGGGCTCCCCCGGAAGCTACGGTGTAAATCCAACACTGTAATTTACCGTTTATATAATGTTTATTATGTAAAATATATTGAACATTAAATGACATCAGATCTAAAATGTTATTCCTTCATTTAGCGCACAGATTTCAAAAGTGGCAGATAAATTTCTGAGTGGTGGACAAAAACAAATACTTGTCTGCCACAGTGGCAGGAAGGGAAAAAAGTTCATGTCAGACCCTGGTCAGAGAGAAGAGTTAAAGTGTTGGTACTGAATTCAGCATTCAGTCTGTAATGAAAATGTTCCTTTATTTTAAATCTCCTGCTTTAATAAACAAGAATTAGCTGCTTTTCCTATCTGACTGTCTTATTAAACATTTAGTGATCTGCCTCAAGTTTGTTTATTAAAGGGGAACAACGGCCATTATTAAAACACTGCTATTATTCTATTCTAACAAGGAACACCAGAGCACCCGTGTTACATGATGTGTGTCTTAGACTGCTGGTCTACCTCAATATTTAGATCACTTCTAACCTCAGTTTAAACCTAACTAACTCAAACTAAACTGCCCAAAGTGACTGTGAATCAGTAAAGGACATAATCATCTCTCTTTAATGGAGGACATTTACAGTGAAGTAGCTGCAGAAAGTGATGAGTTTGTATTAAAGGGGAACAACAGCCACTTTTAAAACATTGATATTATTCTAGAGGCTATATAACATGATGTGGGGAAAAATTGCAACTTGCTCATGGACACACATATTGCGAGGGCACGCCGGGAAACCACAAGATGGCAGCGGTGCACTTCTCTCCTCTACAGTCCACAGGGAGAAAACTGACTCAGAGAGTTTGACAGTAAATTAACAAAATGTTGGATTAACACTCATCCTGCCTCAGTCTACAGTCTTCATCCTGCCTCAGTCTACAGTCTTCATCCTTCTGCTATGTTATTCATTTACAGGAAACCTTTGACCTTTGAGTTTATCTATGAGGGCGTGTGTATCACACAAATCAGCTGTTTAACACGGGGTGTTTATGAGAATCTCTTTTAGATTGAACAGGTTGAATTAAAATGAGTTTTGGTCAAATGTTATCTCATTTTTATGTTTAAATCAATTTGATTAAAGACTAATGTACTTGTTCTGTTTGTTTTCAGACTTATATGACTAAGATTCTTCTGAACATCTGGAAGAAAAAATATTCTGTCTGTTGCATAATAAAAATAATTTAAGCCACTTTCCTGAGTTGCAACTCTTTTTCATAATCCAAACATAGATGGTAGCCAGAAATGACACTTGTTCTTGCTCAATTAGTACAACATGAAGCTGCATTTTGAGGAATATAAATCTTTTAGCAGAACATTTAGTCTTTATCCTCAATGCATCATCATCCACCAGGTCAGCTTACAGGAAAAACAGTCTCTTACTTTGGGTCTGAGGGTCCAGGTTCATTACTGAAGTTCGGAGGAAAACCCATGGACCGGTCACTCTTCATAGACAGACAGCTGGGTACTGGAGACTCTGCTCTCGGTCTGGACTGAACTCTGCAAACATCAAGATGATTTAACTCATATCACATGAATCCTTGATAAATTCTCTGATGTTAAAGACATCTAATTAGCTCTAAATACACAAACTCCTGCTACTGTCAATAATTAGGAGGTTTAAAAGTTTGTAGCCGTCCTATTTGATCACATTACAGCTTTTCTAGGTGACTGACAGCTGTCACAGATACGAAGAGGAAGAATGCACAAATCATTTAACTTTGTCTGTATCACAAGAAGTTTGTTAAATTTTATTTGGCAAATAAACTTCAGTAAAAACTTTAACATACAAACAAAATCAACAGAAAACATTGGCGGAGATGCTGAAAAATGAATCATGTAAATGAGTTAGTAGCAGCTCTTACTTTGACTCTGAGGGTCCAGGTTTATTACTGAAGTGTAGAGGTTCATATATGGACTGGTCACTCTTCATAGACAGACAGCTGGGTACTGGAGACTCTGCTCTCTGTCTGGACTGAACTCTGCAAACACCAAGATGATTTTATTCAGATCACATGAATCTCTTTTTAGGTCATTGAGACTGACAGCTGTCACGGATACTAAGAGCAAGAGTTTATTTGATGAAGTCTGTTAAATTTTAGTTGGCAAATATACATTTGTGTAGAAATTGGAATATAGCAGCTCTCTTACTTTGTGTCTGAGGGTGCAGGTTCATTACTGAAATGTAGAGGAATATCTTAAAATATCCAGTTGTTTGAAGGAGATGTTTTCACAGTAATATAAAATAGATAATAGAGATATAATTATGACCCGTTTAACTTCCTAACACTAGCTCTAAACAACTTACAAAGATTTTTTTTTATTAAAGCAAATATTTAAACAATCATAATCATTTGAATTGTGTGTTTTTATGCAAACAACCACTATAGATGACAATAACAAAGTACAGCACAGTACTGTGTACACTACCCTCCCTGCCTTGAATAACAGGGCTCCCCCAGACATCACGGTGTATTCAAACACTGTAATTTACCGTTTATATAATGTCTAGTTTGTAAAATATATTGAACATTGAATGACCTCAGATCTAAAATGTTATTCCTTCATTTAGCGCACAGATTTAAAAAGTGGCAGATACATTTCTGAGTGGCAGACAAAAATAAATACTTGTCTGCCACAGTGGCAGGAAGGGAAAAAAGTTAATGTCAGACCCTGGTCACAGAGAAGAGTTAAAGTGTTGTTACTGAATTCAGCATTCAGTCTGTAATGAAAATGTTCCTTTATTTTAAATCTCCTGCTTTAATAAACAAGAATTAGCTGCTTTTCCTATCTAACTGTCTTATTAAACATTTAGTGATCTGCCTCAATGATGACAAAAACATTTCAGTATCTCTAAACACACAAACTACTGCTACTGTCAATAATGTGGTTTAAAGTTTGTATTAGTCCTCTTAGATTACAGCTTTTCTGGGTGACTGACAGCTGTCACAGATACGAAGAGGAAGAATGCACAAATTAATTCTCTTTGTGTCACGAAAAGTGTGTTCAACTTCAGTTAGTAAATACATTTTAGTAGAAATTTTAAAACAGAAACACAAAATCAACAGAAAACAGTATTGGTAGAGGAAAGTGAAAATGACTCCTATAAATGAGTTAGTAGCAGCTCTCTTACTTTGACTCTGAGGGTCCAGGCTCATTACTGAAGGTCAGAAGATCATCTTCAGACTGATCACTCTTCATAGACAGACAGCCAGAGACTAGAGACTCTGCTCCGTCCTCCTCTTCCTCCTCACAATCACTCATCTTCTGATCTGAAGTCAGTCTGAGGGGTAAAAGAGGAACACTGATTGTAAACATGAAGAGGAAACAAGTTAGTAGAAGTCACAGGCACAACTGAGAGACCTGATGCCTCTACTATGAAGCAGGATTTGGCGTTAGCGAGGTAACTTCAGGGTTTAACCTTTCAGGGTTTTCCGTCTTACGAAGGTGGATCACTTCTTACCGGGGTAGATCACCATGGTAACTGATGCTGAACAGCTAACCTGCTCCAGTTTAAACTGACAGATGCAGAAAGGACAGCTGGATTTATGCTGTGGGTGTTTACCGCTTTGAATTATGTTTTTATATTTATTGTTTTACGCAGTTGAAAGAAGGTTGAAATAAGTATACACCCTCATATTTAATAATGAGCATAATGAGGTGTAACCCATCCATCCCTTACATTTCTTGAACTATTTATATCTAGATGACTATATCTGACTTTTGAGTATTCCATTAAATTAATAAATCTGTTCATTTACTCATTCACTCATCAGGAGGTTTTTCTTTCACCAGCTGTTCTTCCTGCATTTGGCAGCTTCAGCTGTGTTACTGTTAGTCTGGATTAAGTGTTTATCTTCTTCATATTTGTCTAATATAGTTTCTTCCTTTGTTAAATGTGCCTCTCTGCCTGTCTGTCTGCAGTCTGCGGACTTCTCCATGTCTGTGATTGGTCTGTAGACGTGTCCATGTCTGTGATTGGTCTGTAGACGTGTCCATGTCTGTGATTGGTCTGTAGACGTGTCCATGTCTGTGATTGGTCTGTAGACGTGTCCATGTCTGTGATTGGTCTGTAGGCGTGTCCATGTCTGTGATTGGTCTGTAGACGTGTCCATGTCTGTGATTGGTCTGTAGACGTGTCCATGTCTGTGATTGGTCTGTAGACGTGTCCATGTCTGTGATTGGTCTGTAGACGTGTCCATGTCTGTGATTGGTCTGTAGACGTGTCCATGTCTGTGATTGGTCTGTAGACGTGTCCATGTCTGTGATTGGTCAGATGCTGCAAACACCTCCCTGTTCATGTGAACGCCCTCACAGCCAGATGAGAAACTCTGGGTTGATTTACAGAGTTGATAACCCGCGTGGTAGAACTGTTTAGTTTAGTGTGATCTCGGTTGTTAGAGTTAGTGAAGCCAGATAAGGAGAAGATACTCTGGGTGTGTTGAACTGGCTTCATAGTACAGACCTCTGGTCAGTTCTCTTTTAATCTCTGCTTGTTTTCTTGTTTTCTTGTTTTCTTGGGTTACAGCAGCTTTAATGAGGATTATTCAGCCAGTCATAACTTTGTGTTCACAGAAGAATCAAACTGTTGAGATCATTTTAACATTTCTCTCCTCTACAGTCCACAGGGAGGAGAAACTGACTCAGAGACTTTGACAGTAAAGTAATAAAATGTTGGATTAACACTCACCCTGCTTCAGTCTTCAGTCTTCTGCTTTGTTTTCTCAAAATGGATTCTGGGTTTAATAAACTGCGCACTTAACTTTACTTTCATAGTTTCCTCCCTCTGTTCTCATGTTCTTACATAACACCGTCAGGGCTGCTTCTCCTCTCTCCATTTACTGGAAGTCAGCTGAGTTTGTCTCAGTTCCAATCCGGCCCTCCAGCCTCCCACTCTGTGGTGGAGTGAACTCACAGCTCAATGAAGCTCCTTCTGTAAGGTGGAGGGGAGAAATACAGCAGCCACTTTGGGACCAACTTCCCTCTCTCCTGCAGGGAAATAAATATCAGAATCAGAAATATTATTGATTATAAATATATAAAAATTGAGAAAATATAAATAAGAAACATATATAACAACAGTGCAAATAATAATGCTGAAAAATAGGATCTATGCAAATAATATAAATGCATTTATAAGAATGCAAGAATAGTGTAAAATAAGAATATTAGTTTAAATGTTCTGTATAAATAAATGCAGTGTTAATGCCGGAGTAAACCAGATTATTGAATTACTGCACTACATTATTGCACTGTTAAATCAGTATTGCACAGTTGAAGATATAATAAATTATGGGGCTATAGCTCCAATGTGTGTTTTCACATTTAACATGATGTGTCTATAAGAATCTCTCTTGGCTTGAACAGGCTGAATTAACCCTCTGAGACCCACAATAGACCTGTTTTGTTTTTTTTGTGATCAATTTTGTATTGGTATTTAAGCATAATTGTATAGGGTGGGGTTACAAATGAATAGATCACAAATAGAGTAAAAGAATATAATCACAAATGTCCATGTATTAATCAATACAACATTGGCAAGCAGCTACAGAAAAAGAAAAAGAAACAAACAGGAAGTTGAAAAAACAAACAACAACAAAAAGCCATTTAAATAAAAACTTCTGTACACTAATTATAGTGATTGTTTGTTTCCAATGTGATATATTTTCTCTCTTTGCTAAGTGCATGTTGGCCGCCCAGTGTTCCATACCTGCTCTATCTATGAAGTCAAGAAGCCATCTTTGTATATTGACAGAATGTGGAACTTTCCATCTGCAAGCTATTAGTCGCTTTGCAGCTGTAAGGCCGGCTAACCAGAGACATCTCTGCTTAACACAGAGTTCCAGGTCGGAGCTGTCATTAAGTAACAGGACTTCAGGTGAATAAGGAATTGTTTTAGACAATATGTTTGATAGCATCTCTGCAACTTTCTTCCAGAACTCTGCAACCCTTGGACCCCCCCAAACCATATGAAAACAAGACTCGGTCAAAACCCAGTATATGTCTGGACCGTGTAATGTTAGCTGACCAGACGAAGGTCTCTCCATGAATCAATGCTGGCTTTTCCTGCTCAGCCTCCGGTGTCTCTCTCTCCGGAGGGAGACACCGGAGGCAGAGCAGGAAAAGCGGGTCGGTGACGGGGCTCCGCAGGAAGAGAAACGTTATCGTCTCCGACCGGGTGCCGCTGATAACGTTACTCTCTGCGGAGCCCCGTCACTTCTCAGGACACGGGAAACCTCTGTTGGTCTGGAGGAGCTGCAGTAGTTATTTCTGCACAAACGTCCCCTGTACATTCACTAGATATTCTTAGAGCTACTAACTCGTCTGCAGTGTGGAGTCCATTTATTCATGGATTAATGAATTAATTTGTAAACAAATTTATTAATGCCTATTTTTATTGTACAATTAGTTATTAATTTAAATGCTTTATCACTATTTTCCTGACTCTTGTGGTCCTCCATAGAATAACCTATAAGTAATTTGGCAAGCTATTGCCAATAAGGACAAAAAAACAAAAAACAAAACAATATATGACTGATAATAAAAAAGGTAATGGTAAGGGTTTTATTTATTTATTTATGTATTTTAGAGCTGTCAAAGTTAACAGGATAATAACACATCAGTTTTAAAGTTATAATGAAGATACTGGCATCATATTAAACTTTAAAATCTAGGGAATCCAACCATGTCATACTAACTTGTCGTGAAGGAAGTTAAATAACGCTCCAAACTTACGCAAAATTTTGATGAAGAAAAACTGGCATGGCCATTTTCAAAGGGGTCCCTTGACCTCTGACCTCCAGATCAGTTAATGTAAATGGGTTCTATGGGTACCTAATGGGATCTAAGTCTCCCCTTTACAGACATGCCCACTTTATGATAATCACATGCAGTTTGGGGCAAGTCATAGTCAAGTCAGCACACTGACACACTGACAGCTGTTGTTGCCTGTTGGGCTGCAGTTTGCCATGTTATGATTGGAGCATATTGTTTTATGCTAAATGCAGTACCTGTGAGGGTTTCTGGATCAATATCTGTCATTGTTTTGTGTTGTTAATTGATTTCCAATAATAAATATATACATACATTTGCATAAAGCAGAATATTTGCCCTCTCCCATGTTGATAAGAATATTAAATACTTGACAAATCTCCTTTAAAGGTACGTTTTGAACAGATAAAAAAATTTGCAATTAATTGTGATTAACTATGGAAAATCATGCAATTAATCTTGATTAAATATTTGAAGCGGTTGATAGCCCTATTTTATTTTATTTATTTATTTAATTGTATGTTATTTTACAGGACTTTAACACAAGAAGAAATGTTGGAAAACAAAAGTCTTGAGAGCAGCCGCTGTTCCCTGTCTGGAAAATGCCATTTGTGCTACGTGGAAAGCTCCAAATCCGCCATCAAAGTACTGGTCAAAGTCTCTTTGCTGCTAATTTATGAACTTGCAATATCATCCATACTCTCATTTATCATTAATGATCATTTTAAGTCATATGCTTTGTTGGTAGAAGGGTAATAACCACTGTCAAATTCCTTCACAAGCAAGTAACATTCACTTTTGATTCAGGGTTAGCTGTTAGGGTCACAATATGGAGTCAGATCAGTCTCTCAATAGTAATGAAAGCACACAGAATGTATTTTGTGATTTATATATAAATGAATCTCTCCACAAAAATATTTTTCAATGCACACAGAAATAGTTATCATTGTATATATATTTATTATCATATGAGTTACATTTGTTGATATTGATATTTCTTCCGATATCATACAAAAGGTGTGAACGTTTCGCTTGTGTTTTACAAAAAAGAGAGCAAGGACGTGCCGTTTCCAGCAACCTGGATTTAGAAATACAATCACAACTTGGTAAAGTGATTAAAATGTGTTTTTATTTTGCAACAGATCAGAAGTCTTTGTGGAGTCTTTAAAACAGCTCCAAGTGTTGCTGATGAAGGACTTTATCAGAAAATAGTCTGCTTTGCTCTGTGACCTTTGACCTCTGACCATCAAACTCTAATCAGCTCATACTTGAGTCTAAGTGGACGTTTGTACAACTTGTGTGCTGAGTTTAATTTCAAATCCAGTTTCCATCATTTTAAATCAAGTTTAACTACATCATGATGACACTTAACCTTTACAAAACCAAGTCAGTCAGAAAGAAAGCATTCACACCATCAGTTCAGTGTTCACTGCATCCATTCAGATAAACCTCCTTTGGGGTAAAACAGAGGAAACGGTGACATCTGCTGGCAGAAAGCAGCTCCAGCAGGAACAACAGAACCTGAACGGTGGTGATAACGACCGCTTCAACACGGATTTCTGAGGGGAAAAAGCTCCACGGGCGACTTTATGTGTCTGTCATGTAACGTGAAAACTAGCAGAGTCCCACATAAAACTGGAATTGTCCTGTTTGTACATGATTAGTGAATATAAAGTCTAGAGTACGCATGTTAATCAGTTCTGTTTGTTTATTTTACATCAAACATTATATAAAATATGAAGGTGCTGACTTTACACTAAAATCCAGACGTAATCTGTTTGTAGTCAGTTGAGAAACTCAAATGAAGCCTCGACTGAATTCAGGTTTTATCTCATTCTTTCTGTTTGTTACAAGCTAATATTTATCTTTGATAATATGAGAAATGGCTGGTATTGGTTTTAATCATGGATGTATAAAAAGAACTGGATACAGCGTTGGAGACTCCCGTTCACTCCTATGAGAGTCGCTCAGTTGAGCATGAAGCCAAAATTGCCAAAAAGTACCCGGATGATCTTCCGCTTCCATTGGGCCCATAAAGCAGGCGCAGTAGCGTGTCTTTTAACTCCTCCTCCCGGCCCTCCCGAGCCTCGCTCCTTTAACTCCTCCTCCCGGCCCTCGTTCCTTTAACTCCTCCTCCAGGCCCTCGCTCCAGCCTCGATCTGGGTCTCATTCACATGAACGGAGGAAGGGAAATAACTCCGGATTCAGCTATTAGTGCATTTTACAACTTTTAGGACTTAATAATTTAAATAAGGGCTATTAGAGTGTTCATACAGGGAAGTTAATTCACCTAAAAAACAACAGCTATCCTCTGAGTTACAGACGTCTCTTTCCCAATGGAAGTCTGTGGGAAAAAGTATTTTTGGGCCCGATGGCATCACGTCACGGACACGGACGTTGTAGTTCCGCCGTTTGGCCACTACGAAAATTGGCATCAAAGCTCGGCGCTCTTCCTGAGGGCTCGGTTTTAATAGGGTAACTTTATTAACTTCCACTGTTATTTAGAAATATGTGGAAGTAAACAGCAAAACTCCATCGTTCCACAGAGTGGAGCTGCGACACAAAGCGAAGCAGAAAGATCTATTTAAATGTGTTCATCTACAGTTATGTTGTCATAAACTGAACTATTCTGCAGAGGCATGTTGGGTTCAGAATAAATGAATGAATGAAAAAAAAAAGACAAAATAAGATGCAGGTCCAGGTGGTGAACCTCTGTGGATCATCAGGACACGGCTGATCCTCTCAACACATCCACTTTTCTGATCACTCACTCTTTCAGAGACCTCCAGCTGATGAGAGAAGAAGAGAACAGAAGTCATGAATCAGTGTTTACAGAGACTCCCTTCATCAGCTGTCAGTCACTGATGCAGCACACAGTTCATTTATAAAACTATCACTGGCAAAACCAACCTCCATATCTCCGCTCACTACTCAATATCTCCAACAGTAACTGCAACTTATGTTCTAGCAAATTCATCAGTATGGTCGTTCCTAAAGTCCTCACCTCCTTTGGTTGTCACTCATTTCAGTTTGCTGCTTCTAGTGACTGAAACGAGTTAATAAAGACACTAAAACTCCAAACCCTCATCCTGTTACCCTCCTTTAATAGCTCTATGGGCAGACCACATCATGGTTACTAAATGTAACCACGATTCTATGAAATAAGAGCCAGTGATTTGAGGCTTCAGACTGATCTCAGAGCTGTGACAGAGATGAACTGATCAATGAGAGAACAAAGACTTTTTGATCAGATTTGATGGTACGACAGTTTGATGGATGAGGACCACTGTCTCTGTACATGATGTGATGCTGTCAGCTGTAATCCAGCTTTATTTCCTGGAGACATGAACACAACAACAACATCTTCTTCACATCAACTCTAACACATGATCACAACAAGCTTCTGGCTGATCTGATTGGCTGACTGTTCTCTCTCTCTCTGTGTCACTGTTCTCCTCTCACAGCTTACCTGAGGAAACACATCACAACAATACAACTGAAACCAGCATGGACCGACTCCGACCCTCTACTGACCTCACAGTCTCCAGTCTACAGTTTGGACTCTTCACAAGATCAGACAGCAGCTTCACATCTGAATCCTTCAGGTTGTTTCCTCTCAGATCCAGCTCTCTCAGATGGGAGGGGTTGAACTTCAGAGCTGAGATCAGAGAAGCACAGCTGATCTCTGACAAACTGCAGCGCCTCAATCTGAATAAAGAATAAATGATGTAAGTTTAGAAGACAACGTTCCTGCTTGAAATCATTCAATGTTTAATAATGTGTTCAGAGCTGAAGAAGGTTTAGAACGTAGAAGTTTAGAAAATGTAAACTCCAAACACCTGAAGCCAACAGGATGCAGGCTAAAAACTGTAAAATACAAACAGTGAAACAGAGCTCTCATTAATATTAATGACAACGTGCTGCTACTTCAATAAAGACGTAGTGACTTCACCTCTTAAACTCTGACAGCACCACCATTGGATCCATCGATACAAACTCATGTTGAGCAGCCAAACACAAATAAAACCACAGAAACTGATTCAAGATTCAACTCAAGGTCTCAAAGTTTCTAAAGATGTCAAATATGTCAGGATGGATTTTAGGGGAAATGTGCACAAAAGATATAGAAGATAAGACATCTGTTATGATTCAGTTCATGACTCCATTCATGAACTCAGCCTTCCTAGTGTGTCTTTTTCCCCTTTTTCCCTTTGTGCCCAGTTCCCTGTCTGTCTTGTGTGGGCGTGTCTGGCTGTCTGTGTGGGTGTGTGAGTTTTTACCCGGCAGACTCTCTAGCTGCATCCCAAAGCTCTTAATTGCATCCCTGTTTCCCTCACTTGCGTCTTTTCCTTGCATCTTAGTCCCTCCCACCAGGGAAGCATGGAGAGACGCAAGGAAACCATGCGAGGAGAGAGGAAACGAGGAAATACGATTTAAGAGACATGAGACGGTCATTTCCTCTGAAGCTGCTGTTCAGAGCTTCAATTAACACAGATTATAACTAGATGGTGAATCAGAAGACAACTAAAATATAAAACGTTTAATATGTGATCTGTTTTCACTCCGGTATAAAACTCCAGTGATGTTGAGAGGTAAAGTTATCAGGTCAGTCTGATCGGCAGCAGCGTCCAATCAGTGACTGATATCCAATAAGGAGGCGTGTCGGTCGGTAAAAGACTTCCGTGGAGGATACACTGGTGTATCCTCGCTCATAGCTCCTCCGGCAAGCCTCCTCGATCCTCGATCCTCGCTCCTCGATGCACAAATAAGAGCTTTGGGACGGTCTTCAAGATGGCGCACCAGAACAACTTCCGGTTCAAGCGAGGATCGAGGAGCGAGGAAACGAAAATTAAGAGCTTTGGGACGCACCCTCTCTCTCCCTCACTGAGGCAATCAACCCACCTGAGCAACCTGCGCAGCTGCAAATCATCTCATCATCCACTTCAGCATAAATACCCCAGCTTTCCAGTCATTCGACGCCAGATCGTTGACTCAACCGAAGTGGTAGTTTCGCCTCGGCCTCTTAGCTTGTACTTTTGAAATCTTGTTTTTAGTTTTGACCTCGTTCGTGTTTTTTCTAATCCTGTATTTTTTCTGTGCCTAAGATCACCGCCTGCCTGCCTGCTTTGCTCATTCCAGCCTGCTCATCCATTCATTCTGCCACCATTCATGCTTTTGGCAATAAAGCCTTTTTCTTCAACTTCCGCCATTGTCTCTGTCTGCGTTTGGGTCCACCCTTACACTGATTGTAACACATCTACAAAATACATATATTAGGAATAGTGGAGTCATAAAATCAAAGCATCTTCGGTTTAAACTATTCAGTCAGTATAAGCATCATGTAGCTTCATATTTCTTTTCTTAGACAAACAAATACTGAATATATGTGTTATTGTCTGATAGCTGAAATAGAGATTATTTATTTATTCTTCATACTTATGTATTTTTTATTATCATTTCTTGGAAAAAAAGAAACATGATGAAAATCAAGAGTTGTGATATATCAAGGTTTTAAATGTGTAGCTCAACATTGCTCTGCCACAGACAATGGACTAAACCACTGAAGAAGAAAATATACTTTAGCATTAAGATACTCAGTGTGGATCAGGATATCAGCCTGATGTCTGCAGCTTAGTGTCACCACAACTTTCACATCATATTAATCTCAATACAGAAGTAAAAAATGGTGTCTGACCTCAGAGTCTCCAGTCTACAGTGTGGACTCTCCAGAAAACCACACAGGAGCTTCACTCCTGAATCCTGAAGCTCGTTGAGGCTCAGCTCCAGCTCTCTCAGATGGGAGGGGTTGGACTTCAGAGCTGAGACCAGAGAAGCACAGCTGATCTCTGACAACCTGCAGAGCCTCAATCTGAATAAAGAATAAATGATGAAGATACAAATTTCTTTATAATCCAATCAGATGTATTCAGGTTTTAAATGTGTAGCTCAACATCCCTATGTATTAATCAATGAGCACAACTTTTGAGCCTCGTCTCTGTACCTTTTGTCAAATTCCAATCTGGCCTTCCTTTTCTTATTGCTAATGAGTGGTTTGCATCTTCTGGTGAAGCCTCTGTTCTTTTGTTCCTGAAGTCTTCTGTGAACGGTGGATTGTGATACCTTCACTCCTGCCCTCTGGAGGTTGTTGGTGATGTCACTGACAGTTATTTTAGGGTTTTTCTTTATAGCTCTCATAATGTTTGTCATCAACTGCTGATGTTTTCCTTGGTCTACCTGTTCGACGTCTGTTGCTCAGTACACCAGTGGTTTCTTTCTTCTTCAAGACATTCCAAATGGTTGTACTGGCTATGACCAATGTTTGTGCAATGGCTCTGATTGATTTTCCATCTTCTCTCAGCTTCAAAATTGCTTGCTTTTCTCCCATAAACAGCTCTCTGGTCTTCATGTAGGTTACACCTTTTTAACTATAAATGTTGTCTGCACAGGCAAAACCCAAATCTGAAACTGAGAGTAGACATTCAGCACTATTTATTGTTTGAATAATCAATGTAATAGGACACACCTGGGCAACATAAAACACCCGACAGTCACATGTTCAAATAATTTTGCTCACTTGAAAAATGGGTGGGTTCAAACATGTGCTATCTTCTAAGTTTTTTAACAGATCTAGATGTAAATACCTGGAAATACAGGCTGAAATCCTGATCTCTTGTCTCATATTCATCTTTTGATGTCAAACCCAAATGTTTTCAGTGTACAGCAAAAATAAAGGAATTGGCCTCGCTGTTCCAATAGTTTTCGAGGGGACTGTAAGTGTTGTCTTTTCCTAGTTTTAAAGGCTACATTAAAGTAAAGTGATGTAATTTTCTGAACTTACTAGACTGTTCTAGCTGTTCTATTATTTGTCATTTACACTTAGTCATTATATCCACATTACTGATGATTATGTATCAAAAATGTCATTGTGTAAATATTTTGTGAAAGCACCAATGGTCAACCCTACAATATCGTCGCAATATCGATATCGAAGTATTTGGTCAAAACTACTGTGATATTTGATTTTGTCCAAGTCACTCAGCCCTTATAGATATAACTCAGACTGCTGAAGCCTCCGTCGAGTTTAAGATCAACATTATAGGTCATTTTACACAGAACCAGACTGTGGATTTAGTCCTCATCTCATAAGACTCAGGTTATACAGGGATTGCTTCAAAGACAGAAGTAATGATGACAGACATCAATAACTCTTTGAATGTACATGAACATGTGAGTATTGTATTGAAATAGACTTAAAAAAAATATGAACCTGCAAAGATGTTTCTGATTCAGAATATTTATTTGTTTTTTGTTGCAATCTAAATGTGTGGCTTCAAATAATAAGCCAATGCTGACATGAAAACAGAACACGGTTAGATCTGCTGTCAAAAAGAATGTGAGAATAACTTAGAACCATAGAAAACTCTAATTTGATAGTGTTGTTCATAATCATCACTTATGTGCCTTTAAATTGGTGCAATACGTGTTTGTTGAAGAGTGCTGCACCTTTAAACATGTTCAAATAGAGCGCTCCAGGAATGAGTCCTAAAACCCAGAAATGAGTTAGCATTTTAGCACTTCCTGTTCCTTCGTCTGGAGGTCAATGGGTTTTTTGAATGGGTTTTTAGTTAGATGCCTGAAATAAGGTCTGTGGTTAAAGGTCCAGTGTGTAGGATCTGGCGGTATATAGCGGTGACGTAAGGAGATTGCAACCAACTGAAGCCTCTCCTGTGTGCCAAGCGTGTTGGAGAGCTACGGTATCGACGCAAAAATGTGAAAGTCCCTCTCTAGAGCCATCTGGAGCCAGTGTGTAAAGAGTGTGTGTAAAAACTACATAAGCTACAGTCAGTGAACTGACCTCAGAGTCTCCAGTCTACAGTTTGGACTCTCCAGTCCAGCAGAAAGCAGCTTCACTCCTGAATCCTGCAGGTCGTTGTAACTCAGGTCCAGCTCTCTCAGATAGGAGGGGTTGGACTTCAAAGCTGAGGCCACAACTTCACAGTGAGTATCTGAGAGTCCACATTCAGAAAGTCTGTCATGACACAAAAATGACCAAATATGTTATTATGAAAGAGGACAGATTATATTTACTTCATGCATTTGATGACTAAACAGTTTGATATATACTTCTTTGATTAACATTTGCTCCTCACATCAGTGGTTCAGCTAATCTCATCTCACTGGTTGACATGAAACAATAATTCTCATCACTCTCTCTCAAACCTGCAGACTTTTAATCTTCGTTTTTCTTTAATCTTGCAGATGAAGAGAGAGAAAATGTAGTTACATTGAGGCTTCCCTAATGTCTAGTCTGTCAGTGTGATCTGTTCCCAAGTCTGTCTCATAATTAAAAATTCATATAATTAGATATTTTGATGACTGCATGGTGTTTTGTCATTAACACTGTTTTCTGAGCATCAAACATATTCAGCTCACAAACACAATTAACGAACCAATGAGGTTGCATTATTACCTCCTTCCAAGGCATAAGGAGGTATTGTTTTCACCGGCAAATACAACTGATATATACTGGAAAAACAAAGTTAGGAAACTTGTGTTTGATGGATTATTTCTCTGTTGTTTCAATGCTAATTGGCATTGTATGTTACATCGTTGGAAAGCCTGTTTATTTACCTTCGCAATGATGTCCAACTTGTAAGGATCATGCATTTGTGGGATGAGCAGCACAGCTGATTATGTGGGTAACGCCCAAGAAACATTTGCCAAAATGCTCCGCCAATGGTAAACAGTGTATTGTCGTAAGGCTACCAGGAAGCCTGCAATGACTGCCCTTCACCGTCAGGCCCGTTTGCGCTGATGTCGACAACACAGACAATGGAACCTGAACATGTGGGGGAATGTCATGTTCAGTGATGAGTCCAGGTTCTGTCTGCCAAAGTTGGATGGCAGGGTCAAAGTATGGAGACGACGCGGAGAACGCTATGCTGATTGTTGAACCGATGGAGTAACAGCTTTTGGTGGAGGCTGTGTCATGGTGTGGGGCGGCATCTCCCTCACTGGCAAAACAAGGCTTGTCATCATTGAAGGCCATCTCAATGCAGTGAGATATCGGGATGAGATTCTGCAGCCAGTGGCGATCCCATATCTCTACAATCTGGCACCTAACTTCATCCTCCAAGATGACAACGCTCGCCCCCACAGAGCCAGGGTTATCACAGACTACCTCCACAATGTGGGAGTAGAGAGAATGGAACGGCCTGCCAAGAGTCCAGACCTCAACCCAATTCAACACTTGTGGGATCAGCTTTGGCTTACTGTACGAGTTAGAGTGACCAACACAACCTCGTTGGCTGACCTGCAACAAATCCTGGTTGAGGAATGGAACGCCATCCCACAGCAACGTGTGACCAGGTTGGTGACCAGCATGAGGAGGAGGTGCCAGGCTGTTGTGGCTGCGTATGGATCTTCCACCGCTACTGAGGCTCCTGACGGTGTATTAAATGAATAAAGTGTAAAATTGCCAACATGTCTTGTTTGTTCCTTGATACTGATAGAGAGTTCAATCATCCAATCCACCAAACAACTCAAAACAAGAGTCAACACCAACAGGAGAATACCCTGTTTACCATTGACGGAGCATTTTGGCAAATTTTTCTTGGGCGCTACCCGCATAATCAGCTGTGCTGCTCATCCCACATATGCATGATCCTTACAAGTTGGACATCATTGCGAAGGTAAATAAACAGGCTTTCCAACCATGTAAAATACAATGCCAATTAGCATTGTAACAACAGAGAAATAATCCACCAAACACAAGTTTCCAAACTTTGTTTTTCCAGTTTATTTATGTAATAAACACGTGGAACACATAAGAATAATTTTATAGTGTGTATATTTGAAGAACTAAACTACTAATCTACACTGATCTATAAAGTTAATCACATCTGGACTTACAGAGCTTTTCTGCAGGTCCTCACAGCTGGAATCAGTCTCCGTCGTCCCTCGTCTGTTGTGTTGTACTTCTTCAGGTCCAACTCATCCAGAACCTCCTCTGACATCTGCAGCATGTAGGCCAGAGCTGAGCAGTGGATCACAGAGAGTCTCTTCTCTGATCTGTTCTCTGACTTCAGGAACCCTTGGATCTCCTGATGTACCGAGTGGTCGTTCATCTCCGTCAGACAGTGGAAGATGTTGATGCTTCTGTCTGGAGAGGTATCCATGTTTATCTTCTTCAGGTTGTTGATGACTCTCTGGATGATTTCTGGACTGTTGTCTGTCTGACCCAGCAGACCTCCTAAGAGTCTCAGGTTGGACTCCAGAGAGAGGCCATGAAGGAAGCGAACAAACAGGTCCAGGTGGCCATTTTTACTTTCAAGGGATTTTATCATGGCTCTCCTCAGGAAGACATCCAGGGTTGAATGAACATATCCTTCTCCCAGGAAGTCCTTCAGTACTTCTGTGTTCCTGTTTGTGTAACAGTGTAACATATAGACTGCAGCCAGAAACTCCTGAATGCTCAGGTGAACAAAGCAGTAGACGGTTTTCTGGAAGATCACACACTCTCTTTTGAAGATCTCTGTACAAACTCCTGAGTACACCGAGGCCTCTGTGACATCAAGACCACACCGCTCCAGGTCTTCTTGGTAGAACATGATGTTTCCTTTCTCCAGATGTTCAAACGCCAGCCTCCCCAGCTTCAGAAGAACTTCCCTGTCAGCCTCCGTCAGCTCCTGTGGACTCGTCTCATGTCCCTCACCATACTTCTGCTTCTTCCTCTTTGTCTGAACCAACAGGAAGTGTGAGTACAGGTCAGTCAGGGTCTTGGGCAGCTCTCCTCTCTGGTCTGTAGTCAACATGTGGTCCAGAACTGTAGCAGTGATCCAGCAGAAGACTGGGATTAGACACATGATGTGGAGGCTCCTGGATGTCTTGATGTGTGAGATGATTCTGCTGGACAGCTCTTCATCACTGACTCTCCTTCTGAAGTACTCCTCCTTCTGGGCGTCAGTGAAGCCTCGTACTTCTGTTACCCTGTCAACACATGCAGGAGGGATCCGATTGGCTGCTGCAGGTCGGGAAGTTATCCAGACGAGAGCTGAGGGAAGCAGATTCCCCTGGATGAGGTTTGTTAACAGCACGTTGACTGATGACTTCTGGGTGACATCAGACACAACCTTGTTCTTGAAATCCAGTGAAAGTCTGCTTTCATCCAGGCCGTCAAAGATGAACAGAACTTTACAGACAGCGAGCTTCTCTGCTGTGACCTTCTGTAATGTTGGATGGAAGTCATGGAGCAGCATGAGAAGACTGTACTGCTCATCTCTGATCAAGTTCAGCTCCCTGAACGAAAGCAGAACCACCAGACTGACATCTTGGTTTTCCAAGCCCTCTGCCCAGTCCAGAGTGAACTTCTGCACTGAGAAGGTTTTTCCAACGCCAGCGACGCCGTTCGTCAGAACGACTCTGATGTGTCCCTGTTGGTCAGGTAAGGCTTTAAAGATGTCGTGGCACTTGATTGGAGCGTCATGGAGGGTCTTCTTCTTGGAAGCTGTCTCAAGCTGCCTCACCTCATGTTGGGTATTAACCTCTTCACTCTGTCCCTCTGTGATGTAGAGCTCAGTGTAGATCCTGTTGAGGAGGGTTCCGCTTCCTGTTTCATCAGTTCCTTCAGTCACACGTTCACATCTCTCCTTCAGACTGATCTTATGTTCATCTACAACCTCCTGCAGACCTCTATCTGCTGAAAGAGAGAGACAAAGTTTAAGACAAAACACAGAAACTAATTATTTCCTCTTTTTTTTAATTTTCTTTTTATTTGGAAAAGGCGTTATCACAGTGTATACCAAACTTTACTGATAGTTATACCTAGTGAGGCATGCGGATGCCACAGTACTTGTGAGTCAACTCAGTCTTCTGGAGAAATGTGGGTCCTCCAACCTCAATTTCTGAAGTTCCTGGCTATGTAAACCGTTCCACAAGTCCAGATTTAACACATCTACACATATACAAATCGATATTCAGTTGCATACTTACGCGTATACAGCCTACATGCCCATGCATACTTCTCCATCAACTATCAGCAGTTACATTTAGCATTCTTACATATGCCAATCTCACACTCTATTAAAGACATAACTATATACATTAGAACCAAGGGAGCTTACATTACATTCTTAGTATTCTCAGCAAGAAGAGGAAAGGAAGAAAAGAGAAAAAAAAGTCAGTGGAGTCATACATAGTCTGCTCTTATTGGGGTTATAAATTCCATCCATTTATTCCAAATCTGGTAAAATTTGCCCTTTTGGATCCTCAAAGAGTAAGTCAACTTTTCCAATTTAAATATTTCAAGGATTATTCCATACCAATCATCCAATGTAGGTGGTACTGGATCTAGCCACCTTCTTGTGATAGATTTTTTACGTTGCCGCCAAGAGGGCCTGCAGCAGCCTTATATCACTCCTCTGTCTCAAAAACAAAACGTGGCCCAGATAAAGAGTCTCCAGGTTCAGGGGTATTTGAGTCTTAAAAACAGTGCTTAATGAGTTATGAATACCTTTCCAGTATAAACTCAGTTTGGGGCTGTCCCAGAAAATATGAAAATGATTTGCCTCTATTGAGCCACATTGTATTCTTGTATTTTTCCTGGTCTTAAAATATCTTATAATATTTTTCCAGCAGTGTTCTCTCCAGTCTGTGGAGTTAGTGGAGGACCATTGAAAACTGCAAATTTCCCCACAAACCTCCTCAGACAACCCTATTCCTGCTTCTTTTTCCCCTTTTTCTTTAATGTACAAAGATAGATTTGTTTGGTATTGAACTGCAGGCTGATTTCAGAATTTTGTAAAACTCAGATTCCGCTGATGATACGTTTGTAGTTCTGCACTTCTGATGAAATAGTGCTTGACTTGAAGGTATCTAAAAAAGTCTTTCTGCTCTAGGTTATGTTTGTCCTGCAGAGATTGAAAGCTTTGTAGTGTGTTTTTGTGTGTAAATGAGAGATATGTCTTTAAGTCCTTTCCCTATCCAGGCTTCAAAACTTTTGTCTCTGTTGGGAAGGAACTCTGTATCGTAGGCACACCATCTGAAACGTTTTAACATATTGTGAGTTCCACATGACCGAACCACCTTCTGCCATATTTTTAACTTGAGGTTGATCCATGGATTGTTTTATCTCTTCCAGTTGACCTGCAGGTCCACTATCGCCAATTGTAGCCTGTAAAGGAAAATTAGGAGACATTCCAAATTCTAATTCCTTCCATTTGGCCTTATACTCTGTATTGCACCAATAAAGTAAGGGAGTTAGCTGTGAAGCATAGTAGTAGTTTCTCAAACAAGGAAGTACCATTCCTCCTCTATCTTTTCCTAATTGCAAGATGCTAAATCGGATCCTTGGTTTCTTTCCTTGCCAAATAAATCGAGAAATCCATTTATCCCATTCTCTAAATTGATTATCATTTACCTCAACTGGAAGAGTCCGAAAAACATACAGTAGTCGAGGAAGAATGTTCATTTTGACTGCACTTATCCTCGAGTCCAGACTTAAAAAGGGAATAAGATTCCATCTATGCATATCTGATTTTATCTTCCTAGATAGTGGTTTGTTATTTGCCTGTGTTGAGCTTATAATCCGACAGTTGCTCGAAATCAGCCAGCAGTTTCATCAATCTTATAAATGTTTCTTCCGGTTCCTCCAAATAAACCAGAACATCATCAGCGAATAGCGCTACCTTCTGTTCAATCCCTGCCACCTTAACGCCTTTAACAGCCTCGCACTGTCTTATTAATTGACCCAAGGGTTCTATAAATAACGCAAAAAGGAGAGGGGAAATAGGACAGCCCTGTCTTGTTCCCCTCTCTAAAACAAAAGAATCAGAAAGGTCCCCGTTAATCTTTACTCATGCTGTAGGCTTATCCTACAAGTTCTGAATTACTTTTATAAATCTTTCTTGAAAGCCGAATCTTCCCAAAACTTTACATAAAAATACACATCTAACTGAGTCGAACGCTTTTTCCGCGTCTAATCCCACTGTTAATGACTTAGTTTTATCCTTAGTTATTTGTTGTAGTATATGTAAAGTCTTTCTTAAGTTGTCCAGTCTGTTGTTGTTGGATAAATCCAGTCTGGTCTAAATGGATATGGTAAGGTAAGAGTTTTTCAAGTCTACGGGCTAGGATGGATGTAAAATGTTTGTAGTCCAAGTTGAGAACACTAACAGGTCGGTAGTTGCAGCATTCTTGTTTGTTTTTTCCTCCTTGGGAATGACTGAGATAATTGCCCTTGGGTAGGTCTAAAGAACTTAGAAAAGTGTCAATATGAGTCTCATTAGAAGCCTGGGGTTAACTCCCGATAAAATGTTTCAAAGCTCTCTTGAATTTCCTTTATTTTAGTTTCGACAACTCCCGTTTTGGGGTTCTTTACTTTATAAATTGTATTTTCCACTTGTTTACTTAACTTATATGCTAAAAATGTTGCTGATTTGCCTCCCATTTCATAGTTTTTTTGTTTCAGGAAAACAAACCTTTTCTGGGTTTCCAGAGTGTACATATTGTCAATTTCACTGTGAAGTTTTTTAATTTCCGGTTTCAAATTTGAATTTATTTTATTGCTATCAGCAAATTGTAGTTGCTTCAATTTTACTTGGAGATCAGCCAGTCTTTCCCCTTTAAGTTTTGTCATATACAGTATGCAGTGATGGAAATAATAATAAACAGGCACAGAAAATTGTGTCAGACCCAACTCACATCTTACATCAGGAGTACCAACTTTTACCTTCCGGCAGGAGATATAGAGTCCCACGGAGCAGATTGAACCGTTACAAACATTCCTTCTTGCCGATGTCTATTAAACTTCTCAACAACTCGTAACATAAAGCTATCATAAGGACAGTGCAATATGTTTAGACAGTGCAATATGTTAAATAGGGACAGTGCAATAAGTTAAATAGGGACAGTGCAATATGTTAAATAGGGACAGTACAATATGTTAAATAGGGACAGTGCAATATGTTTAGACAGTGCAATATGTTAAATAGGGACAGTACAATATGTTAAATAGGACAGTGCAATATGTTAAATAGGGACAGTGCAATATGTTTAGACAGTGCAATATGTTAAATAGGGACAGGACAATATGTTAAATAGGACAGTGCAATATGTTAAATAGGGACAGTGCAATATGTTAAATAGGGACAGTGCAATATGTTAAATAGGGACAGTGCAATAAGTTAAATAGGGACAGTACAATATGTTAAATAGGGACAGTACAATATGTTAAATAGGGACAGTGCAATATGTTTAGACAGTGCAATATGTTAAATAGGGACAGTGCAATATGTTAAATAGGGACAGTGCAATATGTTAAATAGGGACAGTGCAATATGTTTAGACAGTGCAATATGTTAAATAGGGACAGGACAATATGTTAAATAGGACAGTGCAATATGTTAAATAGGGACAGTGCAATATGTTAAATAGGGACAGTGCAATATGTTTAGACAGTGCAATATGTTAAATAGGGACAGTACAATATGTTAAATAGGACAGTGCAATATGTTAAATAGGGACAGTGCAATATGTTTAGACAGTGCAATATGTTAAATAGGGACAGTACAATATGTTAAATAGGACAGTGCAATATGTTAAATAGGGACAGTCTAATATGTTAAATAGGGACAGTGCAATATGTTGAATCTGTGTAATATTGGGCTATTGTCTGTGCAATATGGGCAAAACGGTAGACGGTGCAGTGCACTACCTGGGTGCAACACCTGCCATGGTGTGTGTGATGCTATGTGTGATAGTATGTGACCTGACTTGAATGAAGAAGAGAATACATACTTAAAACCCATCCGAGGAAAGCTATTTGTGCCTTTCCTTTTTTCAATTTTGACAAAATCTTAGTCCTCGAAACTTATTATTTCCAATGCCAATATGAAAATAATCAGTATGACAACATATAAAGAAGTAAAGGTTATAAAGTCATCATCCCTTCTTGAATTCAAAACTTTATATCTATTTTCAATAGTTTTTTAACAAGTCGCTCTGCAGGACAAGATGTTTGTAAGTTAAAGAAGGAGACTGTAGTAGGAACGCTAATGTTGTTCAAAGTCTGTGGCTCCTGTTCAGTTCAATTCAATTCAATTCGGTTTTGTATAGCTTCAAATCATAACAGAAGTTATCTTAAGATGCTTTTCATATAGAGCAGGTCTAGACCGTACTCTATAATTTAGAGACCGAACAAAAGCATGAGCATGTATTGTTATGCGACAATGGCAAGGAAAAACTCCCCTTTCGTCAGTGTGACTGTCTGTCTGTGATAGAACAGTGATGTTGTGCAAGTCCTGTTTTCAGACATGAAGACATCAGCAGACCGATCTACAGGCTTACTTTGCACAGAGCTGGTCTGACTGGCTGTCAGCAGTCGAGGTCTTTTTCTGGAACTGGACATCGGCTCCTCCACAGAAGCATGACTCCTCTTCTTCTCTCTGTGGAGACATTACTTTATTACTAAAATCATTTGTTGATTGTTGTTGAAGAATATCAAGACTTGGCCGATACTGAAGCTCAGATGGTCACAGAGAAGAGTTAAAGTGTTGTTACTGAATTCAGCATTCAGTCTGTAATGAAAATGATCCTTTATTTTAAATCTCCTGCTTTAATAAACAAGAATTAGCTGCTTTTCCTATCTGACTGTCTTATTAAACATTTAGTGATCTGCCTCAAGTTTGTTTATTAAAGGTGAACAACGGCCATTATTAAAACACTGATATTATTCTATTCTAACAAGGAACACCAGAGCAACCGTGTTACATGATGTGTGTCTTAGACTGCTGGTCTACCTCAATATTTAGATCACTTCTAACCTCAGTTTAAACCTAACTAACTCAAACTAAACTGCCCAAAGTGACTGTGAATCAGTAAAGGACATAATCATGTCTCTTTAATGGAGGACATTTACAGTGAAGTAGCTGCAGAAACTGATGAGTTTGTATTAAAGGGGAACAACGGACAGTACTTCTACTTCCAGAACACGGGAGTATACGTACAACCCCACTTCAAAGAAGCTGTCAGAACAGCTGATTTTAGGAGAAGTCAAACCAACACAGTATGTTGAGGACAAATATGAGGAAATGAATTACACATTTGAAGCACATTCTTTCAGATTTTGAATAGTTGTAAATCTTTACAGCGACTTCAACGTTCGGGCAGAAATATGAATATTTTCATGAAGTGTAAATTGTGAAATGGAGGTTCTCAGGTGTTTTGTTACAGAAATACAAGCAGTACTTTGTGGCTATAAAACCCAGACTGAGATCCATCTTAGTTTGAAACAGTATCTGCACTAATAGTTCTGCATCAGGAATATAAATCTTTTAGCAGAACATTTAGTCTTCATCCTCAATGCATCATCATCCACCAGGTCAGTGCACAGTAAAAACAGTCTCTTACTTTGACTCTGAGGGTCCAGGTTCATTACTGAAGTTCATAGGAATCCACATGGACTGGTCACTCTTCATAGACAGACAGCTGGGTACCGGAGACTCTGCTCTCGGTCTGGACTGAACTCTGCAAACATCAAGATGATTTTATTCAGATCACATGAATCCTTGATAAATACACAAACTACTGCTACTGTCAATAATGTGGTTTAAAGTTTGTATTAGTCCTCTTAGATTACAGCTTTTCTGGGTGACTGACAGCTGTCACAGATACGAAGAGGAAGAATGCACAAATTAATTCTCTTTGTGTCACGAAAAGTGTGTTCAACTTCAGTTAGAAAATACATTTTAGTAGAAATGTAATATACAAACACACAATCAACAAAATCATGGCATGACTTTGTTTTTATATCATTCTGTATCTTCCCAGTGGTGTTCCTTATGTATTCAAATCTGAACTCTATGTACGAATGTTTTATCGTCAAAATACTGTTTTCCCTTCAAGACCTTCTAAAAACGTTCTCCCACGTGACCTGACGTAGGTTTCTACATGATGACACTGCTACATGTACAGTATATATACATCCTTATAGTCAGTGTATTAATACAGTATATATACATCCTTATAGTCAGCGTATTAATACAGTATATATACATCCTTATAGTCGTGTATTAATACAGTATATATACATCCTTATAGTCAGTGTATTAATACCAGTGGCGGCCGGCCAATAGAGGGCCACGGGGCCTGGCCCCACCCACCTTGAGCCACCAAAAAAATAAATAAATAAATAAAAATAATTATAAAATTATTAATTATAAAAATTCTAAAAATTGTCAATATGTGTGTTTTTGACCTATGGAATATACCCGTAATATTTGTAAAATAGGATAACTGCGCCAAATATCTGCTTTCCTCCTTGAACTCTCTGCTAGTGCACCTCTCAGCTGCTCTGCTGCACGTGCACTTTCTGGGGCCAAATGGATTTGGCCCAAGGAAGGCGGGTCTAATAAGCAGTACAGCCAATCACTGATTAAAGATATATGATTACAAGCATTACATACAAACAAACATACAATTCATCCAATCAGCGCCGTAAAAAAGACTTCCGGGAGGGCCAAACTGATTTGGCCCATGGTGTGCGCGCGCACGTTCACGTGTGTCTCTCTCTGTTCTCGTCAGGGCTCATGTCAGTTCTCGCGTGATCTTGTCTTCTCGTCTCTCGCTTCTCTCACAGCCCATTTTAACGGCATGACAATGGAACAGCCAAGCACTAGTAGCGCTACTCTTGCAAGACTCAACCCTAACTCGATCAAATCTCTCCTCCAAGACCCGTTTGAGAGAAGGACTTTGGCGGAGAAACTCCTGGTGAAACAACTGGGCCCAGATCAACCTCCTGGACTCAGCATAAAACAACAGACCGGCGTACAAGGCAAGCCACACATGGAGAGTTGTTCCCACAACACAGTGAGACGTTCCCTGAGTCGGTGCTTGAAACAACAGTGCAGGCTTACCCCATGTTGAACCAGGACAAGCTCAAAACAGAACTGTCCCATATCTATGAGAACAGTGAGTTCAAGGCTTGCAGTGGTGCAGTGCCCATGTACCAGCTTTTCATGGAGAACAACCTTCAGAGCACCTTCACAGAGACTGTCAGTCTCCTCAGCATCCTCATCATCACACCCATGACAACAGCTGAATCCGAGAGGTGCTTCTCTACATTGAAGAGGATCAAGACCTTCCTGAGAAACACCATGACACAGGATCGCCTTAATGCTCTGGCTATGCTCTCCATGGAGAAGAAACTTGTCAGGAACATGCCTGACTTCAATAAGAAGGTCATTGAGAGGTTTGCCACTCAGAAGGACAGAAGAGCAAAGTTCCTTTATAAATGATCTGTCGTATGTTATATTAACATACTGAATTGTATGAATAAGATGTCCTTATGTCAGTGTTGGAATAAATGATAAAAATGTAACTGCAAAGTAGTAATGCGTTTTTGATACCTTTTTTTGCATTGAATCGTACTAGGATGTTTGTTGAAATTGATTGGCCCTACCCAAAAAAAAATCCACCAGCCGCCACTGATTAATACAGTATATATACATCCTTATAGTCGGTGTATTAATACAGTATATATATACATCCTTATAGTCGGTGTATTAATACAGTATATATACATCCTTATAGTCGGTGTATTAATACAGTATATATACATCCTTATAGTCGGTGTATTAATACAGTATATATACATCCTTATAGTCGGTGTATTAATACAGTATATATATACATCCTTATAGTCGGTGTATTAATACAGTATATATATACATCCTTATAGTCGGTGTATTAATACAGTATATATACATCCTTATAGTCAGTGTATTAATACAGTATATATACATCCTTATAGTCGGTGTATTAATACAGTATATATACATCCTTATAGTCAGTGTATTAATACAGTATATATACATCCTTATAGTCGGTGTATTAATACAGTATATATACATCCTTATAGTCAGTGTATTAATACAGTATATATACATCCTTATAGTCAGTGTATTAATACAGTATATATATACATCCTTATAGTCAGTGTATTAATACAGTATATATATACATCCTTATAGTCGGTGTATTAATACAGTATATATACATCCTTATAGTCAGTGTATTAATACAGTATATATATACATCCTTATAGTCGGTGTATTAATACAGTATATATACATCCTTATAGTCAGTGTATTAATACAGTATATATACATCCTTATAGTCAGTGTATTAATACAGTATATATATACATCCTTATAGTCGGTGTATTAATACAGTATATATACATCCTTATAGTCGGTGTATTAATACAGTATATATATACATCCTTATAGTCGGTGTATTAATACAGTATATATACATCCTTATAGTCGGTGTATTAATACAGTATATATACATCCTTATAGTCGGTGTATTAATACAGTATATATATACATCATTATAGTCGGTGTATTAATACAGTATATATACATCCTTATAGTCGGTGTATTAATACAGTATATATACATCCTTATAGTCAGTGTATTAATACAGTACATATACATCCTTATAGTCGGTGTATTAACACAGTAACTTAGATGGCGGTCGGCGTGCTCCCAGTCAGGAAAAGCAGACAGGAGTACCGGCAGGAAGCTAAGCGATGTACTGCTGTGGACGCCACGTTAGTTCAGATCAGAAAGTCACACAATAACACAAACTAACTAACCGATGGATGCAGCGGTAGACCAGCTACTCTCGTGTTCTGAGAGGTTAAATTACTGTTTTTGTGAATGGAGTCTGGTGGCTTTGAAGACAGTGATATAACGGCTTCAGTTCCCCATCAGAAAGGGCTGTCTGACAGCGAGGTAAAGGGCTGTCTGATGGCGAGGTAAAGTGGAGAAAATATTCTAAACATAGTGTACACTTACATGTTTTTATTTTTTTAGGTGGCTAAAATACGTTTTTCTGCTGCTCCCGTCTACAGCTGCTTTACCTCGCCATCAGACAGCCCTATACCTCGCCGTCAGAAAGCCCTTTACCTCGCCATCAGACAGCCCTTTACCTCGCCATCAGACAGCCCTTTACCTCGCCATCAGACAGCCCTTTACCTCGCCATCAGACAGCCCTTTACCTCGCCATCAGACAGCCCTTTCTGGCGGGGAACTGAAGCCGTTATATCACTCTCTTCAAAGCCACCAGACTCCATTCACAAAAACAGTAATTTTGCAGCGACTTCAACGTTCGGGCAGAAACATGAATATTTTCATGAAGTGTAAATTGTGAAATGGAGGTTCTCAGGTGTTTTGTTACAGAAATACAAGCAGTACTTTGTGGCTATAAAACCCAGACTAAGATCCATCTTAGTTTGAAACAGTATCTGCACTAATAGTTCTGCATCAGGAATAGAAATCTTTTAGCAGAACATTTAGTCTTCATCCTCAATGCATCATCATCCACCAGGTCAGTGCACAGTAAAAACAGTCTCTTACTTTGACTCTGAGGGTCCAGGTTCATTACTGAAGAGTGGAGGATGATCTATGGACCAGTCACTCTTCATAGACAGACAGCTGGGTACTGGAGACTCTGCTCTCGGTCTGAACTGAACTCTGCAAACACCAAGATGATTTTATTCAGATCACATGAATCCTTGAAAAACACACAAACTACTGCTACTGTCAATAATGTGGTTTAAAGTTTGTATTAGTCCTCTTAGATTACAGCTTTTCTGGGTGACTGACAGCTGTCACAGATACGAAGAGGAAGAATGCACAAATTAATTCTCTTTGTGTCACGAAAAGTGTGTTCAACTTCAGTTAGAAAATACATTTTAGTAGAACTTTAATATACAAACACACAATCAACAAAATCATGGCATAATTCAGTTTTAATATCATTCTGTATCTTCCCAGTGGTGTTCCTTATGTATTCAAATCTGAACAATACGTACGAATGTTTTCGCATCAAAATGCTGTTTTCCCTTCAAGACCTTCTAAAAACGTTCTCCCACGTGACCTGACGTAGGTTTCTACATGATGACACTGCTACATGTACAGAATATATACATCCTTATAGTCGGTGTATTAATACAGTATATATACATCCTTATAGTCGGTGTATTAATACAGTAACCTAGATGGCGGTCGGCGTGCTCCCAGTCAGGAGAAGCAGACAGGAGTACTGGCAGGAAGCTAAGCGATGTACTGCTGTGGACGCCACGTTAGTTCAGATCAGAAAGTCACACAATAACACAAACTAACTAACCGATGGATGCAGCGGTAGACCAGCAACTCTCGTGTTCTGAGAGGTTAAATTACTGTTTTTGTGAATGGAGTCTGGTGGCTTTAAAGACAGTGATATAACGGCTTCAGTTCTCCGTCAGAAAGGGCTGTCTGATGGCGAGGTAAAGGGCTGTCTGACGGCGAGGTAAAGGGCTGTCTGATGGCGAGGTAAAGGGCTGTCTGATGGCGAGGTAAAGGGCTGTCTGATGGCGAGGTAAGGGGCTGTCTGATGGCGAGGTAAAGGGCTGTCTGACGGCGAGGTAAAGGGCTGTCTGATGGCGAGGTAAAGGGCTGTCTGATGGCGAGGTAAGGGGCTGTCTGATGGCGAGGTAAAGGGCTGTCTGATGGCGAGGTAAAGTGGAGAAAATATTCTAAACATAGTGTTCACTTACATGTTTTTATTTTTTTAGGTGGCTAAAATACGTTTTTCTGCTGCTCCAGTCTACAGCTGCTTTACCTCGCCATCAGACAGCCCTTTACCTCGCCATCAGACAGCCCTTTACCTCGCCATCAGACAGCCCTTTACCTCGCCATCAGACAGCCCTTTACCTCGCCATCAGACAGCCCTTTCTGACGGGGAACTGAAGCCGTTATATCACTCTCTTCAAAGCCACCAGACTCCATTCACAAAAACAGTAATTTTGCAGCGACTTCAACGTTCGGGCAGAAACATGAATATTTTCATGAAGTGTAAATTGTGAAATGGAGGTTCTCAGGTGTTTTGTTACAGAAATACAAGCAGTACTTTGTGGCTATAAAACCCAGACTAAGATCCATCTTAGTTTGAAACAGTATCTGCACTAATAGTTCTGCATCAGGAATAGAAATCTTTTAGCAGAACATTTAGTCTTCATCCTCAATGCATCATCGTCCACCAGGTCAGTGCACAGTAAAAACAGTCTCTTACTTTGACTCTGAGGGTCCAGGTTCATTACTGAAGTTCACAGGACGACCTTTGGACCAGTCACTCTTCATAGACAGACAGCTGGGTACTGGAGACTCTGCTCTCGGTCTGAACTGAACTCTGCAAACACCAAGATGATTTTATTCAGATCACATGAATCCTTGAAAAACACACAAACTACTGCTACTGTCAATAATGTGGTTCAAAGTTTGTATTAGTCCTCTTAGATTACAGCTTTTCTGGGTGACTGACAGCTGTCACAGATACGAAGAGGAAGAATGCACAAATTAATTCTCTTTGTGTCACGAAAAGTGTGTTCAACTTCAGTTAGAAAATACATTTTAGTAGAAATGTAATATACAAACACAAAATCAACAAAATCATGGCATAACTTTGTTTTTATATCATTCTGTATCTTCCCAGTGGTGTTCCTTATGTATTCAAATCTGAACTCTATGTACGAATGTTTTATCGTCAAAATACTGTTTTCCCTTCAAGACCTTCTAAAAACGTTCTCCCACGTGACCTGACGTAGGTTTCTACATGATGACACTGCTACATGTACAGTTTATATACATCCTTATAGTCAGTGTATTAATACAGTATATATACATCCTTATAGTCAGTGTATTAATACAGTATATATACATCCTTATAGTCAGTGTAATAATACAGTATATATACATCCTTATAGTCGGTGTATTAATACAGTATATATACATCCTTATAGTCAGTGTATTAATACAGTATATATACATCCTTATAGTCGGTGTATTAATACAGTATATATACATCCTTATAGTCAGTGTATTAATACAGTATATATACATCCTTATAGTCGGTGTATTAATACAGTATATATACATCCTTATAGTCGGTGTATTAATACAGTATATATACATCCTTATAGTCGGTGTATTAATACAGTATATATACATCCTTATAGTCAGTGTATTAATACAGTATATATACATCCTTATAGTCGGTGTATTAATACAGTAACTTAGATGGCGGTCGGCGTGCTCCCAGTCAGGAAAAGCAGACAGGAGTACCGGCAGGAAGCTAAGCGATGTACTGCTGTGGACGCCACGTTAGTTCAGATCAGAAAGTCACACAATAACACAAACTAACTAACCGATGGATGCAGCGGTAGACCAGCTACTCTCCTGTTCTGAGAGGTTAAATTACTGTTTCTGTGAATGGAGTCTGGTGGCTTTAAAGACAGTGATATAACGGCTTCAGTTCCCCATCAGAAAGGGCTGTCTGATGGCGAGGTAAAGGGCTGTCTGATGGCGAGGTAAAGGGCTGTCTGATGGCGAGGTAAAGGGCTGTCTGACGGCGAGGTAAAGGGCTGTCTGACGGCGAGGTAAAGGGCTGTCTGATGGCGAGGTAAAGGGCTGTCTGATGGCGAGGTAAAGGGCTGTCTGATGGCGAGGTAAAGTGGAGAAAATATTCTAAACATAGTGTTCACTTACATGTTTTTATTTTTTTAGGTGGCTAAAATACGTTTTTCTGCTGCTCCCGTCTACAGCTGCTTTACCTCGCCATCAGACAGCCCTATACCTCGCCGTCAGACAGCCCTTTACCTCGCCATCAGACAGCCCTTTACCTCGCCATCAGACAGCCCTTTACCTCGCCGTCAGACAGCCCTTTACCTCACCATCAGACAGCTCTTTACCTCGCCATCAGACAGCCCTTTACCTCGCCATCAGACAGCCCTTTACCTCGCCATCAGACAGCCCTTTACCTCGCCATCAGACAGCTCTTTACCTCGCCGTCAGACAGCCCTTTACCTCGCCATCAGACAGCCCTTTCTGACGGGGAACTGAAGCCGTTATATCACTCTCTTCAAAGCCACCAGACTCCATTCACAAAAACAGTAATTTTGCAGCGACTTCAACGTTCGGGCAGAAACATGAATATTTTCATGAAGTGTAAATTGTGAAATGGAGGTTCTCAGGTGTTTTGTTACAGAAATACAAGCAGTACTTTGTGGCTATAAAACCCAGACTAAGATCCATCTTAGTTTGAAACAGTATCTGCACTAATAGTTCTGCATCAGGAATAGAAATCTTTTAGCAGAACATTTAGTCTTCATCCTCAATGCATCATCGTCCACCAGGTCAGTGCACAGTAAAAACAGTCTCTTACTTTGACTCTGAGGGTCCAGGTTCATTACTGAAGTTCACAGGACGACCTTTGGACCAGTCACTCTTCATAGACAGACAGCTGGGTACCGGAGACTCTGCTCTCGGTCTGAACTGAACTCTGAAAACACCAAGATGATTTTATTCAGATCACATGAATCCTTGAAAAACACACAAACTACTGCTACTGTCAATAATGTGGTTTAAAGTTTGTATTAGTCCTCTTAGATTACAGCTTTTCTGGGTGACTGACAGCTGTCACAGATACGAAGAGGAAGAATGCACAAATTAATTCTCTTTGTGTCACGAAAAGTGTGTTCAACTTCAGTTAGAAAATACATTTTAGTAGAACTTTAATATACAAACACACAATCAACAGAAAACAGTATTGGTAGAGGAAAGTGAAAATGAGTCCTATAAATGAGTTAGGAGCAGCTCTCTTACTTTGACTCTGAGGGTCCAGGTTCATTACTGAAGGTCAGAAGATCATCTTCAGACTGATCACTCTTCACAGCCAAACTGCCAGAGACTAGAGACTCTGCTCCGTCCTCCTCTTCCTCCTCACAGTCACTCATCTTCTGATCTGAAGTCAGTCTGAGAGGTAAAAACAGGAACACTGACTGTGAACATGAAGAAGAAACAAGTTAGCACAAGAGAACAGGAAGTAACACACCCTCTCTATTACACACACACACACACACACACGCAGTATACAGTAGAATAAAACCACCCAGAACTCCACCTGGTCACTTCTCTTTTAATCTCTGCTTGTTTTCTTGTTTTCTTGGGTTACAGCAGCTTTAATGAGGATTATTCAGCCAGTCATAACTTTGTGTTCACAGAAGAATCAAACTGTTGAGATCATTCTAACATTTCTCTCCTCTACAGTCCACAGGGAGGAAACTGACTCAGACACTTTGACAGTAAAGTAACAAAATGTAGTATTAACACTCACCCTGCTTCAGTCTTCAGTCTTCAGTCGTCACCTCTCTGCCTCGTTTCTCAAAATGGATTCTGGACTAACTGAACTGCGCAGTTACTTTACTTTCACTTTCATAGGGTCTTTCCCATTCGTTTTTATACGGCTTGACTCCTCTCCTCGACTCCTCTCCTCGCGTCCTAGTCCCGCCCACGGGAGATGCGAGCGGAGGAGGCGAGGAAGAGACATGAGGAGAGAGGAAGAGACATGAGACGTTGTTTCCTCTGAAGCGTCACGTGAAGCTAAATCCGTTTCTGATGACAGCAGCAGCTGATCACAGCTGGATCAGCTGTCAGTCGACTTTAACAGCTGTTTATGTCTGAACTGATCTAATACTAATAAAAACAGAGTTATCAGAGCAGCAGTGTTTTCTCTCTGTAGCCTGTTATCTGTTTAACAAACACCTGCACATGAATAACAGCTGCAGTCTGTATTTCTACTGTGGACTGAGTCCTGCTTAGAGGACCAGGAACCATCTCTACTGTGGACTGAGTCCTGCTTAGAGGACCAGGAACCATCTCTACTGTGGACTGAGTCCTGCTTAGAGGACCAGGAACCATCTCTACTGTGGACTGAGTCCTGCTTAGAGGACCAGGAACCATCTCTACTGAGGACTGAGTCCTGCTTAGAGGACCAGGAACCATCTCTACTGTGGACTGAGTCCTGCTTAGAGGACCAGGAACCATCTCTACTGTGGACTGAGTCCTGCTTAGAGGACCAGGAACCATCTCTACTGGCACAATATCTTTATATTATTTATTCATTATTAGCGTCTGTAGTTATTGATATTCTGACAGTAGAAGTTATGTATTAGGCTGAATGCTTCAGGGAAAATGTAAATAATGTAACTCATCAAACCCGACACTCAGGAATGATCAGCCTCATGTGTCTGAATGGAAATGAGGATAAATGATGTAAAAGGTGTAAAAGACAGACTCTCCTTCTCTCTCTGACTTTAACTGGATCCTTAATAAAAGTTAATGAGTGAAATAACAGATCATCAAAAGAAAACTCTCTCTAATAAATCGATTTCTTTGGTCACAGCCGGAGGATCGAGGAGCGAGGAGCGAGGAGACGAGGAGGCGAAAAATGATGAAATGAGATGCAGCTATGGTTCCCGCCCTCTGTTCTCATGAGTCTGGGTCACATGGTCAGTTTCCCTCCTCCTCTCTCCATTTACAGGAAATCAGCTGACTTCTGTGAATGTGTTGCTTTCGAGTAGTCAAATAATGACGTCATAACGTCTTTTCCTTGACCTCAGTGGAAAACGTCATGAGGTCAAGGAAAGATGAGAAGGAGCATTCAGAAGGAGGAAAAGACAACCGCGGTGTTAGGAGAATCCGACTGCTCTTACACTAGACTCCGTCATGATGCGACGGCGGCGGATGTTAGTGACGTCAGTCTGCTGCGGTGAAACTACAATGTTGTGAAGATGAACTACAAAAGGCGCTCCACCCCCGTGCGTTATTAAACAGGTCTTTCAGTGACTGACTGCTTCACCTGCGGTGTGTGAAAGAGAGATACCACAGCTCCTCCTCCTGCTGCTGGAACACTCTATCAACAGATCATAAAGATCATCTGACCTAACGTGGAAGAAAATCACTTCATTACCACGGTGGGAATAGAAATACACAGGAATATATGATACATATTGAGTTAACTGTTGGAGTTATGGAGAAGGGGTAGGACCAGATACTGTACAGGAACAGGAAGAAGAAAAAACTAACCACAACTAAAATCCATTTAAATAAAAACGTCTGCCAAATAGTCAGTGGTCATGTCTATTATGTTTTGTGAACAGTTATTTCCACTTATATCTTAATGTTTGATTGAAACTTATAATGAAGCAAATAACATTCAGTAATAGTAACATTTACTAGTCAGTATATTATACATTTTATAGGTTTTAAGGTGGAAAGGTGTAGAGGCATGACAAACAGTCTGCAAGGTTAAAAGTATTTCAGTTTTTTATTAAAGCATGTGTATCAAAAGCATTCATCATATAAGTGTTGTGTAACAATATATACTTTTATTTTAAGTATAAGTTTATCAGGGTTGAGATATTCCTGATGTCATCACTGATGTTGTTGCTGCAGTGTTTATTCTTAGATGGAGTGCTGATGGAGCAGCTTCATAGTCTGGCACTGATCGATCAGAACTCCATTCAGAAAACAAGCATTTTAAAGGTTGTTTGCTTGTCGTCATAGTAACAGACCTGACAAAGCATGAATTCAGACTTTTTACTAATCAACATAATTTTTTCGGCATCATTTTGATCCGTTTATTGCAATTAAATCACAGCAAAGCAGTGTTTTCTAGAAGAGTGAAGAATGACATTAACGTGACCCGGATGTAAAAGCAAACATGTCAAAATAAAAGCCAAGAAGACAGGTTGGTCATTCTATAAAAGTGTATCATTATTTAAGCACAGGATCAGTTAAATAAATACACAAATAAATACATACATAGCTACATAAATATATATTTTTTTGTCTTGTTCTTTTCATTAACACACAAATGTCTTTTATCCAAAAAGTGTGTGATAAATTACAGGGAGGAACTTGAACAGATGTTATACAGAGCTCTCACGTACTTCACACTTTTCTCTCTCACACTCTTACTATGGGCTGTTTCTTTATGTCTGCAGGTGAGAAGCTCTATGTGGCTGCTCCTTTCAACACACCTGACACTTCCACCTGACCTCTTGCACTCCATTAGGAAGGCTGTAGCCTGGTGGTTGTAGTTCTGTTTTCACCCAGTAGAGTGCACCATACGACCAGTAGACTAGTTCATGCTCCCTGGCTCCAGACAGGAGTCCAGTTACAGTCAGATACATACTTGATCTAGCTCTATATCTATATATCTATATATCTATCTATATACATATATATGTCTTTTGAGAGCTAGATCAAGTATGTATCTGACTGTAACTGGACTCCTGTCTGGAGCATATATATAAGTAATAATGTTACGTGTTATTTTCTCGTAAAGTTATGACTTTATTCTCGTTATATTACGACTTTTTTTCTAGTAAAGTTATGACTTTATTCTCGTAACATTATGACTTTTTTCTCGTAATATTACGACTTTATTCTCAAAATCTCAGATGTTTTTCCCCTCAATGTGGCCCTAATACTCTGTAGTACATTTGCTCTTTGGCCCTCACTGCATTAGACTTATATACTATATACTTAGACTATAAACTGTGATACCTTCATCACAATACTCAAATGTTTTGCGGCTCCAGACAGATATTGTTGTTGTTGTTTTTTTGCTGAAATTGCTATTTTGATAGTGAAGGTTGCTGACCCCCAGATTTTAGAATTAGTGTACAAAACTATTGTTGAGAGTGTTTTAACCTTTCACCTTCCTGCCTGGTACGGTCACCTAAACTGTGGATATAAGAATAAACTGTCTAGGATTGTGTCAATGGCAGACTCAACTTTTTACAGAAAGGACGAGGAAGAAAGAGAAGAGCATCTTAACAGACAGCTCCCATCCTCTCTTCAGCCAGTTTGAGCTCATGAGCTCCGGGAGGCGCTGTAGAGCCCCGCTGGCAACTAACTCTCTCATCCCAAATGCCATCAATATTCTTAACTCAACACAGTGACTGAGCAGATCTGAGCCACAGACACTGACATGAACTGTTTTAATGTGTAACATAACCTGTCTATGTCTCTGTTCTTTACTAACTGCTGTCTGGTTTTTAATGTCTGTTGTTTTCTATGTTTTGTGAGCTGAAGACAAGTTTCCACCCTGGTGGACAATAAAGTTTGATTGTATTGTATTGATCAGATCATATTGAGGGTCCGTCAGCTTTTCAATTTAGTTTGGATGGAGATTTGGTATCAGTGAAGTCAGTGCATTTTATGAGTAGGCCTTCTGTGACGTTACCCGCCGTAGGGGTCAGAGGTCATCACACCTCAACCCCCAAGGATTTTTTTTTATTTCTCAAAAGTTCAGCAGTCAAATTCTCAATTTTGATGGATTTATAGATGAAAGGTCAATTCAATAATCAATCATAGTCAATGATAAATCAGTATGGTTGATCAGCATGTTTGCCAACCTTCAGACATCATAGTCTAAACTGATGATTAATCAGCCTGAGTTCACTTAAAAAACTGAAATCCCTAACTTACCGTATTCTGTTTGGTGGTTTATGATGCTTTTCAATAATTTCTAGCCTATTTGGTAGTATATGTAATTTAGTTTATGTGTTCGACATCATGATAATGCTGATTTTTCAACCAGTGATCATGACATTAATGACAGCAAGACAGAAGAAAGCTCTGTCTGTCATGATAATAGTACTGAAAGCCTTTCCTTTACTCTGCTGACTCTCTTTACCGCCATCTGAAGACAGCAGCTATCTGTTACATCTTTCTTGTTTTAAATAAATGTAATAGAAATCCACAAATATATGTTTTTAAAAGCATTTTTTCATCATAAACATATTGGAGTGTTGTTACATTTATATGCAAACTGTTGAACCTGCATTTATGAACTTGTCATGTGTGGACTTCTTTGCATTTGTGTGTGTGTTTCTTGAGACTTGAGATATTGCAGCGGTAGTCTTGTTCCTTCACTTACCAATACATATACCACTATTGGCTATGTTAATGAATGCAGGCCCTGGCAAAAACTGTTCAGTTCGTCTTATTATTACTTATGCTATATATGCATTGAGTTTATTAATCAGCTTTTAATATGTGCATACTATAAATATATATTGTGTTTTGGCAGCCGTGGCCAGATCAACCCAGCAGGTGGCTCCACGGGATAGAAAGAAAACAAACATATCACGGCCTCCTCTCATCCACCAATGAACAGCGTTGTTCACTCAGTACTTTGTGCACAACTTTTAAACGTTTCATTTAATCTGTATTTGCTGATATTCTGAGTAAAATAAGAAAGACACTTGAACACTTGTGGCTTTCAGGGCCCTTTAGCAAGTTTTCATTTCAGCTCTTTTCTCGGATGGCAGAGGCCTTGCTAATCTTTGGATAGTGGAAAAAAAAAATCAATATTATATTTTAATATTTTGATAGTACAAAATAACCTTCTGTGTTTTTGTTTTACAAGGTTTTACATATGCAAACTTTTTAAAACTGTTTATTTGAGCATCATATGGAGGGTGGTCCATTAGTTTGAACAAAAAGATAATTATTTTGTGTAAGTAGGATTACTCATTACTCATATCCCCGATATGGGGATGTGAATCAATGCTATAATGTTAGATTTATGAGAAAGTATGTACACCATCATCTAACACAATAACATAATAGCTAACCAACAATACAAATATATATTTTATTATCTAACTAGCTGACTTTGTTATGATAATAGAGTGAATACAGGAATGAGTCCTAAAACACAGAAATTAGTTTTGAGCATTTTAGCACGTCCTGTTCCCTCGTCTGGAAGTCAATGGGTTTTTATTGAGATGAAATAAGGTCTGTGGTTAAAACAAGCTGAAGACATTTTAACGTTTTGTTCTACGACATAAAATACATCAATTGTGAATTTTGAAGCTTTTACGTGTCTTTAAAAAGGCGGTTGCTAACAAGTGGCTAAATGAGACTACTAAATGTCATCACGCCGACTCGTCCGCCTTTTTGTGTTTACTCGCGCTCATGCGACCGTGATGTTCCTTTATAGCCGAATGTTAGCTTTTAATTTCTGCCGACTGCATTCACGCTTCAAAAATCTTAAAAGTGGTTTTCATTTGTGGAGATTATCTTGCTGAACAAAATGTGTAAAGTATCATAAACGCGTGTTTGCCACAGAGTTTATTTTCTGCAATAATCTAAAACCCAATGGAACAATCCCGTTGGCTTTTTGTCGAGGGAACCAGAGCGATGCTAATTTCCTGGTTGGCCTACAAAAATACGTCATCCCTGACGCACTCTAACTGAAAATAAAGTGAATGTAATGCATAAGTTTGTAGGATATTGATCAAAATGACACGCAAGGCAAGATACCCCTCTTTACAAGATAGTTTTATAAATACGAAGTTGTAGTCTGTCCTGATTTAATTAACCTATGAATGTGTTTATTTGAGCATATTGTATATATATGTATTGTGTACATATTATATTGATATTAAAATGATATATATTTTAAAAGAAAATAGACATTGTTCTTAGGCCTGAAACCAGAACAGAGGAGGCTGTTATAGCGGCATATTAATGCCCGTGGTTCTGTAATAATAATAATCACACATATCGCTTTAATATGTGGACATTGCCTTTTGCATATGATTTTTATGAACCTCTAATGAGCTGTGATGAGCAGGTACTCTGTCCTTCAGCTGGACCAGCTGGTTTCAAGTCCTGCTGTATGAAAGAAAAGAGCTGCCATAACAATTTGACTTTATAAACATCTCAATACATTTGAATAGTTGATTGACAGCTGCCTCCGTTGAATGAACAGCCAATAGGAACGTTCTCTCTCTCTCTCTGAAATGACCTGTGATTGGTCAAATGGATTTTTTAGAGCCTGAAAACAGAGCCATGAGGAGGAGCAGAAGTCTAGTTATCTCTCAGAAAACTTGAATTACAATATGCTGAAAGGTTATTATGGGATTTTTGCCCAATGATGCCGAAAAATATTCTGCCTACTGACGCTTTAATACATTAAAACACACATCAAAGAGTCAAAATGCACCAAAGCCCGTTCTAAAACATGACTAATTACCTTAATTCTAATGCATATCACACATTTTCAGTGGCATAACACAATGTACTCTTTGCAATGAGGATCAAATACAAAGAACCTGTAAATAATACAACACAGCTGGTCCAAAACAGTCCCCAGATGTTGGCCTCTAGAGGGTGCTGTGTCACACCAAACAGTACAGCAGCATTCAGGGAGGATTTGTGAACTGTTTGGTGAAGTTAAACTGCAGTTTCTCTGGACCATGGGAAGATAAATGTCACTCCTGATCTTGTCTCTTACATATTAATTTTAAGATTCTAGAAAAAACAACCTCTCCCTCTTTAATCTGAGAAAACACCAGAGTCCAAACACTCCCGGCTCGCTGCTCTTGTGCCAAGAAGAAAAGCCTTGAAGTCTGTTGCCAGATACATCATGACAATCAGCCTGCATCTCACCATAATTGGCCAAGGCATCCCCTCTGATATTTATAGATGCTTTTTATATAAAGCACGATTGGCAATTTCTCTGTTGTGCACAATACACCTGTAACATGATGAGCTGCGTCAGGGGAGGGGGGGGGGGTGCGCAGCCTTGAGTGTGCAGTTAACAATAGTATTAATAACTTACAACACAGGCCCCCCCCTGCTCAGAAGAGAAAGTGTCACGGAAATTAGCAGCCGAGGACAGACAAGAGTCCGCAAGTGTGGGGGGAAAGAAAAGACGCAAGGAGCCTCGGTGTTCGCAGGCCGAGGTGTCACCTTTCAGGGCAGGGACCCCTCGGCCGCATCTTAAAAAAGGCAGCTCAACGGGCATCGCTGTCAAGTGCCACATGCTTGTCTTTGTGCTATGGGAACAGGAATGGGCTGCTGACTCTCAATGCCACACGCCTGCTCACATTCTCAAGGAAGACCGAGAGAAGGGAGACACTGCGGTCGGCCGGCCGCCATGGAGGCCCCCTGGAGTCAAAATAACAATGAGGAGGCTGCTGTTAAAGGACCAGTGTGTAACAATTAGGGGGATCTAAAGGCAGAAATGTAATATAATATAACAATAAGTATGTTTTCTTTAGTGTGTAATCACCTGAAAATAAGAATCATTGTGTTTTTTTGTTACCTTAGAATGAGCCGTTTGTGTCTACATAGGGAGCGGATCCTCTTCAAGGAGTCTGCTATGTTTCTACAGGAGCCCAGAACGGACAAACCAAACTCTGATAACTTTTTCCTGCTTGGGTCGGAGTCGATAACGTTACCGAAGAACATATATTTATAAGAAGTGAAAGCCAAACGGTCGTTCCATTGCAATGTCAGCGCCCAATTTTGGACTGAAAGCAACTCCCGGACGCCAGTTAAACGTCCACCTACAAAGTGCCGTACAAAAGTGAAACAAAATGATTTCTATTCTACTGTCATATATTTAATGTCTCTACTGAAATGTGTTGAACAATAAAAAATATATAAATATAAGTGCAAACTATTATAACAATTTATTTCCTTACTTATTTATTTATTAAACCTTTTAGTCCGGCTGCTTCCCAGAGGAGCAGAAAGAACTGATGGACATGAATGGAAGTTAGAAAAATCCAGCACACAGATTTTGAGAGCAATCTCAAACTTCTTCATGTCAAGGATCCAAAATAGATGTGTACAATTGTATGTGACGATATATTAATAAAGTTTAAGTTTTTCTTTTTTAAAGGTCCAATATTGTAAAAAGTGAGATTTTCATGTCTTTTATATCATAGAGTTGGTTTAAGTGCTTTATAAATACTGGTAAACTATCAAAACGCTCAATATACGGAGAAATACACACACAGCCCGTATTCAGAAATTGTGCGTTTGAAACAAGCCGTTAGGATTTCTGTCCATTTTTGATGTCACAAATATACAATATTTAGACCATCACACGGTTTTAAACATAAACATTCTAAATGTGTCCCAGTTTATTTCCTGTTGCAGTGTATGTGAATGACATCAGCTGACAGGAAGTAAACATGGACCCAAACTGTTGCCTAGCAACGCAATTCCATTGAAATTCCGTTGAAATGCACTAAAACAGAGCGTTTCAGACGGAGGGTGAATACAGGTATATTCAGGCAGACAGTACGAGGAAAATAAAGTTTTTTTTTAATATTACAGCATGTAAACATGTTCTAGTAGAAACACAAAATACAAGTATGAACCTTATGTTATTAATTGATTTCAAATAATAAATATAAACATATATTTGCATAAAGCAGCATATTTGCCCACTCCCTTGTTGATAAGAGAATTAAATACTTGCCAAATCTCCCTTTAAGGTTCATTTTGAACAGATAAAAAATGTGTGATTAATTTGCGATTAATCGTGATTAAATATTTGAATCGATTGACAGCTCTAGTTAAAATACACCTCATACTGTGAGTCACTACTGACAACAAGACTCTCTGGAATATTCTATAAATAGGAAAAGTTACACACACAGAGACCCAAACAGGATACCCTGCCACTACTCCGTCTAATCTTTTCTCATTTCCACGCCTGTCTTTCCGACCAGCTCTTTCCCCGTCTGACCCGGCCAAAGGAATTGCCCTGGTTAGATCAACCTCCTCTCTACATCACTTCCTGTTCCTGTTAGTGGCGATTGTTCTGAGGGGAAGCGAGCGCAGACGGGATGGGGGGTGAATGGAGGGTTCTTTGTTTCACTATCTGCCTCACCTGCCTGACCCCCCCACCTGACAGGCTTGACCCCCGCGGGCCTGGCAGAGCCAGCCAGACGACCCGCTGGCTGTCTGTTTCCTGCCTCGCCGACTGACCGGATATTCACGGCGAGCTCGGAGCACAGTTCGAGTCAGACTGCCAGTCTGAGTCAACGTTGACCATCACAGTTTAATTGCTTATTTTTTAAGTAACTTATTATTAGATACAAGAATAAAATTCTGGGGGAAACACTAGTTCAATATTTATATATTTAAAGTCTCTGACACACCAAGCCGGCGGTCGGCTGTTGGACAGTTTGGGGCCGTCGGTGAGCGTCAGTCGGCCTAGTTTGTCTGACCGTGTCGGAGGTTTTTCAGCATATTAAAATGATTTTTTTTGTTTACAAATCATTTATATGATGTATTAATCTTCCTAGAGTCTTCGAGTCCAGTCCTTACCTCGAACACTGAGCAAACGCCAAAGTAAAAGTTTCATTCAAAGCCAAACAAATCTAGTTTCTATGGAAACAGACGTTAGCAGGTGAGCACATGGATGACAGGTCGGGCCGCCCACACAGGTGACCCTCAGGATCAAGAAAAACAAGGTGAACAGCACCTTTTCTTCTCAAGTATTTATTGTGTGTCCTCACCATACAGCTTAGTGGGTGTGTATTTTGAACAACATTAAAATAATAATTTAATGTTCACTGTTGAATTCATGTACATATGATGCTAAGAGTCAAAGTTTAACGTAGCAGACCTTGTTAACTGCCTTTTAGAAAGATAGATACTTTATTAATCCTGAAGGAAATGTACGCATCCAGTAGCACCTTAAAAAGAGATAAAATCAAATAGAATAAAGTAAAATAAAATAAAGATAACATAACATAAGTAGAGCAGTGAAGTGACAGCGTGCCAATGGTAGTGCAAATAGTGCAAGAGTACTGAATATAGTAGTGTATGTATAGTGTATGATATGATATGATGACAGTAGTGTAAAGTAATAGTATAATAGCTGTATAATATGATAATACAAGAAGATGTAAGAAATGCTATGAGAAGATATAATAATAAGATATAAAATAATAATAATAATATAGGTGTAGTATAGATTAATTCAACAATAATAATAATAATAATAGTAATACTAATGAATTTTATCTGCAATATTAGCAAAAATGTCATTAAAATTGCAATATTTGTCATAAAAAACAACATATTTTATATTTTTTTAGGTATGAAGACAGACATCTATGGCTACATTTTTACATTTACATTTTGTCTACATGTGTAGAGAAAATCATGAAAAAAGGAAAAATCATGAAAAATGTTAAATGTTAAATATAAAAAAAATTGTTTTTATATCAATATTTACAACGATGCACAAAGCTTGATGAAAAACAATTTCAATGTTTTAAAAATATTATAGAAATTTAAAAAAAAGGAAAATGTATAAAATGAACATTATGGACATTTAGTAAGAACAAGTGATGAATAGCATTAAAAATAAACATGTTACATTTATTTTTTATGCATATATAATTTGTCTACCTGTTTATATGTATCAATACTCTGATGGTTAAAATTAAGGTTGATTTTTTTGTAATTTGGGAGAGTTAAAAGTGACCGTAGTTGCAGAAACACTTATAGTTTCACTTTAAAGATATTGAATGTTTATATCTATAGGCTGCTTGAATCAAAGAGCAGCAGCTTTAACATAGTTTTATCTGTATATCACTTGAGTGCCACCACAGATTGTAGATCGTAGAGAAGTGGTTTTGTGAGTGTTGTGATGGCGAGTTGTTTCAACCTGCATGTGAACCCTCTACCTATTCACGCTCAGTGTGACTCACAGGTCGGCGTCTGTGGTGCCGTTTTCTCTCCGGTCGATGGTTATCGCTCACGGAGGTGATAGCAGTCAGGAAGGCCCTATACCAAACAAGCATGATTACTGACATGTTTATTCCCTTTATTCAAAGCAGACAATCAAGTTCGCTTCAGTACAGGTTGGAGGTGGAGTCGTTGCTCTACTCTGTGATGGAGGAAACAATTATAGAAAATCGTGTTTTTATTTTCGGGGTCTGAACTTTTACCAAATATGGAGTTTCACTAAAGTGAGTCATGATCTAATTATCTCTTTACTGTTCCACTTCAATTTACTGCAATCAGTAGATGCTGCAAAACCAGGTTATGGTTTGTGGCGTGTCGCCTCCCAGCATACGGCCGTATTTATATATGTACTATATTTACTCTGTTTACACAGCCCGTTCTCATTTCCAGGGCGTCAGATACCGATGCTTTGTCGCACCCACCGGTGTTCGATACCACCGCACATGGCACACTTTAGCTCCAGTATGAAACACACCTGCATTTTTAACCATAATCTACAATGTAAACCAATCCGCAGCAACAGTAAACGCTCAGAGAAAGTGCTGTGGTGACGAGTTATAAAGAGCAGAGAGAAACAATAATTTTATATCTGATTAATATATATAATATTTTAACTCATGTGGTATTACTCTTATGATATTTATTTTGTATTATTCATCTACATTTTTGCAATGTTTATATTAAAAAAAAATCCGTTAACTTTATTTGTATCGTCACAAAGCCAGTCAGTTTTCATTCCGAAGGCGTCAAATACCAACGATTTGTCACGGCCGTCGGCGACCCTTTAGTGTCGGTATGAGACGCAACGGGCTTTCAGTTAACTACAATGTCAACCGATCCGCGTCAACAGTAAACGCTCAGAGAAAGAGCGCCAGGAATGACTGTGGTGGCGTAGTTTAAAGAGTGAAAGAGACACACTAATGGCGGGTTGGAGAGGAGGTGGATGGGTCCAACAAACACAGGGCTTTCATCCAGGAGACCGCTGTTCGTGTCCTGTGCGTCACGTTCCACTTTACAATCAGCTGTTCATTCATGTCCCGTGTTCACAACGTCAAGTCACATTTTCACTGTACAAACGTAGTAGTTTTAAGCCCAAACTTTAGGGGTTTTGTTGCCTCATACTCAGCAAGTGTTTTTGTTTAATCCACAACATTAACCCCGTGTTTACAGTGACCGAAAAGGGACTCCGAGGGGTCTGACAAAGCGTCAGATTATACTGAGTTTGGATGAGAACATGTTGCTTTGTCACGCCCCTTGGCGTCACTTAATTTTCTGCAACAAAACCACTATAGTTAGGTTTAGGAAAGAACTACATGTCTGGGCTTAAAACTACTACGTTGGTACAGTGAAAATGACACAGAACGTTGTGAACACGGGACACGAACGAACAGCTGATTGTAACGGGACACCATGTGATTGACAGGTCGCTAGTGGTCTGTGTTTTCGTCTTAGAACTTTAACCCTTTCACAGTGTGCTTTCACATCATGAAAGTTAATTATAACCATTTTGGTACACTAAAAATGTCTTATTCAGCGTTCAGTTTTACTTAACTCAACACTCTCGAGTCACTTCTGGTTGCAAAAAAACAAGATGGTGACGACCATTATGCCGAACTCGAGGCTTCAAAACCATTGTCCACAAACCAGTGTGGGTGACGTCACGGTGACTATTAGTGCCTTCAAATGGGGTCGTGTTTACCGTGTTCACGAGAAGAGTCCATATAAACGCCCCCCCTCGTAAGTGGAAAGTATCTGAAAGCTCAGAGTTCACATGTGACGTGGCGGAGGCCATGGAAGTTCATTTTTCGGTGCATAATAAGTGAATATATATCAATTTTAGTCGTATATTGTTTTTCCTTAGTAATCATATAATATGTCTGAGGAAAATGTTGATATTCCCAAAAGCCTCATCTTTCTCCTCTGTCATGCATTTCCTGCATTATGTTAACCACTTGCTAGCTTGCTAAACTGTTAGCCTCTGTTGCTTCTAGACGCCGACAGTAACGTTAATATTGCCGTTGCTTAGCAGCGGTGTTCCTCACGACTTAACCACTTGAACGCCAAGCATATCCTGTACACGACTTCCTGTGTTGTAAACACGAGCTCACGAGTTTCATTTGAAGGCACCGTATGTCCTCGTCTTATATACAGTCTATGGTCGTAGCTGCCAAGATGGCAGCGGCCGGAGCCACCCACTTTGAGCTTCACAACGGCTCTTCAGAAACCTGAGAGACTACGTCCATGTTTTATACAGTCTGGTTTACACTCATTATCCTCCAATGACCTCGAAATCACAATTTTGTGGATTTTCACATTTTATTTTTATATGATTTATGAAAGTTTTACTTGATCCTTGAGCTCATTCTGAAACCTACTAAGGGGGAAAAACAAGAAGAAGAAATTGCTCTAACTGCACGGTCATCAAGTGAAGCTGCTTTTTTTGTTTTTGTTAATTCATGAAAAGCTGTCACTTTCTCCGTGTAAGGTGGCTGTACTTGTCGGGAACAAAAGCGAACAGAGAGGTGTGAGGTCCTGTGTGGCCCGAGGTGGAGAAAAGCCTGACAGCTGCTGAGAATATAATAAAAAATCTCTGTGTCATTCTCCCACTAATTCAAATTCATCTAACCAGCACGCTTGTCTCCATATCTGCAGTAGCTCACTGTAATGTTCACTGTAGATCCAAACACTACTATTAGCTTGTCTTGGGCGGTGAATGTGTCTGTTTATAACTTCAACGTGCCTGTACATGCTTGACCTCTGACCCTTTTTTCTTGAATGGTAATGCCAGAATCGGTGACAATCAAAAAATGACATCTACCAGGGGATTGCCAGATTGGTCACATGAGCCACGCCGGGCCTCTCAGCAAAGCAGAAAGAGGGAAAAAAAAAAAGTTTCCAACTTGTTCACACTTTCTCTGTTAAACAATTCATTCAATAGCCGCTGCCTCGGACTTACTCATGCGGTTCTTATCTTGTTTTAACAGCACCGTCGAGATGCACAATACATTTATTTTCCCTCCAATTAACACGGTGAATAATACGCAGGTCCGATAAGGACCTTTTTGTTCCAAACAGTGTTTGTGAAACCGAGGAAATGTGGAGGCATTTTTCATTGTGAGGTTGTTTGGCTGTAACGCTGCGGATCTGATGAACATGTCGGCCAAAGCTGCTCCAGAAGTGGCAGGGGTCAGTGAGCAGAGGCACCGGGGGGGAGGGAGGAGGAAGAGGAGGAAGAGGAGGTGGAGAGCTTCATCAATATCTCACTGACCATCTCACTGCTCTCAGATATATTTTTATTTAAAGCTGCAGTGCGTAGAAATGGAGCAAATATAATTAAAAAAAAGTTATTTTTATAAAATGGTCACTATATCCTGACAGTAGTACATGAGACAGGTAACATGAAAAAAATCATGTTCCTCTGTGTCCTCCGGTGTCACAGACCGGAGGAAAACAACCAATCAGAGCCGAGCTGGAGCATGCCGTCTCTGAGCAGCTGTCAATCACTCACAAACTCCGATCAAACGGTCAAACTAGGCAGCGCTGATCAAATATGAATCAATATTCTGTTACGTTAATGCCTACTTCTCTCCTCAAATGTTTTCAGAAACATCTTGTAGTGTACGGTTTAGCTGTAAAATGAGGAAGTTTGTGACCATGGATGTATTAAGAGAACTGGATACAGCGTTGGAGGCGGAGCCCCGTTCATTCCTATGAAAGTTGCTCAGTGGCGCATGAAGCCAAAATGGCTCGACTTCAGTCTGGAAAAGTACCCGGATCTTCCAGCGATCTTCAGCATCCATTGGGCCCATGGTGCAGGCGCTCAGCCGTCACGCTGTCGTCTTGTCGGCTTGCTAACTCCGCCTCCCAGCCCTCGCTCCAGCCTCGGTCTGGGTCTCATTCATATGAATGGAGGAAGGAAAATAACTCTGGATTCAACTATTAGTGCGTTTCACAACTTTTAGGACCTAATGAATTAAATAAGGACTATTAGAGCGTTCGTGCTGTTGGTTAAGTTGATTCACCTAAAAAAAAAAAAGATCCGCTGAGTTACAGACGTCTCTGGGAAAAGTCTATGGGGAAAAAGTATTTTTGGGTCCAATGGCATCACGTGACTGACACGGAAGTTGTAGTACTGCCTTTTGGCCACTAGAAAAATTGGAATCAACAACCAGCGCACTTCCTGGGGGCTTGTAAGGCCTACAGAAAGGAGGCTGGGTCACGCGTCATATCTCCGGGGGTACAACACATGCGCAATAAAATCTCGCCTGCACTCGCCGAAATTAAGCCAATCGCAACGCACGACCGCAGCTTCAGTTACACTGCGCATGTGTCATACCCCAGAACCCAAGACCCATGTCCGCCCGTGACCCAGCCTCCTTTCCATAGGCCTTGGGGGCTTGATAGTGACCGGGCAGCCATGTTGAGACCAGCTGAGGAAATTCAAAGCACCGCCAACCAGCCGGAGCACAGCCAATAGGAACGCTCTCTCTCTGAAATGACCTGTGATTGGTCAAAGTCAAGTTAGATTTTTTAAAGCTTGAAAACAGAGCCATGATATTACAATATGCTGAATGATGCAAAAAAACATTCTGCCTACTGCCACTTTAATACAGCTTTAAGTAAGAATATCAAGCATTTGGACGCTACTGCTTCTCAACGATGATAATTTGTTTGGTTTCCTTTAATACCATTTTAAATTACATACTGTGTTTTACTCATTTTGGCCAAAGCACATATAAGATCATTTAAAGCTCGTAGTCTCAGCTGTCTCAACACACTTTACAAACCAAAGAAAAAAAATAAAGCAATTTTTAGACACCCCTATAGGCATTATAGTCTCGTTTAAAACCGTTGTACAGCTCAGAGTCTCCACATCCCAGCGAGTGGTGATTTTACAGGGGGAGTAAAAAAGAAATAGACTGAATCAACTTGGTCCAAATCCTCAGGGAAATGCAAAGAGGTCCACATCACAGTTTAAAAAACAAAGTACTTTAAATAGTAAAGGTTTCTGTGTTTTCACAGGGGGGAGGGAACTTTGGTCCTGTATTGCATTATTTTGCTGCATTTTTATTCTCTGCAAGTCTGTCCTCAAAGCAGATTGCATTATGGGAGAACGGCCTCTTAGCTACCCCCATCTGTTAAATACTATAGTCTAATCACCGTGGCTGTGGTCGGAGTGTGCTACCAGTTGTTTTATTATTCACTGAGAGCGCCAACAGGATTTGTCTCAAGATGATGTCATCACTACGGAAGCTCCATCATTTTAATTCTTAAGTTTTTATTCTTATCGTATCCTACTTATTTCTTACTTTCCATTTATCGGTACTTACTTTTCTGTGTTTGTGCTGCTTTCTTCATCAATAAACGCATATCTTATCTTATCTTATTTTATTATCTTATCTTATTAAATAACATGTTAGTTGTGTTTTTGGTAGATTTTCATTAGTTCTCCATTTATTAACACTCAAATGAATAAATACATAAATAAATACATACATTTAAAAATAAATGTAAAATAAATAAAAATGTATGCAAAAAAATTTACACAAAATAAATAAATACAAAAAATAATAAATACATGTAAAAACTATGAAAATAAATACATAAATAAAAGTGAAAATTAAACAGAAGAGTAAATAAATAAGGGAATTAATACAAAGATAAATAAATAAAGAAGCAAATTAAAACATAAATATCAATTTATGTCACATTTTATCAATTAATTAATGGCTACATTTATTTTTAATATCTTTTTTTGCTACATTTAATGACATTTATTTATTTATCAATTTTTACTTTCTATAAAATCATAATCAGGAAATTAAGCTAATTTTTAATGTAAGTACTGGTAAGATATCTGGGTTGAATTTAAGAAACTACTGAGAACTCCTGTTACTGAAATATGTCTGGACTTCTCTGGTACATATATTTTACTTATTCTAAGTATATTTACATTGCATATACATATTTTATATATTACTGTATATATTATTGTGCAAGAACACAGGATTACCTGCACTGCCTCAGCATCTCAACTATGGACGATCAGTCAATCATGCGATTAATTGTCATTAACTAATTTAATTGATTGGCAGCCGTAGTTCAGACCAGATTGTCTTGTCTAAGAGAAGATTTAATGATCATATCAAATGTCAAATTCCTGCAAGCATTAGTGCTGCCAGTAACTAACAACATTAGTAGTCATTAACTTGTCTTCACCTCCCATCCTAAACTAAAGGTACCGTTTTAGATTACAGCCTGCAAGTGTAAATATTTTGTAATGTGGGGTACCGAGGAAATACTAATACATATTGGCTACCTAAACTTTAGGTACATGTGAACATGAAACAAGGTTATCAGAAATTTGCATATAAGGGAAACTGTAAGTGTAATTACCCAGTATATATAGAATAATTGCAAGGTACATAGATTACACAAGTAGATTTATAGCCTATATGTCCCTTTCATTGCAGCTATGTCAGGAAGAGGAGCTGAGCCACGTGTGCCTCTGTAATACTCTGTAACTACTCTATAATTACTGTCACAAAGGGGTGAACAATGTAAGCTTATTATGTAATAATCATTAGGCACACCCTTCCTCTCATGCTTAGCCTGCATAAAAACAATATTAAAAGGTGCTAAAAATGTATTATCTAGAGCATTAATATAGCAGCAAACAACTATTTGCTATGTAAAGACATAGTGGAGTAATGTCTACGTCAGGGGTTCCCAAACTTTAAAGTGGCAGCAGGCAGTATATATTTTTGGCATCATTGGGCAAAAATCCCATAATAACCTTTCTCCATATTGTAATTCAAGTGTTCTGAGAGAAAACTAGACTTCTGCTCCTCCTCATGGCTCTGTCTTGGCGTTCTTGCACCAGATTTCACAATGGCAGCGGCGTCACAAACGTTCTAAAACGCTAAACCGTGCACTACAGGATGATTCTGAGAACATCTGAGGAGAGAAATAGACATTAACGTAACAGAATATTGATTCATATTTGATCAGCGCGGCCTAGTTTGACCGTTTGGTCGGAGTTCAGAGTGATTGACAGCCGGCTCTCATAGACGGCAGCTGGACAGCAGACCTCAGATCAGCTCTTACTGCTTGTTTTCCTCCGGTCTGTGAAATCTTGCAGATGTCGTCAGGAGCACCGGAGGACACCGGAGGACACCGGAGGACACCGGAGGACACAGAGGAACATGATGTTTTTCAGGTTACCTGTTTCATGCACTACTGTCACGATATAGCGACCGTTTTATATAAATAACTTATTTTAATCATCTCTCACCTACTTACCTCTCACCACAAATAGCAATTTTAAAATAGATGATTATATAAATAATTTAATTTGAATATCAGCACTATAGCCCCATTGTTCATTGTTACCCAGTAACCTAATAATAATAATAATAATAATAAGTAAATTATTACTACTAATAATAATTCTGTTTGCTGTAATTATTAAATAGGCAGTCAGTAATTAAAAGAAAATAGCCCTTAACGTCGTTAACATATAGGTACCCAGCATACGCAGTAATTGGTGGGCTGTTGAGTACGTATAATCAACCTACAAGCCTGTATTATAATTCAGCAAATATGTTTTATTATTAAATGCCAAACTTATTAAAAAAGCTCCATGTGAGTAACAAAAAGACAAAACATTGAAATAGCAGGAAAGATTCCCGCATGTCATAATTAATTATAAAACACAGTGTGAGTCAGAAGAGAAATCAGGAGTCATGTTAAGTGTCATGTCTACGATGAATCCTCCTTCCGCTGTTACAGGTTTGTGTCTAAATTCAGTCATAGTAACGATCATCATGTTTCAGTGACTCTGCAGGGTGAGACGCTCTCGTCTCCACGGTGGCTTCTGAAGTGCGCTGATTGATTTCCATACAGTAAAGAAGTTCAAAGGAGGAGAGATAATTAGCATTGTTCCAAACTATTCTTCTCAATCATTGTGACATTTGTGGCCTGACTTGTTAGTGCACAAATGGCGGTTAAATAAATTGCCGTACTTACATTCCACTTTGCAAGAGAGACGCAGACACAATGATTCATCATCTGTCAACCCCACACGTCTCACTCTCCCAAACATGCCGGGCGTATTACGGGTTTTCTCGATCGCTTTGGCTCATTTTTTTTTCTAAACTGTAAAGTGCAAACATCACAACTGTTTGATGGAACATCACAACTCTATTACATGTCTGCAAAAGGTAGTAACTCACCCAAAAACACTGCATTCATGCTTCAAAACCGAGTTATTTGCCAAACGACTTGGAACTTATGGGAAAATATAATAACAGCCGCCGATACGTTACACGGAAACACACGCCGACCACCTCACGGTACCGCCAGCTGTGAGCTGTGATCTGTTTTTAAAGTCACGCACCTTGGTGGAGGTCTGCGCTCTCCGAGTGCCATTCTAGTTATTTATTTTTATTTTTATTTTTATTTTTATTTTTTTCTTGTGGTCTTATCAGTTTTTGTTTCTGATGTCTTTGTTCTGTGTGATGTAACTTGTTTTGGAAAAAACAATAAAAAGTGAATTACACAAAACCTTGTTATTGTAAATTTATTTGTGTAGCAATGTGTTACATGTATTATAAACAGAAAAATCTCTTTTTATCTTTTATGTAAACTCTATTACATGAACACAGTCTAGTATTCTTGTAATATTACAAGTTTTTTTCTCATGAAGTTATGATTTTATTCTCGTAATATTCTGACTTTTTTTCTCGTAAAATGATGACTTTATTCTTGTAATATTACGACTTTATTCTCATATACAGTTAACGAAAATTTTGCCACAAAATGACATCTATGCTAAAAACAAAAACAACCCTGCAACAATAAACAAAAACTGCCGTAGTTCAGTTAAAAATCAACAAATTGTACCTCCTTGTCATAGATATTTATGTAAAACACATGCATGTTGGACAGATTTTGATAATTTAACGGAATATTTGCATGTGATGACTCAAACGATGAAAGAACATTTAGAAGTTGTGAAGAGGACGACAGTTTCACTGAGTCAACTCATCAGTTTTTAATCAGCAGGACGTGTGCAATTTGCTTGAATGAATGAGAAATTCTAATCTGTTGTGAACAACAGACTAATTACTTATTGTTTTGAAAAAAAAAATACAAATCTCATTCGAGAACTGAGCCAAAGCGAATGAGGAAAAGATAAGAGAGCAGTACCTCTTTATAATAGACTGTTCGTTTGTAGCCCAGCTGGCAGCTCACATACCTTCACTTGGAAGTGCCGGGGCTTGTTCTTCAGAAGAATAATTATTATAATTAATTAATTACTGTCTTCTGAAAGCAGACAGTCTTCTTATTTCACAACAGTGACATTATCCCGCTTATCAAACGGCTACTTACTGAAGAAATCAATAATTTGACACAAAAACGGTCCACCTGAGTCCGACATCAGAACTGCACCCATAGCAACGGTCTGTTATACATAGCAACGGTCTGTTATATAGAAATATCAGACCTTAGAATGCCATGATTGACCAATCAGAATCGAGTATTCAACAAAGCCGTGTAATAAAATGGTGTAATGTTAGTATAATATTGATATATATATATATACAAATAATATATAATATAATATATATATTTAACGCCACTCATTTCTTTAACGCAACTTGTGAGTTATAGGTTGTAGCGGGCTCAGTTGTAAAGCTAGAGTGAAGATACTGGTATCATGTGAAACTAGAAAACCTAATGAATCCATCGGTACCAACCATGCCATTCTAGCTTGTCGCGAATGAGGAAATATATCACTACATTTTGGCGAGGAAAACTGGCATGGCCATTTTCAAAGGGGTCCCTTGACCTTTGACCTCCAGATCAGTGAATGTAAATGGGTTCTATGGGTACCCACGAGTCTCCCCTTTACAGACATGCCCACTTTATGATAATCACATGCAGTTTGGGGCAAGTCATAGTCAAGTCAGCACACTGACACACTGACAGCTGTTGGTGCCTGTTGGGCTGCAGTTTGCCATGTTATGATTTGAACATATTGTTTTATGCTAAATGCAGTACCTGTGAGGGTTTCTGGATCAATATCTGTCATTGTTTTGTGTTTTTAATTGATTTACAATAATAAATATAATACATGCATTTACATAAAGCAGCATATTTGCCCACTCCCACATTGATAAGAGTATTAAATACTTGACAAATCTCCCTTTAAGGTACATTTTGAACAGATTAAAAAATTAGTGATTAATTTGCGATTAAATATTTTAATCGATTGACAGCCCAAAATTTAATGTAATTATATGAAATAACACCACCATAGCATAATATTAAATTAAATTGGGTAATACAGCAGCAATACATAACCAACATTTACAGTTTGTATAGGTTTTGTTCCTTCATTAAATCTGTGTGCAAGAAAAATAGTCTACATTTTGGTAGCTTAGTACTAATTTATCAATAATCATAAACGTTCATGCATAACAATGAGTTCACAAGTTTGCTGCAGCACAGCAAACTTTTTTTTAACGTCCCGCCCATTTCAATTAAACACGTTTCAACAAAAGGAACCCGACACTTTCGTCATCTAGCCGAACCCAAACTTTGTTTATCATGTCTCTGTTGTCTTCTGTGTCACCGCTTCAGCTTCAAAACCTCCACTAACAGTTGAACTGGTATTGCTGCTGCTCTCTGCTCTCTGCTGCCAGTGCCTTCAGGCTCACTAGGCTGAGATGATTGACTGGTAACGGCGCCAAATGAATAATTTGCTTCTTTTTTTTTTTTTTTTTTTAAATTGGCTGCATCAGCCTCAAGGGACTTCAACCTCTTCTCTCTCTCAGCTTTTCGCTTTTTGTCTGTCCATCTCGCTCCACTCCACTATTTCTCTAAACGTCACCAAACAGAGGTGGGAAAGGGCCATCGTAGACCGTATATAAGAAGTGAACATAGTCACCGTGAAGCCACGAGTTTGACATTTTGGCCGTCGCCATCTTGGTTATTTGTAGGGATGGGTATCTTTAAGATTTTATCGATACTCCTGCTCTCGTCGATACTCCTTATTGGTTTAGTTCTTCATTACCTCCGCCAAGGCCGAAGGCCTAGGGAGGAGGTTATGTTTTCACCGGCGTTGGTTTGTTGATTGGTTTCTTTGTTGGTTTCTTGGTTTGTCTGTTAGCAGGATTACTACAAAAGTCTGCGATGGATTTGAATGAAATCTTCTGGCACAATGAACAATCCATTAGGTTTTGGTGGTGATCTGGACCATGATCCGGATTCAGGAATATTTATAAGAATTCCGATCAGCCTGAGCATTAAAACCACAGGGTATAACACATGCGCAGTGTAGCTGACGATGCGTTGATGACGCATGATTCGGCGTTTTTTCACATTAAACTCAGTGAAATTAAAGTCTAGTTCGACCAAAGCACACTTGGTGATTGTCGGAAAGAGTAAAGACGATGGTTTAGGTGTTTTTTTCATCCTTACAGCCCTTAATGCAGACAACCTTTTGTACCTTTTTATGTGAAAACTGAGCGAACAAATTTACTTTTAAGAAGAACCATATAAATAGCAGCTGTAAGATGAGGAGAAGAAGTCTCACAGGCCTCTGGTGCATTACTTCCCCTCAAGTCGACTGACCCTGTCAGCACCACGATTCACGATCCACGTCTGCCTCGTCTCTGCCAGATATCTGTGTCATTAGGTGATAGGTTGTCTGTAGTTTCTGACACGGGCCGGCTGCTATACGACGGAGTATTAGGGCCACATTGAGGAAAAAAAATAAATCGGAAATTTCGAGAATAAAGTCATAGGTTTACGAGAAAAAAATCATAATATCATGAGAATAAAGTCAGAAGTTTAAGGGAAAAAAGTAGTAAAATAATTTTATTATATTTTTTATATTATTTTAGAATAAAGTTATGACTTTAATCTCATTTAATTACAACTTTTCTTCTTGTAAAGTTATGACTTTATTCTCGTAATATTACGACTTTTCTTCTAGTAATGTTATGACTTTATTCTTGTAATATTGCGATTTTTTTTTCTTGAAATAGTATGACTTTATTCTCGAAATAAAACAACTTTTCTTCTCGTAAAGTTACGACTTTATTCTCGTAATATTACGACTTTTCTTCTAGTAATGTTATGACTTTATTCTTGTAATATTGCGATTTTTTTTTCTTGAAATAGTATGACTTTTTTCTCGTAATATTACGACTTTATTCTTTTAATCCCCGATTTTTTTCCCCCTCATTGTGGCCCTAATAATACTCCGTCGTACTGCCACAATGTCAACACAGACAAGTAATCCACTCAGGACAATGCCTGTTGTCCTCATAACCACTTGTCTCCGAGGACGACGAGGGGCCATGTTTCATACAACCAGAATCAAGAGCTGCACATGGATAAAGCCAATCTCCTCCTCTGTGATGCCTGCGAGGGCTTTATTTCATCTCAGAGAACTATTTTATCTTGCTTCCTGTTTTTATCTCCTCGTGAAACTGACACCTGCTCACACACACACTAACACACACACACACACATTGGCAGCAGATCCCAATGAAGTGCCTAAATATGGTGAACAAAAGGTCTGCAGGGGAGTGAAAGGAGAAGCGGAACAAAAAACAAATAAGTAATGAAATTATAACAATACAGAGAGAGGGGGGAGATAGAGAGAGACAGAGAAAGAGAGTAGGGTTGCCACAATGGCGAGGAACAATCGCGCCGCGTCAATGGAAAAAGAGAGGTGGGGGGTGAGGGGGGGGGAGAGGGCTATCTGGACAATAGAGCCGGTGACAGGAGCACAATGGCTGCAGTGTTTTCAATTAGACATTATCTCATAGACAGAGTGGCAGGTCTCATTGTGCGCGGGGGCTATTTCAGGGCTGCCTTTGTGTGGGGCAGTGCCATATTCCCCCACCCCTCCTCGACCCTCAACTCCCTGAATCCCCCCCCCTCCCCTGCGCGCACCCTCGCCCCCGCAGAGGCCCTGTTATCTTGTGTGCGACTGTGTGCATTTGTGCATGTGTGTCCGTAGACACAGAGCAGGCCTTTTATGTGGCTTGTTGTTTGCTTTCCATCAGCGGAGGGCAAAGTGTAGCCTGCTACACGGGCCCGAGCTGCAGAGAGACGGAGGGGAAAAAAGGCGGAAGTTGATGGTTTAGCGGGAAGCGTCCGACCCCGTCAGACAGACCTACGATGTTCAGGTCTCACCGTTGGAGTCATATTTGCCGACCGGTGCGCCCGCCCTCCGGGAGACTTCTTTCTGTAGAACATTGTGCACATCGCTATCGCCTCAATCAGGTCATTGCGGTCTCCGTATCTTCTATAGGGTAACTTTTCCGAAAAAGCAGCTCTCGTCTTCAACGTGCTTCCGCTGTGTTGTGTTTGCCGCGTTCAGCGGATGAAGGGGTCGGAAAAAGAGGGTGTTGCGGTGTGCTCGCTTCTCAGAAATAAATGCGAACTCTGCTTATCGGACGGGAGCATCTGTGACATGTTGACACGCTCATGAATAAACGGTTGTTTTTTCGATAGTTCTCATTCAGCCACCCCTCTGTGCGGTTTGCTATGTGTGTGACTTTTTTGCATGTTGGTTAAGACACCTTGTTCTGTCTAAATGCACACATAAGCAGACCGGAGCTATCGCTGTGATATTGTGTCAACTAAGCAGAATAATCTTTTGAGGTTTTTCCACTGATGGTGTTTATCTCAGAGGGGCCTCCCTCCCTCACTCCCTCACTCCCTCCCTCCCTCACGGGTCACACTGCTGCAGGTACAGGAGGTTGCTATAAAACTATACTAACAGCTTGCAGGTAAAAGGTTGAATCAAAGCATAGATGTCTATATATTCACACACTTTAAAGTACATTCATGGAGCTTTTTTTTCTTCTAATAAATAAATCCCTCAACAACCTCCGACCTGAAGCTCACGATGAAGTAGAAGAACACTTGATGAGAACAGATGTAAGTGGGTATTATTATCTGCTGGTATTCAACACAGAAACTTTACAAAGTCACCGATCGATGCCACCATTCGCCTTCAAGCTTCATCGCTCTAGTGTTTGGATCGCACTGAAGGACTTCAAACTTCTTGTAATTTGTGCATTCGTACCGTCTTGCTTGGTAACAAGTCCACCGTTATTGCTCCTGGTCACTATATTCACACATGTGATGGTTCTCACTCGTAAAAGGGAAGTTCCCAAACTAAAAGAATTAGCTCTCATCAAAAAGAAGTTTATTCAAGTGTGCTATTAAAATACTTCTATTAAATTTAGTACACTTTCAGTTTTATGTACTTATCAGAGATATACTTATCTAAAGTATACTTTAAGTTTACTTGGCCTATACTGACAAGTATAGAGAAAAGTCTTCCCTTACGAAAAAAGTAGTATACTTCAAGTTTATTTTATGAAGTATACTTAAGTAAAGTTCAAGTATATATTCCCCATATTTTTACTTTATGAAGTAAGTATACTAATATCAATGTACTAGCAGTATACTTGGAAGTGTACACACTTTTTAAGTTTTATGAAAGTACACTTTAGAGTATACTCTCAGTAAACTACTAGTTTAATAGTTTTTACACTACAAGTATACTTGTATATACTTCAGCGTCCTGTTGCCCGTGTGCACGCGCTACGTGAATGTGAGCGAGCATCTGTCAAAACAGTGAGGCGACACACGTCAGCTAAAAGCACAATATCACTCTATATTTCAGCTGCTTGGCAGTAATGTTAGCTGACCAGACCAAGGTCTCTCCATGAATCAATGCTGATCCTAGTGTTGGCTTTTCCCGCCTCAGCCTCCCGACCGCGGCCGGAGGGAACAGGGGAGACGCCGGAGTTTTGGTCGGAGACGATAACTTTTCTCTCTGCGGAGCCCCGTCACTTCACAAGACACGGGAAACCTCTGTTGGTCTGGAGGAGCTGCAGCAGTTATTTCTGCACAAACGTCCACTGAACATTCACTAGATATTCTCAGAGCTAAACTCACTCTTCTGCAATGTGGAGTGAGCAGCATGCACGTGAAAGGTGGAGCGAGCTGAGTAAGTGAGAATGAGCGCGGTGTGTGAGTGAAGGCAAGCAGGCAGCGGAGCAGAGTACAGCAGAGACTCCGGTCCTGGAGACCAAAGCTACGGTCTCCCCCGCGTCCTCCGACCGCGGCCAACGCTGTTTAACAGACGGGCTTCACTAGATACAACCAAGAGGTTTTGGTGCTTCCGTGTAGTTTGTGTTGGAGTCTGAGTCTGAACAGCGTAGACACACGCGAGCGCGCATGGGACACCGACCTGCAATGATTTATACGTGTAAGAAGTTACAAACAGTCCCTTTAAAGTGCGGGAGTTTGTAAACGGATGTTTTGATATGAATTTACTTCAACTGTTTTTGGAATCTCCGTCCTCCGTGGATGCATGTATGACATTTTTTTTATTATTTTCTTTTTTTTATCATCACAAAACATCCAGTCAAGTAGCAAAAGGAGCAAGTCTCTTCATGTAATACATAAAACTTAAAAGTATACTTTTATAAATATAAAAAATGGGCCAATTTAGTCCCAAGAAGTATGGAAGTAGTACACTTACAAATATACTACTATTAAACTAGTAGTTTACTGAGAGTATACTTTAAAGTGTACTTTCATAAACTATAAAATGGGCCAATTTAGTCCCAAGAAGTATAAGTAATACACTTACAAGTATACTACTACATTGATATTAGTATACTTACTACACAAAGTATATTTTTGGGTAACACACTTGAACTTTACTTAAGTATACTTCATAAAATAAACTTGAAGTATGCCACTTTTTTGTACATGTGACGAGAGAGAAGGCGGTAACTTAACTGTGGTATCAGGTGAGAAATCTGACAGTTAAAAAGTTACTGAACTGGCAAATTCTACATTTCACACATTTTAAAAGTGATGATTTGTGTTATTATTGAAAAACCACAAAAGGAAGTAAATGACAGATAAACTCTGAGTGATACAAAGTCTGTTAAAAATGCCACAACATTTGTTCTGATATGTAAAAAATCTTGAAATTTGGTACCGACATACTTTGGGCAAATATCTAACAGTAAAACTTTAGAATTTATTAGATCACATGAACTATACATGGACTAATAAGTTGAATATCAAAGATATGAACACATGTGTAGTGTAAATTTACTTAAATTTTACAAGTCTGCAAATTTCATTATAATTAGGTGATAATTAGCAAGTAACCTGTTCGAAAGATTTCTTTGGAATTACTGCCAAATTACTCCAATATTTACCTCAAAATTCATCAAAAATTACTTTATTATAAACATGTATAAACAGCAAAGAATTTTGATGGACAAAAATAAGTTTAAATACATAAAAAAAATGTGGAAAAGTCAAAACATATGTTGCATTTGTATTCTACAGTATTTTATATGTGCATTAATTATAAATAAAAATATATAAATATTTATCTATAAATAAATATATATATATATATATATATATATATATATATATATATATATATATACATATATATATGCTGACAAAAGACTAACTACGATCATCTTAATAAATTCGGACAACAATAAAACAGGAAAACAGCAACATAAATATGATTATTACAGATTTTACAAAATAAAATACCACAAATTATCCGGTATCACGGCTACAGTGAGAAGAGAGGCAGCAAAGGAAAATACCATCAACATATTCTATCTTCCGATATTGATCTGACAGAAGTTATATACTAGTTATTATTATGAGCTGTTTGAGTGACCACAGCTGCTGGAAACACCGACCCAAAACCTCCCCACAGCGACGGCTGTAGGCCGACTCTTTACAGTTTATTTCTGTGCTCTGAACCAGTTCTGTGACCCAACAATGTCCGTGTCCCTCTGTGAGGGTCATTCTGTGAGTCTCAGTGGTTTTCAGTCATCATGAAGAGCTTGTAGGTTTTCACTTCAACTGCAGCTCATTGATTATCTCCTGTACTCCGGTTTAATCAATGTTAACCAGCCAAATGAGCTTTTTGTCTATTTGTCTGTTGTATTACGTATACAACATGCTGAAGGTGATACTTTACATGAAAGACAATCACTTCTCCTATAAATTACATTCCCATTAGGGCTGTCAATCGATTAAGATATTTAATCGCAATTAATCACACATTTTTTATCTGTTCAAAATGAACCTTAAAAGGGAGATTTGTCAAGTATTTAATACTCTTATCAACATGGGAGTGGGCAAATATGCTGCTTTATGCAAATGTATGTATATATTTATTATTGGAAATCAATTAACAACACAAATCAATGACAGATATTGATCCAGAAACCCTCACAGGTACTGCATTTAGCATAAAACAATATGCTCAAATCATAACATGGCAAACTGCAGCCCAACAGGCAACAACAGCAGGTTTGGAGCATTATTTAACCTCCTTCTCTACATGCTAGTATGTCATGATTCTTTCGGTTTTCTAGTTTTATATGATACCAGTATCTTCACTCTAGCTTTAAAACTGAGCCCGCTACAACCTAAAAATTGCAAGTTGCACTAATGCATTAAAGAAATTAGTGGCATTAAAAGGAATTTGGGTTAATGTGTTATCATCACGTTATCTTTGACAACCCTAGTTCCTATACAACTAAACTGGATTGTGAACTAGAAGGGCAGTCAGAGAGCGCAGACCTCCACCAAGCTGCCCCAGTACGAGGTAATTACATATTTTGTTGAGGATTACGTTTGTTCTTGACGTATCAAGTAATACTAATCTAATGACAGTCTGCGGTAATCTGTGTAGGGAGGAGGTTGGGGTGAATGGACGGGTCAAACAAACACAGGACTTTCACCCAGGAGACCGCTGTTGGTGTCCCGCGTGAAACCAAAAGTCAACGTTGACTTATTTTAATTCATGTCTGCAACTTAATTAACATAACAAATGAGGACATTTTAAGCCAAACCACGATGTTTTACTAAATCTAACGAGATAGTTTTGTTGCAGTTTTTGTTTCAATTTACAACGTTAACCACGTGTTTCAAACTGCGACAGTAATCTGGGAGAAAATACTTTTCCCTCGAAACGTAACTAAGAATGCAGTTTTGTGCAGTATGGGAACTAGAGCTGTCAAAGTTAACACGATAATAACGTGTTAACACTAATTCGTGTCAACGCCACTAATTTCTTAAACGCATTAACGGAACTTGTGATTTTAGGTTGCACCAACCACGTCATATTAACTTGTGTGTGAAGGAGGTTAAATAACACTCCAAACTGGAAAGACTAGCATGTCCATTTTCAAAGGGGTCCCTTGACCTCTGACCTCCAGATATGAGAATGTAAATGGGTTCTATGGGTACCCACGAGTCTCCCCTTTACAGACATGCCCACTTTATGATAATCACATGCAGTTTGGGGCAAGTCATAGTCAAGTCAGCACACTGACACACTGACAGCTGTTGTTGCCTGTTGGGCTGCAGTTTAAATGCAGTACCTGTGAGGGTTTCTGGACAATATCTGTCATTGTTTTGTGTTGTTAATTAATTTACAATAATAAATATATACATACATTTGCATAAAGCAGCATATTTGCCCACTCCCATGTTGATAAGAGGATTAAATACTTGACAAATCTCTCTTTAAGGTACATTTTGGAGAGTCAAAAGTGACCATATTTGCAGAAAACCCCTTACAAATCTGGTGGGTATCATCCGGGACGTGCATGGTTTGAGTTGTTGAGTGTGTGTGCGTGTGTGTGTGTGTGTGTGTGTGTGTGTGTGTGTGTGTGTGTGTGAGAGAGGAGCACAGCGAAGCGTCAGGTATACAGGCTGTGCCAGTCAGCAGCCCTCAGATAGAGCAGATATCTATCTAATGGCTGAGAGGAGATAACAGTCGAGTGACCTGATTCCAATCTCTACCATCAGGATCTGACAACCCCAGAGAAGAGGGGCAAACTGAGACACAGGAAGACAGCGTGGCTGATTGACTTCAGTTGAGGTCGGGGTTGTTATGGCATGTTGCACCTAGATTACGTTGGGCTGCTGGTACACAACAAGCCTCCAGCAACTGCCACTGCGGCCTGCGGGGCATGTGTTGGTGTGTGTGCATCCAAAAAAAACACATATTTGCCCTCATAACATATTTTCTGTTATTTGTCATTTACCTCAGGTACAGTTCTGGTGAATTGTCGCTGACATTACAAACAGATTATTATAAGAATAAATACACTTTTAAACCATTAAATTAAGAAAACACATTTTCAATGTAACACAACGCCACTAACGTTACGGATATGTATGCATTATGTATTATGATGTCTTGTACGCTAATGTAGAATGAGCTTTTATGTATTTCAGTCTGTGGTTCTCTGTCCAAATAAACACATTTATTAAAATCAGAGGATTGCTGTACTATGATTATGATGACAGACATTTTATAACATCTGAATAAGCAGCCTATTCTCACAAAAAGGCGTATGAATGACACAATAATGCGCCATGTGCATACAATAAGTACGCCTTTCTTGATTTCCGTGTGTCTTTTGTACGCCATGTACCCTGTACTGACTGCAATGTGAACGCATCCGCGTATAAATGCTTCAGTAAGAGTTAATGATGTAGTATTAAAAAGCGAGAAAAAACACTTATGGTGTTCGGTTGAGGAGGATGATGTCAAATTATTGATTTCTTCAGTAAGTAGCTGTGTAATAAGCAGGATAATGTACAGCGAGCGGATAAAACAATATGCTCCAATCATAACATGGCAAACTGCAGCCCAACAGGCAACAACAGCTGTCAGTGTGTCAGTGTGCTGACTTGACTATGCCTTGCCCCAAACTGCATGTGATTATCATAAAGTGGGCATGTCTGTAAAGGGGAGACTCGTGGGTACCCATAGAACCCATTTACATTCACTGATCTGGAGGTCAGAGGTCAAGGGACCCCTTTGAAAATGGCCACGCCAGTTTTTCCTCGTTAAAATTTAGTGTAAGTTTGGACGTTATATAACTTCTTTTGCAACAAGCTGGTATGACATTCCTGCAGGTTAGTTGTTGACTCTAAATGTCCCGTAGGTGTGAATGTGAGCGTGAATGGTTGTCTGTCTCTATGTGTCAGCCCTGTGACAGTCTGGCGACCTGTTCAAAGTGTACTCCGCCTTCGCCCGATGTCAGCTGCAATCGGCTCCAGCCCCCCCGCGACCCTGAACAGGATAAGTGGTTACAGATAAGAGATGGATGGGAGATGCACTTTATGAATAAAACTTTACAGTAAAAAATGAGCAACAATATTAAAAGGGAAACAGAAAAACATAGATTAAATCTGTTTGTGTTGTTTTAATTTAAACCCATCAAACAGAAAAAAACAAAACAGTGACAGGTGTAATTTGTTACATATCTTTAAACTATTGTCACCAAGGAAAATTCCTCTCCACAGCACCGTGCACGTCAGACAATACATCAGTAACAACACACAATGACAGACAACACATTCAGTTCATACCTGCGCCCGGAGGGCAGCGCAGGGTGAGGTGTTGGTTGAGAGGGTGTGTGACGTCCTGTTCTATCGAGAGTGCAGTGCGTGCCATGACGTTATTGTTCAGCTCTGCGGCGAGGTTGGGTGTGAGGACTCGGAGAACAATTAACCTGGCAGCGTCGTCGGTTATGTGGCGAGTTTGGCTCAGTTAGTGAAAGATAAAATGTTATAGAAGCAGGTGGAAGAGAACAGTAGGATGGGCTGATTAATGTCTGATAGGCCACAACAACAACAGGAGGAGATGAGGACAACATCGAGTCCTTTAACCTCTCTGTGGAACAACAAATGTGTATTAATATGTGGAAATGAATATCTGTTTTTTTGTTTACATTTTCATTTTTATTATTATTGTTGTAGGTCTATGGTACGACGGTATGACTGAGTATTAGGGCCACATTGAGGAAAAACAATAAATCTGAGATTTTGAGAATAAAGTCATAATATAACGAGAATAACATCATAGGTTTACGAGAAAAAAAGTCGTAGTATTATGAAAATAAAGTCATAATATTATGAAGTAATTTTACATGTAATTTTTTTTTTCTTGTAAAGTTATGACTTTATTCTCATAATATTACGATTTTTTTTCTCGTAAACTTACGACTTTATTCTGGAAAGCTCAGAATTTTTTCCCTCAATGTGGCCCTAATACTCCGTAGTACATTTGCACTTTGGCCCCTCACTGCATTAGACTTATATACTATATACTTAGACTATAAACTGTGTTACATTCATGAGGGAGAGAGGGGGAATGACATGCTACAAGATTAGATATAAGATAAGATAGAGCTTTATTTAATTTATCTAATTTATTAAATTATTTCTTAATTTCCTGAGGGACATAGCCTATACATTTGTTTACATTTTGGCAAATTGGCACCATGGAAAGTATGCCGAATTAGCTATTGGCAGTTCCTATTTGCAATATACCAGTGGATGTACAAAGATCATCTTTTTTTTCTATAATTTCAAAGCTGTTTTATGAACATTTATTCACAATGGACATCGGATATAATGATATCCTCTGGATGTGTAAGTCACACTGAATGTAAAAAAAAAAATGCTTATCATGTCTGTGAGTTTAGATTTGACTGAGTTATGACTCCCAGAAGGAATACGAATTTTGATGCAAATTGGAGCAACGGGGCACTAAGGGTTTTTAAGTACCTTTTACTGCTGACTGTATTGGTAAGCGGGCCAAATCAGTGGCCAAGCTACAGTAAATAACTTCCTGTTGTTTCTAGAACACCTGCTTTAATGTATATTATCATCTTATAAACTTGTTTTGGTTTCCACAAATCTTTAGAAAAATATCTGCAAGGTGCTAACTTTGTCTTTTACTGGACATGTGCGAGAGATTTTTCACTGAAAGCTGGTGTTACAGGTTGATGTATGTTTAATACCCATTTACTCTGTACCTATTTATATTCTCCTTTTCTCTGCTGTTGCAACGGCTCAATATCCTCATGGGAATAATTAAAGTCTCATCTTCTAAACAACCTGGCACACTAATATGGAAACTCTGGAGCTCCGAGAGTACAACTAGAGGTTGAGACTGTATAGTACAGAGCATAGTGACACAAGGCTACGCTAACCTACAGCTAACAGTGGCTGAAGGTGCTGTAGCACGGCCCAGACTGGCCCAGCCAGGCAGAACAAACAGAGCAGGCTGGCACGGCTCGGCCAGGCTTGGCCGGCTTCAACGGCATTGACAAAGGTACACGACCTGAAAGGCAGGAGGGAGAATAAAGCTGTGAGACTGTGAAGCTGGCGCTGTGCTTTCTACTGAAATAAAAACTGTGTGGTTTGTATGGACACAACATGAGGGGATATAGAAGCTCCGTAGGTTTTGTTTTCCGTAGTATGAAGTTTGAACACGAACAACTGGCAGTACAGTCTCACGGCAGTTCGTGAAGATGCGCTTCAGTCTGTTCAAAATAAAACTACTTAGTTATAGACATTTTTCGGACAATTAGGGTTTCGGATTAATGGGCTGTTGGAACAATGTCATGGCACCAGACACAAGATACCCACTTGATTTGACTAATGTAACGCCTGTGAACTTTACAATGCATTTTTGCACAGAATGGGGACCGTAGACTTTTCTCTAAGTTAAGCTTCAGTTCATATTTTGCCGTGAAAAAGTCATCACATTTACAGTAAGAGCATTAAACAAGAAGAAAGCCTCTCAAGTTATTACACAGCTGAACACAATGCCGGTGCCATAGAAATGGCAGATGGAACTTAAGCCTATGTTTTTCAAACACAATAAAAAAAACAATGCGTCGTCACTGCTGGGCTGTTTCCCTCCATTGTTCAGATGCATTGTCAGAAACAATAGTGCATGCTTTTTTAGATTAGGTGACACAACACAACACAACTATGTTTCAGTAAATGCTCGCTCGAAACGTCATTGTGTTCTGAAACTCTTCGTACCATTAATAAACATCACATAATGGTGTGTGAAAAGCAAATGCTACAATAAAAAAAAACCCACTGAAGACCAGAAAAGAAAAACAAACCTATTTAACAAAAAAAAACAGCTCACACCTGTAATCATGTAGTGGTGACACACATATGTTTATATTTATATTTTAGGCAGTTTATAGACTCACAGCGAGGTTCTGGCTTTGAACCTGCTCACCAGCCTTGAACATCATAAGTGGTTGAGGAAGCTGATAGAAAGACAGTTTAAAGATTGTTTACTATTCCATATCTATAGATTAAATGACAGTTTTTCTATTCTTTAAAGGCCTCCTCCAGTGCATCCTTGTGTCTCACAGCCTCCTACTCCTTCCACTTCCATAATTTGACACACTAAATTTTGTCTCCATTGTTCAGACCCATTATCGGAAACAAAAAGCCCAGTTTTGAGGAAAGGTGACAGAAACAAGAAGACTTTGTTTCAGTTTGCAAAGCAGCAAATATATGCTTCAAATTCCTCTTACAATCAGTCAACGTATCCTCATACAATGATATCTTACGAAAAGCAATTCCTCATTTATCCTGTGTTTTCCTGCAAATGTCTGGCAAAATGTGTAAATTTCTACTTGTTACGTGCATACAGTCTTTTAAAAATAAACTTTTGTCTTCACAAAAATCAACTTGGTTAGGTTTAGGCAATAAAACCACTTGGTTAGGTTTCGGAAAAGATTGTGATTTGAGTTAAAAAAAAATAAAATATGGAAGTTTAAAGAGCAGCAAACGCCGGGTAGGGATGAGGTTGAAATCACAGGATTTTCACCCAGGAGACCGTTATTCGTGTCCCGTGTGAAACCAGAAGTCAATGTTGATTTATTTGTCACGTAACTTCCGTACTTAACTTACAGCACTTCTGGAGTTATTTTAAGTCAAACCACGATCTTTTCCTAAATCTAACTAAGTAGTCTGTTACCTAAGCCTAAACAAGTCGATCTATTCCTAAGCCTAACTAAGTAATTTTATTTTGAAAAGAATGGAGCGTAAATTGACGTATGTCTCGTGTTGCTGGACATTCGTAGGAAAAAGCACTAAAAAATACGTGGTCAAAAGTCGTGCTGAGCGTCACGGAAAAAAGGGGAAATTCAAGATAAGATTCACTTTCAGTTCAGTTCCCCGTCGGAAAATATTCAGCGACTGCTGAGGCCTCAAAATGTTTAGGGCTTATGCCTAATGATTAGGGCACTTGAAGGCATAAAAAAGAATGACTAAAACTTACTGACGAAGACAAGACTATAAATCAATCATCAATAAATGAAAATCAGGTGCCAAAATGAACACTGCATATATTACTGACGGTAATATCATACCACATTTATATCAGTGAGGCTAGACTCTCAATATGACTCAAGCTACAGTCTCTACAATGACCATAATGATGAATCATCACCTCTCTAAAACAGTTTTAACTAAACAGAACATTACATTATTACAGCATTGTTGTATTAGACTGCATTACTTTTAGCTGGGGGTACCTAATAATCTGGTAACTGGTGGGTGAATTCACTTGAAACCGCTATCTGCCCCGTCTCAAGGTCAGATATTGTGTTAATGATATTACAGCACAAACACAGATGCAGCTGGGTGCAATTTGCCCCTTTTTTTTGCGTCAGATTGCAGTTATCCACGAGGCAAAGTATAAACGTGCTTGAGGCCAACGTGTCGGTTGAGAGTCAGTCAGTCAGAGGTCTGGTCAGGAAGCCACACATCCAAACCTCCTGAAGGCAATTAAGAGAGAGGAGAGGGGAACATGTAATCCCAGGATTTAGGGAAGGATGGAGAGGGAAGAAATAATTTGTTTATTCATTTATGTTTATTTTTCATTCATTTTTTTCTCATGTATTTTCATAAATGACATGTAGGGGCGCTTTATTTATTTACTTTTCATGACACAACTGTCACTGCGTCCCAAAATAAATGAGTTTGAGTGGACATTCCTTATAAATGCACTTCAGTTACCACCAGCTCTCTGTAGACGCTAATAATTCCACTTTAAGACCAAATGTCTGCATATTACCTAAATTAAATGTGTGCAAATAGCACAAAAGCACTGAGATGCTGTTTGCTTGGCAGCGCAGTTAGGCTGCATTCACACCAGATCAGGCGTTGCGGCGATTCGCTGTAGAGCTTTGCAGCGGTGTCTCACTTTATTAGCCCATTAACTGCACGACGATTAACGTCTTTTGTTCCCTCATGGTTGGGTTGGTTAGCCACCGCAGCGTGACGTTGGGTTGCATTTCTCCAAGTCGATTCTGTTTTTACTTTTTTGCTGAAGGCCACTGTTTTTTTTTCCAGCAACCCCGCGGCCGCCTCAGTCGCAGCCTCAGACTCAGCCTCAGTCGCAGCCTCAGTCACAGCCACAGACTCAGCCACAGCCTTAGACTCAGTTGCAGCCTCAGCTGCAACCTCAGTCGCAGCCTCAGACTCAGCCACAGACTCAGTTGCAGCCTCAGCCTCAGACTCAGTCACAGCCTCAGACTCAGTCGCAGCCTCAGTCTCGGTCGCAGCCTCAGACTCAGCCTCAGCCTCAGCCGCAACCTCAGACTCAGTCGCAGCCTCAGTCACAGCCACAGCCTTAGACTCAGTTGCAGCCTCAGTCGCATTCTCAGCCTCAGCCTCAGTCGCAGCCTCAAACTCAGTTGCAGCCTCAGTCGCAGCCTCAGTCTCGGTCGCAGCCTCAGCCTCAGCCGCAACCTCAGACTCAGACGCAGCCTCAGTCGCAGCCTCAGACTCAGCCTCAGCTGCAGTCACAGCCTCAGACTCAGTCGCAGCCTCAGTCACAGCCTCAGCCTCAGCCTCAGCCTCAGCCCAAAAGCACTACCCTAATTCAAAATGAATGGGATAACCTGCGTTTTCGCCACAATGCCTGATCTGGTGTGAACGCAGCCTTAGAGGTGCATTTCAACCTTTGCGGGTGCTTTTTTTTTTAATTACACAGTTTTATTTTGGTCTTATTTTGCGGGTTTAACAGTCTCAAAAGCTGCGCAATCTTTTTGCAAAATCGCCCCTGAGTGTAGAATCCACTGTGCACGGCATGATTGTACAGACTCCGGGTAAACCAAAGGACATCCAACAGGTCTTTACGAACTTCTGCCGGCGGAGGCAGGTACGTCTACACAGCTACAGGTGTTGCCAAACTGCAGTTTTACGGTTAAGGGTGCAGTCGGGTTGAATTAGCACAGCTGTCACACAGAATTAAATGAAACATCACTGTCTAGGACGGCCTGAACAAAACTAGCCAGAGTTCCTGGCTGATGCTGAGGGGTAAAGTTGATCTTATTGGAGGGTGTAGAGAGGTTCATTTAGTGCTGGACTCTCCAGACTGACCTGGACTTCTGCAGAAGTCCGATGTTTGTTTGACATTTGGGCCGAAGAGAACATACATGCTGTCATAAACTGGAGGAGAAGGGAATCGTGCGCACAGTAGATCAGTGCCGGGTCAAAGTGGAAAAAACTTTGACAGCAATATTTCAAAGTCTGTGATTTCCTGCATAGAAGTGGCAGCTCTAGAGACGAAAAAGATAAATCTGCTCCTTCGTACACGCCCCTCAGTAGATTATTCTTTTTATTTGGTGCGCTTTAATTTGTGCATCGTGAAACTGAACCAGACTAAATAGAAAACAAAACCAAAAGTATAAATTCAACTCTGATTCGGACTAGCCAAACTATGACTTTGGCTCGTGAAAGCGCCCCGAGGAGCCAGAACATCACAACACAGAGACATCATGTTGCTTCACTGACAGCATGAACCAAGTGTTCACATGTATAACAGTACATATAAGTGTGTCTGTGTGTGTGTGTGTGTGTGTGTGTGTGTGTGTGTGTGTGTGTGTGTGTCGGAGAGAAAAAAAGACTGAAAAGATGAACTGAAGAGAGAAAAAAAGGGACATTAGTTTGAAAGCGGAAGAAAAGAGAGAAAGGGAAAGGGTAAAAGAGAAAAGGGTAGATGGAGAGAAAAAAAAGGAGAAGTGTAGAAAAGGGTTTTGTAATCTCGGTATAGTGGTGTTGTGCCGTCTCCATGGCGACAGGCACAAAGGCCCGTGGTTGGCCATTGATGGCTAATTGTATTCTTCACAGCTCTTTTGTTAATTGTTGTCTGCCCAGCTCCCACTTCCTGCTGGGCCACGGCACAAAGCCACGAACAGGAGGGATTAGAAATGGCACATCAGCTCCCCCCATGCACAGCCAAGCTCTCTCTACCTCGTTCTCTCCCTCTCTTTCATTCTCTCTCCTCCTCTCTTTGTCCCTCTTTCTTTTCTCTATCTCTCTCCGTCCCCATAGAGCCGCGCCTCCTTTTATCTTCTCCTCACCGTGTGCACTCCCATGACCTCGCCGATTCTTTCTTTCCCTTTCTTTCCGTCTTGATATGGGGTCTTCACTCCTTCAGTCACATTTTTGGTGACGTTCGTGTTTTTCCTCCTTCACTGCCGGCGTTATTCACACAGATAAGCTTACTGTACAACGAGCCCACACTAGTGCAGGTTAATGCAGACACATTATATAAAAACTCAAATCTTTTTGTCTTTCATCAGTAAAGGCCGGCCTTCATTAAAAGATTTTTCAAATCTTCCCAGATGTTGAAAATGTGGCCCAAAAAACTGGCGCTTGGGAACGCTTGAATACATTGAATTTTACAATGGAAAGACGCGGCATGTGTGTGCGGCCCCTTAGGCGACCAAAATGTTACAACTAAATTTCATGAACTGAAAACACACTGTGAAAGGGTTAAAGCACTAAGACGAAAACACAGACAACTCACAGACCGGACAACGCCGTGGTAGCGACCTGTCAATCACAACCTAGCCCCGCCCTAAAGCATCCCCTGCTTTATGGTCTATTTGACTCTAAATGGGACCATAATTACCTCCGCCAAGGCCGAAGGCCTAGGAAGGAGGTTATATTTTCACCGGCTTTGGTTTGGTGGTTTGTTGATTTGTTTGTTTGTCCGTTAGCAGGATTACTCCAAAAAGTTTGTGATGGATTTGAATGAAATGTTTTGGAGGGGTGGGGTGTAGCACAACAAACAATCCATTAGATTTTGGTGGCGATCCGGATCATGATCCGGACTAGGAATGTTCCGATCAGCCTAAGCATTAAAACCACAGGTGTAACACATGCACAGTGTAGCTGATGACACGTTGATGACGCGTGACTCCGCCTCCTTCTGAGAGCAGAGAGATACGTGTGTGAATGTGTGTGCGGGAGCTGCTGTCCGTCCGCGGTGAGAAAGAACAAAGCGGTAGATGATGGGATGAGAGACAACGTAGAGTAACGTTATACAGACATAACAAGGCTGCTGAATGACAGAGGCATCTGCCGATACGTTACACGGAAACACAGCGTTGGCGGAGGTCTGCGCTCTCTGAGTGCAATTCTAGTTTACTAAATGTCATCATGCTGTATTAAAGAAGACTTGAAACTAGTGATTGAGACCATAAAGTCATGTTTACAATGTTTACTGAGGTAATAAATCAAGAGAGAAGTTTATTAGAAAGAATGCAAGTTTAATCTACTTCAGCATTGGCTTCACTTCTCAGAACCAGATGTTGCTGCCTGATCACATCTGTCAGATATTCAAACAGCTTCATCTGAACCCCCCCCCCCCCAGTACTATCCAACGTCAGAATCAGAGCGGCTGCATCTGCATTTCTGTTACTTTCCAAAAGCGACTCTCTGACATTCACGCCTACTTCACACAGCGATTGGCCAGGTGCGCTGAGGTGAGAAAGTGAGCAACATTTGAACCTGAAGCTCTCTCTTTTTTTTTCATTCGCCACACCACACCACTATTTCTGTGACTTTTCGTGTGAACAACTGAGTGCAACACTATGAATGCCTTTCAGGAGAGGCTGTCTGGAAATGTGTTATCCCCATATTGAATAGATTTTGCATCTCACCCCTCTCAATGATGTCTGAACTTGTTTTCTAGCGAAACCTATCCCTACAATCACAGCTTGAAGTGGAAAAACAAGTGCCAGTACTCCTCTTATTCACATGTTGCCGTGTGTGTCGGCCGGTATCAACAATCTTTTGCGACTTATTCATATTTATTTATCATTTCTTTAAGCATGTTATACTGTGTCAGTCATAATCAGTTGTGATTTCATTGCTGTTATTATTATACTTGGGTTATGCATCTTCAATAGTAGGCCTATAATACTACAATAATATTCACAGTGGAACATTATAGGGTTAAGGTGGTGAGTTTAGTGTTAATATTTGAAGTGCTTTCCTGTGATATTTGTAACCATATAGTATCACAGGGTATCATTCAGGTTGTAGGAGCAGTGTCCCAGTCAGGATGCTTCTACATATTATACAGACACATTCTGAATTCATACAGTAAATATGTTTTTTGACTTAAAACTATGCATTTTTACATCATTTTGGACCATTATTATTACTAGTTACGTGATTATTTTAATAGTTACACATCTCACAGCCTTCGTCTGAACATCTTCTGGTTAAAGTAAAGCCCTTCCTCAATCGATATGATCTTGAGAAGGCAATTCACGCCTTTATTAGCTCGAGACTTGATTATTGTAATGCATTGTATGTTGGTCCCGCTTTTTAACTAACGCTTCCAGACATGAACACATCACCCCCGTACTTTACTCACTCCGTTGGCTTCCAGTTCGCTTTAGAATTGATTTTAAGCTCTTGATGTTGGTTTTTAAAGCCATTAACGGCCTCTTCCCAACTTATTTGTCCGAGATTTTAACCCTCCGCGAGCATAACGGGGCTTTGTGGTCATCTGGTCAACTTTTTTTAGCCCCGAGGTTGAGGTGAAGGCTGTGGGGTGATCGTGCTTTTGCTGTCGCTGCTCCTAAACTATGGAACAAGTTACCCCCTGATATACGCCCTGTCACTGACCTAGTGCTCTTTATATCTAAGCTCAAGACTTTTTTATTTAGATTGGCTTTTAATACCTCGTAGCACTGTGACATTTCCCCTGTGCTTTTTATGTACCTTTTTATGATTTTATGATATGTTATTTCTTGATGTAAATGTAAAGCACTTTGGGTACCTTTTGCTTATTGTATACAAATACATTTACATGTTGATTGATTGATTGAATGATTGATGTAATTCTTCTGGAAATGTTTGCCCCAAAAGATCAGATTCAGAAACCTTTTAAATAATGTTTCATTAATTATATTTGATCACAAATAAAAAAAGTTATGACAAACAGTTCACTAATTATTTTTTTTTTAAAAGGACGTGAACATTGTTTTGATAAATTACAGCAGCGTCATTCTCAACCCTGACCTCCCCTGTGCCATGCGTCGGCTCGTCCAGATGCTCAACACATAGTTTTTATGTTCATACGCAGTTATGAATCGACATTATGAATCTCCCAGAGAACCTGATATGGAGAAGGCAGAGAGGAGAGTACCGGCAACATGTGAGAAGCTCCAGTGCGCATGACAAAGTCACGGTGCGCCAAAGAGGAAAACGTAGAAGTACCGGTCTATCCAATAGAAACGCTGATGCACAGTGGACATAACCTGTTCTGTCCAATTATGTTCCAAACACAAAAAAAACATTGTAATGATGGATTTCTGCTCGAAATGACTCATTAATCATTAGCAAAAAAACTCCACAAGTCATATCAATGAATAAACCTGCAGTAGGCAGAATATTTTTGAAATCATTGGGCAAAAATCCCATAATAATCTTTCAGCATATTGTAATTCAAGTGTTCTGAGAGACTTCTGCTCCTCCTCATGGCTCTGTTTTCAGGCTTTAGAACATCTAACCTGTGACGAGAGACTTTGACCAATCACAGGTCATTTCAGAGAGAGAGAGAGCGTTCCTATTGGCTGAGCTCCGGCTGGTGGGCGGTGCTTAGTATTTCCTCAACTTGATCTCAACATGGCTGCTGGGTCACAAACTTTCTCATTTCACAGCTAAACAGTACACTACAAGATGTTTCTGAAAACATTTGAGGAGAGAAATAGGCATTAACGTAACATAATATTGATTCATATTTGATCAGCGCTGCCTAGTTTGACCGTTTGATCGGAGTTTGCGAGTGATTGACAGCTGCTCAGAGATGGCAAGGCTCCAGCTCGGCTCTGATTGGTTGTTTTCCTCCGGTCTGTGAAATCTTGCAGATGCAGTTAGAAGCACCGGAGGACACAGAGGAACATGATTTTTTTCAGATTACCTGTCTCATGTACTACTGTCAGGATATACTGACCGTTTTATAAAAATAACTTTTTTTTAAATCATATTTGCTCCATTTCTTCCCACTGCAGCTTTAAAACTCACTGCATATATATTTAGTGTCAGCCTCATCATCACCACTCAGAATATCTCCAGACAACAGCGTGTTCAAAGCCTCCTGAGTGGAATGTTTTATGGACATAATCAACAGGCTGCACTATATACGCTGATTGTATCATTAGAAAATGATTTGAATACATCAGAACAGTATTTCCCCTTTTCATTTCCCCTTCCGGTGACATTCAGATCCATGATATTTTGACCCGTATAAGTCATATAACATCTCATGTTTACTTTAAGCACAGTTTAAACACAAATTCTGTACTTTAACAGCATGGTTAATAGATTAAAATGTGTCTTACTCTTCCTCCTTGGCCTCACAGTCCTGAAAAAGGGGGCGTGGCTTTACCTGCAGTCCACTTTAGATGTGGAACTCTGATTGGCTTATAGACGTCCAATCAAATACGTTTGTGCATTTGGGTGGAGTCAGGTGACAATAATCATAGAGCTAGACATCCTAGAACAGTTATGTCCATTGGAACGGTTTGGGGATCTGAACGGTTAACTCTTTAAACACTCTTAAAGGCTGTGACACACGGGGGCCAATTTGTTTGTGCAAACGTCAATATATTCTTTCAAACTGTTGTTTTTGTCATGAATACTTTCACACAGAATGTGAATATTACAATATATTATCTTTTGGAACAAGGTAGATTTGTCTGAGCTTTTTCACCGTGAATAAATCTGTAAAAGAAATGCAGAATACATGATTAGTTCATTTATTTCCCCCTTAAATTCCCTAGAAATATAAGGGGAGATTAAAGGTTCATTCACAGAGGAACATTTTCTTCAGGTTACCTGTTTCATGTGCTACTGTCACTCCAAGCTCACCTACTTCAGCTTTAAATTCAAATTCTTTTAAATGTTTTTGTTAGGAAAAGAGTATTTTTGTACACAAGATCACAAAACAATTTGAAGTCAGTGGATTATGGAAAGAGACATTGCTGCTGAGTTTGTCAAATGTATTTTATTTTGTTGCTTTAAGCAGCACAAATGAAGTTATCTTAATCTCAAATCTCAAAACTTATAACGGATAAAACCCAAACTGTCTGTAGAGAATATAAACTATACAACGGGCAAATTTGAAAACTTTTTTTTGTACTTTGGCAGAACAGAACCATCAAGAGGTTGATTAGTTACATGAGATTAACTAATTAGTTGATTAATCCATTATACAACTAATTGCTACCTATTTTGATTGTTAATAATTCATAATTTAAAGTATGTATATTACTGTATGAAAGATTCTGGACAGTGCGGCTGAACTTTATGTTTTTCTTTTCTTTCTTTAAATAAGACCCTTTGCAACTTTAATCCTATTTTGTTTGGACCCTAGCCCTGAATTAAGAAAAAAAACAACAGAAAAGCGTAAACAACTTAAGACGATTTGAAACGAGAGCTAAACCCTCTCGTTGTATACACGTAAGGGAATGTTCACATGCATATATATATATACAGTATATATGTATAAACAAACCTTTAGGTGTCTTAGTTATCAGTTTGGTTAACCGTGGAAGAAACGGATAATAAAACGTGTAATGTTAAATCACCTATGGACTGATGTGAGCAGAACTGATCATATTAATGACTTACTGTAACACCAAGGCTAATTCCTTGTATATGAATAATCTACCTGGCAATAAACCTCATTCTTATTACACAGTCAACATGTTTCATCTCACTAGACCAACTAGTAGAACAACTGGCAGCGTGTGATATACATTTTATATGACACATTTAATTTTTTCAGCAATTCTGCTTTCTGTTATGATGCAGAACAAAAGAGCGAATGTGAAAAAATTACCTCTTTGCTAAAGATCCAATTACTGATATGACCCGCATGTATTGTTTTTATCTTAACAGAAATATTGGTCTTATTGGCTACTTATTTGATTGTTATGGGGAAATAAACCCTGGTTCAGAAAGGTGATTGTTGTCCTCTGCATATGGCAAAATGCACCTTTATGACCTGCGCTGCACAATATATAAATATATCTTTTTGATGCAACTAAACTGGAAAAACAAAGTTCGGAAACTTGTGTTTGGTCGATTATTTCTCTGTTGTTACAATGCTAATTGCCATTGTATTTTACATCTTACAAGTTGGACATCATTGTGAAGGTAAATAAACAGGCTTTCCAAGGATGTAAAATACAACGGAGAAATAATCCACCAAACACAAGTTTCCGAACTTTGTTTTTCCAGTATATTTTAGTTTCTTTTTCACAATACATCTCACAAGCGAAGGGTGTTTTGTGACTGCATCTTGCACGGTTGTAACGTTATAGCGGTGACAAAAGCTGTCCACAAACAGACAGACAGACAGACATATCCAGTAAACACCTGGCAAAGTCCTCCTCTGTGGTAGTTCCCACTACAGTAGGTGTCTCCTGAACCACATTTTGTCATGATGACTCACACACACAGACTCACGGCATGCTCTAGCCCTTTTGATGCCCGAGGCGAAATTCTTATTTGGACCCAACCCGCGCTCTACTGCTAACCCCATAAACTGCAACACATGTCAGACATCACAGTGGTTTTAAGCCAAAAATTAAGATTTCTATTTTCATAAATAACTGTATTTATTATAATATTAATAAACATCTGGTCCCTGATATTTTGGCTTAAAAGTGTTTCACTACAACAAGAACAAGTTACAGGAATGAAAAGTGTATTTCTTTGTTTATTTGTTACCTCAATGCAGAAAATAGGCAAAGGCGCCCACTGGCATTTTTTTTTGCAAGATTTCACAGACCGGAGGAAAACAACCAATCAGAGCCAAGCATCTGTCAATCACTCACAAACTCCGATCAAACGGTCAAACTAGGCAGCGATGATCAAATATGAATCAATATTATGTTACGTTAATGCCTATTTCTCTCCTCAGATGTTTTCAGAATCCTCTTGTAGTGTACTGTTTAGCTGTAAAATTAGAAAGTTTGTGACCCGGCAGCCATGTTGAGATCAAGTTGAGGAAATACCAAGCACCGCCCACCAGCCGGAGCACAGCCAATAGGAACGCTCTCTCTCTCTCTCTCTCTCTCGATGAAATGACCTGTGATTGGTCAAAGTCTCCCGTCACGGGCTAGATTATTTAAAGCCTGAAGTCTAGTCTTCTCTCAGAACACTTGCATTACAATATGCTGAAAGGTTATTACAGAATTTTTGCCCAATGATGCCAAAAATATTCTGCCTACTGCAGCTTTAATAATATTACATTATATTGCATTCTGCCTAAATGCTGCACACTGGGCCTTTAATTTGCATAGAAAGTTGTGTAACATTATCCATGCTGGTAGAAGAATGAATTGAACTAAACTAAACTAAACATTTCTCTAAATAGATATTGGATTGGATATCTAAAGGAGGAGAAGAGGTTGTCAGCTGGGGACCAACTCATCAATAGCAGATCAATAGTCCAATAAATGTGACAAGAAGCCAATGACAGACAATCAGAATCAGAATCAGAATCAGAATGGTGTTTATTGCCAGGTGTAAGAGGTATACACTAGGAATTTGCTTTGGTTTTGTTGGTGCAAGTTAAACAGTATAATGACAAAAAGAATGGATAAAAACCTAGAATAAATTAAGAATAAAAAGATTTAAAGGGCTGTTTGTAACTTTTTACACGTATAAATCTACCGGGTCGGGATCCCATGCGCGCTCGCGTGTTGCCGGAGTCTCTGCTCCTCTGCCTGCTTGTCTTCACTCACACAACGCGCGCGTTCTCGCTGTCTCGCTCCACCTCTACACGTGCCTGCACGCACACTCCACACTGCAGAAGAGTTAGTTTAGCTCTGAGAATATCTAGTGAATGTACAGTGGACGTTTGTGCAGAAATAAATGCTGCAGCTCCTCCAGACCAACAGAGGTTTTTCATGTCTTGACGGAGATCCGCATCGAGAAACGTTATTGTCTCCGACCAGGTGCCGGTGTCGGCGCAGTCGGAAACGATAACGTTTCTCTTCCTGCTTCAGCCCCGGAAGGCGAAGCAGGAAAAGCCAACACTGGGATCAGCATTGATTCATGGAGAGACCTTCGTCTGGTCAGCTAACATTACTGCTAAGCAGCTGAAATATAGAGTGATATTGTGCTTTTAGCTGACGTGTGTCGCCTCACTGTTTTGAGCAATGCTCGTTCATGTCTATGTAGAGCGAACACAAGCCAAGCAACAGGACGCTGACTTTAGTTGACTTAACGGCCACAGGTGTCGCTGTTAACAAGCAATTCTGAAAGTTACAAACAGTCCCTTTAATTTCTACAGATATACAAAATAAGCTATAAACAAAAATAAACATGATATAAACAGATAGTGCAAATAAAATCGTTTGGGTTTATTTTCTCTCTGTGTGTCCCCACCACCAACCACCTGGAAATCAGTCCCTCTCCCTTTAAGTGGGAGGTGAGCGGCAGTGAGTGTTGGAAACCCAGAGAGCAGATAGAAAGTCACCAGTGAGAGCGACGCTGCGCTCCACGTCTCCAAAACATTTACGCAGCGCAGCTCAGCAGCATTCCGCCTCTTTCTGTCTCTCCGTCATCTTAACCACCAACATCCACCGACCACCGGCTCTGAAGCACCGAGCAGAGACACGCACCGAGCAGCCAAACCACCGAGCTGTGAATGCGGTGAGGAATTAAAGCGGGAGAGGAAGAGGAGGAGGACGAAGGAGGAAGTTTTGTGTTGTTTTTTTTTCTTTCTGTCTCGTGGAGAGCTCAGAGATCACAGAGAACTGGTGAGTGAACTCTTCATCTCATATGTAAATAAAACACATTGTCATTAATCCTTCAGATGCAACAACTCACTGGAAGTCTTTCACAACTTCTAAACATCTCTTATTTATTTATTTATTTGCACATATATATAAAACTGCACAAAATCCAGTCAATGAAAAAAAAAAAAAGAAATGTGTCAGGAGAGGTCAAGAAGCCACAAAGGACCTCCCACCAACCTCTCTTCAAATGTCCTGTGATGTTGTTGTATGTGATCAAACTAGCAGTTTAAAGGGGAACATTGAATTTCCAACTTCCAAACACTTCCACTTTTGCTTCCCTCCCATAATAATTCAAACAGTTTATTCTAACTCTCCACTGTCCTCCTCCTCCAGCTGCAACTCTTTCACTCTCTCTCTTGTGACATCTTGATTTTCCTCTGAATGTGACACAAATGAGAGGCTGACTACTGTGGCAGCGTGCAGATGATGATGATGATGATGGTGGTGGTGATGATGAGGATGATGATGGTGATGTCAGTTCTGTTAGCAGATGCAAATGAGCAGATGTCAGCAGGTTCACTGAGAATAGGTGGCTAAGCATCAACACCTTCTTTTTTTTTTGGTTTTGTTCAGCTGAAAGTTTAGGAAGAATTTATCAAGTTTCAGAGTGACATGTTGTGAAGTTGTGACACCAAGGGGACACTTAAATATGTTGTGAGTTGTTTATATATATATAGACGATTAGACTGTTGTCAGGCTATTAAATAGCCATTGTCAGTCGCTATAAGCCCCATAGATATGGGTCAATAGGGGCCTACTACACCAACACCCCACCGTGTGAAACCAACAATGTGTAGTTGTCTTTGCGTTCGTAGTTATTTTAACCCAAAATACATTTTTCCCTGAACTTAACAAAGTGTTTCTGTTGCCTGAACCTAAAGAAGTTCTAGTTTTGTTACGTAAACCTAAAGAAGTTGTAGTTTTATTGCCTAAACCTAAAGAAGTTGTAGTTTTATCACCTAAATCTTACTGTGTTCAAAACGTGACGTGTCATTCAGTTTTACAACGTGTTAGAACGGCCTGATAACAGTCGAATCGGGCGCATTATTTGGCTCAGGATAGTCTACATACAGTATTTGAAGCACTGGTGCCTGGGATCCCACACAAATCGTCCTTTGAAATCGTTCCGGGGTCCCGGGCATGTGTAAAGAGTCAGGAATAAGGCTCTGTGGTCTACTGTTGATCAACGGGGAGGTTGTCTCGGTGTGAAACAGTTCAGGATACCGTCTGAGTGAAGTGTGGACGGACAGACAGCTGGTCTGGGACCAGCTCAGAGGGGACGTCTCGGTCTCAGCGTAGAGCACAAAGTATGTAAAAGCTCAGTGGGGCTGGTACTGAACAGTGAAGTTGTCTGGTGTGTGTGTGTGTGTGTGTGTGTGTGTGTGTGTGTGTGTGCGCTCGTCTTTACAGTGGCTGGCTGCATACAAAGCTGTCCGTCAGTGGGGAGTCCCTGACCTTTATTTCCGTCAATCTTCTTTCTTTCCTCGTTCGCTCTTCGCTCCCGTCTTCACGCCCCCCTACTGCTGCCACCACTCCTCCTCTTTTCTTTCTTTCTTTCTTTTCATTTTTATAAGGACAGTAACGCTGCATCTCCACATCCTGCAACTTGCATGCACACGCTCCCATCATGCTCTTTGGTCTCCACACAGTGAGAATCGGACGGAGCAGTACATAGGTAAAGCAATTAAAGAGCCTTGCTGTCAGCACACGGTATGCTGCGTACTATATCAACACAGTCTCACGGCAGTTTGTGAAATAGTCACAAAATTTAATCTATTTGATTCATTTACATAGACACAAATTTCCCTTTTTTTCCTCGACGCTCCTCGGCACGACTTTCAACAACGTACTTTTCGTGCTTTTTCCTACAAATGTTCAGCAACACGTGACGAACGTGTCAATTTACGCTCCAGTCTTTTCAAAATCAAACTACTTAGGAATAGATTGACTTGGTTAGGATTAGGCAACAAACTACATAGATAGCTTTAAGAGAAGATCGTGCTTTGGGTTAAAACAACTCCATAAATGGCGTAACTTAAGTACGGAAGTTACGTGACAAATAAAGTTGACTTCTGGTTTCACACGGGACACAAACATCGGTCTTCTGGACAAAGTCTTGTGTTTTTTGACTCATCCATCCACCCTGACGGCCTCCCTACTCGGCGTTCTTTATACTTCTCGGTTCACAATTACGTGGATTACATAAGAATTGATTTCTTGCTGTCTATGTACATGAATTAATACGTTAAATTACTTGACTATTTCACGAGCTGCTGTGCGACTGGGCTGAATATACAGCTTCTATCTCTCTCTGACACACAGACAGGATAATCTCAAGGAGTGGTTTGGCATTTCACCCTTCACCTCTGCACCCCCTCACCCCCCATCTCTTTGTCTTTTGGAGCTTTGTCTTCTCAGGTGAATGGGTTCATGTAGGACGAAAGGTGAACCAGGCGTTCACTCTTTCTCTCTCTCTCTCTCTCTCTGTCTGTCGATCAGGTTGAGTGCTGTCATGTCTCTTACATCATGTTTGGCCGGCAGGTGTCTGTTAAAATCATACATCAGGTCAGGACACGATTTAAATCAGGGAGAAGTTGTATGAAACTCCAGGTAACCGTGGCAACAGTACTTATGCTCCACGCTACAGCCACCAGTTAACTCACCAACAAACTTGTGTTACCATTTACATTCAAGTCACACAACTATGCATCTGATATTTCTAAAAAATAAAACCCAGAAGGTCGTTTTCAAGGTGTTAATTGGAGACACTCCTGGCAAAAACAGAGTTTTTCAAGGCACTGATCAATTTTGGGCTATTTTGCTTCCATAAGATGTCTTTCATTCAGACTAATGGAAAGAAAACATCCAGAATAAACATTTAAGTGTTTATTTTACTACCTTTTTTCCATTTAGGTATGTAGATTTCTCCCAAATTCACCAAAAGTTAGCATTAGATAATGCCTCATTTGCACATTTTGTGGTGATAAATGTTTGTACCATATTCACCTTGCATTCGTCTTGCAAAATGTTGGAGTTTTACAATACATCTTTTCAGTCCCAGACATCCCACAGCGGGGAAATTTGCAATGTTATTGAATGTTATCACTTACATACCTTTTAAATGGAGGGGGATTTTATTCAACTTACATATGGACTCAACCTGACACCATGTATAGCCTACACATTTCAAGTTATTCATCTTAAAAGCTTTCAGAAAATGAAGTGACAAGAAGTGTAGTTCTAATAAATCCAGATATTTAAATATACCAGTCTAAAGCTGACTTTCTAAGGAGAGTCTTTAAGGATTGTGGAAATACCTCCAGAACAGCAGTAAGTGTCATTAAACAACCCTCTGGCTTTTTATTCTCTGGGTGTTTATTTTTTTTGGAAGATCGGATGGTTAGCGCTGTGAGTAATGGCAACTATGAGGGCACTCGGAGAGCGCAGACCTCCACCAAGGCCGCTTCTATAAGTGAAAAATAATGAATGTATCCGCCCCCGTGATTCAGATCTGCTCCATAATGTAATGGGTTCTTTGGCCCATGCTTCACCCTTTCTCTTCTTTTTGACAAACAAACCGAACCGAAAACATGACCTCCTTGGCGGAGGTACTTAGAGCTAGACCGATAAATCAACCACGCTCATTTATCGTCCGATATCAGCTCACTGCAGAGATATTGGTATTGTTTTAGTATCGATTTGTTCGTATAACAGTCACAAGGGCTGCCCCCTCTTAGTCAATTAGTCGACTAATCATCACTTTGGTCTTAGCTGACTAAGATTTCTTAAAGCTGAAGGAGGCGAGATTTTGAGCCAATATGATTAAAAAAAGTTATTTTTATAAAACGGTAACCTGAAAAAAATGATGTTCCTCTGTGTCCTCCGGTGCTCCTAACGGCATCTGCAAGATTTCACAGACCGGAGGAAAACAGCCGCCATTGTAGAAATCTGGTGAAGGAACGCCAAGTTCTGGTCACATGACCGGAGCACAGCCAATAGGAACGCTCTCTCAATGAAATGACCTGTGATTGGTCAAAGTCTCCCGTCACGGGTTAGATGTTTTAAAGCCTGAAAACAGAGCCATGAGGAGGAGCAGAAGTCTAGTTTTCTCTCAGAACACTTGAATTACAATATGCTGAAAGTTTATTATGGGATTTTTGCCCAATGATGCCAAAAATATATTCTGACTACTGCAGCTTTAAGTCAATTATTCATTTTAATGCCTTTTTTTTCATGCTGAATAACTTATTTTTAAGAAACATCTCTGATAAACAAGATATAAAGTGGGGCTGTTGTGTGATTCTTTGTGGAGAAATTTAGTTTTACAGATCTGCCGCTTAAATCGATTATTCGATAAAATCATGTGATAGTTGACCAAGAGTGTTTTTGGTCGAGGACCATTTAGGGCTGTCAATCGATTGAGGTATTCAGTCTTGTTTGGTCACATGGTTGTCCACGGTTAGTCACGATTAATTACAGGTTGATTGCACATTTTGTTATTGTTATTGTGTATTTGTTATTGGAAATCAATCGCTATTGCTCACAATTAAAAAAACAAATGTAAAAGATCCATATCGAGTTGGCTTGTTTATGTTATTTATGTAAAAGAAAATAATCCATCTGTCTATATATCATTATTGGATTTCAGTGTCGGCCTCAAAAATATACCAAACTAACCCGACTATAGGTTTACAACAAAGGATGACGATGTTTTGTAGAGCTTCTCCAGCCGTGTTGTTATCGCTATAATGCACTCCACAGCGTTCCAATGTAGAAAATAATGGACTCCACCTTACCTGTTAAGTACAGTCTTTATATCAGGACACCTAGCAGGCATTATTTTTTAACATATTCGTCATACTTGCGTTAGACTTTTGAATTTGTTGTTCTAAATGATTATTTGATGTGAGTGTTGAGGTGAGAATTTGTGCGTGTGCATGTGTGTGTGTGTGTGTGTGCACACCGTTTCCTATACATCGGACGTCTCAGAGCAGACAAAGGTTTTTTCCCCTCTCTCCTCCTGACCTCCTATATCCTCTCCACATTGTTCTCTGATTCCTATTGAACCAGGAGTCCACAGAGAAACACCACAATGGAGAATATAACGGTGTGTCTGTGTGTGTGTGTGTGTGTGTGTGTGTGTGTGTGTGTGTGTGTGTGTACTCCTGAGCCTCTCCTTTAGCGCAGTGTGAGGCCAAGCCAATCACACAGAACAATGCTGGGTTCGGGGAAGCCTTCTGATCTCTTTAAATAAAAACCCTCTCATTGTCTCCTTCTGGAAGAATCACAAGAAGTGTGAACGTTAAAACACTCGGCTGGTTGACTGACTGATGAACACACCGACAGCTGACAGCTGACAGCCGACAGCCGACAGTTTCATCCTCATGTGACAACAGAAACTTTTCATCTGAGTCTTTTCGCTGCTCGTTTAATAGGCTCTTTAATACGATCACATCATGACACCCTTCTACACATTTTAGCCGTCCAAATGAATGACTATTGCCCGGTTCAGACTACACGATATCAGCCCAATTATAGCCCGACACGGCCGTCGTAGGGTGTCGACTCGGATCGGGAACGATAAATGAGTGTCGTGTGCGACAATCGATCGTTTTATCTCGTGCAGTGTGTCATAGTACACGACAACCGACGCAGAAAGTAGTCAGAAAGTCTAGCATGTTTGATTTATTTTTTTTTTGTTTCCACGACATGTTCCGTCACGGCCGTGAAATTGACCAGCTGAGTACGGACGCACAGCTGTAAACAGAAGGCTACTTATTATGCAGAATTATGTCATCGGACCTTCAACTGCTGCCGGACCTTGCTGTAGGATATTCAATCTAGGTTGTGTCGGAGTAAAAAAACACCACCGCCGTTGCGTCTTTGCTCATTGGAGCATCCCGTTGCGCGCACACTTTCCCTTCTCCCTGCGAATTTGATTTTTATTGTTTTCCCCCAGAGCCTCGTGGGCCCCTTCACATGGTCGGGTCCAGGGGCTTGAGCCCCGGTGAGCCTGTATATATTAAGACAGCGGTGCCGGGAGAGTGTGTTTTGTCGGAACAGGGGACCGACGTAGAGTCCGACGTGTGTCACGATAATTATGACTCTCAATCGTCTAATCTGACATAGTGACCATCGTAACTGTCATAAATATTGTGTAGTCTGATCCCGGCATAAGTAGTGAATTATATCATTTTTTAAAATGTTTAGATAAGGATGCACCAATCAAACTTTTTCAGTCCCGATAGCGATGCCTGGACTTTGCCTCGCTGTGTGGAAGAGACTGGGATCATTCTTTTATGTGTAAGGCAACATCAGGCTTGACTTAAACACTGCTTTACTTGCTTTGTAAAACAAAATGTAACCAATAAGAACATAGATATATGTAAGGGATAATGTACAGCGAGCCGGTCATTGTTGTGAAAGAATCCTCTCATCGCCCTGAAGGTTGATTCTTTCACAACAATGACCCGCTAGCTGAAGGTTATCCCGCTTATCACACAGATACTTACTGAAGAAATCAATATTTTGACACAAAAACGGTCCGCCAGAGTCCGACATCAGAACTGCGCCCATAGCAACGGTCTGTTATACATAGCAATGGTCTGCTTTAAATAGCAACGGTCTGCTATACATAGCAACGGTCTGTTATACATAGAGAAAATGAGCATGATATGGGACCTTTAAATGTGAGTATTTTCTGGTTTCTTTCCTCCTCTATGACAGTAAACTGAATATCTTTGAGTTGTGGACAAAACAAGACATTTGAGGACGTCATCTTGGGCTTTGAGGAAACACTGTTCGACATTTTTTACCATTTTCTGACATTTTATAGATCAAACAACGAATCGATTAATCGAGAAAAATAATCGACAGATTAATCGACAATGAAAGTAATCGTTAGCTGCAGCCCTAAAAATGAAAAAGGTGTTTAAATTATGACCTGCAGTGTGTACTAACGTGACTTTTTCTGTGTTAGACAGCAATGAAACTTGAAATTTCAGTTTAACTACTTTATAAACCTGAATACCGGTGATTTGATTTCACTTTGACAATTAAAAAGAAAACACACAACAGAAACAATCCTTTTGAGTAGCTGCTAATTGTGTCGATTGATGATTAATCCATCAACAGAAAACTAATCTGCTGCTATTTTAACAATCAGTTCGATGTTTCAGTTAGTTTTCAAGCAAAAATGGAAAAAGAAATCTATTTTTTTTTGTTGTTTTTTTCACTTTTTTTGCAATCTTTTAGTCGTGTGTAGCGTGTGGTTGATATCTTTTATTCTAGAATCAGTATTATAATTGTTATAATTCCATTTTTTTATAATATCTTATTCCGCTTTTGCTGTAATACCTTCTCATCTTATACCTTTTTATCTTATTTTTGTTGTTTTATATATGTAATACTTCTTAAATGTTCTTATTTTACATGTTATTGTCGTATATGGTCTTTTTTTATTTAAAGCACATTGAGTCTACGCCTGTCGTATGAAATGTGCTATATAATATATATAATATGTTACCTTTGGGACATTGTGATTCTCATTTTCCTCTGATAGTTAACTGACACAATTAATCAGAAATCCAGAAAATAACCGTCAGCTGTACTTTAAAAAAGCGTAGAGATGTTGTTGGAGGTGGTGACATCAGCTTGACGGAACTTTTTGTGGTGTCAATTCTGAATTTCATAGTCTATATATTCATGTTTCTATTCAGGCAAAGTGTTTCTCTCTTCTCGCTCTGCGACTTAAAAAGCGGATAAAATGAGATTATCCAGGTTAATTCTTCACTACATCCTTTGATAAGACCGCGTTATCACGGTCGGGTTTCTATGCCTCATAATGTCCTCTTTTGCATTATGCAACAGCCCGCTCTCCTCGCGTTAATGATTCTGTACATCAATATCGCAAAGACAAAAAATCCAGTACATTTAGTGTAAGTGCTGAGAATCTCTTCTTTCTTTTTTTTTATAAGAGCTGCCTGATGTGAGAGCTTCTCGGTCACCCTTTAAGTGCCGAGACGCACTTTTTTTTATATCTTTGAGGCTAACGGCGAGAAAGAGCAGTAATTATAAAACGGAGATGTTTAAAGAAGCAATTCATCTCTTTGTGAACGGAAACACAAAGGTGGAAAGGTTCTCGTTGCCTCATCTTTGGGACTTTTTTTTTATAAAGACACTTTCCACCTGTTGCCTTGATAGAGGAAGAAAAGAAAAAGATGACTGAACTTCATAGGAAACACACACACACACACACACACACACAGAACACACACACACACAGAACACACACACACACACACAGAACACACACACACCCCGTGGTTCATGCTGGGCGGGTGATAAATTCCAAGTCTTAAACTGGTGATGGGCCACTCTCAAGAGACACCTAGAGACACACACAACCCTGCAAACGTCTACACACACACAGCTTCAAGGTAAGACTCCTGCAGCAAAACCTCAGTCATATGAGTGAGATGCTCGCAAGGTTAAATATCTTCTTCTTTCGTATGTTTGTTTGTGAGGCGTGTGTGTGAGGTAGTTTTATGTTCTGTAAAGCTGCAGATTAAAAACAGGGATTGTAAATGATATTTGACTCTTTACGTTCCGCCAGCTGTGCTCTCTGGATTCGTGCACTCACTCGTCCACGGACGCTGTCATAAGCTCATAATAACGCGCTAATACTGCAGGAGGTTTTAAGCCCGCGCTCTCAGCCACGGCAGGCTATTTATCAACAGCTGTAAATCAAGTTTTTGAAGAAGAAAGAACGGAAGCATTCTTGAACGCTGCCCTGCATTTCTCATGAACACTTTCTAATCCCTTTAAGAAAGAAGGAAAGCATTTCTGAACTTTTCCTCACTGTGTGTGTGTGTGTGTGTGTGTGTGTGCACGCCTGTGTTTGGATGATGCACGTGTGTTCATTCATCACACGCAATGTCAAAATGCAAGCTCCTACAGGACTAAGGTGTGTTTCATTAAATATAGTGTTGAGAGGGAAGCTTTTGTTGGGAAGTATGTGGGTTATTTTTTTAAAATTCTGATGTGTTGTCCGTAGCTACAGGTTCCTTTTGTCTCTCCGTTCCCATAATGCTCGTCACATAACGGCCCTGTATTGTTCAGCGTACGAGACATGAATGAGCATGAAGCGTGCGTACTTTACATACTGTTTTACAAACTGTTAGTTACACCTCTGTTTATATACGAACATATTTATTACTTCTCCGTACATACTGCATTCCTGTTAACTCGGGCTGTCAGTCAGTTAAAATAGTTAATCACGATACATTTTTTATCAGTTCAAAATGCACCTTGAAGGGAGATTTGGAGTATTTAATCCTCTTATCAACATGGGAGTGGACAAATATGCTGCTTTATGCAAATGTATGTATATATTTATTATTGTAAATCAATTAACAACACAAAACAATGACAGATATTGATCCAGAAACCCTCACAGGTACTGCATTTAGCATAAAACAATATGCTCAAATCATAACATGGCAAACTGCAGCCCAACAGGCAACAACAGCTGTCAGTGTGTCAGTGTGCTGACTTGACTATGACTTGCCCCAAACTGCATGTGATTATCATAAAGTGGGCATGTCTGTAAAGGGGAGACTCGTGGGTACCCATAAAACCCATTTACATTGACATATCTGGAGGTCAGAGGTCAAGGGACCCCTTTGAAAATGGCCTTGCCAGTTTTTCCTCGCCAAAATTTAGCGTAAGTTTGGAGCGTTATTTAACCTCCTTCATGACAAGCTAGTATAACATGGTTGGTACTGATGGATTCTTTAGGTTTTCTAGTTTCATATGATGCCAGTATCTTCACTCTAGCTTTAAAACTGAGCCCGCTACAACCTAGAAATTGCATTAATGCGTTAAAATGAATTTGCTTTAATGAGTTATTATCGCATTAACTCTGACAGCCCTAATTTTTAGTAATTAGTAACATTTACATTACTATCTTATATTTACTTATGTTCATATTCATTTTAACTGCACTATTTTACGCCTTAGATTATCATTTTGCTTTTACATTTACTTGTGTGCTTTCCTCTTTTATATTTACATGTCTTATGAGCATTGTTGAAGCAATGTGAGAAGAAGATTTTCATTGCTGGGTTTGACAAATGACAAATAAAAAACCTTAAAGAGAGAAAAAAGAATAAAAAAATCTCATGAGAGGATTTAGTTGTTGCTCTGATCCTGATGTGGAGCTTTAAATGAACAAAGTGTGATGAAAGTTAGCTGCAGAGATATGGAAGAATTTGACATTTTACAACGACCTCACTGCCCGGAGGCTCAGCTCGCCTTTTCAGTATTTTTTATAATAGTTTCAGCTTCTTTTTTACGACTTTTTTTTCAGCGTTAACCAACAGATTTGCATTGCCATCAGAGAAGGGCGAAACAAACAGACGTTTTTTTGTGTTCGCCGTGACTGAAGCTCCTTTTTTTTTCCATCCGATTTGTTTATTTCTGTGCCGATAATGAGAATTCACAAACCGGCTATTGATACGCGAGCTCTGCACGCACAAATAAAAAACATACCAGCTTCCTGGTTCATTTACATGACTTTCCCCCCCTCAAACAACGCCGCCTTGTTCTCTAATGAAACCTTAAGTTGATTTTTTTTAAAAACACAAGACTCCTACTCTTCACCTGTTTGTGCGTGTGGCAAATGACCGTTTGTTTGCTCCACAGCAGTCCAGTGGCACGATTTGCATTTTCATTCAAAATCAGTGAAAACTAAAGCGCCAGCAGGCCGTTATGTGTCCGCTTTGTTAGAGGTTGGTTGCTTGTTTGACTCTGACATTTGTGGTTATTGTGCAACATACAAAAACAGATCCGCTCTGACACTTCTTTGAGCTCTGATATGACTCTCATTCATGGTGCGATTCATATCTTTTAGTCCCTAATAAATGAAAGAAACTACTTCCTCTGCATTGAAGCCTCTTTAAAATCTTCTCTGATGTTTCTGACGGAGGATGTAACTGCAGCTTTTCTGCATTTTTTTTTTTATCTCCCGCTCACCACATCTGCATGATGATAACTTCTTCGAAAAATCGCGTGCTCACTTTTTCGGTCCCGTGCAGCGAGACGGTGGGATATCTCCGTCTCCATCGCGTATCCCCCCCGCCATTCTCAACATCTCAATTTAAATAATGCCGGATCAAACCTACAAAGTCAGCAGGGAAATAAAACATGAAAATACATGATGTATGGTATATCTCAGTGTGTCAGAAAGAGGGAAGAAAAGAGATTGATGGTAGATGGTTTCGTAGCAACAGTTACAAACCCTGAACTGGTGTTATTATACTCGCTGTTGTTCCTCCGCAGTCAGATAAGGATCACCCCCCACCCCCCATGTTTTAATGCTTTTTTTTTATGTCTTGGTTTTGTCATTAGCTGAAGTGTTACACAATTGAAGGAGAAACCACCCAGATAAATTTCACTATGTGGCATTTAACTACTTTATCAGCCTGTCACCTCTAAACACAAAGACCCCTGAAGACTGTGTGAAGAATGGAGAACTTTCTACACAAATTATAAAACAATATCTACTTTTTAGTCGTGTAGAAAAGTGTACTGCAGCAGGGTCTGACGGTCTGCAGTCCTGGTTCTGGTTCTCCCGTGGCATCCCCTTCCCAGCAATACGGCCAGAACCACCAGCAGCGTGGTGTCGGTGTAGGCCAGAGATCTGCAACCTGCAGCTCCAGAGCCACATACGTCTCTTCAGCTCCTCTCCAGTGGCTCCCTGGGGATTTTTAAAAATGGAAATGAAAAACTGTTTTTATGTTTACATTTTCATTTTTATTTATCATTGTTGTAGGTCTATGGTACGACGGTACGACGGAGTATTAGGGCCACATTGAGGGAAAAAAATGAATCTGAGATTTCGAGAATAAAGTCATAATATTATAAAGTAGTAAGTTTACGTGTTGTTTTTTTTTCTCGTAAAGTTATGACTTTATTCTGGAAATCTCCGATTTCTTTTTTTCCCTCATTGTGACCCTAATACTCTGTAGTACATTTGCACTTGGGTCCTCACTGCATTAGACTTATATACTACATACGTAGACTATAAACTGTGTTACCTTCATGTGTTACCTTTGATAGTAAAGGTTGCTGACCCCTGGTGTCGCTCATTAAATTGACATTGTTTCATCATTAACTCCAGTGACTCCTGTTGTTAAAATGAAATCTCCAGATTGAGAGTTGCTTTGTTTTTACATGAACAGCTAAGCCGAGCAGGTATCGTACATCATGGGGTGGCTGTGGCAGAGAGGTAGAGCGGGTCATCCACCAATCTGAAGGTCGGTGGTTTGATCCCCGGCTCCTCCAGTCCACATGTTGAAGTATGCAAGAACTCCAAAAGTGTGTGTGTGAATGAGTATTTAGATCCTGGTGGGCAAAGTTGGCACCTTTCATGGCAGCCTCTGCCATCAGTGGATAAATGGGTGGATGCTGACATGTACGCGTAAAGCGCTTTGAGTGGTCAGAAGACCAGAAAAGCGCCGTATAAGTCCATTTACCGTTTACATTTCCACCTTGTCTGCAGCATTCAACCCCAATCCTTTCAAAACAGGTCACAAATAAATAGTTTCTGTTTAAAAAACACACCAAGTCACTTCCTGAAGCCGCTGGGCTCTGTAGTTTTTAGCAAACTTTACTCAAACAGGAGGAGACGGTGCATTTGTTGGGGACTATTTTCAGCTGCGGATTAATCCACATTTGGAGCTCTAGTGCAGTGATTCTGTGAAAGTGGGGTCTGTGGCACTCTGGGAAAAGTTTTCTGATTCATTTAATTTAAATTATCATGATATAGAATATGTTTTTTTAGTTTTCTTTTACAAAAGACTTCAGTTAAACAAATAATATTTTTTAATTTATAAATTTATAATCTAACAAATCTATATTAGAATCAGCAAATATATTTAATACATGTCTTAATCTCTTTCTAATACATGTATCCTGTGTTGTTCGTTCATATAACTAAGACTGTAGAAGTGTAAAAAATAGGCAAATTATTCCAAAGGGACGTACATGAAGTGTTCCCGTTATATTCTCATCTTGTGAGGAAGTCCTTGCCTGAAGATTGTGAAACTCTGTTCTAGTGACAGCAGGACACTGTGTGTGTTCATTGAAGTGTTTTTAAAAGTGTTTGGAGCTCTATACAGAGGAGTAAGATATATCCCATAATACATGTGAACCGATTCATCGGTGTCGGCTGATATTCGCCTCGTTGATCGGTAAATAAGATGAACATTTGCCGTTGGCAGTGGCCGACATTTTCATCTGTTGTGTCGCATCAATGTTGCTCTTTCTCATGTGAAAGACGGTTGTATTAAAGGTTGTTTCATAAATTTGTATGATTGAATTTGTGCAAAGACAGTGTGATGAAAAATGCTGAATGACTTTAAAACAGCTCAGTTATTTTATTTTTTAATAATTAAGAGGTCTTTGTTTCCCTGGAACAAAAGGGGAATAAATAAAAGCAAATAAACAAAAACACTAGTGCATCCCCCGGTGAGTCAGATCAATTCATTGTTGGTTTTGGTGTTTTCACAAGATGTCGAAATCTAGAAAAATCCCCAGCTTTATCCTTTGGTGGAACACAACATTGACATATCATCACCTTTTTTAAGTTGACACGATGCACTTGTTAGCAAACAGTATTTTATTTACACATCCAGTTGTTATGGAGCAAATTTGCCCGATTCTACAAGAAGCGCGATTCAATATTACGATTTATTGTGATTTTTTTGGATAACTTTTTTAACATTAGACCATGGGGAAAAATTGTACTCATATCTAAATTAATTTAATTTATGCCTTCTGAGGTTTGTTTTGGTTGACGGATACGGAACAGATATGACGTCACGTTACTCAAGACTACAACAATAAAAGCGGTAACTTCCGTCTACCTCCGCAGAGACTCAGATGAAGCAAATATATTGATTCTGGCATTAAAAAAAATCTATTTCAAAATAATTTCATAGTTGAATAGATTTTTTTTCCCACCCCTGTGTTAGTCCAGTATTCACTCTCTTTTAGCTCCTGAGTGAAATATCTTTCTGCTGTTTAGAAGGTTTTTAGAGCTTTTTCCCCACGGCCGAAAACGCCGCTATGAGAGTGGCGAGCATATACAGTATGTTCACGGCCCATGCTTTCATCTTCCTTTCTGCTTCTTGAATTGACTGGCTTTTGACATTGACTCTTTTGTTAGCGCTTTATAAGCACCGACAAAAGATTCAATCGATTAAAAAAAAACAACTGTGTTTTTCCTATTTCAGACTCCATCCATCCGGAGACGCACACACACACACACACACACATATATATATATATATATATATATATATATATATATATATATATATATATATCTGCTGCCGTGTAGTCGTGTCTGTCTGTCTGTGGGCCGGGCCGGGCTCTGTGTGTGCGAAGCCAGGCGGCGTGTCATTACTGCGGCCAGCCAGCCAACTTCAGACATGATCTCTAGCTTATTGGAGCTGGTTAAGACCTATGGCACTAAGTTGTTTGTGGCATAAGCGCAGCTATACTTGTGAAACACACGCACGCACGCACGCACGCACGCACGCACGCACGCACGCACACACACACATAGCGAAGACCTCCTGCGGTTTCTCAATGCTGAGACGAACAGGCCCTCAGCAGAATCACCTGTTGTGCTCCTTACTGCTCAAAGGCGTTTCCATAGTAACACCTCAGAGCCGTGGCCCCTTGGTCTTTAAGACCCTCTGCAAACATAGACCCCCACTACCGCCGTTACAAACTCCATAAAACAAACACACACACACACACACACACACACACACACACACACACACACACATACGTTGAGCACACGTGG